>NC_089822.1:139857762-141207762 GCF_035046505.1 Tiliqua scincoides
ATGCATAAGTACAATCCCTGTCCCCCTGAGTATCAAGGCACAGCTGAATGGGTTTCACAAACTCAAGATATGGATGCTTGTACTTCAACTGCTTGTACTTTACATTCCAAGTGATAACACGGTTCTGTAGGTCTTGAGCATTCGGGTGTCTGATTCTTTGGTGCACTCAGCACGTTTCTCAACATGATTTGAAAGCTAACAGGATTCTTATTTTTCATTTATCCTCCTGAGTCATGGAAACTGGAACATGTAGGAAAGCGGAGATGTTTCACATGACTCCATGAAGTGAACTTCAAGGGAAAATTATGAACAATACAGCAAACCTCCTAATGCACCATGGCAGCAGAGTTATCTGCACAACCTGGATTCACAGGACTAACATCTGGCATATCAAAAGGGAGAAACATGCAAATGTCCCTTTAAAGGGAGCTGGGATGCTGTTGCTCCTGCCGCAGCGTTTCTGGGAAATGGGAACTATTATGTGAGCTGTTAATTTATTCCAGAGCTCCTCTACACTCTTGAACAATTCAGTTGAGCCTCTGGTCCAAGTCAGATTGCACAATAGAGGCTTGTGTTCTGTCCAGCAGATCTGCTACATCTACGGAGTGACACCAAACCAAGGTTCTGCATGTCCATCTCCAAAGACTGCTGGTTCAGGAGTCATAAAATCTGGTCAGAAACACCCATGGGCAGGGACAAAAAAAGAAAGGGTGGCAGATCTAGCCACCTTGGGCATTTGCTTCAGCATGGGAAAAGCATGATATAAATTCTTTAAATCATCCTCATCTACAAGCCATACCAGCTACTCCACAAAGCTGCTCACTAACTGCCCAGCCACAGCCGGAAACAAGCAGAGATCCTTCTCTGGCATTTAACACCTTTTATCACTGCAAACAGGAACACCTGGCTGGGAAGCTGTAGCACATCAACTTATTGGAGAGAGCAATGCACAGGTCAATCATTGGGCTAGCATGTAACATAGGGGGTCTCATGCAGCAACCCACCCAGCTAGCCACATCCTCACATACCCCATGCCCTTTGCTTCATTATTGGCACCTGCCAGCATGGCTATGCTACCCCACTATGCTGACATGGAGGTTATTGAGTAGAAAAGGGAACAGGCATGCTTGAGACAGTACCAGCAGGTACCCATGTGATCAACGAGCTGTAGCAGTGACAGAATACAGGCAACATGCTAACAGCAATACAAAGAACAGGGTAACATGTCTATTTATAGTCCAAAATTGCATAAGACAGCATGGAGGCTATTGCTGAGTGAGCTCATCAAGGTCTGTTTTGTTTCTTGATGGCTCTTGATGTTTCATCCTTGTTTGGAAGTGAGAGTCTCTATTGTTCTACATTCTGAGGAGGGTACAGCAGAGGAGCTCTTGCTCACTCAGAAGACCCTGAGGAGGGTGCAGCAGAGGAGCTCTTGCTAGTTCAGAAGACCAGAAGACAATGACCACACCATTCATAGTTGACTTTACAATTATGGTTGACTGCAGCTCCCTCCCCTACTGAATGTAAGGATCAGGGGAGCCACCGGCCAGAAAAGTTCAAGAACCACTGGCCTAAGGCATGAATTTATTAGATAGCCTTAGGGACTAACTGCACATTATGTGCAACACATGTGACATTGCCCTGGCTCCATTCATTCTTTAGGGAAAAGGCTCTAGAATGGGGTGGGTTTTATTTATTTATTTAGCAATCACTACCTGGCAATGGGGTGCCCAAGGAGGCTTACAACATACTACATTACAATGAAACAGTAAAAGAGAGAATATAAATGCAATAATACCAGCATAGTGAAATAATAAAAAGCAAAAAGCAGCAGAGTAACTAAAACAGACAAAGCAGTGGCATTAAAATATAAATAAAAACAGTGGATAAAGTGTGGGTGAAAGCAGCATAAAAAATAACCCAGCACAAATAAAGGCAGTAAAAACCACCATGATATAATAAGTGCAGCAGCAATAATTAGCAGCAATCTCCTCCAAAAGAAAAATCACATTATAAAGAAAGCAAAAAAAAAAAAAAAAGACAAGTTTATAAAACCCAGTTGAAAACCTCCAAGAAGGGCACTTTTTGGTACCTTTTTGGCTCACTGTTTCTCCTCTCCAAATCTCCCACACAAGCAGCTTCTCCCCACCGTCAGGGGATTCAAAATGTATGTTTGCCACATTTTGAAACCCATGGTGGGGATTTGGGAGGGTGTAGCTGCTCAGGGAACAGAACTTGAACAACTCAACTAGTGTGATATCTGTTGGTTTTTTTGTTTGTGAGATATTTTCTTTTAATACTGTAAGCCTCTTTGTACTGCAGTTGACAAGAACAGAGGGATACATATCTCTGAAACTAAGTAATAAACTTTTCTCTCTACCCTACCTCCCACTCCCCCGCCCCCCACGCACACACACCTGCAAGATGGGTATCATTATACAATTTTACTTATAGGACTGTTATAAAGATTAAGGAGCTTAATGCAGGTGCAGTACTTTGAACACTTCAGACCTGTTAAGTGTCATTATTGCTATTCTTATAGCGACAGCATAACAGTGACTGGACTGTAAAAAGCTACTTAAGCTGTACCACTATTTTTTTTCTCCATTCTTATGGTCACAACTGTTCCCGTCTAGTTATATATTTTAGCTAAACAGTTTATTAACTCCAGTACTTTCAAACCGGGAGGCTTCCATATTTAGTACAAAAGACAAAGACACAAAGAAATGTGAGATTTATTTATTAATTTCCCCCACATGATTCTTGTACGTTACAAATAAGCAGCTTATACTTCTGGCTATGAAAGTTGCTTCTCCTGCAAACGTGTTCAGTCGATAGCTGGATTCTGGCAGAAAGCCTTGTAAAGGCTGAGAACTCATCATCTTTCCGCCAGCAAGCTCCCACAGAATAGGATGCCAAGGAAACACCCCTCAGAAACCAATGAGCCAATGGGAAGTTCAGATGGTAATTGCAAGGAAGCAGAGACCAATGGTGTGAGGTTCTCATTCCTCAAAGAGATTCCAAGAGGCTGGGAATGCAGGAGGAAGGGGGGGGAGATCATAAAAAGATGACAAGGGAACAAACCCAGTGAGTCAAGGGGTGAAAAAAGGGAAGACTCTGAAGTAAGGGTTACGTGTCAAGCACAAAGCCACATTTATTGTTTGGAGAAATGGAGAGAGGAGACAAGCAAAAACAAAAGAATAAAATGTTATAGCACTGGCATATCTGTAGAACACAGCAAGGCTCCCTTGCCAAATGCATGTCACAGAAGGCTTAGAAAAGACAAAAGTAGGAGGAACTGGATGAGTGTCTGTGACACTTGGACTACCAAAACAAGATGCCTCTGTTCATTGTTTTAGGACACCATGCTAAATCTTACAGGGCTCAAGCAGCTGCCAGAATTCCCTTCCCACTCCTGACAGCATGCCATGGAAGGCTTAGAGCACATCTGTAGGAAAGGAGGAGCATATGTATAACAAAAGGAATTGCCTTAGGAGGTCCAAATTCTTGAATAGACATACAACCAAGACTCAACTTTTAAACCTGAGTTTAACCAACGGCTTCTAGGGGATTCTCCCAATGGTCAGCAGGGAGGGAAGAAGAAGCCACTATCTGTCACCCACTTGGTAAGCTTGGTGCGCATGGGGGCCCAAGGGGGCCCATGGGGGCCCATGGAGGACTAATATAGGGTTTTTCCCTGACATCCTCCAGCAAGCTGGGCAACCCAATGTGGCTCATGAAATGCAGCTCCCCACCCAGGTCATTGGCAGTACTTGAAACAGTTCAAAAAAAGAAACAGGTGTCCAATGAAAAGCAACACTGAGTGTGTCAAAGAAACACTAAGCCAATTTCGGTCTCCCAAACACAGATATCCAGACTCCCTGAGCAGGGCAAAAGGAATGCAGGATGCCTGAAGAGAAGACATGTCCAAACAAGACAGTGCAGTGTAAAATAAATCTTGTGACTCAAAGGGGGCAGAAGGTCAATACATGCAAAAAGCAGAAGGGATCGGAAGGGAATAGATGTGAAAACCAAAGAGGTGTTGTGGGTTCTTTATTGCTGACTCATCAAAGACTACAGCCAAAAGGCAGACCAGACTGGTGGAGCTTCCCCTGAGGCAGCAGCGCTGCTTTCTAATCTGTGCAAAAACTGCTGCTTATCTATCCAGATTAGGAAAACACAGGACTGTTTAGGCATTTAAGAGGGATATCCAGGTCCCCTTGACTCCCACTCTGAGAGTTATGGCACAATCAATGCAGTTTGTTTAGAGTATCAATTCAAATGCTACTTCAGCATTTTCCAGGTTGTGTGGGAGGTTTTACCTAAAGTGAAAGGAATTTAAAACGGACTCATTGGAAGTGCTGTCTCCCCAGGGAACATCCACACTTTAAACACTGGTTCAACAGCTACAGTATTCTCTTTTCCCAAAGAGCTCTGAGAACTGGAGTTCAATGAGGGAGTTCAGTTAGAGATCTCTAGCAGAATTCTCAGCAAGTCATCATAGTACAATTCACTGGAAACCACGGCCACCACTCGTGTACAGAGCAGATCGAGCCTAGAATTCTTGTTAACTTCATTTTATTGGTTTTCCTTTAAGAGGGTACTAAATGTCTGATTACTCTTCTGCCTCTGCCGACGACCAGTACAAACTACTGAGATTTGTTTCGCACACATTCCATACAGGACATGTGGGGCAGGAAGGCTTAGGCAATAGCGAAGGGCTGCTCAGCCCTGACCATCTCTGCCTTTGTATGGTGAAGAACACAGCAATTCCCCTGGTGAGTTACCTTCTTGTCTCCTCCTTTTTCCCATCTCATCTGCCAACTGAAGCTTCCCACAAAGGCCCCTGAACCTACACAGCAACCTCAAGAAGAGAACTCCTGCTTGCAAATAGTCAAGGTCCAGATCACAAACTTGGGGGATCCCAACCATGTAACACACCTTGGGGTGATTCAGGTGGGAGGGAGTCCATGGGAGCAGAGTCAGCCCAAGACTTCTTGATGCCAAACAGTGCTGCCCTTACTCCAAAAAGTGCCCACCTCTGCTCCCACCACTCTCCAGCATTATAGCTCTGCACTCTCTTCCCCTCCAGATTTCCTCTTCCTATTCCTTTTCCAATCTGGGGAGTGTGACAAGGAAGAGAAGCAGCACAGGCAAGTAGGTGCATAGGCCCCTCTTAGCCCCCTATCCATATGCCCTCTTGGATGGGACAGCCCTGCATGGTGGCCTCTTTGCCAAGTGCCTCCCAAAACCTTGAACCAGCCCTGATTTCTTATCCCCAAAACCCAACATTTACATACCTTGTGTGCTGGGATTGCTGAGTCAGCTTCTATCTCACTCCCTCAGGGAAAACACGTCACCCAAAATCTATGTAATGTCTTGTCACTGCAGAGCAGTGCACAATTTATTAAGATTTGCTAGTTACAACACAGTCAATATGTAGCTCTTTAACAGTGCAGTCCCATGCAGATTTACAAAGAAAGTTCCACTTTGTTTAATGTGGCTTACTCCCATAGGACTGCACTGCAAATCTCCCCAGCCTCTTCCTACTTAGTACATGGCAGTGAAATTCAGCACCCTGGTAGGTGAGTGTCAATATCACCAGCTACAGGAAAAACAAGATAGCCACCTTTATCTTTCACAGGCTCCCTTCCACCAGCACCTACCTCTCAACAACCCATCCTACCTGGTCAATAGCTGATGCTTTTATCCAGGGAGCTGCAGAATGACAGCCAGGAGGATGTACTGCCCCTCACGGTCCAGTCAGACTCCACACACTTCTAGTACTCAATGGAACTGGTGTGCCTCATCCCTGCAGGTGATGCCATTGTCAGAAATGGACTGGCTTACTGGTCACTACATTGGCAAGCCCAGCAGGGCACTGGAGATCCTGATCACTGCTGCTCTTGCCATACCTTCTTATCCAAACAAAATTCTCAACCCCCATATTAGAAACATGCTCTATTTCAGGAGTGGGCAAACATTTTGGCAGGAGGGCCACATCATCTCTCTGACACTGTGTCGGGGGCCAGGTAAGAAAGAAATTAATTTACATTTCAAAATTGAATAAATTTACATAAATGAATACATTAGAGATGGAACATATGAATGAATGAATTTTACTGAGCTTGTTTATAATACACATGAGAACTATAATGCAGGCATGTAGAACCACATGAGAACTATGAACTGTTTGCCACACACCTCTTGCATAGTGAAAACATACAGACCAAGCCAGAAACACATGGAGACATAAGTTATTCAGAGGCAGGGGGGGGATTAAAATAATGTCCAGGGGAAAGCAGAAAACACATGGAGGCTATAAAGGCCTTGCTGTAACTTGACCGCAGCTCACATCTGGCAGGTATGACCGGCATTTGCAGGCCAGCATGGGCTCCAATAGTCTCAGATGGGCCAGAGGCTCATTGGTGACCGGGGGCTCCCTGCGGGTCGGATTGGGGGTCTTTGAGGGCTACAAATTGCCCCTGGGGCAGGGTTTGGGCACCCCTGCTATAGAGCAGGAATGGGCAAACCCCAGCCCATGGACCATTTGTGGCCCTCGGGGAGCCCCTATCTGACCTGGTGAGGCCCCCAGTCTCCAATGAGTCTCTGGCCCACCAGACACTTGCTTGAGCCCATACTGGCCCAACGCAACTGCTCCCAGCACGAGGGCTGGCTGACTGACTTCTCGCGCATGCTGCAGGCCGAGGGCTCCCTCCACTGCTTGCTGTGAAGCAGCAACAGCAGTGAAGGAAAGGCCAGCCTTTCGTTGTGCAAGGCCTTTTATACTCCTTGAGCTACCACAAGTCCTTCATTCATTCCTATGTTCTCTCTAATATATTCATTTACGTAAATTTATTTAAATTTTAAATGTAAATTAATTCTTTTTTCCTGGCCCCTGACACAGTGTCAGAGAGATGATGTGGCCCTCCTGCCAAAAAGTATGGATAACCCAGCTCCACAGTAATGCAAACGATATCCTCCAACTTAACCATGTTAAATTACCAACTTAAGCATGTACACTGTCCATGTTCTCATTGTGTGATTTAGCCACAGAACTGAATAATGTCCGGATCTGGCACATGATCAACACATGCAAATATGTTTTATTTTGTTTTTAAGGTGTCAAGGAACAAGATGCATTCCAAAATTAATTACTGGGCCGCCAGAACTCACGAACCAGCTTGTTTTCCCTCCTTGACCTCTTTGCACACTGAAAAATAGCTCCTTCAAACCATCCAGAATAAGTCCCCCTAAATTCCTATGACAAATGTTGCAGGATAAAGTGATGTTCCCACTATTCTCCTCCAATTGCAAATACAAATTGTACAACTGTCAATTCGTGCCAGCATTGAATCATCACAAATTGAGCACCCAAAGTAAGCCCCCCCCCAAAAAAAAATGTGGCTTAGCTACGTCAAAAGGAGAAGTCACGGCCTAAACAGGGTTGCACTTTTGTTCTCCGTTGACCACAGGCATGTACCTCTGCAGCTGTTAGTCTGAGACTTTTTTTTCCCATGCCACGCTTTCACGCATCTGTACTTATATTCTGTGTCCTGTGAGACGTGCTACCGTACAATAGATGTATTTTTTTAGTGATGTCTAGACAGTTGTCTAGGCGCAATCAGGCAATGTGACCGTACAGAGGAGTCAATGAGAAAAGGCTGTGAACAACTGGAAAAACAAAGCCATCCAGCAAAGGGTGGGGGAGTCTTTGCAATCAGTGGGTGCACTGACAACTTCTGACAAGCAACTGTCCCCCGTCCCCCCCCCCACACACACACACACAAAGAATGAGAGCTGGGGGGAGGAGATGTTTACCAAAACCAAACACTAAGTTGATCGGTGCCACTGTGCCTCAGTTGCTGTCAGAGTGCATTCATACATCCACAGTTTGGAAGGGAAATGTGAACAATATGGGGGTTTGTGTGCACCTGCAATGTCAGTCTGCACCAGCCTGTGTTCTCCTTGTTCAGGTACATCACCGGCAGTCATTGTGGGACCAGCACATGACACACAGCCTACATTGTAGAAGAAACACTATGAGCAGGCAAAAGATGGAACTTTTTTTTTCAAGAAACCCAATTTATACCCATTTTTTACTTTGCCAGTTTAGCCACCACCTTTTTTTTAAGGGGTAACTGCTTGCCCCACAGGCACTTATTTTACAAACATTCAAATTTAGGGGCTCTAGCACTTTATCCTCCTTGTCACTGGCCACCTGATGCACAAATCCCTGAAGAAAAATGAATTACCTGTACCATTTCCTATCTGTGAGCAAAAACATATGTCCACTCTCATTACCCTGAAATGAAGTGGATTTTCCATTGAAGTGGATTTTCCACTGGGTTAAATTTGTGCCCTGGCTAAGTTTCATATAATTCTCAAGGAAACGAAGACATCAGCACTTACATGCACTACAATTTTGTGAGTGTGTTTGTGCCTCTTTCTTTCTTTCTTTCTTTCTTTCATTTGGCCTTCATCAGTACAGCTGTTGTTGGCATCCTTCAGTCTCGGAAGACTATGGTATCGCACTCTGAATGGTGGTTCTGGAACAGAGTGTCCTCTCCAGTGCACGAAGCCTGGGTAAAGTAGATATAGTAAAGTCAGTACAGCTATTTGTATGCTTATGGCTAGAACATTATATGGGGCATTTATGTGGAGTACTGTATGACAACTGGCAAGAAAATTAAATGGTGAGTTTATGGCTCTGAATAAACCACATAGACCAACACTGGGGGAACGGGATATGGAAGCAAGAAGGCAGGATGGAATTAAGAATTGGAATAGGGTAGGAGGTAGGAAAAGAAACCACCAGCTTTCAGGCCCTTTAACAGAACTACAGTTGTGAACACAATAGGATAAGATTGTGGAAATCCCTTAGTTCCTGGTTACACAGGAACAGCAAATTGTGAAAAACTGAAAGGAAGGGACCAATCAGGTCAGAAAACAAGGTGAGATGTAATGAAAACTGCTGGTTGGCATCCTTCAGTCTTGGAAGACTATGGTATTGCGCTCTGAATGGTGGTTCTGGAACAGAGTGTCCTCTCCGGTGCGCGAAGCCTGGGCAAAGTAGACATGGAGCACAGACTGCTTCCCATGCAGCAAATCCCCCCTCTCCACGTCGCTGAAATGGTCCAATGGAAAGGCAGAGGCCAATACGGTTGGTTCCAGCGGCATCGCAGGAGTTGCCAGAATGTGACTGTGTTCAGCCATGAACTGCCTCAGGGACTCCGGCTCCGGATTTTGCCTCAAGGTTGACTCCTGAAGCCTTTTCCATAACTGGATGTAGCCACAAGGCAGTGGAGGTTTGGGATCAGCATTTTCCTTCTCTCAGATGATGCTAATCCCAGCAAGAAGAGTAGCATTTCACATTTAAAAAAAAGAAAAAAGGTTATGGCATACTGGAATTAAGGACCAAGAGGCACAACAAGGAACAAATGGCAGGCTGGGACACCTACTTACACATGGATAGATATTGTAGCTTGCCATTTCAAGCAGCAAATTTGAATGGAACAATGATCCTTGCTGTGTCTGTTCACATACCATGAGAAATCCAGCTGGCACCTCTATATCAAAGGACTGTACTAAAGTTTCTGGTACCAAACCTGGAAGTGGAGCCCCTCAGCAGGGAGATCATTTGGGATGGGTGCTGACGGCATCAGCTGTTCCTGTTACATCAAGAGACCTCAGGAAAGGCAGCTGGGGTGGACATAACTCTAATGTCTGAGTGGACAGGAGAGAAATACCGCTAATAATTATTCAGAGGATTCTGGAGACTGTCAGAAATCCTTGCTCTGCATTTTCACAGAATATACAAGAACTTGTCTGCTGCTCTCTGTCTCAGACTCATACACCTGAATTGCCGGGTGCCAGTTCTGAGATGCACATTGCCTCTGACGAATCTGCTTTCCCCTCCCCACCTTCCAGTGAGCAGACTGCTAACTTCCTGCTCAGATGAAGAAGCAGAATTCTCCATCTAGTGGAACTGGTGAAGTCAGCAGAGTCAGAAGCTCAAGCCTTCTAGAGGAGTCTGACATCACTGTGCTAAGATACAGTTCAGTTTCCCAAGCCTGGAAGCTGGCCCAGCTCGCTGGAGACTGTTCCAGCATTCAGTTCAACCTATGCCGACCAGTCCAATGTAATAACATGCAAATAACCCTATGAGCCTGGAGGGACAGAGTTAAAGTGAGAAAGTAGGCAAAAGGCTGAATGATGGCTTTCTGCAGCAATCCTAGCACACAGAGCTGCCTTGAGCCACATTAATTTATCTGTTTGGGGTTTTACTTAAAGAGGAAAGAGCATCTGCACTCTCCTTCTCCCTCAAGGTGTAGGCTAGGGTATGTGCTGCACGCGATCCTGAATTGCCAGAAGAATCCTGCTAGTCTGGAGTCCCGTCTTCCCTTCAAAAATACCCCTGGTAACACAAAGGATTCTTTAAAAAAAAAAAAAATTTCTAACTGCTGGAAAAAAATTAATAGTACTGGGCCCAATCCACCAAGCGCTGCACTGATTTCTCTGAGGTTTTATCATCGGTAGGTAGAAGTCAGGACTTAATTAACAGGATTAACTTGAAGTAAGCCCCACTGAACATACCCCATTCAGGGCAAACAACAGCTACAGGTAATCTGACTGGGACTGTGGTGGACAGCAAGGGTGAAAGCCCCCCTCCTCCTATGCTGCCATCATCTGGATCCTTTCCCCATGATTGCTGTTCACAAAACAAAACAAAAAAACAGGAACACAATGGCCAATCCCATGCTTAAAATGTTTCATGTTACCAAGCCGCACATACTCAGGAGTTGGCCCAACCCTTTCTTAGTCCTGAAAGAGCCAGGGGGAGAATATTCCTCCTGCTGAAGATCCATGAAACATCTCCTACCACCTGGTCCAAGTCAAATGTTTATGACCCTATTGGATGAGAAATGATCAATGGTACAACTAGTACTTGTTATATTACAAGAATGTAAAGGGGAGGGAATTTAAGTTGCTTCATTAAATTACACATTTGGCCCAGTAACTGAGCCAAAATGATTTCTTAATTAAGTCATTCTTTGTTAGGCATATTTGAAACCCAGCATAATTGTTAACCAGTGCTTTACAATGAAATAATTTTTCATTAAAAACACATGAAAATGTGCCTCCTGGGAACCAGAAAATTGACTTCCATTTTCTCTTTAGCTCATGATGAAGCCGTTCATACAGTTCCTTTTGCAAAGGACTCTCCTGCACCTGTAGAAATGCTGTGTGTGTGTGTGTGTGTGTGTGTGTGTGTGTGAGAGAGAGAGAGAGAGAGAGAGAGAGAGAGAGAGAGAGAGTTATCAGGCCTGCTACAGCTAGGGGGGATCTGACTGAGACTGTGGTGGAGAGCAAGGGTGAAATGATGGGTGAAATTCCATCAATGCAGGGCAACCTGTAGAGGCATTAATCTCACATCAAAGATGCCAGATCAGGTTCAACTGGAACAAAGAGAAATTTCCGGGGGGGGGGGGGGAGAATTGGTCAGGAACCTTGAGAGAGTCCGGATCATTGCTTTCCATTGTGCCTGCTTAGTATAAAGACAGAGCTGGTGGCAGATGCAGATGGAGTCCCACTGATGTGGGGAATGACTAGACTGTTTATCCATCAGGGGCACGGCTGAAGTGTGAAAGACCAGGCTCTGACCGAGGTACCCTAGACTCTCTCCCTGGATGTTTATAACACTGCACTTCTAACCATTGTGCTTGTGGCTGTAGGGTGCTGCTTGGGGGTGTAAAACCAGGATCCCCAGAAATAGGTACCTTGTTCCCTCCACCACCAGCACAGCTCTCAGGCTGAGGGAGAGACTGGTCTTGGTTCTTGATCCCCTGAGGAGGATAAGGGGCAACCCGAGAGACTGAAAAGGAAAGCAGAGGGAGGCCGGGGGACTGGTGGACATATGGGAAGGGTATCCCCAAAGCAACCAGGAACAGAGTAACCCTGACTTGCCAAGGAGCTGGAAAAAATTTCCAGCAGTGCAGGGCTTCTGGTGCTCCTACTGCCATGGCCAGAAAGAATGTGGAGTGAGGGGGCTTCAGGGGTCACCAGGACACAGATGGTGTCTTGTTGTCTTGTGTGCTCCCTGAAGCATTTGGTGGGTCACTGTGAGATACAGGAAGCTGGACTAGATGGGCCTTTGACCTGATCTAGCAGGGCTCTTCTTAGCTGTCCAATGCCTTTCCTTTTCCTTTCCTTTTTTGAGTGTCAAAGATAAAGTGGGAGAGCAGTAGGTGGATGAAGCAGTAGGGGTCCTGTCCACCGCTTTCTCATGGCAAATACTCATCCTCACATGCTGCATTCTGCACTATTCTATAATCTGCTCAAAAAACTCCCGGCATCCCAGACTGAAAATGTTCAAGCTGCAGCCCTAAGTAGATTTGCTGTTTTGTTCAATGGGATTACTTCTCAGTAAAGATCACAGTGCATGGGGCATTCCCTGAGCAAAATGGAATGGCCATACCTTTGAATGTCCATTTGAATTGTCTATACAATGGAGTAGCATCTTATATAGGCATCAGCACATAACATGAACTGATAACATAACATAAATCAGCACATAAAACAAAAATATTGTATAGTCAAAATTGCTAGAGTGAGCCAATATGTTTCTTTAAACACCATTGAGGAGCGCACGGGAACCAAGACCGACAGACAGAACAGCATATTCACGTCTTCTATCTCATGTTCACTCTGAGGCATATGGTCATCAAATGGAATGGCAGACAGAGTGGCAGACTCTGTTTAAATTGGGTTTGTGTGTTTGTTTTTGCCAAGCATGTACAGTTGAATTCACATAAGGTTAAACACACGTAGGATGTGACTCCACTGTCCATTTTCTATGTTCTTTGATCGTTTTTCTTTTCAGGCAAGCTGAGGAATTGCTGGGCACTGCTATGAAGAGAGGGGCCACAGATCAGTAACAGAGCAACTGCTTTGCACTGAGAAGGTTGCATCTTCATCCTCCAGGTAAGAGAGAGAAAAAGTCTCACCTGAAACCACAGAGAGATGCTACCAGTATGTGTTGAACATACTGAGCTAGAGAGACCAATCGGTCTTGGCAGACAGTGGCTTCCTATGTGTCCATGAAGCAAAAACCTGATCAAGGCCTAGGGAGTCCAATTAAACAATGTACTCATTCTAAAAGCCAGTGCTGATGAGGAACCATGGCACAACGTGTGTTCTGTGGCTCCACTTTTAGGACAGCAGTGAAGACAAATACAAAGTCATGGGATGAAAAGTCTAAATGTGGCATAATAGCTCCATTTATTTTCCTTTCACCCCATACACATTAAATGCTGGCACCTATAGCTGACAGATAAACAAACTGTGCTCTGTTTCAGAGAAGGCATGAACAGGGTTGCACATTGTCAGCCTTGCAGGGCAAGAAATAACAAACACAGATGTACGCTTGAGAAAGAGAGAGGAACATGGCCCTGCGTCCTGCTGTACGAAATCCAGGCACCCAAAAGAAGATCAGAAAAAACAGAGAGAGAGAGAGAGAGAGAGAGAGAGAGAGAGAGAGAGAGAGATAGATGTAGTGCTGGTATATGGGCTTTAAACCTCACATTTATTAAACAGGGTTTCACTAGGTTGCTGTGAGGCAATCAATGCTAGCTAAGGTCATGAAGATCTGGCAAGTGGTTTTGGAGAGCTTCTTCACAAAATCTAGATTGAGAGCTTCTTATTATATAACTTCTAGCAGCGCAAGCAAGTTTTTTTTTCAGCCACACAGGGCCTTGCTTTTTCAGCACACAGGGCCAAGATATGTGTCTCTTTGGAACTATGATAGATCCATTCACTAAAGATAATTGGGATTGCCAACTTTTGTTGGAGAACTTCTCAGAATGTACAGAGTATCTTTCCCTTCTGAGAATACACATATACAAAAGCAGAACCACCCTCACTTAGCTACATAGACATTTAGAACAGGCCCGTAGTCCAGATTCTAGAGGTGGGTGGGTGACTATCTTTTTCAGGGTGGGCAATTATGTCAGGTATATATGCTGGTTTGCAAAATTAAAGGAGAAGTATGAAGGAGTATCAATGACCCATAAATGTGTGCAAACTGCTGACTCAGGGTGGGCATGCCCACTCTGGCCCCCCTCTAGCTACGGCCCTGATTTAGAAGCAGACCTGTCCTTAATTTTTGGAATTATTACACTGGTAAGTTCAGGTTTCTGACCTATCTTTGCTGAATAATGTAAATGTGGAGGTTGGAAGTACATTTGCCATCTAGAAGTGGTGTGCATAACCGGGGCATTGCTAAACTCTTCCCTCCACAAACTTTCCACCCATCTCAACCCCCTGACAGGTTAGACTTGGAGCCCAGTTGAAGGAAAACCAACTGGGAGGAAGGCAGTGATGCTGGGGAAGGGATTCTAGTCAAGAATTTCCAACACCCACAACACACCAATTCCCAGGATTCGTTGGCGGGGGGGGGGGAAGCCATGAAAATGAAACAAGTAAAAATTAGATACAAGCTTGTAGCACAGCTATACCCTTAATCAAAGTGAAGGGAAAGAATAAAAATCAGTGCAAGCAGTATCTGGAAGCAATTGCCTTGCTTTGCATTTTGCTGACTTCTTAAGGTATGCTGACTTCTTATGATATACACAATCCTATGCATATCTACTCAGAAGTTCTTTGGTTTCAACAGAGCATACGCCTAGGAAAGTGTGCATATGATTGCAATCTTACAGCACTATCCTATGCATGTATAGTGAGAAGTAAGTCCCAGTTTGTTCAACAGAGCTTACTCCCAGAAAAGTGTGTACAGGATTGCAGCCAGGCAGCCCAATCCTGAGCTGCCGGGCGCATGGGGCTGCAGTGGTGCCAAAAATGGCTGCCACTGCATCCAACATGCCCCAGGCAGCTGCCTCCGCCTCCTCAGGAGAAGTGAGTAGCCCCACAATGAGGCTACTTGATTCTACGACAACCTGGGGGTCGGTGTAGAATGAAGAGCTTCCGTGTCAGGCAGACAGTCCAACACGGAGGCTCTGGATATGGTAAAGCGAAGCTCCACTGCCCCACCTCCCGCCTGCCCCACCACCTCCTGTCCCAACCCCTCCCCCTGGCATGCCTTCTCCCCACCCTCTCCCCACCCTCCCTCCGCCTCCTCCTGCCCCAGAACGCCTCCTCCCCGCCTCCCCCTTGCCTCCACCTACCTTTCCGCTGCCCGACGGTCCGTGCGACCGCCAAATGGCAGAAGTCCAGTGCTCCACTGGCACTAGCCCAGCACCAGCCAGTGCTAGACTAGCATTGGGGCTCCACCTGCACTAGTGCCCGCAAACATGCCTTAAGGCATGTTTGCAACAGTATGTGCTGGCAGTGAGCTGGCATGCACTCTTTAGGATTGGGCCCTTAGTCTAGCTGCCATAGCACATAAAGTAAAAGATAAGATCCAATCCTGTGCCCTCTTTGTTGGCCTCTTTCCTGACCCCTGATTAACAGAAAAGCAATAAAAGTTTGATAGGCTTCAAAGCATGACAGGGATTGCTTAGCATGTGTTTCTTTTCTCTGCTAGCAGAATTTTTCTTCCAATTTGCCATGATGTCAAATCCCATGAATCCCACATGCTATAAAACACAACGATAGTAAAGTTTAAAGAGGCCAGTCCCTTGAACATTGGAGCTCTGCCGTTTGAGAAACATTTAAATGGCTCTTCCTTCCTCATCTGGAAGTAGGAAAGCCCACATGTAAAGGAGGGAATGGCTTTTAGCGAGTCAGACTGATTGCTCAGCTCAGAACTAATTGCTTGTGAGTGGGGGCAGAGTCAAGAATGTGTTGGTGCTTAGTCAGCAGCAGTGTTATAACAAAAAAACAAAAAAAGATAGCATGACTAGAGGAAAAGTCTAATTAAACATCCATGCAGACTGGTGGAATTTAGGCTCATGTGCGCAACCTTGGGGGCTGGGAGATAAGAATAGGCCCTCAGTTTGGCTGTACTTGTTGTAAGAGGCGACTAAACAGCCACCGGGTAGATGGGACTCATCAGCCTGGGAAGGCAGCTCATCTGAGAGAAGGAAAACTCGGATCCCAAACCTCCACTGCCTTGTGGCTACATCCAGTTGTGGAAAAGGCTTCAAGAGTCAACCTCAAGGCAAAATCCCGGAGTCCCTGAGGCAGTTCATGGCTGAACACAGTCATGTTCTTGCAACTCCTGCAATGCTGCTGGAACCAACCGTATTGGCTTATGTCTTTCCATTGGACCATTTCTGCGATGTGGAGAGGGGGGATTTGCTGCAAGGGTAACAGTCTATCCTCCATATTTACTTTACCCAGGCTTTGCGCACTGGAGAGGACACTCTGTTCCAGAACCACTATTCAGAGCGCAATACCACAGTCTTCCGAGACTGAAGGATGTCAACAAGGTGCAACCTTCAGAGCAAAGGTATGCTACAATGTATGGGAGGAAAGCTCTGCCCTTTGCCAGTTCCTGACAGCATCATCTGCAATAACAACAACAACATAAATGTAGAAGTAAGGGGGGGGGAATCATGGGGTAGGCATACCAAATAGTCTCTAGTGGGAAAGAGAAGAACAAGAAATGGCCCTATTCATGGAGAAAGCCATTCACACGTTTTCTATAATATGGATAGGAAAGAATCAAATTTGTTGAGCCAGGATCCACGGAACATCTTTGCAGTTTAGAACATATGCCATAATAGCAAATCATGTTGTCTCTCAGCACTGAGAAATCACCACCAGTATCCACACATCTGGAAAGAGGAGCAAGAACTGCCAGGTTCAAGCGTTTAATGTCCAGGCAAGCTTAAATCTTGCCGCTTGCCATTTTAAGAGTTGAAATGCAAAATACATTTCAAGAGGGTGGACTTTGTTCCATATGTTAGGTTTCTGAAAGAAAAAATATCATATTTCAGGTCCAGCCCAAGTCCTCCTGACCCCTGAGGCAGCATGCCAAATGCTGCCCCCTTACCTGATGATGTGCCAGCCTCTGCTGCTCCCACCCTCCATTGCTCAAGCTCACTGCTCCCCTCCCCTCCACATTTCCTCTTCCTCTCAGTCCCCTTCTTCCTTTTCCATTCTAAGGAATGGAAAGAGAGGGAGGAGCAGTAGAGGTAAGTAGGCAGACAGAGATAGGTACTCCCCATCTGCTGCCAGAGGTAACCGCTGCGCAATCCTATCTTGCGCTAGAACAGATAGGCCAAGAAGCCTGTGCTGTATCCAGCGCAAGATTGGGGCCTGAATTGATTCAGCTGGAGGCAAGGGGAAACTCTTCCCCTCCCCCCCCCCGTAAGCCACCACAGCCCTAATGGAGCTCCTTGGAGTTGTGCCACCTCCGGAGGTGACATAAATCAGAGAACAGCAGAGTGGCTTGAAGCTGCTCGGGAACGGGGTTGGGATCCAGCCTAACAGGTGGGTCCCAGCCCCGCCTCCCACTCTCTACCTGTCCACCCCTGGGACCTCCATCCACCCACCCCAGAACATCTCCCTCCCACTTCCTCCCTGCCCATCTCAGAGCCAGGTTCTGTGCAGCAAGTCAGCACAGAGGCTACATCCAGCTTCTGCAGGCCAGCATGCATCCCTGCGCCAGCCCAGCCAACTCCTGAGGAGGCGCAAACGTACTTTAAGTCACTTTTGCGACCTTACTGGGCTGGCACAAGGGACCTGCGCTGGACCAAAGCATGGTTAGGATTGTGCCCTTAGTTGGTCTCATGGATGGAATGACCCTGACGCATTTTACATAAATGCTCCCATCTTCAACACAAACAGAAGATAGCCCAAGGGCAACTGGTTTAGGTCTGCCAACTCTGGTTATTGTTATTCCTGGAGATTTTTTTTCCCCCACCATGCAATACAGTTGGAAATTCCTGGGGCAATCTCCAGGAATCTCCAATCTCTAGTCACCTGGGGATTGGGAGAGCCCACCAGACTGACTAGGAATGTAAGGGGAAAGAGCTGGTGGTTCCATTTCCCAGGTAAAACAGATAAGGACTGTGAATGTAGCATTGTCAGGTTTTGTGCTATTTTAGAGTTGTCTAACCCTTCAGCAGCTTTGCATATCTCTTTTGTTCCAAGTTTCTTTCAAAGTTCTCAGTACAGCTCTGAGTTAAATGATGCATGCGTGAGATTCTCAGTGCCTCACCACCATCTTATGGCCATTTGTATTAACCTTTTTCAGCCAAATTCAATTCTCCTGACTTTTTTCCTTGTTCATTTGATTTTGCAATTGCCTTTTTCTTTTATTAGACTTTTAATAAATGCTTTACATTTTTCTTTGAGTCAGCCTCGAACCTGGTACAGGAAATATAGTGGATTGCCATATCTCCTCACTCTGCAGGTACAACTGTGAGAGAGAGTTTGACAGAGACCCTTGAGGTTCAGTATTGTTCTAGAAGTCCTCTGATCTCCTGGGCTGGTGGCAGCAGATTCAATCGACCACAGCTTTTCCCCAGTAAGCTGCATGTCCAAGCTTAGGAAAGAGGGGAATGGGAAGGGAGTGTGCTAACCACTAGATGCTACTGCCTTGGATCAGCATGCAGTCACTTGAGCCTGACCAGACCATACTCAGAGGGAGCTATAGTGTCCCTGCAGAAAGTCCCAGTTCAATCCCTAGCATTTCCTGTTAAATTGATCAGGTAGCAGGAGATAGAGAGAAGATTTCTGCAGAGATCCTGGAGAAACACTGTCAAACAGGAAGTGTAGACAATGCTGGGCAAGATGAACCACATTTCTAACTCCATATAAGCCCGCTTCTTGTGTGAAGCTCTGGGGCTGTTTCGGGGAACAAATGCTGTACTAGGAATAAACGTGACTTTTGTGTGTTCCTTTCTCATCCAGCAGCGGACCACCCATTGGAAGAACAGGGAAAATGCCCCGAGAGCAGAGCTTGTGCACCTCCAGGACTGGCTCCCGACAGGGTCAGAAACTGTGCTTCCAGATTTCTGGAAGTATAGTTTAAGACCACAAGAAAGCCTCAGATGGCTTCTCCCATCGATCCTGGAGTCACACAAGGCTCTGTGGAGATTTAGGTGAGGGGGGGGAAGCTTCATGCAGGGGGGGTGGCTTCGTGGCACTTTGCCCCAGGACGCCTCGTGGGGAGGTCTGCCACTGTTGTCATTGGCTCAACTCCTTCATTTACAAATTATATACAGATAATTTCAGAAGGAAAATCTGAATATAATTAGATTTACAACTGGATATACACTATGTCTGTAGTCATAAGAACATAAGAACAGCCCCACTGGATCAGGCCATAGGCCCATCTAGTCCAGCTTCCTGTATCTCACAGAGGCCCACCAAATGCCCCAGGGAGCACACCAGATAACAAGAGACCTCATCCTGGTGCCCTCCCTTGCATCTGGCATTCTGACATAACCATTTCTAAAATCAGGCGGTTGCGCATACACATCATGGCTTGTACCCCGTAATGGATTTTTCCTCCAGAAACTTGTCCAATCCCCTTTTAAAGGCATCTAGGCTAGACGCCATCACCACATCCTGTGGCAAGGAGTTCCACAGACCGACCACACGCTGAGTAAAGAAATATTTTCTTTTGTCTGTCCTAACCCGCCCAACACTCAATTTTAGTGGATGTCCCCTGGTTCCGGTATTATGTGATAGTGTAAAGAGCATCTCCCTATCCACTCTGTCCATCCCCTGCATAATTTTGTATGTCTCAATCATGTCCCCCCTCAGGCGTCTCTTTTCTAGGCTGAAGAGGCCCAAACGCCGCAGCCTTTCCTCATAAGGAAGGTGTCCCAGCCCCGTAATCATCTTAGTCGCTCTCTTTTGCACCTTTTCCATTTCCACTATGTCTTTTTTGAGATGCGGCGACCAGAACTGGACACAATACTCCAGGTGTGGCCTTACCATCGATTTGTACAACGGCATTATAATACTAGCCGTTTTGTTCTTAATACCCTTCCTAATGATCCCAAGCATAGAATTGGCCTTCTTCACTGCCGTGAAGTCTGAGGTGATTCTAATGGGGACTATCCAGAAATTAGTTTTTAAAAGGAGTATTACAGTTTGCTGCTGACCAAAGAGATGGCAATGATCCACTGAACAAAAATAATGGAAAGATCAGAAAATGTATCATATTTAACATTACAGGTCAATAAACTTTGGGATCTTGTGGTAATGGCAAAGTTTGCAAACAGAGAAAGATCACAGATGAGTATATCTGTGGTAAGATGGAGCCCCTTTTTTCTTTGGAACGTGAAATGGCTTTGGGAATACTGGTTCTGATAGAATGCAGCATAGCCTGGGCCAGCTCCGCTTCATCGACTTGGGGAGGTTTACATAGGAGTGGGCTGACAGTCTTTTGCAGTCCCCTGAACTTTAAGTGAGGGACAAGGGGGGGAGACATAGGAGTGCATTTGCCCAGCTGCCATTAGGCTGAAATGATTTATGTGTCTGCCACATGCCCAGTGACTATTTTGCTGTGTTTCAAATGAACTCTCGTCCCTGATCCTCACTAGGATAGGTTGTCCATGATGACCAACAATCAACTGGGAGGCACTACTAATCTATTTATAAAGAACCTGACTACTTGGAAGCAAAAGCAGCTGAAGCTTTTGAAAAGCCTTGGGCCCCCTCTCCAGTTGGGAACCCTGCTTTCTTGGTTAAAGAACTGAACTGACCAACAGAGGGGGAAAAAACTTCCTTGTTATACTTGGAGTGGTGAGTCACAAAGTATACCTAAACCAGGAAATGTTCTGCCTTCAGAAAAGCAAGTCCTCATGGGGACTTTCAGTGGGCAAATGCTGCTGTGATATGTGTGAACACGGGAATTCTATTGGAGGATGATTGACAGCATTGAAAGAGGGACTACTCCCCAGATAGAAGAAAATGTGTGGTTGCAAGTCCCACATGTGTTGACACTCATGGATGTGACTCATGGATAAATTTTCCAAGGAACAACTGCAGGTGTGGTGGGGGCCTTAGTCATGATAGTGGGTGCACATTAAGACAAGAGCCTTGGGATCTAAGTTCATGAGGTCAGAGGGAGTCCAGCCAACCACTGAGTCACTCTATATTCAACCAGCTTGTGGGTAGGATGAGCTCCCACTTGAAAGCATGTGAACCTAACACAAAAGTTAAAAACAGAAAAATGTCAGTTGGATAAATAAGATTTAACTGGGATGTAGGATTATCAGCAAGTTTAGAAGGTTGGTTTGGACAAACTGCCTTCCAGAGATAGCTGAAACCAGTAGCTGAAAGACAAATAATCACTGTATCCGGGAAAACACCTGGAATGTCTTTTTAGAATATTATTTTGGATTCTGTGCTTCTCATTCTAACCTGATTGTCAAATCAATTTCATGTTTTAATTCATAGTAACTGCACAAGAAATGTAATAACATCAAAGAGAGTGAAGAACTCATTAACAAATCTAGATTCCAAGGATCTAAACACAACAATCCTATTACTTTGCAACCTAATGAATGCACACACAAAAAACAGAGCATCAATCAAAACGTGAATTCATAGAAAGACATTCTTTCTTAGCTCCTGGTAGGAATAAAGAGACACCAATTCACCTCCCCAAAAATCATTTTCATTATGAAATTCTAATGCTGCTCTAAAGTCATTGTCGAATGTATATCCGGCTTGGTGAATAATTGATGCTTATATCCATCAGAAGCTGCTTGTAACAGGCTCCTTTTTGTGTCTGTGTCATGTCTGGGATAACCACTGGCCATTACTCAGCTTCTTCCTATCAATCAAACTGCTCCATCCTGCCAACCCAGGGGCATACTAGGAAGGGAGGAAGTGAGACTTGCTTAGTCTCCCAGACAAAATGATCAATCTAGGACAGGAAAAAGAGGAATTCTTCTTTTCTCCTTCCCTTCTCCTGGTTGCACTGAGACCAATTACTGTGCAGAGGATAGGGAAACAGACTCCCTCAACTAATCATGGGCACACATGAGAAAAATGGTGGTAGGGGGTAGGTGGGGAAGAAAGCAGAGGATGATTATCCAGTTCAAAGAGCAGCTCTAGAGTTACAGTAAGTCAAAGTGTGACAAAGGCTGCTTACAGGAGAGATCTGTGTTAAGGTGGGCACAAAGGAAAGCATGCTGTGAAGTCACAATAACTAGGTATTACCTTCAAGTACAAAAACACGTAATAAAGATAATCAGAAAACAACAACAAACAATTATTTTAGCAGGGTACCTCGTAGGCACTTTCATATTAACGTTAGCACCTTTCATGTATTGACTGCATGACCCCTGATTGCTGGGACCACCCATGTGACTGATCCAGGAAGCATTGCCCTATTATCAAATGTATTTGTTTAATGTCACTTACAGCACAATCCTCAGAAGTAAGCCCCACGGTGTTCAGGAAGGCTTACTCCCAGGGAAGTATGCGTAGGATTGCAGCCTCAAATCATAATGTAGCTGCCAAATGTGATTAGCCACATCACATTGGGACATCCTCCTATTCTTCAGTGATCCCTGACTTGACTTGAAACATCAAGAAGGAAAGAAGCAGTAACAAGAAGAGAAAAATGGCACTGAACAACACTTTCATTTTTAAAAGTGACTATTTTCACAATCCACAGATTTTTCAGGAAATATTTCCTCTCCCCCATCACTGTATAGGTATGTGCTGCTTAATGACCTTCCTCTTAATGATGGACCGTTTATACAACATTGGTCAAAGCACAACAAAGAGGCTCTTAATGAGACAGTCAGGTCTCCCATAGGCTGCAGCAGTGTCTGTTTACACAACAAAGAGTCTCTTAATGCAAAGAAGAGTCCATCTATCTCCAGTGGCCTGTACAGCCAGGTAGTGTCTCACAGGGAGTGTCTGTTTATACAACATAGGCACTAGATTGAGCTGAATGTTTGCTTAATGATGTAATCGCATAACAATGGGGATCAGAGAACGTATCCCGTCGTTAAGAGGTGCACACCTGAATTTCACACAAATGAAAATGGTAAAGAAAAATGGTACAATTCTTATGACGCATAATATAGTTACAGTAATGTAATTGAACGTATGCGGTCTCAGTCATCTTCAGTAAACTTGCCTGATCTCAAAGGCACCAGAATTAAAGAAAATAAAAGAATGAATGGGGGGGGGGGAATGAATGAAAAAAAAAACAATCCAGTTCAACCCATCTAAACCATTTCTTCATTTTAATGAATTTTCACTTAACGATTACCAGCAAGCCAGACAGTTATCATTGACATTTGCACATTTATCTCCACGTGAACTGACAGAGCAAAGACATTGCAAGGCACACAGTGCAAAGGTATTTGCAAATAACCAAGATGATAATTTTGAAATGAGATAAAATTATGTAGCTTGTTCTATAAAGGACTTGGAAGGGGAAAAAAAGTATTTACTTGATGGCTAAGAAAACTCAAATAGTATCCTCCAGGCATTCTCTTGATTCTTGAATATGTATGACTAAAAGACAAGGACCAATATCTGTGGGTTGTCAAAACTGAAATATTGGCCCAACATAAGAAGGAAATGTTCTTACAAACCAAGTATGGCGTTCTCATTTTGAAATACTATAGTACGACCTTATTGGTTTCACGAATAAAGGATAGTCCAGAAGTGTACGATCGGTTCGCTGAGGCTGTGTGATCTGGAAAAAGCTTAAATTGTTAGGGATATCCTTAAACAGTTCTCGGGTCCCATGTGAAATATTAAAATAAAACCATGCCATCAGTGGATTGTGGAGGTCTTGAATAGAGTAGTTTCATCTCAGCATAAAATAGCTTATCCCAGATGGCCATGACCTCCACTGCTCCCAGAGCTATCACTATAGTTATGCCAACCAGCCAATTCTGACCCTTCCTCCTATGGTTCTCAGCCAGCCCTGACCACCCCTAATGGTTTATTATTATTAACAGTATTTATATACTGCTTTTCCATAAAAAGTTCACAAAGTGGTTTACAGAGAAAAATCAAATAACTAATGGCTCCCTGAACCAAAAGGGCTCACAATCTAAAAGATTCAAAAGAACACCAGCAGTCAGCCACTAGAAAAGACATTGCTGGGATGAGGCGGGCCAGTTACTCTCCCCCTGCTAAATAAAAGAGGAGCACCCATTTGAAAAAGTGCCCGTTACCCAGTTAGCATGATAGTGGTTATGGTTTAACCACATAACCACCATCATGCCCATTGTACATTTGATTGTAAAGCTGATAGCAGCTTATAGCTGAAAAGCAGGTTTATTTCCAGGGAGATTTGCAGCTGTTGATCATCCCCAGAGCCTGTGTGCTCTGCTACTATGCTAAAGATAGGAAACAATTTATTTTTGCCTCATTTGCCAGTTTTTCATTGGGCTTTAATAGCATCTGCCAGGATCATTTAACAGCACACATTAGGGATGACAGATCTAGATAGACATCTTCTATTTTTAATTAGGAAACTGTAACACAATGGGCAGCCCAATCCTAACCTGCGCAGGAATAGACAGGCCAACTGACCTGCGTCATATCCAGTGCAGGTAAGGAGGTGGCTGGAGCACAACTCAGAGTAAGGGGATTAATGGGGATTAATCCCCATTAATTAAACCCCGAGTAATGCCTCAACCACCTCAATTATTCTGCACCAGCAAAATCGATGGCACAGATCCAAGCAACCCGGTGTCACACCATTTTGCTCAGGAGGGGGATTAGGATTCAGCCTAAGTGCCAGAGGCAGGTCCCACACCTTCCTGGGCCCAGTCCACCCATTGTTCCAGATGGGTTCTGTTATGTATGCAGGTTATGCAGGCTCGAAATCCTGCATAACTGATTGGCCCAGACTTATGGCTGGCCAATCGGGTGATGGATCAAAATCCTACCATCCAATTGGCCCTCTAGTTAATGTTTCAATTGCACCAATCATGGGGAGTCTGGGCGGAGCTAAAGGCTATAAAAGCCAGGGGTGTTTGCCTTGTGTCAGATTCATTGCCAGGTCCTGTTCTGAAGATGGAATTAACGTATTGAGCTGTTATCTCTATGCCTTCCTTTATTCACATGGACCCACTATATAACACTGGCAACAAGGATGGGATTTGATTCCTCCATGCTTAACAACGCTAGAATCAAGAGCTGATTCGCTTAGAGCTGATTCATCACCGGGGAATTGTTGCCCCAGACGAAGAAAGAAGGACCTGCTTCCATAAGCCTGCTGAGCTGCCACGATGACCACCTGAGGTCACATCAAGGAATTTGATCCAGCGTCCCCGGAGCTGTGGGACACTTATGCAGAACGTCTTGAGTTCTTCCTTGAAGCCAACGCAGTCAAAGATGCCGCCCTATAGCGGGCCACCTTGTTCAGCATCTGTGGCTCTGCCACATTTGAAATAGCCCAGAATCTCGTGGCATCAGCAGAATTAAGGGCTACCAGTGATAAGAACATCATGGCCCTCCTGAAGAATCACTTCGCGCCCCAGCCATCCCGTATTGCACGCCGCCATGCCTTCTACAAGCGAGATTAGGCTGCCAGTGAGTCTGTTCCAGCTTATGTGTCCATACTTCGTCATCTTGCACGAAGATGTGAATTCCGAGACCTGGAAGAAATGCTTCTCGACCAGTTCGTATGCAGCCTCTGGGACTAAAGGATTCAGAGGAAGATCTTTGCAAAGGAAGAGCTGACCTTTCAAGAGGCTGTCAAGGAGGCGCTGGTGTTTGAAAAAGCAGAAGAAGCAGCAAGGGAGATTCGTGCCTCTCAAAATCTCCCAGCCACAATTCGAAAAGCCGAGGCAGTCCACCATAAGGACACGGCCTCAGACCGTTTGGAAGAAGGGGAGCTGCTACGAATTAATCAAGGTATGTCAAGACGCAATGATCGCCAGGAACCACAAACACCTTGACCTGGGGCCCGGCAAGCCTCCAAGGTCTCCAGCCTGGGCCCTTGCGCCAGCTGTGGGGAACCGCATGAACGTCGGAGTTGCCGGTTCCGCGATGTGACTTGTCGGGCCTGTGGAAAGAGGGGCCATATTGCCCGCGTTTGTCGTAGTAAGCCTTCTTGGGCTCGGAGCCAGAAAGTTCTTCAGGGGTCTGTCAGCCAGGAAGTGATCTACACTACTTCAGTACACCCCATCCAGAGCGTCTGTTTGCCAACCAAGGAAAAGATACATGTGACAGTAGAAATTCAAGGGTCTCCCTGCGTAATGGAAGTGGACTCTGGATCAGCACTCTCTATTATTTCTACAGAGACTTTCCAGCGCTTTTGCCCTAGAAAGGGCCCCAGCCTGCAGCCGATTGGACTTTTGCTTACAGATTTTCAGGGCAACCGTGTCCCCGTTCAGGGTGTGGGTAAGTTTCAGGTTCGTTATAAACACTTTGAGGGGCTCCTGGATCTGGTGGTCGTCGAGGGCCATCGCACCAGTCTCCTCGGCCTTGCGTGGTTTAATCCTCTCAGCATCCAGGCAACTGGGGTCCAGAGTATCAGCAAATTAGACTTTGATGCTGACAACATTCATCCTGTGCCAGACAGAACTTCGGAATGACCACCGACTTCTGAGATACAAGAGGCCATTCGTGGGTTCAGCCCGAGTGACCAAGTGTACGTCCGAAACTATGCGAACGGTCCAGCGTGGATCCCAGCAACCATCATTAGAGTCACCAGTCCTGTTTCATACAAGGTTGCCATCCAGGACAGCCAGAATCTCTGCCATCATGTGGACCAGATGCGCCGCCGCCTGGCTGACTCAGCACCCACCGGGCCAATTCCAGTCCCAGGTAACCAGCATCAGGTCTTGCCACAGAGTGCAGAGACCATCACTCCTGATGTGTTACTGCGGGAACCGGAGACCTCCCTGGACTTATCCGAGCCACCTGATGTCAGTGCACCTATGGGGAGTCCCTCTGCCATTGCTGTGCCAACCCCAGGGCGGATTAAGGAACCAGAGGTCCCGATACCAAAGCCTCACCACACCTTGCGAAGCTGGGTACAGCCCCGCCACTCTGAGGATTATGTTTGTTAACCTTGAACTATACTTTGGTGGGGAGGGGTGTTATGTATGCAAGTTATGTAGGCTCGAAATCCTGCATAACTGATTGGCCCAGACTTATGGCTGGCCAATCGGGTGATGGATCGAAATCCTACCATCCAATTGGCCCTCAAGTTAATGTTTCAATTGCACCAATCATGGGGAGTCTGGGCAGAGCTAAAGGCTATAAAAGCCAGGGGTGCTTGCCTTGTGTCAGATTCATTCAGATTCATTGCCAGGTCCTGTTCTGAAGATGGAATAAATGTATTGAGCTGTTATCTCTATGACTTCCTTATTTCGCATGGATCCACTATATAACAGGTTTCACCCTCCTGCCACCCTCCCCAATCCCCCACACCGACCACCTCAGCTGGCACAATTTTACCATCTTGGGGCATCACGGAGGCTGGATGTGGCCTCATGGGCTGGCAAGCATCCTTATACTGGCCCAGCCAATTCCAGAATAGTTGTGAACGTGCTGTAAAGTAGTTGCAACACTCCTGCGTTCACTCCTGTGCTCACAAAGTTAAAAATCCATATGAATTCTGATGGTCAATTTAGAGGGCTTAGACAAGGATGTCTACAATGAAACACCACTTTTATTCAAACTCTCTATCAATTATGTGGTGTCTGCACTGAAGGGGATGATTTTGTTTCTGGAAAAAACTGAGATTTATAAATTATCTGGTCTGCTTTACTTAGACCGTACAATCTTATTAAAACTAAATCAGCTAGGGTTAGAAAGGTTGCTTTTTATACAGTCATTATTGTTTAGCACAGTGTTTCTCAAACTGTGGTTTGGGACCCACTAGGTGGTTTGCGAGCCAATTTCAGATTTCAATGTTTTATTTTTAATATATTAGACTTGATGCTACCTTTGTATATGACTGTATGCGGGGAAATGTTACAGACCTGTACTTTTAACAAGCGCCTATGTATATTCTTTTAACAATGATAGTCAATGGGACTTACTCCTGGGTAAGTGTGGGTAGGATTGCAGCCCAGGATAGTTAAAAATTTTCCTGCTTGATGGTGTCACTTCCAATCATGACATCACTTCTGGTGGGTCCAGATTCTCATTCTAAAAAGTGGGTCCCGGTGCTAAATGTGTGAGAACCACTGGTTTAGAAGAATACCATGCTATTAATTGTGCCAAGGCGAAGACTATGGTCTTTGGGCATAAACCTCCATGTTATAACTAGATACTAGATGGCTACCCAATCAACCAGACAGATTCATTTAAATATTTGGGCATTTGTTTCTCTAGCAACAGAAACTGGAAGGTACAGGAGAAATATTTTAGGCTCAAGCCTGTCCTCTATGGCAATTGCTATCTGTTTTTCCAGATATGGGGAGGGAGTTTTGATTCTGTGGGTCTAAGAGTTCTTGCAGCCTGCAGATCCACTCAAATACGATATTGTGCCCAGATTTGGGGCAGTAATTTGCTGAGGATTGAAATAGTTGAAAATACATTCCATAGATTCTTTTTCTGCCAGCCAGCACTCCTGTGGCTCTACTTAGACTGGAAACTGATACTCATCCTATATCAACTATAATAGGGTTTGTTATGTTACATTATTGGCTAAAATTAGAAATTCCACAGTCCTGAAATTGTGTTTAAGGGAACTGGCCTCTCATGATTCTGGAATCTTGACTTAGTACTTGATATGCTTTCAGAAAATCCATACCTTCTTAATAGTTTGTGAATCAGAGGACTGAACTATATGTTATGTGTACTGTGATTCTTTTTCCTCACTTTCTTTCCCTCTAAGGAAAAGTACTCATAGAAGGCAGGAGCCCTGAGCTGCTCTATACTTTTCCTACAAGACATATGTCCACTCATTATTGCCTGTTTTATCCCCCATTGATAGGAAAACATTTTGAACAGACCAATAGTTGACCGGGAAGGATGAAGTAGTCAATTCTCCATCTCCCCATCTTGCACTCAAGAGTCCCATGGGCATTTTCCTGGGTGGGGGAATGAAAATAGCTGCAACATGGAATTTGGCCCTCAGGGACACAACACACTTCTAAGGCATGTGTTGGCCCAGTATTATTCCTATTAAAAAAAAATAGCATGCTGGTGTGTGAATTGTACCAAACCACAGAGGAGTGGATAGCTTTTACACTTTATCCCCACTGTGATTCCTGCCAAGCTCCTGCGTCCCGCCATCCTCACCCCAGTGCTATTTACAGCAGGAAAAACATTTCAGTTGGAAGATTCACAAACCGGTGAAAAAATGTAGATTTTTCAGAGAGGTTCCTTGTAGAATAAGGCTGTCGACATACAAAGCATACAAACTCCCTGCCTAAAACAAGACTTCTTACAGACTGAGACTCAAGAACCAGTCTTTGCTATGGTTTTTGTCTGGGAAACAAGCATAAGCAAGCTACTGGAAGTGAAAGCAATCATATATTTCACTCTGCTTCCAGTTGATAGATTTGATAGGATGTTTTTAACTATGTCCCATATGGTGAACGGATTCACTCAGGTGATACAGGAATAGTTGAAGACCTATTACATTACGTTCTATATTGTCAACTGTATATAAAGTCCCTAACTGGAAGCCACAAGATGCAAGATTGGTCATGTCTTCAAATGTTGATGGGGTGGGGGCACTGAATGATGATAGCAGGCATATCATCAGAGTCAAATTTAGGCATAAGCTAAACAAGCTGCAGCTTAGGGCCTTGTGATTCACAGGGGCCTAAGAAATTTTTTTTTCAGAATTTTGATGTAACTTTTTAAACAAAAAGCCTCCAAGCTTTGTATAGCTTAGGGTCTCACCAGGTCTAAATCAGCACTGCATGTTACTCTACAGTAACACAAATTGCTGTAAGATCTCATGCATTTCAAACTGGTTTCTTAGGTTTTCAACCATAAGGCAACAAACTTGTTTAAGATAAAGGGACCAACTATTCCTATTCTCATTTTCTCAATGGATGCTTTTGACCAGGGGTGCCCAAACGCCGGCCCGGGGGCCACTTGCGGCCCTCAGGGACTCACAATCCGGCCTGTGGGGAGCCCCCAGTCTCCATGTGGCCCTCTGGAGACTTGCTGGAGCCCATGCTGGCCTGACGCAACTGCTCTCAGTATGAAGATGATTGTTTGACCTCTTGAATGAGCTGTGGGACAAGTGTTCCCTCCACTGCTTGCTGTTTCACGTCTGTGATGCAGCAGTGGCAGTGAAGGAAAGGCTAAGCTTGCTGTGTGCAAGGACATTTATAGGCCTTGAGCTATTGCAAGACCTTCATTCATTCATGCAAGTTCCAACTCTAATATATTCATTTATGTAAATTTATTCAAATTTGAGATGTAAATTAATTCTGCCCCCAACACAGTGTCAGAGAGATGATGTGGCCCTCCTGCCAAAAAGTTTGGACACCCCTGCTTTTGACTGATGACATTATGACAGCATTGATCATACAATACTTGGCAACTCCAATTCAAAATAGTGGACCACCACTACACAGGGCAAACGCTAAAGGGGGGATTCAAGATGGCTTCTTGCTAACAGCTCTTTTGTTGGAGTGCTCCTAAAACAACATCTGTGTGCCAGTTTTTGGTCCACTTTCTCAGCATACCTAATTTTCTTTTATTGACAAGGATCCCTCTTGTGGCTCTGCTATTTTTTACTTGATTTTATAATCGACAAGCTGTGGATTGCTTTGGATTGGATTCTGACTGCTGGGGAATTCAACAGATAAAGAATCATGGGGAGGAAAAAGAAACGCCAAAGAGTTTCCCCGGGTTGGGGCCCTCCAACGAAAGCTGCCAAGCAACTCTGCTTAGAGGATTTATCAGGCTGGACTGAGACAGCAATTGAGACTTGCATCCCTGCTTCTACAAACAAATTCTCAAGAAAAAGAAAATTCTCAAACAATTCTAAAGAAAAAGAAGATTGATCATACAATACAAATGTGACTAACAGTGGAACTCTAGGAATGCCTACACAGAAGTAAGTCACATTGTGTTCAATGGAGCTTACTGCCAGGAATGTTTATATAGGATTGCATCATAAGGTGCTTACAACTGCCAAGTGCCCTTTCTGATAATGGCCCAGGGTAATGTAAATAACTGGATCAGACTTACTTACTTACTTACTTACTTACTTACTTACAAGGTTAATGAGGAGGAGAGTACCTAAGGCTGCAAACCTAACCACACTTTCCTGTGCCCCACTGAACAAAATACTTACTTCTGAGTAGACCTGGTTAGGATTGTGCCCTAAGATGGCAAAAGGGGAACCACAGGGTGTACAATATTGATATTTCTGCTCTCAGGAGTTCTTACAAAACCCTCACCCCCATTCCACCCTCCTCTCAAGGGTTCTTCTTGCCACCCAATTAATTCCTGTTTCATTATTACATGCTAACAGTTCACATCACTGAAAATTCTTGTTTGATAAATAAATCAGTGTTTTATTGGGTTAAAAGGCTGAGGTCAGGATAAAATTTTAACTTGACCTCTGCTTTTTAACTCGATAAACATGGATTTAATTATGGAATTTGGCCAGGAAAGCCTCAATGTTAATTCTAATTTACCTCTTGAGGTTTGATGGTTGCTTTTACAGGTCCAGACTGATTATCTGCAGAATTGGGACCCATGATTTTATCCAACTATGAGTTCCAAACCCATGGGTTCAGCTGGACCTGGACACTCCGGATGTGACTGGAGTTGCATACAGCCTCCCTGACCCTAGGAAAGCCCTCTAAGGCCTCCAGAAGGGCAAAAATCACAATTTCTGGTTTTTGGCCAAAAACCAGAAGTTGTAGTTTTCAGCCTTCTCAAGTACTTAGAAGGCCTTGTGAGGGTCAAGGAGGGTTCCCCAACCCTCAGAAGGTCCTCTGGACATGACCAAAGCAGAGCTCTGGTTGTGTTTACACCAATCTGACTTGCAGATTTCATTATCTGCTGGTTTCGGCATCCACAGGGGTTCTGTTCCTGCAGAGGGTAAGGCATGACTGTATTAAAGACTGCTTATTTCCTCATGAGAAAGTGGTTGGATCTTCACTCACACCACTGGCCATTCACTGGACTGAAAGATAATTAGAACCCAGAGTACTGCCCTACCAAGTGTTCCTAAACCAAAAGCCCAATGCTACTGTTCCCCCCTGCCAATGCAGTGGTGTCAATATGGCTACCACTGCATCCTGTGGGGGCAGGGCAGTCCCGGAATCATTCACTCCCTTGTCTGGGGCTAAACCTCCACGGCACAGGGGTGAGGTCTACTCAAATTTGCCCTAACTAAATAGGTTAGGGAGTTAGTATCTGGTGGCCACAGAACCTGCCCCCTTTCTGGACCCAATTTGCCCATACCCTGCCCCCACTGCTGCCCCATTCTACCCTCCCCGCCCTACCTTGTTTCACCTCCCCCACCCCCGTTCCGCCCTTCTGTCACTCCTCCCCCACCATCTTACCTGGATCAGCAGGCAGTGCAAGATCCACTGGCACCAGCCAGAAGGTTCTGTCCTTCCTGCCAGTGTCCCCAGCAGTATGCTGCCAGAGGTTTTATGTCTGATACCGACTGCTTTATGGCAGTCAGAGTCTGCAAAAGAGGCTTTCTGCCAATGGATGCTAAGTATTGGATTGGGCCATAAGTGTCAAATGCCCTGCTTCCCAGAGGGAAACGCCTTGCTGCACTGCACTCCCATGCAGCCACATATCTGAACTGGGAACATGCTGTGAACACTCGAGTCACATAAATCTTATCAGCTCTTTGTCGATATGATAAATCAGCCCTGGTGAATAATTCCTATGACTGTTTCAGCAAATTTTCAGTTCTCTCATCATCTCTTAGGATTTTTGAGGATGTGTGGTGAGTAATAAACTGGAGATGTGCTAAAGTACACACACAAAATTAGTTCCCAACATGATGACTTCACAGGTTTGAAAATGAGCATGAAAATGAACACGAGTTGTCTCTTAAACCCATCTAGCTGACATGGCTTTGCCAAAATAAACCTGGGTCTTTCAGTTTTGTAAGGATGCTTCACAGTGTTACATTTCCTGGAATTATTTGGGATAAGTGGAGCCACTGATGATTAAACCATTTAGGGCCCAATCCTATCCAATTTTCCAGTGCTGATGCAGCATACCAACAGGGTGTGCACTGCATCCTGTGGTGTGGGGGGTAGTCACAGAGGCCTCCTCAAGGTAAAGAAGCATTTGTTCCCTTACCTCAGGGCTGCATTGCAGTTGCATTGGCACTAAAAAGTTGGACAGAATTGTGCCCTTAGACTTGTAATGTGAATATGTCCAGACACTGAGATACAACTCAACAAGTCACAAGTGATTTAAATATGCAGGTGCTTTCATGGCGCAGTCTTTGTGTAACTCAACATCTGAGGGTGACATTGCATATTTTAATGCTGCTCCATGTTAATGTCTCCCTTCTTGTGGAAAGCTTACAGAAAAATGGGGCAGGGGCAATGCTCAGTGGTGGAATACATATTTGATGCGCAGAAAGTCTCATATTCAGCTTTCAAGATCTCCACTTAAAGGATCTCAGATATCAAGGCAAGGGGAGGAGGGTCTCCACTTTCCAGTGAGCTGTAAGCAACAAATGGTTACATTATTAGACTAAGGGCGCTATCCTGATGTCCCCTTGGGCCGGAGCAAGTCTGTTATGCTAGCCCCCATTCCCAAGCAGTGCGGAATGGCTACAAGCTGGGGCTGCAGTGGCTTACCCCACCCGGGTAAGGGGAAGAGTTTCTCCTTACTATTGGCTGAGCCACTTTGGGGCCCTATCTTGCGCTGGATACAGCGCAGGCCTCCTGGGCCTCCAGGACTCTTACAGCACAAGATAGGATTGTGCTGTAAGAGTCCAATGTTATCCTTTTCCACCTCTGTGCTGGTTCAGCCACAACAAAAATGGACATGCTGCATCCGGTGGAATTTAAATCGCCTTACATCTCTGTAAGCCTCCCAATCTGCAATGGTCTCCTTGGAGCAGTGCCAGCAAAATCACTGGCACAAGTCCAAGGAAAGAAAGGGGCAGCGAGGCTACTGCCAAAGGGGATAGGATTCAGTGCGCCATTGTGGCCAGATCCACCCTCTCCTGCAGCTCCTTGCTCCCAGACTGGGAGCACTGCAGCCTCATGCGGCAGTGCTTCCAAAAGGACAGGCAATGATGTGTGTGCCATTTTGCAATAGAGGGAGTACCTTCCATTGTCACCAAGGGCTCCAAGTACTAGCCCAGTCCTCAATAGGTTTGTCAGTACACAGGCCCTTCTGGAAACCTGTTGTGCTTTCCTCATTCAGCAGTATATGCAGAAAGAAGAGTTACAAGAGGAAGTCATTGCATGCCTTCTAAAACAGAACTTAAGAACAATCCATCAGCTTCTAATGTTAAAGTCAAAGAGACTAATGCAGGGAGAAGGGGAAACAATCGGATGTTCTAGAGAGTGCAACTGGAAACTTCATTTGCAGCATGTACAAATGTGTCACTTAACAGCTGCAAATAAATTCCAAGATTGAAACGGGTGTAAAGCCAGTAAGTGAGGAGTTTGTTTTTGTTTTCCTAGCTGTAAATTCAACAAGATGTTTGATTTGCTTAAAGCTAAGCTAATGGGGTGCTCAGTACGGTGCTATTTATGGCATTAAAAAAATCTCACAGCTCCCAAATGAAGCTAAGAACCGTCTGACACAGTGATGGAAAAATGGAAGTGGAAAAGGAATCACTGTGTTCTGCCATCATAGGCAGCCACAAGGCACAAACAATGACACACATCAAACTGTGCTCTGAATTTTGTTTTGCCATGGAAGTATGGTGGTTAATCAGTTGCAGAGACTTGTAAAACTTGCAGGGAGAGCAACAGCAATGGAAGAGAACTACGGCCTCTATGAAGGGCCAGCCCATGTCAATTGCTACCTCCTGTCACCAGTCTGGTGATGCACTAGCGTTGCTCTTCCCACTCCCTGGATGCTCTAGCCCACCCCTCCCCTCCTCTCTATGCTTCTTTTTCAACCCTTGCTTTCTTTTCCAATCCAAGGAGAGAGAGGAGGACCAGCAGCAGTGGAGATGAGTGGGCAGATGGAAGTGGGCAACTCCCCGCCAATCTGCTACTTCAGGTGCGCACCTTACAGCACAATTCTATGCATGTCTACTCAGAACTAACAACCATTGTGTCCAGTGTGCCTTACTCCTAGGAAAATGTGTATAGGATTGCAGTCTCAGAGCCCAATCCTGAGCTCAGCATGCCAGCTTACCACTAGTGTGCACTGTTGCAAACATGCCGTAAGGCATGTTTGCGAGCTCTAATGCCGAGCGAATGCCTGTGCTAGCCCAGCGTTGGCCAGCACTAGGTTAACACCGGGCTGGTGCCTGACCTCCACTGCTCGGCAGTCGCACAGATAGCCAAGCAGCAAAGAGGAAAGCGAGGGGAGGCGGGGTGGAGGCATTCCGGGGAGAAGGAGGCGGGCGGAGGGTGGGGAGAAGGCAGGGGGAGGCATGTTGAGGAGGCAGGAGATGGAGAGAGGGTGGGGGGAGGGAGCAGGGTAGGAGGGAGGTGGGACCAGTGGAGTGATGCTCCACCAGATCCTGAGCCTTCTCGTTAGGCTCGGCGCCTGACAAGAAGGCTCTTACTTCACTGCCAAACTTTTGGTTGGCGGTGAATCGAGTAGCCTCATTGTGGGGCTACTCCCTAGATCCAGGGGAAGGGGACAAAATCCCCTTCTCCCAAGGTGCCACCCGCGGTTGCTGTGGGAGTGTAGGATGCAGTGGCAGCTGTTTTTGGTGCCACCGCAGCTGCACACCATGGGAGCTCAGGATTGGCCTCAAAGATGAGCCTGTCTAGGATTGGCCCAAGACCTCCTGACTCCTGAGGAGGCATTCCAAAACTGCCCCCCTTACTCAATAATGTGGCCACCTCTGCTCCTCCCACTGCTCACACAGACACACGCCTTTTTCTGGTCTTTGTGCATTTTCGTACTTGTGCACATGTATAAGTACTTGGAGAGTATTTATATTTTATTGTTTTTAACGGCTGTGCATTGAAATATTTCAGAAGTGGTGTGATTATAAGCTACTTAGTGGGCAAGACAGACAGACAATTCCTTGCCCTGCCACGGCCATTCAAAATAAGATACCAATTGAATACTGCTCACAAATGGACATTGAATGAACTCGTCTGTCTGCACCCTGAAAGTGGCATGGCTGGAAGACAGGAAAATGATTATTTTATGTTGGAAGGGGGCACGGAGCAAGATATGCAAGGACTGGAGCTGCTTCTCTGTGTGCTTTCAGCCAGAAATAGGGAAAAACGGCGGCTGATAATTATTTATGTCTATACACAAGACAGGAAAACTTACACAAATCAACCATGTTCTCCTTAAATAGCTGCTTGAACTAACAGAAATGTTTTGCACTCCCTTAGTACCTTCAAGGAGATCATCAGAACTGACAGTCAAGTCCCACAGTCAAACTCCTGTGAATTCAGCTCTGTTTTAATACTGTCTCATTAGTAGTTCCTTGTGGTTTCCCTCTTTCCTGGCAGACCCTGTTATCTTAACATAGAGGCTTTCTATGAGCAATATATATATATAATAGATGTAACTCTTGGCTGATCATATTACCACTTTTTATTCATTTTTAAACCCGGTGGAATCAGCCCATGTTGTTGACTTCATCGCATAGTCTTGTGAACTTGTTAATGTGGTTGGGTCAAGCACTAAATAACTTAAGCTCAAGAGACCACCATCTCCCTGCCTGAGCGGGGAGGGGGGGCGAAGGGCGGGGAAGGCTATTTCAGATTATAGAAAGAGATGGAGACAAGATTCTTGGCAAGGCTTAAGGGCAACTTTTGGAAATAATCTAAATTAAATTGCAAAAAGCAAAGTAATTTGCTGAGGCCACTTGTTTTTTTTAAGACTCAACAACAGCACTCATTCTCAAACAGTGTGTTGTAATACCTGGAATGTGTGCGTCATGGAGTAGGTTTAAAAAGTAGCAACCAGAGGTGCCTTGACAGTGAAAACTAACAGCCACCACTGCAGGGTGAGGAGAGACGAGGCAAAAGCCTGGCCTTATTAGAAACCATTAGGAGACATGGGCAGTGGTAGGGTCTGTAGCTTAGGAGAGCATCTGCTTTACAGGTAGAGAGTGTGTATCAAATGAATCCTTTGGCCCATATTCAGTGACCAAAAGTTGACAACTCTGGTGGAAAACTGCTAGTCACCCTTTCCAACTCAGTCTTACAGCTATTAGTATAGGTCAGAAGTTCTCAAATTTCTCGGGAGAAAAACTCCCAGTCCCAGTAAGTTTTTTTTGGGGGGGGGGGGGCAGCAACGCGATCACGTCACTAACTGGGGGGCAAAGGGAATTTTTTGTACTCACAGGGGGCTGCTGCAACCTCCAGGAGGTGCAGGGAGCCCCGCGCAGCCCTCCACAGGGCTTCCCATGTCTTAGAATACTGAGAAAAAGTGATCACAAACCACTTCCAGTTTACGATTGCAAAGTGGTTTGTGATTGCTTATTTTCAGTATTCTAAGACTAGGGGAGCCCTGTGGAGGGCTGCACTGGGCTCCCAGCACCTCCTGGACATTGCAGCAGCCCCCTGTGAGTACAAAAAAAAAAAAAAAAAAAGCCCCTTGCCGCCCCCCCCCCCCCGTTAGTGACGTGATCCTGGGATCACAGTGCTCCCTTCCCCAGTCTCCATGCCCCAGTCTGAGAATCTCAGGTATAGGTTAAATATTAAAGTTTAGAAAAATGCAACAGGAAAGGGGGGAAAAGAAATATAGAGAGGTGTTCAACTTCTGAGAATCTGCACCAAAGTCTAGAACTGCCTTCCCAGAAGATTTCCCAATGGGCTAAACCTGGACATATTTTAGGAACTATGTAATAATATGAATTAATGCTGATAGAGGGAAGCATTTTGTATTTTGCATTAATTTCAGTGCAGCTAGTTTGTCTCTGTTTCTAAGTGCCTTGTTAGCTATCCAGAGTATGTCGGGTTCAGCAGATTTGAATAAATAGAATTGATTGTCGAGCGAATGCATGTGAAGTCCTGCGAAAACTCTGCTGTATTATTAGTTTTTAACAAGGGTCACATTACACTCCTTAGTAGTCTTATCTCCAAGTTTGACTGCTCCTCAGCTTACTTCCTACATGATGCTTTCCTGATACCTAAACGCTTTCCCAGATGTTGTAGAAGAAATACAAATAAAAGGTAATATTCTTATTAACAAAAAGAATAAAATGCATTATAAAAAATTAATCAGCTTGTTATTAAGTTGGTTAAACCAATGGTTCCTAACCCATGGTCTGCAGATCAAAGGTGGTCTGTGAGACCCTTAAAAGGGGTCCATGAAATCTCAGGAAAAAAAAAGATGATTGCCTTAAATCAGTGGTTTCCAATGTTTTGCACTTGCGTACCCTTTGGCAAGCCAGGTCCATAAATTGTACCCCCCATATTAGCAAGATGTTTGTAAATAATATAGTTGCTTTTATTTTAAATTTATATGTTTTCAACTACTGGTCCATGTTTGATAATACACAACTTGATGACCAAAAACTAACAGTTGATGGGGCTTTCACAGCCTGCTAGCTGCCTTCCTTCCTGCCTTGCCAGTCCTGCAAGGCATTCTAAAACAGACCTGCCTTTTTCCACCATTATTCAATTCTTTTTCAAGTACTCCTAGAAGTCCTGACAAGTACCCCGGGGGTACATGTACATGTACAAATTTAAGTATACACCCTTGGCAACAACAACAGAAAAAAGAGAACAACAGTTTCAACCGTGCAGCTGGGGGTGCACACTGGGAGTGCAGCTGACAAGTACCCCTGGGGGTACATTTCCGCAAAACCAGAAGTGGATCGTGATTGCTTTACTTTCACTTCAGACCAGCTGGGTACCCCTGCAGGCACTCGCGCAGGGCTTCCCTGCACCCCGGGAAGGCTGCTGCAGGGATTGGTGAGTACATCCCAGTCCCTGAAGCCCCTTCCCCCCCGCCCCTTAAGGGGGCAGAGGCCAGGGCCCTCAGGCTGGGGTGTCACGACGCCCCAGTCTGAAAATCACTGAGTTAAACAATAGCCCGGAAGACTGGGTGATTTTTAAAAGGCAAGATCTTTAAAGCTTGTGGAAATAAACAAGGTATAATGACTGGTAAGGCAAGCACAATGGAACCAGAGAGAAAGTATTTCAGATACTGGACACCATCATAGAAGAGACCCCACCTCTCATGCCCATCCGCCATTCTTTCAATGGTTCCCAAAATTGCTCTAGACCAGTCATTTTTAACCACTGTGCCATGGCATAGTGGTGTGCCGTGGGAGTTTGGTGAAGGGTCATTTATTAGTAGGGCCATTGGGGGATGTGAGCCCCCCACCAACAACATGGTGTGCCTTGTCTGTTGTCAAAAAACTGATGGTGTGCCTTAACAACCTTGGTACCTTGTCAGTGTGCCATGAGACGAAAAAGGTTGAAAATCGCTGCTCTAGACCAGGGATGTCACTCATTTCATATAGAGGGCTGAAGTTAGCATTCAGGGCACCTGCTGAGGGCCGGAAGTGATGTCATTAATCAGAAAGTGACATCATTAAGTAACTGATAGCCAGAAACCAGCACTTCGTTCTCATTAACTGCTTTAACTGCAAATGACAGAAGAGAAAATACGCAAATCCTGATCAACAGTGACACCTCAGCGCTGCTCAGCAGCTGGGAGCCTGAGGGCCGAATGAAAAGCTTCCGGGGACCGCATCCAGTCCCTGGGCCTTATGTTTGACACCCCTGTTCTAGACGTTATGTCTTTTTTTATACACCTGCACCCTGGCTTCCCTTCCATCTTGCTCACACAACTGCCTGTCTAGAAAGCAAGTAGATGTGTTTGAGATTAAGTTATCCAATAGATTCTACTATGTAGCTATTGAGCTAGAGCAGGGAGTAGCCTTAGCTCCATGGTAGAGCAGCAGTCACTCATGCAGATGATCTCTAGGTCAATCTGCGGCACCATCTCCAGATAGGACTGGGCCCGACTCCTGCCTGAAACCCCAGAGAGCTGCTGCCAATCAGCATACACAGTTTTATATAAATGTTATATAGTGGGTCCATGCAAAATAAGGAAGGCATAGAGATAACCGCTCAATACGTTTATTCCATCTTCAGAACAGGACCTGGCAATGAATCTGACACAAGGCAAACACCCCTGGCTTTTATAACCTTTAGCTCCACCCAGACTTCCCATGATTGGTGCAGCTGAAACATTAACTAGAGGGCCAATTGGATGGTAGGATTTCGATCCATCACCCGATTGGCCAGCCATAAGTCTGGGCCAATCAGTTATGCAGGCTTTCGATCCTGCATAACTTGCATACATAACAATAAATACATCCAAATTCTTAACTTTCATAAAATTTAAGCCCATAGAGGGCCAAAATGTTGTTTCTATAGCCAAGTTGCATCTTACTCAAGGGTTGTGTTCTACAGAGAAGATTGCATATGGTCAAAACTACCTTTAATCTGGAAAATATGTACTGTCTCTTTAAAAACTAAAATCACACTGCAAGAAAAACATGGGAACTGAGAGAAGCAAGGGCACAGCAGATTCATTTTCCCTTCTCATGCTCTTTCCAGGGCACATACTCAGTGAGTAGAAGTAGCTGCATGATTGAAACTGTTGTTCTCTTTTTTCTGTTGTTGCTGCCAAGGGGGTATACTTAAATTCATGCAAGTATAATGCACCCATGATGCAAACTGACAGTATATTCAAAAGAAAAAAAATTAAATGTTATGGTCTGTTTGCTCCACATACCGCTGCAGAAACCAGCACAGGACATGCAGCTGCAGACTAAGTTCCCAATCCTATCCAATTTTCCAGCACCTGTGCAGCTGCAATGCAGCCTCAAGGTAAGGGAACAAATGTTCCCATATCTTAAGGAGGCCTCTGTGACTGCTGCCCCACGACAAGATGCAGTGCATGCCCCACTGGCACAGCTGCACCAGCACTGGAAAATTGGATAGGATTGGGCCCTAAATTAGCACAGCATGTTAAGAAGAGCCTTAGGAAATATCAAGAGTGGAAAAACATAATAGGGAAGACCAGGACTTTTTTTGTAATAGAACGCACCGGAACGGCACCTTTTTTTCCCTTTCACTGAAGGATTCAAACCTCTGACCTCGTGCTCCACCTTTTTTTATTTTTGCACCCCCAGCTCTGACCTTGTGCTCCACCTTTTTTTTTTAAACTGCGGGCTAGGGAGGGATTCAAACCTCTGACCTTGTATTCCACAGCCCAGCACTCTCTCCATTGGGCTATAGGAAAGCCTGTAGTCAAAGTGCTCAGAACTAATATATAAGGTCTTGAGCCCAGCTGGTGGCCATCAGTGCCTCAAGTATTAGTTCCAAAGACTTTGAGTCTAAGAGTTCCTATGGCTCAATTGTTAAAGTGCTGGTCCGTGGGGTTCAAATCCCTATGAGGAAGAAATTTTTTTTTTTTTTAGGAGGGGAGGTGCTCCATGGCTGCAAAATATAAAGGTTGGTTGCCAGTTGCCAAAAGGGGGGCCAGTTGAGGCTGCAAAACTCAAAGTTCAGTTTTAAAATAAATAAATAAATAAATAAATAAATAAATAAATAAAATATTAACAAGTTGTGAGTTCCTGCACCTTTTTTTTTTTTTTTTACAAAAAAAAGCACTGGGGAAGACTCTCAGGCAATGACCCTTGGAGTGAAAGAACAAGGGCAAGTATATAAGAGATCCCAAGAGTAAGTGAAATACTTATTTCAAGAGTAATTGAAGATTATTTCAAGAGTAAGTGAAATACTAGAGAGTATGACATGCATCAGAGTGAGATTTTCAAAAAAGTGCCATCTTTTTCCATGTAACAACTCCCTTTCTCTCCCATTTACTGAATTGCTGGGATCCACATTTCTGAAAAAGCAGAACAGACTTGAAAATTAGACATGATCTATAGCATCTGCTATGGCACTGTACCACTTTCTCCACTGATATACAATATAGTTAAATGCACTTTTAGTATTCATTTTGCAATAGAAATAAGCAAGTTGTCATGGTTACTGCTTTCCAGCTATGCGGTTTCACAGGAGAAAGGAGAAAAGTATTAAACAAGAGTCTGCCTTGTGCTACCACAATGCCAGCACCAACATCTGAACATCAACTTATTGGAAAACAAATTCCACAAAATCAAGCAAGTTAGGAGATGTAATTAAAATATGATTTGGAGTAAAAACACACAAATTTTCTTCACTGGATTAGGCCACAGAGTATACTGGACTTCATCTACCTGTCATCTCTCAACAATGGCTAACAAGGTATCTTGGGAAACTCATAAGCTTTCTTCATATGGAAAATGCTCTCTCTCCTGAGAGCATGGAATTCCCTCCCCCTTAGCTTATAAACCGCTTCTTTCTTAGAGGCTTTCTGGAGGGGCCTAAAGATACTTCTTTTTACATTCGCCTTCCAAGTTTAGGGCTTATAATATGGGGGTTTTAGTAGGTTGCTTTTTTCATCATTTGCTGCTGGTTTTTAATCCTACTCTGAGCTTTTATGAGTTTTTTAGGTCTTTTTTTAAATGACATTTTAACATTCAAATATGCGTTATTTTTAAATAATTTTTTGGAAGTCGGTTTGAGTGCCTGGCAGGGAGAGAAAGCGGGGCAAAAATCTTGTAAATAAATACAATTTTTAAAAAATAAAACAATTTAAGATAGAGCCTACTTGTCTCCAAATTGAAGGATGTTATAGTGAGATCTGAACCAGAGACTTCACAACTCACAGCTGACTTTCTCAGTCACCACATTAAGCATTTTAAGCCTGTATTCTACAAAACCTACAAAGTAACATCCAGCAGATGTTGGTGCTAAATGAACTCTCAGGGGAAAGGCCTGGTACGCATGCGTTGCTTACTGACTGATACAGAACTATTCACAGAAATGTGGCCTCAGCTAATCCTAGCTAATGCCATTTGGAATGGAGCAAAACTGTTCAGCTGTACAAGATGAGCTACAGAGCCAGTTCCTCATCCGACAACTGATCTTTGTGAGCAGCAATTTATTAAGGAGAAGACACGTTGTTTGTGCTCATGGATAACCACTGCTCTTTAAAGCTTAAATGCAGAGTATAATTGTACATTCTTGTGAGCCTCTGAGGCTGAAGCAGCACATTTTTGAATGACTGATCCCCCTTGTCCATCTTGCTACAGCCATCACCTTGTTGTATTCCAAATGCTCCCTACATCCAGAAAGAAGAACATTGTGTGCTGGCCACTTCCAATGATCCTGTTCTTTGTACCACTCCCAACGTCATAAATCACATGAGCAAAGCATAGCGAGACAACCCTTTCGCCACGCCAGCTTTAACACTGCTTTGTTTATGTGTTCCCAGACCTCATGATATTTATTTGTGCTTTTGGCTTGCATTTTGCTGATGCTTCTGAAAGCAGGAAAAAAAATACCCTAGAGGAACTTATGTGCTCGCCAACCCTGTATGCTCCTTCACGTCAGACCACACCAGCTCAGCATGAGATCGTTCTGAATTTTAACAACCAAGAGTTAAAAAACTTCTGTTTTTGAGCCACTGCTATTGAGATAATCTTCTTAGGTTTCTTGCTTCACCTTCTGGTTGCCACCAATAAGATTCAAGGCCTAACCCTGAGCTGGGGCAGCACCAGTGGTCGCCATGTTGCCCCAGCAACCACCACTGCAGAAGTGCGGTAAGGCACTCCTGCACTGGCAAAGAGGGTGTGGCACCAGCACTGAGGCCTGCGCCAGTTGGCGCTGAGCCTCAGCATTGAAAACACAACAGTGGGGCACAGCCAGCGATGAGTAGTACCGCAGGCTGGTGGAGAGGCTTTCCAGGGCAGCGAAGGAGGGGAGGGAGCAGGGCAGGGGAAGGTGGGCTGGAGGGAGGATTGAGCCCAGGAGGGGGCAGAGATGCCAGCAGTCTCTGCTGCCAAATCCTGTATCCCCTCCCAAGCTGGAAAGCCCAACACGGATCTCCTCAGTTCTGTGCCCACTAAATAGCAGGTGCAGCTCTGACCCATTGCTGGCCATGGAGTTCAACATGCAATAAGGGAACATTTGCTCCTGAGGAGACTCCGGTAGCTGCTCTAGCCCCACAGGATACAGTGGAAGCCACTTCAACACCACTGCTCCTCATGGCGTCCCAGGGCTTAGGATTCACTTGTATTTCCATAAACCAGCAGTTTTCAAACTCTCTCATAAGAACATAAGAACAGCCCCACTGGATCAGGCCATAGGCCCATCTAGTCCAGCTTCCTGTATCTCACAGCGGCCCACCAAATGCCCCAGGGAGCACCCCAGATAACAAGAGACCTCATCCTGGTGCCCTCCTTTGCATTGGCATTCTGACATAGCCCATTTCTAAAATCAGGAGGTTGCACATACACATCATGGCTTGTACCCGTAATGGATTTTTCCTCCAGAAACTTGTCCAATCCCCTTTTAAAGGCGTCCAGGCTAGACGCCATCACCACATCCTGTGGCAAGGAGTTCCACAGACCAACCACACGCTGAGTAAAGAAATATTTTCTTTTGTCTGTTCTAACTCTCCCAACGCTCAATTTTAGCAGATGTCCCCTGGTTCTGGTGTTATGTGAGAGTGTAAAGAGCATCTCCCTATCCACTCTGTCCATCCCCTGCATAATTTTGTATGTCTCAATCATGTCCCCCCTCAGGCGTCTCTTTTCTAGGCTGAAGAGGCCCAAAGGAAGGAAGTACTTATGAGGAAGTACTTTGGGAAGGAAGTGGCCCAAAGGAAGGAAGTACTTATGAGGAAGTAGCCTTTCCTCATAAGGAAGGTGCCCCAGCCCCGTAATCATCTTAGTCGCTCTCTTTTGCACCTTTTCCATTTCCACTATGTCTTTTTTGAGATAGACTCGGAAAGTCTGAACCGCTCGAAGTCCTTGCGGGGGTGGGGGGAGGCAGCGGGGGCAGGGGGAAGGTAGCGACGCGATCCCCAGGAAGCTTCAAAAGTGAAAGCGGAGCTATTGCACCCCACCTCCGCAAAACCGGAAGTGGAGTGCCATCACTCCACTTTCACTTCTAAAGCTTTGGGGAGCCCTGCAGATGCTTGCACAGGGCTCCCCGCACCCCCAGGAAGCCGCAGGAGGCTCTGGAAAGTACAGCCAAGCCCTGCAGCCCCCTGAGCCTCCTTGCTGCCCCCGCCCCTTAAGGGGGCAGAGGCCAGGGCCCTCAGGTTGGGGCGTCACAACGCCCCAGTTTGAAAACCGCTGCCATAAACTAATGTTTCTTCATGAGAGGGTGACTTCATGAGACTTATTCTAAAAATGAAATCTTACATGTATATATTTTTACTTATTTATGCTGCTCCATAGGCCATCCCACCCCACAAGTTCAGTAACAAAGACTAGGATCCAGGAAACTCTCTTGCACACACCTGTTGCAATTAATGGGAACTGGAGCACGGCTGTTATGCTGGAGATTGTGCCGAGAAGCATAAAAATCCACAGCAAAACCAGACATATTTAACAATCACTGCACCTCTTATTTCAGACTTATTTTGGAGGAGAAGACAGATGCAGTCAGTATGTCTTCTCCTCCAAAGCACTTTATTGTTTATAGCCCACCGACTTATGATAGAATTTAGGAGAAGAGGATTACTGACACATAACTTTGTTCATACACACAATCTTGACCATCCCTAGGCAAAATGATAGGGACAAACAAAACATGCTCATTAACCAACCACAGATATGCCAGCAGCTATTCCCATCGACTCTTCTTCCAGTTGCCAAAATCGCAAGAACTGTTATGGGTCGAATCAGTGATCATCTCAGTTGATGTATTACTAGAGGTGGATTTTTTTCAGTGATAATGAAATTAAAAACTTATAACACTGCTTTGTACACTTCTCATTTTTGAAAACAAAAAGAAAGAAATCTGCCAAAAAAACCAACATCTAACATCTCTAACATCTCTACATGCATGTGGCTGCATCTGCTGATACTATTCTACTTATATCACCTATCTAGCACATATTTAAAGTGATTATAATTTATAATTATAATTTATAGAAATGTGCCCTTGGAATAAAAACACATAACACTGCTTTCTGCACTTCTAACTTTGGAAAACACTGAAATTTGTGAAAAAATAAAACCATTTTCACCCACCTCTATGCATTACATCTTCAACTGGAGGCCCCCTGAGGAGTACTGACAGTGGTGAATCAAAAGGCACTCTGCATATGCACAGAGGCACTCTCAGCTTCCTTCTAACTTCATATGATACAGAAAAGAGCCCCAGCAAAAATTAAGGCCATAGTTAAAAAGTCATAAATAAATATTACACAAATACGCGAGTTCTGTACACAGGGAGGCAAATCAAGGAATAGGCAACCAACATGGTTTGCTAGCAAGGTCTAACCACAAATTCTGAATAATGCATACAACATTTTATAATATTCCAGTGAATTAAAACAACCAAGTATAAAGAGCATTAGATCAAGAAACAGAGAGGACTGCCTTTACAATGTCTGTTTAAATATTGAACATCCCCAATTACATAAGCGCAAACTGTCAACCTTCCCCCTCTCCATAAATTACCACTATGGGCACTGGTCAAGTGTAGTTCAATGCATTGCAAGAAGTATTTCATCCTGTGCAATCAAGATACGTTTTCCTCTACTGTTCACAGGCTCAGTACAAGAATCAACAGATATACCAGGAACCCAGTGAAATATCATGATTGCCTAGCTAAAGAAAGATCTAATTGTCACTAAATCATGTATTCCTTCTTGTCCCTGACATGATGTACACAAATGGGTGCTTGCTCTCTAATGAAAGGTCTATCCAGAGTTCATCCAAGACGTATGTCTCCTGCATCAATTGTTCTAACAACCATCACTGGCAGGAGCCACAAATATGAGCTGTGATTACCTACACTTTCAACCAGATTATGGACCACTTGGGAATAATGATTAAACTTTTTTTTTAAAGAGGGAGGAGAGAACTGGGGCAGCAAAGAAAAAGGCTGAGTAAACATTGCAGTGTTAAATCTTTTGTCTGGAAATGGAGATGCATGCTTTTCTAAGGCATGTTGTATGACTGAACACTGGTGGTGGAGTGGGGAGAGTTGCTTAAGAGAATGAAGGAAAGGAACTAAAAGCACAAACAGACTGCCCGGACTGTTGCACAGCAGTGAACCTTAGTATTTGTCAGCCTTGCTTCTCGTAGTGCAACTGCCACTGCTGTTAACCCAGATCGGAGAAGAAGAGCTGTGTAGTTGAGAGGGAGGCAGGACTACAAACAGCTCCAGGTGCCTCATCCTAAGGGTCATCTGAGCAATCTCATCAACTTGTCACCAGTGCAGTTGCACCCAGGGCCTCTGAGAGGAATTTTATCAGGGGGTACAAAGTTTCTTTGGGGCCCCTTTACAAAGGGGGAAAGAGAATGGGGGAGGGTGGTGATGGCCAAGCAGAATGGGGCAGGGAGCGGCAAAACAGGATGGGGGCAGGGTGGAGACAGCTGGAAAAGTCTTCTGAGCCCTGGTGCCATCCATGTGGCATCGGCAGATAGATACAGTAATTTGGAAAACCAAACACACTCCTAAGCATATAAGGCTTGCCAGTAGCTGCAGCCGCATGCTTGTGGTAGTGTCCCCAGCATCCCATGCAGGCAACAGGTCTGAACAGATAGGAAAATGTAAGATCCCAGGAAATTTCTGGGGCCCCTCCTTTGGCTCCTGGGCCCCCTTTTTGACCCTGGGCCCAGGTACAAATTACCCCCTTTATCCCCCTCTCCTAGGCCCTGGTTGTACCCAAATTAGTAGATCTTGAAAGATAACATTCTGAGATGATGGCAGGTTCTGGGCACAGCCAAGGGGGTTAAAGGGCGGAATCTGGTGTGTCAGGATAAGACTCAGGAGAAGTAGGGAAAAGAATATAATAACAAAGAGGTGGAGCCTACAGAAAACACTACTGCATGTGCATACAGATCCCTTGCTATCACAGATCCCAATACTATTCACATAGGCTGTCAGGCCACCACAGATCACCCTCCAGGACTGTCAGCTGGTGGGTGCCTTTTCCTTCCATTACCACCTCTTTAGCAGCAGCAGGACGACTCTTGGTAGCCATCCCTCCTCATCCCTGAATGCCTAGAACAGCAATTTTCAACTACTGCACTGCCAATGGTCTGCAGGTGTGCCTTGGGAACTTGGGGAGGGTTATATATTAGTAGGACCATTGGGGAATGTGAGCCAGCAGCTGGCAGTGCAACATGCTTTGTCAATAGTCAAAAAACGATGGTGTGCTTTGGCAATTTGATCACCTTCACAGTGTGCCATGAGATGAAAAAGATTGAAAATCGCTGGCCTAGAAGAATGCCATCCCAGCATTATCCCAAGGGGGCTTCCAGGGGAAAAAGGCAGGCACCAAGAGAAGCATCCTGACAATTCATATTGCAAGTACAAAGCAAGAACAAGTACAACTTGTACCACCACAACTATCAAGCAGAGCATTGCTCAAGTACACAGGACCAGCGGAGCACTATTAGTTTCAAACAGGTCTCTAGCAAAAGAGAGGGAGGAGCCAGGGAAGCTGACACAGGGCAAATTCTTGACCTGCGGAGTATCAAGAGAATAGTGTAGTGGAGTTTCAAACAAAGGACAAGAATATTGCAGGAGGAGTTTCCAGCAGCAATAAGGTGATTAAACCTGAGCAGGAACTTCTGGAGAGTTAAAAGCATCAAAAAAAAAAAATAAGGAAAAATAGATCTCCCAAATAGGGAGGGGAAAAAACAGGGCATTCCAACACATTCATCCAAACCAAGTGGACTTCAGTCCTATGTTGCCTTCATTCCAAAGAAAAAAAAATGCAAAAGCACTTTGAGCTGTTACCAAGAAACTATCAGCATGTTAAAAAGACTAAGCTACAAAATGGGAGGTACCTGTTCTGAGCTTTGCCTCTACTGTGATGGTCTTAGGCAACCACTCTTTCTCAGCTTCAACTCCTGATCTGCAATATGGGAACAATTCTAATCTCCCTTAGAGAGTTGTGTATGGAATATGAGATAATACATGTGTTGTATAAATTCCCTTAGTATTAGGACTTCTGGGACAATTACAACCAAAAATGAGGGTGGGCAGCAAGAGTGGGTACCTTTATTGTCTGCAGGCAGTTGGAACTGTCCTATTCAAGTCTATAACAAAATATAAGAAGCCCTATAAAAGTGTTTACTCAGCCAATAGATACTGTATGGTAGTTCTTTGCAAAGGAACTGTGACATTCTTAATTCAAATGTTGGTTGAATTTTGCATCACCATTGTGGAAACTGTCCCATATCCACATACCTGCACATACTGAAAACCAAATGGGCACTCTTAATAGTTTCTGCCCTTCTTCAGCCACCAGATAATAAATGTCTAAGGCCAGCAGCCCTTCAATTGGTGCTAACTAGCACAGCCACCATCACATGCCTGATTCATAAATTCAGCATAAATGCCTTCTCTCCACCACTAATCTGGAACTGATAGCTGGAAACTTCTTTTTATTGGCCACTTGTCAGTTCAAGATTATATATCACAAGGCCATGCTGTATTCATGGGCCAGAAACCTGACATCTAAATCACACTGGCATTTCCTCATTTAAGGCATATGGAGAGAAGCCTTAATCTTTGCTCCCAGTAAAAAGCTTTGCCTTTTCCTAGGAAGCCAGGGTACTAGAATCAAATGAACAATGCAAGAAAAACCTGCTATATTAAAAAAAATACAATTTGCACTGACAATGTATGGAATATAGTGACAGGGGATCAGCTGGATGAAGGCTTTTCCAGGCACATTATTTCACACAATAAATGTGTAGTTGAAAATCTGCACAAATCAGGGCCAGGATGCAGAAAGAAAAGCATGTACCTAGGTGAGCTTGCCAAAAATGCAACTCCAGAAAAATTCATCTGATGGGGAAAAAAAAGAGGCAGCAAAGTCCATTAACAGGGGAGCTATGATATACAAGCAGGAATCCACAAATCCACTGGTCTTGTGCAAGCGCCTCAAGCCCTCCAGGAAACAGAACAGAGTTTCCTCTCCTCTGAGGTCACAGCTCCACTGCCATTCTTGAGAAGGTAAGAGTCCCTCTGAATAGCAGGAGAAGAGTCTGCTATGTCTTCATCTCTCAAAACCCAGCACAAATTAAAGATGGTCCTGATTTTATCTCAGGCTCTCACACATGTTGGAGGATTTGGGTGGCACTGCTGAAAGGGCTGCACTGGGAGAACCCAATTATCATGGGCCCAGCCTCTAGGAGGGACAGATGGAAGGAGGCCTCAGACAGCAAGGAATGCTACAGGGTAAGGGGTGGACCAAGAGAAGTGGGAGTGGGAGACGCTGCTGAGGTGCTGGGAGAACCCAATTGTCATGCGGGCCACAGCTCAGCTGCACTACTTCCACTGAGGCATAACTTTGCAGAGCACCTCTCAGCTGCTGAGCTGTGAAGTGACACTGCAGCAGAAGTGGAGCTACTGAAAGGGTAACCCGCATGATAATTGAGCTCTCCCCTATCTTGAAAATATGATCAAAGTTTGCACCTTTTCTCTTCTGTCATTTGCAGCTAAAGAGTTTCTATGTGAGGACAAAGTGCATATTTCTAGCCATCATCTGCTTAAGGACATCACTTCCTGTATAATGACATCACTTCCAGACCTCAGTAGGCAAAATACCTGTATTGTATTCCACTTAAGAACCCCTTTTTAATACTTGTTTGAAGGTTATACCCTTTCCCACTTCAGTAGGGTGTCTTTGTCTGTTGCATGTGTGTAACTTCTGGCCTACCAGAGGCAAGTGATAGGATCAAAGCTACAAAGGAAAGTAGTCTTATGGCTTTTGCTTCAAATCCCCTGCTCAGGAAGATAAAGTTAAACACCTTAACTTTTAGTTTAGAAAAGGACTATTACTATTCTTCTGTTACAGCATTTGATTTATATATAAAGTCACTTTAAAGGACACTGAAAATCTCCCACACAAACAGAAGTTATAAAATAACCAATTCAGTAGGCAGTTTTGTATCATTAATCCAGTAATGTGTTTTTGCTCTTAGTCTGTTATTTTTTTTTCCAGCCCAGCTTTTGGGTTAATGTCATACACATGCACCAGACACAAGTAAATCCAAACAATAAATCTCTTTTTCTGGGTTTTGATCAGTGAATTATCATGTGTAATGACACCTGACACCATACGATTTGCCTGTCAGACAAATTTATCACACAGGGACCGGCCTCTGTTCATTAAACAAATGTGGTTTGAATGGAAAAGTTACTCTCTTTTTTTTAAGTTGCAAGGACATCATATCATTTAATGGCCTGTGAAGCATGTTTCAGCAACCTAGATTTTGCAAAGCCAATCTCTCTGCTTATTTTGCTGCTTGGAGACAGAGAGTGACAGTGTTCTGCCTGAGAGAGAAAATGATGTCGTTAGCATTTCACCTCCCTCACCTCTGCCCTCAATTCCCAATGCAAGCATCACTTGGCATTGTAGTGGTCCATGGGTCAAGTTTTTGCCCTGTGTCAGCATGCTTGGCTCCTCTTGGAGAGAAACTTGGCAGGATAGACGGGAAAACTGTAGGTTCTCAGTCCTATCCCGGTTGAGGGTATTCTTGGATGAAGGCTGCCTTGTTGGCCCAACGTTTTGAGTGAAGTGTCTATTTTGGTACAGAGAAGAAGAGCCCAGTTGGCAACTTCACCACCACCCCAGACTTGAACATTCAGAGAAAAAATAAAATAATAAAGTGGAGAAAAGCAATGCTAAACCATACCAAGAAAGAAAAACAAGAGCAACCTCTCAATGCTGCTTTGACAACAAACCACTAGTAAAAGTGAGCAAAGTGAAAATGCTCCAGTGAAAATAAAAGAACTGCAACATGGAATGGCTGAAAACTGTGTTCACGCTCCAAACTGAAAACTGTGTACTTCAGGCTCCAAATATCATTTACAACAAGTAGTAAAGGAGGCAAGCCCTGTGCCCATCTTTCTTTCTGGCTTTGTTTAGGCTTCTTAAGCATCTATACCCCTGATCCATAAAGGCTCCAAGTGGCCACTGTGCTTTCCAAAACAAACAAACAAAATGGTGTGGCCTGTTTTTGGCTCTAGTATGTAGCTTTTGGTAGATTTCCATGGAGGAGCACATCATGATACATCTGGATAAAATCACATTTGGAAAGGCATGAAATTACTCTTCAGAAACTTGCACCTTAGAACAAAGACCATGAAGAACACAACTCAAAGCCACCTGGGAACAGATTCCCTTGTTCAACCCACCATTTGAAGGAGGGGAACAAACTCATGGTTATGAGGCTGCAGATGAGTTCAGTTCATATTAAATATGGATAGGCTCATGGGGAAGTAGAGGGTTTCCCACTGGGCTTGACAAGATGGAAAGAGGTAGAACCATATACCTTTGGAGACAGAGGCTGCCCTGCTACGAGGACAGAAACAAGGACCTGGCATTGTATTTGCCAGCTCTGAAGGGCCAGTGTCTTCCAGCGCTATTCCCAAATGATTTTTCCCCAGATTCAAAGCATCCTACTACAAAATGTTCATTACTTGAGCTAAAGGAGGTTCCTCACCCTCTCAGAATTATTAAACTTTAAGGCTAAAGTCCTATGGTTACCAAGTCAAATGCCAGGACACGGAGCGAGTTGCCTCACAGACAAGTGAAGGCATTGAGTTTTGCCTTTCCACCATGACTAAGAGTGTTGATTTGCAGTGCTTGCCATACATACTTTGACTTCTCCCCAGCCTTGCTCAAAATGAACTCTTCCATTTAAGCATTTTTGGGGTAGCTGGCTTGCAAAACATTTCTGCCTGAGGAAAATTGGCGAAATTAAAGATACATAATCGATTCAAAATAGGAACATATAGAAAACATAGCAACATGTTGCTTTCTCTTCCTCCGTCCCCTTCTGCAGGCTGATAGATTTCCAAGGGATGCTGCTGAATGAGCCAGGCGGCTGCCATCACCAACTGCCTCTCTTGCTGGAAGTCACTGCCAGTCAGTGTAGACAAAACTGAGCAAGATGAACCAATTGTCTGAATCAGTGTGAGGGAGCTTCCTTTGCTGCTTTGTTCCCACTGAAATCAATGGGGCTTACTCTTAGGAAGATACATATAGAATTACAGCCTCCCCAAATTACAGTGAGCCCTCCTTATTTGTGGGTTAGGCACCTGCAGATTTGACTCAACACGGGTGACAACCCCGCATCTGGAGGGCCTCAAGGACCTTCCAGATATGACCGAAGTGTCCTCTGATGCCTCTGGGAGGCCTCACTGCACCTCAGAACACCTCCTGGACAGGACCAGACACTTCCAGTCACATCCGGGATGTCCATGAGGCCCTCCCAGCAGATTCCATTTATCTGCAGAAATCAGTATCTACAAGGGGTTCTAGGAATGGATCCCCTGCAGATACCGAGGACCCACTGTACAAAGAGGAAGGAGCTCATTCAAAAGGGATGATGCTCAAAAGAGCGTAGATGGCTTAGTCAGAAACAAACCCCAATGACTGCAACAGGTTTATTCCAGGTTACTGCCTATACAATTGCAGCCTCCATTCAAGACACAAAATGTATAAAAATATTTTATTAATGGCAGATGGTTGGGGGCATGAGAGAATAATTTAGAAGGAATGTTCCAGAGGTAGGTCAAGACATTGAGAGAACCCTACAGTAGAGGGGATGCTGAACAGGCACAGGGGGTAGGGCACATCCCGCATCAACTCACCACCACCACCACCACCCCCACACACACACACACACACTACTCAAAAGAGCAGCATCAGTCAGCCTCATCACTAGGCCAGCCCTGATCAGAGCTCTCCATAATAATCAGCTCACCCAGCAGGGAACAGACTATCCTCTCTTTCTCTCCAACAAGAGAAAAGCAACTCTCCCTGCAGCTCACTCAGGACAGGCAGCAGACAGGCTGCAGGAGCCAACAAAGAACAAACAAACATGATCCAGGTAGAAAACACCATGAAAATAAGAATTTATTAAAACAATAAAATCTTTTACTGTCATAGACAAGAGGCACTTTGCACATTCTAAAGACAAATGTCATGCATAAAAACATAACAGACACCATGCACAAGCTGTATTCAAGTTATTCACATGGACAGTTCTCCCTGGAGTTCTACTGACATTTAAAACCTCTTTCTGTGCCAGACCTGTATCAGCTCCATGGTCCTCATCAGTAGCTTGGACAGTGTGCTATACAGACTACTCCAGAAGTCAACAATGTGGGTCAAAAAGCTCTTCTATTTATACATTTAAATGAGATAAAATCATAAATCTATAAAGCTTTTACTTTAATAACACCGAACAATATGTGTCCGCTCTACAGATTAATGAATGCATTCCTGACCTTGCTGAATAATTTACGCCAAGAAGGGTGTAAATCCCTGAACTAACCTTTTCTTCAGAATTTCAAGATATATATTGCAAGCAGGTCTATCCGCACTGTACAAAGAGTACATGCATGTATACCTATGCAATTATACATTAAAAGAAGTCTAAACGAATCAGTAGAATAGTTGAAAGATGTTCAAACTAAAACTTAACAGGAATATTACCTACTAGTAATATATCTAGCAAACAAAGCAACACAAAAATGCAAACTTAGATAATTTTCCTGCTTCCTTATCCAGAGGAAGACCCCTTTCTAACAGATACTTACTAGCAACAGGGCAGACTCCTCCCAGTGTTGCAGGAACAGGCAGGCCAGCTGGCTTGCACTGTATCCAGGGCAGGGTTTGAGGTGGATCCAGCGCAATTCAGAAAAAGGGGATTTATTGCCCCTTACCCATGTCACACGACAGCCACCTCTATGGGCCCTTTAGTTAGTTACCCTATGTAGACCTAATACCTAACTAGGAAGTAATGGAAAGTAAAGCCGATTGAGTGGCATCATATTCAACAAAGTAATAAAATGGAACAGGCAACCAACTGAAACATCATGTAGCCTAATTCACTCAGGGCACAGTTACAAAACAATGACCAGATGAGGCTATGCAGGAGCTTAAGGAGGTGGCATGTAAGGAACTGAGCAGGGGAACAGTATCAAAATTTGTTAGACACACACAGACAACTTGCAGTGTTACACACAGCATTCAGTCAGTCAATATTCTAAAAATGTTAGAACAACTAACTCGTAACTGCTTGTTCATCATACTGGGACTGTGTGATTTGCCAGCTTTCTGGCAAGGTGGCATTATGGCAATTTTCTACTTTGTGAATCAACAGATATCATTTGCCATCCACACACCAAACCAGATAGAGCCCTTCTAGTTACACCTCTTTTACCAAGGGAGTTCAAAACTTGAAACACAGATACATAGATAGTGCAGCATTCCACAAGGTTAATAGCAGCCTCCCCTCCCCCCATTTCAACCAAGAGGCAGCGGAGGATTTTTCAAGGCTAAGTTATAATTCTACTCTATTAAAAGATCAAAATCATAGACCTGGAGTGAAACAAAAGGCTACCTGCTAAACTTCTGCCACGGGGAAAGGCCTCACACCCATACACTGATACTCACATACAGGTGAAGATAGATAACTCAGAGAAACAAAGGCTATTTGAAAGAAGAGTTGCTGCTCAAGCTGTCAACATTCATCCTACTTCACCCCTGGAAAACAGACTAAATGTTTCTCTAGAGCAGGGGTGTCCAAACTTTTTGGCAGGAGGGCCACATCATCTCTCTGTGTTGGGAGCAGGGGGGAAAAAGAATTAATTTACATTTCAAATTTGAATAAATCTACATAAATGAATATATTAGAGATGGAACTTACATGAATGAATGAAGGTCTTGCACAAAAAGCCTTGCACAAAGGAAGGCCAGACTTTCCTTCGCTGCTGCTGCAGCATCACAGACGTGAAACAGTGGGCCGTGGAGGGAGCCCTTGTCCCACAGTTCACGTGAGAGGTACAACAGTTGTCCTCATGCTGAGAGCAGTTGTGTTGGGCCAGCGTGGGCTCCAGCAAGTCACCGGAGGGCCAGAGGCTCATTGGAGACCGGTTACTCCCTGCGGACCGGATTGGAAGTCCCTGAGGGCAGCAAGTGGTCCCCGGCCCAGGGTTTGGGCCACACACCCAATATCCTGTTTGTTTCTAGTTCTCCCTCTTCATGGTCATTGGGTTGCATTGATTGTACACCACATTGACTGCATGCAAAATGGTTGTGTGAATGATAAGGGGACTTCCCAGGTCAAACCTTCCCTTTGAAGGTTTCTTTAGAGCTGCAGAGAAGAACTGGTTGGTATTAGCACTATCCAAGTACCAAATGTCTGTTTCAGTAAGTGGTGCCTGGACTGAGGAAAGTGTCAAGGCTCTCCCATCCATTAAGCAAATGGAGGTTCATGTTTTTTTTAGAGCCAATGCAGTGTAGTGCTTTAAAATGTTAGACATGGACTTGAAAGTCCAGGGTTCTAATTCCTGCTTAACCTGGCAGCAAAGATCATTAGGTACCTTTGAACAAGTTAGAAGCTCTCAGCTCAGTTTATCTCCCAGGGTGGTTATGAGAACAGAATGAGATAGACCAGAGCCATCAACTCTGTCTGCTGCATCCTGTCTGGAGGACAAATAAGTTACAAGTGTGTAAGAAATAAGCAACATTTTAAAACCACTGTTATCCCAAGCTGCTAGGCTAGGCTAAACATTTGAGTACATTAATGACATTCCTAAAATTATCCCCAATTTGTCCCTGCCAAATATCATCCTCATCACTATTTTAACTATTCATAATGGGGGGAAAAATTTAGTTTGTTCAGAAGATGCTCCTCTCCTGAACCAATGCAGGCAGCAAAATCAGGAGCTTGAATTCTCCTTATTCCTCCTGCATCACATACATCTTCTGATCACACATGAAAGGTAACAACTGCAGCAGAAGAGCCCCTGTTCAAGTAAGTAAAGGATCCTTCAGGATTGTTGTTGCCTTCTGCGTGGCAGAAAAGGCACGGGAGGGACCGTACCACAAGCCCAGCTCCCTGCACAGAGTTCAGAGGGAGAGGCAGTGTCCAAAGAAATAGGTCTACTGTATCTGCGCTCGCCTGCCATACCGCTAAATTCTGCCACTGCTCTCCAGAAAGTGATAATCGGTTCCACGTGTAGTTCCACCCCATCAGCCACAACACTCTAGTGTAAAGCAAGCAGAATTCTGAAGAAAACCAAGACAAGGGTTGCCAGCCTCACCACAGGTTTTTGTTTCCAAACAGATTTTAGGAAACATTCTTTGCCTTTGCATAAAAGTCAGCATAGACGCTTCTTTTCCCCCCATGTATTCTTGAAGCCTGCCATTTGGAGGATTAGTTCTCGAATGCCGCCACAGGCCATGACAGACTGCTTGCATGGTGCCCAAATTTTTCTCCCAATGGCCATGTGCTTGAAGGCCTCGCTGATTTAAAAAGTCTTACCATTATGGGTCATAACCCAAAAGGTATCTATTTTAAGCACTGGTAATTTGAAGCCTTTTATTTATACTCCCAGCTATCTTCCAAAATGCAACTTTTAAAAAACACAATTTTCTTTGCTTTCAGAATTACTGAAGGCAACAAGTGGTCTACCAGGAAGCCATTTATTACAAACATCATCTCAGTCTACATACATAACAGCAGAGACATACCGCTTAGTAACCACTGAGCAACTTATGGAACCTAGTTTATTTGGAGGGAAAACGGGTGCTTTTTTCTAACATGAGTAATATGATATATGGATCTGACAACTCTGATTATATCTCTCAGCCCTCTCTTGCAGGCTGGAGGAAACATTTCAAGGCAGTAGTATCTTATGGTATTGAGCAGCCTAATTTTGAGTTCAGAACCAAAGTTGGCTCCCTCAAGCCTTCTTTTCATCCATACCAAGTTCAGGGGGAATGTGGAGTGCTCTTGGAATGTGGAATGTGGAGTGCTCATTGCCTTCCCAAAAACATTAATCTTGGAAAAGACTTTAAAAATGTGTCACTCTGTCACCAGGATATGAGAGGCTACTGAAAACTAATGGTCATCATTCTAGGGGGCTACTTCAAGGTGTACAAGGTACACTGACTGTCTAGTAAATATAGTAATGCTTCTGTCAATGGGGGGGTGGATGGGTGTCCATTTCCCCAAGACTGAGAACTCCGTGGATCTGTGTTAAAGGACATGTCATTGAAGGCAATGGATACTCAGCCCTACCCAAAATGCACTACCCATTGGCAACAATGGCTGACAATCAACCTGGAATGAAGATGCAAAACATCACTAAAGCAGTTTATTCAGGTATTACTATAGTACAGTGATTCCCAAACTTTTTTCCTAGCAGCTACTGGGCCATTGGCCACAGCTCCCCATTAGGGCTACAATTTTATATATTGTATAGAGTAGCAGGTTTTTGACAAGAATTCCATGGCTCCCCTGGCTGGTTTCCTCAGCTCCCTGGGAAGCCATGGCTCACAGTTTGGGAACCACTGCTATAGTGTGTTAGATTTGGAACAGAGACCTGGTGTAGCATAGTAGCTAAGATACTATGCTATGAACAGGGCTGGCCCAAGCGGAAATGATGTCTGAAGTGCCACAGAAATTCTGCCCTCTTCCCAAACACTGCTGCCACCACCCTTCCCCATGAGCAATGGCCTGCACATGCCCATGCTGCCTGCCCATCTCCTCTTTCAGTTTCAGTTTAGAGAGGAGCTAACTCATGTGAAGCACTTTGAATGCTCACTACAACTTAGCAAATGCAAGCCAATTAAATTGCAACCCAAAGATCCTGCCCATATCTTTAGAAAGTCCAAGACAACAAAGCCAAAGCAACAAATGACCCCCCCCCCATTTATTTGTCCCTTAAGAACATAAGAATATAAGAACAGCCCCATTGGATCAGGCCATAGGCCCATCTAGTCCAGCTTCCTGTATCTCACAGCGGCCCACCAAATGCCCCAGGGAGCACACCAGATAACAAGAGACCTCATCCTGGTGCCCTCCCTTGCATTGGCATTCTGACATAGCCCATTTCTAAAATCAGGAGGTTGTGCATACACATCATGGCTTGTACCCCGTAATGGATTTTTCCTCCAGCAACTTGTCCAATCCCCTTTTAAAGGCATCCAGGCCAGATGCCATCACCACATCCTGCGGCAAGGAGTTCCACAGATCAACCACACGCTGAGTAAAGAAATATTTTCTCTTGTCTGTTCTAACTCTTCCAACACTCAATTTTAGTGGATGTCCCCTGCTTCTGGTGTTATGTGAGAGTGTAAAGAGCATCTCCCTATCCACTCTGTCCATCCCCTGCATAATTTTGTATGTCTCAATCATGTCCCCCCTCAGGCGTCTCTTTTCTAGGCTGAAGAGGCCCAAACGCCATAGCCTTTCCTCATAAGGAAGGTGCCCCAGCCCTGTAATCATCTTAGTCGCTCTCTTTTGCACCTTTTCCATTTCCACTATGTCTTTTTTGAGATGCGGTAACCAGAACTGGACACAATACTCCAGGTGTGGCCTTACCATCAATTTGTACAACAGCATTATAATATTAGCCGTTTTGTTTTCAATACCCTTCCTAATGATCCCAAGCATAGAATTGGCCTTCTTCACTGCTGCCACACATTGGGTCGACACTTTCATCGACCTGTCCACCACCACCCCAAGATCTCTCTCCTGATCTGTCACAGACAGCTCAGACCCCATCAGCCTATATGTGAAGTTTTGATTTTTTGCCCCAATGTGCATGACTTTACACTTACTGACACTGAAACGCATCTGCCATTTTGTTGCCCATTCTGCCAGTCTGGAGAGATCCTTCTGGAGCTCCTCACACTCCTGGTCTTCTTTCTCCAACTGAGCTCCTAGTTATTTTCCTCCTTTTTCAAAAAGCAACCAGTTTGAACTGGGGCTGAGGCATGAGGACAGAGCCAGCCTTGCCATGAAGCAACCTGAAATGGCTGTGTGGAGCAGCGCTGAAGGGCAGGCAAACAGACAAGCCCCCAATCCATAGTTCCACTGCCCTCTCCAACCTGCCACTCCACTGGGGGCTCCAATCCTGATTTGCTGAGACCAAGTTGGAAGAGGACTGAGGCAGCAGCTCCCTTCTCCCTCCAATGCTGCAATTAGGCAGAGAAAGGCCATTTGGAGCCTGTACCCTCCTCTCCCCTTTACTTACCAGGAGGGCAGTGTGAAGCCTCCCAGCTCTGTGCTGCTTTTCTTCATTTGAAACAGAAGCAGCGTGGAGGAGGGAGCTATGTGCTGTGCTCCTGGTAAGTAAAGGGGAGAGGGAAATGGGGTGCAAATCACCTATCCCTGCCTACTTGATGTTTTGTAAGCATAAGCACCAAGTAGGTAGGAAGAAGCAATTTGGAGGTGTGGCAGCTTTTCCTCCCTCCAGCATTGCTAGAAGGGGGGGGCAGTAAAAAAGCTGCCATGGCTCACCCACCAGCTCACTCACCCACTCTCCCCATAATAAGAGGCACTGTGCTAGTCAATAACAGAACAATCCTAGGCATGACTACTCAGAAATAAGACCCACTGAGTTCAAAGGGACCTACTCCTAGGTAGGTGTTTATAGGATCGCAGCCTATGTTACCTGATCAAAACCTAAGTTCAATTATTTATAAGTCATCCTTTTCCTTCCAGATTCTACAGGGGTAAGTGCAACAGGGCCTTAGCCTGCCCACAAGAGCAGCATATTTCAAATCTCAAAATCTAATTGTAAGATTGTAAGAATGTTTACAATTTGGAGTTATAACACCTCTATACACTTTGAATGACAAGGAAAGTTATCCTTTTGTGTCCTTTGTTCATACTGGCACTAAAAATGCAGAAAGAAGCAATGTCTACTTCTATGTAGCATCAGCTATGAATAAATATTCATAGCAACAGCTGATACAATATAGATTAAGCATGGGTTCAAGGTTCTCAGATGCGTTGCAAGTCACAACAAAATCACCACAAAGGAACAATAATGTTCTGCATGCAGAACAACTTTAAAAGCAGCCCTATGTTTTTATGAGTATCTAACACTATATGGAACATATGGGATGGCGATCATTCTGCGCTATGGGGAGAGTAGCTGGAAGGACATTAAAAGTCTACAAGTGATGTTTCATCTAAGTGAACCAGAAAGATATTGCACTCAGAGCCACAGTGGCAAATCACAAGGTAATTGTTTCCTTCCGCAGAAGTTATTGAAATACAGGCAAAAACATGGTCACCACATTGCATGAAGTTTATTCAGTGGCACTTTTACTGTCCTGCTAATGGTTCAGTTAAGGGGGGAGTCAAATAAATTATGAAACAATAGGAAGATGGTGGCAGTTTACAAGGCATGTTCTATATAACAATTTTAAAAGGCTGTAACACAGGTTTATTGAATCTGGCAGAGCTTATAAATCCCAGCTCCCATTAGTACACTACGGCAGAGAGGAAGACAAAAGGCAAAAAACAAAAAGAGATGCCCTTCACTTTGTCACTGGCAGTTTGATACCTAAGTGGTTTTCCTGCAGGTGTTATCTTCCCACAGGAAGACCTGAACAGCTAGCAGCCTCCATCGCTGGACACATGTGCTCCACTTGGGCTAGCCAGTTGCTTAACAGGTTGCTTTAATTGAGGCACCAAAATGACAATGAATCTCCAGAAGATTGGATCCTGGTAAAGTTTGGGCCCTGGTAAAGCCCTTTGGTGTTCATGTTCCTTTAGAAAGTTCCGGAAGTTTAAGAATCTGAAATGAAATTCCATTACATGAGACATACAAACGTCAAAAAAAAAAAAAAGTCCAAAGGGCAAGCAGATGATCCAAATCCTTCTCAGATTAAATCCCCATCTGAGTTCTAGTTCCCCAACTTCACACAGTGTCACCAGCGACAACCTGTGCCCACCTCTTGGCCATAACTGTATAACTGATACACACCAGTTCTGGTGGCTGCCTATATCAACTGCATTCTTCTGCATGAACCTGCCTGCCATCAGAGCTCCTTCTCTAGAATGCCCGTTTCTAAAGCTCCTGGGCCTGGGTACTGAAACAATTATGAAACTCCATTCACAGACATGTCTGCCTGGCACCTTTGCTGTATTCTTACAGGAACCATTTACAGCAAACAGCCGCTTCAGAGATGATTTCCAACAGGAAAATGGGCAGGCAGAAATGGTCATGTCCTCCACCCTACACATCACAGGGCTGATCCAGAAAGGAGGGCACTGCAGCTTCTGGTGGTAGTAAAAAAAAAGATCTCACCAGATTGACACTCATCTTTGAATTATGTATTCTACATAACATGTAGCTTGGCTTTCAGGCTGCAATCATATACATTTCTTACCTGGGAGTAAACTCCATTGCACACAGTAAACCCTATTGAACACAGTGAGACTTATTTCTGAGTAAGCATAGGCTTGCACTGTCAATCACGTAATTAATCTATTGCCTGCAGTCTGCAGTTATCTAGTCCCAGAATGACATTACTTCAACTATGTTCATGTGAACTAGGGCTTCCTCTCCTGCAAGTTCTCTTCTCAGGGATTCCAAAAGCTCGGTATCTGGAGATGGAGATAATGGCTGAATATTGTGTCAATTGATACTAAATGACAATTTTCAAAATTTAAACTTAACAGTCCTTCCAGTTCACTGTCACCATGAATTGCAGAAAGATTTACGGGCTGTTTTATACGCTGTTATTTTGCCTCAGCAATTGGACCCTTCCCACCTCTACCTTTAAAAAGAATAGGATCAGGGCATTCTGCTTCAATCACTGCTGACATAAAAGGCTTAACAGATAATATTCCCAAGGTGCCCACTTGGAAATACTGAGGCATCCAGAGTGAGCCATCATTGCACAGAAATGATGGGATGCCAGAAAAAGCCTTGTACTATCTGATTTTCAGTGATCAAGTGGACTGCAAGCAGTTACACATAAACCCTTTGGTAGAAAAAGGCAAGCACATGAACATGACTCAGCATGTTATCTCTTCACTGTATATTGTTTAGTCTATCTACTTTTTTCAGAAATGAAACAACACAATTAAAGTTAAATGGACCACACAAGAATGACAATTAGGGTGTTGTAATGTATCACAAAGTTGTTTGTTTGGGCAATAATTCAAATCTGGCAAGAAACTCTTATTGTCAATGATATCCTTGATTTGAACTTTTTTTTTTCAAACTGCTCCTTGTTTGATTTTTGTTCTCCGTTGGAGACCTATGTGTTTGCTTCAGTGTGTGCTGCAGGATTCAGCAGAACTTGAAAATGGAGAGATGCGGTGGTAAGAAAACAACTTGGATGGAATGGGGAGAAATAAGAATTTTTTGCCTTGGGCTTCAATACTTACGTTTACACCAGAAAAGTGAATTAATAGGTCTATGTGGTGACATCTAAAGGAACAAACAACCGCATGATGCACACTGAACATCAGTGTTGTTCAATTTTAATGCATTTTATCAATTGCTGTTAAAGATATGGATTTAAGGGCTCTGGCAATGAAGAGAAACTGATGGCTCCTGAAATGGCCTTGTAGTGGCAAATATTTTGAGGACTGCAGAGTCAAATACAGGCCTCCTTTTCTTCAGTTGTATTGTGGATCTGGCTCTCATTTAGCATAAGCTTCATTGTGCCCCTAGAACAGTTCTGCTGTATCAGTCCAGTGCAGGGACATGCAGTCAGGGGAGGCAGGGTGGGGCAAAGCCTCACCTGTCCTGGTATACTCCAAAGAAAACAGCCTCACATGCCTGTTCTATACAGGGGGAGAGCTTGTGGCAATGAACAGATCAGCTTCCCTTGTGATTGCAAAACCACTCAGAAATCAGGTGGCGCATGTGTGCAATCACCTCCGTCGTGATTGCACACACTATTCACCCAGTTTTTGAGTGGTTGCGCAATCACAGGGGAGGCTGAGCTCTTATTGCCACAAGCTCTAGTCTCTCCCTGTATAGTAACAGACACACGCTTACAGCCAGAGCTGGGCAAATCCAGTGCAACTTGACTCAAGTCGATTCACAAGTGTCTATCCCCTTTAACTCAACTTGAAAAAAAGTCCTAACAGGTGGACTTTCCAAGTCGCCCGGAGCATTCTGAGGATTCTAAAAGACTCCAGTCCACAGTTTTTTCCGTAAAAGTCAATTGCAGATTTGCGGGGGAAAACGGAGCTGCTGCTGGGGTGCATGTGTGCATCAGAGTTCTCCTTAAACACTTCCCTGAGGTCCCCATCCCATCTGTAAACAAGGCGGGAGGGGGTGGAGAGAAACTGTGTGAGAGCGGGGACAGAAGCGGCAAGGGAGAGGAGGGTCACACGCAGCAGCTGGGAGGCTTGCTTGTATGACCCAATCCTTTGCAGCTCTAGTCAGAAGTAGTCCCATTGCAGCTGGTCATTCAATGAGCCTGCTGCAGCCATGCCATTTCTCCTAGATGGCTAGGAACCACCTCCCTCCACCACCACCCTGCCTTCCGCCCTCATTCATCCAAGGGAAAAACCTTCATCCAATGATCATCAGAGATGGACAGGAGAGCCCTGCCTTTTTCCTGCCTCCTGTTCAAAGCAAAACCAAAACATTAACCCTTCCCTGCCCCCTGGCTGAAATTGCCTGCTGTTTGCCTGGTCTGAATGATGGCCCCACAAGGTTTTTTATACAGCAAAAAAAGTAAGCAAGCACACCCAGGCACAGACAGTCTTGAGTCTGAACAAGTGAGGACTCATTTCTGAGTCAATGACGTCAGATTTGTGTCAGTGTCAGAGTCATCAACGCACTTAACTTTGCTGTACACAAGTCAGCAAAAATAATGTGTTTTTGTGACTCGGGCTTGAGTCACCTGACTTGAGTTCCCATCCCTGCTTGCAGCAGTCTCCAAACTGAAGACCTCTGTGCAACAAAAACTCCCTCCCCATCCCCAGCAGTACTTACTGTTTTGCTACTCTGCTACTTTGTTCTTCACCCATGTGGGCATAGGGACACACTGGGCTGTCACGTCTGTGGCCCATGTCCCAGCAGGCTTTCCATGAGGATGTTTGCCACAACTATGCCACAGCTTTCCAGTGCTGATACATCTGTGCCAATGGTGTGTGCGCTGCATTGTGTGGTGATGGGGCAGTCACAGTGGCCTCCTCAAGGTAAGGGACAGTTTGTTCTCATACCTTGGAGCTAACATTGCTACTGCATTGGCACTGGAAAGTTCATTAGGATTGGGATGTCAGTTAAGATGCTTTTGAAATGTTTGACAGCACAGGGCATTAACAGAATAGTTCCCAGCCTCAGGAAGTTCAAGGATTAGGAAAACTACCCCCAAGCATTTGAACGGATCATCACAGCTTTTTTTCCCCAACATTCATGGATTTGTCTGATCTTCTTTTGAAGTGTGGTTCAAAGGTTTTCCAAAAATTCTTTGTCATAATTTACTGGAATTTTTCTGCTTAATTTTCAGTGGGCTGCCACAAAACATATTGAAAAGCTCCAACACATATAACATTTCAGCTAACACTTTTCAAAAATCTTCTTTTTTCCAGTTTTAAAGCAAGAAGAAAATTTTTTACTAGAGGAGCCTTTGGTATTATACAGTTTTGGTGCAATCCTATCCACACTTGCCTGAGAATAAGTCCCATTGACACTAATGGGACTTACTTCTGAGAAGAAATGCAAAGGATTGGGCTTTTTGAGTTTCCTGTTGATCTGAGATGCTAGGCTGCAACCTCCAATCTAAATGCATCTATTTTTGAGTCAGTTTCACTGAAACCAGTGGAACTCTCCCATGACTGTTTACATGAGTGAAGTCTTATTTAATCTGCTCAGTTCAAGTCTGCCACCAATTTCAATCTTTATCAAAGTTTTCTCCAACGACCCTACATAATGGAACCAAACCAGTTACATTGCTTTTTGAGATACTTACCTAGTGTCAACATGAGGCTGATTCAACTCTTTTCAGAGTCACTTGGCAACAAGTACTCATTCCAAGATCAGAGACCCATCACTGTACGTTTAATACGTAAAATCTGTTTCTTCAGTAAGAAAACCCTCTCATTTATTCTTTTTCCTTTTATCATTCTGGAATGAGCAGCAGAAAGCCTTTCATTAACATACTTCCCCACCACATAAAAGTGAGCCATTGTGTCAAAGCCTACAGCTGGTGAAAGTTGCAGATGAGGTAATATCAGGCAGGCAGCAGAAGACAGATGCCTCCATACTCATCAAAAGAAACGTCAGCTGTTCCAGGACAAAGGTGGTGGAGTTTAGGTGCTCATGTTCTTCCTTTGCTAACCACTGTGTCTGTTCTGAAAAGAATACCCTGGATCAAAAGGATTAACAAAAAAAAAAAATTCATGCAACATACTAGCGCCACCTCTAGGTTTTAAAGGGATAGTATGCAGATTAACAGGCACTGAACTGGACCTGTTGGAGGTTCCTTACAGCACTGGTGTCAACAAGGGATTCAAGAGGAAGGAAATGACTTTGCTGGCTCTTTAAACTCTGTGGGCCCAAACAGGCACAGTAACCACTAGCCAGCCTAGGGCAAGATCTCTCTACCTTATATTTTTTGCATGTGTGGAAAAAATGCATTTTTTTAAAAGCAGTGATTTGGAGCTATTACTGTCTGGTTCCCTGACTACAGGATCACAAAAGTTGATGATACTTTTCAGTCGATCTGCTGTATTGGTAAGCATGGCGAGCTCTCTTTTTCAGGTTGCAATACCTTAGAATGCACACTAGGGGCCCCATCCCATCCAGCTTTCCGGCACTGATGCAACCTGGTCAATGGGACATGTACTGTATTCTTCAGTGGGAGGAGGCAGTCATGAGGACCTCCTCAAGGTAAAAGGATTGTTTGTTCCCTTACCTTGAGGTTGCATTGTGGCTACATCAGTGCTGGAAAGTTGGATAGGACTGGGTCCTAAGTTTCTAGGTGAAAAAAAAATGAAATCACTAAATGAAATAGGTATCTATTCCCAATCTAGCCCAATCTTATTTAAAAAAAAAAAAAAAAGGCAATGGAGCTGTGGCACCAGAGCACATGGTGCATCCTGAAGGGGGGGCAGTCATAGAGGTCTCCTCTGGGTAAGAGAACATTGTTTCCTTGCCCAGGGGTAAGCATCCACTTTCCAAATGGATCTACTCAGACCTGCACCAGCATTCCTCCCATTGCAGGTTTTAACATCCTATGTAAATACATTTTTCAGCAGCCTTAATCTGGCTCCATTAACTTTGCTGTGCCTTGAAATTCTTGGAAAGGAGAAAAAAGAATTGTTTACATTCTAGGCTGATCAATTGGGCTATGGCCAGATTGTCATTTCCCATATAAACCTCTGAATCTCCCAGCAAAGACAACGACTGAGTTTGGATATCTATCTTCTGCCACCTGTTCCAACTTTTTCACCTGCCCTCAGAGTAATTACTAATATTCTTGGGTGGAATGTAAATTCACCCAAGGGGGACGGTAAACCGACAGGGGGTTTGGCCATATTTGTTAATTTTAAAGCAGAGTTATGCTGTTGGGTATGACCCGTCATTCTTTTTTGTTCATTAAAGTGAGTTGCAGTCACCACTCTACTCATAAATACTGTATCCTGATGTACATCTGAAGAAGTGAGACTGCGTTTCTCCAGGGGAATATATACATCTATAATATCTACAAACGCAACTTCTTAGGCAGCCTGCCAAGGAACTGCCACTGATGCAGAAATTAAGCATTTGTGTGCATGAGATCAAGAGCAGAATGTGCTCACGTACTGAAAGAGTGAGTCGGCAGAAAGCGCCTCTCTTTAGATTTCTGGATTTGCACAATAGCAACAACAGAAAAGTATCTTTCATCTCATTCCAAGAAGGTTATTGTCTGGATGCCAGCGACAGCAAGAAGCTATTGGATTGTATAATGATGTACCCAAATCCATGAATGATTCATGCCTGTATGGAGTTAGATTGCATTGCTCATGATGTTCCAAGCAGGAGGTTCCTCGCTGCCAAAAAAAATCTGAGACTGGATTAATTGCAAAGTCTCCAATCCAGATTGCAACGTACACAGCTTGGAATGCTGCATGCAGATGCTATATATTGAAGGCAGCCTTGGAGAAAGGAACGGTATGAACTGTACCAATTAAGGCAGTTTCTCCTGTTTAAGAGAAGTCTTAACTGCTTTCAGGCTGAATTAGCTTTGTGACAGAGGTAAATTCCACTGCAATCTTCTAAGGATGTCACTTGACTTTTTGTTCACTTTAACTGTCCAAACGTTTTGGATATGGTTTTACTACCAAGGGCATTTGTGCCAATATGTGGCTGTCTGGTTGGTATCCCAGAATGTTTTCGCATGGTTCCCAACGCCAATAGGGAAGAGACCTGGAGATAATAAATATTATCAATATTATCAATACTTCATGATCTCCTTGAGATCCAGAGATAGGAAGTGTGGTTACATATGGAAGGGGAAAAATTCCTCAAGTAAAAATCTAACATGTAAACGTGGATAAAAAGCTCAGTATTTTTTCCAAAACTATTTTTCAGATATAAATGTATATTAGATAACACATATAAATGGTAATGATTTGCTAGGTGTACAGGTGGGGAAATAATGAAAACACACTTTTGGTTATTTCTAACCAATGCTGCTATTTACGCATTCCTTGGTTATAAAATGGGAGAATAACAAACTGATCAACCCAAACAAAAATTAAATAACTTCTCTTCACTCCCACTATTCTTCCTTTACTACTAAAATCAACCATATTGTCTTCAAGAACACCCTCAGATTGGTGTACATGATGGTGATCCCTTATCATGCCATTTAAAAAACCACCTTTCTGCAGAAAAAAAAAGTGTCTCTCATGACTGAAGAGCCTATGCAAGTTCAAAACAATCTTTAAAGACTTTGGCTGGAAACAGTGTGTTAAAGTTGAAATGATAGCAGCATCATTGCCCATGGGGTGCACACTTACCCCATTATTGTATCATAATGTATACAGGTTTGTATACAGCTCTTGCAGGTTTCTGTAGCAGTTCAAAAATCTGCAAAGAAAGATATCGTGGCCATGCTCCTTCCTGGAGCTGAATGCACTGAGGACTCTCAACTGGGAAATGATTATGAAAGGGCTGGCCCATACATGCAGCCAACTGAAGCCCATTTCTATCCACCAACTTGCTGCCACTGCTCCTCCTCCTCCTCCTTCCACTGCCTGGTTTGGAAAAGGGGGAGAGGAAATGCAGAGAGGAAGAGAGTACTGAGCTAGAACACTGGAGAGTGGGAGGAATAGCGGCTGACACATCATTAGGTAAGGTGGGGAAGAATATGGCATGCCACCTCAAGCATGGAAGTAATCAGGAGGTCTTCGGCTGGCCCTGATTAGCTTATAAACTGGGGCCTTAGAAGGAGTGGAGCCATTGCTTCTCTTAACTGAAGTTGTGAAAGGGCTCCCATTCCAGGGAATGGCTGTGTGTACCTGTTACAACATGCATCTGGGCAAGAGCTGGCAGGGGAGACAGGTAGGAGTGTTCTGTGCATCTTATGGAGATTTCCTCTTGTGCACCAACTCAGCCAGTGGTTCTCAAACTGGTGGGACCAGTTTGAAAAACAACCAGTTCATGTAACGCTTCCTCGTCCCTTAAAGGGACGGGGGAAGTGGAGGGAGGTAGCAATGCGATCCCCAGGAGGATCTTTCGCACCTCCTGCAAAATGGATGCCTACACCATGCCAAGTAAGTTACAAGCACCCCCCTTGTCCCCCTTAGCGGCCCAGCCCTAAGTCATTTAAAGAACTACACAGAACATAAAGTGACTAGGAAGGCCCAGACCAATTTTTTGTTGTTGTTGGCAACCTTCAGTCTCGAAAGACTATGGTATTGCGCTCTGAATGGTGGTTCTGGAACAGCGCCTAGTGTGGCTGAAAAGGCCAATTCGGGAGTGACAATCCCTTCCACACTGGAAGCAAGGGCAGTCTGTCCCTGGTCTGTCTCCCTGGCTATGGGCCTTCCTTCTTTGCCTCTTTGCCTCAGACTGTTGGCCAAGTGACTCTTCAAACTGGGAAAGGCCATGCTGCACAGCCTGCCTCCAAGCGGGCCACTCAGAGGCCAGGGTTTCCCACCTGTTGAGGTCCACTCCTAAGGCCTTCAGATCCTTCTTGCAGATGTCCTTGTATCGCAGCTATGGTCTACCTGTAGGGCGCTTTCCTTTCACGAGTTCGCCATAGAGGAGATCCTTTGGGATCCGACCATCATCCATTCTCATGACATGACCGAGCCAATGCAGGCGTCTCAGTTTCAGCAGTGCATACATGCTAGGGATTCCAGCTCGTTCCAGGACTGTGTTGTTTGGAACTTTGTCCTGCCAGGTGATGCCGAGAATGCGTCAGAGGCAGCGCATGTGGAAAGCGTTCAGTTTCCTCTCCTGTTTTTGACATGTGCAAGTCATGTGCAACTATGATGCAGTTCCTTTCCTAGACATAGGGTCACATGTCTCATGACATAGGAATAGCTCATGACATTCCATTCTTGGCTACTTGGGATTTGCTCAAGCTGGAGCTCCTCCCCAAACCACTATTACCCCAGTTTCTGGAGGGCTGACACTGCTGTGGCAGGAACAGCCACAATGCTGTCTTTACCCATGTGACCAAGAGCTTCCTCACATTACCCTGGCAACAGAACAGATGGCAGCAATATCCGCACTTCCAGCAGCAACATAAGAAGGGCATGGGGTCAGTGAATTTAAGCAAGGTAAGAGGCCTTTAGCTTGGACTCTCAGGGATGAAATGTGGAGAGTGTTAATTGGCAGAGTGCAAAAATGAGATAGTCTTTTGAAAAGCATTTTGCAGGGGAGCTTTAAAGGGGAATGGGAAGTTATTTGAGAGATCACATTGACTTTGCACTCACTGTGGACAGTAGGAGCAATGCTAGATTCAGCAACTGTGTAATGTTACCAAAAAGTATGCAACAATGAAGGAATGCAAGGAGGGCACAAGAGGTGTTTAGGAAATCTCCTTTGGACCATATTGAACTGGTCTTTGTCTCCTCCTGCTGTTTTGAAGGAGTACTGACATAATTACCTTGCAGATATAGACTTCTTTTTCATTAATAATCTCCTAGGCCAGTAGTTCTCACACATTTAGCACCGGGACCCACTTTTTAGAATGAGAATCTGTCAGGACCCACCAGAAGTGATATCATGACTGAAGTGGCATCATCAAGCAGGAAAATGTTTAACAATCTTAGGCTGCAATCCTACCCACACTTACCCAGGAGTAAGTCCCATTGACTATCATTGTTGAAAGAATATACATAGTAGCTTTTTAAAAGTATAGGCCTGTAACAGTTCCCCAAATGCAATCACATACCATGGCAGCATCAAGTCTAATATATTAAAAAATAAAATATTGAAATGAATGGGGACCCATCTGAAATTGGCCCACGACCCACCTAGTGGGTCCTGACCCACAGTATGAGAAACACTGTCCTAGGCCAATGCTACACCAGAGATTTAAAATGATTCAATCATAATTCCTTCTCCCCGGAGAACGCTGGGCACTGTAGTTCTGTCAGAAGGTCTAGGAATCTCTAACAGATTTATCAACTTCTTCAACAAATAATTCCCAGGATTCCTTGGGGTAAAACAGGTCAATTAAGTCTGTATAAAACCACTACATTTTTTCAGTGTAGATATGCCCATATTAGATCCAGACCAATATTTCACTTTTGTCCTTCACTGTCTTGATACTATATACATACCATGACAAGTTTCATTTGACTCACCAAAAACAAGGGGAGGCCATATTGTAAGAGATCCCAGTGCCCCTGTTTGTTTGTTTGTTTGTTTGTTTGTTTGTTTGTTTGTTTGTTTGTTTGTTTGTTTGTTTGTTTGTTTGTTGTAAACACTCCCTATAAGGCAAGAAATTTCTACCAATAATCAAGTGTAGATTGACACCTCATCTTATCTGCGGATTACTTAGGGGTCAGGGCTGTTCAGGTGCATCTTGGCAGCCAGGAGAAGCTTGGAGGAGCTTTAATAGTGCCTGCATAGGTACTGTGAAGCATCTGACGAACATTTTGAGTGATTGCAGACAGCTTACAAACACACAGCTTTGTTGCTGGAGCTCCGCTGTAGAATCTTCTGAACAGGCTCTTTAACTCCAAAACCAGAAGTGCCTCTTAAAACAACAGTGAACAGTATAAAAAGTTGTCTGGTAACAACTGAAGCAGTGTGTTGTGCAGAGGCAAGCTGTTAATGTTGCTCTATATTGGTGCTGCATTTGTTTTGGACGGTTTTTAAAACCGCAAATGCTTTTCTGCAGTTGCAAACCTGGTTTTTTTTTTAAGCAATTCAATGCAATGTTCAATTCTGTTGCTTTTGGGGGGGGGGGTACCCAGTACTACATAAGCACCTAGTTAATGTTTTCAAAAACAATGGCGTGGCTCAGATTCTTTCCCCTCTTTCAATCAGGCTCCAGGGCAAGCTGCAGCCCCTCCTCACTGGCACCATTCTCCAAGTTTTACTTCCAACTTATCTGAGGGTCATGGAACATTCCATGATTTTTGGCTGAAAACCTGCCCTTGCCTTATCTGTGAGATCGACTTATAGGCGGTTGTCTGTGGTGTTCATTCACATGCACACATGTACATACCCCACTTTATCTCCCTCCCAGGCATTCAAAATGGCTTCCAAATACATAAAAAATGTAAGTATTATAAAATTTTAATAAAAACATAAATACTATAAACTGCCAAAAGCCAAGAGCAATAAAAAGCAGAAAAAACCAGCAGAAGACAATTTAAAAATGCACCATAAAACTAATCAGCATAAAAAACCCTTAGTAACTGTATTTTAAAAAACTCGAAAGTCTAGCATGAAAAGACATGTTTTTAGGCCCCACCAGAAAGTCTCTAAGGAGGGAGCAGTTTGTAAACTGAAAGGGAGGGAATTCCACAGAATTGGTTCCACTATGGAGAAGGCTCAAAACACATAGATGAACAGGCCTTGCTGAGGGAGAGTCAGCATGGCTTCTGTAAGGGTAAGTCTTGCCTCACGAACCTTACAGAATTCTTTGAAAAGGTCAACAGGCATGTGGATGCGGGAGAACCCATGGACATTATATATCTGGACTTTCAGAAGGCGTTTGACATGGTCCCTCACCAAAGGCTACTGAAAAAACTCCACAGTCAGGGAATTAGAGGACAGGTCCTCTCGTGGATTGAGAACTGGTTGGAGGCCAGGAAGCAGAGAGTGGGTGCCAATGGGCAATTTTCACAATGGAGAGAGGTGAAAAGCGGTGTGCCCCAAGGATCTGTCCTGGGACAGGTGCTTTTCAACCTCTTCATAAATGACCTGGAGAAAGGGTTGAGCAGTGAAGTGGCTAAGTTTGCAGACGACACCAAACTTTTCTGAGTGGTGAAGACCAGAAGTGATTGTGAGGAGCTCCAGAAGGATCTCTCCAGACTGGCAGAATGGGCAGCAAAATGGCAGATGCACTTCAATGTCAGTAAGTGTAAAGTCATGTACATTGGGGCAAAAAATCAAAACTTTAGATATAGGCTGATGGGTTCTGAGCTATCTGTGACAGATCAGGAGAGAGATCTTGGGGTGGTGGTGGACAGGTCGATGAAAGTGTCGACCCAATGTGCGGCGGCAGTGAAGAAGGCCAATTCTATGCTTGGGATCATTAGGAAGGGTATTGAGAACAAAACGGCTAGTATTATAATGCCGTTGTACAAATCTATGGTAAGGCCACACCTGGAGTATTGTGTCCAGTTCTGGTCGCCGCATCTCAAAAAAGACATAGTGGAAATGGAAAAGGTGCAAAAGAGAGCGACTAAGATGATTTCGGGGCTGGGGCACCTTCCTTATGAGGAAAGGCTACGGCGTTTGGGCCTCTTCAGCCTAGAAAAGAGACGCCTGAGGGGGGACATGATTGAGGCATACAAAATTATGCAGGGGATGGACAGAGTGGATAGGGAAATGCTCTTTACACTCTCACATAACACCAGAACCAGGGGACATCCACTAAAATTGAGTGTTGGGCGGGTTAGGACAGACAAAAGAAAATATTTCTTTACTCAGCGTGTGGTCGGTCTGTGGAACTCCTTGCCACAGGATGTGGTGCTGGCGTCTAGCCTAGACGCCTTTAAAAGGGGATTGGACAAGTTTCTGGAGGAAAACTCCATTATGGGGTACAAGCCATGATGTGTATGCGCAACCTCCTGATTTTAGAAATGGGTTATGTCAGAATGCCAGATGCAAGGGAGGGCACCAGGATGAGGTCTCTTGTTATCTGGTGTGCTCCCTGGGGCATTTGGTGGGCCGCTGTGAGATACAGGAAGCTAGACTAGATGGGCCTATGGCCTGATCCAGTGGGGCTGTTCTTATGTTCTTATGCTCTTATGCTCCACTCCTTGCCTCTGCTTCTCCCACCTCCATGGGTGGATTGGATGGGAAAAGGTGGTCTCTTAAATACCTCGGCCCCAAGCCATATAGAGCTTTATAGGTCAAAACCAGCACGTTGAATTGGGCTTGGAAATGTATGGGCAGCCAGTGCAACTGCTGGCGCAGCAGCCCAACAGAACTGAACAATTGCAGTTTCTGAACCGTCCTCAAGGGCAGCCCCACATAGGGCGCATTACAATAGTCTAGTCTTGATGTCACTGCGGCATGGATCACCATGGCTAGGTTCGTAGTATGGCCACAGCTGATGCACCACCCAAGGCAAAGGCTCTCTGACCACAGCTGCCACCTGGGAACCCAGGAGTAGCCGTGAGTCCAGGTGGACCCCAAGGTACGAGCCTGCCCCTTCAGAGGGAGTGCAACGCCATTCAGAGCAGGACAATACTCTAGTACCTGCGTCACAGATTTCCAAACAAGGAGAGCCTCTATCTTGCATGGATTTAATTCTTGCAATTAATTCCTGTTGTGTATGCTGCTGATGCTATTGTTTTTCATTTTATACATGCAAGCTGCCTTGAATCTCAAGACACGTGTGAGCAATACTTTTTAAAACTAAAGCAAGCTAGCAAACAAACTAGCTAAACTGCTCTCTGACTTAGTTCCTATTCCTTTCTCCCTCACCACCTGCATTGGTGAAGCAATCATAAAAGCATTCAAGAGAACGAGACACCTGCTGCCTTTGCTGCACATGTGCTGAGAGCAGCACAACCACACAGGCTGTTTTGCAACTCATGCAGAAATGGATGGGTTTTTCCAGTTCCTGTGCTGAAACCAAGTTTGGGCATGCAGGCATTGATGACTTCATTTACAGCTCTTGCTATACCCAAGCTTTGCAGTTGCACCAAATCCATTATTAGGAATGAAACCGTGCTGAAGTTTCATGTAACTAAATGGCTTGGAGACAGCCAATATATCTAGATATACAGGAATGCTCTTTAAACTGCCTGTGGAAAAGCCACAAATATTTGTTGGAATGTTTTTTTGTTGTTTTTTTTAGATGTGACAGATGCAGGAGTTTGCTTACACCTCTGTATAACCTTAAAAAAAAATAAGCCAGGAGGGGAACCAAAGTGTAAAACAAACATACGCACATTTCATCCACAGTCTGATCTCTGTATTCCAGAACATATATATCTGCTTCTGAAGCCAAAGATAGCTGGAGATAATCTTGTTGTCTCTGTGTTGTCGTAGAGTCTCTATGATCATAGAAAAGCAGGCAGCACAATCCTAACTTGTGCTGGAACAGGGAGACAGGCAGACCTGCGCTGTACCCAGCGCAAGTTTGGGACTGGCTATGGCTTGGCCCAAGGCAAGGGAAATAATTCCCCTTACCACGTGTTGCGCTGCAGCAGTCCCAATGAGGCTACTCAGATCTGCACCACTTAAAGAGGTGGCGCAAATCTGAGCAGTTCGGAGCTGCCCCAGAATGGCGCTTGGATCTGGCATAAGTGCCAGATCCTGGCCCTGTCTCTCACTGCCTGCCCTCCCCCAACCCTGAAATGCCGCCTCCCCACCCTACCCATGCCCACTTCCAAACCCCTGTGCCAGTCTGGAAAGGCTGGTGCAAACAGACTGGGCCCAGAGCTGCGTGGGGAGGCCAGCACACATCCTTGCGCTGGCCTCCCTGACTCCTAAGTCAGCGCAAATGTGCCTTATGGCAGATTTGTCACAGTCCCAAGCCAGCACAAGGTTCTTCTGTCGGCCCAAGGGTGTGTTAGGATTGCGCCCTAATGAGGTATCAAATGTAAGCCTAAAACATGTTAAAAGAAAGGATGTTTGTGCCAATTTACTAAATAAGACAAATTCAACAACAAAAAAAGTCAGAAGCACATGCAAGATGCAACTTTTGAAACTTCTACAAATATTGACTATAAGAGCTCTGGCTGGACAGCCCAATCCTAAACTGCCTTAGGTTAGTGGGGCCAAATGGCCTATGCCCTATCCAGTGCAGGTTAGGAGCAGGTTGGAGGTCTCTTCAGGATAAGAGAACATTTTTTTCCCTTATCCTGTGTCACACCCCAGTCTGTTCAATGGGTCTACTTGGATCTGTGCTCGCTAATTCACTGCTTAAAATTGCAGCATCCTAGGATGCTTTTTATATAAATTAAATGGCTATAGGGGCATTTCAATGAAAAGTGTAGTTTGGCCCTCAGTCTATCTAGGATTGCAACCTTAATTTTTGGAAACAACATGCCCGCCACTATCTATTGTAATCAACATCAAACTATGATGATGGGGACACACAATGGTGAATTTAGATAACTAAGCATTCTGGCAGTTCACAACAGCACAAAGGGTGTTCTGCATTTCGATTTTCCTCATGAAGCTGCTCGTGCCTGCAGCCAGTGAAATTTGAAGCTCTCACCACACAGCTGCTCTGCAAATATAATTTTCCTATCAACTCTGACAAAGAAAAATTGCTAAATGGTTCCCACTTCTGCCATCATGGCTCTCGACAATGTTTTAACAAGCTAAGTGTTTTCATATGTTTGCTTTATATAAGAAATACAAATTGGCAACAACTGATGACGGCAGCAGCTGCTAATGCCAAAGCTGGCATAGTTAATTTCAAGGTTGTAAAGTTTAAAACAAAAACAAAAACCCTTATCCAATTTCTGGGTGGCTTTTTTTTCCTACAAAAGAAGATGCTGATCCAAAAGTCTGCGACTTCTTCCTGTCCACTTATTCAGGAACTGTAGAGTTTGATTCAGTAGCTTGGATGCCTGCTCCCTGCTCTACTAGGGCTGCTGGTTGGAGAAGGGAAGCAGGCAATTCCAGATAGTCCACAAGCACAATTGCCCAGGATTCTCTTAGCCCTGGAAGTCAGATGACAGTAGAGGGCCAGCCTGGTGTCACTGTCTGATACAAAACTCATCCAATTGGTCAACATGCTGCTATGGAAACACACTCTCAGCCAAATTGCCTGCCCATCCTTGGGCCTGAGAGCAGCTTCTTCAATTCCAAGGCAATTTGGAACAATCTACCAGAGTAGCTTCATTGCATTTTTTTAAACCCACCGAAGACCCTTCAAAATCCAAAAATTAAGATTAAAATAAGATTAAAATAAGGCTCAGATATAATTCTGAAGATTAAAATAAGGCTCAGATATAATTACATGCTGATCTTCAGAGTTTCCCAGAACAAGGCTAGAATGATCTTGAAAGATCACCCAGTTCATTCACTGAACGAGGTGAACATTATGGCTGGCCACTCCTGAGACAGTAGAGAGGAAGGAGATGCTGTCCATGTCTACTATGAACTTCATAAGACCAGCAGAGATTTCCAGTTTGGGAGCCTGAGAAGCGATAGTGTCTTCAGCAGAATGCTGAGCATAAATGTATGCATAAGAAATAGTATATCCTCCCAACCTCCATTTTTAACAATTTTTATACACACACACACTGTTGGTGATCTGGGGACCCACAATGGTATGAATTGGTCTCATTTTTTTAAATAATTGTATAGCACCTACTTTTAAGTACTGTAGTAGTAGTAGTAGTAGTAGTAACAAGAGGCTGCAGTATGCACATCTTCTTGTAGGTTCCACAGGATTCAATGGGGCTTATATGAAAGTACATGCTCCAGATAACACTTGGGTTTTAGGGGCTGGTTTAGAGTCTGTGTGTGTTTGTGTGTGTGTGTGCGCGCGCGCATGTTAAGGCATTACAAGTGGAAAGGGAATCTTACAATGAGGCTGTTGTTTTTGGAAGCAGTAGCATTTCTCTGTGATGTGCCACTCTTCTCTCAAATGTATGCCATTCTGTTGGGATTCCTGCCCAGCCATGGTTTTCAGTCTCCTTTGTTTTTATTTAGAGTTAATGTGCAAAGCAGAACATTACCTGCAATCAGATCAAACCACAAACCACAATTAGATAGGATTACAGCACAATAACAAAGGGAGCTGATTCCATTCATGTCTACTGCTCACATGGTTTGTGTCATCTGAAACAGTAGAAGGTCATGGTGGTGGCTTTTGGTCATTTTCTTTTCTTTACTTTCTTTTCTTTTTTTTAAGGCTCAATCAGGCAATCAGATTGGTGCACTGAAGAAACAACAGCAGAGCTTTGTTTATAATGCAGACAACCAATAAAATGAAAACTGCTTCCATAAAGTCAGCATTTCTGAGCAATCCCGTGAGACATTCACTTTTCCCAAAGAATAAGTAGTCACACCCTAAACTCAAATTATACGTACATGATATTAATCTGGCATAATTTTCCTCCCTAAACTTTCCCTTACCTAAACTGGAGGATTCATGCACATGATGCACAGAGGTTGCTACCTTTGTGTAATGGAAGATCAGAAGATCATCAGGTGGATGATGTGGTGTTGACAGCGATTTCCACATTTTGATAGCTGGTTGACAGCTCTGGGAAGGGCAGGGCTGGCTCCACAGCTGTAATCAATCAAGACCAATGGAGACTCTGATGGACACCTGAGCTTCATTTGACCTTGATGGGACTTTGAATGAGCTAACGAGGTAGCTCACAGCTGAGCTGCATTTGGACAATGGAACATATAGGAATAAAAGGCAGCTTCAAAAGGAGCAAAGCCCAGAGGTACCCAGACCTACGGGACACTGACGGACCTGTGGGAGAAGGGGACTGCCAGGACTCTGCTGGAGTACACAGAATAGAGGACTGCCAAGACCCTGCTGGTGGAGACACTCTGCTGAAGAGGACAGAGAGGAGGGACTCTGCTGCAGAACACTGGATTGGGAGGACTAGACTGTGCTTTGGGAGATGGGGCTGGAGTGGACTTGGACTGGAGACTTTGGACCTTTACCCACTACATTAAGTGGAGTTTGGGGGAGGGAAAGCCTTTGGACAAGAGAACTTGCAGGGAATAAGTGTAGCAATAAATCTGGTTAATTGCTATAGATAAGGTGTTCTGTGTTCATTCCTTTGTACACCACAGCTGTTGTTTCTAGAGATAAGGACATGTTAATTAGCCCAAAAAAGCAGACTTCAGAAGGTGATTGGAATATTTGGACGGGACACCTTGCAAGCCTGCAGTACTCTCTTTGCCAATCATAGTCAAGGATCTCATCGATGTAACATGCATATACTCAACTCTCACTTGCCTTATTGACCAACCTGAAAGCAGAACTACATCAAAGATCACCCATTGTGATAGAACACTTTTGCCAGTTTAGTTGAAGAACTGGAAAATGGTTACTTAAAGAAGGTGGCTTTAGTGTCTGCTAGGTTGGCAGCCAACCTAGCAGTTTGAAAGCATGTAAAAATGCAAGTAGATGAATAGGTACCACCTCAGTGGGAAGGTAATGGTGTACCGTGCACTTAGGCATCTAGTCATGCCAGCCACATGAAGCTGTCTACGCACAAATGCTGGCCCTTCAGCTTAGAAACGGAGATAAGCACCGCTCCTAGAGGTGCTTATCCTCTAGGAGGATACAACTAGGCTTAACGCCGAGGGGAACCTTTACTTTTAATATCTGCACAGGTCACCTCATAGACAGCTCTGAATTAAAAGAAACATTGATGTGATTTATGCCAGGAAGGTACACATTTACAGTGCAAACGTTTGCAACTCCTTGTGCTGATGCACAGAGGTGCACCGGCACATGGAGGCTGAATCCAGCCTCCAAGGTGGCTTGTGCAGTGAGCCTTGTGTTGGCCCATCTGGCATCTGGGCCAACACAAGGCTCTGGGGTGGGCAGGAAGGAGGAGGGGAGGTGGCTTTTCTGGGCAGGGGAAGGGCGGGTGGTGGACAGCCCCAGGGGCAGGCAGACTGGGAGTGGGAGGCAGGACTGGGATCCGGCAGTTATGCCGGATCCCAACCCCTGTTTCCGGGGAGTTTGGAGCAGCTTGAAGCTACTCCACTCTCCTCGGACTTGTGCCACCTCCAGAGGTGGCATGGGTCTGAAGAGACCCATAAGCCCCAGGGCCCCTTTCCCAGGGGTAAGGGGAAAAGTTTCCTCTTCCTCTGGCCAAGCCGACTCTGGCTCCTATCCTGTGCTGGATACAGTGCAAGCCTCTTGGCTTGCCTGGTCCAGTGTAGGATAGGAGACAAAACATTGATAAGGGTGAGAAGAGGACACATCCTTGTAGATGCTTGCTCTAAATATTATCTTGGTCACTGAGGCTCTAGACTACGCTTCCATTTCAATCTAGTCAAGAAGACAGCCAACCGCCTGATAGTGCTGTGCCGGAGAAGGCACAAACGCAGTATCCGTTGCCTGATAGACCTTCGTCAACAAAAAAACAGCAACCCCCCTGCAACAGGTACAGGCAACAGCTGTAAGCATAGGTGATGAAGCACGTAAACCTGAGTGGAATTAAAAAGCCAGCAGGTACCAATGATGTGGACAGAGGCAAGGAACATTCCATGTAATAGGCCCAATTCATATGGCAAGTGCTGTTAAATGTGATGAATGGATAGTGCAAAGTTCATCATGGGGATGCTGGTCCCAAAGGCAATTACAGTAAGTGGCCGAACACCAGGACAACCTTGACCAGTAAGTGCAACCTGGTCCACTTATTGGCACTTGGCACCTGCTGTGTTTATGAAAGCAGTATTAATATTTTAGTTACAGGCAACAAAGATATGCAAGCCCACTGTGGCAGTGACACATTTCTGTCATGACCAGCAGTATTGCAGAATCTTTATCTAGAAAGCTGGTGTGTTCAGGGGACGTGCTTTGGCTATCTGACCTTGTCATCTGTGTTCTCTGCCCAAAATGATGGTGTTAAGTCCTGTAATGTTAATCCAAACTCCATAATCAAAGGGGTTTAGATTTAGGGCATTAGAGACTGATCTAGCCCAGAATACCATTTGGAAAAGAAATATTGATTTGTAGCTGTGCACCTGCTCACAAAAGGCTATGTTTATGCTGATGGATATTTATTTCTAGATCTTCTTCCTGTAGCCTGAGTCTTGGCAATCTACCCTATCCAGTGCTATTTTAAAGTGACATAAACCATCTGGGTCATCCTACTTCTGCTTTCCACCACCCCCCCCCCCCACACACACTTCTCAAGTATCTACAGTGAGCTAATAATATTGACAGCAAGACTTTTTATTCTTGGTTTGCTTAAACTTCTACCTCTGTATGCCTGGCACTTGTGTTCCCAATTCTGCTGTCGGGGAATGCGTTCTCTTCCACCTCATTAGATTAAACACACATGCACAGAGTATTTTACAGTCAGGTTGTCCCTATGTTCAATCTACTTATTAGAGCTCAAGTTATAGAAAAGAGACTAAGCAGATGTTAGAGCATTTCTGGGCTGCAAGACCTAGGCAGAAGCATTGGTCCTATCCTTATCAATATATTGGCCAAAATCCATAGCCATAACTACAGCTTTGGTCACCTGGCTAATGATTGGCTGTCTCCTTTTGGCAGATTAGGGACACGTGGCCAGAAATATCTGAGCAATATCATAGACAAGGGGAGACTTTGTGGGAAGTGCGGGTAGGGAAAATGACACCCTCTGATCATTCAAGATCTGGTGTCCCACCAAGAAGTTTCAGCAAGAGAGATTCACTTTGGATGACACTTCATCCTCTTTTCTCATAGTTGGTACAATCATGGCAAGAAATTCTACAAACCAAGACATTTCAACAATAACATAAATTTCTCCATTTTCTGGACCTCATGTCCTTCAGCTTTAAAATCCTTTAATATAGGATTCATGTATTGATGAAAAAGCATCAAGGAGAAGAATATAATCAAATTCTTCTGCCACCCTGGAAAAGATTTTTTTTTAAATCAATTAACTGGATTGATTCAATCATTGTCTTCTTCCCCACTTTGTTCTTCCTCAACAGTTTTTTACAATCAGTTTTAAAGGGGGTGGGTCTCTCTGAGTTGACACATAGTTCAGCCCTCCCAACCCAAGGCTTCAAGAGAGGCAGTTCCTTTCTCCTCTCAGCTTTGTCCACAGAAGATGTAAGACTGCTCATATGAAGCCATATGGATTTAGACTTTCAGAAGGCCCCTACTTGACCAAGAGCGCAATTCTAACCCCTTATATCAGTGCTTTCCAGCACTGACATAAGGGCAATGCAGCTCTGAGGTAAGGGAACAAACATTCCCTTACTTTGAGGAGGCCTCCATGAGTGACACCCAACTGCAGGATACAGCACACATCCCATTGGCACGACTATGCCAATGCTGGAAAGTACTAACATAAGGGATGACTTGCACCCCAAGTCATCTTGTCAGGGGATTCTCCTGATTGGCTTTTTTAGGCAGACTAATCTATACATTGCACTAAAACTAGGAGATTGGATCCTGAATTTAAATGGCTTCAATACAAATTGCTCAGCCAGGAGCAGAAGAGAAACAGAACAGATTGCAAGTGGATGTTCAAAAGCACTTAGACAAAACAAACACACTTCTGCACTAGTGTAAATTCACACTCATGTGCATTGACCCATACTATAGGATCCAGGTCCATTGTCACTGCTGCTCCTCAGATTCTAGCTGTGGAGGTGATGAGAGAAGGACCATAATTGGAGTAGGTGTCCCAATGAGGGGCACTGGAGACCTTTGAAGCCTCTTTGGGTGGGCTGTAACCTGTGGGGATAACCTCCAACTGTCCCTCAAGGCCAGTTGACACTTAGGAGAGTTCATCTGCTGGTCATTGTTTAGATCTTACTCCTCCTCTTCAGCTGTGATCTCATCAGGACCAGGATCCAAGCACTGGCAGGTTCTGACATTAAATGAGTGTAATTAAGACTATCTTCTAGAGGTGCTTTCTATTTATGCTACTGGTAATGCCTCTGCAACCATGATGGAAATTTGGACTAAAACAGGAGACAATCTTAAAGTAGACAAAAATGATATCCCAATAATAGGGCTGGAATATAATGTATTTTAAAGGAACCCTGTGCAGGGAACTATTGTTTTTTTCTTTCTCCAGGCCTTGGTGAACTGGTCTTTATGAAGAACTAGCTAAGCTCCACAGTATTTCAGTTAAAGCCCAATTTGGTGCAGATTTCACCTCAGATTCTTGCAGTTCAGTGGGAGGCAATTCTAAGCATAAGAAGCTAGGCTGCAATGAGAGGCACTGTTTCTGGAGCAAAGGAAGGATCAGCATTATCTAGTGAATCTAATATATAAAGCAGCTGGGGGGGCAAGTCTAAAGATTGTGGATTAACATTAAACCTGTTTGCAAGATATGCCTGTTGCATGCATTCATTCTGGATTAGCACCTGCCCAGACTAGCTGCAGGAGAAACAACCTCAGGTTGAACTGTACTAATGAAATTTCACAGAAGGAATTCCAACATTTTCCTAAGTATAGTTGTTGGTGGGGTTTTTTCCAACTAAGCTAGAGGCTTGCAATTTTCCTTCTCTATGATTGGCCAGTTCTGCAGTGTCTTTGTACAAAGAGTGCACTACCAGTTCCTGTAAATAGATTTACAGTCAATGCTTCCTGGGAATCTTGCAGGCCACTGCTAAACTTTGCCCCCTTGTGGTAGATTCACTTAACAGATGACAATTGGAATACAAATTAAGACTGCAACCTTTAATTGATAGACTAGTCAAAGGCAAACAAATGCTTTTGTTTAGTCCGGTGGTCGAGTTTGAGAGCCACTAAGTCTTTGCCTCAGAAGGTGGGGGGGGGGAGGCAGAGACGCAATGCCCAGCATCGCGCCTCTGATCTGGGTGCACGGGCGCTCTGCCACTCACTGCCGCCTGCAGTAGCTTCCCGGGGGTCGGGGGAGCTCAGCGCCAGCCTCAGCAGGGTTTCCCACGCTGCACAGAGCCCTCCAGAAGCGATCGCAACCGCGAAGAGGAAATGCTGCTGAGGCTGGCGCCAGGCTCCCCCAACCCCCGGGAGGCTGCTGCAGGCGGTGGTGAGTGGCAGCGTGCCCCTGCACCCAGATCTGCCCTCCCCTCCTCTGCACCCCTTAAGGGTAAACAGCACAGGGCTCTCAGGTTGGGGTATCGCGACGCCCCAGTTTGAAAACCACTGGTTTATTGGTGTGGCAGGGAGTTAAGGTCACACTTGTGCTTTGCTTATCTGGTTTGCTTCTGAAATGGAATAGAAGATTTTAAAGGTAGCCATTTCCGTCTTATGAGTAGAGGCTTCTGCTCATTAAAGTTTATATTTTCTTCAGCATCCAAAAATGCACCTATAGGTACAATATTATATAATAACCAATAATAATTTGAATCAATCAGTGAACTCATACACAACGCCCAAATCGTAACCCACTTTCCGGCACTGGCACTGCTGTGTCAATGGGACATGTGCTGCATCCTGCAGTTGGGGGGCTCTCATGAAGGTCTCCTGAGAGTAAGGGAATGTTTGTTTCCATACCTAGGAGCTGCATCGCTCTTATGTCACTGCTGGAAAGTGGGTCAGAATCGCACCCTTAACTGGTTAACGATTGTTAAAAGTCGTAAAATGGCTTACCTAGGTGGTACCTCGCATAACGAATGCCCTGCGCAGCGAAAAACTCGCAGAACGAAAGCGGTGTGCGAAGTTTGGTAACTCGCATAACGAATTTTTATGACTTATGCTTCGCATAACGCATTTTTTTTTTCTTAAGGGGGGGATCTTCATGTCCATTTATGATCCCGTTCACCCTAGTAAGGGGCGGATGTTCATGTCACTTTATGATCCCGCCCACCCTAGTGAGGGGAGGATCTTCATGTCACTTTATGTAAGTAAGTCCCATTGTGCTTGCTCCCAGGAAAGTGTGCACAGGATTACAGCCTTCAAACTCCCCACTCAGCATCCCCCCATCGCTCATTCACCCTCTCACTGCCCCATTTCCTTCACGTTTCCCCCCATGATCACAGCAAAAGCAAGCAATTGAGTGCAGCTACTCTGTCCTCCCCAGCTTAGAGCACAATCCTGTGCGTGTCTCCTCAGAAGTAAGTCCCATTGTGCTTACTCCCAGGAAAGTGTGCACAGGATTACAGCCTTCAAGCTCCCCACTCAGCATCCCCCCCCCCGTTTTTGAAATCCTCTGTACAGTATGTATGCCTTTAAAGAGCACTTAATAAAAACTTTGTAAACCAAATTTGACTTTGTTCTGACTTTTCCTGCCCATAGGAACGCATTAATTAAATTTCAATGCATTTCTATGGGAAAACGCGCTTCGCAAAACGAAAAACTCGCATAACGAAAGGACTTGCGGAACGGATTAATTTCGTTATGCGAGGCACCAGTATATTTCAATCTTGATAGTGCTCTGGGCAGCTAAATTCTGAGCTGCACAGGGATGCAGCGGTTCCAAAAATGGCTGCTGCTGCATCCTGCGTGCTCAGTGGACAATGCTGGCGGCTCCTCTGGAGAAGGGGATTTTTGTCCCCTTCCCCCAGGTAATGTGAGTAGCCCCACAATGGGGTTACTCAATTCTACTGCAACCCAAGAGTCAGCATAGAATTAAGAGCCTTCATGTTGGGTGGGCGGCCCAACACAGAGGCTCAGGATCTGGTGGCACAAAACTCCAACAGTCCAAACTCCCTCCTGCCCACTCCCTCTGCCTCCCCTGGCCTGGAACGCCTCCTCCCTGACTCCCCCACACCACCACCTACCTCTCCGCTGCCTGGCAGTCCGCATGACCACCAAGTGCCATGCACCCATGCTCCACTGGTGCTAACCCACAGCTAGCACCAGCACTCCACTAGTGCTGAGGGCCACAAACATGCCTTATGGCACGTTTGTGACAGTGTGCACTGGCAGTGAGCCGGCACGCACTGCATAGGATTGGGCCCTAAGTTATGTGAATCAAGTGTACTATAGCACTGACAACTGAAATCAAAGGGCCTGAGAATTGCTATGCTAAAAACAGTACTATACGAAAGGGCAAGTGTCTTGAGAAGCTGCCAGCTCATTAGGAAAACTGAGGGTGTTTCTCAAGAACTGAAAAAGGACTGGGAAGCAGGTTTCTCTCATTACTAAACATAACCAATTTCTATTTAGTTGTGTAATCTGTTCAATCAGTGTGAGCACTGCCTTTCTCACACTGTAAGCTTACAACAACCAGAAAAGTAAAATAGCTGTATACTGTGTGTACATTGGGGGGGGGGGGAGAGAGAGAGAGAGAGATTTGGAGCAAACTCCTATGCATGTCTACTCAAAAGTAAGCCCCAGTGAGTTCAATGGGACTTACTATCACTAGTATTGTGGCCTTAATGACAACAGCTTGATTTCATAGTGTATTTAAGCACTTCAGCAATAGTTCATGCTGTATATTCATGCAATCTTTAGGCTTCACCCTGGGATCTTGGTTTATTGTCTAAGACAGGGGTGTCAAACTCAATTCAAACCAAGGGCCAAACAGCATTTATGATGCCTTTTGAAGGCCTGAAGTGATGTCATTAGGCAGGAAATGATGTCATTAAACACATCATAACCAAAAATAAGCATTTTTTCTCACTTAGGACCTCATTAGCTGCAAATGACAGAAGAGAAAAATGCAAATCTTGATCATATTTCAAGATATGGGAGAGCACAATTTTCATGTGGGCTGCCTTTTCAGAAGTAACACCTCAGCACTGCTCAGCAGATGAGAGCCTGAGGGCCAGATAAAAAGATTTCATGGGCCGCATCCGGCCCCCGGGCCTTATGTTTGACACCCCTGCTCTAAGAGACCTAAATTTGTATCCATATGTATGTAGCACTTTTAAGGCCCAGTTCTATCCAATTTTCCAGCTCCGGTGTAGCTGCACCGTAGCCCCAAGGTAAGGGAACAAATGTTCCCATACTTTAAGAAGGCCTTTGTGACTACGTTCAACACAGGATGCAGTGCACACCCCATTAGCAAGCTGCACTGACACTAGAAAATGTATAGGATTGGGCCCTCAGGTTGCAATGCTATGCCTATTTATCCGGTAGTAGTAAGCCCCACTGAACACAGCGGGACTAGTTTCCAAGTAAACATACATAGATTTGCATGGATAATCCACAGAATGGTGATGCCTGTGAAAGCACAATAAGATCAGTTCATGGCTTGTAAGGTGGTGCGATGCCCTGTTTCCCACCCTATTGTTCTGTATTTTTGGATACAACTTCCTAGAAGAGTGATTTTCATTCACTGTGCTGCAGCTGCGAATGGTTTGTAGGTGTGCCATAGAAAGTTGGGGGAAGGTAGGAACATAGGAAGATGTGAGCACCCAGCCAGCAGTACTGTGTGCCTTGTCAATTGTCAAAAAATCGATGGTGTGCCTTCACAATTTCAGTGCCTTCTCAGTGTGCCATGAGATGAAAAAGACTGAAAATCACTATCCTAGAAGCTCCTATGTCATTTCAGTGACTAAAACCACAAAGGCCCAAATCCTAACCAACTTTCCAGTATTTGCATAGCAGTGCTAATGGGACAAGTGCTGCACCCTGCACAAAGTAAGAGAATGTATGTTCCCTTACCCTTATGTCGGCACTGGAAAGTGGGTTAGGATTGCGCCCTAAGGCTACAATCCTATGCATACTTACCTGGGAGTAAGCCCCATTGACTAGAATGGGACTGATTTCTGAATAGATATTCATGGGATTAAGTTGTGAGGTATCATCTTGCAAGCAGCCTTTATCCTTTGTTTGGAAATTCCATTATTTCTCAAGCATGAAGTATGCTGTTTGTGAATTTGGCTTTTTGTCCAGCCTGGGATGGCTCCACCCCTTCAGAACTGACATATGTTTAATGACTGGGCAGCTAAACCTCTCCGTGTAAGTGAAGGGGTTGGGATAGAATGACCAGATGGGTTCCACTCACTGAATCAGGTGACATAATCAAAGTTATATATTTCTCAGTCTACAGTAAGCGTTGGTTTCTCTCTGCCAGTTACCCAAGTGAAATATTTGTTGGGAGCTCAGAGAAGAGCACCCACTAGCTCACCCACAAGTGCAAGAACTCAGGCTTCCTTAAGCAATATAAGTGGCTTAACCCATTTTTGCCTGGCCAACAGGTGTAGACATTTCATCCCTGTTGCATATATGCAACGTTGTGTAGAAATGGCTTAAGCTAGGGGCTGTTTAGCTCAACTAAGTTAAAGAATATTTTTTGCTTTGTCTGCTATATGATTCCAGCCAGAATGGAAACTTCCTGTGTTTAAAGCAGCTGATAGTGGGGGCTGCTTTGTGTAGCATCCCAGCTCCAGTTCCTGGGTGTTAATGGTTATAGTACCCATTTGGTAAAAAAAACTTCTTTGCACTTTCCAGCCAAGCTCAGACATTTTCTATCAGCCTGCTTGTATTTTTACTGTCCACTTTTTTCTCCATAATGTTTAATTCCCCGTTGTGAGACTTTTAATAAGCTAGTTACATTTTGTTCCTTTGTCTGCTTGATCCATGTTCACAGTAATTTAGTGGATTGTCATGTCTTTTCAACCTGCAGACACTAATGGCTGATTTTTAATAACACAGGTCTACAAAACTGAGGGTCAGAAAAGTTTTTCCCAAACTTTATGTTGGTTTGATATGAATTTGGGGTGCTAATTCCAAAAGTGGCATTCATTTTGCCCTATCACGTCTAGTTTTGGAGATATAGTATAGCCTCATTAGTGAATGGTTCAAGCAGCTTCCTCATGAGGAAGCTGCTTGAACCATTCACTAATGAGGCTATGCCGTGTCTCCAAAACTAGACGTGATAGGGCAAAACAGATACCATTTTTGGAATCAGCACCCAAATATACATAGGAATTGGTGTAACATTTAAGGAAGCAAAATGTGTGATGGCCTGTGTAATAATTCATGGGTTCAGTGCTCCTTTGGGAGGGTTTCTTCCCCAGATGTCCCCCCTCCTGGTCTCTGTAGCCTGTACATCAAGGTTTTTTCCCCATTTTGGCTGCTGGTGCAGTAAAAGGAAAGTGGAGAGCAGGAAGGGGTGCATGCATGTTACCCACTAAGCACTACTCCCCCTGGTCAGGCTGCCTTTTCCCAGGAGTCCCTTTCCCTGACAGGTGGCCTAGCACTTTCTCTTCCCTTTTCTGCAGCTGCTGCAGTCTATCACAGCTACTCATTTGTAACTTTACACCCACAAATCTTTCAGTGCTAATTTCAGCACTTTCAGATAGTTACTTGAAGGCCCTGAGAGCACTATCATCAAAAACTAAAGGCTTACCTACCTTTCTGTCTGGCAGATCTACAAGGGTTCGTGCAATAACAAGAAGAGTCAGTAACAATTGTAAAACAATTAAAAGAGATCTATCACACCAACCTAGCAACTAAAAACCTTCATCCTCTAAATTCTGTGAGTTAACAGAATGCCATCAATGGAGGAGGATGGCAGTCCTCCTTAAAGCACTGGCGGTTTCAGCACTCTTGCCACCCAGGAGCACCGGTGCCACCCCCCTCACCTGGAAGTAATTGTGGTGACATGATGACATCATCACAGTTACTTCTGGTTGGCCACCCCTCACTCCTTCTCTAAAAGTGATAGAAGCCAGTGGGGTTGTTGGTTTCTCCGGCTTTGAAAAAGGGGTGGCCATTCAGAGCAGGTCATACCAAATGGCTATCACTTAAAAAATTTTTTTCCCCCAACAACAAAGCTGGTAGGGCTGCCAGCTTCTGCTGCTTTGGAAAGGGGAAGCTGTTCAGAGGGGTCGCCATTCTGAGTGAGTCACTCCAAATGGCTGCCCCTTTAAAATTTTTTTCACAGCTACAGAAGCTGGCGGGGCTGCCCACTTCTGCTGCTTTGGGAAAAAAGGAGGACAGCCATTCAAAGCAGGCTGCTCCAAACAGCTGCCCCTTTTTTCCCATATTTTCAAAGCAAAAGAACCCAGCAGTGCTGCCAGCTTCTTTTGCTTGTGAAAAAAATGGATGCTGGGGGCCAGTGAAAGATGACAGCGCCCCCCAGGCATGCCGCTCTGGCCTTTCGACCCCTTGCCCCCCCTTAGGTACTCCAGTGACTTAAAGAGCAAGTTCAGAAGACTGAACCAGGACTGAACTAGCTTCAGGAGGCTGTGACACTTGGCACAGGGACTCATTACACCAGGTCTTTAGATGGTCTAATGCAGGGGTGCCCAAACCCCGGCCCGGGGGCCACTTGCAGCCCTCGGGGGCTCCCAATCCAGTCCTTGGGGAACTCCCAGTTTCCAATGAGCCTCTGGCCCTCCGGAGACTTGCTGGAGCCCATGCTGGCCCGACGCAACTTTTCTCAGCATGATGACAACTGTTCAACATCTCACCTGAGCTGTGGGACAAGGGCTCCTCCACTGCTTGCTGTCTCACGCCTGTGATGCAGCAGCAAAAGAAAGGACAGCCTTGCTTTGTGCAAGGCCTTTTATAGGCCTTGAGCTACTACAAGACCTTCATTCATTCATATAAGTTCCATCTCTAATAAATTCATTTATGAAAATTTATTCAAATTTTAAATGTAAATTAATTCTTTTTTTCCTGCCCCTGACTCTGTGTCAGAGAGATGATGTGGTCCTCCTGCCAAAATGTTTGGACACTCCTGGTCTAAGGCAAGGGTGGCCAAGCTTTCAACTTTAGGGCTCCTGGACCTTTAAGGATTGTGTAGAAGAGGGAATCTCAGCAGCTACAGCTTGTCATCTAGCTGCACCTTCTGAAATTCCCTCCTCTACACAAATGTTAAAGGTCCAGGAGCCCTAAAGTTGAAAGCTTGGCCACCCTTACATTAGAACATCTAAAGATATGGAGTAGAACTTGCATTTTTCCCCACCTGCTTTAAAGACACAAGACATGCAAAACCCAATATAACATTTTAATTGTGAAAATGGCCTCTGACTAGCAGGACAACCAAGGCACTTAAGCACAATGAAATCAATATTATTATTAACAGAATTTATATACCACTTTTCAATGAAAAGTTCACAAAGCGGTTTACAGAGAGAAATCAAATAACTAATGGCTCCCTGTCCCAAAAGGGCTCACAACTTTAAAAGATGCAAAAGAATACCAGCAGACAGCCACTACAAAAGACACCACTGGGGTGAGGCGGGCCTCTCCCCCTGCTAAATAAAAGAGCACCCACTTGAAAAAGAGCCTCTTACCCAGTTAGCAGGGATAAGGTATGTCCCTTAAATAAGGTATACCTCTGGTATAAATATATTTGTATATTTACAAATAATGTCCTCTGGATTTGCATCATCCAAAATGCAAGCACATGCACACTCAGTTGCACTGTAGCATAAGACAGTTAAGTGTAAAATGAAGTGTCTTGACTACAGGTTTGCAGTCAATGTCAACAAAAGTTCTCTAGTTTTGAAACAGATTTTAGAACATTTAGGAGTTCTAAATGCACCATTGAAGAGGCTCAGTACTCTTCCTATGGGGAAGGAAGTTTGTTGTACTGGAAGAGAAATGGGAAGCCAGAAGGAGAAATTTCTGCTATGCACAGCAAGATATTCTCTGCAATTTTTATTGGGTGATGTGGAGGAGACTTCTGGCAAGATTTTAAAAATTAATTATGATTTAAAGGGGCATCTTTCAGATTAAGCCAGTTTAAGTTTGCATATCTGTCACCTCCTCTGTTTCCGGAACTGCATTCCATCCCTTCCTATTTGGACTTTCCGGCTCATCTTCTTCCCTCTCTCAGGGCCTCTCTTTTGCCACTGCTCACTGCTTTTCTACTCCAGTTGTGCTGTTGCTTGCCACAGCAATGGAATGCCCTGAACTGATTGTCTGGTCCTGCTTACAGAGCCAGTGTCCATGACTAGGCTTCTCTTGAACTAATAGGAAAGAATGTTGCAAAGTCATCAATTTCTCTGATGAAAAATTGTCTGAATTCAGATTTACTCACAAGCAGCTGCAGTGATAGGCAATAGGAACAGGCTGACTATACTGAAATAAACCATTTCCTGCACATAGGAGAAAAATCAACACTGACCAAGAACAATCAGGCTAAATTCACTCCTGGGCTTTACTCAAGTAAGAGCAATTGGATTACTAAAGAGGTGGAAACTGTTCATTATATTGAAACGTTAAGCAGACAGTATACTTAACCAAAGCTTTAATGATCATCACTAGAAGCTGCTGTAGGCTCCCACATATGCTTTGCAGGATATTTCCGACAGACTCTCCTCTCTCACAAGAGCCTGCAACATTAGCCGTTAATGAATGACAGGGCACTCTTGCTGTTTGCCCCATGACTGAGGGACTACAGTGCTAAGAACCGCCAACTCCCAAGATGATTGAGAGATTCACATTTTTATTAGGTGAAACTAATTCTGACAGATTTTGAGTTTTTACTGCAACATATTCTCCAAAGTTGTTCCACTCAAAATTGCAGTCTACTGAACTATATTTATGAAATTTTTATCCCGCCTTTCCCCCCAAGGAGCTCAGGGAAAGGAGCTCAGGAAAGGAGCTCAAGTACATTGTTCCTTCCCTCCTTTAGTCCTAACAACAATCCTGTAAGGTAGGTGAGGCTGAGAAATAATGATTGGTCCAAGGTCACTCAGGAAGCTTCATGGCTGAGAGATTTGAACCTGGATCTTTCAGGCCTAACTCCCACACCAACATGGATCTCAAACTGGAAACTGGAAGTTACATCCTGTCTCTTTCCCAAGGCATTCTGGAGCCTGTAGTGGCCAATGGAGTGGGTAAGTGCCTCCAGTGGTTCCCAGTAATGCTTTGCAGCACAACAATGCGCATCGGGTTGCAATTCATCAGGTGGTTGCAATCTACACTTTGAGAAACGCTGATTTAGGGCTTAAGTGCATATGGTTGTATTATCATCTGAGTTCACCCTCAATTGTGTATTTATTGCACTTACATCTCTGTTGCTCTCATCTGTACTCCACTGAGGTGTGACTTAAGCCACTGCAGCTAAGTCCCCATATACACATTCAAATCCCCCCTGAAAACATGTTATACAGGTCCAACCTTGTTATACGTGGATTTTTATACACGAATTTGACTCAACACAAATGGCCACTGCAAGTGAGAAGGAATGTGCTGATCCCTGGAAAAGGAGAAAAATGTGTCCCTTTAAAATCAGTTTTAAAAACTGCTTTTTATTGTTGTAGAGAGACAGTTATGCAAGTGATTACATGTATAACCTAATTATCCACAGATTTTTCTATCTCAAAGTGATGAGAAGTATCTTTTAAATTAAAGGAAAACAGTTCTTTAACAATAACCTCATTGATTTGAGAGAAGGCAGTTGGCTGACAATCCATCAATCATTCTCTCTCCAGCTTCACTCCTCCCTTCCCCCTGAGCAAGTGAAAGAAGGCTTAATGGCAGTGATTATCACCTTCTCTAGTTCCTCCCCCGCTCGCTGGGTCTCCTGGTGAAGGGAGGAATTGCTGCCTCCTTGTGCTGCCTCACCTGAAGAGAGACTGATTGCTGCTGTGAGCATTACAAAAGGTCAGCAAGGCTGTTTTTAAATCACTGGAGCAAAGGGACTTTGTTTTTTCAATTGATTTACTTTAGTGCATTGAAGGATTCAACCTATATATGTCTCAGATAACATCTGGCAAGGCTCATGTTTGGCTGAATTAAAATCTAGGCCTGGAGGATGTGCAGAAGCAAGAATCTCATTCCTAAAAGGCAGCAGGTGATGTTCTGATGACCTAGCATGAGCAGAAGGCCAGGCTCCTGGTAGTTGTACTAAGTCTGTCTAAACTACAGGTTTCAGACTGCTTTCAAATTGTGACTGCATTCCTTTCTTCACCCAAAGACTTGAACACACACCATCACAGGTAACTCATCAGCTAGATCTCCACCTCCAACCACAAGATTTCTACTTCAAGACCCCATCCTGACAAATGTGAAATCTTTTTTTTTATTTGTGGAGTGCTGGAACTTATCAGCCTGCTCAACCAACTGACCCCAGATTGGAATCCCCAGGAACAGCAGATGGCTAGGAAAAGCTGCTGTCCTCACCATTTTTCTCCCAGTCTGTGAAATTATTTGCATGCCCCCCTTTACAACTGGCAATGCAGAAAGCAACTGAGATGCAAGCTAAATACGATAATGATGTAAAAACTTGCCAAGTAACTGACAAGAAAACCTCAACCACTTTTTATTGGAGGGGGGGCAGCTAAATTGTAAGAGATACATACCATAATTATCCTTGGCCATTAGGTATTTCATGCAGCCATGAACAGTATACTTGCAAAACTAGGGGTCAGAAGTTCAAAGACTAACAAAAAATCAAGTACAACAATTGTAGGTGTTGCATTCATGTGTACATTGCTTAAAATCAGTTCAGCTGTGCTGAAGCAGAAGCTTCTCACAGGGCTTTAAAATGTTTAATGGAAGATGGTTTATTTAAAAGTAGGTTCTTAAAAAAAAAAAACCTGTACAAAGAAAGTTGCTGAATAATAATTGGTCATTTTCCAATTTCAGTTACTGGTGTGATCCAATGTGTGATGGGGAAGGTAACACAAGTAGCTGTCAGATCAAACTGATTGATCTGGCTGATCAGTCTGGCTACCGGCCCAGACATGGTACACAGACTACCTTTTATTACATTTGTCAGGAGATAGGCAAGGGGAACATAATCTTGTTGATCCTACTGGACCTCTCAGAGGCTTTTAGTATCATCAACCACAAAATCTTTCTGTACTGTCTGGCTGGGCTGGGTTCTAGATATACCTCTCTACAGTGGTTCCATTCTCACCAATCCAGGTTCTAGGAGCTAATAGCAGTGCTCTATCCCATGGGAAGCAGCCCACAGGCTGCCACACTAATGTACCTGGGGGGGGGTCAACGGGGACAAGTGACCCTGGGCAGCATGCCTACAGAGGCACTACCACCATCCACTGCCTCCTCCACTTGGAGTGGTTGTTCAGAATGGTCACCCCAATTCTTTCCAATCAAATTACTTCCTAGTCAGTGGGTGGCATCTCAAGGAACAGCCCCAGGGTGGCACAAGCCCCAGGATTGCCACAAGGATTTATCTTCTTTCCTATGATTTAATACCTACATGAACCTACCAGGGGAATTTGTCCAAAGGTTTTGTGCTATTAGCATTTGTGATACTTTCCTCTACTTTCCATGTGCACCAATCAGGTAAGACAGAGCAAGTCTAAATGGTTGTCAAATATGAGTGGTGAGCTAGTTAAAAGTGAACAAACGGAAGCTCAAGACAGAGAGGTTAACAATACATAGTCTACTGATCTGGGAGTTGGTGGTTTGCCTTTGTGTCCAAAGGGGACGAATATACTCGTATATTACAGTTGCACCCACTTCAGCTTCAGGAGCAGGCAAACCTTTTGAGCACAGGGACACACTAAGGCACTTTAACTGCAGAGAGGGCAATAATGTCTACTTGTTACAACAACCACATTTCAATTCCAACACTATATATTAAAACAAATTTTATGATCCATCACTTTGTTTTAATTCACAACATTCACTGTCCAGCATTCTTTCTTGAACTGGAATTCTGGGAAAGAAAACAGGAAGCTTTCCTTTCCCTCTCATTTGCAGTTAGTTTTTAGACCTGCCTTCCTCCAAGGCAGAACACATACTTGCTCATGCTTCAGTTCTGGCAGTCACTTGCACACTTCCTCCAAGCATGCATGCACATGCACACACAGAATTTAGGAGCAAGGCTGCTATGCACATGCATCTAATGCAATGATTTTCAACCCTTTTTTTTTTTTAATCTCACAACACACTGACAATGCACTAAAATTTTCAGGACACACCATCAGTGTTTTAATAATTGCCAAGGCACACCACATCACTAGTGGGGAGGCTCACACCCCAGTAATCCTAGTAATAAATTCACCTTCTCCAAACTCTCTCAACACACCTGTGGACCATTCACGGCACACCAGTGTGCTATGGGACACCAGCTGAAAACTGCTGATCTAAGGATAGATTGTTAGACACAGCAAGGAGCAGTCAGAGGCCAGGTTAGAGGCTCTCACAGGCCTTTGTGTCCCTGTATGAAGACTAAAACTGCAGTTTTGTTTTAGTGCACTGAGCTTAGTAGGACTTCTGAGTAAATAAAAATAGGATTGCACTGCATGAAGTTCTCCCAAAGGCTTCACAGAAAGGGGCACATTTTGAGGAGGAATCTGAAGTCACAGACAGTACAACCTCATACAGTCACTGAATGTATGATTATACTATACAATTGGAAATTATATGTGCTATAATGACTTTTAATAGTGGTGTAGCAGGACACTGTTTTACACATACATCAAGACAGGATAGGATTTCTTATCTGGGAATTCCTGTTCTGGGGAAAAGGGGCACATTAAGCAGCCACTCTGTTTTCAAATATGAAAGAGGAAACCAGGTACCAATTACCTTCAACAACAAGCTAAATAAAGTAAGTGTATTTTTTACTGATTCCCCTACTGACAGATAAACATATCTGTCATAAACATAAACATATCAATTAAAAAACCTAAAACATTTAAAAATAATTCAATGCACCAATAAAGCATCATTTCACCTGCTCCATTTTTGTTGGATCACTGCTGAAACTTCCTTTTTACCCTCCTCACACTTGCTTTGCTACTCCCCTGTCTAACTAACTAGGTAAAACAAACAGCAAAGGTCTTTTACGAGGTGAAACAAGCCAAAAACTATGGGCTGGATTACTGCTGCCCTCTATAGGCTATATGTAGCCAGTAATATCTGAGAACTTCCCATAATACATACAATCCACAAAGTCGAGATATGTGATGAAAACTAGTGAAAGAGCTGAGAGATTCAAACATTAGCTCAGACGGTTGTATTGTATCTGGTAAGCAGATACAGCTTCAATGAACATGCAGATGAGCATCCAGCAAACTCAATTCAGTGCTTAAGTGCACACATGGATGCACAAGGAAAAGGTCACATCTTGCACAGGGTTCTGTGGATCATTTCACCATGCACATAACCCAACTACTTGCACTGACTTCACAACTGAACTGATCTACCCAGCTTCCTTCCAGCTTCCAGTGGCCAGTTTCCTTCCATGTACTAGACATGCTAGAGCTGTTTCATGTAGATCCACCCACAAAGAAGCAAAATGAAATGTACCTGCCTCTACTGACTATCTTACTATTTCAGAGCACTTCCACTGGAATAAAGGGAAGGATATATGCAAGCAGCAGAGTATAGCTAATCATTGGAAGTCAGTGTATTTCCCTTAGTAACGCAAAAAAAGTTCCACCATTTAGAACAAAATGGAGAATTACAGGGTTAGGACATGTCCTTGTTCAGGCAGATCATTCCCTGCAATTTTCACTCAGCAAAACAAGGACAGTTGTGAATCATCATTATTTGGAGACATGCAGATGATAAGTTTCAGGACTCAAATGTGGGAACAAGTTAGTTCCATAGTATTTTCTAGCGTTTGAATGCTTTTGCCGGCCCTGCATCAATTTATTCATGTAAACTTCATGGAAGTCTTACCAGCAATGGCTAAGTAACCCCATTTTATTTTGACATGAATATTAAATAAAATACACATGATGCAAAATTAAACTATCTGTATTCTTCAGGGGTGATCCTATCAAGATATATTCCTCCAGCATGTGGAAGAGTTCCTAAATGCCTACAACAACCAGAACTGCAGCAGTTACATTGAGTTTGTGACCAACAGATATGCGTATTGCCAGCACAACATGGTTTTTCACATCAAATAAAACTTAAAATTGCATAGGCAGAGGAGAGTAACAAATCCAACACCAACAACACTGGCAGTTTACTGAAACCAAGAAGTGCTAGAAAACTGTCATCCGTGTAGCTCCAGATGTTCCAGTTTTCAAACTGTTTATTTGCCACACACCCATTCCCAAACAGGAAATTTTCAGAAAAGGCAAACAACCCCTGTTGGGAGCACAAGGGCCAGATGTACTGTTTATCAGGTCAGTTTTATGCAAGAAATCCAGTTCAGAAGTTAAATTTCTAGCCCAATGTTGGAAGCGCTTCAGTCAGTTGCATCATCAAACTGGCCATCCACCGTCACAGTCTCCAGCGGGCCCCAAGTCAGTGGTGCTACATGGTGTGAGCTTGGGTCATACAAAGGCTCTCCTTGAAGAGAACACGGTGCCACTGCAGCTTGATCTTGGAAACTTTCATAGTGGATAATGTCATCAAAATCTAAAGAGGTAATTTGAGAGTGCCTTTAAGTCAGTGTGGTATTTTAGCATTTTTCTGGTTTCATGGATTCAGCCAGTAATTCTAGGCACAAGTCCCTGCTGAAGTCAGGGAGATTTACTTTTGAATAAACATTCTTAGAATCATAGTGATGGTTTTCTTCCTGCATCAGTGAGATCAGAAGACTGTATATATACACATGCCCAATATGAAACATTAGAACATTTACTAGTAATAGTGCTTATTCCACAGTTCACCATATGAGGACGCCACAATGCAAATATCTTTGCCGGTTCTTATCTAGTGATGCAAGGGATTGAACCTGGAACCTTCTACATACAAATCATATGCTTTATTAATCAGCAACAGCCCACTGCCTTCCATAGATACCTTCCCATAATGTACTTATCTCTAGACACCTTGCCTCTTAGCACCTAAACTAAAAAAAAAAAGCATATTAAGGTGTCTACCTACCATAAGGTTCACTATTGTATTCATAATCAGCCAGTTCTTTATCCCAGTCCTCTTTCTCATAGTGGAGTGAAGTTTTAATCTCAGGAAAATCTGTATCTGTGAGCAGGCTATCCTCATCATCTGTGAGCAGGCTACCACCATCATCATATGAATAGCAGTCTTCAGCACCTGACTCCAAGTCTTCAGAATCATCCAGAGTGTTTGAGGCTTTGTCCACCATATCTTCTGCCAGGCCTATAAGGAAAGAAGCAATTCTTGGCATCCCGTACAACTGAACAGTGAAAAGGACCAACAACAACAACAACTACTACTACCTAGAGCAGCTGTTCCCAAACTGTGGGTTCCAACTCTCCTCTTAGATAGACTGTACTTGGGAAGTATACAAAATGTACATTCTACCACTGAACTATGGAACCTCTTCCTAGGAAAATAGGTTCTCTTGAATCCAAAGCTAGAATTGTAGCATATTTTTTTTCCTAAATACCTTTTTTAGGCTGCCAGCTGAAAGCCATCACCCTCTTCACCACTTCAACTTTATTCTCTCTGGAAAGGATGGGCCCATCAATCCTTATCTGCAGGGCAGAAATGCTAGTTTAGGAAGCTAGATGACCCACCTCTCCTAAAGAAATCCTCACAAGACTGAATGTTTGATATCCCATGTCTTCCAGGTAGCTAAATGTGAAGTAGCAACAAAGTAGAGGAAGAGATAGAGGAAGATAAGATTTATAAAATAAATGCTAGGGATTGTAAAATAGGGACTTGGTAAGGTAAAGTCTTTTGATGCTTTGGTTGCCCTCTTTCTCTCTTTTAGAGAGTTTTTATTATGTACTCAGTTTCTGTAAACAGTTATGTTACTATCATTGCTACAACTTATTTGGTCAAATGTTGATTAATGATTATTTCTGGTAACTGCTTAGACATGCAGCAATTAGTCACCTTTTCTGAACCTCACAAGACCAAGGGCCCAATCCTATCCAACTTTCCAGTGCTGGTGCAGCTGCAATGCAGCCCTGAGGTAAACAAACAAATGTTCCCTTATCTTGAGGAGACCTCCATGACTGCCCCACCACTGAAGAATGCACCTCAATAGCACAGCTACAACAGGGTTGGAAAGTTGGATAGGATTTGGCCCCAAATCAAACAATTCTATTAGGAGAATGCCTTTTTCTTTTGCTACATGCATAAAGGCATTATGACAATATTTGCTTCCTCAGATTAATAAATGGACTCTGTACAAGCAGTCACATAGTCCAACTGTACAAGCAGTCACATAGTTCAGAGGCAGAAAATTCTACCTTTATCCAAGTTTACCAAGTAAAAGAAAAATACCCATACTAGAACCCTTCAGACTTGGCTGTTGAGCCAATAGTGCTCACTCTTTTCTCGAGTTCAGAAAAAGACAGATTAACAGAAAAAGAAGGATTCTAAGAACATCTACAGGGAAAGACTAGAAAAAAGCAAAACAAATACCACAGAAAGTACAGCATTTCTCCACTATTCCTCCCCAAGCAATAAGAATGTTCCAGAAGTATAAAGCCATCTGTATAACACATGACAGAACAGGGCAGACAGGATTCCTCCTGTCCCAAACAAGCCACATATAAGAAAGGGTCAAGAAGGAGGTTATATCTCCCCTAGAAACCTTATATGGGCACAATCCATAGCTAACTCAGATTATCGCTAGAAATGTTTTTGTTGGTAGGGCCTAAGAGTCAAATGCCACTAAGGAGAAGCATCACAAATCAGTGAAAAAATGTGCTAATTAGTAGGATTTAAACCTATTTAAATTTTAAAAGTGTAACACCCAAGTGATCAATCACTGGCAGTCATCACAGTCAGTGCCAATAACACTAGAAGTAGCTGACTTGCTGAGACATCTGAGTAGAACACTGCCTATACTTTTTCTTTTCTCTCCATAAGTAAAACGGCTACAGTCTTCTTATAAACCAAAGACTACCTAGGATACCTACCTCTGGATTAACTCTGAGGGGATCACACTCCTCTTGGCTACAAACCTATATATGGTCAAAGTCTGCACATAATTCCCATTGGCCTCTGTGCCTTTAACTCACTGGTTCCCAACCTGTGGTTCAGGGATCACTGGTGGTCTGCGAGACCGAGAAGGGGTCCCACAAGATCTCAGAGAAAAGGCCACCTTTGATCATTTCAGGCATCTCGCTGAGTGAGCACTCTGCCACAGATCACCAGAGGGTGGAGAACAGACTGTAACCATCAATGAAGTGTCAACTGCAGCTGTGGGCAGTCTATTTTCTGCCATCTCTAGTAGTCCATGGTGGGGGGCACTCGCTTGGGAGATACTTCCAAACACCACCAGAAAGAGCAGAGAACAGACCACCTGCACCCAAGGCTGACAAAAAAATCAGCAACCCAGAAATCTTCTCTATAAATAATAAATCTCTAATAAATATTCTCTAATTATTACAAATTTAATTGTATATTTTGTGTGCAGGGGAGTAGTGTGGTCCACAGTACTTCCAATTTTTGCCTCAGTGGTTCGTAAACTCCTAAAGGTTAGGAACCAGTGCTTTAACTGATCTCTCTGGGATGATATACCCATGGCTCTGAGGGAGATTTTCATATTTCAGTTACTAATATAAACGCTCTCCTTAACAGTCTGTCTTGCCTCTTCATTGAAAATACAACTCTTCCCAGATAATTTGTGCCATTGCCTAACTTCTTTTGACATTGTATATGTCTATCCAATCCAAGCTGATACTGCAGCAACTTATCTGCCAGTATCTTTTGCTTCTTTCATCTGTAACACATAAAGGAGTTCCTTGGTATCCATGGATCTGGTATCTGCAGATTTGGTTATCTACAGTTCTCCATCCCCACCCTGCGACCCAACACCTTTGTTTATGTTGATTACATTCCCCCAAAGTGATAGGTATCTTGCTTGAAGAAACAGGATAAGCAACAAGCTTATAGCCAGGCAAGGAGCCTGCAGCCTAGAAAGGAGACTAGTAGCAAATGTTCACTTTCTACTTCCTGTTGCTCTTAGTCTCCCTTCTAGGCTGCAGGTTGCTTGCCTGCTCATCTGACTACTAGCTTATAGCATACTTTCAAGCAAGACACCTTATCACTTCAGGGGAATGTGGAGCTGGGTGTTGGAGGCACTGTTTTACAGTGGTTCCGCTCCTACTTGGAGGATCGGTCACAGATGGTGGAACTGGGGGATGCCTGTTTGACACCCTGGCCCTTGAGGTGTGGGGTGCCACAGGGTTCAATTCTGTCCCCCATTCTTTTTAACATCTACATGAAACCACTGGGAGAGGTCATCCGGGTGTTTGGAATGGGGTGCCATCAATATGCTGATGACACCCAGCTCTATCTCTCCTTTCCTCCAGACTCCAGGGTGGCAGTTGAGTTCCTGGAGCGCTGTCTGGAGGCAGTGAGGATCTGGATGGGGGCTAACAAGCTGAAATTAAATCCGGATATGACAGAGGCTCTCCTGGTTCGGAAACTCTTGATGCATTTGCTGGAGTATCGGCTTGCACTGAATGGGGTTGCACTCCCCCTGAAGGAGCAGGTCCACAGCTTGGGGATCCACCTGAACTCGCAGCTGCTCCTGGATTCCCAGGTGGCGGCTGTGGCTAGGGGGGCTTCGGTGATCCATGCCATGGTGACATCAAGACTAGATTACTGTAATGCGCTTTATGTGGGGCTGCCCTTGAAGACGGTTCGGAAACTGCAACTAGTGCAGAATGCAGTGGCCTGTGTAGTTACTGGAGGTAGGTGGTTTGACTCTGTCAGTCCGCTTCTCCAGCGGCTGCGCTGGCTGCCCATTCGTTTCCGGGCCCAATTCAAGGTGCTAGTTTTGACCTTTAAAGGCCTATACTGCTCTGGGCCAGGGTATCTTAAAGATTGCCTACTCCCGTACAATCCGGTTCGTCCTCTTAGGTCATCAGAGAAGGCCTTTTTACAAGTGCCGCAGCCTAGGGAGGTACGTGAGGCAGCAGCAAGAAATAGGGCCTTCTCAGTAGCGGTACCAACACTATGGAATTCCCTTCCCCTTGACTTAAGAACTGCTCCCTCTCTTGAAACTTTTCGGTGAGGCCTGAAGACCCTTCTGTTTAGACAAGCCTTCTGAGTTCCCGGCCTTTTTAACATCGTTTTAACATCTCTTAATATTTTTTTTTAACATCTGTTTACAGGCCTGATCCTTTTCTAATTTGCTTCGCTATGCTCTTACCTGGAGATGTATGCTCTGGCCATGGAGATAGGGCTCCCCCTTATCTGCTGTTTACAGTATCTGCAGGGGGGGGCAGGAACATCCCCCTGCGGATTCTGGAGGACGCCTGTATTCATCTCTACCTATGGTAACCTCTCAGGTATCTGATACACTGTTACAGATGTCCCATCATCCATCCTTGCTGTTAAACTGTGTCTTGTCATAATTTATATAGCACCTACAGAGCAAGAGATAGGCCCCTATCTACCAGGTCTTACAATCTAGAGCAGGGGTGCCCAAACCCTGGCCTGGGGGCCACTTGCAGCCCTTGGGGGCTCTCAATCCAGCCCTCAGGGAACCCCCAGTCTCCAATGAGCTTCTGGCCCTCTGAAGACTTGCCGGAGCCTGTGCTGGCCCAACGCAACTGCTCGCAGCATGAGGATGACTGTTTGACTTCTCGCCTGTGGGACAAGGACTCCCTCCACTACTTGCTGTTTCACATCTGTGATGCAACAGTGGCAGCGAAGGAAAGGCTGGCCTTGCTTTGTGCAAGGCCTTTTATAGACCTTGAGCTACTGTAAGACCTTCATTCATTCATGTAAGTTCCATCTCTAATAAATTCATTTATGTAAATTTATTCAAATTTTAAATGTAAATTAATTCTTTTTTTTTCTGGCCTCCGACACAGTGTCAGAGAGATGATGTGGCCCTCATGCCAAAATGTTTGGACACCCCTGATCTAAAGAGATACTACAAAGTGAAGGCAAAGCATATGCTGCAGTTTCACACAGTAAGAATAGTTAAGGCTGGGAACAAGGACTAAGTCATTGTGACAAAAGTTTCACAAAGAAATGAAGCATCTTAAAACCCATTTCTGCTCAGTCCATTGGTGCACACATTTGATCCCTGTTGCATATATGCAACGTTGGGAAGAAATAGCTTAAGAAGCAAAGTACAGTTGTAAACAGAACAGCTAGGGAGAAAGGGTGGACATTTGCGGCTTCCTTCCACTAGGTTATCATTTCTAAGTCTATAACAGGAGTGTCAAACTCATTTCATACGAATGGCCACATAGCATTCATGATGCCTGCTGAGGGCCGGAAGTGATGTCATTAGGCAAGAAGTGATGTCATTGAACAGATCATAACCAAAAATAAACACTTTTTTCTCACTTAGGAACTCATTAGCTGCAAATGACAGAAGAGAAATATATGAGTCTTGATCATATTTCAAGATATGGGAGAGCCCAATTTTCATGTGGGCTGTCCTTTCAGCAGTAACACCCCAGCGCTACTCAGCAGCTGAAAGCCTGAGGGTTGTATAAAAAGCTTCTGCTGCCACATTTGGCCCCCGGGCCTTATGTTTGACACCCCTGGTCTATAACCTACTCTCCACATCTTTCTTTCAGTCACCTAATTTCTGGGTTCCCTGTTCCTGAGCTCTGCTATCTCCTGGGGCCTCATACCAATTTTCAGACCACACCACAAAATCCGTCCTGTCCCCATGTTTTGTGAGGTTAAGTTCAAAAATGACAACTCCATTCCTGCTCAGAAGCTGCATTGTGAACAGTCTGACAATTTTGTTCCCTGGAAAATTCTACTTGTGAATGAATGTTCTACATCAGGGGTGTCAAACTCACTTCATACAGCGGGCCAAATAGCATTTATGACACCTGCTAAGGGTTGGAAGTGATGTCAAACCAGTCATAACTGGAAATAAAAAATTTTTTTCCTCAGGAACTCATTAGCTGCAAATGACTGAAGACAAAATATGCAAATCTTGATCATATTTCAAGCTATGGGAGAGCCCAATGATTATGTGGGCTGTCCTTTCAGCAGTGACACCTCAGCACTGCTGAGCAGCTGAAAGTGTCAGGGCTAGATAAAAAGCTCCTGCAGGCCACATCCAGCCCCCCAGGCCTTCTGTTTGACACCCCTGTTCTACGTCAGAACGTGAAATCAGCCAACCTGTGCCAGAGGATTCAACACCACAAGCACAACAGAATATAATGCAGTGCTACATATTTTCACTCGGCATTACAGAAAAAGTCTAGCTTGCTTATAAATTAGACAGCTAACACACTAATTCAAAAAGACTTCTGTGCTTCTTCCAGCAATGCTCCTGGAGTTACATAACAGCTACATTTGAAACCGCACTGAAACCAACAGGATATATTTATATAACAAAGAGCTGGCTGTAAAAGTTAGGCCCAAATCCTAGTCCACTTTCCAGCACTGGCATAGCTGTGCCAATGCAGCATGTGCTGCAACCTGCAATTGGGGAGCACTCACAGAGGCCTCCTCAAAGTAAGGTAATGTTTGTTTCTTTACCTAGGAGCTGCATTGCCCTTATGTTGATGCTGGAAAGTGGGTTAGGATTGCGCCCTTAGCCTCTTGAATTCTCACAGCACAATCTTAAGGGTGGTTACTCAATAGCAAGCTCCATGAAGCTTACTCATAAGTAACTGTGGAGAACTGCAACAGCAAATCTGGACCATCCCTTTCCCACACAGGTTGGAAGTTACAGGCAATTACATTTTGAACATCGTACCACACAACTTTTCAAAAGGGGAAGAGGTAGAATGTACCTATTCCAGAACTTTATCAGACTAAGAGCCCAATCCTCTGCATGTCTACTCGGAAGTAAGTCCCATTAGAGTCCATGGGGTTTACTCCCAGGAAAGTGTGGATAGGATTGGGCTGTAAGTGGTCTCAATTCTATTCCTGACTATTCCCAAGTAAGCCCCATTGTGTTCAACGGGGCTTAAGCTCCTAGGAAAGAACAGGATTGCAGTAAGTTTTACTGACCCCCCCCCCATTCCTCACCCCCCTCACTCACCCTATTCCAACAGAAAATAAACTCCCCACTCCCATGCAAGCCTACTGGGGTGGCTGCTTGGACTGAAGTACCCAAGCAGCACCCCCAGGCACCGCTCTGCCCCACACATAGGCCTCTCCCCTCACCCTCTGGTCTTGGGGAACACCCCCGGGGGATGGCTGCTGCTGCTGCCACCCAGCCGTCTCCATCCCCTTCCCCTCAGAACCACCCTCGCGCCAGCAAGCCCATCCGCGCCCAGCTAGAGCACCGCCCCCCTCCGCTCCACCCTCTCTAACACCACACGCGCCCGCGCACGTCACGCGACCACCCGAGAAGCCCGTGCAGGGAACTAGCCAATCAGCGCGCTTGGAACGCAGGCACATGGCTCTCCATTGAGATACACTGTGCTCACCACCACCACCCCGCGTGCCCTGTTCAGCTGGGCTGCAAAAAGCTGACCTTTGCTCAGCTCAGTGCAGGGTGACCAGACGTCCTCTTTTGCCAGGACACGTCCTCTTTTTTAGCCTCATGTGAAAAGAACTTCACAGCCCAGTCCTATTTGACTCTAATGGGACTTACTTCTGAGTAGACAATGTGGCTTACTCCCCGGAAAGTATGGATAGGATTGCAGTCAGAGCCCAAGTCTATGCATGTCTACTCAGAAGTAAGTCCCATTAGAGTCAATGGGGCTTACTCCCAGGAAAGTGTGGATAGGATTGGGCTGTTCGCGTCCTCCTTTTCCCTGTGAGCAGCCAATGCAGAGCCTTCCTGCAATTAATACGATACATTCTATACTAAAAATATGTAATGATTTATGTATGGCCAACTTTTTAGTTTTAAATTTAGTCATAAGTGTTTAAATAAACCACCTGAAATCAATCTATGAGTGTTTTATTTTGTCATGTCCTACATTTTTCTTAGGTGTCCTACATTTTGGGGTGCCTTGTTCTCTTTTGAGGTTATGACACCCTGACTTAGGGCCCAATCCTATCCAAATTTTCAGCACTGGTGCAACCTCAATGCAACTCCAAGGTAAGAGAACATACCTTGAGGAGCCCTCTGTGACTGCCTCCCCATCACAGGAAGCAGTGCATACCCCATTGGCACAGCAGCACCAGTACTGGAAAATTGGATAGGATTGGGCCCTCAGTGGGAATAAACCCTGAGTAAGCATCGGTAGGAATGCAGCAGCAACCAGCATGGGAAGAGGAAGAATGCAACCTAAAGCATGCAAGCTCTGGGCCAGCCAGGCGCCTGCTAAAATTGAACACGCCAGGCTTGAAAACGGTTTAGAAGCCTCATGGTGGGAAGAAGAGGAGGGAGCTGCACCCATATTTCTTTTTCTAGCCTTTCAGAAAGCAAAGCACAAGGCTGCCCCCCCACAACTGTATAAAGCCATTTCTGCCCAACATTGCATATATGCAACAGGGATCAAATGTGTACTCCTGTGGGCTGTGCAAAAATGAGTTTTAATTGCTTTTACCTGAACTAATTACTAATAGTAACACCTGTTACTAACCGTAACACCTGTTTTCAGGGATCAGTAACAGGGATCAAATGTGTACTCCTGTGGGCTGGGCAAAAATGGGTTTTAATTGCTTTACCTGAACTAATTACTAACAATAACACCCTTTCCCCCTATCCCAACACCAAAATTAAGAACAGCTTCAAGGGTTAGCAGTGCTCACTAGATGCCAAATGCCACAAATATGTGAACCAGGGTCAGAGGTAAATGGGGCAAGGAAAATGTACTTTTTTCTGTTGCTTCACATTTCAAGGCTGACTCTTGATATTACCACGAGAGTTTCTGCATTACAAGTCTAGATGGAGGCAGGTAGATATAAGAGTACACTTCACAACTTCCAAAACTGTCTTAGCTCAATTGAGGCTATGATTCCTGTTCAGGCATTTCCATTTCACAATTCCTTCATTCATATCAGCTCCCATTTCATACTTCTATAAACAAGCACCAGGCTCAAGAGCTGTCAAATACTTTAGGTAGCTGCAGATCCCAGTATGTCAGCTTCCTAAACCAGGAGGATTATTGGCTGCCGCATGAATAGCCCAGTTGGAATTGCATCTAGTTCCCTTATCCATTTGCAGTGATGGTGCAGGGAGTTATCTGATCCTCCAGGCACCTGCCTTAAAGGTAGTGGTGCCTGCTAATATGCAAATGTGAACATGCTCTTGCATGCTACACTGATTCATAAGTACGAGATTCCTCGTAGATGAGGAAAAAATGATTTGAGTAAGATTCCTAGATGAACTGGAAAAGAGAATTCAGTATATTAATCATCTTGATTGTGGCTATCACATGATTAGAGATGGGTAAAAACAGTGATAATGAAATAAAAACATATAACACTGCTTTCTGCACTTCTCATTTTCATAAAAAAAAAATCTGCAAAAGGAGTAAATTCATTATGGAAATTAGCTTGTGAGATTTTCTTCTTTAAAGGAGCAGTAAAGTCCATGAATTACTACTTGGGGTCAGTAATGATCTACATCAGGAGTCTCCAAACCCTGGCCCGGAGGCAAAATGCAACCTGCAGTGAGCCTCTATCTGGCCTGCGACCAGCCTCTTGTCCCCTGAAAGCCTCTGGCCCACTCGACTGACCATGACCAGAGCTGTGCTCTGATTGCATCTAGAGGGTGTTCTGAGGGCTGGAGAGGCTGAGTGAATGAGCCCACTCATTTATTTATTCATTCATCTATGTTCCATCTAATTTATTTATTTAAATTTTTTCCGGCCCTCAGCAATGCGCGAGATATTTCATGCGGCCCTCCGGCCAAAAAGTTTGGAGACCCCTGGTCTACATGACGATGAATAAACTAAAGTTCAGTGCATAGAGATGCTTATGGTGAATGCCCCAGTAACTGGGAAGGTAGCAGATACTTGTTCTGGATAGGGCTATGCTCCCTCTCTAAAGGAGCAGGGTTGTGCTTCTGATCTGCTGCTGGATGTACAGGTTGTAGCCATAGCCAAGGGTGCTTCTCAAAGACTCTGACTGATGATAGCTTAAAATGGAAATAAAGAACCAATAATATAAAAAGAAAATAAAACAGTTGGAACTGTTTTACAAACCCTGCTAACTTCAGAATTTAGCTACTATATTATGCTTTACTTGGGCTTGCCATCTTTGTAGGTAATTGGGAAACTTCAGCTGCTATAGAATATAGTAGCTTGCCTATTGTCCAGAGCTGAGCTGACCTCAGGTAAAATAGCACACTGGCTCTAAAAGCTTTCCAGTTAGTTTGAACTTATAAAGCTCTGCATAGCATGTGGATTGAATATTTGATGGAACATTTCTCACCCTTTGAAATGCAACCTGGTGATGAGACTTTTTCTCAGGTACCATCACTGATGCCTAAGCAAGACTAGTTAGAACCAAAATGAAGGCTGTTCCCAAATTGCGGTCCCATACCCTCCAACTTACAAAATCTCTGCAGTTGATGATGATTTACTAAGGCTACAAATCCTATAAAGTTGCCCTTGTCATAGGCAGTTAACTTGCACAAATTCAACTACATGTAATCAGCAACAAAAAAATCCAAACACTCAGAGGAAAGCAACAGTTTAAAGAGTGAAGGCAGTTCCACTTACTAAATGCATACCTGGGCATGAACCCGCAATCAAATGAAGCTGGTGTTCCCTTAGTTCCCACCTCTCTCAATTTTTAAAGAGACAGTATACATTTTCCAGACATAAGGGATTTTCAACATAATTTGTGTATATGTGATTTTAACATTTATATGCCAACTCTGGTACACAACCCTCATGCAAGACGAGGGCAACTGGCATATTTTCCTGGGAATAAGTCTCCTTGAAGTAAATGGAACTAACTTCTGAGTAGACATGCACAAGATTGGGATATTCATTATTTAGCTTGGAGATCCACCAGCTTGGCATCTGAATATATTTCTTCCAGGGAAGTAAGCTGAATCTCACACAAGAGAGACAACAGTCAATTTATTGCACTACAGCTTGATCTGGAATTACCACTGGAGGAGAGGCTCAGTAAAGTAAAAATTGTGAGCTCTAATTCAAGTTCTTTTCAGTTCTAGAGATGTCTTAGAGATCCGTCACAAGCCATTATGAGGCTATTAGCAAGGAATATATTTGTAAAATACTAAATACAATAAGTTCTTCTTATCCACTAGGGTTAGGTTCCTGGAAAACCCAGGAGGAAACCAAATCAGTGGATAGGGAGTCATTGATCTTATGGGATCAGTGGAGTTAGGGAGAGGTGCCAGAAGGAGACCCACTGCTAAATTACCTGCTAGCAGGACACCTTCAGGTGGCAATGGAGACCCTCAGGATGGTGTCTACAAGTAGTGCAAAGCCCTTAAAATGGCCATGTGAAGCTTCAAAATAGTGTGGATAGTTCCCTGCTGGTATTTTGAAGCTTCTGAAAGTCATTTTACATGGCTCCATGCTACTCGCTGGCGTCATTCTGAAGATGTCTGCTGCATTCAGAATGACGCCAGCAGAAACTTTTAAAGGGTGTCTGTGAATAGCTTCAGGATGGCTGTCACTGCCAGGAAGACCTTCTGAATTCCACAGAAAGCATACAGAGAGGTAGGTGGAAATCTTGCTCCCACAGATAAACAAATGGGTAGCAAATCCATGGTTACTGAGAACTGACTGTAGCTAGAAAGACCAGTGATAATCCTTATAACCAACAAAGTAGTTAATGTAATTAACTAGTAATTAAATGCATCAAAATTCCTGCCTGTATTCTTTAATGTTAGGGGCTCATCAGTGTGAACAACCTACCCCTCACCCAGACCCCATGTCCTTAAGAAGGTCTTTTTGTTCAAACCATTGAGTGCATAAAGCATGAACTCTAGTTAAAATATGATCCAGAAAGTCAGCAACATACACACTTATGACCCAGAAATGTATATGTATATACATATTTGCTTTTGGGGGAAAAAAAATACAAAAAAAAGAAAAAATGTTTGCAAAACCACACAATGTCCATCTTCTGAGGCGCACCTTTACAACATTTTTCTCATAGGTGCCCAGTTTGTAGCAATGTATACTTTGAAATAAAAGCTTCCACTTGTTCTCCTTGCAATGTTTTCATAGCTCTCCAGTGAATACTGCCACAGTTCTCAGGTTTGCCTTGAGAATGATTCAGTTCCATTCTGATGTATTCCAGCCAAAGATCTTGAAAAGGGAAAAGAAGGTTTAGCTATATTGTGATAATGAAAGTGCTCCAAGAGTGCATGGTCCTGGATTCTGCAACAATAATGTGCTTTTTATAAATCTAGCCCAAGGACTAAAATTTAGCAACAGCTGCAATACATGTGATTGATCTGTTGGAAGATTAGGTACTCTGTTATGGAAAAGTAGAGGTGGATACACCAGCAGTGGTTTGTCAATCTCTGAATTTCTACACTTTCCCTCAATGATTTTTCCCCTAACCAAGAAGGCTGCCTGTACTGGTGACTTCCTTCCAAAATGCTTTCCCTGTCTTCATTTTCCAACAAAAACTCCCCAAATCAAATGGAAAAACGTTTAGGATGACATTTTCCCTTCTGTGCAGAAATATGTTCTTGTTTTCCTGAAGATCAGAAACAACAAGTTGTACCTGTTCCCTATTCTTGGTTTCTTGTTTCAAGGAAGATGAAAAAAGAAATTTCAGACTTCTACATTCTCTTTCCTGAAAGAGGGACAGCTATCCCCCATAAAGAGCAAACGTGCTGCCTCCATTCACCAAGAAGACTGGTAAATTGATTTTGGCAGGGGCAGGATAGGAGAAAATGCAGGCACTGTAGGAGAAAGAAATCATGCCTCCCTGAGCAACCAGCTCTCACTTTGAGATTCTGACGCTAAACGGAATAAATTCTATGACAAGCATTGCATGTTATTTATTGGAGAAGGAAAATGGGGGAGAATAGGATTTTAGACAAAGACTGAGAGAGAAGGGTAATTTATTGTGTACCACCTTGGGTCATATTCACTAGACACAAATCGCCAGCTTATCACTGAGAAGATACCCTATCTCCATCCCCCCTCCCCACTGGATTGTCATCTGGATGACGATGGGCGCAATCCTAACCAACTTTCCAGCACAGGCTTAGCTGTGCCAGTGGGGCATGTGCTGCATCCTGCAGTTGGGGGGCAGTCACAGAGACCTCCTCAAGGTATGGCAATGTTTGTTCCCTTACCCTGAAGTTGCATTACCCTTATGTTGGTGCTGGAAAGTGGGTTAGGATTATGCCCTATGGCTGTTACAGTCCCCTAGCCAACTTTATGTTCACCTAAGGTTTACACAGGTTCAAGGAGTTGGGAAGAGGAAATTCAGGGAAAGGTCACCTAAAGTGTGATGGAACACATACCAACAACTCATCTTTATCTGAATCATTTTAAAAATGTGTATGTGGTTACCCTAGCCCAAACAGAATTTCAAGGCAATCTCCAGTAAAATCCATTAAATAAAGTTTTGGGGTTTTGGGGGGACGGGGGGGACTTATGACCATAAATGCAAAGGAAAAAAAAAAGACCTCCAACCACACTTTTGAGAAAAGTTTCTTACCGGGATCTGTGGTGCCAAACTCTCTCAAAGCACGTTCATAATATTCTCGGATATTGAACATTTTACAAGATTCCTAAAAATAAAAAAGACAAAAATAAACCAGATGTGCTGAAAAGTTTCCATTGTACAACCAAAGATTATTTCAGTTACAATTCATTTGCCCCATGGCCCGAATATGAACAGTTCAGTAGTTGTGTTAGACAGAACCATCTTCATGAAAGTAAGAGGACAGTAAGAGAGAGAAGAAGCTGTAGCAGTCCTGGTCAATAAGAAATGAAGGGTGTCACTCTCCACCACCCCCACCCCACCCGCTCACTCTCAAGTCAGTCTCACTTGCTTCAGCGACTGCCTCCCCTGTGCATCTTCCCTGTCAGTCTCCCCTCACCATAACCTCATTCTCTGCTATCTCGCTATATCATTCTCAAATCTATATATACGGACTCGCACAAGTATATCAGCATCCACTTCCTCTAGGAATTTCACAACTGAACATGCCTCTAAAGATACAGTACACAACAGAACATGAGTCATCCCTAAGACATATTTAACACTTACTTGCTCCTTTTCTATTTGAATCATCTTCTTGAAGAATTCAAGTGAAAATGGGTGGTTTTCGTGCAAGCTAGGACAGAAGAAAGTGTGTGAGGAATGCAGGTTTTCTGAGAACAGTTTGGGAGATGGGGTAAAGAGATAAATGATTTTGGTTTGTTTCACAATGGAGGTTTTCTAACCTAGTAAAGACTTTCTTTGCTTTCTTATAGCCACTTGTCCTGTAGGCCCAGTCAAGGTACTTTTCTTTCATGATTATGGAGTCAGCAGGAGATGTAGCAAGTAAGGATCTCTGCAAATTAAAACACAGATAATCTTTAAACATATTTAGAAAATATCTATGAAACCTTTGGGCATTTGTTATACCTCTGTATTAGAGCATAAGTGGTCTGTGCATTCTGATTTAAGTTCAGCAAGAGTGTCCCAATGGCCTACTGCAGTGGTTCTCGAACTTTTCCGGCTGGCAGCTCCCCTGATCCTTGTAGCCACAGCTCCTCAGTTACCCCCCCCCCAAATGGGGATGAAGGTATTATAATTATACACTAGAAACAAGGCTGCCAGCACTCTGAGGCTGCAATCCTAACCACACTTACCAGAGACTAAGCCCCATTGAACAAAATAGGACTTACTTCTGAGTAGACCAGGGTAGGATTGTGCCCTGAGTTTGTTAGCAGCACACCTGGAGGGTTTCGGAAAGGGAGGGGGGTAGTGATGAATGTGCTGGGGGAGGGGAAGTCTTTGTTTTGTGTGTATCTGCTAACTGCAAACTGATGCAAACTGAGACCTAGAGACTGTTTGGCTGCAATCCTAACCGCACTTTCCTGGGAGTAAGTCCCATTGAACACAATAGGACTTACTTCTGAGTAGACCTAGCTAGGATTGTGCCTTTTGTCTTACAATAGCAGCCAACAGAGTACCCCCCCCCCCCCCAAAGGAGGCAGGAAGATAAAGGGGGATGGCTGAAAAGGAACTGGTATTTTTATTTTTTAATCAATTTTTGGAGACAAAGCCATCAAGAGTGTTTTTTTTCTTTTTGAAAGGAGAGGAAAAAGAGAAAGGTGAGGATCCTTGGTTAACCTGACACAGACCACAAGCCTATGTAGGTCTACTCAGAAGGAAGTCCCATTTGAGTCAAATGGGCCAGGAAAGAATTGCAGCCACACAGAGCAAGATTACAACTCACACTTAAAGTAGATGGGGGCATGCTCACACATATACACCCCAACATGCAGATTCACCCCTATTCCTCCCCCGGCAAGACGGAGGAATGCAGGTTGGTGCATTTGGACACCCCCCCCCCCACTAAGAGAAGGCTGGCTCCTTCCTTCCCAAGCAGAGGAAAGCACTGAGCTGCTTGTACTTACTCTTCCCTCCCAGTTTGAAGCCTGCCAGGAGGGTGCCCTGTGCTGATGAGATGTAACACCTCTGCCACTGCCCAGCCAGCCTTCTCTCCCACCTCCCCCCACCCTGTTTCACATGCCCTCCCCACCTCACACTGCCCCACCCACCTCGTTCACAGCTGTAGAAAAGCAGCAAGTCAGCAGGCAGCAGTGCAGCTCAGCCCCTGGAGGCTAGCCATGCCTCACTAGGGAGGTGGGACAGATTGAATACCACAGGCCTACTGGTTTTCACCCTGGGATATTTCAACTTCAACACAAATCTGACTCTGTGATTGGAAATTTGCATCCTGATTGAAGAACTCTAATTTACTCCACCTTAGCAAAACACTTCCAGAACATTCATTTAAATCAGGGGTGTCAAACATAAGGCCCAGAAACCAGATGTGGCCAGTGAAAGTTTTTTATCCAGTTCCCAGGCTCTCAGTAGCTGAGCAGTGCTGAGATGTTACTGCTGCAAGGGCAGCCCATATGAAAATTTACTCTCCCATATTTTGAATCACTTTCTGCCTAATGACATTACTTCTGGCCCAGGTGGGGTGGGACCCACCAGAATGCTCAGAATACACCTGAGACCCACCAGGTGCTCCAGGACCTACCTGAAATGTTCAGGACCCAACCAAGACCTACCAGGTGGGCCAGGACCCACCACAAATGTTCAGGACCTGCCCAAGACCTACCAGATGGGCCAGGACCCACCACAAATGCTCGGGACCCATTCTGAGACCCAATAGGTGGGCAGGGACCCACCATAAATGCTCGGGATCTGCCCAAGACCCACGAGGAAAGCTGGGACCCACCTGAAATGCTCAGGACCCGCCCAAGGCTCACTAGGCCAGCCAGGACCCGCCTGAAATGCTCAGGACAAGCCCAAGTCCCACCAGGTGGGCCAAGACCCCCCCCCTCAAAAATTTCAGGACCCACCCTGAACCCATCAGGTGGGCTGGGACCTGTCTGGAAGGCTCAGCACCCGCCTGAGATCCACCAGGTGGGTCGGGACGCACCTGAAGCGCTCACGACCCACCTGAGACCCACCAGGTGGGCCAGGACCCACCAGAAGTGCTCAGGGCCCGCCCGAGACCCACAAGGTGGGCCAGGACCTACCAGAAACCCTAAGGGCCACCCAAGACCTACCTGGTGGGTCGGGATCTGCCAGAAATGCTCAGGGCCCACCTGAGACCCACCATAATGGCCTGAACCCACCAGAAATGCTCAGCACCCCCCAAGACCCACCATGTGGCCCGGGACCCACCAGGTTTGGTCCTGAGCCCGACCCACAAGGTGGGCCAAGGCCCACCAGAAATGCTCAGGACCCACCCAAACCCAGGTGGTGGGTCAGAACTCACCAGACGTGAGCATTTCAGGTAGGTCCTGATGCACCTGTTGGGTCTTGGACCAGTCCAGAGCATTTTAGGTGGGTCCTGACCCACCTGAGGGGTTTTGGGTAGGTCCTGAGCACAAATCCAGTTCTTTGTAGAATCCATTTCTCCATGAGAAATACATCCCCAAAGTATGCATCAGCAATGCTGCTGACTAGTAAATGATTCCAACTGCCTACTTGGCCACCAACTGGAGCAGTTAGCAAGTCATGAATGAATTGAAAACTCCAGCAATGTGGAGAAGTTTTCTTTTGGGGGGTGGGGGTGGAAGAGTAGAAGAGAAACAACTCTGTTTTAGAAGAGGGTGAAAAGAGTAGGAGCAAAGGACTGGGCAATCAGTTGGTTTCCGTCAAGGCTTAACATGTCTTTTGACTGCAGTGCCAGAGTGCTGAGCCCTAGGGAAGAAAAGACAGTCTAATCCAGGGGTGTCAAACATAAAGCCCAGGGGCCGGATGTGGCCTGCAGAAGCTTTTCATCCGGCCCTCAGGCTCTCAGCTGCTGAACAGTGCTGAGATGTTATTGCTGTAAGAGCAGTCCAAAGGAAAACTGGCTCTCCCATATCTTGAATAATGACATCACTTTCTACCTAATGACATCACTTCTGTCTCTCAGCAGGCATGATGAACGCTGTTTGGCCCTTGGTATGAAACAAGTTTGACACCCCTGGTTTAACTGATTATCTGGAAGTTATGAGATGCATGTACAGTACCTGATAGAGAGCTTCAGTTTCAACCTGGCTATTCACTTTCTCACTCCATTCTACCCATGCAATCCATAAAGGCAAACAGTCCTACAGAGATGAAAAATGATAGCAATGAAAAAATCAGGGCAGGAATACACTAAGGAACCACACTGAACATATGTGTGCATATGCACATATACATACTATCACCAGCATTGAGTGTTCTGTATTGCAATATGGAAAGCAACTACGGGCAACTACGTAGCAGAATTTTAAAAGCCACCAGGAAGATCAAAGTGGGGCAAGAGAATAAGAGGTTAGTCAGAATTAATGAGCCTCTCTCTCTCCTGCTGGAGGGGACCAGACTAATCAAGTTGCTGGAGCCCTCTGATCCAGAATACAAAAGGTTTTCAAGGAAGAAATAGAGGGATTTGGAATACACCAACAGAACCCAAGCAGGAAACAGTGATACTGGAGTTGTGTTGACTGTTTTCCTGCCTCTTAAGGGCAAGCAGTGAAGGATGTGCATCTGCAGTAGCACTGGGATATGGCATCACAATTGTGTATCATTCTTTGGATTATGATTATTTCTTCTTCATTCCACAACTGTGGACTAGCTTTTCTCACCAAGCTACAACGGTGGCAATCTTTATATAGCAGCCCCAATTTCCCCCCTCCCCACAAGCTCCCCTCACCTACTCTGAAGCAGGAGAGGAAAGCACAAGGCTTGGCTGCACTCAACAGAGGTGTCTAGGCTGCCTCTGCTGAGCAGAGCCAGCCCAAGACCTTCTAGGTGGCATGCCAAATGCTTGCCCCCCACCTGATGATGTGCTACTCTCTGCTCCTCCCATGCACCAATGTTCTAACTCAGCACTCTCCTCCCCTCCCCATTTCTTCATCCCCTCTTCCTTTTCCAATCCAAGGTGGAGAAGCAGCAGAGGCAAGTAGGCAGAAAGAGATGGGCACCACCCATTATATCTGAGCTTGAAGCTACCACTTCCTTTGACCTCATGGCTAGGCCAGCCCTGGTGCTGAACATAACCAAAGCTTGTCCCTCTCACCAAAGGGTACCAGCCCACTCATTATGGTGAGGGTAGCAACCAAAGTTGTGGAACCATGTACTAAACCCAGGCAAGTAGCACTAAAGGTTGTTGCCAACACATGTAGAGAAAGCTTACAAAACCCACTTCATATATACACGCACGCACCAAAAGACTATAGCTGCTTACCTTGGCTTTAATAACTTTGAAAGCTTCTTGGAAACAAGAGGCCACACTGTCACTGTTCAGCTTGATTAGCAACTGCAGTCTCATTTCCCATATTTCCACCAAATGATTGAACCGTTGGGTTGCTGCTGCTGCTATCTCTTTGGCCTTTTCTTGGAGGTCAAGCTCCAATAAGAGCTGAAGCTGAAGAGATGCATTTGAAGACAAAATGTGTTTGCTTAGAGATGCATCCAACAATCTTGTTTTATGTGATGAGCAGCTTTTAAAAGCACAAGGCACAAGCAGGCCCCTTGGAACAGTCAGCATCCTTACCCATTGTTTATAGAGAGAATGCAACAGCAACTGAGATTCATGCGCTCGACTGAAGATGCTCAAGGTCCTTTCCAGCCTCTAACAAGACAAAAGGGATAAGAGAAAGACTGCTAAATAAATCAAACAGCACTTCTGAAAAGCCAAAATCTTCCAGTGGCAGGAATACTTAACTTCCGTAAAATAATCAACAGCTGATCTTTACAAAACTATTTCCACAATTACACTACAAACTGAAAAATTTCACAGCCACTGTAAAGATTAACAAATTCATTAGATTTCTATCTGACCCAGTTTCTTTTTTTTTTTTTTTCTTAAAGCACATTTTTCAATCTCAAAGTTTTGATGTGAACCCTTGAAAGTTGGAAGACAGCGCCTGGTAAAACTTTGTATCTGGCACTTTACAGAAGATGTATGGGGGGGGGGAACATGCATTTGCCCAATGACAGCATAAGCCACACTAAAGTTGTTCACAAATGCTTGATATCCTGTTTTAAAGACTATCCATTTTCTTCCACCATAGGCCTGGATGTCACATACAGCTTTTAATCAACTTTGCCCTGCAGGTGAGGCGGCCATTTTGTAAGCCAAGCTAGAAGCATCAGGAGCCAACTTTACAAATCTCCCAAGAAAAATGTGTTTGTTTTTTTTAATGCTGTAGCATTGTAAGTGGCTGGAAGGTAAAGGCAAATCAAAGAAGTGAGTTAGTGAGGCCACAGATAGTCATAAAAACAGATTTTGACGAATCAGAATTATTTTGATTCAAAGAAACATGAATATCAGGACCTTCACTTATATTTACTTCCTTTTGTACAAGGGACCACGAGTGAAAACAGATTCAGGCCTAGTCAAACTATTCTAGAATTTAAGGAATAAAGTGTTTTTAGACTTCTTGCAAGCTGCATTTTTGCCTTCAAACAGAAAGTTTTGTAATGAAGTTCCTCTGAAAGAGATTAAATAAGTCAGAATTAGAACAAAGTGTCAAGAATGTACCTTCTGCCTTAACTCCTCACTGTTGGTCTTCCGGTTAAACCTCTCCAGGCAAAGAGTGACATAACATTTCCACATATCCTCTGTAGGGTAAAAGTCAGACAAAAATTGACAGTTACTCTTTCTGAAAAAACCATGACTACAGCAAACACCTGCTTCTTCAAAGACAGGAAAACAAGAGCCAAACTACTAAGCAGTCTGTCAAATCAATAAATTAAAGAGACAATCATTTCCAAGAGATCCAACAGAAAGCCTCTGTCCTTATTGCCAGGACCATGAACATGTGAATTCCGAGGATGTCTTTCATCCCAGCAATCACAAAGCATGCAAAACAACTTAGCAGATGGCATCCCAACTACTGCTTTTGCTGTCACAAGTGCCTTCTGCAAACTAAAGCCTCCTTCATGAACAAAAGGAGAGTTTCAGTCCCAGAGAAAGCTCCTGACAGCAGAAGACTAGTCTGGATGCCCTTCAAAGAGACCAGTTTTTGAACATGCCAAAAGAACTGTACAAGACACAGATAGGAAGACATTCTCCCCATCTCATGCTCCTCCTCGCTGGCCATAAGAGAGAACAAGAAGCAGGTGGTACACAATCTTTTGGAAATAGGAGAAGAAGGAATGTAGTTCTGTATTAAGCATGCTAACTGACTCTGTACAAATTGTGCAGTGTGAATAGCTGAGAAGTAACAGGGATGATGATGAGGTGAAGCTGTGAAAGGCACAGGGCAGGCAAATGTTCTGAACCACAGGAAGACACAGGCAAGCCCTACTTTGAAGGCAGCAGTCGCCACTTGTCAAAATTCTGGCCTGTTTCTCCACCACACCAGAGGAGACAGAAAAGCTGTTTTCAACTGTTTTATTTCAGACTGTACATGACAATGACGGCTCACACATACAGAAAACTAGCATATCATGTAGATGGCAAAGTTAGAAAACTGGATTTCAAGGAGGAATATTCTATGTGTAGCAATATTCAATCATGTCTGCACCAGTAGAGACCAAACAAAGCTTTAGCACTTCATCTGCTGTTAGAACTAGGCCTAAATATACAGTGGGCCTTGGGCTTAGCATCCATAGATTTCAGTATCTGCGGATGCTGAGCCCACGGGTGGAGGGTCTCAAAGGACCTCCTGGACATGTCCGAAGACACTTCCAGTTTGTGCTGGTGACATCCAGTTGCACCTGGGTGGGACCTCTGAGGCCCAACTGCAGATTTAATTATCTGCAGAATTTGGTATGCATAGTAGGTTCTGGAACAGATACGCTACAGATACCAAGGGCCCACTGTACAAATTGAGCCTCCAACCCTCCTTAAAACAGCGGTTAAGTTGAACTCAATTCAGTATTGAATATTTTTGCACAAGAAAATTGCTACTGTTCTCACTGGAAAGCTAGGTAACAAGCACGTGTAGATAGACAGACAACCTGAATAAAATACTGGTAGAAAAAAAAACCTGCTGCCTGTATAGCTGTCAAGTTCCAAGTTTCATAAAATATTCAGAAGTCTGTAAAAATCTTCAAATCTACTACAGGAATAACTGAGGAAAGAGGAAAATCAACATTTAAATATTCAGGCAAAATTTCTAACCTGTAGGAAGAGCTTTCACAGCCTCATCAAATACCGCGTAGCACCGTTCTTCTTTGCGGGCCACCTCCAAAGCCTTTGACTGTTTAGAGCCATGTTCTGATACTGGTAGAGAGTCTATAACCAGCTCCTGCCGGGCCATGTAGTCCCACATAAGAGGTTCATTGGCATGCTCTGCCTGCAAACTACCAAGCACATGCTATTATGCTATTTATTCAGGTATTTATATACCACCTCTCTCATAGACTCAAGGCAGTTTATGTAGGTAGACTGAACACAAATCCCATTTTTCAATTTTTTAAAAAAACATTCCATGAGAAAAATCTCATGGAACTTCGATGTCTCCAGATATTTCCCTTCATAGTGCTATCATCATCCTGGCTGCCGGCTTCTTGCACTTTTCCTAGCTCTTGCAGGTTTCTCAAAGTTTTTTCCCCAACTAACCACTGGAATACCTTTTTTTAAAAACTTAAGGCCCTTTTAAAAGGCCCTAGAGGGCCTTTGGTGCACCATAGAGGTCGTGTATGGCCTCTCCAACCCCCAGCAGGCCTTTCAGCCAAAAACTGGACATGACCTTTTTAAGCCTTCTGGAGGCCTCAGGCCTACTGGGATTTGGGGAGGACACATGTGGCCTCTCTGGGACTCAAGAGGCCAAAAACATCACTTCTGGTTTTTTCCAAAACTGGGGGGGGGGGGGGCATTTTGCAGTCCTGGCCCCAAGTGGCAAAGGGGCCAGAATTGTAATTGTAGTTAACTCCACTCCACTCCTCTGCAGAGATACGCTAGTGGCATAAGTCTCTCTGTCTCCTATTCAAGCAACTGATCCAGCTTAGCTTAATCTTTAAAAAAATCACTTGCTTTTCAGTGTTGAACTCTTCTGAACATATCCCAACATATGAATCTGCCTTACACTAGATCAGACCATTGGTCAAGTAGCTTAGTATTGCCTATGATGACTGGTAATAACTCTCCAGGGTTTCAGGTTCAGGGGTCTCTGCCAGCCCTACTTGGAAATGCCAGCGATTGAACCTAGAATCTGTGCACAACAAAATAGGCACCACTGACAACCAAACTCTCTGCTCAGAAGAAACCCTGAAATGGGGAAAAAAATCTTGGGGGCAGGGGAAGAAGTGAGGCCACAACCACTGAAGCCAATTACTGCAGACACCCGCCTATAAGTTGATCTCACAGATAAGTCAAGGGCAGGTTTTGAGCAAAAAATCATGGAAGTTTCTATGACCCTCGGATAAGTCAGGGGTTAAACTCAGGGGGGTGTCTGACTATAGTTTTGACTGATTTTACCCGAGGCCAGATCCTGAAAAATAAATTACCACTAATTGTTACCTAAGAACTGTACAGCCTCTAATTTGTTAAAAACATAGTAAAAGATCATAAGATACATTTTTATTCTTTTTAAATTCTGGTCTTCACCACCTTTTTGTAAACACTATCCATGCACTATAAACAACATACCAGTGGAACAGTGGTTCCCAACCTGGTATTCATGTACTCCCAAGGGCACTCAACAGGACCTTTAGGGGTACTTGAAAAAGAATGGAATAATGGTAGAAAAAGGCGGTCATGCTCCAGAATGCCTTGCAAGGATAAGCAAGGCAGGAAGGGAGGTAGCTAGTTGGCTGTGAAAGCCCCTCCAATAGCTAATTTTTGGTCATCAATTCATGTATGAACCAGTGATTGAAAACCAGCACAGTAAAAAAGCTGAAACATAATATGGAAAGTGATCAATCACCCAGAATTTCTCAGCACACTTCTGGTGCAAAACAGTGCAAAGGCAGAGTCTTCTGTTCTTCAAACAGATAAAAAGAGAAAACACTGTGATGAATACATGAAGTCTGGGCTTTCATATAGAGGAGATGAGGGCTTGTATTATTAATTACAAACGTTTTGCTAATATGAAGGGTACAATTTATGGAAATGGGCTGCCAAAGGATATGCAAGTCAAGAAGGTTGGGAACCACTGCAGGAGAACCATGAAGCAAATCCACCTTTAAGGTGTCTGGTGTGTTAAGCCAGAAGCTCTATGTACAACATACAACCCATAACACATAACTGGGAGTGTGCAGTTCAATTCACAGCAGAGAGATGCAGCTGCATACATTTGCAACCCTTTATACTCAGAAGCAGACCCACTGCTTTCCATGGGTGTTATTCTTAAGCAGGGGTGTCCAAACATTTTGGCAGAAGGGCCACATCATCTCTCTGACAGTGTGTCAGGGGCCAAGGAAAAAGCAGGAATTAATTTACATTTAAAATTTGAATAAATTTACATAAATGAATTAGAGATGGAACTTATATGAGTGAATGAAGGTCTTGCAGTAGCTCAAGGCCTATAAAAGGTCTTGCACAAAGCAAGGCTGACCTTTCCTTCACTGCCGCTGCTGCATCACAGATATGAAACACCAGGCAGTGGAGGGAACCCTCGTCCCACAGTGTGTTCCCACAGCATGGGCTCCAGCAAGTCTCCAGAGGCTCATTAGAGACTGGGGGCTCTCTGCAGGCAGGACTGGCAGTCTCTGAGGGCCGCAAGTGGCCCCAGGGCTAGGCTTTGGGCACCCCTGTTCTTAAGTAATGGTGCATTGAATTGTAGCCTAGGACTTTGCTTCAAATGGAAAGGAGGATCCCATCCCCGTGTTGAAAAAAGCAGATCTCTGCTAAAACAGAACACAGCTGCAACAGCATTTGCAAAATGGAACAGAGGAGAATAAAAGGTTAACTTTGGCTAGAATTTCCCAGGAAAGTTACTATAGAAACTAATGATCTCTGCACTGTTTCTAATGAGCCTGCTTGAGCAAGAAAGGAAACTTTTCAGAGCTGAAAAGCTCTGCCCTCTGCTGCCCTCTGAGATAAGGTGAAATGATAATTGGAGCTTGATTACTTGGCAAAAATTTTAGTACTATAGGCAAGTATCTACAGTAAATAATACCAACAGAAAAGTATTAACCTTCTCTAGACCTTAAAATTGGTCTATCAGAAAAAATTAGGGGAGAGAGGAAATGTGGCTACAATGGAGTCTGATGAAAATCTCACAATCTGTAAGACTTCCTCTGCCCAACCCCAACTTACTATTCCAGAATTTCTTTTTGAAGGTCTTGTGTGAAATCAAAAAGTTTTGCGATTGACAGCAGCGACAGAAAAAATTCTGCACCTGGAAGAAAGACATTAATGGCAGATACTGAGCACAGAGACAACCCAGTCACAGGGCCAACCATACTACTTTCTTTGAGCAGCAGGCATTGGAAGGCAGTGTACTCTGCTGCACCTGCCTCATATCCTTTTCTTGCTCACTGTCTTGGAGAGCAAATGAGAAGGGGGGGACTTATCCCCTCTCCTGAGCCCTCTGCTTCTAAACAATCTGAAGAGGTGCATGCTGGGAGTGATCACCCTAGCCACCAATTTAGAAGAAGCAGGTATCGAGGACAGCAGCAGAATTTAGCAACAGGAAGGGGGAGCAGGATTTGGCATCATCTCAGATGCTGAATTGGGTACAGGCACTGTCAACTATTTAAAGCTTGTCTGTACCAAACCAGTCCATTTAATAGCAAACCTCTATCATCCCCCCCCCCCTCCAGAAAACTATCCAAATTTTATTTCAGGCAGGCTTATCTAATGTGTCAGATTAGTCCAATGCCTTGGACTGAACATTTGCTTTCCTACACCTGGGTTTTCAGTACATGAGGTCATAGACAATTGTTTCATCTAGCCCGGAATTCTGCCTCAGGCACTGAGCACAGAATGCTCAATACAACAGTATTTCAGTACTGTATTCAGTAGACTGAATATCATTTTCCCAAGATAGCTGAACAACTCTGGTAGCTGAAAAATACTACGAAACACACTGCAGATTTTCAAAAAATAAGGTCTTAAAGAAGAAAAAGATTAGCATACCTTTGATTTTTTGAATGGCCTCTTTGAGCACTATTCGAGCCAGTTCGCCATTAAGTATGTCCTCAGAATAACTGAATTCGCTCTAAAATTACAAAGTGCTCTTACAATTACGTATTCACTTACTAGAACTTAGAGAAATGTGAAAGCATTTACAGCACACAACCAGACCTTTTCCTTCCTCAAACAACACTGTAATCCTGCGGTTTTCAAACTCTCCTCCCCCCCACCCCCGCCAAGACTTATTGCGGGTTTCAAACTCTCCAGGAGTTTGAAACCCGCAATAAGTCTTGGCGGGGGTGGGGGGGAGGCAGCAGGGGCAGGGGGAAGGCAGCAACGCAATCCCCAGGATCACGTTGCTCAGGGGGCTGCAGGGACTGGGATGCACTCACCAGTCCCTGCAGCAGCTGTCCCTGTGTGTGGGGAGCCCTGCGCGAGCGCCTGCAGGGCGCCCCAAGTCAGGGAAAGGGAGAGTGGAGCAATCTCCCCACTCTCCCTTTCCCTGACCTGGGGAGCCCTGCAGGCGCTTGCACAGGGCTCCCTGCACACAGGGATGGCTGCTGCAGGGACTGGTGAGCGCACCCCAGTCCCTGCAGGCCAGTCAGAAGGGAAAGCGGAGCGATTGTGCTCCGCTTCCGGTTTTGTGGAGCGGGGTGCGATTGCTCCGCTTTTACTTTTCCTGACCTGGGAGCCCTGCCGAAGGTTGCCCAGGGCTCCCCGCACCCGAGGGAGGCTGCAGGAGGCTTGGGCAAGTGCACTCAAGCCCCTGCAGCCCCCCTGAGCAGCGTGATCCCATGCCACTGCCTGCCCCCTGTCTCCTGGCTGCCCCCGCCCCTTAAGGGGGCAGAGGCCAGGACCCACAGGCTGGGGCGTCACGACGCCCCAGTTTGAATACCACTGCTGTAATCTGAACCTCCACAGAGGTCCAATGCACATTACGGACTCTGCATGAGACGGGGGAGCCCCATTATCTCCAGTGTCAGGGGAATACTCTTCATACAATTGAAGATACAGCACATTTCCACAACATTAAAAAAACCGGTGTAGGCTCTTCTTGTGGAACTACATAGACCCTTGGATAACAGGATTATATGTACCTTCACCTCCTCTAGAGAGAAGCAGATTACAATGCAAAGCTAGTAATTAACCCCAAGGCAGAAAAAAAGCATAAGTGACTGCTTTTGTTGTGACAACATACTGCTTCTGAAAGATGTACGGGCCTAGGCCTCCAGTATTTTGTGACCAAGTGGTATGATCCCTCTAGTCAAGTGATTTTTGGTAGTCAGAGCCAGGGAGAGGCAAAAGAGATTGATGGGATGGGTGGTGACGATAAAGTGAACACCTACATTTCAAAAACGTAATAAAAAGCTCTCCACCTCCCCATGTGATCACTGAAAGAATGAATAAATGCAATGTACTTCCATTCTTTAGAACAGCCATATGAATTCCTAGAACCCTTCACAGGGCATCTACAAGATGTTCCTGCTCTTGGTGTAGTGTTAATGCAGGTACAAAACAATGCTATTGTGTAGGAGATCCTGCCAGCAACTTGAATGCTGTCCTTCTTCAAGCCCTTCCTGAACATCAGAGTAGAATGGCTTGGACTGATGCATTTATTTTCACTACAGTATACAGAAACGGATGGTGTGAAGCTCCCATACAAATAGGATATTATTGCTGTATCCTAAAACAAAAGCAAATATTTCAACTTAGGCTGCAATCCTATCCACACTTTCCTGGGAGTAAGCCCCATTGACTATAATGGGACTGATTTCTGAGTAGACTGGATTGGGCTTCCAACTATCTAAGTGAAACTGCTTCTTCCACACACACAGAGCTTTTCCACTACAAAGACCTGTAATTTCTTACCAACTCTATCTTTGCTTGCTCCAATTCTTTCTTCTCTTTCCTTTGCTTTTCAGCATGCATCAGCTCCATTCTAAAATACTTCAGAAAAATGGAAAGCAAAGGGGGAGATATTTTGGACAGAACATCTAAATCACACAGAACACATCATTCAAGCTCTGGATCAGCCTCAGTCATGGTTAACACTGATGTGATTATTAACACTTTAGTTGCAATTAAAAACAGAGAATCTGTAGCCCTAGCCATGACTAGGAGACTTAGCTACAGTAAGTGTTCTTATCTTTACACTTGCACCAGCCCAAGCAGTCACAGAATTTTTGTCTACCTATACCATGGGGGGATGGTTTTGGCTCTCACAGCTGTTCTTAAAATTGTTAAAACCTTTACCCAGTTAAATGCTTACCGCTCCTCCCCCAAAAAGTCATGATTATAGACTGAAAAGTACAAACACCATTATTTCATATTCAGCTAAAATACAATAAAAACAATGTTCTCTGGTCCTTCGTTAAGCTGCAAATATAGTTTATTGAAATCTTTCCCTATTGCCAGTTAAAAAGTGTGCTGCTTAACAAAGCATCAGTTAAGCAAGCTCTCAAGACACCTCTCTGCCCTACCTGACAAGGCTCCTTCTCCCTCTCCACTCTCCTTCCTTCTTCACAAAGTCCCGAAGGAACACAGACATTCCACTGCATTGCTCATGAGGCATTCCTGAAGAAGGAAGTGGAACTTCTCCATTCCTAGGGGGCCCTTGTGAGAGAGGAAGGGCAGAGAAGCAACACATAGGGAGCCTGGTCAGGTAAGTAAGGTAGTTCTTTCTGGGGGGGGGGGTCAGCTTGTAAGTCATGTGAAAATTTTCTTAACCAGCATATTTGGGTAACCAGCAACTGCCGTTCTCCATGCACATCAGGTCACAAAACCTTTGGCGACTGACAGACTGAAAAGCTCAGACTGAAAGCCTACTACAGTGGGCCCTCATCCATGGGCTTGGCATCTGCAGATTTCACCACCCAGGGATGCATCCCTGCACCTCAGAAGGCCTCCAGGATGTGACCAGAAGCCACTTCCGGCTTGTGTCTGGGAGGTGTTCTAGGTGTGGGGAGACTCGTGGTCTACTCCATTCACCTTCACTGGCTTCTGAATACCTCTTGGATGCAACCAGAAGCTGATTCAGGTTTGTGCCTGTGACCTCAGGTTGTGTCAGGGAGATGTTCTGAGGCACAGGGGAGGCCTAAGGCCCACTTTATTGGCATCAGAACACCTCTCAGATATGACCAGAAGTTGCTGATGTGAACTGGAATTGGCTTCTAGTTGCTTCTGAGAGGCATTAGGAGGAGGGGAAGCCCATGGAGTAGGCTGTGTGCCTGGAACAACATCAAAGTAAGTTATTGTGGCATCAGCACAATCAAGCTCCCATCAAGCATATGTAGATTTTGGTATGGGGGGGGGGGTCTTGGAACAAATTCCACAGATACCAAGGACACATTCTATATTGAAACTACAGCCTTGAAGATGCAAATGGCCTCAAATTATCAGTTTGCAACTGTATAAATGCAAGCACAAAAATATACTCAGCTATATTTGAATACCAGCAAGGATGGAAAGAGCAAGTGATGTTCTGTTCTTCAGTTAATAAACAAACTGCAAATGAACAAGTAGGCTTTAGCTAGAATGAGTCAACTGCACACTGCTAAACAAAAACATACAAGCAGGAAAACCACATGTTACCTCTTGGTAAAGTTTGGGACACTCTGGATGGAAACGTAATGCTCGAAGGAACAACTGCCGAGCGCATTCAGATGACAGGCGGTCCTCCATTTCCCATTTTGCAGCCATAATCCACAATGCTACAGCAGAAAGACACAAAGGTATTTAATATGGCTATTACAAAACCAAACAGTAACCAAGAGGTTAATCCAATTTTCAACACCCATGTTTTGTTCTGCTTACTTTTTGTTTCTACTTGACCAACACTGCTACCTGAGTTTTGGCCAATTCACACACCACATACACCAGACAGGAATGTGTGTTTCAGCCACATCTCTTCTTTCACTTTTGAAATGCATTCACATACATGCTTAAAAATATGCAGCAATGGCATGCTCAGAACCCACAACTGGACAAGGCTCTCAAATATGTCTGTCACATGTCTTCAAACAACTAGCTGACATTAAAACGCAATCAACCGATTTGTAAATCTGTCACAGACAGTTCTAAAGATGCACTATATATTTAGTAGCAGATTCTCAAAAGGTCAAATTTTGACTATGGTTACTCAGACAAAAAAAAACTCTGACTTGCTGGTGAAATAGCTGGATTTCAGTGGAGTGGAAAGTGCTCCACTAACTCACCATCAGACAGGCTGAACCACTCTTTCAGAAGAATAGTTTTCCTAGTTTTAGGCAAGATATGGTTGATCTATTGTACAATGTTAACCAGGAACCCATTTTTCCATAACTGTGAGGCACCCTCTTGTGAGGCACTTAACACATCAAGCTAACCTGCTACATCAAACAATTCACATCAGTCAGGACAGGAAAGCTAAACGTGAGGCTGTCAGCACATCCCACCAAGATCTTAAAAGACTACTGATCAATTTGCCAGCTGCTAGTATGTCCTATATACAGTATACTCTGCACAGTTTGGTTACAAGCAAGAGTTCATTATGTTACCTGGTTTGTTTGGATGAAGTGCCAACATGGAGGAAAACACCTTACTCAGCTGTACTTTCTTGTTCTATTAGAAAATAAAAAACATCATTCACTCTACAATGTGAATGGACACTTTCAACTTGAAACAGATCTCCATTACAGACCTTGGGTGTGCCACTGATTTTTAAAAGGAGAGTTAAGCCATTTCTGCCCAACACCGCATATATGTAACAGGGATGAAATGCATACAACTGTGGGCTGGGCAGAAATTGGTTAGTAGTAAAAGAGACATACAGGTCCAGCCTATTTATACACGGATTTTTTATACACGGATTTGACTCAACACAAATGGCTCCTGCAAATGAGAAAGAATGTGCTGATCCCTGGAGAAGGGGAAAAATGCATCCCTTTAAAATCAGTTTTAAAAACTGAACAGTAACAACAGCCTCCTTAATGAGAGAGAGAGACAGAGAGGGCAGCAGGCTAACAATCCACCAATCCTTCTCTCTCCTGCAGACCTCTCCCTTCCCCCAGCATGTGAAAGAAACGTGATCATTTTGCATTGAAGGGAGGAGCTGAGTGAAGTGCTGATGGATTTTCTTCTTAATGACTCTTATCATAGAGTCAAAAGGTCAGCAAGGCTGTTTTTCAATCACTAGAGCAAAGAAACTTTGTTTTTTAAATTGATTTGCTATAGTTTTTTTTATTCATGCTTGGAAGTGCTTGGAAGGAACCTAGGCAAATAATTAGTCTCAACTTGTATATACTTGCAGTGCAAGCTGTATTTTTAGTATCTGCACTCATCAAAACAGGAATAGAGAGTGGTTGGGTAGATAGAGAGATAAAACCAATAGCATGGAGACTGCAAAGGATCCCCAGGAACAAGTTAGGTCAACACCATCTTTAGTCAAAAGGAAAGCTCAAATCACCTTTTCTTCTACACTGAAAAGACATAAAGGCCAGGCTCACATAGCCATTTGACACAATTGCTTTGTTTCCAGATAATGAAAAAACCTCATCTCAAACAGTAATGCTGGGGCTAACTTGTAGTCTTACCAGGGTAGAGAACTATATAAAAAGACAATCACCTAAGACCACCTTGTTGCACAAAAAGTAAAATGAAAAATCACTTTGCACTAACTTTTCCATCACAAAAATGAGCATGCATTTTGACCCAAAACCTCCTCTCTTGTCTTGCCTCCTCTCTCCCCACTCAGTTATTTCAGAAGCCCACCACTGTGGATATCACAAACTTGCTGCAGTAAACTTCATTACACAGGGCTATAAATAAGCAAAAGAAATCAATTTACAGTGCACCAGTATCAGTGAGTTATAAGAAAATAAAACAGAAATAAAATAAAAGTGGGTTTTAAACAAAAGTCCAGTCGTTTCAATAAGGTTCTATCAAATATCACCAAATGCTAAGATCTTGTTCAGTGGATCACTTGAATTAAAGTTCCTTGACTATCAGCTCATTGCAACCACAGCACAAATGGAGAAAATAGGGTGATTCCCAAACACTCACCCATTTTTTGCAAAATGCAACATGAGACAACCACAGCTGAACGTCATCCTATTTTGATGAAACAAAGAGAAAAAGGAACAGTTGAGAACACATGCATCATCTTCTGAACTGCTCACCCAACAATAATCCTTTCTAATAACAAGTAGCAAAAACATCAGGAGCAAGGTATGAGTAGAGGTGCTTGAAAATGGTTTTATTTTACTCAGAAATAAGCCCATTAGGTTCAGACTTAGGCTGTAATCCTATCTTACTCAATGGAAACAAACACCTCTAGGTATGAGACAAACCTAGCTTCCACATGGTAGATTCAAGAGAGGAATCCGGGACGTAAAGGAGCATCGCTTTATCAAAAAGGCACTGACTGCCCTGTTCTCCAGAATCAAGAATAAGCATTTCAATACAATGTTTTGAAAATCTGGAAAAATGCAAGTTCTTAATGACTGGATAACATACAGCAAGTGGCTTTACAGCGCACTTTTCTCTTATGCACTCTACTCCATTTATAGTCTGAATTTAAAGACCACCCCAGTTTAGTGATGTGGAACAAATAACACTTTAAAAATCCTATTAAACAGTAAACTAAACACGTACAAAAAGATAATGGGTATTAAAATTCCTAGTCTTAACCTCAGCCCACAAAGCAAACCCAAACAAAAGGAAGTTGCTCAGGTGAGTTTATAAAGGGAAGGAATTCTTAATAAAGCAACATCTCTCTACAAGTTCTTCTTAGTCCCAAGTTCTCCCCCTATCTTTCCTAAGTTTCAGCCATCTAGAATCTAGATAACTGATAAAAGCTACATGGGGCCAGGTGAACTCAGTCATCAAGTACATGCAACACATTTATGGCAAAAATGGTTCATAAATCCTGCAGACTGTACAATACGAGAATTTTGCAAGGATACAAGAAATGTAGTATTAATTGGAGCAAAAAGAACAGAAAGACATGGTCCAGGAATCAACAAAAAGGACAGGAAAACCCCATACCCTTATAAATCTTCTGTGCAGCGTTACTGATTTCTTAACCATTATCACTTCTCTGCAGCATCACTTCACCAACCAGATACCCACATGAAATGAGAAAATGTCTGAGAAATTTCTGTGATGCCTCTGAAGCATTCTCACGTTGCCCCGGGGGGGGGGGGGGCGAGGCATGTTGTCAAAAGCAAAGTAGGAGGGAAGTTCAAGAGGTACCCTATCCAAGCAAAAGGCAACACCATTCTCAAAGTCCTCTTCTAACTGATCAGGGTTTATATCAGTGCTAAATGAGAGGAAACCCCAGCCACTTCTGCCTTCTACTGAAATATTCTCATTGAATGCTGGGACATCCCCCTAATTAAGTGCTGGGGGGGGGAAGGCACTCCTTGGCAATGTGCATGAGAAGACAGGTCATATTACAGCCAGGGGAGAGATCTAGCTCCTTGCTGGGGAGGATCCCTGCCCCCAAGGTTAAGCTATTCTCAATACTGATCATACTAACCATACAGAGCTCTTATTATTTCACTGCTGTTATACAGCATTACTTGTGAATTCCAGTATTTTTATCTGTTGAAGTTTTAGTACACTAGTCTTTCTCTTAAAAAAAAAATCATTGTATTTTGTATTTTATGTGAAAGTATGTGCACCAATTTTTAAAAAGCAATCTGTGTGCATGGTTCTTTACACAAAATAAAAGTGAAAAAAACCAGACTAGTCCCTATTCCAAGAGTTTACAATCTAAAAAGACACAAGGGGACAAGAAAGCAAGGGGAGGGAAGTGGATGCAGGGAAAATATGCAATTAATTTTCAAGATTAATAACTATTAACTATTAGTAATTATTACTTAAGATTAGTTACAGTGTAGTATGGAGACAAGGTAACTGGACTTCACAAAAAAAGTTAAGTTTTAAGAAAGGATTTAAGGAGAAGAAAGGATTTAAGAAGAAATAAGGATTTAAGGAGAAGAAAGGATTTAAGGAAATAAGGGAGGTAGTATCACAGAGGTATTGCAGGAGGCACTTGCACTAACTTTATTAATGAAGCAAGGTACTTTTTCTCAGTAACTAACAATGCAATTCTAGGCCCCACTGAATTCAGAGGAACTTGCTTCTAGGTCCCTTTGTATAGGATGGCAGCCTGAATCACAGACCAATTCTAACTGCATAAATCAGATACAAAGTATAGATTAAGATTTCCATTTATTTTGTTTCTTGAATATGCTACTCAAGAAAATGCCAAGATCTATAGAAAAAAATATGCTTACTTTCCATTTTGTTGTGGCACGTTTGAAGATACCATGTATTCTCTGCACAATGGAGTACTCAATCTCATCTTTCTTAAATAAATAGCCAATGCGCTAAGGAGAGTAAAAAAATACAATTACCAGCTTTACAGTCCATGAAAATTCCCTTAACATTTCTTCAATTTCTTAGTTGCTCATAAACTTACTGTTCGTCTTTTCTTAATTAGTTCCAACAGATTGATCTCATACTAAAAGAAGGAAAAATATATACAAGGTCAAAAATACATTTCAGCAGTGGTTCGCAAACTTTTAGCACTGGGACCCACTTTTTAGAATGAGAATCTGTCAGGACCCACCGGAAGTGCTGTCATAACTAGAAGTGATTTCCATCAAGCAGGAAAATTTTTAACAACCCTAGGCTGCATTCCTACCCACACTTACCCAGCAGTAAGTCCCATTTACTATCATTGTTAAAAGAATGTGGTAGCATTAAGTCTATTGAAATGAATGGGGACCCACCTGAAATTGGCTCGTGACCCACCTAGTGGGTCACAACCCACAGTTTGAGAAACACTGATCTAGAGGATTATCAAATTTGAGTAGGTAGCACAGCAAAGTCATCTATATATATTTGTAAAAACAAGGAGAACTACAATTAAGGCAGCCTGCCTATGATGTAAAGATTAATGACTCAAAAAATCCGACATGGCATTAATTAAACCAGTAGTAATTTAAAATAGCACTAAAATACTACATATTATCAGATAAAACCCACAGCTTATTTTATCACAAACAGGTTTGCTATATTTATTAATTTTCATTGCTCACAAAGAAGCAGGAAGTTACAAGCTGGTATAATTGTCAAAACCGAGTTATTTTTCTCCTTATGTGATGTGCAACACTTAAACATACGATATGGCTTGCTAAGAGGATACCTAGCTACTCAGATATATTCACTAAGCATTTTCTTTTTCTTATGTGTACCTAGTACAATGCACCTCAGCCACCCTGCTTTCTACTTGATGGCATTGCAGTGCAATTTCAACAACACAGGCTGCTGAATATTTTGTCTTAAAGCAAACCCTCCACGTTCAAATAAATGCATTAAAAATTATGGAGAAATTTGCTGCAGTAAAAGGATGCACAGTTTGAAGTATCCATACAACTGGGATCCAAATGATTTGTTTCAACTACTTTCAAAGGCTGACTGCAAGAGAGCCAAGAGCAGAATCTAGAACTCTTGCCACACCTGACTGTGCAGTAGGTACAAAGCAGAACTTTCTTGAATTACGTTGTTACAAGAGAAACAAAACAGAAAGCATGTAAATACCACCTTTCTGAGGAGAAATCTGATGACCAAGAAAAGCAGTATATAGATACCTATTATTATTATTATGAGGAAACATAATAACTTTGAAAATATCACAAACATGCAAAAAATAAATCCATTTAAAAAACCTACCTGAATATAACTGAGAAAATCTTCCTTATGAAGTGCTCTCCGTTGTATTTTATATTCAAGGGCTGAGGTCTTCTTAATAACTGCCCTGCAGAAATGGAAACACTGGATCTTTCCATGGTTCCTGACCCATACAATACACAGGCAGAATAACATTTTGCAAAGGGTACATCTGACACAGTGTGTTTTTTAATGTGACCTTTGATAGTGCCAAGATATAGACACACATTCAACCACAGCAACACATAGAAAGACAAGTATTTCTTTTAGAAATTCAGAAGTACGCTAGTATTTGTGCACAGATGTAAAGAATCTAAATACAAGTAATAGTATTTAGAAGTATTCATGTTCACCTTCTTCTCTGTGTTCATCTAGATCTAGTTTCTAAATGTTTGACCTTTGACAAACCACTTTGCATGGTTCACCTATTTGAAGTACCACCAAAGTAACTGGTGATATCATGAGTAACTTCTGGGTTGGGAGGCCAGATACAACATGATAAACACCATTAAGAGGATCAGGATGGGCAGAAAGACTTTTCCAAGTGCGGAAAAGCATGCTTTGGAGCCTCTGACCACTATTTGTTGCATTATGTTCCTGGTGTCCCTGCTGGGCAGAAGGTGTCCAGGGGTCCCTGAGTACCGCCAGACACCACCCCAAGTACCACTGTATGTTGAGAAACACTGAAGTCAATCTAAAATTCAACCACTGTCCTGATGTAATGCATACAACATGTTCAGGCTGCCATGCTACAAAAAAGACTGGTAGAACAAAAGGTGCATTAGGAGCCTTTGGATGAGCTTTATTTTATACACAGTTTCTACTCTGCTCACAAATGCAATCAGAACCAGCCTTGCTGATCGCTTTCCTCTCTCCACAATGAAGAACCGCGTTCCCTAACACTGCACTCTTGTGCAGGTCTACTCAGAAGTAAGCCCCATTCTACTCAGTGGGGCTTCCTCCCAGGAAAGCGTGGCGAGGACTGCAGCCTCAGAGTCCCATCCTGTGCCTGTCTACTCAGAAGTAAGTCCCATGAGAGTCAATGAGGCTTCCTCCCAGGGAAGCGAGGGCAGGATGGGGCTCAGTCCCTCCACGGACACCGGCAGGAGAGGAGAGCCCAGCCCGGCTCCGCTCACCTGATCTCCCTACGGGTGAAGAGCCCGACCCTCTCCAGCTGCTCGAGCTCGGGGACCCGGTCCTCGATGCGCTGCTCGATCCTCTCCGCCATGACCCGGGAGGGCGCTCAGCCAGAGCCCCGCGAAGCAGCACACGTGAGGCTCTCGCCGCTACTTCCGGTGGCCCGGGAACACGCCCCCCGGGCAGTCGTCACGGCCTTGCGTTCCCGCCTAGAGTGGACCTTTGGCTCCGCCTGCCGCCCCCCGCGGCTCCGAAAGGAACTGCAGCCGCTCTGGACGGGGCTGCCTGGGAAGGACCGCCTCGTCGTGACGCGGGATGCAGTGCAGCAGATGTCAGGTGGAACGCGCACCACATGCATGTACATACACACACATGCATGGCACATGTATGTATGTACACACACATGTACATACATGCATACATAGACATACATACATATATGTACCACTTTTCAACCAAAAGTTCATGTATATACGTATGTATATCTGTACATACGTATACATACATATGTAACGTTATATATACACACACACACACATATATACGTATGTATATCTGTACATACGTATGCATACATATGTAACATTATGTATGTATGTGTACACACACACACGTATGTACAGATATACATACCAGTTTGTGAACTTTTGATTGAAAAGTGGTATACGAACATTGTTAATCATCATCATCCATCCTTACATACATACATACATGTGTGTGAATGTATGACCATGCGCATATGCAGGCACTGTCTCCTTGCATCACAAAAAATTAGCACCATCAGCCAGAAAGGCACTCTACTTACAGGGGGGTTGTGCCTGAAGTCCTATACACACTTTCCAGGGAGAAAGCCCCATTGAATATAGTGGTATTTACTTCTGAGTAGACATGCTTAGGATTGTGCATGTGTTTTACAAAAGGCAGAATGAAAAAAAATGTGATTCCCCCACCCACAGTTTGGTGAAGTCCACTGCACCGCCTTAAACTTTCCTCATTCTGCTGTACCAGCCATTTTCAATCACTGTACCATGGCACACTGCTGTGCTGCGGGAGTTTGGGGGAGGGTCACTTATTAGTAAGGCCAATGGGGGATGTGAACCCCCACCAACAGCATGGTGTGCCTTGTCAGTTGTCAAAAAACTGATGGTGTGCCTGGACATTTTTAGTACCTTGTCAGTGTACCACGAGACAAAAATCATTGAAAATAACTGTGCTATATGTACTGTATATGCGTAGGCCATGGTCAGATCTCCATACTGAATTCAGTACGTTTTACACCCATGTGGATTTGTACAGGATTATAGTCTAATAGCCCAATTCTATGAGTAAGTTTTTGGAAGTACAATGGTTCTCTATATTTCATGGGGCTTCCTCGCAGGAAAGTGTGTGTATGATTGCCCCTTTAAATAGTTTAATAGTCAGTGCCTCTCACTAGAGCAGGGGTGTCCAAACTTTTTGGCAGGAGGGCCACATCATCTCTCTGACACTGGGGAAAAAAAGAATTAATTTTCATTTCAAATTTGAATAAGTTTACATAAATGAATATATTAGAGATGGAACTTATATGAATGAATGAAGGTCTTGCAGTAGGCCTATAAAAGGTCTTACACAGAGCAAGGCCAGCCTTTCCTTTGCTGCTGCTGCTGCATCACAGATGTGAAACAGCAAGCAGTGGAGGGAGCCCTTGTCCCACAGCTCACGTGAGAGGTTGAACAGTTGGCTGTCACGCTGAGAGCGGTTGCATCAGCATGGGCTCCAGCAAGTCTCCAGAGGGCCAGAGGCTCATTGGAGACTGAGGGCTCCCTGAGGGCCGAATTGGGAGTCCTTGAGGACTGCATGTGGCCCCAGGGCCAGGGTTTGGGCACCCCTGCACTAGAGAAAGGTGATGGTGTAGGGACCTCAGGCTAGAAGGTCATCTATGCAAACTGTCAAAGCTACACTTCCCAGGATTCTTTGATGGAAGACATGGCAGTTAAAAGTATATAAAGTAAACCAATATGTTAGTTTGGAATGTGTCTAGGTAGATATGCCCCAAAGAGTCTCCTTTTGGGTTGCCTATAGAGGGCAGCTCTTGCCCTATCACAGTAAACACAATGGAAGTTGATATGCTCAGATGAGTGGCAACTTCAGCTCTTGGGGGGGCCCTGTGGGCAAAAGGCAAAAGGCAAATGGCATTCTTCTCCCATGCTTTCGAAAGAGTGAGTCAGCTCCTCTTCCATAGTGCCCCAGAATCAAGCTGACCTTCCATAGCCCTAGAAGCCAGGTGGCAGTTGGAGGAATGGATGGCAAAATGTGCCTTGACCCCCATTCCCTTTGTATCTTTATAAGGTGGAGCATCAGAAGCTGCTAACCCATGTGCACCTCTGCTACCCCCTGCTCCAGCTGGCCACCTCCTTTCCTGTCATTTGAAAAAAGTAGCAGGGCAAAGCAGGGGAGGAATGGAGTGGCTGCTGTCTCTGTACTTTTCCCCTACCTTACCCTACCGTTCTCTTCAAATGGCAGGAGTGTGAGAGGCTGGCTGAGACAGGCGACAGCTATGGGGATGTGTGCGGGTGGTAAGAGTAGCAGAGGAAGTGCTGCCACTGCTGCTGTGAAGATAATAGGGCGGGGGGGGGGGGTAACTACGCACGGCACATACAATTTTAAGAGAAATAAATCTGGGCAGGAACACTAGATCTGTTTGGCCAAAGGAAGACTTTGGCCAGAATGGATGGATGACCATCCTCTTTCATCACCATTGCACAGTTACAGGTTGTGAAATACAGGAAGACTTGCATCTGTTCCTGCTACCTCCTCCTAGTAAGACTCCTCACTGAACTCTGGGCCTCTGATTGGTTTTCTGGGCAATGGTGGTGAGGGCAATGATGGTGAGCAGTGGAATTTGTAAAATGGTGCCACGGAAAAATAAATGGTCCATTGCTGCCTCTATTCCCTGGTAAAGCCAACCAGAGACCCAGGGCCCAATGGGGAGACTCACCAGAAGGCAGTAAGGAGCGGGAGGTGGTGGCAGCAGCAGAACATCCTCTTGCTTTCCCTGGTGCTATCTAACCAATCTAGGATATCCCAGTTCCCAAGATAACATTTAGGGGCAGGACATCGGGGAAGTGCAACATGGCACTGGCGGAGGAAGAAAGTACTGTAGTATGCTGCTCCCAACAGTCATCAGTCATAGACCCTGACTTACTGGATGGTGGTGAGGAGCAGTAGCAGCAGCAGCTGCAGCTGCAGGCCTTCATTGCTTCAGGGTTGGCTAAGCATAAATGTGGGTGCTTGCATAGGCATGGGTCCCCAGCTCAGACTCCAACTATGTAGCCAGCTCTGGATCAGAGAGAGCCAAAGATCTCAGGGTTGTCAAACCTAAGGCCCACAGGCCCACAGAAGCTCTTTGTCTAGCCCATGTGATAATTGGGCTCTCCCTGCACCACCATCAGCTGTTCTCAACTGCTAAGCTGTGAAGTGACACATAAGCAGAAGTGGCAGTACTGAAAGGGTGGCGCTGGGAGAGCCTAATTGGCAGAGTGCCTCTCAGCTGCTGCCCTACAAAGTGATGCCTTGGCAGAAGCGTGATGGTTGGATTCTTCCGTATCTTGAAAAATATGATCAAGACTTGCATATTTTCTCTTGTGTCATTTACAGCTAATGAATTCCTAGGTGAGAAAAAGGTGCTGGTCATCAACTGCTTAATGATGTCACTTCCTGCTTAATGACAGCACCTCTGACCCTCAGCAGGCAATATGAATGCTATTGAACCAGATGTATGAAACATGTTTGACATCCCTGATTTTGCTCTTCCACAACCTATTTCACTGCCAGAGTTCACTTCTACAGTAGGTGAAGAGAGAGAAGTGGTGGTTGAGCCTTGGACATCAAATATCTGCCAATCTCTGATGAATCAGAAGTGGGGTATGAATGAAATTGTATGCACGTTTAATAATAAACGCAACTGAAATAAACGCAACTGATAATAAACACAACTGAAATAGTGGGACTTACTTTTGGGTATACATGCATAGGATCAGGATGCAGGGGGTGTGGGAAAAGTGCTCCGAATATACTCAGAGGGACTATATTATTATTAAATCATCCAGGGGAATCCTCCTATTTGTCCCACTGTAGTCATATTTGTGGTTGGCTGGGACCTGGGAAAGATCCTTCTCTGCAGTCATGTCCAGGTGCTAGAACTCCTGCTCGAGGGATATCCACTGATGGCCTTTTGCCAAGTCCTTTTTGTTACAGTGGGCTTTTAATTTGTCGCTATATCTCATGCTGTTTTTATTCTCCTGCTCTTTATTGTATTAGGGTTGTTTTATCTTTAATGCAGTGTGGTTTTAGTTATTTGGTTTTTCTTTTTAATGCTTTTATGGGGGGGAACGTATGACTGGCCTTTGCAATTATTTGATTTTTGTAAGCTATCTTGAGCACCATTTTGATATGGTACTAAGTTGGGGTATAAATGTCTATAATAAAGGGCACAATCCTAACCAGGTCTACTCAGAAGTAAGTCCTATTATGTTAAGTGGGTGTTACTCCCAGGAAAGTGAGGTTAGGATTGCAGCCAAAGTAAATAAATATTATGTGCCAAGGCAGAACCCATTGAAACAGGCTTGGGAATTTGACTCTGTGGTATGTAACTTAAACATTTCTATTTTGTTTGAAACAAATATTTTGGATAAGAGAGACTATTAGTAGGGGTAGGATCCTGTACTTAGAAGCCTCATCTTGGGGAAGGTAGAACCACACTCAAAGCTATTTGTATTTTGAATAAGAAAGCCTGCCTAGCTAAGCAGCTAGAGCAGCTATTTTCAACTTTTTAATCTAAGGGCTTACTGACAAGGCACACCATAAGTTTTTTTGGCAATTGACAAGGTGCACCATGCTGCTAGTGGAGGGTCCACACACTCCCAATGCCCCTATTAAGAAATGACCTTCCCCCAAACTTCTGTGACACACCTGCATACCATTCACACCACACCAATGCGCCATGGCACACTGGCTGAAAATAGCTGAGCTAGAGGTTCTAGCTCTGTGAGACCAACTGGACACCACCCTAAGGGAGCAATCCTAACCAACTTTCCAGTACAGGCATAGCTGTGCCAGTGGGGCATGTGTTGCATCCTGCAGTTCGAGGGCAGTCATGGAGGCCTCCTCAAGGCAAGGCAATGTTTGTTCCCTTACCTCAGAGTTGCATTACCCTTATGTCAGTGCTGGAAAATTGGTTAGGATTGCGCCCTAACATAAACAGGGCACATCTAGAGCATTGTCTCCTCTGTGCCACCCAACCTGGACAGCCTTGACAAATATTAGCACACCATACTGACTTTTCTTCGTATGTTAATGAAATGCATCACAGGATACCAATTCAGAATGTGAACATGCACAGGAATATCCTTGATTTAAAAACTACCACTATATTTCCATCAGATTTAAAGAACAATTGAAATAGCTGCTGAAAATAAATGGGTGGCAACACTGGGAAAGTATTAATCTCTTTTTGCCACCAGATAAGTGTGATCCCTTAAAGCACTCTTAGGGCACAATCTGAGCACAGCATGCCAGCCCAGCACTGGCATGCACTGTCTCAAACATGCCATACGGCATACCTGTGACAGTGTCTGCCAGTTCAGCGCTGGAGCAGGCTCAGCATGACCCTGCGCTGAGCCAATGTTGGCAGCAGACAGAGGACCACCACCCAGAGTTCCAGGTGAGCCTGAGTGGGGGAGGGCAGGAGAAGGTGTGGTGGGGGGAGGGAGTGGGGTGGGAGCAGGCGGAGATGGCAGCAGGCCCTGCTGCCATATCCTGACCCCCCTCCAGGCCCAGGAGACCCAACACGGGTCTCGTGGAATCTGCGCCTGCTCAGTAGTGGGTGCAGATCCACGGAAACCAATTGGGGCTGCCTGGTCGCTACAAGGGGTAAGCTCCCTTACTCCAAGTAGCCCCAGCAGTGCTTCCCAGCCCCTTGGGATGCAAGGTAGCCATTTCGGCACTGCTGCAGCCCTGGGTGCTGGGAAGTTCAGGATTGGGCTGCCCGGCTGCACTCCTATGCAAATCCCCAGGTGAGACCCACTGAACACCGTGGGTTTATTTCTGAGTACATCTACCTATTACCTGGCCTCAGACAATGTGAACAGGAAGCAGTAAGAGACCACACAGGGAACTTGGTAAGCACATCAGAAAAGCAGTTCATTCTATTCTGCTCTTTCATCCACAAGTACTGAGCAAGGGGATGCGAGTGTAACCAATCATATACACCACATTAAGGAACAATCATAAGGAAAGGCAGCTGACTTAGAAATAAAAAACTCACCACTTTCTCCTGTTGTACTGAATCCAGCACTTTGAGTTCTAATTCTGGCTTTATGTGGGAAGATGCTGTGTGCCTTCTGAAAGCAGGAAGACAGTTGATTTTCCTCCTTGTTTTGACTTCTCTAGCATTTTACTGAAAAAGTAGGTGAAAATATTCATTACAGGCTTTTGATATGCATGTTGTCTACATAAGGCTAGATAAGGCTACATAAGGTTAGTCCCGGGTAGATGGGACTTGTCAGCCTGGGAAGGCAGCTCATCTAAGAGAAGGAAACTCTGACCTCAAACCTCCACTACCTTGTGGCTATATCCAGTTGTGGGAAAGGCTTCAGGAGTCAACCTTGAGGCAAAATCCAGAGCCGGAGTCCTTGAGGCAGTTTGCGGCTGTACACAGTCACGCTCTGGCAACTCCTACGACGTCGCTGGAACCAACCATATTGGCTTCTGGGGGAGAGGTAGCGGCTGTGGTGCATGTCGGCACCAACGACGTGGGCAAGTGTAGCTGGGAGGTCCTGGAGGCCAAATTTAGGCTTTTAGGCAGGAAGCTGAAAGCCAGGACCTCAAAGGTAGCGTTCTCTGAAGTGCTACCTGTTCCACGCGCAGGGCCAGCTAGGCAGGCGAAGATCAGGGGTCTCAATGCGTGGATGAGACGGTGGTGTAGGGAGGAGGGGTTTAGATTCGTTAGGCACTGGGGAACGTTTTGGGACAAGCGGGGCCTGTACAAGAGGGACGGGCTCCATTTGAACCAGAATGGAATCAGACTGCTGGCGCATAACATTAAAAAGGTGGCAGAGCAGCTTTTAAACTGACCCCTGGGGGAAGGCCGACAGGAGCCGAGGGGCATCCGGTTCGGGACTCCTCATCCCTATGGGATGAGGATGGGGAGGTTAGAGAACAACAAGACAAAGGCAGGGTAGGAGAAGAAATTGGGAAAGGTAGGGAGATGGGATGTGATAGACGGTTTGGCACAATGAGAGGATGCAGGGACAAAGGAGCGAATAAGCAGCCCATCCTGGGGCATTCCGTGTATAAATGCTTTTATGCGAATGCCCGAAGTCTACGAGCAAAGGTGGGAGAACTGGAATGTCTGGTGACAAGGGAAAATATTGACATAGTGGGCATAACGGAAACCTGGTGGAATGCGGAGAATCAGTGGGATACCGCAATCCCGGGCTATAAACTCTACAGGAGGGACAGGCAGGGGCGTGTTGGAGGTGGGGTGGCCCTTTATGTTAAGGAAGGGATAGAATCCAGCAAAGTAGAGATTGAAGGTGGGTCCGACTCCACCGTAGAATCTCTGTGGGTTAAATTACCAGGCTTGTGCAGCGATGTAATACTGGGGGCGTGCTATCGTCCTCCAGACCAGAAATCTGATGGGGACCTTGAAATGAGGAAACAGATCAGGGAGGTGACAAGGAAGGACAGGGTTGTAATCATGGGGGACTTCAATTATCCTCATATTGACTGGGTCAATTTGTGTTCTGGTCACGATAAGGAAACCGGATTTCTTGACGTGCTAAATGACTGTGGCTTAGATCAGCTAGTCACGGAGCCCACCAGAGGACAGGTGACTCTGGATTTAATTTTGTGCGGTACGCAGGACCTGGTTAGAGATGTAAATGTTACTGAGCCATTGGGGAACAGTGATCATGCTGCGATCCGTTTTGATGTGCACGTTGGGGGAAGAATACCAGGCAAATCTCTAACAAAAACCCTTGACTTCCGACGGGCGGACTTCCCTCAAATGAGGAGGCTGGTTAGAAGGAGGTTGAAAGGGAGGGTAAAAAGAGTCCAGTCTCTCCAGAGTGCATGGAGGCTGCTTAAAACAACAGTAATAGAGGCCCAGCAGAGGTGTATACCGCAAAGAAAGAAGGGTTCCACTAAATCCAGGAGAGTGCCCGCATGGCTAACCAGCCAAGTTAGAGAGGCTGTGAAGGGCAAGGAAGCTTCCTTCCGTAAATGGAAGTCTTGCCCTAATGAAGAGAATAAAAAGGAACATAAACTGTGGCAAAAGAAATGTAAGAAGGTGATAGGGGAGGCCAAGCGAGACTATGAGGAACGCATGGCCGGCAACATTAAGGGGAATAATAAAAGCTTCTTCAAATATGTTAGAAGCAGGAAACCCGCCAGAGAAGCGGTTGGCCCTCTGGATGGTGAGGGAGGGAAAGGGGAGATAAAAGGAGACTTAGAGATGGCAGAGAAATTAAATGAGTTCTTTGCATCTGTCTTCACGGCAGAAGACCTTGGGCAGATACCGCTGCCCGAACGGCCCCTCCTGACCGAGGAGTTAAGTCAGATAGAGGTTAAAAGAGAAGATGTTTCAGACCCCACTGATAAATTAAAGATCAATAAGTCACCGGGCCCTGATGGCATACACCCAAGGGTCATTAAGGAATTGAAGAATGAAGTTGCAGATCTCTTGACTAAGGTATGCAACTTGTCCCTCAAAACGGCCACGTTACCAGAAGATTGGAGGATAGCAAATGTCACGCCTATTTTTAAAAAGGGAAAGAGGGGGGACCCGGGAAACTATAGGCCGGTCAGCCTAACATCTATACCGGGTAAGATGGTGGAATGCCTCATCAAAGATAGGATCTCAAAACACATAGACAAACAGGCCTTGCTGAGGGAGAGTCAGCATGGCTTCTGTAAGGGTAAGTCTTGCCTCACCAACCTTATAGAATTCTTTGAAAAGGTCAACAGGCATGTGGATGTGGGAGAACCCATGGACATTATATATCTGGACTTTCAGAAGGCGTTTGACACGGTCCCTCACCAAAGGCTACTGAAAAAACTCCACAGTCAGGGAATTAGAGGACAGGTCCTCTCGTGGATTGAGAACTGGTTGGAGGCCAGGAAGCAGAGAGTGGGTGTCAATGGGCAATTTTCACAATGGAGAGAGGTGAAAAGCGGTGTGCCCCAAGGATCTGTCCTGGGACCGGTGCTTTTCAACCTCTTCATAAATGACCTGGAGACAGGGTTGAGCAGTGAAGTGGCTAAGTTTGCAGACGACACCAAACTTTTCCAGTGGTAAAGACCAGAAGTGATTGTGAGGAGCTCCAGAAGGATCTCTCCAGACTGGCAGAATGGGCAGCAAAATGGCAGATGCGCTTCAATGTCAGTAAGTGTAAAGTCATGCACATTGGGGCAAAAAATCAAAACTTTAGATATAGGCTGATGGGTTCTGAGCTGTCTGTGACAGATCAGGAGAGAGATCTTGGGGTGGTGGTGGACAGGTCGATGAAAGTGTCGACCCAATGTGCGGCAGCAGTGAAGAAGGCCAATTCTATGCTTGGGATCATTAGGAAGGGTATTGAGAACAAAACGGTTAGTATTATAATGCCGTTGTACAAATCTATGGTAAGGCTACACCTGGAGTATTGTGTCCAGTTCTGGTCGCCGCATCTCAAAAAAGACATAGTGGAAATGGAAAAGGTGCAAAAGAGAGCGACTAAGATGATTACGGGGCTGGGGCACCTTCCTTATGAGGAAAGGCTACGGCGTTTGGGCCTCTTCAGCCTAGAAAAGAGACACTTGAGGGGGGACATGATTGAGACATACAAAATTATGCAGGGGATGGACAGAGTGGATAGGGAGATGCTCTTTACACTCTCACATAATACCAGAACCAGGGGACATCCACTAAAATTGAGTGTTGGGCGGGTTAGGACAGACAAAAGAAAATATTTCTTTACTCAGCGCGTGGTCGGTCTGTGGAATTCCTTGCCACAGGATGTGGTGCTGGCGTCTAGCCTAGACGCCTTTAAAAGGGGATTGGATGAGTTTCTGGAGGAAAAATCCATTATGGGGTACAAGCCATGATGTGTATGCGCAACCTCCTGATTTTAGGAATGGGTTAAGTCAGAATGCCAGATGTAGGGGAGAGCACCAGGATGAGGTCTCTTGTTATCTGGTGTGCTCCCTGGGGCATTTGGTGGGCTGCTGTGAGATACAGGAAGCTGGACTAGATGGGCCTATGGCCTGATCCAGTGGGGCTGTTCTTATGTTCTTATGTTCTTATGTTCTGCCTTTCCATTGGACCATTTCAGCGACGTGGAGAGGGGGGATTTGCTGCATGGATAACAGCCTATCCTCCATACCTTCTTTACCCAGGCGTCACACACTGGAGAGGACACTCCAACTTCGCCATACGGCGTCGGCACAACATGGGAAGCAGCAGTTTACTGGTTATAAGTCTTCGCTTGATTGGCGTAGAGCGTGACGCCAGGGGCTGCTTCCGACGGTGGGAGAGATCATTGCATCTCATTGGGCAGCTACCGCCCGCCTTAAGCTGGGCAGTACCCAGCCAGTAAGGTGTTGCCTTGCCACGGTCCATTAACCTCACGGGGTATGTGGGATTTAGGGTGAAAACTGACAAGCGGATCGACAACTCTGCACCATACAACAGAAAACAGAAAACTCCTGCCCTAAAGCTGGGCACCTGGAACGTTAGGACAATGACAACTGGCTTCTCTGAAGACCTGAAAGAAATAGACGACGCACACAAAACAGCTGTCATCAACATGGAGCTCAGACTAAAGATGACATCATCGGCCTTCAAGAGACGAGGCTGCCGGATTTCAGATCTGTCAAGGAGAAAAATTTTGTCATTTTTCTGGCAGGGAAAACCACCAAACGAAACCAGGGAACATGGCATTGGTTTTGCAGTCAGAAATACCCTGCTGGAATCCATCATCCCACCTACTGTGGGAAGTGAAAGAATTTTGTCCCTGCAGCTCCAGTCATCAGCAGGACCTGTCACTCTCATCAGTGCATATGCACCGACTCTGTCGTCTCCATCAGAAGCCAAAGACAAATTCTACGATGACCTGGCCACCACTATCAAGAAGATCCCCGTAAAAGAGCCATTGTTCATCTTCGGCGATTTCAATGCTAGAGTTGGTGCTGATCACAGTTCGTGGCCCACTTGCTTAGGTCAGTTCGGCACTGGGAAGATGAACGAAAATGGCCAATGCCTGCTAGAGTTTTGCTGTCATCACAGTCTCTGTGTCAGCAACACGTTCTTCAACACAAAAGCCCCAACATAAAGTCTCTTGGAGACACCCAATATCAAAGCACTGGCACCAGCTCGACCTGTTTCTTGCCAGACGCCCTAGCCTTCCCAACATCAAGATCACACGCAGTTATCAGGGTGCTGCCTGCGACACTGACCACTCCCTGGTGTGCAGCAAAGTGAAACTGCTAACTAAGCAACTGTATCACACGAAAAAGGAAGGAAGACCTCACATTGGCACCAGCAAGACCCAGGATCAGAGAAAAGTGGAGGAATTTGCACAAGCACCTGAGGAATCTCTTCCAGGCCCGGCCGATGCAAACGCATCCAACAGATGGGATCATTTCAAGAATGCTGTTTACAACACCGCCTTGTCCATATTCAGCAAGAAGACCAACAAGATGGCAGACTGGTTTGAAGCCCACTCTGAGGAATTACATCCAGTCACTGAGGAAAAGAGGAGAGCTCAAGCAGTATACAAGGCCTGTCCCAGTGAGTGCAACCTGCAGGTCCTCTGAGATGCTCGCAGCAAAGTCCAGCAGACTGCCAGGAGATGTGTTAACGACTACTGGCTCCAGCTCTGTTCCCAGATACAGATAGCAGCTGACACGGGCAACATCAAGGGGATGTATGATGGTGTCAAGCAGGCCCTAGGTCCAACACAGAAGAAAATTGCCCCTCTGAAATCTCTGCAGGCGAGGTCATCCAGGATCAGGCGCAGCAGATGGAACGCTTGGGTGCAGCACTACTCTGAGCTATATTCCAGAGAAAATGTAGTCACCGAAGAAGCACTGGACAACATTGAGTGCCTGCCTGTGCTGGAGGAGCTTGACAGTGAACCAACCCTAGAAGAACTTCATGTGGCCCTGGACTCCCTTGCCTTTGGCAAGGCACCTGGAAAAGACAGCATCCCTGTTGAAGTCCTAAAGTGTTGCAAAGAGATCATCGTCACTGAGCTGCATGAAATCCTCTGTCTCTGCTGGAAAGAAGGTGGAGTACCTCAAGACATGAGGGATGCCAACATCATCACGCTGTACAAGAACAAAGGCGACATGGGTGACTGCAACAACTACCGTGGCATCTCTCTCCTTAGCGTTGTAGGAAAGTGGTTTGCCTGAGTTGCATTAAAGAGGCTTCAGGTACTTGCAGAGAGCGTCTATCCAGAATCACAGTGCGGATTCCGAGCTAACAGGTCCACCACTGATATGGTATTCTCCCTTAGACAACTGCAGGAGAAATGCAGGGAACAACGGCAGCCAGTCTTCATAGCCTTCATAGATCTCATGAAGGCTTTCGACCTGGTCAGCAGGGACGGCCTCTTCAAGATTCTCCCCAAGATCGGATGTCCACCCAGGCTCCTCAGCATCATCAGGTCTTTTCGTAAGTACATGAAGGGCACTGTTGTCTTTGATGGCTCCACATCAGACCCCTTTGACATCCAAAGCGGAGTGAAGCAGGGCTGTGTTCTTACGCCAACCTTGTTTGGGATTTTCTTTGCTGTCCTGCTGAAGTAGGCCTTTGGAACTGCAACAGAAGGCATCTATCTCTGGACCAGAATCAGATGGAAAGTTCTTCAACCTCTCCAGACTGAGAGCAAAGTCCAAAGTCCAGCTGAAAAGTCTGTGTGACTTCCTCTTTGCTGACGATGCAGCTGTCACCACCCACTCTGCCAAAGATCTCCAGCAGCTCATGATTCGTTTTAGCAAGGCCTGTCAAGATTTTGGACTGATGATCAGCCTGAAGAAAACACAGGTCATGGTTCAGGATGTGGACTCACCTCCCTGCATTACAATCTCTGCGCATGAACTGGAGGTTGTCCATGACTTTGTGTGCCTTGGCTCAACAATCTCTGACACTCTTTCTCTCGATACTGAGCTAAACAAATGCATCGGTAAAGCAGCTACCACGTTTTCCAGACTCACAGTCTGGTCCAACAAGAAGCTGACGGAACATACCAAGATCCAGGTCTACAGAGCTTGTGTCCTGAGTACACTTCTGTACTGCAGCGAGTCATGGACTCTTCGCTCACAACAGGAGAGGAAACTGAATGCTTTCCACATGCGCTGCCTCCGACACATCCTCGGCATCACCTGGCAGGACAAAGTTCCAAACAACACAGTCCTGGAATGAGCTGGAATCCCTAGTGTGTATGCACTGCTGAAACAGAGACGCCTGCATTGGCTCGGTCATGTCGTGAGAATGGATGATGGCTGGATCCCAAAGGATCTCCTCTATGGAGAACTCGTGCAGGGAAAGCGCCCTACAGGTAGACCACAGCTGCGATACAAGGACATCTGCAAGAGGGATCTGAAGGCCTTAGGAATGGACCTCAACAGGTGTGAAACCCTGGCCTCTGAGCGGCCCGCTTGGAGGCAGGCTGTGCAGCAGGCCTCTTCCAGTTTGAAGAGACACTTGGCCAACAGACTGATGTAAAGAGGCAAAGAAGGAAGGCCCGTAGCCAGGGAGACAGACCAGGGACAGACTGCACTTGCTCCCAGTGTGGAAGGGATTGTCACTCCCGAATTGGCCTTTTCAGCCACACTAGACGCTGTTCCAGAACCACCATTCAGAGCGCAATACCATAGTCTTTCGAGACTGAAGGTTGCCAACTACTACATAAGGCTAACAGTATAGCAATGCCGGCTGATTGGCCATTAAAAACGCTTGTTAAAACTTGTCAGAATCTTACAGTGTCACAACTGATATGAGCATCTGGGCAAAGCTGAAACCCTCTGCGTGACCCATAGCTGTGAGGCTGAAAGCAGGACAAAAAGAAAGAAAGCAGTTCAGCGTACAGCATAACAATAGAATTCCAGAGGTTTTCTGCTTTCTGTTTTCTCCTCCCTAAAAATACAAACATTTTGAGTTGCAACCTCCAAAATGTTTTAAACTCTGAGATAAGTTTGTGTGCGGCATTACATGATTAATCTAACCATAAGGACAGAAAAGAATGTTCTGTTTCTGAAAAAGATCCCTAAATAGATTGAGTGGGCAAATAATAGTCCAAATAATGTGATCCTTAGAACAATTAACATTATGGACTGTCAAAAGTATTCAGACCAAAGTAATGAATGCAGCCCATGGCAGGCAAGCAAAGCACAGACCTACCAGAACATTGCACAGCAGATCTGGAATGCACATCAAAATGCAACCTGACATGTTCTTTGTTCTTTCTCCCTTCAGAAAAATCTACTTTAAATGCTTCCCATGTGCCTTTTTTGTAAGCTTATCATCTGAACAGATTAGAGAAAATTAGGAATAAAGGATCCATTACAAATTTGTAAGGAGACCAAGGCTACAATCCTATCCACACTTACTTGGGAGTAAGCCCAATTGACTGTAAGGAGACTTACTTCTGAGTAGAGCTGCATAGGCTTGGGCTCCAAGAATCTGATGCTATATATGGGGATAATCAGAGGGAGACCTATTACTATCCCGCATGCCCTGTTGTTGCTACTGCACTCTTTTCATCACATATTTGCTTAAGAGCAATTTGCCATTAAACAAATATACTAAGTACCATACATGTCTTTGATCCTCATGGTACAAGTTTTTGTAAATTACCTCACTAATGCTGCTAGCTGCTATCAAAACATGGAACAACATCCACAAAAAATAAATGTAAATCTAACGTGAAATCTCAGGGAAGAGGGTTATCTGTGTAATAATAATCTGTTTGATCAGTGTGCAAAGGAATTACTTGAATGTTTGTTTAGAAATAAACCCCACTGATTTTTTTCCCCATGTAATTGTGCATATGATTGTAGCTCTAGAGGTAATTTAAATATACTGAACCACATTATAAGAACTCTACTACCACCTCTTGTTTTTCTTCTCAAAATGGGGGGTTACTGTCTCTTGCATTTCTTTAGGAAAAATAGTCACTATTTCACATGGTCAAGCAGGTTATATCTCCCAACCTTCCTGAACCTGCTGGCATGCAAAAAATGTTCTCAACTTGGTTTCTGGGGGATATAGTAATAGTATGTTCACTGATCATATTTTACATGTGGCAGAGAAGAGTCCTGTAATATTCCTTAGTAGCTGCAGAAGTAATGAGCATGAGATTTCTGTAGGATTTGTTATCATCCTGACATAACTGACAGCCCAATCCTATGCATGTCTACTCAGAAGCAAGTCCCATTAGAGTCAATGGGGCTTACTCCCAGGAAAGTGTGGATAGGATTGGGCTGTGAGTCCAGAAAATTCACTCTTGTTTTTTCCTCTTCAAGATGGCTACCTGCTACTGATTCTGAATCTGTTTTTATGAGTCATAATTGCCTATTTTTCATACTCAATAAAAATGAACTGCTTCTTGGTTACCTCAGGTTTTAACACCTGTAGACACTCAATTTTCTGTAACTGATTTATGTGATAGGGGTTGGCATGACTGGAAATTTGCCCTTAAACTTTAGCCAAATGAAGTCCCAATTTTCTTTACCTTTAGGGGTTTATCTATCATAGGCATGTGTCACTGGGAGATTATGGAGGCTTTTAATTCCGTTTCAGTACTGAACCCATTAGCTACAATGTGTCAAAACATTTCATACATTTTTGATAATTTGTACATGTAAACAGAAACATTTCTACTACAGTATTTGTCCCCATCAAGACAAGCCACATAATGTTATCATTTGTTCAATACCTGCCAAATTCCACCCCTTGTAAGCTATTTTGTCTTCCATTCCTCTATTAGAAGACTGGTCACTTACTCAAAGAATGAACCTACTGCCCCAACATTTGGGAATAGTGATTACAGTAGTTTTTATACTGGATGACAAATTCTGAATAATCACCATGCCAAAAGAAAATCACACTGGCTTCCAGAATAATGTCAAGCTCCATACTTATCAATTTCAGTTTACTTAGGCCAATTATTTCCATTACCCTTGGAACAGCAGTAAGCTGATAGGAACTTAGATTTCTCACTTCTAGGTTTACTGGTCAAGGTGATGGCTTTAATCTATTACCTTTCAGGGCTTAGATTGAAAAGACCCATTTCTTTGCAATATCTCATAATGACCTCTTAGATCACCTTTTAGGCCACAATCCCATCAGCTCCAGAAATGATAACCCAATCCTAACCACCCCTCCCCCATTGCACCACTGCAGTGGAGTCAGTGCAAGCATCTTATGGGGGAAGTTGGAAGGCTGGAGGTCTTCTTCAGGTAAGGTGGCATTTATTCCCCTGCCTTAGGAAAAGCCCCAGCTGCCACAACAGGTCTACTCAGACCTGCTTGAGCTAAGTAGCTGGCACAAGTCCAAGTAGATCTGTGCTGGTAGATCCAGCCTGGAAAAGGGGATAAGTTATGGTATGCACAGTTGCTGTCTATCTCAACCCCTCACAGGCCTGATCTGCCCACTCCCATCCCATTCTGCCTCCACCCTGCTCAGCGTGGAACTCGCCTTCCACAGCTCCTGCTGCTGACAGTGCAGGCTGATGCAGGCTCTCGAGCCAGTTCTGGCAACTGCTGTGTTGTTCTGAATCGCTTTATGAAACTTTTATGATGGCTAGCACTGGTGCAGCACATGCAGTACCAGACTGTGCAGCCCACATAAGTATGTACAGGTCCAGCCTATTTATACACGGATTTTTTATACACGGATTTGACTCAACACAAATGGCCCCTGCAAATGAGAAGGAATGTGCTAATCCCTGGAGAAGGGGAAAATGCATCCCTTTAAAATCAGTTTTAAAAACTGAACAATCCTTTAACAGCCTCCTTAATGAGAGAGAGAGAGAGAGAGGGCAGCAGGCTAACAATCCATCAATCCTTCTCTCTCCTGCTGACCCCTCCCTTCCCCCAGTGAAAGAAAGGTGATTATTTTGCATTGGTGAAGGGAGGGGCTAAATGAAGTGCTGATGGATTGTCTTCTTAATGACTCTTATCTTCGAGTCAAAAGGTCAGCTAGGTTGTTTTTCAATCACTGGAGCAAAGAAACTTTGTTTTTTAAATTGATTTGCTATTTTTTGTTATCCAGGTGAGTGCTTGGAAGGAACCCAGGAGAATAATTATTCTCAACCTTTAATTGCTGCTTTTTGTGAGGAAACTAAAGGGAGAGGTTTGCTAGGGAGACCTTTGCACAGGCTTAGGGTGAAGGAGCTTGGAAGCTCCCAAGAGGCAGGGAAGCAAAGGGGAAGGGAGTCCAGTAAGAACAGAGGGTAGGTGCTGGATTGATAAAAACAGGACTCTTAGGGAAAATAAGTGAACTACTAAGTACTGAGAAAAGAGGATGCAAAAGAAATGACCATAAGAAGCAGAGAGACAAAAAAAAAAAATCACAAAGCCTAAACTATATGTATAGTTAACAGGAATGGGGCAGAGGAGAAAGCAAACACTACAATATATTTATAAAGTTTTTTTGAAGTGTACACTATCTTGTTCGTAGAACTGAAGTTACACTCTCATGAGACCATGTAGCTCCCATGTTAGGTTTGTTATGGTTTTTTAAAATTAAACAGTTGGCACAGTCTGAATTTATTCAAAGGGGAGGAAGCCTCCAAGAGAATGCTTGAGCTATGACACCACTCATAATAAACTTTAAATGTACTACCCCTTTTTTACACCTGACTAATCACAACAGAATAAGAATGTGCATTTATTTAAAAAATGAAGAAAGACAATATTATTCATTTTTTTTTATTTGGATTGCCATTCTTCCCAGTCCTCAGTGTTGACTCACATTATTATAGCACTGTGCATGTCCATGAGCCTTAATGCCTCAGTAATACCAACAAAGACCACGTAGACCCAGGAGAATCAAGGTACTACAAGAAAAAAATAATCTCATGTTAGTAATTCTGAAATATTGCCTATAAACCATTACTTGCGCTACTTTTCAAAGATGCAAAAGAGATTAAGCATTTTGGGCATTTATTCAATGTGCTATATCATTATGCTAAGCATTAGTGCTGTGAGGTCTGTTTTATACAGTACATACAGCAGAATGAGGCACTAGATTGCTGCAGTGACAGGAACCACATTTTTGAATGCTCCTCTACACTGAAAATAAGCTGCAAATGGAAAACCAATGCAAAAGGCAAAAGGGGTTGGCTAGCACTTTACAGCCCAATCCTGAGCTGCCCAGCACCCAGAGGAGCAGTGGTGCTGAAATGGCTGCTGCTGCATCCTATGGCTACTGGGCAGCCACCAGTGGCTATTTAGCCAGCACAGAGTAAACCAGCCCATGTTGGGCTGGAAGGCCCAATACAAGGCTCTGGATCCCACTCCCTCCTCCACCCTGGAATGCCTCACCCACACTTCAACTTAACATTTTGCCATCCAGTGTTTGCGCAGAGCTCCAGCTGGCGTGCAACCAGCTTCTGCCAGGCACTGGTTCAGTGCTAGCTCGTGCTGAGCTGGGCCTGGCCCTGGCCCAGCTGTAAGTGTGCAGGTATGTCTTACAGCACATTTGTGGCACTGAACGCTAGTGTAGGCCTGACAAGATCAGGTCCTAAGGGCACAATCCTAACCAGGTCTGCTCAGAAGTAAGTCCTATTGTGTTCAATGGGACTTACACCCAGGAAAGTGAGGTTAGGATTGCAGCCTTACAGCCCAATCCTATCCACACTTTCCTGGGTGTAAGCCCCATTGAATCTAATGGGACTTAATTCTGAGTAAACATGCATAGGATTGGGTTGCCAATCTCTTATGTACTAATCCAGGGGTCTCCAAACTTTTTGGCCAGAGGGCCACATGAAATGTCTGGCACAGTGCTGAGGGCCAGAAACAAATTTAAATATAAAATTTAAATAAATAAATTAGAGATGGAACTAAGATGAATGAGTAAATGAACAAGTGGGCTCATTCACTCAGCCTCTCAGGCCCTCAGAACACCCTCCAGATGCAATCAGAGCACAGCTCTGGTCATGTTCAGTTGAGTGGGCCAGAGGCTTTCAGGGGACAAGAGGCTGGCCACGGGCCACATCGAGGCTCGCTGAGGGCCGCATCTGGCCCCTGGGTCGGGGTTTGGAGACTCCCTGTACTATCTATGGGTAGAGGTGTGTGTTTCTGGTAAAATAGGATTACAGCCTTACTGTCCGCTTGGAGGCAGGCTGTGCAGCATGGCCTTTCCCAGTTTGAAGAGACACTTGGCCAGCAGTCTGAGGCAAAGAGGCAAAGAAGAAAGGCCCATAGCCAGGGAGACAGACCAGGAACAGACTGCACTTGTTCCCAGTGTGGAAGGGATTGTCACTCCCGAATTGGCCTTTTCAGCCACACTAGACGCTGTTCCAGAACCACCATTTAGAGCGCGATTCCAGTCTTTCGAGACTGAAGGTTGCCAATACTTACTGAACACAATGGGCTTACTTCTGAGTAAACTCTGTCCGCTGAGCTAAGCCTGTTACTGCTTGCTTGTCATATTGCATTGCTGGTCTCGCTGCCAGGCAGTGGGGATCTGGGGGGGCGGGTGCTGTGAATACCAATGGACACTACCTCAAATACCAATGGTGGTACAAGTACCATTGGTTGAGGAACAATGGGCTAGTAGGATTGTCCTCCCTGAGGTGCTAGCTTTCTGCCTGAGAGAATATTTTCTCCCCTTTGATGGAGCCTCATGGCCTGGTTCTGGTGTGACCCCCTCCCCAGCTCCTATGCGCTCAAGTTCCAGCTTAACAGCAACATGGTCTAAGGACCAAATCCTATGTCTGTCTACTCAGAAATAAGTCCCATTAGTCAATGGGGCTTACTCCCAGGAAAGTATGGAAAGGACTGCAGCCTCAGAGCCCCATCCTCTGCAGATCTACTCAGAAGTAAGTTCCATTAGAGTCAATGGGGCTTACTCCCAGGTAAATGTGCAGAGTTGCAGCCTTGGGCTGCAATCCTATCCATACTTACCTGAGAGTAAGCCCCACTGACTGTAATGGGATTTACTTCTGAGTAGATACGCACAGGATTGGGTTGTTAGAATCCAATCCTACGACTGTCTACTCAGAAGTGTCCTACTGCAGTTAATGGGCTTATTCCCAGGAAGGTGTGCACAGGATCGCCCCTCAGAGCGCAATGCAACGCACGTCTACTCAGAAGGAAGTCCCACTGTAGCCAGTGGGCTTACTCCCAGGTAGGCGCGCGTGCCATCCTCATCAGGGCACGCGCCTGCCCTCTCAGAGTCGTTGGGCGAGTGGAACAGGAGAGCGCGTTCTCTCCCCATGATGCACCGCGGCGGCGGCAAAGCGCAGGCGTTGGGGGGAGGGAGCGCGGCGCCGCTTTCCCGCGAATTCAGTTCAAAGGGAGGAGGGGGGAGGGGGCAGGAGCGCTCCCAGCGGCGAAGCGCGCGGAACAACCAAACTCTGGCAGGATGGTTCTTGTGTCGGCGTAGGCGGGGCTTGCCGGCGGCCAATGAGGCGGCACGGCGCCATCGCGGGAACCAATGGGCGCGCGGCGGAGGGGGCGGGAGCGGCGCCGCCGCCGTCGGGTTTGGCTGGGCACAGAGGGCGCCTGAGGAGAACGGAGCGGGGAGACTTGGAGGAGTTGAGCGCGGCACTTCCACTTCCTCCTCCTCGCTCGCTCGCCCACCTCACCTCGCCTCGCGCCCCTTCACCCCCAGTCCCCGTCGGCTCCGTCCCCGTCACGCTCCGACCCGGCGGCGGCGAGGCCCTCATGGCTCCTCAGAAGCACGGCGGTGGCGCGGGGCCCAGCTCGGGTGCGCCCAGTGGAGGCGGCGGTGCCGTCGCTGCCACCGCCACGGGCGGAGGAGGCGCGGGAGGCGGCGCCGGCGGGGGGTTCGGCGGCTCTACCTCCGCGGCCGCCCCTGGTGGCAAATCCGGGGGCGCTGCCGGGGGTGGCGGCGGGAGCGGCTATTCTGGCGGCGGGGGCGGCGGCGGGGGCTCCTCGGCGTCTTCGGCGGCGGCCGCCTCGGCTGCGGCCCTCCCGCCGGTGAAGAAGCCGAAGATGGAACAGATCCAGGCCGACCACGAGCTCTTCCTCCAGGCCTTCGAGAGTGAGTGGGGTGCTGGGGGGGGGGCGAAGGGCTGCAACTCCCCGCCAGCCTTCCCTTCCCGCTCCACCCCGCTTTTCTGGGGCCGAAGCGGGTGGGCGGAGAGGAGGCTGCAATCCTGTCCGCACTTACCTGGAAGTACTCCCGTTGACTGTAATGGGAGTTTCTTCTGAGTAGACACACGTGGGATTGGGCTCTAAGGGGCAGTCATGCACACTTACCTGGGAGTAAGCCCCACTGACTGTAATGGGGTTTACTTCCGAGTAGACAGACAGAGGGTTGGGCTGTAAGGCTGCAATCCTAGCCACCCTTTCCTGGGAGCAGGCCCCACCGCCTACAGTGGGACTTCTGAGTAGACGTGCATCGGATTCGGCTCGAAGTCGTCTCAGTCACTCATGGAAAGGCAGGCCAACTTTCCTTCGTCTGTGTCTGTGTGTGTGAGAGAGTCGGTCTTTCTCGGGTGTTTTGGGCGGGAGGTGCGGGACTCTAGAGGCAGAGCTGTTGCTTTAGGGTTGTCAGCTCGAGGGGCCCCCCATAGGGATATCCGCTCCCTGCTGATTCCTTAATGAGGCAGTGCTACACACGTCCACCCCAGAGCTTTTTAGGGACAACGAAATTGCGCATCTCCATAGGGTTTGTGTTGAGAGAGAGAGGGCGCGGAGGGTTTGTAAAGTGATATGTTGTTTCGAACATTTTGTTCCCTGCCCTTGAGAGCTCCTTCAGGAGCAGGAATAAAAGAATTGTGGGAACCTGGTCTCCTAAAGCAGTCCCAGTGCTTGCCTCACAAAATAACACTTTTCTAAAAGCCCAATTATCACACTGTAGCATTATCCACAGTACCGCTGTGGGTAATAGACCACTGTAGTACAGCATACTTGCTCCAGGTTTAAGGCATAACCAGTGCTTTATCATACTTACCTGTTTAGGACACATCACACACTTCATGTTTAAAATTGCCTCATAAAGAATGAATGCATTGACATGGGTTGGAGAGCTTGTGAAGGCAAAACAGTGTAGATGCAGCCCAAAGTCTGATGTGTGCTCACCATCTGTATAAATGTAACCGTGTGCTTTATGTTTTGCTTATTTTAAGGACTTTTAAACTTGAAAGGGTTTACAGTTCAGTTCCAGCAGAATGATTTATGAATAAGTTCTGCAGTTAACAAACTGTTTTGAAAAATGAGCAGAGAAGTTAGCTCCACAACGCTTGTGTCTTTTCATGACACTTGTAGAACAAAGTTGTCAATAATATTAATGGCATATGCTGTTGGAATTTTAAAGTTGAATGGGAGTGAAGGACAATTGACATCAATTTTTCTATTTTGTGTTTTAGTCAATATTCTAGTATTCTGAAGCATTTTCTTCTGTTGTGGTTAGACTTTAAGAGGGTGAAGCTTTTATAAAACGTTTAAGTCTAAGCTGTTATGCTGGAATAATAAGGCCATTTCTTCCCTAATGTGTAGTACTTCACCATTTTACCAGTGGTGACTGGGAATGCCACACAGCAACCGTCAATTTGTTATAGGTGGCAGTTACACGATTATGGTTTGAGAGTGCTTGCCCATCTTGGTATAATCAAGATATTTGTGTACTAAACATATATGATATGAATGGGGAATGTTGTATATTCAAAACTCCATCTTACCTGTAGAAAAACTAGTCAACTGGCAAATAGGCTGCTTTCTAAAAGTGTTCTATTTTCTCTCACAGAACCAACACAGATATATAGATTTCTACGTACCCGCAATCTTATAGCTGTGAGTAATAGTTCATTTTTGTCATCATCATCATCCTTTATTTACGGTCACAGACCCAACATTCATTTTTGTCTTAACTTTCAGAGAAAGCTCTCTAAGAATGTCTAACATTTTTTCTCTTCTATTTCAGCCAATATTCTTGCACAGAACTCTCACTTATATGTCCCACAGGAACTCCCGAACAAATATCAAAAGGTAACTTTATTCATTCAAAAATGTTATCACTTTAGTATTCTGGTCTTGTTGCCCAAAACAAATTAGATACTTGCATGTAACAGCTCATGTGAAATATGAATTATAATTATTTTTGTAATTGGGACCAAAATTCTTATAGCCATATTCATTTGGTGGTGAACCTGATGACTTGATGATTAATGAATATATAATGGGGGCTTTACAGTCATGCTTGTTTGAATTGCTACTTGATATGGTTTCTAGTATGAGGTTGGAGTAGCAGTTTTTTGTAGACATACTGTCTTAATGATCAGCAATGAAAAAACATTGACAAGTGCGTGAGGAAAGATACAAAGATTACTTTGCACAAATAACAAATTAATATGCTTCAGAACCAATTGTCTTGTAGCTTATTAACTTTAAATACTGCATGTTATTTACTGTTATAAGCTAATGATGTTACAGCAAAGGCAATAATACTATTTTTCAGCTCAGTGTTACTAATGTTCCTGCCTCATTACTAATGTTCCTGCCTCATTACTGTAAGCTGAGTTTCTAAGTATAAACTATAAACAATGCTGGGCAAACTAAAAATGGAATTCCTAACTCTTGGTGTTTGTAAACTGGAAAACTTGAAATAACTAATACATTTTAAAATCTGTCTTTATTTTGAGGCCTTCCTACATGCTATATAATATGTTTATCTGAGACAATCTATCAGGAATAATTAAATATTATTTACATTAATAATAAGCTAAGATGGTGGTTTCCAAATTGTGTGCTGTGGTGGACTTGCATGGGTGCTGCTGGTGCCAAGGGATATTTTCCCAGAGGTACCAGATGCACGTCTCTAAAACAGTGACAGAACTGTAGGGGCACCATGAAGTAATTGGTTCAGCATGAAGGGTGCCATGAACAGAGTAAGTTTTTGGAAACAACTGAATAAGAATATAAGAAAAGCCCTGCTGGATCAGACCTATCTTGACCAGCACTGACCTGTCTTGACCAATTGCCTCTGAGAATCCATGAGCAGGAGAGAGAGGCATATTTCTCTCTGGCTGTTGCCTCCCTGGAATTACATTGTGGTATCCACAGGGTTCTGTTCCTGGACACCCCCCCCCTGCAGATAGCAAATTCCACAGATAAAATGGGGGGGCCACAACAGCAAACCAGAGGGGCCTCTCTGAAGCGTTGGTTGGGGGGGCCTCTGAGGTGCTTGGAGGCTGTGAAAGACTTACCTGCACTTCAGAGCACCTCCTGGATGAGATCAGAAGGCACTTCAGTCATGTCTGGGAGGTCCTTTAGGCCTTATAGATGTGGGTTTGGCACCCACATTGAGTGAAATCTGCAGGTGAAAAACCTGCAGATAAGGAGCGCCCACTGTAGTATTCAGAGGCATACTACTGCCTGGAAGTAGCTATTATGACTTGTAACCATTGATGGATGTGTTCTCCATGACTTTGCCCAATTCCTTTTTCAAGTTATCTAGTGTGGTCACCACATTTTATGGCAACAGACTAATTATGTACTGTACGAAGTACCTTTTTTGTGCCTTTAATCTCTTATCAGTCAGTTTCACTGAATGGCCCCAGTTCTCATCTTGTGAGAAAGGGAGAAATACTTATTTCTCTACCATGCATGATTTTATAAGTCTCAATCATGATCTTTTCCCCTCCATTTGGCTTTTCTCCCAAGTTTAATAATCCTCAGTATTCTGACTTTTTGTCATGAGGGAGGTGGCGTGGTCCTCTGATCATTTTGGTTGCACTGTTTTGCTCTTTTCTAGCTCTGCAATATTATTTTAGTATTTATATACTGTCTTTCTTGAAGACTGGTAGACGTGAGACACATGGACTCAATGCAGTTTACATAGGCAGACTGACCATAAACCCCATTTTTTCAAATTTGGCTTTTACAAAGGTTATTCTATGAGTGAAACTCATAGGATCCTCTGTTTCTCCATGTTTCCCTTCATGGAGCAATTGTTGTCCTCACTGTACAGCTCTTATGCTTTACAAGCTTCTGCTAGTAGCTACAAAACATGCCTCTGGCTTTTTCTCAAGATGTTATCCATTTCTTGCCAGTTCACATTCTTTCATCTTTAGCTAGCAGCTTCTGGTCTCCCATCGAAGGCGAAACTCAAGCTGATCCTGCTTAGTTTTTTGAGTCAAGGTGAAAGCTCAATCCTCAGTCCACCCTGTATAATATATTTTTTGCAGTGCGGCAACAAACTGTACACATTATTTCAAGTGTAGTTCCCCTGTATATTTGTAGAGGAGTAGTTATAGTATTAACAGTCCTATTTGTGATCCTCTTCCTATTGACTGCAGAATGAAATTTGCCATCTTCACAGCCATTGTGTACTGGGTCAACAATTTCATTGAGCTGTCCAATGCAATCTCTCACTGACAGTTTAGGTGCCATCAGTGTATATCTAGAGCTGGAATTCTTACCCCCAAGCTGGAATTCTTACCCCCAAAGTGCATCATTTTAGATTTACTGACAGTGAATTGGACTTTGCATTTGGTTGCCCATTACTTAATTTAGAGAAGTTCATTTTGGTACATTTCAATCTGCTTTAATTTTTATCTCCCATAGTAATTTGGTGTCACCTGTGAACCTGGCCCCTCTCTGTTCATACGTGGTCTGGATTTAGGAGTGAACAACATAAAAAAACAAAACTAAAAATCTGGTCCTGGCACAGATCTTTGGAGGGACCTCACTTTTTACTTCCCTCCATTGTGAGAATTGCCTATGTATTCTTAGTTGCTTCTTTACCAGTCATCAACCCAGAAAAGAACCAGTCTACTTACTCTGGCTGCTAGGTTTACTCAAGAACTTTGGGGAGGAACTCTGTCAAAAGCTCTTTGAAAGTCTAAGTATATAACTTCAGTTGATCTACCTTTTCAGGTGCTTACTGGTGCTCTTGGAAAACTCAAGATGGTTAGTGGAATGGGGCTTCTTTAGCGGTAACCATGCTGATTCTCTTTCAGCATGACTCTTCTAGATTCTTATAATTTTATCTTTAGTTATGGTTTTCACCAGTTTGCCTGGAAACAGCATTAAACTGACTAACCTTTAACTTCTTGGATCCTTTTTAATATTGTGACATTGCCCACCTTCCAGTCTACTGGCACAGAGGTTGATAGGATAAATGACATATTTTTGTTCAATAAGCAGTTCATGTTTGAGTTCTTTAAGAACTCTTGCCACCTGGACCGATGATTTAATTTTTAATTTGCAAGTACAGTGCAAGAACAGTGATTTTTAACCTGTTTCATCTCATGGCATACTGGCAAGAAACTAAAATGGTCCAGGCACACCATCGGTTTTTTGGCAATTGATAAGACGCACTGTGCTGATGGAGGGCTCACATCTCCCAGTTGCCCTACTAATAAATGATCCTCTCCCAAATTCCCTCGGCACACCAGTGTCCCATAGCACATTGAAAATGTGCTGTGAAAATGGCTGCTGTCTAGTACATAATCCCTTGCCACTTCTGTTTGAGAAGACCTTTCAGGAATAGATATCTGCCCTATATCTTCTGAAGTGAAAACAGATGAAAAGAATTCATTCAGCTTCTCTGCTGTCTTAGTTCAATCTTCACTTTTGTTTTCTCATTATCCAGCTGTTCAGCTGCCTCCCCAAAGCTTTCAGAAAAAAGAATTAAAAAGCTCTTGTTTTCCTTGCCTCATATTCTTTTGTTTCTTTTGTCAGAGATTGTGTTCTCATTTGGACAAGGCTTCTGTTATAGCTTATTTGGCTCTCAAGACCTATGGTAGCCATCTCCTGGACCTGGTGGCAGTTTCCTACTTAGTAGTATTCATTCACAGAACTTCTTACATGCAATCCTTCTTACATGTTAATCCTAATTAAAACAGTTGCACTTACTTCTGAGTAGACGTGCATAGGATTACACCAGTGGTTTTCAGATTGGAGCGTCGCAACACCCCAGCCTGAAGGCCCTGGCCTCTTCCCCCTTAAGGAGCAAGGAGGCAGTGAGGAGGCAGCGATGTGATCTCCAGGAGCTCATCACTGGCTGGGATGCACTCACCAGTCCCTGTAGCAGCCATCCTGGGGTGTGGGGAGCCCTGCATGAGCGCTTGCAAGCCCCCCCCGGCTTCTAAAAGTGAAAGTGGAGCAATTGTACTCCACTTTCGGTTTTGTGGAAGTGGATCGTGATCGCTCCACTTTCACTTTTGATGACCTTGGGAGCCCTGCAGGGCTCCCTGCACCCCAGGATGGCTGCTTCAGGGACTGGTGAGTGTATCCCAGTCCCTGCACCCCCATTAGTAACAACGCAATCCTGGGGATTGTGTCGCTGACTCCCCCTGCTCCCATCAAGACTTACTGTGGTTCAAACTCTCCCTGAGAGTGTCTCCCTGAGAGTTTGAAAATAGCTGGATTACACTGTTGTAGTTTGAAAAACAGGGGAAAAAACCTCCATGCACTATAGAGAGATTCAACCCTCTTGACAACATGACCTACCAATTGTTTCCATCAGTCAGTAAACTAGAGTTCTTGTGAAATGTCTGAAGGTAAGAGTCATCAAATGTTTCCAGGCTATAGAGTGAAACAATAACTGCCTTGCATACCTGAAGAAAATGGCATGCGACAAAAGGTCCTGTGAATTTTTCTTCAGGTCCTTCCTAGAATCCTCAAGTTGAGTAAGACGTCTTTACCTGAAGTGTCGACATGTTGATGTCAGTGTGCAGAAACTGGCAGTGCAAAACTGGTAGCACCGTGCTTCACACGCAGTATTTCTTAAAGGAGATAGTGGGTAGTCTTGTAAATGTAAATATTCTTGTTCCTATATTGTGCTAACTCTGCAAGGAGACAAAGAGCAAAGCTGAGAAAAAACTGTCCCCATGAGCTGAGAAAATATCTTCCCACCCCTTCATGTTGTGGAATATAGAATATTATTCAAGGAAGGAAGCTTTTTAAAATGGCAGGAGCTTATGCCCCAAATGCTGTATTTGCTATTTGTTTGTTACAGCACTGAACAATTTAACTTACTTTGGAAAAATAAGGATGATAAAAATTGTGGCTCAGTTTGTATTAATCCCAGATATTGATACTAACCTGACAAATACTTCTGAAACTCAATCATGCTAAAAAAAAATCATCAGATATTTCATCTCCAGATGAACCCCTAAATTCATTTCAAAATTTGCTATAGTTGAAATTTGGTGGTGACCAATAACAGACTTGAAATGTGTATTTTCTGACTTGCAGGTATGAAATTTCTTATTGAGATTCGTGTTTTTCTCAATGCCCTGTAAGTGCACCTAAAGCATGCCACAAAAGTTATTAAAATTTGAAACAGAGAAAACCTTTAGCCATGTCAGCTACAAGAAGCGGGAAAAGTCGTTGACAGACCCGCTAGGAGGCATTGGTCCCAGTTGCACTCCCAGTCACAGCTGGTGTTGGAGGTTGGGCACTGGCTAAGGGCCCACACTCATCAGGCAGCCCAGTGCTCTGTCAGGGGACAAATAAGAGGCACCATGTGTAACCCACTGTAGGGCTCCTGCCACTACTCACTGTAACATTATTGTAACACAGTCTGTATTGAACTGCCTAGATGTGCAGTGTCCACTCTTCATAGCAGATAAGCAGGTCACCACGACAATCTACATTCTTGTCACAAATCTCTCACTATTTTCCTAATTCATAGAAAATACTAGAGGAGGTCTGTAATCCCAGAGACCTGTTCCAGGCAGGGGAAGATACGGGCTCATTGTTAAAGGAGTGGGTCCCTTTTAAAGGATAACTTCTATCTTTCTAAGAGTGTCTTCCTTTCCTGAATCTCATTCTCCATTATAGCAGAGGAACTGTCATCAGAAATCTCTCCGCTTTTCCAGGTCAGCAATTTTGGCTTCAGCAGAAAAAACTTGTTCAACAATAGCATTTCCATGCCCAATAAATAGTTTTATATATAGTCATATATATGGCACTCTGCGATACACTGGAAAGCAACGCATCTCAGATGGCTTTCTCCCTTAAATAGTTACTGTGTTCTGGTTTTTTGGGAGAATGGTTTACAGCTTATTTACTTGAAAAGCTAGCATTCTGGTGCTGACTGCAGCCAGGTTGATCTCTGGAACATCTTGATTGGAGCGCGTTACTCTTTCACTGTTTGATCTGTACTAGCTTCCTTATAGTGCAGTACAGTAAGGATAAAGCAAGGTGCTGGTTGTGACCTCTTAAAGCAGTGTTCTCAAACTGTGGGTCGGGACGCACTAGGTGGGTCATAAGCCTATTCTAGGTGGGTCTTCATTCATTTCAATGTTTTATTTTTAATATATTAGACTTGATACTACCATGATATGTAACTGCATTTGGGAAATGTTACAGATCAAGCTACTATGTATATTCTTTTAACAACGATAGTAAATGGGTCTTACTCCTGGATAAGCGTGGGTAGGATTGCAGCCTAGGATTGTTAAAAATTTTCCTACTTGATGGAAATCACTTCTGGTCATGACATCACTTCTGGTGTGTCCTGACAGATTATCATTGGAAAAAGTGGGTCCCAGTGCTAAATGTGTGAGAACCACCGTCTTAAAGCCTTAGGTACTTTTAAAATCTACTTCCACAAGTTTCTGCCTGATTATTAAGATATTTGGTGGGAGGCTTGGCTCTATGTGCTGACATGTGCAGAGGCTTGTTTAGCATGTGGTTTTTTTGTGGTGGCAACAGCATCCAGACCATGCAACTTACTGCCCTGGGAGACTTGTGTTGCACACATTCCCCCCTCTCCTAACTTTCAGGTGCATTTTAAAAAGACTGTTTAGTTGGGCTTTGGGGACTGCTGTGAGCTGGATGGAGGTATCTTTTTGTAGTGGTGGCTTTATTTTGGGTATTACATTTTGTTGTAGCGTGTTTCATATTAGCCATTTTTGAGGCCTTGAAGATGATAAAGCAACATACAATTTCGATTTAATAAATTTAAGATGCAATCATATACACATTTTCCGGAGAATAATCCCATTGAACAAAGGATGTGCTTCTGAGTAGACGTGCATAGAATTGCACTTAAAAGTGTTAGCTGTTCAGTGAATTAGAAACGTAGTGTGAACCATTGTAGAAGTTAGCTTTAGGAGGCTGAGAAAGTTGGACTGAGTTCAAGTTTGAGAGTAACAAGTGGTGCTCGTCTTAAATTTAGCAGGGGGAAAGTAACCATCTCTGTTAACACCAGCATAGTTCCGAGCACTGAACTATGGTTCCAGACTGATTATCCGTGAATTCAGGAGTCACGGTTTTATCTAACCGTAGGTTCCAAACCCATGGGTTCAACTGGACCTGGTCTCTCGAAACATGACTGGAACTGTATTCTGGTCGTGTCTGAAGGGCCTTCTGAGAGCCCGGGAAGCTGCACCCCCCCCCGCCCTTCTGAAGGTCAGAGAGTTTCCCCTGCTGTCAGAAGGCCCTCCAGGCACAACCAGAGCATAGCTCTGATCACATATGGAGGATTATAGGGTGCCTGACCTGCGAATTTGATTATCTGCGGGTTTCTTCATCCACAGGAGGTCTGGGAACAGAATCCCTGCCAATGCTGAGGCATAACTTTATCTTTTTAGGGGTTATTTGCTGGTATTTCTTATGCATTTTTCAAGATTATGAACTATTTTGGGACAGGAGACCTTTTAATTTAACTTGTCTGGAAACTGCTTTCAACTTTTGTTGAAAATGTATATAAATATTTTTAATAGTCAAAAGTTTAACCATCTGTGCAGAAGAATAAAATTAAGTGAATGCTTTGGAAAATCCATTGTTAGAAACATTTTAGTGAATGCAAATAGATATGAAATCAAAGCACCTTAGGAATGATAATGTTTTTATTTAACTTAGTGTTTCTCAAACTGGGTTGCAACCTGATTTTTCATGGGTCATGTAATGTCACCTGCTGCCCTGCCCAAGCTTCTGGGTTGCCAAACTCTGTGATGAAGGTGGGTTGTGGGTTGGGAAAGTTTGAGGACCACCGGATTAACTTTCAATGTTCAGTGCAGTTCTGTTGCTGTAGTGGCCACTGCTCCTATCAGATAGTATTAAACGTTTGCTGTGTGCAGCATTTTTATCCCACATGAATAGTTTCCATGTAGTGGTGGTATTTTGGAAGAGCAGTGATAACAGACTAATGTGGCAACAAAATCTAACTTTTCAATATCGTCTTATGTGTGGCAAAATTATTGGCTTCTGCGGTTTTGTTTCTTGTACTACAGATTTCTGAGTAGTGTTAGTAGTACATTGTAAAATAGCACAGATCTACCCTAGCAGCATACTAGGAAAAGAAGAAATAAGGTTTTCCTATTCTGTAGCGAATTGGTTGAAAGCTTTAGCCTTCAAGACACACTTGCGAATAGTTGTTTTGCCTCATTAACCTTTAGGAAGAGTTACAGAAAAGAGACCAGAATGCAAAGCATTTGTAAACTGGACATGTTGGTTCTTTCAGGCCATGTACTACTAATGAATAGTATAAATTTATATGTTCAGGCTTGTAAAAATTTAGAGAACCAGTCACTTCATAGTGATAATCATAGAAAATGCAAGCTGTAAAAAGAGTAATTGAACGTGGTTGTGTGAGAAGGGTAGTACTGGTAGTAATTTTATCATAGGCAAGTGATTGGATATTATGTTCTCCAAGGAGGAAAAGTCTTGTGTCTTTGGTTGTATTAGTGAAGTAAATCTTATGCATTTAAACACCTTCAGGAAAAATATTTCAGAAGGATGAAAAGTGAATTGCCTTAGCGTAATGTGTCATAAATGTGAATAAAAGTTCGAGTCACTGGTTCGATACTCAGACTGGTCCATCAGAATGGGGAGGAACATGGGTGCTACAAGAATGACTAGTTTCTAGACATCTAGGGGTAGATGGGGATTGCCTTCCTGAGTCAATTTATAGTACCCATTAAGGTGGCTTATATAGAGTCTGTTTAATGTTTTAATTTGAATAAGTTGCAAAGCAAAACATTTAAATATAGAAGGAACTTGTGCTGCTGTGTGTTACTCTGAACCTTTGTGGAGCACCTTCCTTATGAGTACAGCTGTATTTTTTGATAACTAAATAAAAACGCAAAACCACATTGTAATAAACTCCATGTTTTTCATACATCTCTATCCATAGTTAATGAGTTAGGAAAACTGGTATCATGTATTCAGTTGTGACAAACACAGAGCATCGCATTTTGTTTTTAATTCAAAAATGAAAAACACCAAATATCTCTAGTTATGAGGAAAGGCTATGTCTGTTGAAGCTGTAGATGTCTAATACTTTTCCAAAATGCCAAGAGCCTCAAGCTGAGGCATTGTTATCAGTGAAACCAAAACAAGTAAAACAACAATGCCATTTTCAACCATTGTGCTTAACACAGACAGAAATTCAGAGGAGCAGTAGTTTAACCAGTCTCCTAATGGCAGTGCAAGGGCTGTGATTGATGACAGTGAATTTGTACTGCAGGACTTGTTTATTTAAGTCTTAGTTTTACTTGGGTGTTCAGCCATGCTGGGAATGATGCTCTAGTTTACTAGGATTTGTGTTTAAACATAGTGACTAATCCGAATGTTTGAAAAACTACTGGATCTTCACAGGTTATATATTTCCTTTGTGAGGGGGTAAGGGGCTTTTCTTGGAGAAAAGTCATGTTGTCATACAGTGTCTTGTGATAGAAAACCAGTATATGTGCAAGCTGTAAAGAGGGGGCAGAAAAGAACAGCTATCTGCAGTATTTTCTTGCCTCCTAGTTTGAACATACCTTTGGAATTTGAGTGGATGGCTGGTGACAATCACTAGTTTTCCCAAAACATTTTATAACTAAAGTACAATTTGCCCTTTGTATCCGTAGGGAATCTGTTCCAGGTTCCCCCCCCCACAGGTACTGAATTCCATGGATAATAAAATCCATTGCGGGGGTGCAACATGGCACCATTATTACTTAACTGGGAGCTTTGTCTGGTCCTCTGGATGTTGTGTGTGACATCTGGTGTACCTGGGTGGGTCAGGGGTGCAACCCGGGGGGGGGGGCGTCATGACACCCCCATCTGCTTATTTTTTTATAGGTCTTTCAAGAGGTGGGGAGGACGTGCTTCGTTTTCAGGGAAAGCCAGAAGTTCTAAAAATGTTTCTTTAGAGAGCCTTCTTGGGGCTGGGGAGGCCGTGCGTGGCCTCTCTGGTCCTCAGAAGGCCTCCAGATGCATCCAATGGGGGTTTTAGCAGCATTGGAAACAGCAGTTTGTGGTCCTTTGTGGTAGCACAGGGGCCAGGATCGCAATTGGCACAACCTCCCCATGCCTCAGAACACCTCTAGTCATGACTGCCAGCATGAACCAGAAGACACTTCTAGTCGCATCCAGGAGGCGTTCTGAGGCCCTCCAGCTGTGGGATTTGGCATCAGTGGATTTACAAATCTATAGGATGCTGAGTGCATGGATAAGGAATGTTCACTATATGTTTTAAATTAAAAATATGTACAGGTATCAGTGGATCCTCTGCAGTTTCAGTTATCCCCATGGATACCCACTTTAAAAACTTTTTAAAGAAGTGAAGGAAAGACTCAAATAGCTTCCCCTACCATTGTGCAGCAAGAACGCTGTGTTTTGAGGGCTCCAGGCAGTCTTCTGAGCTCCCTGCGGCCTCTTCTGGGTCAAGCAGAGGGCCCTCCCTTTGCCCAGGCTTGCCTCTGGGTAATGGGGTTCTCCCATATTCATATACTATCTTTTTTGCCAGCCAAGGGGACTCTCAAAATTCAATTTCATTTGTAAACTACATTCATAATAATTCCTTATTTGAGACTATTAGAATATCACTGGCCAGTAACAATGGAATGTGACACTTTGGAGAAGCGCTGTACCATGCATTAGGAACATACTCTTCAGTTGCATCTATAGGAAATCATTGGGGAAGCGTCACTGATTGAATCTCTGCCTCAGTATATCTCCCCAGCCCAGTGTGAAGCTGAAAGAGCAAGTTAAGATATGAATGAATGGAGTCTTATTTGTTAAGCCAACAAAGTATGCGAGACCTTTACAAAGTTTGCTGCTTACATGGTTCTGTTTTTAAGGAGACCAGTTTTACTTGTGATTTTTTTGCTTTTTTGGCACATGAGTGAAAGTTAAAATGTAATACTGAAAGATTTTTTTGTGATTGTTGAGTTGGAAAATGATAACTGACCAGTAAATCAAATAAGTAATGCATGCCCTATCTTTATAGATTTCTGAGGGATGGATGTTAAATTTTAGTGCTTACTTCTGCAGTATGTACAATTTTAGGGTGTCATATGAAGTGTGCAAAGTCACATGTTTAAATTAAAACAACTCGGTTTTTTAGATAAAAGGAATAATTGAGTACTCAAATCACAACTGAAGACCCAGTCCTATCCAATTTTCCAGCGCCAGTGCAACTGTGCCAATGGGGTGTGCACTGCATCCTGTAGTGGGGAGGCAGTCACAGAGAACTGCTCAAGGTATGGGAATATTTGTTCCCTTATCTTAGGGTTGCATTTTGGCTGCACTGATGCTGGAAAGTTGGATAGGATTCGGCCCTGAGTCTCTCAGACAGCTGAGCCTGGCTGTAACATAACTCAGAACTAATAGAAAAGCGGATCATAATGCCTCTTACATCTCTCCAAGCATTTCAGTTATCACCATGTAACCTTCAGCCACCTGACTCACTTACTTTATTTTAAAAATTACAGATTACATACCCCTGCCCCTGGTGGGATGCTGTGGTTAATGTCAATATACCAGGCAAAATTAAACAAAAACCCAATTGCTGATTTGGGGAACTGGCCAAGTACAATTTCTGCCTTGATCATGCAATCTTAAGCATCTCTTTGTGGAACTGCTCCCACTGAGTTCCATGGGGCTTGCTCTCATGTGCATTGTTTTTATTTATTTAATTTTTTTAAATTTAGAGGCCCAAACACACCCAAATATGCAAATAGTAATGCATACAGACAGAAGCCCTCTCTGGTATGGAATGAACAATCTGTCCTTTTTTAATTAACTGAATTGGAGATCGGGTGAATTAACTTAGCACATTCGTTAAATTATTGTACTTCACATGTTCTCTCAGTAATTTTTATATCAAGTTTGTAATGTGAGGAGTTTTTATAACAAACATTGTATTTGTTTATCATAGTTTGTTCAGTAGTTCAAAAATTGTACAACTCGTACAGAGTAATTGGTTCTAGTCTTAGATCTGAATTGGTGAGGGAAACTGAGAAGAAACTTATATGAACTGTTAGTCATACAAATGCAAGTATCTACAAAAGCAAGCCATATGAAAATTAGAACTGCAACACAGCTGCATATTGTGGCATGTATGTACTATAGCATGCTCACAAGTGGGGACAGCAACATGTGCAATACAGTACTGCCATGTGTAGATAGATGCAGCATGCATCAAATATAATGCATGCTATGTGCATGTTGCATGCAAACACAGACCATATTGAGTGAACACATCTTGCATCTCATACACAAAATGTGCCACGTGCACTCTGTAACACGTGCCAAAATAAAGACATTTTTGTTTTGGGAACCTTGTTCTACCTGGGCAACTTCAGTTTCGCAAAACCCTTGAGCTAGGATGTGTGCCATTAGTGATCTAGAATTCTAGTGATCTAGAATTTAAACTTTGAAACAGCTGAGTTAGAGCAATTTTTCTGAAATTTGGTCCAAGTATACCCCTCATAAGGGAGATTTTCCATGCTAAGGCATTCAGTAAATGACAAATTCTTTTGTCGTATCACTTTTGTAATCTTTTATGCATCTTTTTCCATCTTTTTAATGATGGAAATATCAGAACATGCCTTAAATATACATTCATTCCAACTAAATTAGCACCCATGCCCAGTTGAGTAAATTTCCTTTTCAAAAAAAGAAAATTCTTAAAGTCGGCAAACCTTTTGTTTAAGAAAAGAGTTGCGATGCTTAAGAAGTCACTCATGTACCAGAAATCATGGAAATAATACCTTAAGTTGCCCACCTTATTTGATTCTGCATCATGTAGGCAGTAAAACACATTTTACATTCTTGATTTTTATGCTTGCATGAGTTTAAGCTATGCTTATGTGGGAGGTTTGTTGCCACGCTTAAGAGTTTTTGGTATCTTCCCAACTAGCAATGTGTTTTTTCTCTAAAAGAAAAATGAAACAAAACCCCAAACTAGCAATTCTTTCATTGGGAGCTCCCTTCATGAATGGAAGGAGTGTTCTGCTTATGGAAAGGAGAATAGTGCTTTTATGAACAGAGCTCCTGATGGTAAAAACACTTAGTGGGAATTTATCATTAGTATTTAAAAGAATGTATTCTATTAGTTAAACATTGAAATTGCAGCACTGTCTCCACCTGCTGAGAAAAAGGATTGGGCTGTACAACTAAGGGAAAGCATGGAACCTAGGAGACTCCCATGCTTGTAAGTGACCACAAATGCTGGACTGTAGAATGAAGGTGGGCAAAGCAAGCCTGGGTAGGGGGTTTGACTTGATTTGCAGGAAACCTCTCTGAACTGGTCCGCGGCTTACAGTGACACATCAGACACTTCCTCATGCACATATGGATGCTGGTGTTGTCCTCCCCGATATAGCAGCCTCATTTCCAGATGCCTACATTCCAACACTGTGCACACTGAAGGTTGCATAGGCTAACCAATCTTGCTGGATCTGAGCACAGTCAAGCAGTTGTCATGTCTAGGAGCAGTGCAGGTTTCAAAGAACTGCTTCTCAATGGATGAAAGAGCAAGTAAGCAGAAAAGCAAACTGCCTGTTTCCTTCTTCAAAACTATTCTCATGGAAAAAAGTGATGTAATAAAGGGGCAAGGAATGTTCTGTGTTCAAAAAAGGGTGGATAATCAACTTTTTTAAATGAAGCTGAAAACAAATTTATGGTAAGACCAAATATGCATTATAGTTCTTTGCAGAATTTCCACACCCTAATGGGGCTCTTGGACCAAAACATTTTCCTCTCTCTTCTGTAGATCATGCTTAGCTGTTGCTGAAGATGGGCATCTTAAGTTACAATTTCCATGCTTTTGAGATGCATGAGTGAATTTGTAAATGTGTTAACCCTTGTTCTAAATCAAAAGTTTTTTGATCCTAGAATGTTCCCAATGTTCAGCTGAGTACCCACAAAACAAATGGCAATTCTGGACTTGAAACTTCAGAATCCAGTTGTAATAAACTTGTATATGTATACCAGTGGGTCACTGTGGTGCATAAGTGGGCACAGCATTTTTTTTTTAAATAAAGTCTGAAGGGAAAACATTGAAAACTTCTGGAAAGCAACATGACTGGAAGAACATCCACATTTTTAGAGGTGAGCATGATTCTGTTAAACTAGACTTCTGTATAAAATTGGGAGAAGTTTAATACTCCTTAGTGCCTGGTGATGGAGGATTTTTCAAGGTCTCCAAGAAAATTTCTTAGACAAAAATTTGTATGAGATAATGAAATTTCAATAATTTTGAGTCAAAATGAAGTCGATGAAATTTCAATAATTTTTATTACAGGAAAACATTCAGAGTAGATGGGATGCTGACGAAGGTAGAAAAAACGAAGGGAGAACACGACTTGCAAAGGTAGCATTCATTTTATCAACAGATACACTTCAGTGTTTCAGTAACAGTTATTTCAACTACCACAGATATAATGGAATTAAATATGTGTCATTAGAACTCATACAAATGTATGCCGTGAAGTGTAAGATAAGATTGAGGAGCATTTTTCTTGTATTTTGATAGTTTTCAAGAACAAAATAATATTTTTATCTTATTTTGAGACCTTAATTCCAAGTATTGGGTCTAATATATCTAAGTAGATAGATTTCTAGCAAAATTTATTGGCGTTTGTTTCTCCCAAAATAAAATATGGACAAACTGATTATGCTACAGAGTTGTAGGGGGGGTGCATGTGGTGTTCTCTGTTACACGTGTACGACCACATTTAGCACTTGACTGGACTGAAAGGAAGCACAGCAGTAAGTTGTGAAACGAAGATCCATGCACAAAAGAGGAATTTTGCATATTTTCTTGCATGATGGAGAACTAAACAAGAAGTTGGAGGTAAAGCAGTCTGCATATCTTGCAGTTTGCAGGGTATTGATTAGGGTGTGCCTTCCCATCCATCCTGCATTGCAGATGGCAGTGTACTCCATCTACTGTTGCCAGCCACTAGTTTCACGCAACACCTTGTTTTAAAACTATTGCTTCATAGAGGCAAATGTACATATAAAAACCTTGTAATAAAGTCTTCAAGAATAAATCCTGCCAGACTGTCTTTCTAAAAAAAAAAAAATGCATTCTGAGAATACTGTGGATGTAACATGCCTTGACTTCAGTAAAGCATTTGACAACCTTTCTCATGGTATTTAGGTTAACAAATTTTTCACATAAGGGCTACATCATGGTACTGTTGGGTAGACTGGAAAACCATATTTGGAGTACCCACCAGCCTGGAGAGGTTTCAAGTAGAGCTTTGACTTGAGCCTAGCACTCTGCAACGTTTTTATCAAGGGTGTAAGAAATGAAATTGGCAGAGAACATGAACCTGGAAAGGAAAAGTAATGTGTTAGATAGAATAAAATTAAGAATAAAGATAGAACTAAAATTCAAAACAACCTTGACATAATGGAAAACTGGACTGAAGCTAAAAATATGAAACAAATGCAAAAGTCTGCTTTTAGAGTCCCCTCATCAAAAGCATGCATACAGAATGAGGTGGGGGAATACCTGACATGGCAGTAGTTCATGGGGGAAAACATTTTAGGGTTTGCTTGGATAATAAGCGGATCTTGAGTCAGTGGTGTGATGCAGCTGCTAAAAAAGGCAGGTGCAGTTTTATGCTGCATTAATGGAACTATAGTTTCCAAGTCACAAGATATTCTGGGCCAAATCACTGTAGGTTGAAGGAACTACATATGTTTTTAGTCTGGAGTGGCAAAGTTTGAGGGGATCATAACAGCACTTTTCAAATACCTGAAGAACTACTGTATTAAATAGAAAAAGGCAAAAGTTTGCATTCTTCTATCCCAGAGGGCAGGACTAGATCTAAACGGCTTAAGTTGTAGGAGCGTAGATTTCTAGTTGGAACGTTAGGCAAAGCCTAACGTTGGTAATGGCAGTTTGATAATATAACTTTGGTAATAACGATGGTAATGGCAGTTTGGCAATAAATTAATTACCGGGGGTGTGTGTGTGATAGGGCTTTGGGCAAGACTGAACAGCCAAGGGTTTTGGACCAGCTACCCACGTGTTCCTTTTCATCCCTGTGATAGCATTTTTTTTAGATGGGATGACTGGAACTTCCACAGTAATCTAAATGCTGCTGCGTAAAGACTTTGGCTTTCATCAAAATTTCTGGTAATGGAAAGCTTCTTCAGCTCATGAAAGGACTGTTTCCAGGTTAGCGAAAGAGTGTTGCATGACAGGTGACTGCAAAACCTGAGCAGTTCCTCCATGAGTTCAAGACTTTTTACATGCTCTTCTTTAAGTCTTTGTATGTTCTAGTAGAGGTTATATGCTAAGTATAGCCTATATCTTCTTGGTTGCCATGTTTCTTGTATACTGAGGGCCCAATCCTATCCAACTTTCCCATGCCGGTACCACCACAATGTAACCCTGAGGAAAGGGAACAAATGTTCCCTTACCTGGAGGAGGCCTTTGTTACTGTTCTACTGCAGGATGCAGCACATGCCTCATTGGCAATTGGAAAATTGGATAGGATATGTCTCTAAAGTCCCCTGTTCATATACTGGTTAGGTACCAGGGGTTTATAATTGTAAAAACATCCTGTTCTTGGCAACCTAGCCCTATCGCACCTGACCTGAATGAATACGATACCGAAGCACATAGTGCAGCTATGCAAAAGTGCCAGTGTAGCTATCCTTAACTTGGACATCTGTAACTTGAGAAACCAATGTAATTCCAAAGACTTACCTGTAGACAAAACTATGGGTGTCCACTGAACCATAGTAGTTAAATTAGAAGGGTGCTGTCACAAAATGTTTCTTTGATCTTAATTTTTAGTTGAATTAATCATAGTTAAGTTACAATATATAGACTGATATTTTCTCTGTTTACAATTTAAAGAGAATAGATGCCAGATGTGGGCGTTCTTGATCAAATTCAGTTTTAACCCTCCCCCTTTCCTACTTCATAGTGATAAAAAGTGACTTGCTTTGGTGGAGCCACCTCCATTCAGGGCCCACTTTTTCTAATTTAATTAATGTATTAATGCTTCCTGCGCCTTACTAAATTTCAGTTCTCCCTGTGCCCGATCAGCCTTAGCCATGTTGACTGCTTCTTTCATCCTCTTCCTTCTGCTCCCAGGAACCCCCAAATATTCAGTGGTGTTCAACATTGTTGAACTGTTTTTCCTCATTGCTTCTGCAAGGTGTCTCTATTTTCATTGAGCTTCTCAGGTTGTCTCCTGAGAAGAAGTTAACCCCTGCTAACTGGGTAAGAGGCACTTTTTCAAGTGGGTGCTCCTCTTTTATTTAGCAGGGGGAGAGTAACTGGCCCACCACACACCAGCACTGTCTGTTCTAGTGGCTGTCTGCTGGTGTTGCATCTTTTTAGATTGTGAGCCCTTTGGGGACAGGGAGTCATTAGATATTTAATTTTCTCTGTAAACCGCTTTGTGAGGTTTTTGTTGAAAAGCGGTATATAAATAATGTTGTTGTTGGTTGTTGTCTCCAAGAAGCTTCCTTTTTTTTTTTTTTTTTGCTGAAGTCCGCTTCAAAGCCCCGACCAGTTGGATGTTTATAACTCAAACATCTATAAGTTGGAGACTTTTGGTACTGTAATGCAACCCTAATACATTGTAACTCTGTACTGCAGGAAATCATCCACTAGTCCCTGTGCAGAGTTCAGAATAGCAGACATTCTCCAGTGGGATCTCCATGTCCAAATTAGTCCTAACAAGTGGGTAGCTCCTCCCTCTCAGGTAGGCAGGCCAGAGTCTTGTTTCTCCTGAGGGGAGGGGCTGCCTGGACTCCCCAGACTGGCCTAGCCTTTCGGCCAAGCAGGATGGAGTTGGTTCAGCTCTGTTGAACCCCCCATTGGAGAACTCAGGGAAGGACCTTTTCTTATTTTTCCCCTTTCCCCCCCTCCCAGTTTCAGCAGACTATCTTGCCTGCTGTTTCCTGCCTCAGCTGTTCCTACAGCAGGCTACTGCCTGCACAGAGGCTCCCACGTGGCTGCCTGCCTTAGAGCAGAGCAGCCACATCTAGATTTAAATTTGGCGCCCTTCCGCGCCTGAGCCCAGCTTGCTGGGCCCGCGCGTGCGCACCTAGCAGCCTGGGCTCCAGGGAAGCCCTCAACGGAGAGCCAGTGGAGTTCAGAATAGCAGGCATTTTTCCCTTTACTCCTTATTCTTTGGATCCAAACTAATATGACTTTTATTTTCAGTATCCTTCCCAGTACAATTAAGAATATTTATGCAGGCAGCCCCCCCCTTATCTGTGGTGGTTCCATTCCAGCCTCCCCCCCCAAGGATAAGGAAACCAGGGATATGTGGAAACCTTATACAGTAAGCAGTTCCCCCCATACACCCTTTACTGTAGCTCTTTATTTCCGTAACAGTGTTTACAGCACAAGTGTTTCTTTCTTAAACATTCTCACTGATCTAAAGAATTAAATGTGCAGGCAACAAGCCTGCACACTACTAAGAGACTAACAGGAAGCAGGAACTGTCCTGCTTCCTGTTAGTCGCCTTCTAGTGTGCAGGCCGGTTCCTTGCACAGTCAGTTCTTCAGTTCAGCAAGAATGTTTAAGCAAGAAACGCTTGAGCTGCAAGCACTACTACAGAAATGAAAAGGTGCCATAATGAGTGCATGGGTGTCTCTGCAGATATAGGGGCTCACCTGTATATAACTTTTTCAGTGAAGGAATTTGTATTGCAAAAGAAGCATGCATGAAATCATTAGCATGGAATCTTTTCCACTGCTGCATCACAGTTAAGGCTTTCATTGTCCTTTCCACCATGACCCAAAGATGCTTTTACTCCTGGTCAGCCTCTGCTAGTTAAGACTCTTATCAATGTATATGTGAAAGTGGAATTTTTGTCTTGTATGTGTTGCCTTACTTTTTGGGTAAGTGATCAACAGACTGGCAGACATCAGTTTGGTGAGATCTTGAATAATGTGGTAGAAAGAGAAGCAATGTTAGACAGAAATGGCTTAAATAATAACATATTTCATTCTCCTAGTCAGTTCTTTGTTTATAGTGGTGTAAGAATACACACCTGCCTGCAAAAAATTTCGGTTCATGGACAGTTTGTTATTCACAAGGGTTCTGTTCCCAAAACTCATGTGGATGGCAAAAATCTCATTAAAGCAAATCCATTTTAAAAAACAATGTCCCTTTGCTAGCCTTGTTGACCTTTGTAAGACAGAGTCATTAGATAGACAATCCATCAGTCTCTCTCCAGGTGCTTAGAAAGGCTTCACTCCAAACCAGCAACCCCTCCCTTCACCAAGAGCTCAGCACTGGGAAAAAATGTAAAATGTTTATCTTTCTTTCACATGCACAGGGGAAAGTGAGGGGTCGCTTGCCTTGGAGTGAAGCTGTTCTAAGTGCCTGGAGAGAGAATGATTGATGGATTTTCAGTTGTCTGCCCTCTCTTGCATTAACGAGGCTATTGTTAAACAACTCTTTTCCTTTAATTTAAAGAACCCTTCTCAGTTAGTTGACATAAAACCGTGGGTGAAAAATCTGTGGATAATTAGGTTATACCTGTATCTGATGACGTGGACTGTGGTTTGTGAATGTTTGTAGAAATTGTTTATCTAGGAGGTATTTTAGTATATTGGTATTGCCTATCTGAATAAGATGATGTTGTTCACATTTTGATGTCGCTCACTTCCTTCTCACTTGCATTGTTTGCAAATAAATTAAATAGCAGTAAAGGTACTGGGGGAGGGGAGAGAACTAACTGCTGCTTCCTTTCTTTGCAAGATCTGTCCGTTTACTCATTGTTTCTCATTCTCCTCATGCCCTCTCCCCAGCTAATCCTGGTTTTGAATAAATGTGGGATCTGTCTTTGCCTTCACAGTAAGAGGGGCATGTATACCTGAGACGCAAGTAGCCTAAGGTAGTTTCTGGGGTAAAATGATACCTAAACAGTACTGACATGAATACAGGTCTGTACTTGATGGTCTTGTCAGTGAGAAGGAAGACCCAAGATATAAGTATTTTGAAGGTCTAGGACTTGGTGGTTCTCAGACTCTTTTCAGGCCACCACCCCCTTGGGTCCATAAACCGTACCCTCCCCTATAAAATGCATTATTCAGAACAGTGGTTTGCATGACCCAGTAAGGAAGATAACAATAAGATTTAAAACAGTAGCAGTTGCACATTCATACAAAATCCAATTACAACTTTTCATTATGGTTAACAAAATTGATGAACTTGAGCCAGTGATACCAGCTTTTCAGTCATTTAGCAAGAATCTTAGGTATCACTTTCAATAAGCGTTGACTGTTTCCAATGCTTCACTGTTTGGTAATTTCTTAATGTGAGGATGTGCATGATTAAGTGATACCACTTTCCCAATATCTTTTTTTAAAGCCTCTTAGCAGGAAACTTAAGTCACCACATTCCACCAAATATGATATTGGAAATGCAACAAGGAGCTTTTTACCCACTCTCCATGGAGGATAGCGATTTCAGGCAAGGGAAGTCCAGAAGGAAAACCAGTGTGAAAACTTTTGGCTAGGTTAGAACATGATTCTGAGTCTGTTCCTAGACAACAGTTCCACCCCCCCCCCAACAGATTAATAACCTTGTATAGTGCATGAGAGGTAAAATATAACAGGGGGAGTATATATCTAAAACTTAGGGGTGATACTTAAGCAACAAGTTCCAGGAAGAACAGCCCCTAATTATAAGCAACAGAGGCTGCTAGGAGAATGTGCCTGTGTTTAAACAGAGCTCTGAATATGAGGGCAGGAGGTCTGGTCTAGAGGGTAGAGCCTCCGTTAGCCTGAAGATAACATCGGAAGGTTGCCGGTTCAAGGACAGGCAGCTCCCAGAATGGCGAGACCTTGAAGCAGCTGACAAGCCAAGCTGAGTGATTCCACCTGCTCTTGCTGTGAGCAGGAAGCGGCTTGGCTGCCCTCCATGTGAGAGATGGAGCTGCTTGCCAACCTGCGTGGGAGAACTGGAGACCAGACCAAACCAGGAAGATCCATTCTGAAATGTTGTTGGTTCTTGAAAGAGAGAACTTCTATGATTGTAAAAATCCCCTTGAGGGATTTAGAAACGCCTGCCTACGTAAACTGCCTTGAATAAAGTCAGAGGAGTAATCCGATGACCAGAAAGGCGGCATATAAATACCTAGTTATTATTTTCATTACTTTATTATTATTTTATTATTATTATGAGACAAAACCTGATGGGATGAAAAAATGACAAGAGTACACATAAGGTAGGAATAGACCCTTTTCTCAGGGAGGAACTGAAACCCGCCCATTTGGATCCCACCCCACCAACCCATGGCTTAAGGATATCTGATGTTTTCTTTCCTTACATCTGTCTACCTCAAATGCTAATGAGAGAGCTACTGCTATAATAAGAATAACTCTGATCAAAATCTGCTGCCTGGAGTGCAGGAAGGTAGCAATAATCACCTTGCAGCGTCATCGCCAGAGCTCCAAATATTGAACCTGAAGATACAGAACTACCAAAAAACATTGAGGTCAGCCTGCCAAAACACAGTGCACCAACAGGGTGCCCCTTCATTGCCTTGCTCATGTGAGGACAATGCGGAGCAAAGGAGGTTACTGCCTTCAGTGTCTGTGTGGTCACTTTGCTGTGCAGTAATGCTGCTAAGATAAAAATCTTGCCTTGATCATGCTGTCCATTTGTTTTGACACTTCTGATAGAAGTAGATAGAAGCGTTTGAGCTAGTGGTAGTTAGCACAGTATGCCTGGCTTCCAAGCATGGCTTTTATCAGCAGTCTATCACATATGCCTGGCTTTCCTGTCTGCTGTGGCTGAGCAGGCTCCAGGGCATTGTTCTAGTTTACAGGCCATGGTGCCATAGTCCAACTACCTCCAGTGCCACTCTCCTGCCCCCAGGTGATCCCACCTGCCCCATGAGGGGTGATACTGCCTACTTTGGAAACCAGTGGTCTAGGTTATGTTTGGAGTGTATTTGCATGTGTACAATCCTAGTAGGGTGCTGTTAATTTCACAGTTGCACCCCTTGTCTCTAATACATTTTGTGGTGCAAAACGTTTTGGTTACCCTTCTAAATAGTATAAATCAATGTGTTTAGTCATATGTTCTGAAAATATCTGAAGTACAGAGTGTAAACCTGGTTTAAATCTGTTTCTGCTCAATGATTTAACTCTCACTGCGTGAATATAGAAATATGGTGTTTGGAATCAGATGAAGACTGCTAAAATAACAGATTATAAAGTACCACTGTTATGAATGAGTTTATCCCAGGCATTGGAAGCAATTCAAAATGTAATGGTCTAATGGTGCATACAAATGAAACTCAAACTTGGATAAAGTTTCTGTGAAAAGGAGACCCTTAGCTGTAGGGCAATCATTGTGGAAAGCTTCTGTGCTTCTACTGTATCCTGAATTGGTAGTTGAGGGTCTGAGTCTTTTTCTATTTTAAAAATATTCAGGATGGTAAAGTCTATAAAATATAAAAACAATTATGAAGTGCTACAACCAATAAATTAAAAATCAAATTCAGCACATTTCATTATCACTCAAATGCAGTCTAATCCAGAGATGTCAAACTCATTTCATACAGCAGACCAAATAGCATTCATAGTGCCTGCTGAGGGCTGGAAGTAGTGATATTAAGCAGGAAGTGATGTCATTAAGCAGGTGATGACCAAAAATAATGTTTTCTCACTTAGGAACTAATTAGCTGAAAATACAGAAGAGAAAATATGCAAATCATGATCATATTTTCAAGATGTGGGAGAGCCCAATTACTGAATGGGCCACCTTTTTAGCAGCACCGATTCTGCTGAGGCATCACTTTACAACTCTGCAGTGAGAGGTGCTCTGTAAAGTAAGAACATAAGAACAGCCCCACTGGATCAGGCCATAGGCCCATCTAGTCCAGCTTCCTGTATCTCACAGCGGCCCACCAAATGCCCCAGGGAGCACACCACATAACAAGAGACCTCATTCTGGTACCCTCCCTTGCATCTGGCATTCTGACATAACCCATTTCTAAAATCAGGAGGTTGCATATACATGTGGCTTGTAACCCATAATGGATTTTTCCTCTAGGAACTTGTCCAATCCCCTTTTAAAGTCATCTAGGCCAGACGCCATCACCACTTCCTGTGGCAAGGAGTTCCACAGACCAACCACACGCTGAGTGGAGAAATATTTTCTTTTGTCTGTCCTAACCCGCCCAACACTCAATTTTAGTGGATGTCCCCTGGTTCTGGTGTTATGTGAGAGTGTAAAGAGCATCTCTCTAGCCACTCTGTCCATCCCCTGCATAATTTTGTATGTCTCAATCATGTCCCACCTGAGGCACCTCTTTTCTAGGCTGAAGAGGCCCAAAAGCCATAATCTTTCCTCATAAGGAAGGTGCCCCAGCCCAGTAATCACCTTAGTTGCTCTCTTTTGCACCTTTTCCATTTCCACTATGTCTTTTTTGAGATGCGGCGATCAGAACTGGACACAATACTCCAGGTGTGGCCTTACCATCGATTTGTACAACGGCACTATAATATTCACTGTTTTGTTCTCAAAACCTTTTCTAATGATCCGAAGCATAGAATTGGCCTTCTTTACTGCCACCGCGCATTGGGTGGACACATTCATCGACCTGTCCACCACCACCCCAAGATCTCTCTCCTGATCTGTCATAGACAGCTCAGAACCCATCAGCCTATATCTAAAGTTTTGATTTTTTATGCCAATGTGCATGACCTTAAACTTACTGACATTGAAACGCATCTGCCATTTTACTGCCCATTCTGCCAGTCTGGAGAGATCCTTCTGGAGCTCCTCACAATCACTTCTGGTCTTCACCACTCAGAAAAGTTTGGTGTCACCTGCAAACTTTGCCACCTTACTGCTAACCCTGTCTCCAGGTCATTTATGGTTGAAGAGCACCGGTCCAAGGACAGATCCTTGGGGCACACCGCTTTTCACCTCTCTCCATTGTGAAAATTGCTCATTGACACCCACTCTCGGTGTTTCCTGGCCTTCAACCAGTTCTCATTCCATGAGAGGATCTGTCCTCTAATTCCCTGATTGTGGAGTTTTTTTCAGTAGCCTTTGGTGAGGGACCGTGTCGAACGCCTTCTGAAAGTCCAGATATATAATGTCCACAGGTTCTCCCGCATCCACATGCCTGTTGACCTTTTCAAAGAATTCTATAAGTTTTGTGAGGCAAGACTTACCCTTACAGAAGCCATGCTGATTCTGCCTCAGCAAGGCCTGTTCGTCTATGTGTTTTGAGATTCTTTCTTTGATGAGGCATTCCACCATCTTACCCAGAATAGATGTTAGGCTGACTGGCCTATAGTTACCCAGGTCCCCCCTCTTTCCCTTTTTAAAGATAGGCATGACATTGCTATCCTCCAATCTTCTGGCACCGTGGCTGTTTTGAGGGACAAGTTGCATATTTTAGTCAAGAGATCAGCAACTTCATTCTTTTAATTCCTTAATAACTCTTGGGTGGATACCATCAGGGCCCGGTGACTTATTGATCTTTAATTTATCAATGAGGTCTGAAACATCTTCTCTTTTAACCTCTGACTTAATTCCTTGGTCAGGAGCAGCTGTTCGGGCAGCAGTATCTGCCAGAGGTCTTCTGCCGCGAAGACAGATGCAAAGAACTCATTCAATTACTCTGCCATCTCTAAGTCTCCTTTTATTTCCCCTTTCCCTTCCACACCATCCAGAGGGCCAACCGCTTCTCTGGCGGGTTTCCTGCTTCTAACATATTTGAAGAAGCTTTTATTATTCCCCTTAACGCTACTGGCCATGTGTTCCTCATAGTCTCGCTTGGCCTCCCATATCACCTTCTTACATTTCTTTTGCCACAGTTTATGTTCCTTTTTATTCTCCTCATTAGGGCAAGATTTCCATTTACGGAAGGACGCTTCCTTGCCCTTTACAGCCTCTCTAACTTGGCTGGTTAGCCATGCGGGCACCCTCCTGGATTTAGTGGAACCCTTCTTTCTTTGTCCAATCCAATCTTGTCTTTCTTCTTTCACCCAATCCCCAAGATTGGATGTACACCCAGGCTCCTCAGCATCATCAGATCCTTCCACAAGGACATGAAGGGCACTGTTGTCTTCGATGGCTCCACATCAGACCCCTTTGACATCCGAAGCGGCGTGAAGCAGGGCTGTGTTCTTGCACCAACCTTGTTTGGGATTTTCTTCGCTGTCCTGCTGAAGCATGCCTTTGGAACCGCAACAGAAGGCATCTATCTCCGGACGAGATCAGACGGAAAGCTCTTCAACCTCTCCAGACTGCGAGCAAAGTCCAAAGTCCAGCTGAAATGTCTGCGTGACTTCCTCTTTGCCGACGATGCAGCTGTCACTACCCACTCTGCCAAAGATCTCCAACAGCTCATGGATCGTTTTAGCAAGGCCTGCCAAGATTTTGGACTGACGATCAGCCTTAAGAAAACACAGGTCATGGCTCAGGATGTGGACTCACCTCCCTGCATTACAATCTCTGCACATGAACTGGAGGTTGTTCATGACTTTGTGTGCCTTGGCTCAACGATCTCTGACACTCTTTCTCTCGATACCGAACTAAACAAACGCATCGGTAAAGCAGCTACCATGTTTTCCAGACTCACAAAGAGAGTCTGGTCCAACAAGAAGCTGATGGAACATACCAAGATCCAGGTCTACAGAGCTTGCGTCCTGAGTACACTTCTGTACTGCGGCGAGTCATGGACTCTTCGCTCACAACAGGAGAGGAAACTGAACGCTTTCCACATGTGCTGCCTCTGGCGCATTCTCGGCATCACCTGGCAGGACAAAGTTCCAAACAACACAGTCCTGGAACGTGCTGGAATCCCTAGCATGTATGCACTGCTGAAACAGAGACGCCTGCGTTGGCTCGGTCATGTCGTGAGAATGGATGGTGGCCGGATCCCAAAGGATCTCCTCTATGGAGAACTCGTGCAAGGAAAGCACCCTACAGGTAGACCACAGCTGCAATACAAGGACATCTGCAAGAGGGATCTGAAGGCCTTAGGAGTGGACCTCAACAAGTGGGAAACCCTGGCCTCTGAGCGGCCCGCTTGGAGGCAAGCTGTGCAGCATGGCCTTTCCCAGTTTGAAGAGACACTTGGCCAACAGTCTGAGGCAAAGAGGCAAAGAAGGAAGGCCCATAGCCAGGGAGACAGACCAGGGACAGACTGCACTTGCTCCCGGTGTGGAAGGGATTGTCACTCCCGAATTGGCTTTTTCAGCCACACTAGACGATGTTCCAAAACCACCTTTCAGAGCACGATACCATAGTCTCTCGAGACTGAAGGTTGCCAACAGAAGTCTTTCTTTGTGGTATACACCTCTGCTGGGCCTCTATTACTGTTGTTTTAAGCAGCCTCCATGCACTCTGGAGAGATTGGACTCTTTTTACCTTCCCTTTCAACCTCCTTCTAACCAGCCTCCTCATTTGAGGGAAGTCCGCCCGTCGGAAGTCAAGGGTTTTTGTGAGAGATTTGCCCGGTATTCTTCCCCCGACGTGCATGTCGAAACAGATCGCAGCATGATCACTGTTCCCCAGTGGCTCCGTAACATTGATATCTTTAACCAGGTCCTGTGTACTGCACAATATTAAATCCAGAGTCACCTGTCCTCTGGTGGGCTCCATGACTAGCTGTTCTAAGGCCCAGTCATTTAGCATGTCAAGGAATCCGGTCTCCTTTTCATGACCAGAGCACAAATTGACCCTGTCGCTGTGAGGATAATTGAAGTCCCCCGTGATTACAACCCTGTCCCTCCTTGTCACCTCCCTGATCTATTTCCTCATTTCAAGGTCCCCTTCAGGTTTCTGGTCTGGAGGAGAATAGTACGCCCCCAGTATTACATCACTCCTTAGGCCTGGTAATTTAACCCACAGAGATTCTATGGTGGAGTCGGACCCACCTTCAATCTCTCCTTTGCTGGATTCTATCCCTTACTGAACATAAACACGCCACCTCCAACACGCCCCTCCCTGCCCCTCCTGTAGAGTTTATAGCCCGGGATTACGATATCCCACTGATTTTCTGCATTCCACCAGGTTTCCGTTATGCCCACTATGTCAATGTTTTCCCTAGTCACCAGACATTCCAGTTCTCCCATCGTTGCTCGGAGACTTCAGGCATTTGCATAAAAGCATTTGTTCATGGAATGCCCTAGGATGAGCTGCTTATTAGCTCCTTTGTCCCTGCATCCTCTCATTGTGCCAAACCGTCTATCACATCCCATCTTGCTACCTTTCCCAATTTCTTCTCCTACTCTGTTGTTCTCTAACCTCCCCATCCTTGTCCCATAGGAATGAGGAGTCGCAAACCGGATGCCCCTCAGCTCCTGTCGGCTTTCCCCCAGGGATCAGTTTAAAAGCTGCTCTGCCACCTTTTTAATGTTACCCACCAGCAGTCTGGTTCCATTCTGGTTCAAGTGAAGCCTGTCCCTCTTGTACAGGCCCTGCTTGTCCTAAAACGTTCCCCAGCGCCTAACGAATCTAAACCCCTCCTGCCTACACCACTGTCTCAGCCATGCATTGAGACCCCTGATCTCCACCTTCCTAGCTGGCCCTGTGCGTGGAACAGGTAGCACTTCCGAGAACGCTACCTTTGAGGTCCTGGCTTTTATCTTCCTACCTAAAAGCCTAAATTTGACCTCCAGGACCTCCCGGCTACACTTGCCCATGTCGTTGGTGCCAACATGCACCACAACCGCTACCTCCTCCCCAGCACTATCTACCAGCCTGTCTAGACGAGAAGTGATGTCCGCAACCTTCGCAGGCAGGTTGTACTTCTGCCAAGTAATGCCTTGGCAGAAGCAATGCTACTAATAGGATGGCCTGCATGATAATGGGGCTCTCACAGCACACCTGCAGCTTCTCACTTTTTTACTCTTCTTGGTCTTCCACTTCTCCCGTATTGTTCCTTGCTTTGAGGCCTCCTTCTCATCCTCCCAGCACCTTGTCAGGGGCAGCACTGCTGAAAGGGCTCTCCCAACACTGTCCTTTCAGCAGTGCTACTTTTGCCAGTATGTCACTTTACAGCTCAGCAGTTGAGACCAGCTGCTGGTGGTGCTGAGAGAGCCTAATTATTATGGGAGCTGGATAAAGAGCTTTGATAGGCCCCATCTGACCTGTGGGCGTTATGTTTAACACCACTGGTCTAATCAAAGGCACCCAAAAAGTATGCTGGAATAGTTGTTGGAAGAGATGGAGCCAGGCAAATGTTTTGGAAGGGCATTTCCTAACTTGGTGCTACAATTTTTAAAAAGCCCTCTCCTCATACCCACTGCTGTCTTTTCAGCAGGACAAGGGCATAAAGCTGGTCCTTCAGTGGTGACGTGTTTAGGTAAGCTCATGTGGGATGAAGTGGTTCTTAAAAATATTCTAATTATAGACTGTAGGACTTTAAAGGTAAAAATCAGCATCTTGAATTGAGTCCAGGTCATGATTTAACCAAGTCATGCAGTTTGAATCAGTTGAAGTTCTGTTCCCCATGCTATTTAACATCTATATGAAACCGCTGGGAGAGGTCATCCGGGGGTTTGGAGTGGGGTGCCATCAATATGCTGATGACATCCAGCTTTATCTCTCCTTTCCTCCAGACTCCAGGGTGGCAGTTGAGGTCCTGGAGCGCTGTCTGAAGGTAGTGAGGATCTGGATGGGGGCTAACAAGCTGAAATTAAATCCGGATAAGACAGAGGCTCTTCTGGTTTGGAAACCCTCGATGCATTTGCTGGAGTATCAGCTTGCACTGAATGGGGTTACACTCCCCCTGAAGGAGCAGGTCCGCAGCTTGGGGGTCCACCTGGACTTGCAGCTGCTCCTGGATTCCCAGGTGGCGGCTGTGGCTAGGGGGGCCTTTGCTCAGCTTCGGCTGGTGCGCCAGCTGCAGCAGTACTTGGATCGTGCAGACCTGGCCACAGTGATCCATGCCACGGTGACATCAAGACTAGTGTAACGTGCTCCATGTGGGGCTGCCCTTGAAGATGGTTCGGAAACTGCAACTAGTGCAGAATGCAGCGGCCCGTGTGGTTACTGGAGGTAGGCGGTTTGACTCTGTCAGTCCGCTTCTCCAGTGGCTACATTGGCTGCCCATTCATTTCCGGGCCCAATTCAAGGTGCTGGTTTTGACCTTTAAAGGCCTATACTGCTCTGGGCCAGGGTATCTTAGAGATCACCTACTTCCGTACAATCCGGCTTGTCCTCTTAGGTCATCAGAGAAGGCCTTTTTACAAGTGCCGCCGCCTAGGGAGGTACGTGGGGCGGCGGCTAGAAATAGGGCCTTCTCTGTAGTGGCACCAATGCTATGGAATTCCCTTCCCCTTGACTTAAGAATGGCTCCCTCTCTTGAAACTTTTCGGCGAGGCCTGAAGACCCTTCTGTTTAAACAAGCCTTCTGAGTTCTCGGCCTTTTTAACATCTTTTCAACATCTTTTAATTTTTTACAGGCCTGATTCTTTTATGACTTTCTGCCCTATGCTCTTTTTACCTTTTTACTACTTTTTATCTGACTACTTTTTTTATGATATATGTTAATATGCTTTTATCTGTTTTTAAATTACGTTTTTAATCTGTTTTAACCTGTTGTAAGCTGCCTTGAGTCCCTTCGGGGAGAAAGGCGGGGTAAAAATAAAGTTGTTGTTATTATTATTATTGAAGTTTTTAAACTGGCTTCGGAGGTAGTCCTGTGGAGAGCATTTTACAGTAAGCTAATCTGTATGTAACAGATGTAGGCCAACTTCTTTAGGAAAGGGTGTGGCTGAAGCTGGTAAAAGTCACTCCAACATGCTTCAAATTTGATGGTCAAGGAGGTCACATCTAGAACAGGCTCTGAACCCAATTCCAGATTATAAGAACCTCCAACCTACAGAACTTAATCTAGAAAAGACGGAAGTAAACATTGGGTCATTTAAAGGACAAAGAGGAATTTATAAGTTTAACATTAACTGTATGTTTAATATGGGTGTTTGTTAGTTCTAGTGTATTGTTTTTTAATAGAAACGATGTCACATACCAGATATGCTTGTAAATATTTGAAAAGTTGTAAAGGTTACAAAAAGAGTAACTTGTTTGTTTCCTTACTCTAGTTTATCAGCTCATCTTCAACTCACGTTTACTGGTTTCTTCCATAAAAATGGTATGTATTCATTGCATGTTTTTTTGTTGCCATTATTTGAGAGACGTTGTTAAGTTGTTACGGCTTAAGGCTAAGACCATGTAAGCAATCAGTAGAGAAAATTCTGCCTTGTTTGCCAGCACAATATTTCTAACTCTGCTGTCCAAAGTGAAGCTTTTATAACCATTCCCCCAAACTCATTAATTAGCTGTAATGTTTAATGTTGGCAAGTAAAGAAGTTAAATAATAGCCAATGTGTGATTCAGTTTTTTCCCCTATAGCCCTTTAATTACTTGGTTTTTAAGGAGGAGTACAAATATTTGAACTTTTACACCCAAGTTTCATATGCATGTATTCCTGTAACTGCTTCCTTGTACTTAAAGGTTTTGATCTTGGCTATTGAGGGAATAGTGACTAGTCAATAGACTATACAGCATACCTGTGTGAAATCAATGGTCCATCTATAATGCTTAAAATATCTTGTGCCCTGAACTAAAATTTGACTTAAGACAAATTTTGTGTACTGTAATACAGGTGGAGCCTGTTTATCTGTGGATTTTACATCCACGGATCTGGCCCAACACGTGTCCCCTGAACCCACATTGGGCCAGACTTGGCCCCATGAGACTCTCTGAAGAGGACTGGAGCTTTGTGTCCGCCCACTGCCTCTGTGGGCTTCAGAATGGCCCGTGGAGGCAAAAAAAAAAACACCTGGTTTCCCCTTAACACCTGGTTTCCCAAGGGAAACCAGAAGTGACGTTTTTATGCTATATCTGGCATTCTGAGGCCCAAGAAAGCACCTGGAGGGTTTGGAAGCCCCCTGGAAAGGTTTCCCCAGGCCTCAGAATGCATTATATGGCATAAGAACGTAACTTGCTGGTTTTCCTTGGGAAGCCGGAAGTGGGGTTTTTTCATGGGCCATTCTGAAGCCCACAGAGGCAGCAGTCAGTCAGGTGCTGCCTCTGCAGGCTTTAGAAAGCCCTCTGGAGGGGATTGGAGCACAACTCCAGTCTCCTTTGTTGAGTTCAGGTAGGGCTGAAGATTGTGGATTCGCTTATTCATGATTTTCAGTATCCATGGGGAAGGGGCCTGAAAATGGATCTCCCACTAATACCGAGGCCCCACCTGTATTCTCTAACGCCTGGAGTTAATCGACTTATTTACTGGTTAGTTAACTTTTGGATTGGTGATACTGCAGTGTTGCTTCTAGACCAGGGGTGTCCAAAGTTTTTAGCAGGAGGGCCATATCAGCTCTCCGACACCATGCCGGGGGCCGGGGATAAAAAGAATTAATTTACATTTAAAATTTGAATAAATTTACATAAGTTTACATAAGTGAATATATTAAAGATGAACTTATATGAATTAATGAAGGTCTTGCAATAGCTTAAACTGGCCTTTTCTTTGCCTCCGCTACTGCATCACAGACATGAAAAAGCAAGCAGTGGAGGGAGCCCTCATCCCACAGCTCATGTGAGAGGTCAAACAGTCGCCCTCACACTGAGAGCAGTTGCATCGGGCCAGTGCAGGCTCCAACAAATCTCTGGAGGGCCAGAGGCTCATTGGAGACTGGGGGTTCTCTGAGGGCTGCATTGAGAGGCCTCGAGGGCTGCAAGTGGCCCCAGGGCCGGGGTTCGGGCACCCCTGTTCTAGACTGTACAGTGGGCCTCCATAAAATACTATTACTGCAGGGTAACTGAATGGTACCTCATTTCATAGTATGCTACATCTTTGGGTAATTGGACGAAACTTGATTTATATGTTATGTGATTTATATTCACTGCTTGATTAAAGCTGAATTCTCTTGGGTTAGCAACCAAGTACACTATAATATGTTTTTTAAGCTTGTCCTTTTTTGATAAGGCTGACAACAATACAGACTGAGAATGTGGCTCTTCAACCATTGAAACAATGCATAGGCAGGCATAACTTAAGAACTTTGCCCTCATCTGTTCAGTTGTATGTGCATATATAGTGAACTCTCCATTTAATGGACTGATGGGTAACTAGGTATTCATTAAATCCAAATGCATTTATGACAGTATGCATGTGCACAACATATGACTGGTTTTTAAGGAAGGAGACGACATCCATTATTTATGAAGTAGAGGGTTCACTGTAGTAAGGTCGAGTGCTGTGCTCATAGTTGAAATATTAGAGTACAAAAGTAGCAAATTCAGTTGTGGAGGTGCCACTCGCTTGCTTCCCTAGGTGATTAGCACTTGCTGCAGCATGTACAGCTGAGAGGTAAGGTGACTTGTCCAGTTACCCTTCTAGCCATTATCTTGTGTTTTTTGGCTGGGGAAATGTGCTTGTTTTGGGAACTGTGCTCAAGGTACTTTGTATATTTAAAGAACTGGTAATGAATAAAAAGTAGAATTTCATGGTTTCCCTGGCTTGTACTGAATAGAAATATTACTTTTTTCAGAATTTAAGACTTTTTTAACCTTGGATTATTTTAGATAAACCATTGCAAAACTCAGAAAACGAGCAAAGTTCTGTTTCTCTGGAGGTGCTGCTTGTAAAAGTTTGCCACAAGAAACGAAAGGTATGTTTAGGGGTGCTTGCGTGATATTGGGACAAAACTGAATTTAGCTGTCAGTTTTATTAATCTGTTCCTGGCAAAGTTATAGCTAGCTGGTGGGGGCAAAGTTTTGTTAAAACTAGAATATTCTTCTAAGGGAGACCAACCTCTCCTCTCACATTTGTTTTGTTTTACACCTTTTTCTGTTAAATGTTCTTAAACCTTTGGATATTCATGTGATCAGTATCTGGTTTGTCTACATAAAATAAAAATCAACCAAAGATTCCCTGTACCTAAAGTTCTCAAAATTTAAGGGGGAAAAATACAGAAAAGTCCCCAGCAACAGCTCCTGGAAAAGATGTCATACTAAGCTGAAGGACGGTTGCTCTCTCCCTACTGAATATAAGAGGACTTTTAAAAGGTGCCTCTTTGCCCTAAGAGCAGGGAAGACTCTTAGTACTGGCATTCTATTATGTGCAATATCCAGGTGATCTTGTTGTCTGGTTTTTTTTCAAGATAATGCTGATCATTTTATTTTTAAAATATAACTTAAGTCTGTTTAACCTCTTGTAGGCAATTCTGCTTTCACATTATCTGCTCTTTATCTGAATACTGAAAAATGTTAAATAAATATATTTTATTTATGTCTGCAGGATGTTAGTTGCCCAATAAGACAAGTACCTACTGGTAAAAAACAGGTACCTCTAAATCCAGATCTCAACCAAGTGAAACCAGGCAACTTTCCATCACTTGCAGTTTCCAGCAATGAATTTGAACCCAGTAACAGCCATATGGTGAAGTCTTACTCATTGTTGTTCAGAGTAACTCGTCCTGGAAGAAGAGAATTTAATGGATTGATTAATGGTGAAACTAATGAAAACATTGGTATGTAACCATTAAATCTCTTCTGAACCCTCTTTTCTTTCATCTACTAAGGGAATAATCAACTAGCTGCTTAAAGAAAAAGATAAAACAAGAAAGCCCTTGAATGTGTGGGTGTTGACTACCTAACAATATTAATTTCTGAACTACTGTAAGCATTTTATATAGCAAGTGTGAAGCTTCAATTTTAGATGTTCTTGGCCAGCACATAATTGAATCTTGTTGTAATAAAATGCTTTATAGCTTCAAATTTGATGGAATACAATGATTTAGTTAAAAATTATAATCCCCTCCTACCAGCTTGTCCTCTAAAAGTCTATAAGAAAGGGGAAAGGAAATGGGGATAATGTAGTAATGTCTTGCTACGCATCTTAGTTTGCTTACATGTTGATGTCGTTTGAGACTTTTTAAACATTAAGACATTTGAAGCTGACTACCTTATAGAGAAGTATCAAAATTTTGTATAAATGTATACTTTTATACAAGTATAGTCCAAGATCACACTTATTATGATACTTGTAAAAATAATCAAATTGGAGATTTTATTTATTTTTTCTACATATTTATACACTGCCTTTCCTTCAAGGAGCTCAGAGCAGTGTACATTGCTTCTTCTCTTTCTTTTTATCCTTATAATAACCCTGGAAGGTAGGTTAGACTGAGATAAAAACTAACCCACAGTCACTCAAAAAGCTACATAGCTATATCTCATTTTCTGAATCTTCCTTGAAATGGAATTAAAATAGAACTCCATAACATTAAATGCTATGATGTTGACTAGAGGATACTTGGATAGAAGTATGATTTTACTTGCATAAGTATCCAAGCATCCAATACTCAACTAATACTCAAGTATCCCATACTTGGATAGAAGTATGCTTTTTGTTAAGGAAGATGAGCGTATAGGGCTCTGTCCTAAGCAATAGGAAGCAATGTGCAGCTCCCCTTTCACCTTTGAAGTGGGACAGTAGTTATCAGTGCTACCATTCAAGACTAGGAAAGAAGAAGAGCATGAACTCATCCTGGGGAACCTTCTCTAGCAGATTGCCTCCAAATAGCAGTCTTTTCAAACACTGGACAGTGACCAAAAGCAGAAGATCTGGAGGACAGGGCAAATGGCTTCCTTTCAGGTGACCTGAGATCAGGCAGGTTAAATGGTAAAAATAAAATGAGTTTATTAAAAGAAAAAAAAATACAGCAAAAGAAAAAAGAATAGGAAATAGGGTACGTGCAGGAGTGAGGTGACTGCCTGTGCGACCAGGTGGAAGGGGGTTGGTAAGGTAGTTCAAAACATAAGGTGAAAACAAAGCATGTCATTCTGGGTACTTTCCCTAACCTAGGTATTCACTTTGTTCAAGTTCTTGGTTCCTATATGCATATCTGAAGTAGGAGGCAAGCTACATTGATTCATCTAACCCACCAGATTAGTCACCAAGGCAAAAATGGGAAGGAGATTTCCTTTCTTTGCTACATTTAGCTCCTGGGTGTTGCCTTGATTCACATATTGGCTTGGATACTTGGGGTCACATGAGCCTTCTGACTTCTCCACTCCAGTGGAAGCATGTCCAATGAAACGGCTCAGAGCCAAGTTCTTCATTGTTGACCATCCTCCGTGTCCACAATTGACTGATAAAAAAAAGGAAAAATAGCAGCTACTTTAGAAGAATTGATCCTTCAGAATGCTGAACTCATGCAGGAGCCTTTTTACATGATAGGAAAATCACAACGTGGGAAAATCAGGGTTTTTACCACACCTTTCACTGTTATATAGACCAGCACAGAGCAAGCCACAGCATGGCACTGAATATTGGGTTGTAGAAACTTTATTATCCTTTCATGCTACTTAAAGCAAGGCTGGTGGGTTGGAGTGGATGATTGCAGAATGCGAGCTAAATTTATTAATGCATATGCCAGTTTCTATCCCTAGACTCAGAGCAGTGGTTCCAAAACTCTCCAGGAGTTTGGGAGCTTCTGTAAGTCTCTGTGTGAGAGGAGGGGGAATGCAGCATCATGATCTGCAGGATTGCGCCACTGCCAGGGGCAACGGGCTTCGTTTTTACTCACCAGTATCTGCAGCAGCCTCCCAGAGGTGAGGGGAACCCCATGGAAGCATCTGCAGGGCTCCCCAAACCTCAGAAAAGCTAAAAATAAAGACTGTGACCCACTTCTGGTTTTCAATTGCGAAACCAGAAATGGGTCGTGATCTTTAGTTTTATTTTATTTCAAAACGAAGCCCCTGTCGCCCCTGGCAGCAGTGCAATCCTGAGGATCATGTTACTTTATTCCCCGCTCCCTGTCCCTTAAAAGGGCAAAAACAAAGATTCTTGGGCTGGGGTGTTGCAGTGCCTCAGTTTGAGAACCTCTGCTCTAGAGCAGCTGCACCCAAAGTCACCACTGCTGTCCATGACAATGCAACCCCTATCCGGATGACAGCTTTTCGTTCCATCTCTGCGCAGGTCATCCTCTGGGTAGATCTGACCTCTGGGACGCTCTGGGCAGTGACATCTGTTGGCTGGCATCCCAGAAGGCTACTGTCCATAGCATCCCGGAGGGCCATATCTACCCAGCAGAGGAACCATGCGGAGGCGGAATGAACAGGGCAACTCACTAGGCAGACAGATGCATCCGAATCCTGGATCCAATCCCCAGGCCTGGGTTCGAGCGGATGTATATCCAACACTGATGCATCCGAATTCCGGATCCAGTCCCCAGGCCTGGGCTCGAGCAGCCCTGCCCTAGAGGATGTATATCCAACACTGATGGGAAAAGAGAGAAAACATGGTCTTCTCTGAGGAGGGCTCTATGAACCTAATGTGTTTCTCTTTTTGAACTACTACTGCAAGAGACTGCTTGCCATGGAGATTTGTTTAGATAAATTTTATAACATTTCAAAAGAAAACTAAATTATTACATAGACTTTTTGTTTAAAAGTCTTAAGTATATGTGAGATGAATTCCTAAGTTTTTGACCTCTTCATGTTTAAAATTGAATTCTCTCTAATTTTTAGATGAGAATCATTGCTTTGCCATTTGGTGTTCCTTAACTTTATTCTCTTCCATTTTGAGTGCCACTACTTGCGATCTGTCTAGCTTATTTGCTGAGAAGTGAAAAATTTCAGGGATATAACATCAGTGTTTTGCATTTGACATCAGTTTGTCTGAGCTGATATAATGTCTCAGAATATTCAGTGTCTCTAAAGAGCTTGCAATTGGTTTTTCTGAAGGAAAGGAATTTGACAGTATAGTTAAAAATGTCACACAGAAGATGACTAAGGACGAAGAAACAAGTAGCGCAGTAGCACAGAGGCTGATGAAGAATTCATAGTAGGCAATGATCTACAGAGTAGGGATTTGTAGGAAAAGTAGGTAGAATAGGAAGGTGGCTTGAGGGAACGGGTAGACAAAAGAGGAAATGAAAGCAAGAAGAATGAAAAAAATTGAGAGAGGCTATACTAGAGGTTCCCAAACTTGCCTGGATCTCAATGCCCCCAGTCTCTTCTTGCTAATCTGGCCACTGCCATCTTGGATTTCACAAAATCTCATCCTGGATCTCATGAGAGTAGTGAGATCCAAGATGTCTGTGCCCAAGGGAACAGGTAGAATGGGCCACTGGGGACATCCTATGGCACCCCTGTGAGTGTTCTGTGGCGCCCTAAGGCACTGGGACGCACACTTTGGGAACTCCATGACTGCTATAAAGAGTAGAGAAGTGCTAAGGATGCTGGTGAAGGGAGATGATTAAAAATGGGACAGAGTAAACAGTGAATTGAAAATCAGGGAACTGACAAAATATGTGGTAAAGCTTATGATATGAAAAGTGGAACCAAGGAAATAGTTGGAATGGGTCAAACCAATATTTAGGACCTAGGGACAGGAGGAACTGTGTGTTATAGATGGGGAATATAGAACCTTTTGGATAAGGGCAAGAAAACCCCACCAGATGTGGTTTCTTCCAGCACAGGGGTCTGGGGTGGGGGAGAGGAGGCGTTTTGGAGTGGGGGAGGGCAGGAGGCAGGTTGTCTCAGGGCAGGCGGGTGGGAAGTTGGAGTCTGGGACCTGGCAGTTATGCTGGATCCCAACCCCGTTCCCCGAGCAGTGCCAGGCAACTCCGTGCTGCTCCATTCTCCTTGAATTTGCATCACATCCTGTGCTGGTGCAGGTTTGAGGAGACCTATTGGGGCTGTGGTGGCTTACCTGGGGGTAGGGGAAGATTTTCCCCTTGCCACTGGCTGAGCCGATTTTGGCCCCAATCTTGCGCTGGATACAGCGCAGGCCTCCTGGCCTGCCTGTTTCTAGCACAAGTTAGGATTGCACTGCAAATGAATTTAAGGCATCGGGTCTAGAAACATTGACTTGGCTTACTGTCTAGTCTCTTTGTACTTACATCATCCCCTTCCCCTCCAAGTCCTCTGGCATGTGCAGAGGGCTGGGAGAGGGAAGGATGCAATAATTCCTTTAAGTTGTGCTGGACTGTGGAGAAGGTAAGAAAAGGCAATAAATATTGCTCAGTGCAATATGCAATTTGAGAAGGCAAATGCCCCTTCTCAAAAGGGACATTTACCCTGGTGAACAGTTTGTGGGTGTCCATTTCCAAATGCAGGGAGTAATTCCTGTTACTACCAAGTATATATTTTGTTAACTTGGGCTAGAACAAAGTTCTAGTTGATTCTGATATACAGTTGGAATACCCAGAAGTGTAGTAGTGGAACTACTTAGATTTTTAACAATCCCATCATCCCATCTGTTTAACTAAAAAACAGGGGAGCATCAAGTGTAAACTTTCCATTCAGTTTGATGAGCTGAAATTGGTTGTAGAAATAATGGAGTGTAAAATTTATTCTACTTACTTATGAGATCACTAAAAACCATGATCCTGTTAAATCAAATTTAGTTTCTCTATTATTGGACTATGCCAGCAAATGTGTATATTTCTGCCCTCTAACTAGAATATTTGGTGTGTGAAATGCAGATGTTAATGAGGAGCTTTCAGCAAGAAGAAAACGCAATTCTTCCAACCGTGAAGATGGAGAAAAGACTTTTGTAGCACAAATGACTGTATTTGATAAAAACAGGTAATATACTTTTAAGAAGGGGCTTCTTCCAGTGCACATGCTTCTGATAACTGCCTACACCAGAATTTCATTCTCTGCTTCTGAGGACTTCTTAGAATATAATTTAGAAGCATTTCTTCGTGGCATCTTGGAAGAACTGACTTAGGTATGCATGCTGCACAATGAGTCTAATTGAATCTAATTGTCTTTGGATTGTAAGTATCCTAACCAGGAAAACATTTGGGCTGTCTTACATTATTTATATATCACTTTTCAACATAAGGTAGTTACCAAAGCAGTTTACATAACTAAGGGTGCAATCCTAACCAACTTTCCAGCATTGGCATAGCTATGCTAATGTGGCATGCACTGCAACCTGTGCAGTGGAGAGACAGTCAAGGAGGCCTCCTCAAGATAAGGGCATGTTTGTCACCTTACCTTGGGTCTGCATTGTGGCTAGGTCAGTGCTGGAAAGCTGGCTTGGACTGCACCCTAAATAAAGTAATGGTTCCCTGCATCCTGTACGCTATAAACTGGCAGCTCTAAGTTGAACAAAATGTGACCAGCTTCATCTTTTTCTGCATACTATCCTGTCATGGAAGCTCATGTGATCTGCAATCTGTGTGCCTTTGTCAAGTATGTAGAGGTCAAGGACCTCTACACTTAATATTTGAATACTTCTTTTCACTCTTAATTTCTAGCCCACGTATAATTGTGATGGAAGGGGATTACTTGATGGGGAGGGAGAAAGTATTTCTGAGCTGGGGGGGAATGCTGCAATATAACTGTGGAACTTGAGATATGGGTTGGCAGTATTAAGCTCTAAATTGTCAGGATCAGGCCTTAGCAGAAATTCAGCACAGGAAAAGGTCTTAATCAGCTTGTACTTGCAGGCCGAGAGCATATTTTGGAATGTAACTTGAAAAGCCTATTCTGGCACTCTTTGGTCCCTGGCACCAAATCTAAAAATCCTTGTATACAGTATTGCTGGCTGAAAATTCATGCCACACCAAAACAGTTGGAATGAACAATTTATTGGGGGATGGGAGAGAAAAATAGGTTAGTTGACATTTCTCTATACAATATCTCATATAGTAGAAAAACAGGTGGCAACTGAGCCACATCTAATAGATAAGATTAATGAGATAAGTAATAGTTATGGCAAGCAGCTGCTTAATTTAATTGCCACCCTGTACTTCCTGAATTTGAAAACATTTAGGCACTTCACTTTCAGAATAAATGACTGTGTTTGCATCAAATGTAGGAAATATTTCTTTTGTTCCAGAAGACCTCTCACCCTTCTTAGATTACTTTGAGGAGTTAGCCAATGGACTGTGCTAGCAGGAAACTTAACCTCGGTGCCTATGTGACCCTCTTGTTTCCAGCCATGATATACATGGAAGATTCTTGCAAATTATGTACTCATTATTGAATATCTGTAAATCAAATGCATATTCTTTTTGTGAAACAGACGACTGCAGCTACTTGATGGGGAATATGAAGTAGCTATGCAAGAAATGGAAGAGTGTCCAATTAGCAAGAAAAGAGCAACATGGGAGACAATACTTGATGGAAAGGTATGAGTCACTGATTCCCTTATTAAGTGGGCTTTTTGTCAAGGTGGCGTCTAATCTTTCAGATTGCTGCATATTTTTTAGTAACAAGTATTCCATTGCTCTTCTGGTGAAGATAACAAATAGCCCCAGCCTCTCTCTAGACTAGGTGGCCAACCTTTCAACTTTAGGGCTCCTGAACCTTTACTGGTTGTGTAGAGGAGGGAATTTCAGCAGGTGCAGCTTGTCCTGTGAGAATACAAACTAATTGTTGAAATTCTGTCTTCTACACAATTGTTAAAGGTGCAGGAGCCCTAAAGTTGAAAGGTTGGCCACCCCTGCTCTAACCTGAAGCTTTGGGGGGGAATATTTGTTCTCAATTATGCTGTTCCTTAATGAGTGTAATGGAACTACAAGGAGTATTGCCACTCTTCTCCAACTTGGAGCATTATTGCAGTGGAGAAGGATCATTCAGAGGACTTTGCCTGCCTAGTTCCAGAATAAGCCCCAGCCTTCCCCTGTAGTTCTGGAAAATGTGACTGCGTGTGGGGCCTTTGAAACCTGGCCTGCAGAACATAATGAATGACTACCCTGCTGAGCATCAAAATAAGCCTTCTTCCATTGCTCCCAGTTTGGAGAGGGGTATCATCCTATTTACATACTGATTCTGAAGTCTTCCAAAACCTCAACTAAGTGGAGTTATGATTCCTGCATACACTCCCCCCCTCTCAGTCTAAACTTACATTTGGACTTGCATTTGCACACACACAGGGTTATGCAGGAAGGGGACAGAGTCAAAGTTATCACATATTTTGGCTTGGCTATCCTTTTAGGATAGTCTTTTAGGAGCAAACTCTAAAAGCAAAATAAGTCAAGTTGGTTTTATATAGGAGGGAAGGAAGTCAGTTTCTGTACATTGTCTCCCTTACCTTTTCTAGCATATGTGGCACATGCGTACTCCCTAGTGCATATGTACTTTTAATTTTTGCATATGTTTGCAACTGCATCACATAACAACAACAACAACAACAACTTTATTTTTACCCCGCCTTTCTCCCCGAAGGGACTCAAGGCGGCTTACAACAGGTTAAAACAGATTAAAAACATAATTTAAAACAAATAAAAACATATTAACACATATCATAAAAACAGCAGTCAGATAAAAAATAGTCTGGTATAAAGAGCATAGAGCAGCAGCAAATCATAAAAGAATCTGGCCTGTAAAAAATATAAAAGATGTTAAAAAGGCCGAGAACTTAGAAGGCTTCTTTAAACAGAAGGGTTTTCAGGCCTCGCCAAAAACATAATTCCCTATTTGCCTCTCTTTCATGTCCCTCTCCCCACATGCACACACACCCTTTATATGCGCTCCTCATGAACTTCCTCTAGCATTCAGGTTGCCACTGGCACTATTAATTGAGATTGATTTGGGTGTGTCAAAAGAGAGCATGTCCTTCAGAACCTTGATATGAAGAAAATATAGACCTGTAAACCAACATCTTGAATACTATTTGCATCAATCTTAAGCCATTTCTGCCCAATGTTGCATATATGCAACAGGGACCAAATGTGTACACCTGTGGGCCAGGCAAAAATGGGTGGCAAGGAGGAATGCAGGTTGAGAAGTTTCACTTTTAATTGGAACCAGACTCTAGGGGAAACAAACCTCCATGAAATTCTTTCCCTTTTGCCATTTGGGGTTGATTCTGGCTACAAACCAGACAGAGGTACTGCTGAGTACTGAAAATATTCATGGGAGCTATGCTAGTGATCTTGAAATGCGCGCCAAATGCTGCTCCTGGTTAATGTAGGAGCAGTGTTCTGCTATTGTGAATGCAACTTATAATAACTCTCAAACACAATATAGGGGGTTGAGAAGGGACAATCACCACATCCACTTTAGTCAGTATTTCTCTACACCTTCCCCCCCATCAGAGCTTTGATGTTGACATCCAGTCACTATAGCAGTCCTAATGTCTTGGGGTTAAGGCATCTGTGCTATGATCAGCCAACCCTCCTCCCAGTACTGGGTTGAGGGGCAAGCCTTTAGGATTTGCATCATCATCATCATCATTTTATTAACAGTATTTATATACTGCTGTTCAACAAAAAAAAGTTCACAAAGCAGTTTACAGAGAAAAATCAAATAACTAATGGCTCCCTGTCCCAAAAGGGCTCACAATCTAAAAATTCACAATCTCACAATTTGTACTATTGGTAAAGGCTCACAGTCTGCCTGGAAGAATCCCCTGAAAGTATAAATGTAAACATGAATAATTTTGGGTTGCAAGGAATAGAGCCAAGGATGGGGCTGTACAAATAGGAGCTGGATTTTTTTTTCCTTCTTCAAGGGTGTGAGGTCATCAGAACTCAGGGAGCAGGTTTAGCTCCCACCCCAGTAGTGACTCTGAGTGCTTCACTTGATTATTTCCCTTTATAAATGTGTGGTAACAGTTCACTTATGAAGTAAAGCATAGTGCTTGGGCATACTACTGCAGCTCTTGTTATCACTTAAAAATCTCACAAAGCAGCATATGTTTTATTTCAGAGGCTCCCTCCATTTGAAACATTTTCTCAGGGACCCACACTTCAGTTTACCCTTCGATGGACAGGAGATGCAAATGATAAACCTACAGCTCCTATTGCCAAGCCCCTTGCAACACGGAATTCAGAAAGCCTCCCTCAAGAAAACAAGCCTAGTTCCGTTAAACCTGCACAGACAATAGGTAAACACACACAAGGTTGGCAATGTTGTCTGCTTAAGTACTGCTGCTCACCTGCTTTTGAATTTTTTCTTGATTCTTTAAAATGCTATACAGTGTTTCTCAAACTGTGGGTCGCGAGCCAATTTCAGGTGGGTCCCCATTCATTTCAGTATTTTATTTTTAATATGTCAGACTTGATGCCCCCATGGTATGCGATTGCATTTGGGGAAATGTTAAAGATCTATACTTTTAACAATTGTATTTAATGGAACTCACTCCTGGGTAAGTGTGGGAAGGATTGCAGCCTAGGATTGTTAAAAATTTTCCTGCTTGATGATATCACTTCTGGTCATGACATCACTTCCGATGAGTCCCAACATATTCTGATTCTAAAAAGTGGGTCCCTGTGCTAAAAGTTTGAGAACCACTGCTGTAACATGTTATACACTGAAATTCTTAACAGCTACTATAAAATCCAGATTGGCCTCCCTTTTTTATCTAGATCTTAGCAGAAACTTGAAACATTTTTATTTTCAAAATATCTATACTTGTTGCCAGTAACTGTTCTTAAACGTTTTCCTGTCATTGTCAATTTAATTGGTTCAGGTTTGAGTTTGTTAATGGATTTTTTGTTTCTGTTTGTACTTGCATGTTGCTTGCATGTTGGAAAGGTGAACCACATTTTATAAATAAGCTTGATTATATCCTTAGCTGAGTATGGACAGATATCAAGCTGTAAGCAAATGCCAATGTTGTCTGTTATGATGCTGGTAGCCTCTAAACATGCTGGAGTGTAATTCTTGCTTTTCCTTATGTGAAGTATCTGCATCATCACCACCATTATTTATTATTAGAAAAATTTATAACCTGCCTTTCCCATGCTGAAGCAAAGCCCAAAGCAGCTTACAAAGCTCCATAATAATATGTACTGTGTATAACAGTAGTAAATAAAATAATTTAAAAACGAAAACAAGCACACACATACAGTAGAGCCATTGGGAGGGGATAAGTGTTTAGTACAGAAAGAAGCAGCCAAGCCACAGCCCTGTTATAGAGGTGCAGAGGGCAGACATCAATCCGTCACACAGACAACCAGACATGTTTTGAGCCCTCGCCAAAAAGCATTAAGGGAGGGATAGTTCATGATTGCCCTGGAAGAGAATTCCATAATTCTGGTATCACTATAGAGAAGACTTAGCCCCCGTGCCACCATCCCTCAAACTGGGGGCAGGGGCTTTGGAAGGAGAACCCGCTTGGATGACCTAGGAGGGTGGACCAGAATGTGTGGGGGAAGGCAGTGTCTCAAATCTGGACTCAAACTATGAAGGACTTTAAAGGTCAATACCAGCACCTTGAATTGGGACCAGAAATGAATAGGCAGCCAGTGCAGTTGCTGATGCAGTGGTCCAACAGAGTCAAACCACCTACAGGTGCAGCCTATTTATCCACGGATTTTTTATCTGCTGATTTGTCTCAACTAGAATGGGGTGGGGGTACTGAAAGTCACACACACTTTGCCTCCTTTGCCCTGCACTGGCATCTCCATTTCCAGGCAGCCTAAAACACTGCAAAAAGGCTCCGCCTCTCCCAGGCAGGGAAATAGCCCTGGAAGAGGTTCCCCTTTCAAGGAACAGTAACATTCCTGGAGCTCCTGAGCCTGCAAAGAGGCTGAGAAGGGGAAGGGGGGTGGTAAACCGCTGTAGCCAGAACACTGTGCAGCAAGGTGGAGCTTGCGCTCTCTCTCTCTCTCTCTCTCTCTCTCTCTCTCTCTCACACACACACACACACACACACACACACACGGGGGGGGGGGGGAATTGCTTTAAAAAACCCAGGGAGTTGTCAGATCCTGGGGAGGAGGTTGAGGGTCCTCTGGCCCAAAAGAGGCTCAGACTCACCCTGTGGCAGGTCTCAGCCTCAGGTCCAAAAAAGAGGGGGTTAGATCCACCCGGGTCCCCCTCTTTGACTTCTAAGGTAGCCTGGGTCTCACTGGCATGCAGCCTTCCTCCTGGCTGTTAGCCTTGCCTGGCTTCCTCCTCCTCATTGGCCTCCCTGGCCTTTATGGAGTTCCCAGCTCCACCCCTCTCACCCAGTCAGCCTGGGCACCTGGTCCTGTCTCAGTCTGCTGGAGGCTTGCTCGCCAGCTGAGCGGCTCTGCGTCCCAGCCTGCCTCTTGCTCCTCCCCGCCGCCCTGCTCCTGGCTGAGCCCCCCCCCGTGGGGCGAGAAGACCCAGCGGCGTCCGGGGGGGGGGGGAGAGGTGCCCTCCTTGGGGGCGCTGCATGCAGGCTGGCGTGCTTCCCTGCTTGTCCTCCCCACCAGGTCCGGCCGCAGGGCTCCCTTCCCTGCCTCCCAAGCGGCTGCGGGCCATGTCGCTGTGGGTGGGGGGGCCAGGCGCCTCCCAGGGGGTTGCTCTTCCCCCCGCCCCCAGCTCCCCACAGTGCCTGGTCATCTGCGGGGGTTGCCGGGGCTTTGCGCCCATTGCCGCCCGGGGCTCTCCCCCGTCCATCCCCCGGCACCCCTACACTTTGGGGAAGAGTGCCTCTCTGGGGGCTGCTGCTCCTCCTCCCACCCACGGCTCCCTGGCAGCCCACAGGGGCGACTGGTGGGATCTGCCCTCAGCCTCCCATGGCTCTCCGCTGCCTGTCCTCCGCCCCCCTCGCACCTCCAGGTAAGGCAGGGGTTGGCCAGGCAGCGAGCCCCTGACAGGAGTGTTAGCCGAATTTCCCCCCCCCCCCATGGTGCAGGCTATCACTGACACAAGCAAGCCTTCCCACCAAGCAAAGCATGAGATTTAGCCTACAATCCTCTCCACACTTTCTTGAGAGTAAGCCCCATTGACTACAATGGGGTTTACTTCTGAGCAGAAATGCATAGGGCTGGACTCTTAAAAGATCAGCATCCCAACTGTGAGAGAAGCCAGGCAGCTGGCAACAGGAGGGCTGAGTGCAGAGGGGAAGGGTTTGATAACAGCTGTGTCAGGCTGCAGTATTTGCATAACTCTATGGAATTTAGCACAACATGTTTTTTGTTAGTAGCGCTGAGTCACAGAACGGAACTAACGCGGATAAATAGGCTCAATAACTGTCTGAGCTCGTGGTTACTGGTGGTAGTTGAACAATTTTTTTCTGAATAATCTGAGACCTTTAACAGTAAGCTGCTGTTTAAAAGTATTTTAAATCTGTTGACAAGATACTACACTGAAAACAACACATTCACATTTGTGTCAATACATCCGTTAACTTCGTCAGATAATAACTTTTATGTTGTTCAGGAAATGCAGATGGGGTGCTGAGGGAAAATCTGCATGCCTTATTATGTTGGTAGCATGATAAAGGATTTCCAGAAGTAGTAGATCTTTATTCCACAGGGTCAGGAAACCAGCCCACTCAGGTGTATGCCCTGCTAGTGACTGTCATGAGGATCTGAAGAACTTATTGTTGAGCATTGGTTATCCTTAGTGATAAGGATTAAGTCTTATATCTAGTTACGTATTTTCCTAATATGAGTTCATTCTTTTCTTCAGTATATAACCCCAACAAATACCGAACATTTTAGATGAAAGTTACTTCTACTCCCCTCTTATTAAAATGACATATATGTAACTCCAGTGACAAGTATTGCTTCACCTGCCAGTAATCTAATTAACAATTGGTGTGTGAAGCATCTTTGTGCCTCTACTTGCAAGGATTGTATTAGTTACTTGCTTATATGTACTAGTTATACTTATTATATAATTCATCATTGTAGATAATTTCCCCTACCAATCTGTATGTCGATATATTATCATCCTCTTACTAACCAATTGATAAGCTCACAGGCTTTACTATGGTGTAATGGATGGGCTTGGCACTGAGAGACCTGAGTTGAAATATCTGCTCAGCAATGAAGTTTACCTGGCTATCTTGGGCAAGTTATAATCACTTAGAAAGATAAAATAGAACCATAAGCTTTTAAAGGGAGGGTGGAATAAAAATCTAATACAATGTAAAAGGCATGTACTTGAATATTAATATACATAAATTTTTTCAAGAGCAGGACTAGGCAGTGTGTATAATAGGATAGATTTAGCACTAGAAAGTTTGATCTGCTGTTCTACATATTGCATCTCCCTAATTGGAGTGCCTTTCCCATGTTCTGGAACACTATGTGCAATTTCTCACTGAGGCCACTCAATCACGTTCAGCAGGACAATGGACCTTTGTTTATGGAACATTGCTAAAGAATACATATTTATTAGTGCAGTTCTTGACATCTATGTTCTCTTTCAGCTGTGAAAGAATCCTTGCCCTCAGACCTGCAAACAAGAAAAGAAAGAGATGTGTCAAATGAGCCTCGACAGAAGCTGAGAATATTTTATCAGGTATGTACAATCTAATGTTTTTTATTTAAGCTTGCTTTTTAAGCAAGCACTTTTTTATTCTGTATGGAAAAAGAGACAACAGTATTACAAATACTGAAATAAATATTAACTCTCCACTCACCTTCATTATTTTCAAGGGTAAATGGTATGCCTCATATTGGAAGGGTGCAAGAATATTACACGAAAGACCGTAGAACATTTTTTTGAATTCATTCTTTTGACTTATTTAAAGGACTTTCCTTTGGATTTTTAACTTGGGTTACCTCTGGTTCAAGATTCATCCCCAAACCTTTCCCCATCTAGTAAGAGGTTCACTTGCTTGGTGTTGAAAGCTGCTGGGAGTTTTGGGAAAAATTCATTGAAACAATTCCTGAAATGCTGATGGGAGAGAAAGGGCTGGATTTAGTATAACTTTCTTTCAAATGAATATACTCTGTATTCATACAAACTGTTGTTTGCACCAGTTCCTTTATAACAACAACACAAGGCAGCAGACTGAAGCTAGAGATGACTTGCATTGCCCATGGTGCACACTGAACTGCCGTAAACTTTACAGCTTACTCAAACATCTCAAGCTTTGCCACAGCCGGTTTATTTTCAATTATGTGGTAAGTATTCTTTGATATTTTCTGTATTAAATTCTGTACATGATCAGCATTTTCTGGGTGGAAGCTTACTTTTTGCATCCTGTGTTTCTGTATGCTGGGACAGAGGGCCAAGTCTAACAAATGTTAGTTTTTCAAGGTGTTCCTAAGAGTATTCACTACAGAATTTAAAATTGACTGAAAGTTGTTCTGATTTAATCTGTGTGGCAAAACAAATAGTATAAATTGGGAAATATGTTCTTCTAAATTCTGTTAGCAGCTTTTCTCTCTTAGGGGCAGTCTTCTGTTCATTTATGCATGTTGTTATGTCAGCATCCAGGGTTTTAGCTGGAGTAGGTGAAGGATTCCCAAGTAAAGTAGAACTTTAGTAATCTTCATGTTCTTTTGAGGTAGGGATTGACTTTTTGGTTGCTATTAACACGCACAACTTTATATTTCTTTTATTTACAGTATCATCCAAAAGGTGCTAGGATAGATGTTTCTATCAATGAGTGTTATGATGGCTCCTATGCGGGAAATCCTCAGGATATTCATCGCCAGCCTGGATTTGCCTTCAGTCGTAATGGGCCTGTCAAGCGAACTCCCATTACACACATCCTTGTGTGTAGGTAGGTGAAAAGTTAGTGTTGCTCTACAAACATATGCAAATCAAAATTTACATTTTCTGTTAATAAGATAATTACCAATTCGACCCCCTTCTCAAACTATATAAATACACACAGCTCTCACCCATGGAGACCGCTGTGTTGAGGCATTTACCAGTTACACTTGATTTCTTTCTGAAAATTCCGCATTCACCATTGAGCAGAAAAATTATGCATGAACTCATTGGCACATTCAGTAGATAACCCCAACACACATGTGCACAGTTTACCCACCCCAGTTTTCAAATGTTAACACAAGGGAATCCGTTAATGACCCTTCTGATTCCTCCATGTCCCTTGCTTCTCCCATATCCTTCATTTGATCTGCTTTGTGCATCCCTAAGTTCAAAGATCCTATCTTTGAAGTGTGTGATCTCCAGTTTTTCCCACTTCTGAATCAAAACGAAAACTTGTCATTATAGCTAGCTTCCTTGGTACATGTGCTTCTTGTAAAATGAAGCCTCTGGAGTGGTACTCCTTAAAATTGATTTGAGGCAATGGAATCCCTAGCCAGTGGCCTTCAAATTCTGCTTTTGTGGAATTCTAGTCATGTCTGTAATGTATGGGCACTTCCTTTAGTGTGACAAAATAAAACTCTCGAACAATAGTAAACAAAACTTAAATTTAGCATTTCTCTTTAAAATGTTTGCTTATTACAAAATCTTCAGAGCCTGTGCATGTTTTTTTGAGATATTGAAGGAAGTACTTTCATATGCACATGCTGTCATTTGTTGGCAAGAAAGACCATTCTAGTTTTTTTGTTTTTGTTTTTAGTGTGTTACTGTAATTAGGGAACTTCAGACAATAGTGTGCTCTCATTTTATACCACTGCTGATTATAATTTACTCACTTTCTCTAGAATTGAACCCCCTTGTTTTAATCCACTAAAGTTTCAATGAATCAAAAAATCCCAATTAAAAATTGCAAATCTGTTGTCCTGGTTTTTTAAAAATAAGTTTGGTATATGCTGCTTAGTAATCAGAACATTGCTTCCATTGTAGCCATAGGAACCTGAAAATTCAGTAGAAGCTTTGTTTTACCTCTTGTTCTTTTTACAAAAAGTGTGTCCGCTTGCTTGAAGCATGGATTATATTTATACCATGCAGAGACTAACATTGTGCTGACTGGCTGTTTTGGGTTCCTGAAATTTTTGAAGATAAGAACAGCCCTGCTGGATCAGGCCATAGGCCCATCTAGTCCAGCTTCCTGTATCTCACAGCGGCCCACCAAATGCCCCAGGGAGCACACCAGATAACAAGAGACCTGCATCCTGGTGCCCTCCCTTGCATTGGCATTCTGACATAACCCATTTCTAAAATCAGAAGGTTGCACATACATATCATGGCTTGTAACCTGCAGTGGATTTTTCCTCCAGCTATGACACTACATAATGTACTGTGTTTTCATTGCTACTTTTTTGATGTGTGGTAAATGCAGTTATAAACTGGGTATGTTGCTGCTGCTTAGCAGTGACACAATTTGAGAGCTGCCACCGATTAACCTGAGCTTAAAAATGGGTCCTTTACATACCATCAGCCTCTGTTGGAGAGCTTTACTGCATTGCCACCTGGATCTTAAGATATTGATTAGAATGCACACACGCTTGTTTTTTTTAGGCCAAAGCGTACAAAAGCCAGTATGTCAGAATTTCTTGAATCTGAAGATGGAGAAGTGGAACAGCAAAGAACATACAGCAGCGGTCATAATCGATTATACTTTCATAGTGATACCTGCTTACCTCTTCGTCCACAAGAGATGGAAGTTGATAGTGAAGATGAAAAGGATCCTGAATGGCTAAGGGAGAAAACCATCACGGTAATCTTGTCACTGGCCACTTTTGTAGTGATTCTATGCAGATCCCTTTTCAAATAGCTTTTTTTCATTTTGATGACCAGTATTTATTTCTCTGGGACAAACGAAAACAATATGCATATCACCCTGGTTTCTTAGCCATCCTATTGTGACACCCTATCTTATTCTGTTAATTAGTCTTTTCTGGGTTGCTCTCTGAGTGGGCTTGTTATACTTTCCCTGTGCATGCCTAGGTGAGTCTCAGCATGGTGTGAAGAGGAAGGAATTGGGTTGAAGAGGGGGCATGAACTTGGGGGAGAGATGTAAAGAGGTGAGGGATTTGCAAGCATAAACATTACTGACAACCATAAATCTGGAAGGTCTGGGCCTTGAAGTTTAAGGGATTGTGAGTGGTATTAAAATGTACTTCCTTCTGAGTGAAGTGGAATTGCAGGCAAAAATGCCTCTGTTCAACTCTAGCTACAGTCATTCTCGGTATCTGTGAGGATTAGGTTTGTACAACACTCCGCAAATACAAAAATCGTGGGTAGTAAGTGGCATCCTGTGGCATCAATGGGGTTAGGGGGAAGAGGGGCAGTTGATCTGCAGCCCCGACACTCCAAATCCAGAGGAAGGCAAGAGAGATCTTCAGTTCTCTTGTTCATTCATACATGTTCCGAATGGCGCATGTAACTTGCGCGGAGCCCTTTGAAATGCCTGTGAGAAGCTTCTGAAGCTTCCCACTTGCATTTTGAAGGGCTCCATGTGAATCACAGGCGCCATTTTAAATATATGCTGCGTTCAGGAAGCCAGCAGAGAGATTCACAGATAGCCGAGAACAGTGGCATGGCAATTCTGCCCCTTGTGGATATGCAAATTCACAAGAAACAAATTCTTGTATAAAGATAACTGAATGTATCATTGTTTGGTATTATATTAATTGAATAGAATGTCTGTAGTGTACAATAATGAAAAGTAAAGCAATATTAAATGAATAAATTAACTATGATAACAAAACTTAAATTGTTTTCTCACTGTAGCAAATTGAAGAGTTTTCTGATGTTAATGAAGGAGAAAAAGAAGTTATGAAGTTATGGAATCTACATGTTATGAAGCACGGGTATGTGGAACTTAAAATTGGATTTAACCGAAAGTAGCTTCTTGTTTTTTAAAATCCAAGTATAGATTTGCATATTATTGTTGGGTTTGGAGAATGGGAGGAAGAAAAGGAATATACAGATGGTTTGTTATTTATATGTTGAGAAAAACCAAAATAATGACTATTAAACTAGAAATTGCGAAGAAACTGCAACAACCTGAAAGAGTGCCAAAACAACCTGCTCTTCTAGAATGTCAAAAACTCAGGTTTTGAATTTGTAGTGGGCATGTTTCTGTACCCAAACTGTTACAAATGTACCTTGTTTTAATATTGCAGGTTTATTGCTGACAATCAAATGAATCATGCCTGTATGCTGTTTGTTGAAAATTATGGACACAAAATTATTAAGAAGAACTTGTGTCGAAACTTCATGCTTCACCTAGTCAGCATGCATGACTTTAATCTCATAAGCATAATGTCAATAGACAAAGCTGTTACAAAGCTTCGAGAAATGCAGCAGAAACTAGAAAAGGGAGAATCTATTCCTACCACAACAGCTGAGGAGCTTTCTGAAGAACAAACTGGGACAACTAATGGTTGCAGTGAAATTAACACTAGGGAGAGAGTTTCAGAAATGGACATTACCTTGTGTGTGACAAAACAGAATAGAAAACAGAAGATCTGAAGAGAAGAGCAAAGGCCATTCAATGGACAAATATTGAAGTGACTTTCTAAGATGCATGAACTCTATAAGGAATTTAATAAGATACACAAGTTCCTAACAGGCACTGCTGGAAACAAAGGATTTCAACATGGATAGTGTTAATATGGTTCCTATTGAGTTAATTATGCAAGTACTACATGTATATCAGTTCTAGTGATGTAATGACAATACTCAAAGTTTGAGCATGAAGAGCAATACAATTTTTGGGAATTTTAATTATGAACTCTACTGAATTTACATAACTTGAGTATATGTAAACCAGTTTTTATATTAAGATTTTTGCATCTGTACTTGGCTGTCTTTCCTACCATGAAGTTAAAATTGGGGAAGGAGATTAGGACAGTTTATGCTTTTGTACTTGGAAATTCTTCACATTAACTTTTATGGGAAATAGTGCACCATTTAAAGTTTAACTTAGGTCTTTTTTGTTTGTTAATGAGCATCAAACCAGATTGCAAATGTTTTTAAAAACATTTTTTAAACATTCAAATGTAACATAGCACTTCTTTGTCTCACATGTTTGGAAGAACCTTTGCTTTTTCTCATTCTAGACACAGGGAAGCACCATTTTGCCACACTAAATTGCCAGTAGCCTACAAATTTGTAGTTTATTCTGGTTACCTGGTGTGCTCGATCAAATCTTTTACCTACTCAAACAGAACTGTCTAGGGCTGTTTAGAGGGATGCTGTATTAACATCTAGAGGCTGTGGTGGGTAATGCCTGAATCTGTGCCCATGTTGCTTATGTACAGACTGCAAGATCAGAGCATAACATTAACTTGGTATTTTTGGATGCTACTTTTGAGGGGAAAATGCACTGTAAAATTGGACCAGAAAATGTGTTGCACTTCTTATGCAAGTATTCTGTGATGTATTGTATTCAATACAGATGCTAACTAGTCTTGTGCAGTCTTGCACTGCTGTTAACACATTTTATGCATATGTTTACAGATTTTCTTTTTTCCAATGGAAAGTAGTTTCACTACTGGTACAGTATCAGCACCAAGGGTTTATTCCAGCAAGCACTGTGGTTGAGTGACATAACCTCATTTTTTAATTCTTAAATAGTTCATTTTCATATTCTTTATTTATAAAGGATCAGTGATGTAAATACAGGTATTTCTAATTTTTTTTTTTATTCCATCACATAAGAAGGCAGTTCTTTATTTTGGCTTTTTTTTCTTTTGGGGGTTGGGGGGGCAAGAAGCCTTTTAATGGTTTTTTTCAGAAATTTATAAAACTGTAAATACTGACTTTGGTCCCTAAAGATGTGTTTAACTGTGAGACTATTTAACTAATGGTGTGGATGTGATTTGTCATCCAGTATTAAGTTGTTAGTCACGGATTTGTGTCAATAGGAATGAGGGAAACTGCAGCTTTCACTAGACTTCTTAATTTGCCTGCTCTGAGTTGTAGCAAACTCTAATTACACCTTTGAATAGCCAGTCAAGCATTTCTCTTTGGCTTTAATTTGCTAAAGCTGTGCACATTTGTAAAGAATATATTTTAGAGACGTAGTTCTAGAACTATTGCTTTTGTCACTTCTTAAGCAGTTGCGCTCTTAATGCTTAAAAGGAGGCTAGCATTGTTTGCACAAAGTTGGTGACCCCTCCCCCAAATAGTAATGAAATTACTTCTGTCCAGTAAACTTTGTATGTCATGTCAATTTATAATAAAAAAGCTGAGAATCCCTTTGTTTCTATTTATAATAAAGATGGATTTTCTATATGTACTCTTAATGAGACTTTGAAGAAATCATGTAAACTGGTGAACATTTGAATGGTACAGTAGATATAAAAAGACAATTGTTTAATGGACCTTTTTTGTTTTTACATTAAATGTTTATTTGAAATTGGATTTTGTACATAAAGTTCGATAATATAAAAATCTGTCAATGTGTTTAATCTTTTCAAGTATAGACAAAATATTTTGTGTAAAACTATGATTTGGGTTCGGAATGAGGCAGTTCTGAAAATAGTGTCTGTATTTGGAACTGGTGCTGTGCCCAACAAGCTGTCATGAAATGGTACATGCTTGGCCATGTTGCTATCTTCATTGGTTTCCACAAATTTGATGCTTTCTTTTGCAAAAGGCTACTTCTTACAAGCAGTACTAATTTCATTTATCTCTTAAACTAGAACTGCTTCCTCATGCATGTATCTCAATAGTACATCTAAGTCCGTCTGTAGTTTTAGAACCATGTTTCTCAAGGTTTGACCTCTGCCGTACCACTTCACATGATCCACCTTTTTAAGTACCACTGGAAGTAATGTGATGACATCATCACCTGTTACTTCTGGGTTGGGAGGCCAGATGCAATGTAAGAGACTCAGGATGGACAGAAGGACTTTTTCAAGTGCAGAAAAGCATGCTTTGGAGCTTTGCCTGCTGAGCCAAGCTTCCTACTGCTCTGTGTTGCATCCTTGGTTTTGCCAGGCTGCAGGGGTCCTGCGAGTACCACCAGACTCCACCTCAAGTACTATGTGGTATCTGTAGCACTGGTTGAGAAACACTGTTTTAGAAAGTTGAGCAAAGGGGCTTCCTAATGATGTTGCTATGAAGTACAGTGCTATATAGACCTTATCTCCATTTTTATCTATAGGTTAAAAGGGAAACACTGATTTTTTCCATAACTTCAACCTTTTTGAGGTTGTGTAGTACATCTCACATTATTCCACATAATGCTTGTTGCAACACAATGGACTATTGCAAAGAAAGTGTGTTGTGGCTTGAGTATAATCCAGTTACCACCACTACTCTTGAAGTAATGTAGACTAAGGCTGCAATCCTATCCACACTTAGCTGGGAAAGTAGACATGGATAGGATTGGTCTATGCAATTCAAGTGTTCTTGCCCCTTGAGATAATTGATAAACAGATGGGAAACAAATATAGAATCTGTTACCCAAACCTGTCCAGTCTTGGATTTCTTGTACCTTGATCTTCCCAATTATTCTGCTGGTAGAGCATAAGGAGCGGTCAGCATGGATAACCTCCTTTAGATGGGAGCTGATTATATCTCACCATGAAAATTTGTTAATATAGAAGCAGTTAGGGCAATAAATACTTAACTAGCCCTAATTGTTTTCATTTACCATTTATCACTAAATATCCACACTTTTTCAGTATTGTTATAATAGCTATTTGGGGTAACTTATTGGTATGTAAGTTTAAAAAGCTGATGTCAGAGCTATGGTACATATTTACATGTTGTACTTGCATCCATTTAACTTAAATATTAATATAGAATTGGTAGTTGGACAACAAACATTGGCATCATCAGGGATGCTTTTGCCAACCATTTACCAGATAATTACTATAGGTCAATTCAGTCATATAATTAGTATACATAAGTACTGAATGTAGGATGTGATGAACCTGGAATAACATACTGCACATTGTTGGATTTACTGAAAAGTAAACTTTAAGGAAAAGTTTTTTGAAAAGCTTTCAAAATTTGTTAAAGAGGAATGGCTTACTACTAATTAGTACAGTATTGGCTTTCCTAAGTGGAAGAATAAGAACCTGTCTAAATACCATACAGTTGTGTTTGTGACTTGTGATATTTTGGTTTGTTTACCATGAGAGAGCGCTTTAACTGCCCCCCCCCCCAATGAATCACTGTATGGCATTTATATTAAGTCTAAGTCTGCAAGGATCCTTGTTTAACAGTTTGCACAATGCTAAAGCTAGCACTGTACTTGATCAATTTTGTACAGCTTATAATGTAGTGACAGCTTCCACATAGACTTGCAGTGCTGACTATGGACACTAATCAGAATTATGCTTCCTTGCTCTGTGAAAATAAACACATACATGGAGGTAGTGAGACCCAGGCAAATGGTATACAGTGAGTTTCAAACAATGACTGTATGTTAATCTGTATTTCCAAAATGCTCTTCATTGTCAGTTGGTTAATATGGTCTTTTCCAGTGTGTGATTCAGACTCCTTACTTGCATAGATAGGCCTTTTTTGTGTGAAGTGTGTGCATAGCTGCCTTGGGCCTGCTGTTCAAAATCAGTTGGAGTAACAAAGCAAGTTACTTAACCCATGTTTAATAGACTCAGTATCTGTTAACTTCCATCCAAAATAGGGCTTTATACCAATTTCTCCAACCTCAATGTATTGTAACTTTACCATAACTTGATATGATTGCCAGTCATTGTTACCAAACTAAAACACACTTTATTAAGGTATCTTGAGGTAAATGAGTATAAGTTTCATAAAACATGCTTCCAGCTCAAGTTTGCTCCTAACACTGTCTCAAAGAAAAATACTTTTACCAATTAAGCATGAAAAAGTTTCAAATCTTTTTACAACACTGTAGGCATCACTGATAGCTTGCCAAGTTCTCAAGTCTTTGGACCCCTTCCTTAGGGGTTTCAACCCAAGATGCATATTTCCCCATAGTTTGCAGTTTTCCCCTCATGGAACCAACAGAACTCTTAATCTCTTTTCTCAAGTGTGTGTCAGCTAATATACTCTGCCCTTCATACCCACTTTCAGCTTGCCTGTTCACTTTAGTAGGACAAAGTCAAACAGATGGTGCTAACCTCTTTTACTTCAGGAACAGAGGGGCTGAAATAAATCCCAGAACAGTGAGTTCATACATTGCCATATGCTGAAAGTAATTTCTGGGAGGAAGCCTTGGGCCTATGCATTCCATTGCATGGAGACTGTTAGGCAAGTTAAGACTATGTTTTGTCTACATGAGATGGAAGTACAGGTACACATAGTCCCTTCTGGGGGAGGGGCAACCTGCTCCGAATATACTCTTAAAGAGTTACAGGTATGTCACAGAACATACAACTCATTGTAAAGGAAGAAAGTCCAATCACATGTAAATGCTAAAGCACAATGTGAACAGGCCTCATGTATGAGTCATATTTAATGGGATATGTACACATTTTGTTAAAACTGTTGTTCAAGTACATATTCACACAGATCAGTTATGAGCTGTCAAATGTGAAAGTGGTTTTTGCTGCTACAAAACCTGAAACTCTTCCAACTACACTAATACAAAGAGAACAAGGCAAGCTGATTGTCTCAGTGTAAGGGAAAGGTTTTAGTACAATCTGCTTTTGGAGGAGAGAAAATAGGACCTATCAGGTTCAAAGAAAATAACATCTCAGCTTTTTACAGAACAGGTGTGAAGAAGAGATAAAGAAGAAAGGGTTACTAGGGTGCCTATATTCTCTTCTATTGCCTTTGTGGAAGAAAGCATAGAACACAGGACTAGGTCCAAGGTACACCCAGCTCTACCTCCTGCCTTACAGCAGCAGCTTGCCTGAAGGCTTGATGAAGGGAGGCGGGGCATTAGGTATCACAAATTTGTCACAGTGAAACAGCTAGACCCTGCTGCAAGAAATAGTATGAGGCTGGTGCTTGCAGGGCTACTGCCAGAACTCAGATCTGCTTGAGTACCTAACCCACATGAGAAGCCACTGTTGGCAAGTGACCCATGGTTTAAAAAAAGCTTAACTTTCACATCATTGCAATCCTTCAACAATGCAAGTAGACCACCTTCTTTTTGTTTGCTTAAACCTATGCTTGTAACTCAAGACTTTATTCCATATGCTGTCTGTGTGCCATTATACTGTAGTTATTACCCTGACTTCCACAAATTAGATTCTATTTCACTATGTATGTATTTACATAGACCATTTTCTATGCGATCCACCCCATCTACTGTAAGTTTGCCATCTTCACTCATGGATAAGAAAAATAGTGAAGTAACTACAAAATTTTGGATTGAGCATTTTTGAGTTAAAGAACAGTCAATGGCATCATCTACGCAGAACCATTTTATACAAAATAGATGTCCCATCAGCATGCAGAGCTGGCACTGGGTGTGTTGATATCCTCTTCATAGGGGCACTTTCTGTAGGACTTCCTGCTGAGATCCTGAAGCAAGACATGTAAATGTAGTACTATAAAGCTTAAGTGCTAACAATTCCAAAGTATTTAATTGGACAGTGTGTGATCCTTATGAAAAGCTTATTCTCTAATATATTGTACAATTCTGTTCAATATGCCTGAAACTAAGGCATATGGATAAAGAGCCAAGATAGAGGTACTACATATCAAAACATTTATTTTGCTGCAGTAAATAAAGCTGCCACTGGTATTTTACAGGTGCCAAAAAGCACCAATGGAAGCTTTCAAACAGACAAAAGAAAAAAATGATTCATTTGGCAAAAGTATGTCAACTACAGTTTACTTTTTAGTACCTTCCACTTATGGTAGGATGTATATACATCTTTGGTCCGTTAACCCTGAGCCAAGAGAGCAGCATTAGGCAAACGTTAGATCAGTAACCATGTGTACATAGGTACATAGTAATAGGCTCAGTTCTGGCTATTTTCCCTTCCATTGTAAAAACACACCCTACACTTGTAATTTGATAGTAACCATGAAAGCCTACTTAATTTGCCTAGTTACTCTAAATGTTTTATCAGTATTTTAAGAGAATTCAGTAAAGAGGACGGAGTTCAAGTAATTGTCATCACACAGACAGATTTGTTGAGGGGCTCAGTTCTGCACAGACTGATACCTGTGTACTACCACACAATTTAAGAATCTGCACTACGAAATCATTGCATCACCAACAGTTTGAAGAGTGATACGATTTAACACAATCTCTGTTTCAGATGCTAGAAGTTAGAACACCAGAACTTTCCAGCCTGGATAGGAAAATGAACATCCAAAATACAGAGAACCACAACACTGATCAAGTACCCAGTCAAAGACCACTTCCCTGTTATTAGAACTAATTGTTACTCTAAGTTTGAAGCTTCCTCCCTCATTGTGGGAAGGACTTAAATTCACAGCTTCCATGTCAAATGTCACAGCTGATCCTGAAGTAAAAGGAGGCAACTGGTTGGTCATCTCTTTGCCATTCACAAATACGGCACCTGAAACCATCAAGATAATAGTTTACACACACATATTCTATTTTATATGCCAACTGCCTACGAACATTCAGTACATACTTAGGGATGGTACTGGGTCCACAAATGATTAATCCACAATAATAAATTCACTAGACCATCTGCCCACACATTCCTACATTAATCCATTGTGACAATGGTTAACAGTATGAAAGAAAAACTCTCTCTCTCTCTCTCTCAAAGACTGCCATGCTTGGTCACCTTGGACTATTATCACTTGCCACAAGTGATTGTTTATAAGCCTGCTTTAAAAGCACCCCTTCTGCTGCATAATACTCTGCAGTTCTAGGACTGGCTCAAATTCTAGAACTATTATCCTAGTTTTAGAATTTGAGCCAATGCACTAATTAGAGTGAATAGGGCAGTTTCTACCCAAAACTCCATGCTCTATCATTTCTACACATGTAAAAGAATTTATAAGAGTGAAGTTGTCAAAACTCACCATTTGTGCTCACACACACTGCTTTATCTCGCTGCAAAGAATCACAGCTGTTCTGCTGCTCCACACACACTCCTATACTGTCTTTTTTGTCCTGTTGGCCAACCGTTTCAATTCTGGGAAGAAACACACACAAAGCTTGGTCACTTTGTGAAATTTTAATATGAACGATGCAAGAAGACACAATGTCATGTACATAAGAACAGCCCCACTGGATCAGGCCATAGGCCCATCTAGTCCTGCTTACTATATCTCACAGCGGCCCACCAAATGCCCCAGAGAGCACACCAGATAACAAGAGACCTGCAGCCTGGTGCCCTCCCTTGCATTGGCATTCTGACATAGCCCATTTCTAAAACCAGGAGGTTGCACATACACATCATGGCTTGTAACCCGTAATGGATTTTTCCTCCAGAAACTTGTCCAGTCCCCTTTTAAAGGCATCCAGGCCAGATGCCGTCACCACATCCTGTATGAGTTGTTAAACACAACAATATCATTGGCTTGGATCCAAAGGTGTCCTGCTAGCAGAAAGCCTCTTCAGCTTATGGAAGCAATGTTTCCAACTTGGTGAAAGAGAACCACAACTCCAAATACAGAGCAGTTCCTCCATTCACATAAGCTCATTTTATTGTCTACTAGAGTTGATAAGCTATAGACCAGCCATTTTCAACCACTGTTCCGTGGCACACTGGTGTGCCGCGGACGGTCTGCAGGTGTGCCGCAGGTGTCTTGTCAGTGTGCCATGAGATGAAAAAGGTTGGAAATCACTGTTATAGACTGTATCTTCCTTATTCACCATGTTTCTCATACAGGTGGGCATATCAAATTACATTCAACTTGAAAGAAGATAGGGGAAAGAGCTATACAAAACCAAATACAAGCCTGACCTCTTTATCTGCAGGTTTGGAACCCACAGATTTAACTCATCACAAGTTCTGAACCCATGGTGAAGAGCTCCTGAATGCAACCAGAGGTGTTCTCTGGTCACGTCCAGGAGGCTGAGGCCCCCAGAGGTGCCAGAAAAGCACTTTTTGCAAAAAAAGTGGAAGTGCCTTTCTGACACCTCTGGCGGTGCACTACCTCTACAGGCCTCAGAACACCTCGGGACACAACTGGGGAACATCTCCAATTATTTTTAAATTAAATTATGACTTTTACTGTGTGCTTTTAAACTGCTGCTATGTATTTTATCTTGTTTTAATTGTTTTTAAGTGTTTTGTATTTTTAATGTTATTTGAATCCTTGTTGGTATTTTAAATTGATTGTTAGCCCACTTGGGTGCTCTTCGTGGAGAAAGACGGAATACAAATCTAATCAATCAATCAATCTCCAGTCACATCCTGAGGTTCTATGGACAGGAACCACGGATTCGTTTATCTGCTGGTTTCAGTATCCTCACAGATATCGAGGTCAAACTTGTACTTTAAGTATCCTTCAGATTTCTTCTGTTCTAAGAAAAGCAGCTTATGCACAGCACTTTGTGTAGCATTTGAAGAGCTCTGCAATGTTTAGTGTCCAGAAATTCTGAATATCTCAAATTGTGACAACAATGTCCAAGTTTCTGTCCCACATGGTTATAGTTGGTGGGTTGCATCCAGTCAATCAACACAGTTTGGTGAGCCTATTTAGCCCAGTGGCAATTATAATTATGTGTAGCTCCTCACCCCACCCCATTCCACACATAGTCTGCTGTGCGAGACAACTGCTAGACTGGGTACTCTTGCTGAGAACTTAGGGCCCAATCCTATCCCACTTTCCAGTACTGATGCAGCTATGCCAACAGGGTGTGCGCTGCATCCTGTTGTGTGCTGGGGGGAGGTCACTGAGGCCTCCACAAGGTAAGGGAAAGTTTGTTACCTTACTTTGGAGCTGCATTGATGCTGTGTCAGTGCTAGAAAGTTGGATAGAACTGGGCCAATAGTCTTCAACTGCAATTTTCTTTAAGGGGGCCTTGGAGGATACATTCTAACACTACTTCATGAGTGTGTCCTTCAACACCCCCTCCATTTCACTAGCAAGGGCTTGTGATATTTGTGGCAAGCATTTGATATTAGCTTCCAAAGTAGACACCATCCTTTTGTTTTATAAGAGTATCAATGGAAACCATTTGAAATAGCATGTTGTAAGACAGACTGCTATGTGAGGATAAATCCAGCATTTGCAGGTCATGATCTGACCTGCAGCATATATGAAATTCTAGCCACTGCTCAAATTATGAGTTTCACTAAGGGTCTCTGATGTCCCCACCTTCAAGCATATCATGGCCCTCAATAACTAAACATTGTAGCTAAGGGGCCCAAAACAAGGTATGAGACTCCCTAGCCAGTCCCTTAATTCAAGTACTTAGGGAAATAGGAAGAGTCACATTCCATGTTTAATTTTTCTCATCTGGAATCTATTGTTATGGCTCCAGGGATGACCCATCATTTATTACGTTCCAATCATGTTCTTAAGCTATGTATTGCTTAAAGTGAATAAAATACAATTCTTGCTCAGAGAGCTTACACTCTCCCACCACATACATAAGGAAAGCTATGCTACAAAGGGCCAGCATTTTATTTTATTTTTCTTTCTTAAGAAAAAAGAAACACATATAGAATGGAATGTTATCAGGCAACACCAGGTAGACTGGAACAGCGTCCTAACTAGTGCTTCTATCATCAGGAGCTCTTTCCATTTGCAGAGGGTATTCCACTTGCACAAACACCTTACGTGCAAGAGCAGGGACAGTGCAACTGGGGGCGCCACCCTGGTTCCAATACTTCATGCCCCTTACCATGCAACACTGCACAGTTTTTCCAACTAGGAAGTGCAGGATGTCCATTTTTATTCAAAGGAACACATAAAAAAAGGTTTGACTTCATTTGAGAAGTCTTTTAAAGCCATTTCTGCCCAATATTGTATATACGAAACAGGGATTAAATGTGTACACCTGTGGGCTGGGTAGAAATAGATTAAACAAAACCAGATGTTCTGTACTTCCTGGCTTGCAAAACTATGTGAAACAGCACCATAAGAAACTTGATTATTCTTTTTCACTGGCTTTCAGCAAGCAGGAAGAGGATCAATTTGTCTCATTCCTATGGCAGGTTAGAGAGAGGCACTGGCAGACTTGGGGTGAAGGGTATCCTCAACTCACTGCATCAGACTGAATTAAGGGTTGGGTCAGCCCAGAGCAAAAAGAATACTCCTTCCATTTGTAGAGGGAGCTCCTAATGGTAGAAGAGCTAATCAGGATGCTACCCCATGCCTCTGTACAAGGTGAAGTCCTATCGTTTGTCTCAAACGTTCAAGATCCTGCTTTCTTCAACGTATCAGCACCCACAACTGCAAGAAAACTGCCTGTTTTCCCACTAGGATATGACATTTATCATAAGAAAAGCACACTAGATATGGAATGCTTTGTCAAGCCACAAAAACTAGGTATTTTTAGAGCAAGAAATTAAATGGTTTTGCTTGTGTTGAGCAGGCAAGGCAGTCACAAGTTAATTCTTCCATGATATTTTGAGTACACATCAAAAAATTGGAACCATATTATGCTCCTAAGCCTCCACAAAGCTTTGTTGTCCCCTGGGAACAGTCACAGATAGCTGAAAGCTTGCATTACAAAACAGAGCAAAATAAAGCACACACACTAAAGAGGCTAAATCTCTTACATCTGGAAGTAATCCACAAAGAGGCCTGTTTGTAGAATGTAAACCCGAGATTTATAAGCTCCAGCTGTCTTGCTTTCGATTTTAAATTGTATCTTGTCAGCCGATACAATTTTTAAAATACTATTTTCATCTTATGTACCAATAGTCCAAGGCTCAAAACTGGAGAACTTGGTTGGAAGATCTGCATTAAACCAAACACAGATGCTTCTGTTGCCTATTCAGTGTCACACTAATATTTTTTAAAGACCTCCTTACTAAATCAGAACAGCATTCCCCTTGTCCCACAATTCTTATTTCTTGAGGGCCAACAAGGTACCACTAGAGCTTCATGCTCTCTTAGGAGATTATGATTACCCATGGTTAAACCCCAGTAACTTATTCAATTTAGTTATGAAGAATAATTTTGGCCCCGATTCACAGATATCTTGCAGGTGTGGGGAGATTGCAATAAGTGATCCTTCACCAGCAAAACTTCTCTGATAATTTCAGTGAATGAGACAGCTCCACAAAGTATTCCTTGGATTTAACATTTGGTTAGCCTGTGCACGAAAAAGATCTGCAACACATTATTATATCCCCCAAACACATTAATATATTCCCCAAACTCTTTCAACATTCTTGGAGTGCTCTCAAATGTAAGTATTGCTATTTTCTTTGAATGCAACAGTACAAAGTGATTACAACTCTCAATGTCACATAATCTGTTACTTCTAACTATGAATTGCATCCAGAGAAGCACTTACATGAACAGAAGCTCCCTCCAAGAATGGTCTGATCTCATAAGGGTTCCTTCTGCCAAAATTACCTATATTCTAACACTGGGTACATTTGGAGCTGATGATCAGAATAGACTGCCTCTGATGCTGCAGGTCCCATTCATGATCACGTCTTACAACCACCGATATATACTTATACACCACAAATTTGTTCAATCTTTTAAAACAAAAATACTAGTGGTTGTCGCCATGTACTGCAAGTTACTTATAAGGTGAACAAACAAGAATTTTCTTTAGTCTGTTCTGAAGCTTCTGCTGATCAGTATCACTGGGTGATGCAGAAAAAAAATCTCCCTATAAGTTTTCATCATGTTTTAATTTTCTTCCTAAAGTCTATGTTAGACTCAGTTTTATACTTCCACAAGCATGGACCTGGATGGTGTTGTCTTGCTGCTCTGAATCAGGTTGCAAGTCTTACAGTTTCTCTCCGGCACACACCATCCTTGCAAGCCAGGGAACAAGAAAAGTCTTCATCATAGTCCATAATGTGAAAGGACCCCCAAGAAGAAAGGAAGAAAATCCCAAGCAAGGAAATCCCCACATCTGAAGTAAGATTATTCTTACTGGAAAACCAATTGGGGGAAAGGAATATGAACCCAAGTGACAAAGAAAGTCTAGAGGCAATAGAGGAAATGGGTCCATTTCTGATCAATCAGTTCTGACCAGTGTTTCCCAAATTTCCAGAAGCGAAGGCATACTTGTTTTCCAGGTTTAAAACCACAGACACACTACATTCTCAAATTAAAAGAAAAGTTTATACTTTGCAAGCATAAAATCCAACAGTGGAGGAATTTGCACAACCCCACCATATGCAAATGACAGTCACTATTCTGAGAGTACATCCTGACTAGAAAAGAGGCAAGCCCAACAGTGATTCATACAGAGAACAGGCAACCTCCTCTGATAGTAAATAAGTCTGCTGCATCTACAGCTGTTGTCCCAAGTCTCACACACTCCAGAGATGTAGCAGAATTACCTGCTCCCTGCAGAAGCAAACTGGAAGAACATATGACCAGATCATACAGAAATACAGAAGGCAGACTTCTCCCTGCCCCAGCATACCATTTGTGCTCACAGAAATCTTTTGTTATTAATTTCTCAAGACATGCCACTGTGGTGCCCCAGTTCAGTTTGCAAAGTACTGCTTTAGAAATTGATATAAACTAGAGAAGCTGTAGATCTTAACACAATCACAACACTCCAAAGTCAAAATAAAAACATGTAGAAGAAAATTAAAACATGAAGAAAACTTATAGGGAGATTTTTTTCTGCATCACCCAGTGAAACTGATCAGCAGAAGCTTCCTAACAAACTAAAGAAAATTCTTGTTTGCACACCTTATAAGTAACTTGTTGCAGGACATGGTGACAACCATTAGTAATTTGGTTTTAAAAGACTGGACAAATTTGTAGTGTATAAGTATATATCAATGGTTGTAAGACATGATCATGAATGGGAGCTATGGCATCAGAGGCAGTTTATTCTGATTTCTGGTGAAATAAAAATAGTACCCAGTGAACCTTGGGGAAGGACATCCTAGTGAGAGCTCAGAGGTAGCATATGGAGCCTCTTGTCACAGGTGGAAGGTTATTAAGCAAGGACTGTAAAAGCTAGGTGACTGTGTAATCCAAGAATATGCCTCTTGCACTGGTAATTGCAACTGGCACAAGGGCAACCATCCAGGGACCTTCCCCTGATCAAAACAGCATCATTCCAAGGGGGGGGGGGAGCTCAACAGCTCTGCCAAGAGTTCTAATCTCTTTGTATGAATTAGAAAGCTTAATTCTGGAAAGACACATGCCCCAAGCAGCCTTTTCCCCCACAGAAAGCAGCTATCTCAAGTCTAGTCAGCTACAATTAAGTGGAGAGATGGCAAATTAAATGGAAGATGGATAGAAATTAATCTGCACTGCCTCATGCAAGGAAAGCACAGCTGCAACTGAAGCCTTTGCAACAGTTCCAAAAACAAGAAAGCATTACCAAGAAAAGCAATTACTAGCCAAGGGGCTAACTGACCAACACAAATTATAATCAATGAGATTTCTTTGAATTAAATACAGAAATGTACAGAAATAATGTACAGAAATACATGTACAGAAATTAGAGCCATCATGGGACCTAATGAAAGAAAGGAGGGGGAATAGTCCCTGCAGCATATATAAAGTATCTGTAACTAACATTCATAGCAATGCTGTGGTCACATGCAACCAAGGATATGGAACCTATAATGGATCCTGAGACACCTGGCTTTCAGTGTTAAAGACAATACGTTTACAGCCCACATGGTCGCCACAGAAAAGCTTGAAAGATTTAGCAGAATGGGTCTAGGTTGGGGTTATCTTCAGCATCCCTTCTCCTGTTTCCCCAGAAACTCCCCATCCTTCTCCCCATGTTCCAATGCCTCCTTTCTCCCCTTCATGTTATATTATTCCTTTCTCTCTACATCACAATGCCTTGTCAAGAAGAAAAATTCAATTACTGTAAAACAAGACAAAACAAAATCCAAATTTGATTTTAGAAATGCCCTAAAAAGAAAACAAATCAAGACTAGGGCCCAAAGAATTGCTTAGGCTCATATAAAGGTCTTGTGCTGGACCATGTGGAATTTTGGCTTCAAACAGCTGCTATTTTCCCCCGTTCCCAACATGATATATCACAAACTGCTTGGGAACTGGAGACAAATTTTAAAGCAGTTTGCTAAGTCCTGCTGGCTGGTGACTAGAGGTGTTTGTTTCCGGTGAGCAAGAAAGGATTACAGTCCAAATCTCACTGACCACAATGTGCTTACTTCTGAGTAACATAAATAACACTGTGTTCAAATACCTCCACTAACAGCATAAAGGGCCCTGCAGCTCACAGATGTAGTTTTTAGACCTGGCCACTATCCTTAGTTTATTCATAATTTTGAACACAATATCACAGAGCTAGTGCAGAAATCTAGAGCTTCCACTTGCAAAGAATGGCTATGCTAGTTTTGCCCTCAAGGAATGATAGCACATCATTCATAAGACAAGTGTTGAAGTTAGTGCGTTAACAATGGAAGGTATAAGTCACGGAGTTGATGCTTATAGGAGCTATGATTTGAGGCACACATATATTAATTCAAGGAATTCTACTTGGGGAAAAAGAACATGACAAATTTTATACAGCACGTACTTACCGGAATGTTAATGTCTGACCGCAATAATAGGTTGGTGCCTTTGAGTACAACACTCCACCTGACTGATAATCATTTCGCAGGGCAATGTTTCTTCGGCTGCTCAAGCTGTAGCCTTCGAAGCCAGCCGCCCATTCTAACAAGGCAAGTAGAAAGAGTAACAGAAACACCAGTGCTTAGTGACCAGGCTGGAAAAAACCACCCCAAAATGAGATGCAGGATCCTCAAGATTGTTGGCACCAGCTATTTTCAATTATAGGTTGTGCCTCATTATCCATGGGGGTTCCATCTCAGAACCCCTAGTGCAGTGGTTCTCACACATTTAGCACCAGGAACCACTTTTTAGAATGAGAATCTGTCAGGAACCACTGGAAGTGATGTCATGGCCGGAAGTGACATCATCAAGCAGAAAGTTTTTCACAATCCTAGGCTGCAATCCTACCCACACTTACCAGAAGTAAGTCCCATTGACTATCATTGTTAAAAGAATACACATAGTACCCTATCAAAAGTATAGGTCTGTAATGTCCCCAAATGTAGTCACCTACCATGGGAGCATCAAATCTAATATATTAAAAATAAAATATTGAAATGAATGGGAACCCACCTGAAATTGGTTCACAACCCACCTAGTGGGTACTGACCCACAGTTTGAGAAAAACTGCCCTAGTTGATAAAAAAAAATCAGTGGACTCCAAATCAGTGCACAAATAGCTTTAAAGACTCACTCTTGCTCCTCCATTGTCACCCCAGAATGCATTGGTATAGATGCTATATCACATTCAGTCACATTCAGTCACATTATATCACATTGTGGTGAATAATGGAATTAAATGGAATGAAATTATTTAACAGTGCAAAGGTAGGAAATGAGATTTTGGTGCGTTTCCCCCCTTGTTACAAGGCATTTAAAGGTTGACCTTGGTATCAGTAGTGAGTCAAATCACTGGATACCAAATCAGTGGATACCAAGGTTCCACCTGTACTGCATACTTGCCCAACTTCATACAGTTCCTCAAGGCAAAAAAAATGCTACGTTTTCTTGGCAACTTTTAAATTGCTGCCCTGCCCATACCACACTTTCCTCACTTCTTCCCCCCCTCCCATTCCCAGCTTAAGAATATTGTTTTCATTTTTAAAAATGCTAGCAGTAACCAAGTGCTCTACTAAGAGTCAATAGCTTAGTTAAAGCTCAGAGAGCTGGTACAGTGTAGTGGCTAAGATGGGAAGTTGCTGGTTCAGACCTTGGCTGTGAATTCCACAATCACTTTCCACTTTTCAATATATACTGGGGGTAATAAGAACCCACCTCACAGGACTGTTCTAAGGATTTCTGAGATCATATCCATGAAGCACACCAAACACTTGAAATCCATTTTGTCCTCATAGTAAACAAAGGGAAGTAGCTTTTCCATGAATGCAACGCAAGCACAAGTTTTATTTTCACTGTATAATACTAATTAAAAGTATTGGCAGCTAAAATGTAATATTTCAGTATTAATTAAATGGACAACTACAACATAATATTTCAGCATTAGTTTTGTAATCCTAACAGTCCAAATCTAAACATACATAGCAGCAAGCCAGTCCAATTCATTTTAATGGAATTGTCTTTCAACTAAGTGCATCTAGGATCAAGTCACAGATGTCTAGGAAAACAAGTGAGCCATTTGCAGATTAAAAGTTTTGCTTCTACTCCTTCTACAAAGTAGAATTTTTAAAAAACATACTCTGAAGTACCTTCCACTGGGAACAACAAGACTTATATCCTAGCAAGGTTGTTCAAGATTGCAGTCTTATCTGAAAAATCACTGCAATTTGTTTCAAACAAACATCTTTGTGATTGAGTTGTGCAAGTATTGATTTTCTTACAAGAAGTGAAAATAGCATATGAATGAGATAGGTTTTAAAAAATAATAATTTGGAGACTAATTGGATCTAAAGATGCTTTTTAAATGTTTTACAATCTGGAGCAAAGCACACTGATAAGCTATGGGAGGAGGTGAGGGAATGCAATAAAAAACAAGGAGTTAGAGAGTATGGGAGATGAGCATTACAGGCCGGGTTAGGTTGAAATATTACACAATTCTTCTGTGTGATACCATGTTATGTAGCATCCATGAACTTATGTTACTGAATAAAGGATTAAAGAACATAAAAATTATACCATGAGGCACCAATGTAGACCGACCAATCTGAGAAACACTCCATGGGCTCCATTCCTGACGACCACCTCCACGAGCACAAATCCTGAACTGATAATCAATGTTGGGGTCAATATGCAAGACTATGAATTCAGTCTCTGAGCCAACATATGCATCTTCAAAGTGACTGGCAGTGGTCTTGCGATACTGAAGCCTGTAGTCTTGAGGTATGAAGTCCTCATCAACCTATGCAGAGCAATTGATTGGATTAATATACTGTCTAGCTCTCTGAAATGCAACATTGGTTGCCTAAATCCAGAAAGATACGTGCCAACAGTCATAGTTAAGACAGCAGGAAAAATTTCTTTGAAGGAAAGGTGGGACAAGGCAAACTCTCCTGCCACACAGGCAAAAGTCCAAAGTTACAACATCAAACCCTTGTTGTAGTCCACAGAAAACACCTAAAATGTTGTGTAACAAAAGCTTAAACCTATACTCAAGCAAGGAAGACACAATACAGATGTGCCCCATATCCATGGGGAATACGTTCCTGGAAGGCTGCTGCAGGGACTGGTAAGTAAATGCCAGTCCCTGCGTCCCCCCCTTAGCAACGTAATCCTGGGGATCACATTGCTGCCTCCCCCCTGCTCCCGCCCCTTAAGGGGGCAGAGGCAAGGACCCTCTGGCTGAGGCATTGCAACGCCCCAGTTTGAGAAGCCCTGCTGTACTGTAAAGTTCAGGGGCTGAACTGAGCCACTGCTTGTATAGTTTCAGAAGCATCTTCACAATCATGAAACTGGATACTTGATTTTCTTAAGTGAAAATATTTTCTCAAAAATATGCACTACGTATCATACTATGTTAGTCTTGTTTCGTAATTCACTGGTACTTCTCTAGCAGTATCAGATTTTGCCATGAAATTAGATACCTGGTGTAGAAGGGCAATCCAGTTCAAGGGGCACTAGTCTAAAGCATGGAAAGTCGATGGGAGGGGGGTAGAAAAGGGGAAAAAAGGCAAGTCAACAGGGTAGGAGAACCACCATTTAATTCTTCTACATAAAAACTTGCTTCTATCGACTGGTTCTTTGAAGGAAATCAGAAAGTAGATGAGAGAATGAACTATAAGGGTATAACAACATAATACATTGCAAAAAAGAACAGAACTATGAATTTTCCTTCTCAGACAGCCTTTTTCCTCAGTTGCCTCTTGGGCTGTAGCCTGGATTAATTTACACCTCCACTTGCACAGATCAGAGACTCTACAGATCTTCCACAGAAGGAACAGCATTCAAGGTGCATGGAAGAGAGGCCAGGAGGAAAGTGAACAAAATGTCTGCATAAAATCTAAACTCATTCAATCTCCTTACCCACCAGAGGTTGTTAAAAAAAAAAAGACAATGAAGCACAGACACACAGAGACTGCATCATGAGTTTCGTTTCATAGAGGACCAGATGCAAGATTCAACACTGGGTGAACGATAATTTAATGATAGCACCATTGCAAAGAATTCACTAGTAAGCCATATAATCATGGCATTTATAGCTGCTACTTATATTGTACAGTACATGCAAGTATCCCAGAGCCTTTAATCTGGAGGAGAAGCTTTCCACCTCATACATTTTTCCACCCCTTTCCCCACTTTGTTTAATTCATTTTTCTTTTCAGTTTTTAATAAACTGGCTATATTTTGACTCCTTTTCTGCCTAGTCTGTGTTCACGGACAATTCAGTAGGTTGTCACATCTGCAGGTGCTACTGTGATGTGGTTTTAACTAAGGACCACTGGGTTTTGTGCCCTCCTGTGAGAGGAGGCTTCTCCCAAACAGCTCCCCAGCATTCACATGATTCCCAAAGCCTGAGAAGGTTCCCTACCAAGTTAATAATAATAATAATAATAATAATAATAATAATAATAATAATAATAACAACAGGTATTTATATACCGCCTTTCTTGGTCTTTATTCAAGACTTTATTCAAGGCGGTTTACATAGGCAGGCTTTATTTAAATCCCTTATTAAATAGGGATTTTTACAATTGAAAGGTTCTTTCTTTCAAGAACCACTACATTCAGGTGTTTCATTCCAATCTGGCTTCACATTCTGGCCTCCATCCTCCCACGCTCAGAGCAGATGGAATAGCTTGGCTTCAGCTTGTCAGCTGCTTCAAGGTCGCACGGTGCCGGTGGCCTCGAACTGGCGACCTTGTGGATGTTATCTTCAGGCAGACGGAGGCTCTACCCTCTAGACCAGACCTCCTGCCCTGTTCCCCCCATTCAACTGCTGACCCAGTAAATCTGGGAAGTGGAGAGCAGGAACAGTTGAATGCTAACCACTAGGGTACTACTGGTTAGCATTCCTTCTTCCCTGACAGGTTTTCTGCACTCTGCGTGTCAGCAAGAGAATACAACTGCAGCAAATTATTTTTATTTTGTGAAGCAGCTACAGGCAGCCAGGTGAAAATAATCAAAACAATATTAGATTCTAAGTCAAAGCAGATTTTTTTTAAAAAACACAGAAAGTAAGAACCCAGCGAAGACATAAGCCCTGTCTCATGCTGCACTAATTGAAAGCTGTTTACATCAGAATCAAAATAAACTATTCCAAAGCAACTGAAGCACAAACTGATAGGAAAGTGCACTTAACCACTTATTTTGAAAATGATCTTTGCCCACCTTACACCATCGCACTAGGATGCCCCCAGGTTTCTCAATCAGTTCTTCTATTTGTACTGGTGGTCGAGATGCTACTGTTCCATGATTGAAAATCTGACTTTTCACTATTGTAAGAAGAGAATCATCCAGTTGGGCAGATAAACAAGGTACATCGACCAACGGAGGTACTTCTGGCAAACTAAAGAAAGAAAATACTATCAGCACAACCACTGCCTGAAGGGCAACTCTTTATTAACACATTTAGAATGTACAAAGGGTTCAGGAGTCCATTTGAGTACAGATGGGATTTGCAAGGGAGAATATGCTTATTTTATTATTCTCTTCCCTCACACCAATCCCTCAAATCTAAATGCTTTTAAGAGCCTGCTCATGAAGAAATGTCACACTCTGGTGTTAAAATTCTTGATAAGAGTCAATGTTGTAGCCTAACTGGGTTGTCTCTTTCTCCAGCCCAGGCTTTCCAGGCAATTTCAAATGACTGGCAGGCTGTACTTTCAGAGGGACCAGTTGAAGACTGCTGACCACTAGTACAAAGATCAGTTCTGTCGGTGCATACAGGAAGTTGAACAGGATAGGCAAGTCCAAATGCTACCTTTGAAATAAGAGCTCATCTTCATTCAAATCAAATGCCCAAAGTGGAAAAAGAGTTCTCAAATGTTCTCTGTAGAGTTCTCTTAAAGCAGTTCTCAAATGTTTTGGTCTCTGGAGCCCTCTACCAAACCGAGTCTTGAATTGCCCCACCAATACATACAGAGTCTTGGAGAGTCCCAGAGCACGCACATGCACAGAATGGCACAGGATCAAGCAGATGGCTATAACTTATGATGTGCTCAGGAAGCCCTGTATAAATCTCAGGGAGCCCTAGGGCTCCCAAAAGCACATTTTGAGAAACACTGCTCTAAAGCAACCCTGTGACACATCAAGGCTCCCCACCACCACCACACTAAACAAAAGCTCTTACCTATCCAGTTGAATATGCAAAGCCTTTTTGGTAAAGTTGCAAAGTTTGTCACTGTCTTCCCCTGTGACACTGTGGATAGCACTTTCTCCTGAAATCAAACATTGTAAGCATTTCTTATTGAAAAGGCACAACCCCCTTCACATCAGAGTAAATAGACACATGCAGCAGGTGCCAAAATAGACACATGCAGCAATCACAGCTGCTTTAAAGACATTTACATTAAATGTATAGTTGTGATATTATTTGACTTGGCACAAAGCTTGTCAACAAGTTAAACTGTCAAGACAAAGTGTAATGGACTTGGCCATAGAAGCCACTGCTGAGTTGCTTTTTCTTGGTCACTGTAAGACCACCTCTGTAGGTTTAGCTTCATTCCATTTCCTTCCCAGGCCATCTAAAAATGTCTAACAAGTATGGTGGCCAAGTGACCAGAAAAAGATGGGCCTGCCTGCTCCTGTGCACTTAACAACCACTTGATCTGCAGCAGGTAAAACTTTTCACAGCATAGAAACAGTCTGCAGATCAAGGTGCTGTCTGTTTACTGATCCGGGTATAGATAAACATGATGCAATGTCATTGCACTCAATCTCTTCTTTATGCCTAGTCCACTTTGTTGGAGGCTGCACATGAGAGGATGGGAAACACTGACCAGAACGGCTCACATCATGCAAATTTTTTAAAAAAATGTACTGGGGGCAACATGGAAGGTGACAAAGGGCAGTAGTGGGTAGCCATACAACCTCCATAACACACAGCATTAGCCTTCAAACTCTGGAAAGCTGAGGACCATCTTCACTGGCCTCTCTAAGCATTCTGCCACTGGACTAGCTTCAAATAAGGTGGTTTTTCTATCCTTGTGTATTCTATACACCACCACAAAGACAAAACAATTCCATAGACATGCTCTAATCTTCATTTCAACACTGAAATGCCCCTCGGGTCAGAGTTCTGTTCTAGGTAGTACAATAAATCTACACTTGTGTCATAAGCACTATGAATGAATAATCACTACTCTGTCAAAGGAAATGCACCTTTTAACATATGAAGTCATGTACATTTTAACAAGACAGCCTCCTACCTTCCCTGAGGAGTTCATCAGCTGTGCCAACTCCATGTTCTATTAGCTTCTGGCACTCCTCCAATGGTTTGATGCTCTCTTGTTCTATGGCATCCACTTCTTGCAGCAAGGACACAAGCCGCTCATCCAGTAGCTTCTTCAGGGTCCCTTTTAAGTCATTAAAATGCTGCTCAAGGACATCTCTTGTCAGGGCTGCACTGTCCTTGATCTGCAAGAAGACAAAAGAAACAATACAATCTTGGCATTGGTGCGGTGGTAGAATGGACCAAAATAGGCTCTTACAATTGTCAGGACTCACCAGCATTTGAACCCTATGAGAACTCCTTTAAAGAGAAGGAGAAAGAGCAAGTTCTGTAGCAGTTTTTAGTACTGATGCGGACAATGGGAACTCAATAACCCTAGTGACTACTAGAGGCCCCTCCCTTAGATGACATCCCACCTGGGAGAGCTCCAAATTCCTCCCTCCCGTCAGAATCCCAGTTTGAGACTCTACACTACCACCTCAGGAGCAATGACAACGATGGTGGTCCTGTGCGGAAGCCACAGTCTGGCAACGCAATATCCATTTGACAAGACTAGGCCTCTGCAGGAAGAACAACCAAGGCCCCACATGTGCTTTTTTGAGCACATTTTTGAGAAGATCCAGCAAGAGGTAGAGCTACTGGGTAAATACCTCCAGTCTCTAGTTGCTCAGGGCTGATACAACAACTATAGAGAACCTTGAAGACCAAGCTCTTGCTAACAGCTTCTCACGGTGGTCCAGGCCTCACGCTCTTCATTTGTCCCTTCTGCCTAGGATCTCCTCCGTCACCAAAGGTTGGCAGAAGAGGACACCATTCTGAACATGGATGCCTGTATTTGCCAACAGAAGTCATACCAAAGTTCACATGCTACCTTACAACAATGAACAAATGTACCTCAGTACAATCAACATAAAACACCTGCAAAAAAGGCAGAAGGAATGAAGGAAAAAATGGATCAACTTTGCTACTAATGCTCAATGCAACTGAGGCATACAAAAAAAGTGAAGCGTCTACAACAGGCACTCACAAATCAGGACGTTTTGCAAAGCATTCAGTAACAAGTTTTTGTAGAAGCAACTAATTAAAGGAAACTTATAACTGTCGAAACTTATATATGCTTACTTGGAAAGAAGTCCCTCTGAATTATGTGGGACTGAGTAAGAGCTGCAGTCTAATTGCTACTAATCTTTCTACTAGTCCATAGAAGTTAACAAAAAAGATCTCTTTTAACTATGAATGAGTCATCATGCAGCATGCTTTTGAAATGCTCTCAAAACCATTAGCAGAACAGAATTAGAACCTGCATGTGTGTCCAACTAAATGTGTCGGAAACCTAAAATTAGCAGCCCAGTCTGTATTCTTAGCTCTGCAAAGCAAACTCCTACATCAAGATCCGGTCTCCAGGAGAAACAAGTTCCAAAAGTTTCCACAGGAAAATGCAGCAAACTAGGTACTGTGGAAGCTGAAGGACAGCCCTACAGAAATCATTTCTCCAAATCCCAAGCTTTCAAGATTGGCTTAAGTGCTTGGAATATTAATTTTCTCCCTGCATAGCTTTTTTATTTTTAAATAAAAAATCCTCGACAGCAGGATTCAGTGTTCCTGCAACATACAAAATTAAGCCAACATTCAAGTTTGATCAGATTGCCTAGTCTTTTAAAAAATTGTAACTTAGGCACACAGGGCTCTGGATTTGATCAAAGTAGTAGTGATGGGAGAGGTTTTTAACTCTTTCCCCTACCATCTCCCCAATCTAATTATCCCCCTCCCCAGCCTGCTACCAGCCCAATGGGAGTTCAGAAGGGAAATACAAGTACAGATACTGTATCTTTATTTTTCCTCCCAGGAAGCTAACTCTAGTTGGAGAGGGGGGAGAAGCCATTTTGATTTTAATGGCTTTGAAATTCTCATTTGAGAAACCACTCCTTTGATAAAATTCAGAGTCCACTGTGCCTATGTTAAAGTAAAGGGAATCAGGAGGTCCAATCAAGTGAGTCTGAAAACCTGCACAGGTTTCACTGAATAGGAAAGTAGAATCACCATCACAAATTTGGTGTGCTTTTCAAAATTCTAGATTTCTCATCTTGACAAAAATGTGTATCCTGCCTACAGAATTATAAAGAAAAGCATAAAGCAATGCAGGCAGCTTTTGCTCAGAAAACAGACAAAGAGAAAGAGTGATTAGTAAGCACAGCATTCTCACTCATTCTACACAGGTCTCTTGTCATCAGTTTCATTTGTTATTATTCTTCACAAGTATTTCCTACCTTGCACCACTGAGAAGCAAACTGGGCATACATGGTTGTTGCTTATCACATTTTTATCCTCACAACAACCTGCGAGGTAGCTTAAGCTGAGAGAGACTGACCCAGGGTCACCCAATAACCTTCATGGCTGAAGGAAAATCTGAATCCAGGTCTCCCTGGCTGAAGTCCAACACTCTAACCCAGTGATTTTCAACCTTTTTCATCTCATGGCACAGACAAGGCACTAAAATTGTCAAGGTACACCATCGTTTTTGACAACTGACAAAACACACTGCAATGACAGCAGGGGCTCACATTCCCCAGTGGCCCTACAAACAAATGATCCTCCCCCAAACTCTCACATCTGCAGACCACAGCACACCAGTGTGCCACAGCACAGTTGTTGAAAATGGCTGCTCTAACCACTACATCACACAGATTTGATTAACTCTTGAAATACTCTCCCTTCTAATACCCCAATTCAATGGGGGAGAAAAGAATAATGTAATTTAAGAAAGTTTAGAGCATTATGAACAATTTCTTCAAGAGAGAAGATTTAAATTTTGATGAAGAAATTGTCAAAATTGCCAATAGACTCTTCAAAGAAATTATCTGCTATGTTCCAGGGAGAATTCTCAGCTCTGTACAAGAGGCTCAGTCTCTCATACATTCCTCCTTCTTCCTGTAGAGCAAAAGTAACAAGCAAACAAGGCCATACCATATGAGGAAGTTGAATCATTTTTAAAAAGTGGATTTAGTTCCAGATCTGACACCAACTCTAAAGTATTCAGTAATCTGTTCAGACTCTTTGAATCAATTTAGATACATTTCACACAGAGTAATACCCAACATTCCCTTCTACAAAGCAAGATTCCCTGATCTGAATACAGTAGGTCTTTTTCCCCCAAAAAATGAGTATTCAAATAACCATGGAGATGCTGCATTTAAAGAATCACAGGTCACATGCTTTCTTCCCGACATGGCAGGGACTGGTGTGCATGCACCCAAGACTCATTCCAGATTGACCCTTACAGAAAAAATACAGCAGCTGACACAATATAGGTCATAAATCTAATTTGGAGGGAGGGAATAAAATTGCTGAGTAGGAGAGAAATCAGTACCAAGCCAGATGTAAGTGGGGAAAAGCCTCTCATACAGACAGGCTGCTGAGGCGTTAGATCAAGAAGTTACATCTGGCTTTAGAAGTACTGACAAACACAGGATGCTCTCCAATTATGTAAAGCTAACTTCCTCTTTAAGCCACATTCATAGGACTTTGTAGTCTCCTGCCATGCAGTGACTTTTTTTCACTTGTTATTTCAGCACATCACAAAAGAAAAAAAGGAAGCGCTCACATGAAACAGAGGTGGACAGAAGGGGGAAGGGAGACGGAAGAACAACTTTTTTCAAATTGTTTAGTCCTCTCCTAAATTGTTTAGTCCTCTCCATGCATGACAAAAAGGACAGAGCAACAGATGCAAAATTTCTTGCTTGCAGAAGAAACGCAACACATCCTATTGTACTATGAACAAAACATCAGTGCAAATAAATAAATGGTTGCACCAGGGCAGCAATTCAGGGCTGCAACATAACAGCACTGGTGCTACAGCAGATGAGCAAGTCAGATGTGAGTGTTGGCAACCTTCAGTCTCGAAAGACTATGGTATCGCGCTCTGAATGGTGGTTCTGGAACAGCGTCTAGTGTGGCTGAAAAGGCCAATTCGGGAGTGACAATCCCTTCCACACTGGGAGCAAGTGCAGTCTGTCCCTGGTCTGTCTCCCTGGCTATGGGCCTTCCTTCTTTGCCTCTTTGCCTCAGACTGTTGGCCAAGTGTCTCATCAAACTGGGAAAGGCCATGCTGCACAGCCTGCCTCCAAGCGCGCCGCTCAGAGGCCAGGGTTTCCCACCTGTTGAGGTCCACTCCTAAGGCCTTCAGATCCCTCTTGCAGATGTCCTTGTATCGCAGCTGATAAGTCAGATGTAGGTTAAAAGGAACGCAGCGTAAAACCTTATACCAAACACATTCTAAAATGTGGTGTAACCTTCCAGTTTTACAGGATTCTGCCTGTGATGTCCAAGTCTGTTTTAATATTTTTCCTTTAGTTGTGCAACCAGGATGTAACTTTCAAAAGAAGCATTCAAAATAGCAAGCGTAAGCATGGCCATACAACATTCAGGTAAATTAATGACATGTTCTAATAAAGCTTGACCAAGAAGAACATATAATGTAGCTTTTTTGGGGGGTCTCAGCAGTCCTGCCATCATATATAGTACATACTTTCACACCTGGAGGAGCTTTGAAAGACGCCCGCAGTCTGTTGTACAATCCACTGAACAGCAGCAAAATGGTTCTTCAGAACACGGCTAGTGATATTTCAATAAGAACTGTGTTGCCCTAAAACAATGTTTCTCAAACTAGGTGGGTCACAAGCCAATTTCAGGTGGGTCCCCATCCATTTCAATATATTAGACTTGGTGCTAATCAAGGTATGTGACTGCATTTGGGGAAGTGTTACAGAACTGTACTTTTAACAAGTTACTATGTATATTCTTTTAACAATGATAGTAAATGGGACTTACTCCTAGGTAAGTGTGGGTAGGATTGCAGCCTAGGATTGTGAAAAATGTTCCTACTTGATGATGTCACTTCTGGTCATGACATCACTTCCAGTGGGTCCTGATAGATTCTCATTTTTAAAAGTGGTTCCTGGTACTAAATGTGCGAGAATCACTGCCCTACAATTTTGCCCAAGGCTGAAATGTTATGCCAACAATTGTGGAAGAAAATCTCATTGAAACTGATGGGTCTTATTTCAGAGGAGAAATGCTTGGGACCAGGCTGCCAACCCTTTAGCCTTTTGCTGAATCAGACTAAAGGACCATAGAGCCCAGTATCCTGTTTCCCACAAAGACTAAGCCTACTATTCAGGGAAGCCCAATTGCAGGACCAAATTCCTTCCCTGCTCTCCAGTAACTGGTATTTAGTGGTATATTGCCTCAGAACATGGAAATTCTATTTAACTAAGAGCCACTGATAAATCTATCCTCCATTCTTTTTTCTAATCCTTTCTAAAGTGATCAGGGGCATTCACCATCAGTGGTGAATTCCATGTTAATTACGCACTGAGTGAAGAATTGACTTTCTTCAGTCTGTCCTGAATCCATTATTAATCAATTTCATTGGGGGATCTCAAATTCTAGCACTGGTTCCCCCCTTCTCTCTAGCTATTTTCTCCACACCGCATGTAGTTTTCATAAATTCTGATTGCATCCCTATTGTAAATTGTAATCCTTTACACACTTGCCTGGGAATAAGCCCCACTGAGCACAGCAGGATTACTTCTCAGTAAATATGCACAGGATTAAGCCGAATGAGCATATGTGTACTCAGCTGTAGCTTCTACATTTATTGTTTTAGGAACATCGATGCAAATAGATACATATTGAGTGTGTGTGCACACAATATCAATCATTCCAGTTCAGTACAATGCTATTTCGTTGAAACTTTGGGCATTTATTTCTAACATACATTATATTGTACAAAATGCTTTGCAGTCTATTGATTTTCTTCATAACCCAGTGATAGGGATCACTATAAATCAATTTTAGAGGTGGGAGAATTGACATTGGCAGAGATTTGCTGCAGCACTAAATCCATAGGCCATGGCAGTACTTGCTCAGTGGTTCTCAAACTTTTTAGAGGCCCTAGAGCAGGGGTGTCCAAGGTTTTTGACAAGAGGGCTACATCCTCTCTCTGACACTGTTTCAGGGGATGAGAAAAAAAGAATTGATTTACATTTAAAATTTGAATAAATTTATATAAGTTTACATAAATGAATATATTAAAGATGAACTTATATGAATGAATTAAGGTCTTGTAATAGCTCAAGGCCTATAAAAGGCCTAAACAGCTTGTTTAACCCTGGATGCACATAGCCTAATCTGCCCTGTCAGTTTCACCAACCACTGGGTCATGACCCACTGGTGGGTCCCAGATCCACAGTTTGGGAACCACTCTGCTAGATTACAAGGTATACTGTATAAAGGTGTCCTGAACTATTTCAATATTGGATTTCCTATGTATTTTGCTTCAGGGTAATCCTTCTTTAGGTCCAAAATGCTTCAACCAGATAAACAACCTCATACGCTGGAAACAGTAGCATCGTTTTCATATATTTGTAATAATACCGCATTTGAAGCAGCCCTTGTATAGAGAAGGGAAATGTGATGTTGTGGAAATCTTCCCTAGTGGAATTTCTACCTGCACAGTGCTACCTAAAGTTACAGAAACCCTACTATGGTGTTTCTCAACATTTTTCCTCTGCCATACCACTTCACATGGTCCACATGGTGCCACCAGAAGTAAGTGGTGATGACATCATTACCAGTTACTTCCGCATTGGGAGACTAGATGCAATACAACAAACACCAGTAAGAGGTTCGGGTGGATGGGAGGGCTTTTTTGAGTGTGGGAAAGGGCTTTTTTGAGTGTGGGAAAGCATGCTTTGTGGTGTCACATTCCTGCAGGGACTCCCCCACCATGGGAGGTGCCCAGGCACCCACAACCCACACACAGGTTGTGGGTGCCTGCGCACCTCCCACAGCGGCAGCACTTTTCGAAGCACTGCAGTGGGGAGGCTCTACCTCACCTGCCTCCCTCCCCATCGCCTGTCCCTGCACTGCAAGGAGACAGGGGTCCTGTGAGTACCACCAGACACCACCTCACGTACCACTGATTGAGAAACACTGCCCTAGTAGGGGGGAGATGTAGCAACTGAATTAACTCCTCAGCCACTTACTAACTACTTATGAATAACATTTCTGGAGCTACGGGCTGAGGAAAGAGCAAAAGTTTACCCGGGCAACCCTGGCAGGCGCTGCATCCACCAGCAGCCCCGAAGCGCTGAGGAAGGCACGCGCCCAACCAGTTCCCCTGCAGCCTCCGCAGGAGGGAGCGCCACGCCCACCACGGTACCTGCTGGCGCGCCAGGTGGAGCCCCTTCAGGCGCTGCTGCAGCTCGCGACGGTAGGTGCGCGCCGCCTCGATACTCTCGCGAGCCTCCTGCAACAACGTCTCCGTCTCTAGCTCCAGCTCTAGCTCCATGCCCCCGTCGGTAGTCCGCTCGCAGGGCGGGAGGCCGTGGCAAGCCTACTACTGGCAGCAGCCTCACATCCGGAAGCCCTGACATCCGGGTGCAGGAAAAGGGTGGGGTCGACTCTGCTCCTGGCTTCTTTTTTTCTGGGTGCGATCTGGAGGACCTGCACAGGCTTGGGCTGTGGGGCTGCAGTCCTGCCCACGCTTTGCTGGGAGCAAGCCCCGTTGACTATACTGGGACTTACTTCAGAGTAGACATGCACAGGCTTGGGCTGTGAGGCTGAAATCCTATCCACGCTTTCCTGGGAGCAAGCCCCATTGACTGTTGTGGAACTTACTTATGAGTAGACCTGCACAGGCTTGGGCTGTGGGGCTGCAATCCTATCCACGCTTTCCTGGGAGCAAGCCCCTTGACTGTTGTGGAACTTACTTCAGGGTAGACCTGCACAGGCTTGGGCTGTGAGGCTGCAATCCTGTCCAAACTTTCCTGGGAGCAGGCCCCATTGACTGTTGTGGAACTTACTTATGAGTAGACTTGCACAGGCTTGGGCTGTGGGGCTGCAGTCCTATCCATGCTTTCCTGGGAGCAAGCCCCACTGAACATAATGGAATTTACTTTTGAGTAGATGGTTTAGGATTGGGCTGCAAATCCATTGACAATTGCAGTGTTACCCATTTAAAAAGAGTTGCAGTAAATCCCACCATAAATGTCACCTTTCATTTGCTATGTACAGTTTTCTACAAATATATTTTTTTTATGCCAGTGTCATGGTTCCGTGCTGCTGGATGGAGATTTCTTTTAATTCTTAATTAAAGAATTAAATCTTTATAGGGAGAATAGGGCAGGTGGTCTGGTCTAGAGGGTAGAGCCTCCGTTTGCCTGAAGATAACATCCGAAGGTTGCTGGCACCTTGAAGCAGCTGACAAGCCTAGCCAAGTTATGCTGAGTTATTCCACCTACTCTTTGGCTGCTGTCAGCCTGTGTGGGAGGAAAATGGAGGCCAGAATGTGATACTAGATCATAAAAGATCCATCTGAAATGTTGTGGTTCTTGAAAGACAGAACCTTCTTCAATTGTAAAAATCCCTATTGGGATTTAGTATAGCCTGCCTATGTAAACCGCCTTGAATTGAAGTCTGAGGAGAAAACTGACGACCAAGAAAGGCGGTATATAAATACCTGTATTATTATTATTATTATTATTATTATTAATAATAATAATAATAATAATAATAATAATAATAATAATAATAATACTCCCCTATTCTCAGCCAGGGCCCAATCCTATCCAATTTTCCAGTGCTGGTGCAGTTATGCCAGTGGGGTATGTGCTACATCCTGTGATGGAGTGGCAGTCACTGGGGCCTTCTCAAGGTATGAGAACATGTGGGAACGGTGCAGCACTGTGGTTATACCGGAGCTGGAAAGTTGGATAGGATTGGGCCCTCAGTCACTTACAGGGCAAGCCTATGCACGACTCTGAAGTAAGCCCCATTGTATTCAATGGGGCTTAGTTCCAGGCAGTGGCATCACCCCATGCAGTGGGCAGGGCAACGCCCCAGGTGGTGGTCGTGGTGGTGTACCATCACCGCCCCCACTGGTTTTTGGGCTGTACTTTTTATTAGAACACAGATATTTCAATGTGGTTTGGTTCATTGCATTCTGCAGGAAATTATGCATTGATTGATATATTACATGATGGCCTTATCCTCCAAATTCTGATTTTAGTGATATTGAAAACTTGTAGTCACTCCACCCCCCCACCCACCCCCCTCAACTTACTAACACCTTATAGCAGCAGTTCTCAAACTTTTAGCACTGGGACCCACTTTTTAGAATGACAATCTGTCCAGGACCCATTGGAAGTGATGTCATGGCCAGAAGTGACATTAACAAGCAAATTAAAATAAAAGAAATAAATAAGGGGGAGCCAGTCCTGTTCCACCAAGTGAATCTACTCTGAAGTAAGTCCCATAGTGGTCAATGGGGCTTACTCTCAGGAAAGTGTGGATAGAATTGCAGCCTGTGAGCTCAAGCCTATGCATGTCTACTCAGAAGTAAGTCCCACTGAGCTTATTCTGTAGTCTGCCTGCAGTAACAACCCCCCAAAAAGAATCAGTGAGATTTCCTGCCCTCCCCAGTGCCCAGTTTAAAGTTCTTCTACGAGAACTTTCTTCTTCTCGTATTTCAGGCACATCAAGATAAAAACTCACCTGGCTTTACAAGTGCAAAATAGAAAACTTTCCCCTTACCAGTTGAAGCCTCTTTTGTCCTTTTTTTTTTGGGGGGGGGGGGAAGGCTGCCCTTTGAAGCATTTGTTGCACTCCAGCTCCAACGGATCAGACCATTCTGGTGTCCTCACATTCCCCTTTGCCTGGCCTGACTACCAGCCAAGGCACGTTTGCCTACTTGCAAGTAAACGTGAAGTGAGGCTGCTTTGCTTTTCATAGGGCTCAATAGACTCACAGCTGGGGGGGACCTCCTTCTCGGGTGTTTTTGGGGGCTGCATTCATTGGATCAGTACCATTCTGACCTTGTTGGAGTCCTCTCTGCCTGCCCTTTCCGACGGACTATGGCAAGTACACCTATTCACGAGTAAACACGCGATACGGCTCACTTTCACTTGTCATAGGGCTCCATGCATTTTTTCTTTCCAGTTTTTTGGCCATAACGTTTGAAAGAAAGGAGCTATTTCAATTCTGTTGTTTGCATAGCGTTCTGCTGGACATTCCGCATCCAACGGTGTATGGCATGATGGGGCAGCTCCTAATGCTGCGTCATCCCAGGGCGTGTCACCCGGTGCAGCCCACCCCCACATCCCCTAGCGACGCCACTGGTTCCAGGAAAGTATGCACAGGATTGCAGCCTTTTAGTTGGAAATAGGGCTGCAATCCTATGCATGTTCCAAAGAGTAAGCCCCACTGAAGACAATGGGACTTACTTCTAAGTAGGCATGTATAGGATTGGGCTCTCTGACCTCTTATTGGACTTAAGCTTTTAGGGATTGGGTCTATGGCCTCTACACCTTTGGGAGGGACGTTCAGTGCCTTGGGGCTTACTGCCAAGGGTACTGCCAGAGGAGCTTCTTGTAGCACACAGGCTGACAAAAGTCCTGCAAATGGGACTATCTTCTTGCAATCAAAAAATAGTCTGGATGAACTCAATGAAATTGCCCTGGGAGTACTACTAGAATGACTGGGGTGAGATAAACTGGAAAACTGCCCTGAGTCAGGCTGCAATCCTATGCACACTTACCTGGGAGTAAGCCCCATTGACTACAATGGGACTTACTTCTGAGCAGACATGCAAAGGCTTGGACTGTGTGAGTTCGTTAGAATCCTTGGGGGATGATTTTATATCAGAACTCAAGTATTTCCCAAAATCAACAAAGGAAGTTTAAGGAATAATGTTTTTCACCTCTAAGGAGGTTCATTTCATCCTGCCCATTATGCTTCTCTTGTCTGTTTCTGAGTCATGTCCCACTCATTCTTTGCTTTCCGAAGTGGCAGGAAAACTAATCCATTAGCTGCTGTTCGGATGGAGACAAAAAGGAATTTTTAAAGGTGATCAGTATACCGCAATTCTATATGTGTCTACTTGGAAGTAAGTTCCATTGTTTTACATGGGACTTACTCCCAGGAAGTAGGGATGATTGTATCTTATATAGAGATGTTTGAAAACAGTCTTATTTTAGTCAGAAGCAAGCCCAGTGTTCAGTAAGATTTGGGCCATAAACACTCTATATATTAAAGCATAAATTGTGACCTGGAGCCTACTTTCATCAGTTGTATGAAGTGTTATCAGTTTGCAGTGTTATATGCCTTACTAACAACTTCCAAGGAGTCTGCCACAACAGTGTTGTGGCACCTTAAAACCTTTACAGTGCAATCTTGTGCATGTCTCTCTCAGCAGTAAATATCATGAAATCTAATTTGATTTACTGTGCAGTCCTATGCATGTTTATTCCGAAGCCCGATTCTGTTCTATAGATCTCACTCACAGGTAAATGTGCGTAGGGTTACAGCCTTATTGTGTTAGATATGTATACTGTATATAGGATTGCAGTTTTATTGTGACATAAGCCTCCCCTAGACAAAAATTGTTGTTCTTTAAGGTGACACAAGATTTATTGTCTTATCTACCATGTAATGCAATTCTATGCTCAGAAGTGAGCTCTACTGAACTGAATGGGACATGCTACCAGATATTGTTGGCAACCTTCAGTCTCGAAACACTATGGTATCGTGCTCTGAATGGTGGTTCTGGAACAGCGTCTAGTGTGGCTGAAAAGGCCAATTTGGGAGTGACAATCCCTTCCACACTGGGAACAAGTGCAGTCTGTCCCTGGTCTGTCTCCCTGGCTACGGGCCTTCCTTCTTTGCCTCTTTGCCTCAGACTGTTGGCCAAGTGTCTCATCAAACTGGGAGAGGCCATGCTGTACAGCTTGCCTCCAAGCGGACCGCTCAGAGGCCAGGGTTTCCCACCTGTTGAGGTCCACTCCTAAGGCCTTCAGATCCCTCTTGCAGATGTCCTTGTATTGCAGCTGTGGTCTACCTGTAGGGTGCTTTCCTTGCACGAGTTCTCCATAGAGGAGATCCTTTGGGATCTGCCCATCATCCATTCTCATGACATGACCAAGCCAATGCAGGCATCTCTTTTTCAGCAGTGCATACATGCTAGGGATTCCAGCACGTTCCAGGACTGTGTTGTTTGGAGCTTTGTCCTGCCAGGTGATGCCTAGGATGCATCGGAGGCAGCGCATGTGGAAAGCATTCAGTTTCCTCTCCTGTTGTGAGTGAAGAGTCCATGACTCGCTGCAGTACAGAAGTTACTCAGGACACAAGCTCTGTAGACCTGGATCTTGTATGTTCCGTCAGCTTCTTGTTGGACCAAGTGTGTACAGAATTGCAGCCTTAGTGTTATCCTCCGGTATATGTATACACGAAGGTATAGAGAATGCAAGTATATATCTTGTGCTCCAGTTTGCTGAACAGTGAGATGTTGCAGTGTCAAGGTATTACTGGGTTCAGTCTTTCTGAATGAATGAATGAATGAATGAATGAATGAATACTGGACACTAATACTGAGCACCAACATGGTTGGCAACCTTCTGTCTCGAAAGACTATGGCTGCAGTTTTCAAACTCTCCGGGAGTTTGAAATCCGCAGTAAGTCTTTGCGGGGGCGGGGGAAGGGACCCTCCAGTCTGGGGTGCACCTTCCAGTCCCTGCAGCGGGAAGCCCTGCGCGAGTGCCTGCAGGGCACCCCAGGTCAGGGAAAGGGAGAGTGAAGCAGGGCTCCCTACACGCAGGAGAGGGCTGCTGCAGGGACTGGAGGATGCACCCCAGTCCCTGCAGCCCTGTCAGAAGGGAAAGCGGAGGGATTGTGCTTTTCCGGTATTGTGGAATGGGGCATAATCGCTCCGCTTTCACTTTTCCTGACCTGGGGAGAAGGTTGTGCAGCCCCCCTGAGCAGAGCGCTTCCGTGGCGCTGCTTTCCCCATCTCCTGGCTGCCCCCACCCCTTAAGGGGGTAGAGGCCAGGACCCACAGGCTGGGGCATCGCGATGCCCCAGGCTGAATACCACTGGACTATAAGCCCAGTATTTCCAGGCGGTCTCCCATCCAAGTACTAACCAGGCCTGACCCTGCTGAGCTTCCGAGATCAGAGGAGATCGGGCATGGGCAAGGTAACTTGTGACCTCATGTAATGGGTCACAGGCACTGGCCTGCATAGTACTAGGCTGCTGAGGGACTACCCAGCTGACATAGGCTACAATCCTATCCACACTTACCTGGGAGTAAGCCCCATTGACTATAATGGGACTTACTTCTGAGTAGACAGGCATAGGACTGGGCTGCAGCTATTCTATCAGCACCGTGGTGGTTCACAACACAGTGTATAGAAAGGGAGGAGGAGTGAGGCGAGCAAGGAGGGCAGTCTATGCAGTTGGGCTTCTATGTGCCTGCACTAGTGAGAGGGCAGAACTGAGCACGCGCCTCACGTAGTCAGTGGTCACGTGACAGGGGACCAGGCCGCGGCCCCCTGTCACGTGCGCTCTAGCGAGGCGCGCCCCGCCCCCTGCGCAGTCACGGGGGTCGGAATCCGTCCCGCGCGCGCTTTTCTGTTTTGTGTGACGGTCGCCTGGCGCGCGAACCTCTGACAGGCTGAGAACGCTCGCGCCGGGCCGCCGCTGGGCGGGGCTCCTCATGGCGCCGGCTCTGAGGACCTGCGGCCGCAGCTGAGGAGCGGGGCTCGACGGCGAGCATGGCCGTGGCGGCGGTTGCTGCGGCCGCTCCCCCACCGGACGGGGAGGTCCAGGTGAGAGACGCGGGGGCGGGGGCGGGGGCGGGGGCCGGGTGGTGGCGGCTAGCTGGCTCCGCTCCTCTGTGTGCCTTGGGTGGGAGGGCGGGTGGGGGTGAGGACCTTGGGGGCGGCTTGGCACGGGGCTGGCGTGGCCGGGTCGGGCCGAGCTGAGCTGAGCTGAGCTGTCAGACGACGAGAGTGGCTTTCCTGCCCTCGCCTCTGACTGTCAGCCCAATCCTACGCCTGTCTACTCGGAAGTAAGTCCTATTATAGTCAGAGGGGCTTACTCCCAGGCAAGTGCGCATAGGATTGCAATCTGTGCCCGCTTCTCTCTGTAAGGAGCTCCTTTAAAGAGCAGTATCATCATCATCATCCTCAGTTTCTTGACAGCTGACAAGGCACACTGTGCTGCTGGTGGGGGGCTCACATCCTCCAACAGTCCTACTAATAAATGACCCTGTCCCAGATTTCCATGGCACACTTGTGGACCACTCACGGCACACCAATGTGCCCTGGCACACTGGTTGAAAATCGCTGATCTACGCTATGGAATTAATCTGGTTTAATGTTCTTTTCTTGTGTGGTCTTAGGAAATCCTAGGAACTTTGCAAGGGAGGACTGCAGATCCATAAGAGAAAAATCCCTGCATGGTCAGCAGACCACAAGTGCCAGAATATTTTTGAAGCCCCCATGGCACTTAGATTGGTATAAATCCAACAAACGTTTGTTTGTGTTTTGCTTGGGACAGCACTTCAAAAGTGTTCATAATTGGTTGTGTGTTTTTGTTTAAAAGATGCCCTTTGGGCTCATTAGGGAATGTTTCCGCTGTTAATTTTTATTTCTGCATACAGGCATATGCTGCTTTGCTCCAAAATCCTCCTGCAGTAGTCAGGATAAATATTTATAGAATTGTGAGGTGTTTGGTGCTTTTTAAAGAAGCATAAATAGAATTTGATAGAATACTAACATGCTATACTGATTTTGTAGGGTGTTGTAGTCTACTTTGCTTAAATTTTGACTTGTGTCTAGAACAGGGGTGCCCAAACCCCGGCCCTGGGGCCACTTGTGGCCCTCCAGGACTCCCAGTCTGGTCCGCAGGGGACCCCCAGTCTCCAATGAGTCTCTGGCCCTCTGGAGACTTGCTGGAGCCCACGCTGGCCCAACGCAACTGCTCTCAGCGTGTTGGCCAACTGCTCGACCCCTGGTGTGAGCTGTGGGATGAGGGCTCCCTCCACTGCTTGCTGTTTCACATCTGTCATGTGGCAGCAAAGGAAAGGCTGACCTTGCTTTGTGCAAGGCCTTTTATAGGCCTTGAGTTATTCCAAGACCTTCATTCATTCTTATAAGTTCCATCTCTAATATATTCATTTATGTGAATTTATTCAAATTTGAAATGTAAATTAATTCTTTTTTTTTTTCCTGGACCCTGACACAGTGTCAGGGAGATGATGTGGCCCTCCTACCAAAAAGTTTGGACACCCCTAGTCTAGAAGATGGAACCAAAGACTTGACGCCCTCTCCAGATATTCAGTAATGATATCATAATGTCATTGCTGAACTTTTGGGTTGCTAAACTCCATACTATGTGTAGCTTGGCTGGGAGGTGTGTGGCTGCATCGCCATACATCTTAGCTGGAACAGTGGCTATGACATGCTCATTTCTATTTGGTAATAATGTTGTATTGCTGCTTTATTTTTACTGTCTCAAAGGTCCATGTTTTAAGAATGCAATGCCATGCTTACTTATTTGGATGTAAGCTGCATGGAGCTTTTTTCTCAGTAGTTAGGCATATGAGTGCACTGCATAGCAACCAATGGAGATGGGAAATGGAAAAGAGAAATTAAATATTAAAAGGCAGACGAAAGGTCCGTGCTACTCAGTTGGAGTTTGCAAACTGCTAGAAATAAGAATCTGGGTTTGGAAGTTCTTATGTCTTCCTTTCCTTACCAGCCATTGAAGACTTCAGTGGATGAGAGTGGTATCTCCTGCCCTTTCTGTGCAACATTCCATTCTTTCCTTGATAGCTAACTTTATATGCAGTAGATATACAGCATCCCTTCTTGTCCCCCAAACAAAGAAGAGTATTGTAGCTCCTTAAAGATTAACAGATTTATTATGACGCAAGTTTGAGGCAAAGTGTTGGGAATTTCTGTATTTCTATATCAGACAAGAAGCAGAATGGTGTTAAGAAAATGTAAAGTTTATTGGGTGTTCCAAATACTGACCTGGACAAATGAACAGCTCAGTCGCAAACCCAACAAGGCTTTTGTGACATATCAGATAAAGTGGATTCTGCTCCATCAAAGTGTGTGCTTTTGTGTTTAACGTGCTATAAAGTATTTCTTGCTTTAACGCGGTGGTTCCCATGTGGTCACAGTGTCCTTCTTTGTGGCTGCCTCTTCTTCTTGGCTCTCTTGGATGCCACCATCTTGGATCGCACAAGATCTCATAAGAATTACATGAGATCTTGCGTGATTCAAGATGGTGGCATCCAAGAGAGCTGGGAAGAAGAGACTGCAGGGGACATCCTGCAGCACCCCTGTGAGTTTGCTGCGGCACCTGGAGGCACCATGGCACACAGTTTGGGAACAACTGCTGTAATGGATTAGCATTATTACCAGCCATAAAATTGTTTTATTGCCCCCTTTACAAAAAATAGAGGAACATAAAGCTCCATTTGTGCATAATGAACATGAGAAATGTATTAGATAATCCATGTTCTGAATGGGGAAAGAGATGGATAAGAATAATTTCAAAGTTAGCCGTTTATATTAATAACTCTCTTTTTGCTTTATAGCCCTGTAAAAAACGGAAAGAAGAAGATTTTTCTGCTGAAGCAATTACAAAATATTTTTCACCGTTAGCAAAACATGTTGATAGAGTTTTGTCACCACCAAAATCCAATAATATCATGGATTATTTTAAGAAAACTTCCCCAGCAAATGAAAAGATCACTTCACCTCTGACAGAGAAGGAAAGTCAAACAAGTAGATCATGGTTGGAAAATTCTTCAAAACCTTTGTCGAGGCTTAAAAAGAAAGGGAAGAGGTATAATTTAAATAATAAATTAAAGGTCATGGGAACAATTGAACATGATCTCATGATAGAAATTAATAGTGATGACAGTGGAGAGAGATTCATTCCAAAGGAAGAGGATTCAAAAGCTTTTCACAGTGTTCCTGCATTGCTTGCTCCGCTAAAGGTGGAAGAAATTTTAAATGACTGTGGTAAAAACCCTATTAACAATGTTAGCTGTAAAAATGAAGAAGAAAATATGGAGATAGAAGGAAATGTAATAAAGAGGAGCTTAAGAAGGGCAAAGAAGAGGAAGCACAAAGATGAAACCAACCTGACTGAAAGATTTTCTCCTGAAGCACAGCTGAAGGAACAGTGTAAAGAAGATGATAAACAAGTCCTATCTACTACTGAGCCTGAAAATAAAAGCGTAATAAATAAATGTATTCTAGAACCGGAAACTATTACACATAAGACACCACAGTTAAATGATTGTGTAGTAACAGTATCATTTGAAGACTTTCTGAAAAGCCAGAGTGAAAATAAAGATGAACAAATTCCAAAATCTCAAACACCGGATGATTCTATTGCATCAGACGAAACAGTCAGCTTCCAAGCCACTCAACAGCTGCCCCTTAAGACAGTAACTGTCCTTGCACAAATTCATTCTGTTCCTCCAAAATCTCCTTCTTCTAGGAAAATAGCTTCTATCTTTTTAAAGCAAAAACCCAAAGAAGCTAAAAGACAAAGCAGTTTATCCTCTTCAGAGCTGGAATACAGTGAGCAGATGACTCAGAAACGAAAGTCTAATGTGGTGATAGCAGAGGAAGAGTTAGAGTTGGCTGTATTAGAAATTGCTGGTTCAGATATTGTGAAGTCAAAATGCACTGCAGAAGAAAGGTATCAGTTTATGAAAGCTTTTAGACAACCAGAATCTGATACCTTAAAAATTGGAACTAATAAAGGACTTGGTAAACAGAAGGAGGTAGGAGAAAAATCTTCAAAATACAAAGAGGAAATGGACATGTGCAAAGATGATTCAAATAAAAAACTAGATAATGAAGTACTAAAGGATTGTGTTGGTAGTGATTCCTGTGCTAATGATAGCAAAAGGGGTACTACCAGAGTAAGACGTAAGAAACTTATCAGGAAAAAGACAATACTGGAAGCAAAGAGAAAAAGTGCAAAGTCTAATGAAAGCTCAAACAGTGATGCAAGTAACCAAATTAAGAGAGCAACTTCATGTGGAACACAAAGCACATTGGCCCAGAAGAATGGACTGAGAAGAAGTGTACGGCAGAGGACAAGCCAAACTTCCATAAATACTACACCAGAAAAAACAAAGGATTCAGAGACTGCTACTACAAACACTCCAGATGTTATCCCACTACAGACTTCTACACCCAAAACAAACAGAAAATCATTTAATAAAAGTGACTTATATAAGGCCGAGGTGATAACTGAACCTTTTGATTCAAAAAGCCCCATAAGGTAAAATTTAATATTTAGAGTGCAAGTAATTTTGTTCTAAAATCTAAATTTTTATTAATAATAGCTTGAACATATGTGATTTTCTGCAGCACAGTATGGAAAAGTGAGTCTAAAAGAGAGAGCCTTTACACTGAGAATTGTTATAGTCATCCAAGCTTTTCAAAAGGCTTTCTGATTCTCTTAAGCAGCTGTTTCCAAACTTACGATGGTCACAGTGCTCCTCTCCTGGCTCTCCCGGGTGCTGTCATCTTGGATTGCGCAAGCTTGTGTCATGTGACTTGAGGTGTTGTGACGTGCAGCTTGGGAACCACTGTTCTTAAGATATCTATAATTTGTAGACTGTTGGCTTACAGCTAATTATACATGAATGCCTACACAAATATGACTGAATGCTTCCAAAATATCTGTTTAGGTTAACAAAAATCAGACGTGGTTTACTCATGTAAGTGCCTATTTATTAAACAGGTGCTTTTATGTCTCCTTTTGAAATTAGTGGGACATTGTTTTAATTTTGTCTAGTTCTTGCCATTAGTATTCTAGGTACTAGAAGCAATTAAAGGAAGTAAAAGATGGAAGGTGCTCAGGCTTGGCTCAGTTGTATCTTTGATATTAACACCATCTGTGTTACTTCAGCCAAAGCACAGGTATTTTGTCAGCTATGACATAGAAAAACAACTGCTCTGTGACATGTTTCTGGATCTGGCAGCTGCATTAGTGATGCAGTACTCATGTATTCAGTTTTGCTGACATGGTAATAAGCTAGGGTCCCTTTATCACTTCTGCCTCTTTTGAGTCATATTAGTTACATGTGGGAGATGCTACTTCCTCACCCAGTGATGTTTACCAAGACGCAGTGTACCCTATCTCTTTGGTAGACTCTGCAGTGGCAAAGGGAAATGAGAAGGTGATGATTCCTACGCATGCAACCAAAATGGGCCCAAGATAAAACTGTGGTGTTCCTAAGGAACTTTTACTTCCTCTCATAAACTAGATCCTGGTTGATTTTTTTTTAGATTGCAATTCTATACACTCTTGCCTGGGAGCAAATCCTATTGAACTTAATAGAACTGAGTAGACATGCATAGGATTGTATTGTGAGTCTTTTTGCATTTTCATATGACATTCATAACAGAACACTCTGAATTTTATTGTATAGGTGTTTATTGCAAAAATCTAGACTATAGGATATTTGGCAGATAGTTTTGACAAATCTACTGAAAAATTAGGTGAGAAGAAAATGAGTTATAGGTGGCAGCAGAAAGATGTTGCACTACAATTCCAGTTGTAATGTTCAGTGTATCATGATGGGGGGGAGAATAATTACAGTTACTTTACATATCACAAGTTACATTTTACTACTTGTTTATCTCGAATCTATAACAATGTTTAAATTTTCATGAGAGCCAAATTTAAGGCAACTCTTAATATTTTTAAAATATTAATTTCTACTTTTTTCTTACACAGGATGAAATTCACCCGAATAAGTACATATGAGGGATATACAAAACAAAATGTAAAGGTATATTGAATAAATAAGACTGTAATTAAGTCTCTGTGGTCTTGTTTTGCACAGAATACTAAGTTTTGCTATGTAACTAGGGGCTTGTTCAGATGTTAATTTGCTTCCCACTCAGCCATTTGCAATAAATGCAATTCTTGTTCCTGCCCTCCTCCCTTCCTCATTACTTCATGTTGAATGTAATTCCTAACGTAGAAGATGCCATCTTCACAACATTGTGATCTAAATCCTCTTTTGAAACAAACTCCAGTTCCACAAATTACAGTTTGTACAAATCAGTGGGGAATGTGAGGAGGGCAAGTCCAGGATCTGCTTTTGATCTTCATGTCAAAGTTATGAGTGAATACTCCAAAAAGGATCTGATTGGATTCAGCAGTCTTTTGATAGTTATGAATAGTAAAGGGGAGCTCCCGTATCCAAGAATCCCACATCCATAGATTCGCTTATCAGCGAATTGGGGATATGCCCCCCTCTGGAGGAAAGCAGCTCAGAATGACTGTATTTAGTGAAACAATGCCTGTATTTCTTTGCCTCAGGTCAAACAAGTAATTTATAATTATAGTTGGCTCTCTGTGTGGGGGATCTGTTCCCCCCCCCCCCACAGATACCAAAACCCATGGATAAAATCCATGGGTGGAAGACCATCACCCACTTCTGGGAGGTGGTCTGAGTCCTGGGGAGGCCACATGCAAAAACCAGAAGTGGTTTCACAAAAACTAGTTTCACTTTTCTAAGGCCTCCAGGAGGCTTTCTTAGTCCCAGGAGGCTACATACTGCCTCCCCGCACCTCAGACCACCTCTTAGACACGACTGAATCTTCCGATTGCATCCGGAAGGTACAGTGTGGCCCTCCTGACATGGGTTGGGATCCGCATTGTGTCAAATCTGTGGGAGCCACTGTATTTAATTTCTTTTCACAGTTTACATCAGAAATAGCTGTCAATGTTATACTGAGTTTATAGAATTAAGCATGCAGTATGTCCACTATTGGTTATTTTTATTTGCTGCCAGGTTAATTCCACTTTTAGTAATATATCCAAAGCAAAGAAATTGGTTGAAAAAGCGAAGACCCTACAGCACAACAGAGCAACAAGGATTATTGAGGACACCCAGTGCACACCTCTAAGACGTTCTTCTAGACAACAAGCTCTTGCTGAAAGAAAAATATTACAGAACAATGAAGTAAGTTCACAAATTCCAGCTTATTTTATGCTATAATCTCTTTTGCTTTTGGAATGAACTTACTTTAAGCCAGGGGTCTCCAAACCCCAACCTGGGGGCCAAATGCGGCCCGCAGCCAGCCTCTGTCCGGCCCACAGCCAGCCTCTGATCCCCTGAGAGCCTCTGGCCCAGTTGTCCAAACACAACTGGAGTTGTGCTTGTGGGGTGGGGGAATGGGGGTCCATTTAAGTGTGTGCTTTATTTCTTAGGCTGTGTTTGGTGCTTGGAGAAATCCTGGGCATTTGAACCCATTCATTTATTCATTCATCTAAGTTCCATCTCTAATGTATTTATTTAAATTTTATTATTTAATTTTTTTTTGGTCCTTGACACTGTACCAGATATTTGATGCGGCCCTTCGGTCGAAAAGTTTAGAGATCCCTGCTTTAAGCAATAGTGTGTCTTTTTAATTTACTCTCTATTCTGTAGTGTGAGAGGGTTTGGAATGGCTTGTGATAGTATTGCATACTTGTGGTAGTACAATCTCATTCTAATAAGCTTGTCTGAAAGCTTTACTTTTCTTGTTAGCATATATGTGGTGAATGCTGATATATAAGTACTGACAATCTAAACTGCTAAATAAACTGACTGCTAAATAAAAGAAGAGCACCCACTTAAAAAGTGCCTCTTAACCAGTTAGCAAGGTTTAATATTTATTTATTGCTCTGTATTCAGGACATGGTGATCATTCTGGATTCAAGCCCAAGCAATATCAATACTGTTCCAGAGAGTGTGGAGAAACGAAATAATCTAAAAAGCTTGAATGATGTATTGGGGAAAAAGGCTGGAAATATGAAGACAACTAAGAAATCAACTGGTATCTAATTTTATCTAATTAAGTGTATTGAGTGACTTTCAAACAGGATTAACTAACCAAGGCGTAATAGTACTTTAACATGCTTTGTAGATATTTGAACATAGCTCTGTTGCCTGAATCCACTTGTTCATTTGGGGGTTTGCATTCAAATTTTTACACATACGAGATAAATGGAAAGAGTAAGTGCACATGCCAGAAGGACCGGATCCTATAGAGACCAGCAGTGGCCTGATTTTATTTCATTATTGTATTTTTTTTAATGTGCACTGTCTTTGGGGCATCTTCAGAGATAGGAAGGCAAGATATAAATACCTGGATAAATAAATACGTATACAAATTGTTACAGGAGCCAAAGACAAAGCTGAAATTGTAGGTGTATGCTGAGAACAGCTTTTTTTTAATAGATGCCCCCTACTGTTTTTACTCATTGTTTTATTAATTGTAAGCTTCATTGTTCTTTTTCTGTGAAACTTGTAAGCAGCCTTGGATATTTCCTTGACAAGGTGGGATATAAATTACTTAAATATATTCGTATAACTTAAGGCCAAATAGGATGTTTATGTTCTGAAAATTCCACTGTCCTAATGATTTTCATTTTAACTGATACCTTACTGGGAGACATAATGTGCTAAAAACTATGAACTAGATCCTAATCTACTTTTGCACAAATGAAAGGTGCTTCTGTTCACATGGTTAGGTGTGTCAGTTTTGCTGGTTTTTCTGCAGCCTCATGTAACCTGTTCTAAAGTATAGATTCTCAAGAGCAGATTTTCATGGAGCTGCTATGATCAGGAAGGGGGAAGAAGTTAACTTGTGTGTGCTTTCCTCCATTTATCCTTCAGATTTAATCCTATATAAAGAACTGGTAATTCATAATTTTACAAGGTTCCCTATGAAACCATCTTAAGATGAAATTAAGTAATAAAAAGCAATTTGAAATGTATGCACCATTCAGCTCATTTTCTGTTCAGCTGTGAGCGCTGTGAAAATGGGGAAGGAGGGGCATTTACAATATGTCCAAGTGTAAAATATAACACATTTCGCTTGGAATGCACTTTTGCCATTATCTCTTATTTCTGTTTTTATGTTAGGAGAAAAGTTCACTATAGAAGTGTTTGTTTACATATTAGACAAATTTTAATACCCCAAAGCAGGAAAATGCAAAATCAACCTGCGTGAGCACAGTAGTTTTAACTCTGAACTGTCGATGATAGGAAAAAGGATTAAGAGTTGCAAAAATTGAGACTATATCTGCACAATCAGCATTTGTAACATGGAATTGTGCAAACAAAATAGGTGTATCTAATTTTGCTAAACTCAAAACAGATTCTATATTATGAGGGGAATTTAATCCTTTATTAAAATAATTTGTGATTCTGAAATGCAATGGTGAATGTTTTATGCAGTTAGCCAGACATTTAGGTTTGTTTATTTTATTGTTTGATGTTGCCACATAGAGGTAGAGCTAAACTGTTGCCACTACTACTCCAGCAATGTGTTTTTTTATTTTTTATTTTATCATACACAGCAAACATAACACAATAAACAAACATACACATACCTTTGGGGGGTGCAGTATATCATATGTCACTTTAGCTAATAAATAAATATCTCCTAATCCAATTTCTCTTCTACTTTAACCTCTTAATATCATTTATCAAATCGTATCATGTCATATATAATATATCGTATATATAATACATTCATCTAAATGCACATATTATACTTCTACAAATTCATCAATGTGTTGTTTTTAAAGGCAAAGAAAGGATGTCTTCTCTAATTATGAAAAAAGTTCAGAAACTTGCAGATGAAGCAGTTACGATTTTTGTTGATAGCAGGTCAGTATGTTACAGATTCAGATAATAATGTATTGGAATTACAGGGATCTCTAATTTCAAATGCATTTGATTTAGGCATTTTTAGAAGAACTCACTTGTTTCATTAATACCAAAATTTAATTTACCCTTGCACGTTTTTGGAATAAAGTGGTTAAATTTATTTATTGCATGGCTTTTCAAAAACCTAACCCTCATGTGAAATGAGAGGTGTCTGTAGTAAATTCTTAAATTTAAGCTGGAATAGTCAAGTTGCATTTTCTTGCTGTGAACTTGTGTTCTCTCACTTTATGGGTGCAATCTGTCTATAAGTTATGCCAATTGGTCAGGGATTGGAGGGTTCCTGAAGCTTCTTGTTCTGGTGGGAGCTTGAATCTATGCTGGTATAGTGACACACCTTAGTGTTAGCAGAATCCTGCCAGCCAAAGGGGAAATTGAGAAGGAGTGAAGCATAGTCAGAGGTGAGTGATGTTGCAGGCTCTTCTGGCAGTTTGCTTGTGAGGTGGGCATGGACTGGGTTAGGTGACATCATCCTGATATTCTTGCAATCACCAAGCCTTTTGTCCCTTCTGAACTTTGGTAACATGTGTGCTTTAGTGTACAACGTTGCAGTTGAAGGTTGTAATTCAGTTGCAATTGAAGGTTGGCAGTGGAGTTGCCAGAGATGCTGGTGGCACCTTTTTGTAATGATATTATTGTGCTATGTTGATGCTTGTTTGTAGTTTCCTTGGAGTGTATAGAGTCTAATTGTGAGAATCTTACACTGGCATTAAACCTGGCATAGTGGCTGCTCGCAAAAGGGATGATACGATCACACTTTATATCATAAATACTTTATGTCATAAAGTATTAATAGTTTCCAAGCTGTTCTAGGTATTTTTATATGTCAGATACACTTCCTTAGTGCAAAAAAATTTAGAAATGAAAAAAAAAATTAAAACTGTTTGCATGTAGCAATGTTGAGGAATATTCCATTTTTTAAAATATGCAATTTTCCTAAGAAACTTGAGAGAATAATATAGTATAACTTAAACAATTAAATTTTGTGTGTGACACATTTTGGAAAATGACACAGCAGTGGTTTTCCAACTTTCTCCAAGGAACCCTTTCCACATTGATTTCTTTCAGGAATTCTGTATTGCTGAGGATTTGGGGGCATGTTTACAGTGCACAGTCAGTTCATGTGGAGACATTATAAAGGAAGACTGAAGGGCAAAGAGTCTTTCAGAGTTTCTGTTACTAACCTTCTGATTGAGAACAGCAGTAAACTTTTGAGGAACTCCAGGATTCTCTTAAACACGTTTTGAAAACCACTGTGGTATGAAATAATTATCCACACTAAATATAACAGCTATTTTTGTGGTCTTTTACAGTAGTGAAGATGAATCTGAAAATTCCCAAGATGTTGAGCAGTTCAAAGCAAAACGTGAATTTTTAATGAGTGGATTGCCAGAGTCTTTAAAAAGGCAAATTGCAAAGAGAGCAGCAACACTGGAAGCATATTCCACAGCAAATTCTTGTTTTCAAACTGTGATCCATGTGCAGCAGAAGGATGATGGTGAGTGCCAATTTCCAGAGGGTTTTGTAATAGGTAGAAGTGTTTGAAAACTGTTTTACTCAGAGTAAACCCACTGTTTTAGTAAGAGTTAGGATTACAGCCTATCCTTCTCAGATAGGAGTAAGATAGCGGCCACGTCTAAAAAACTACTAAACTATTTCTATGAGCCACAGGGCCCTTTATGCTGTCAGTAAAGCTGTAATCCTGTTTTACTCACCAGAAACACTCTACTAATAAGTTATTGGAGCTTTTACTTCCAAAACAAAGCCAAACAATTCCCACATTCAGCTGAAGCCTTATACTGCAGAAGTAGAACAAACACTTCAGCATTAAAAATTTAGAAGAGTATTTTTGTTGGCATCCTTCAGTCTCGGAAGACTATGGTATCGCGCTCTGAATGGTGGTTCTGGAACAGTATCCTCTCCAGTGTACGAAGCCTGGGTAAAGCAGATATGGAGAATAAGCTGTTTCTCATGCAGCAAATTCCCCCTCTCCACACCGCTGAAATCGTCCAATGGAAAGGCAGAGGCCAATATGGTTGGTTCCAGTGGCATCGCAGGAGTTGCCAGAACATGACTGTGTTCAGCCATGAACTGCCTCAGGGACTCCGGCTCCGGATTTTGCCTGGAGGTTGACTCCTGAAGCCTTTTCCATAACTGGATATAGCCACAAGGCAGTGGAGGATTGGGATTGGAGTTTTCCTACTCTCAGATGAGCTGCCTTCCCAGGCTGCTACCCAGACTACCGGGTAGAAGAGCATTAGATACTGGTAAATAGTTGCTTCAAACCTAATATGTTTTAGAAGCACACCTGCCCCACCCCAGCTGCTCTTTTTTTTTTTATTAACACACACAAACATACAAACATACATTTAGGAGTGCTAAATACCATATACCATTACTAATTAATCATACTTTATCTCCTAACCTACTTACTCATCTATTTCTACCTCTTATTGATTTATCCATTTATTTATATAATATACAATAATTTCCCTAATGCCCTATACTATATTTTCTAAATATTCACTTTCTACCAAGCGTAAACTAACTTCAATTGCTCATTAATATTAAAACAAAATAATCTAATTACCAAAATTATCACCTCAGCTATTTTAACTCCAATCTAATTCTCCAATCTAATTACACTTTTTTCTTTGACATAATAACCACATATAAAACAATTCTTCCACACGTTTACATTTCCAGCTATATTTTTTAATACATTCTAATTCATATTTATCAATTTCATACGTATTTTTTTTTCTTCAAATAAATTTGGACCATTGTTATTAGCTGAATAAATCCTCCAATTTTCTTTAACCCTCAGATTACCCCTCAGGGTTCTTTTTCTTTCTTTCCATTTTTTCTCCTGTAATATCTTTAATAATTTATCTCTATAACAGAATCTGATAAATCCACACTTTCTTATATAGGGTGTGTTCATTCCTCCAGTTAACTGGGATATATTTTTTCCTTCTTGTTTCAACAAATTTTGTGATTTGTGCACTCCTGTTACTCTGTCAATCTTATCTTTCTTAATCTCCATCAGCACCTCTTCTTCGTCCTGTTGATCATCCTGTTGATTTTCCTCCTTGCCCGCTTTTTCACTCCCTTGTTTATCTTCTGCTTGTTTCTTCACATCTTCCAATTGTTCCTTACAGACATCTATCTGTTGGGAAAGAGTCTCCAGACTGGCTTGAATCTGTGAGGACCAATTCAGCTATTGTCGCTCCGTAACAAGCAATCTCTCCATAACAAGCAATCAAGATTTTCTGTATCCACATTTCTGGAACAGAGTCCATTTTGCAATTTCTTTCTAGTCCACTAGATGTCCACAACATATTATTCTCCTCACTTCCACCACGTCATTACTACTCTGCCATCCGCATTCCTTACATACCTCTTGCAGATAACTGTCCAGTGCGGTTAATGGAGAGAAAAACAAAATGAAAGAAAACAGTCTCATTGTCTCTGGTGCAGAGAAAACAAAGCTCTTTCACATCTAATGAGAATTATATTTATATCCAATTATGTCCAAGAATAATTCTGGATTTTTGTTCACACCCAAGTTATAGTTGTAATTATAATCCTCCACCAATTTATTCCACGACAGAGAAAAAGAGCACTTTCAACCTCCTTAAAAAGTCTCTCAATGCCTCCAGTATATCCAGGGCTTTTAGCCAAATCAGTCAATCAGAGCCGGGGACAATATTAACACTTGCTTATCTTAAATTTCCAGCTTAAACTTTACACTTCATGCTTCCCCCTCCCCTTCCATATGGCATCTCAGCACGGAGCCAGCAGCTTGATTGCAGATCACTGCACTTCCCCCAATACTGTCACAAATGGTTAGATTCCTCTGAGAAGAATGCCCCCCCCCCTTGTCGGGCTTTCAGTTTCCCAGATACCTGCACCGATGAAGATCTTATCTCTCCTAACAAAGATCTTCAGGTCCTCTTCAGACCTGCAGTATTTGGGGGAAAACAAACTGTCTCCCAGGAGCTCCTGGGGACCTGTCTGTTCGTCCACTGTTGGCTCCTCCTCCCCCCCACCCCAGTTGCTCTTGAGAGGCAGGGGACCCTGTGGGATGGGGAACACAGGGCTGCAGCAGATGTGGGAAATTGTTGAACTTGGAGTGGCTATCTTATGTAAGCAAAATTTCTTTCCCCTCAATGTAAATTTACTTTTAGATTCAAACTAATGTACTAATTTTACTGGGATTAAAAGGCCTTAGAAATTATTGCTTCTTGCTTTGGATAAAATTGAGGAAATACACTGCTTCCTTCATATGGAAAGAGGTAAGGACTAAAAAGACATAGCGAACTAAAGAATCCTTTGTTCTCCTCCCCTCCCCTCCACTCTCAAAAGCAATAGGTGTTAATGTTGCAAAACATTAAAAGAGGGGAAGGGAGGACTGGTAGGAGTAATACACAGGAGTAATGTACTTTCCTGCAGATATTTTACATCAGGGAATTGACAGGATTATAGAAGAACCATGAGAGACCAAATTTTAAGAAAGCTATCATAAGAATAACATAGAAATATAGGTTCCATTTATTTTTAAAAAGAAATATTTTTATTTAAGAGTGTGTTTCAGACTGCAAAGTGTAAGAATTTTGAACAAAACTAGCGTTGGTGATCCAGTCCTTTTTTTCAGTTGAGGGACTCACCTGTCAGGCTTCTTGCTCTTTAACATGCTCCTTGAGTTCTGAATTGGGTTTTTGTACAGTACTGTTCCTTAGTATCATTGCAGACCACCTGGTAAATTATCAACAAAGACTTTGTAAATTGATGAATAATCACTCATCATTTCAGTATCTGTAATTTCTATTTAGTAATACCTTTCAAAAATCTCTTCTTAAATGAACTTTTATTCTTTTCTAGGATGTTCTTTTTGGAGGCTGGCACCACCCACATGTTCTTTCTTAAGGAACATAAGAGAAGTTAATTCTGAAGTAACTGATTTCTCAAGGCTAACCCTTTCACTTGGTGAATTTTCAGATTTAAATGCAAAGCCTAATAGCACCAATTCTGCAATTATTATGGTTGGTATTTTGTAGATCTATATTGCCATGATAGTTTTTGGTAGATTTGATGTACAGGTGTGCCCCTTTATCTGTGGGGGTTCAGTTTCAGAACTCCCTCTACATAGCGAAAACTACGGATAAAGGCAAACACCTGTCCGTGCAGTCTGGACCCTCCGGAGGTGAGGGGAGCAGAGCTTCCCTTGCCGCTGGAGGGGGTGTATGGGGGGGGTGCACAGACCTGATCTGTGGATAACTGAATCTGCAGCTATCAAGGCCCCCCTGTACTGAATACATTTTCTTTGTAAATTCTTATTTAAGTGGATTGCCTCTACTTAAACAATGTTTTAAAATGGCATAGCTCATATGTTTTCTTGTATTTATTATGTGCTGTTGAACTCTGCTTTTAAATCTACAAAAATATTTATTGTGCTGACATTTTAATTCTTTTGTTTACAGCCATCTGGATGGCGACCAGTTTTTTCTGAAACACTACGAAGTTGTTTGTTAGAGGAGATAAGGTCTTACAACTCCCAGTTTCCTGTGAAACAATTTTTTGATCAACTCTTGAAAAAACAAGTTGCACCTGAAAATAATAAACCAGGTTTGCAATGTATGTAATTGAAATTAAAAGATGTAAATTGAATTGCTTCTTATGTGAGGTATCTGTGACTTTTGGTGAGAGATACAAAGAAGCCTGTGGGCACATTCAAAGTGCTTCTACATACATACATGGGTGGGGGGGTGCTGCTACTGATTTTTCTCCTCTAGCAACAGCCTCTCAATCATAGTTTCCAGAACTTAGCAGGGGATACTTTTTGGAAGTATAAGAGGCTACTGCTGGAGGGGAAACTGAAAGCCCCTGTTCGTGTGCTTGTGCCTGTGTGGAACATCACATACAATACTTTAAATCAATGTTTCTCAAACTGTGAGTTGGGACCCACTAGGTGGGTTGCGAGCCCATTTCAGGTGGGTCTCCAATATTTTATTTTTAAAATATTAGACTTGATGCTACCATGGTATGTGACTGCATTTGGGGAAATGTTACAGACCTGTACTTTTAACAAGCTACTATGTATAAGCTTTTAACAATGAAAGTCAATGGGACTTACTCCTGGGTAAGTGTGGATAGGATTGCAGCCTAGGATTGTTAAAAATTTTTCTGCTTGATGATATAACTTCTGGTAATAACATCACACGCAGTGGGTCCTAACAAATTATCATTTTAAAAAGTAGGTCTTGGTGCTAAATGTGTGAGAACCACTGCTTTAAATCATCTTTACCCTTGTGATTAAATAGTTATCTTCTGTATTTGTTTCTGATATTATCTGTGAGAGGTGCTAAAAATCACTCATTGGCTTAACATGTTGTACATTTTGTTTTTATCTGATTAGTAAGTAAGTGTAAAGTTGTCAGCTTGGGGGCAGATACAATATCTGACAATCGGAAAGAAACGAAAAGAAAGCGGAAAACTGAAGACCAAAAATCCAAAAGAAAGAAACAAATGAAAAAAACAGAAATAGAGCTGTCAGACCATATTTCCAAAGAACCATGTGTAAATCAAACTAGAATGGAAAATATGCACTTAATTGATACGGATAAGACTGAGAAGCCTGAAATGATAATAGAAGACTCTAAATTTGGATCTGCAATTACCGCAGGTACTGGCCTACAAGTCGATCCCACAGATAAGCCAAGGGCAGGTTTTGAGCCAACAATCATGGAATTTTCTATGACCCTCGGATAAGTCGGGAGTTAAACTTAGGGGGGTGTCTCACTATAGTTTTGTCTGATTTTACCCGAGGCCAGATCCTGAAAAATAACCCACCACTAATTGTTACCTAAGAACTGTAGTCTCTAATTTATTAAAAACATAGTAAAAGATCAAAAGATACATTTTTATTCTTTTTAAATTCTGGTCTTCATCACCTTCTTGTAAGCACTATCAGAGTAAGTGCACTGTAAACAACATACCAGTAAAGCAGTGGTATTCCACATACCAGGTTCCCAACCTGGTATTCATGTACTCCCAGGGACACTCAACAGGGACACTCCCAGGGACACACATAGCTAGATAAAGTACCCTTTAGGGGTACTTGAAAAAGTATAATGGTAGAAAAAGGCAGGTCATGCTCCAGAATGCCTTGCAAGGCCGGAATGCCTTGCAAGGACCAGCAAGGCAGGAAGGGAGGTAGCTAGCTGACTGTGAAAGCTCCACCAATAGCTAGTTTTTGGTCATCAATTCATGTATGAACCAGTGACTGAAAACCAGCACAGTAAAAAAAGCTGAAACGTAATATGGAAAGTGATCAATCACCCAGAATTTCTCAGCACACTTCTGGTGCAAAACAGTGCAAAGGCAGAGTCTTCTGTTCTTCGAACAGATAAAAAGAGAAAATACTGTGATAAATACATGGTCTGGGCTTTCATATAGAGGAGATGAGGGCTTGTATTATTAATTACAAACATTTTGCTAATATGAAGGGTACAATGTATGGAAATGGGCTGCCAAGGGATATGCAAGTGAAAAAGGTTGAGAACCACTGCAGGAGATCCATGAATCAAATCCACCTTTAAGGTGTCTGGTGTGTTAAACCAGAAGCTCTACATACAACATACAACCCATAATACATAACTGGGAGTGTGCAATTCAGTTCACAGCAGAGAGATGCAGCTGCATATATTTGCAACCCTTTTTACTCAGAAGTAGACCCACTGCTTTCCATGGGTGTTATTCTTAAGTAGGGGTGCATTGAACTGTAGCCTGCTTCAAATGGAAAGGAGGATTCCCATCCTGGTGTTTCAAAAAAAGAGACCTGCTTTGCAAGCATTTGCAAAGCAGAACCAGGCTGCAGCAGAAGGAAGGAGAATAAGAGGATAACAAATTGCTTCTAAGGAGCTGTGCCTGCCTGCTGCTTGAGAAACGTGGCACCTGTCTGCTGCTTGAGAAAACTTTTCAGAGTTGAAAGGCTTTGCCCTCTGATTGACCCGGAGATAAGGCGAATTGATAATTTGAGCTTGATTACTTGACAAAAATTTCACGCACTATACTATAGGCGAGTATCTATGGTAATTCTGTTCCTGGTAACTGTTTACATTTGATAATACTTCTGAAAATGTTTGTTAGGACAGTTATGATAAAAGTTTGCTTCACACATAGCTAGATAAAGGGGCACCCCATTCTCAGAATACTGGTCTGGAGTGGTCTGGCATTGCCCTGTTCACGCAAAATGATAACTCTGCCATGGCTGCTGGTGACACATTATTTTGAGTGTGTTAGTTTTCACAGAATTTCATCAGAGCACAGCCTGAATGGACCACAGTGGGGTTTATATGTGTTTAACCCATTTTTGCCTAGCCCATAGACATTTGGTCCCTGTTGCATATATGCAGCGTTGGGTAGAAATGGCTTAAAACATAAAAACAAAATGACTTTGGTCCAATTATGTAGCAGGATCTTGTGCTAGAAGGGAGACGTTTCCCTCCCTTGTTTTCAGTTTTCTAAGATTCCCCAAAAGCTGCTCTTGAGGATCACGGGAAATAATTTTTGCAGGGCATGGGGAGCTACAGGGACACACACACACATGTGCAAATGGACCTTCTGCTCAGATAGTGGGGTCTTTTGAGTTTAAGCCACTAGAGAGTTATTTTATATTATCAATATTAGACCATAGTTTTTCACAAGAATTGTGTATTTAGTGTCTTTTTTATCTTTAAATTTGCATGTGTTTTAGTCTGTGGCTTAAAGACTCAAGCAACATGTTAAATTACGTTTTAAACTCTTCCAACCATGAAAGCCTTAGTATGTTTGTAATTCTGTCTACTTATTCTGGAAGTGCTCCACCCAAACCAGTAAGACTGCTTCTGAATGAATAGTTGGAACATTTGTGTTTGGTTTTATTTTGTCAAAATAGGAAAGTCAGACCATATCTAATAATAAATTATGCAAATTCTCATAATACTGTTATCCTGAACTGCCAATTTGGAAATCAATTCTAATGAAAATAGTAGGACCTACTTTCAAGTAACTGTGTCCAAGATTGAAAGATAAAACCTTTTTCAAATATTTTATTGAGAAAAGACAATATATTGTAAGGCAAGACTTGCAGATTTAGATTTTCATTCTTTTTTGAGTTACGAAAAGGTACTAAAACTTTCATTTATCAATACTGTTCAGAGCTGACTTCTCTGGAATTTTCCCCCTACTAGTCATATTTCAATTTGGCTTCAATATCAATTTAGAAGTACATTAGAAGATCTGAACATTGCTGGGTTACTCTCTTGGGGTAATTATTCAAATGGGTATTTTCCTGTGTTTGTGCCTGCAGGTTTTGAAAATGAAGAGATACTCTGGACAGAAAAATATCAGCCACAGAATTCCAGTGAACTTGTAGGCAACACTGAAGCAGTTAAAAAGTTACACAGGTTAGCGGTTGCTGAATTTCATATTTTGTGTGTGCCTCTAAAAGACCAGGCTGTTGCAACACCTGGACTTGTTTCAGATTTATATAATGACCTGCTTTACTGTTTTACGAACTCTGGTTAATAGTAACCGTGGTTATAGCTGACAAAAGTGAAGGGGCATTTCCTAATCACTATAGCTTTTTTTAACCATAATTAAATCTGCATTAGGTCAATGTTTGAAATTCTAAGGACTTCATTTGGTCAGCTTAGCTCATGAAACCTACTTTCTAAACATCTCTAAGTTTAAAAGCATGGAGTGTTTGACATAAGAACTTACAAAATGAAAACTGCCGCAAGTGTGCATTGGATGCCTCTGGATTCAATTAGGATACATTGTGAGGCTAGACCTGAGATGCCTTGCTTCTGTATGTATTGCTGCTATTTTCTCTTTGTTTTTAGGTGGCTGAGTGAATGGAAAAGAAGAGCTGATTGGGAAGAAAACAGAAATCAAAAAGAAGAGAAAGGTAGCAGTCAACATACTCAAATCTTTCCATAATCTAAAATATTCTAAAAATATGAATTGATTATGAATATTCAGCTATTTTGATAGTCTAGTGAGAGATAACATGGGTACATAATAAAGGCAACCATAGTTAGAAAATGTAATGTTTTTCTAGATTCAGGCACTTCTTAATGTTCATTTCTGATTTGCAAAAGGTGACATTATATGTTCACTTTGATTTCATTTATTAGAATCATTGGACAGTGTGGATTTTAAAGATGACCAATCAGATGACGAGGAAGAAAGTCTTCTCTGTAATACTATGCTGCTTATTGGCCCACCAGGCGTAGGAAAGACTGCCGCAGTTTATGCTTGTGCACTGGAACTTGGCTTCAAGGTTGTGTTAAGTAGTTACTTGTCTAATAAATGTGGTCTTGTGAAGTATTTTTTTCATATTTTTATACTGCCCTTCCTCCAGGAGCTCAGGGTGGGACATAATAGTTGCTTCCCTCCTTTTGTCCTTCAACAACCTTGTGAGGTAGGTGAGCCTGAGAGAATTACTGACCCAAGGTCACCCAGGAAGCTTCATGGCTGAGTGCAGATTTGAATGTGGATCTTCCAGGACTAAGTATCAAACAAATCTAATTGTTATATTCCCACAGATTTTTGAAGTTAATGCTTCATGCCAACGTAGTGGAAGGCAGATACTTTCTCAGCTGAAGGAAGCTACTCAATCTCATCAGGTGGATAAACAAGGTGTAAATGCTCATAAGCCATGCTTTTACACCAGTTGTAGTAGCACTAAATCACCAAGTAAGTAAAGTCCTTCTTTGTTTTATCAGTAGAAAAGTAAAAATTTGTTGGAATGATTAAAAATGGTATATTGGCAACCTTCAGTCTCGAAAGACTATGGTATCGCGCTCTGAAAGGTGGTTCTGGCACAGCGTCTAGTGTGGCTGAAAAGGCCAATCCGGGAGTGACAATCCCTTCCACACCGGGAGCAAGTGCAGTCTGTCCCTGGTCTGTCTCCCTGGCTATGGGCCTTCCTAAAAATGGTAAACCACTTAAAATGGTAAACCACTAAAAAGAACTATGGTGTATTATGCACTTGATCTTGCATAAGCAGAACTCAATTTGCCTAGTAACCCTGATTACCATTTTTGTTACTATTACTACTTGTTACTTCATGGGGATGGGGGCTCTCTCTGATTAGTCCACTCCACAGCCTGTATTTCAAGCTGCTACTGTACAACAAATAAGGAGTAGTGCTGGGTGAATCAGCCTGGTCCTTGCTTACCTGTCAGCAGTATGTCAAGGAAAGAAGTGTGCTTTCTTCCTCTGGCTTGTCAGGACCCCACCTTTCCACACCTTGTCTGTGGTAGCAGCACTCCTGACAGGGACCATTGTTTCCAGCTTCACTTGCATAACTTGAAGTGCCCAGGTGGTCATGTTCCCTAGAAATGAAGAATGTGCAGTGCACCTCAGGACTAGAGTGGCTAAAGAATGGAAACTTAAAGCTGACATATTTGTACATATAAATGGCACACTTGTCTTCTCCACTGGTTCCTTGCGACTGCCTGCCCTTTGCCTATAGCCAGATCCATGAAGCTTTTAAGAATTGAGGTGTGTGGAAGTTGCAGGTAGGGGTGGAGGGAGAAGGCTATCTTCCAGTTCTTCAGGCAAGTGACATCAGAATCCCCAACTTGTACCAGTTCTGTTTTGGAGGTCTGCCTGGAAGCCAGAACATAGTACCTCAAAACCTCTTGCTGACCCAGCACTATCACACCTACACAAAAGCATCACAAAGGACATACTGCATCAGCACAGAATTGCCCACACTGCTGTCCATAATCTGGATATCTATAAGTCAGGCATCCATAACTTGGACCCAGTGTATTCCGAAAGTGGATAGGTACAGTAATTGATTTTTAAGGCTAAAATAAAACCTGTGTTTCAGAAAAAAATTCTCCCAGAAAAGAGCAGTCCCCAAGGAAGCTTCCAGTTTCCCCTAGAAGAGTTGGATTAAAGCAAGGGATGGTACCTAAAACACTTGCAAACTATTTTAAAATCTCTTCCAAGCCAAAGAAAGAAAAAGTGCAAGGAAACAATGAAGGTAGGTTTTCCACATCAGATGTGTGTGCTCATTCTTTGAAGATGGGGAATAGAGTCAGTTGTTTTTAGTTGTTTGATACAAAATTAAAATTGTGTTTTTGTAGGCGTGGAATAGACAATGAAGTTGTCAGCCATAAAAAGTGATGCATTAACCACTGCAGCCTTGTTAAAGATTTATTTCTCTCTGAGTACCAGTTGTAGAGGAGCAATGGCAAGAGAGAGGCATGTCTTTCTCTATTGATTGTGGGCTTTCCAGAAGTAACGGATGGGCACAGGATGCTTAACTAGATTAATCTTTGGCCTGATCTAACAGGGCTTGCCTTAAGTTCTTATGCTTGGAAGTATTTGCCTGTGTTGCTCCTCCTCCCCACATGGGCTGCTGCAACTGTTGATTCCCTGCCTGCTGCTGTGAGACCATCCAAAATGTTGCTTTAGGGTTGGCAGCAGGATAGTGCTCCATACATTGTACTTGAACATGCTGTGGGGGTGACATGAATGCCTTTCTCACTGTTTTCTAGTGTTAATGCTACTGACATTTAAGCGAGGGAGATGAACCCCCTGTTTAATGTGGACTATTGGTATGGAAGCACATGGGTTCATCCTCTATTGTAGCATTGGAGCTCACAGCTCAAAAGACTAGGACAGAATATGAAGTATACACAGTTTCCTTTGTCTTCCCTTGTGCTAAACAAAGCAGTACTATGGAACCACACATAGGATTCTCTGCAACAAGGTTCTGTTGACCTTGGTGAATAAGAGTCATATGTGCAATCTGTATGAGTCACTATTCCCTTTGCAGTTACCCTGAGGGAAGTTTTTTTTATCACTATTGATAAGTGCTAAACTACAAGGTTGACCTGGTGGGAATGATTTCCTAAAATTTGCAGATTAAAAAAAAAGAGCTGATGCATCTTTATGGTGGCCATTGGCAGGGTCTTTATTTTCCATTAATATACGTAACAATGTATTTTGTATCCATACAGAAAATAAGGAATGCTTATCTGAAGAAAAAATTCAAACAAAATTGATAAAGCAGGGAAGTGTCAAAGAGGAATCTAGTAAAAAATCTGCAACTTCTCTCATTCTCTTTGAAGAGGTAAAGTATAAATTAAAGTCCTGGTCTCTGAAGCAAAAGATTTGGTGCATATCTGGCATATAACACAAAATGCTCAGAGTTGGCTGCTTGTGCCTTATCTGGCTTTCAAAGAAAGCTGGAGAGTGGGAAGCAGGGCACGGGAGGGAATGGGCAGGAGGGAGTTAGATCCTGAACTCTGTGTCAGGCCTTCCAGACTGACACAGAGTGAAGTCTGCACTGACAAAATAGCCAACACAGAATTGAGAAGACCCATTGTGGTGCTTGGGGCTTTCCCCTCCCCCTGAGACCTCCAGCAACTGTTGCAGGGCCACAGGATGCAGTGGTAGCCACTTTGGTGCCGCTGCACATGGCAGCACTGCTGCCTTTATGATTGGGCTGTGAGGCATCCTGAAACATGCACAATATATTAAATATTTTCAATAGTTTCAGATTGTCTAAATTAGAAAAATGTTCTAAATATAAAAACCCCTGATCTTTCAACAGCAAAGGAAAGTTGAAAATGTATCTGAAGTTGATAATCTTTACAGATGGGTAAAATCTTAACTAATCTATTCTAAATTCTTAATTTTGTTTTGATAATATTTAATGTCGGAGACACTACATAACAGGTCAAATGGATTTTAAACTTTTTCAACTGAGAAAGCTAAATAACTTATACTAGATGTGGGTTAATTTGAAAATAAAGTAAAAATAAGAGTTGTAGAATACTAATATGACTAAACATCTTATACTTCTTATAGGTTGATGTAATATTTGATGAGGATGTTGGATTTCTAAATGCAATAAAGACATTTATGACTACTACAAAGAGACCTGTTATTCTTACTACCAATGGTGAGTAGCAGTCATTTTAATGAGCTTCTCATGATCACTAAAATCATGAGCGGAGGCTGGGAGGAGAGAACATTGCTTAGGAAATCATGCTTTTATGTTTCAGAACTGAAAAATGAAAAGTGATTAAAACATACTTTAGTTGCCCAGATAAAACTGCAGCGTATCTAAACCTAATGTTTTTGTTTAGAGGTAAAAGTTGATGCTGACTTTTTGGGCCCTTGGTTTTTGCTGAAGATCTCCTTACATTTAGCCATGGTACCCTGTTGGTACACATGTATAATGTGGGTAGGATTCAGTCAGGGAGATACTTTCGGGCCCTTGAGAAAGCTGAAGCTGATTTGGTCCTGGCCACAGAGTGTGTTTCCCAAAATTAGTACAAACCTTTAGAAAGGAGCACCTTAGGAAACTGTTCTGCAAACCTATCGCTCTCAAATATAGAACTTTGCATTCTTGATGCATCCAAAATACAGTTGCACTTTGCCTTTTTACCTTAACCTCCTTGGTCTTTGCAAGCTTTTCAACCATGTTTAACTTTAAATTCTAAATTCAGTAACACTTCCAACAGTGAGGGTATAACAGACTTGGATCCAAATGTGCCCTTTTGCATGTGGAAGCTGTTCTCTGCTTGCAGAATGGCTGGTTTTATATCTGGTGATAAAGCATTGCACAAGAAAAGTGACACCAAAACTAAAGATGTTCTTTCCATTTCCACAAGAGCTTGTGCTTATAGATATAACTTGCTACCATCATTGCCATCTTCCTGCCAAAAATAACCTGGAATAACTGGGTCCCATACAAAAGAGATCCTTCTGGAGACAGAATGCTTCAAAATATGTCCAGATGGAATAGATTCCCCACCACAACCATATGCATGGTTACTTTGACTAAAGTCCCACTTGCATTCAGACTGCTACATGTGACTTGAAGTTGTGTTTTTTAAAAAGAAAAAGCTGGGGGTGGGCATAAATTGAAAGTGACAGTGAGGTTGAGGCTTGTGAATGAGGACCTCTGCTGCTGTTCTGCTACAACAACTGCTATCTACCTTTTAATACTAGTTGCTGAGGGGACAAATAAGAGTTGTTGTTTTCATGACCTTGGTTGCTGTTGGAAATAGCTTGCTTAGACCCCTTTTTCCTTGTTATGACCCCTTGTTTTCCATCTGTTATGCCCTCTTTCCCCAACCTGCCCCACCTCTGTTTCAATCTTTATCTTCCTTCCCCATGTGTCAGATAGTCTAATGCAACTTCCTACCCACTGCAGCACAGAATGACCTCTTTCAGTAGCACTTGTACAAGTACTTGTGAAACAGAGCTAGTGGCTGTTTTCCTTCTTTAGATCCATGCCAAAGTAACTTAGGTTTCTATTCACTGAATTCAGGAGTTGTTTTGGTGTGAAGTCATTGAAAGTTGATTTCTCTTGACCCCTTGTCTTTCCTCCCCCCCCCCCCTTGCAACTTGTATTTACAAGGGCTACATTTTAGTATTAGCTTTCAGGTATTCTTATTCTCTCTTTAGTGAGGAAAAATTTTTAAATGATCAAGTTTTAAAAGCTTTAACTGTGAATCTCTTGAACAGATCCATCATTTAGTTTAATATTTGATGGCTGCTTTGAAGAAATAACCTTCTGTGCTCCTTCTTTGGTAAGTCAGTTTTAGAAGATAAGCTGTCTTGATTTTAATTTCTTTAGTATGACAAAACACTGTCAGACTTATTCTCCAACTACAGTTTAATTTTTAAATTTGTTTAATTTTTATAAATCATATTTACTTGTGGAAGTGATAGAAGGTAATACAGAATGAAGGGTAATATGCCATTAGGGCCAATGCTTAAAAGCTTGGAGGCTTAAAAACCACCCCATTTTCTTTTAGGGAAAAGCTTGGAAATTGCAAACTGACTGTTCTGCTGAATTGGCAGCTCTGCAAAAAATTGGCAGCTCTGCCAAATCTCATGGTTGCTCAAGGAGTCTAGCTACTGGCAAGAGTTAAATTTTAGAACAACATATTCCCTTTGAAAGTAGGAGGATACTGGGAAACTCCTGTCTTTGAGGCTCTCTGTTTGAATGGCAAACTAAAACAGATAACAATGAGCAGATGAATACCCTTAGCAAAGACAGTTTACAGTTTTAAAAATGTTATTCTTTCATGCTTTTTAGAGCAAAGGACAGTGTTACATGCATTACATTAAAACAGTGGAAGAGCTGTTTGGTATTTACACAGAAGTCTCACAGAAGTGCCAAAGAATATCACCATGTTTGCATGTCTGTCAGTTATTCATCAAAGCTTTAAATAGTTTTTGTCCTTAAAGAGTAACCAACATATATATAGAGATATGGTAGCATTAGAAGTAAGTTTTAACTGTCTGATTTTATTAAAATGTTTGATTAAATCATAGAAACACATAGAATGGTGAGAGCCATTTCTAGTTAAAAAATCATTGTCAGTCGCACAGAGAAACAGCTTAGAAGGCTGCTTTGCTAGGTTAACAGACTTTGGAATTTGGAAAAGTTGCATCTCAAAGATAAAACTCTTTCTTGGCAGCAATATATGGCCAAGCCAAGATGTTACAAGCGGGGAAAACACACATATTTGCAACATTGTAGTAAGGAAAGCTTTAGTTGGCAGGCTGAAATTGGGTTTTTAGCTAGCAAGACACAGACACCTGCAGATACAAGTTTAGAAAAGAATACATTTAATGAAGATAAGCAAAAACAATCATGAAAAAGCCTCTGTTTGAGTTGTAACTGACATAAGGAACATGTAATTTGTTTAAAGGTAAATGAGAAACGGATTTCTTAAAAGAAATCCTATATACAGTGAGAGTTTGGCTTGTTTTATATTAAAATATATGAAAGGTATATCACTATAGATCCCTTAAATGTACTCAGAGTAACTGGTCACGAATAGAATTAAGGCACAGAGAAAATTGTTAAACAATAGATCAAAGGACCTTGCTTAACAAAGGTTGGCAGAGAGCCCCACAGTGTTTTGCTGAGAACAGAAGATAAGGCGGATGGCTCAAACAAGGCCATCCTAATCAAGAAAGGAGATGTATGCCAAGAAATAGGTCTAAAGACTTGCCAAGAAAAGGCCAGTTCTGAATAAAATAAGGTTACAGTGCACTCTACTGGTTCTTGAAAACTTTGTATTCTATATGCTTAAATGTATAATTTTGCCTTATTTGGAACCTATAACTTGAAGCTCACCAATCAAGTGTCTCTAAGGCTATCTACAGCCTATTAAGAGTAAGCCCCATCTATTATGTCAAACTTCAGCCAATGGGATGTTCAACATCTTCAAACAAAGGACCCAAAATGTTATAAAGGGTCTGGTTAAGATTGACACATGCTCTCAATGCTTTGGACAGGAGTCCCTTGAGACGCCCGTTGCTGACAACGAAATAAAAGCTTGCAGACAATCACATACTACTGAGTCTTGCTTTTGAACCTTGCAACAGAAGGGGCTTCATTTTACTGTTGCACAGAAAAAAATTGTAGACAACTTGCTTTATCATATGGATAGATTTCATGTGGTGGGATATAAATTAAATACATACATAATAAATTACATTTTAGCCATGTAAGCTGATCATTATATGCAATGATTTTCAAGTTGGTATTATTTCATATGTTCCAGTTTTAGCAAACCTCACTGCTGTGTATCTTACCCATATCCATCCAGACTGCAATTATTTATAGTATTCAGAAGCAGTGTTTGTCTTAATTTACAGCAAGCTTCTTCTAATGTCCACTGTACATGGAATGGTTTGGTCTTCTACTGTTGCATGACTACACAATTTTAAAATATTGCAGCAAAGAGCAGAATTAACTTTTAACTGCCATATTTTTCTAAACATTAGCATAACTAACATTTGTTTCATATTTGATTAGTAAGGGTTGTGTTAAGATACACCATGTAGGCACAGTTTCTTTCCGTGTAAAATAATATATTATGATTTTTCTAGTGACTTTTTTCTCATCTGTTTTACTTCAGATAAATGTTGCTAGCTATCTCCAAGTTCTCTGTTTGGCTGAGAATTTAAGAACAGATGTAAGAGATTTTGCTGCTTTGTTAACTGCAAATAACTCTGACATCAGGCAAAGCCTTCTCCACTTACAATTCTGGGTTAGAAGTGGTGGTGGCTTCTTGAAAGAAAAAGGTCTAATGCTGCATAGTAAGTAGGACCAAATTAAAATTTCAGTTTCATGTTGTGCTGAACAATTCTTTAGTACTTTAAACAGCAAGCTTAGACAGTTCTAGTATATAATGTTATTGAATGACCTGCAGTACAGTTTGGAAATCTGAAATATGAGATATTTTGTAGTTGAAGATACAGATTCCTGCTTCAAGACAGGGACAGGGCAGAGAATAGGATGAAACTTGCAGAAATGTGGGGAGATGAAGTTGTATGGTGGAAGTATCAATAAATTGCAACTTGGGGTGGTGTAAGACAGCAAACAATTAGTGCATATTTATTTAATGCCCTTTGTTGAGGCTTCCATTTGACTATTAGAAGCAATCTATCAAATGTGCAAGGTAGCATAGAGAAAAGAAATTTCAAATTTGGAAAAACTAAAAGTATTTATACAGACAGCTCTTGATTAACACAGTCTTAATTTGCCCATTTTCAAAATAGTTCAATTTGTAAATTAATACTGGAAGTCTAATCTTCACTGAGAATAACATGGTCAATTCGTTGCTAATGAATAACCCCATTAGGCACTTGCAGCTTCCTGGGGGAGGAGGTCTCCTCTAAAGTCAAAAAATAAGGGAAAGAAAATGCATTCACAGAGCAGTGATTTAGTGCTTTCTTAGCTTCTTTTCGCTTCTTTTCTGGCAACTATATTTTCATCAATGTTTTCTCAACCATCAATGTTAGCAGCCACTCGCACTCCCAGTAGTCTCCCTTTTTCACACCATGCAAGCAGAAGTCACCAGTCATCAGCATGAGTGTTCAGTGACTTTTCCCCTATCCTATACCATATATTGGTTCCTGTGGAAAAAATATTTTTAATCACTGCATTTTTAATATACAGGGTGACCCAAAAGTAGGTGGACAGTAGGTGGAATAAATGTTATCATTTAGTGACCACCTACTTTTGGGTCACCCTGTATACTCAGATTTCCAGGAATACAACCTCATGTAATCAAGAGCTTCCTGTACTTGGTACTTTTGTACCAAAAAAAAAAAAAAAATAGGAAGGGGAGGAAATGTTATAGTTACTGCAACTTATTGTTATTATTATTAACAGTATTTATATACCGCTTTTCAAAAAAAAGTTCACAAAGCAGTTTACAGAAAGAAGTCAAATAACTAAGCTTGGAATTCCTTTTGTGTAGAGGAATGCAAAGAGGTAGGAGGCGCAGAGCAGATTACTTGCATTGAAGAAACAAGTGATCCCAAGAGCAGTAAGCCTTGCCCTCAACTTCTGAATGTTCCAAAATGTGACACCGGCTGCTTTGAGCACCTGCTGGGCCTTAAGAACATTTTTTTGCCATCCGAAGACTTGTTCTCATTCCTTAAGGTATGTTTATATTGATATAAGGTAGTTACCTACTGCTGAATGGTACTGATATACTGTGGCTTTCTGGGTATTCAGAAAATGGACCATAATAGTTATCTATACAGTATCTTCTTTTTCAAATGACTTTGCTCACTTGCTGCTTCCATTGCAGTAGAAAACCCCCCAAGAGTAAGCTTACCATTAATTTAAGTAAAATGGAATACAGTTACAACAGCTCTGCAATACCTCAGACTAAAAATATATTTCCATGAGTAACTTTGTAGGCACTGTTCATCAGATTTAGGCCACCGCATCTTTCAGGTTTGAGGAAGGGCTGTTGCCTCTATTTGTTCGTTGGCCATTCCTTGCATGTTTTCATATTATGCTCCTTGCGCTTAGGTGGGCTACCAATTCATTAGAGAATGACTATTAAAATTATCAATTCCATTTTTTAGCGTGAAATCACAACAGAAGAAGAATGGAGTAAGCTGGTGCATCTGCTTACAGAATTCCAGATGAAGAATATAGACTTCATTAATAGTAATCTTCAATTCATTTTACCTTTACCAGTTGCAATACTCCCAGAACCAATGCAAATGGATAACCCTACTCTTAACGTGATTGTAGAAAATTCTTCAAATGATAAATCCTTGGACTACTTGGAAAAAGCTAGTCCTGTGAAAAAGGTCAAGACAAAACGCCAGAGAAACATGGCTCTGCTGGATGATAGTGATTTATTTGAGAGTGAATTAAATTATTCTGGATTCGTTACTGTGCCATCAGACACAGTTAACTTAGAAGAAGGAAAAAAAGGTGAACTTCAACCTGTGACTGATAGCACGATGGCATTGAGCACTGGCAAAAAACCAAAAGGCTCTGCTCTTGCATTCCAATGCCTAAACTCATTGTCGGAATTTGTGGAGAATATGTCTTTCTTAGATTTTTGTTTCCACAGTAAGACTCAAGAATCTAAGCAATCAGGTAAACTTGAGGAGTTTCTTTGGACAAAAGGCAATGTAAAAAATGGTGTCTCTGATGAATCCAGTGTGGAGTATAATACCTGGTGGAGCTCCCAAAGCTCTAGTGAACTGAAAGCAACTGTGGAGGCACTAAGTTTTAATAAGTGCTTTAAGAATATTTCAAGGACCATGAACAGCTACTTGAAGTCTCATAGAGGTCTTGGGAAAGATGAACTCGAAGAACTTACACTTCATGTTTCAAAAGACCAAGCCAACATCCATTTTAGTCAATCAACAGCTAATGCCAGGTAAGATCTAATATACATCAGTATTATTTTTATGAAGAGGGGAAAAGTTGCTATTAATGCATAAAGCAGCCTGTGGCTGACATGAGGTAGTACAAATGAAGATACACTGTGATTTCAATGTCTTTTAATCTTGCATTTAATATCTTCCATAGCTGAAATGCCTCTTAGATTAGGCTCCGATAGATAATCGCTTTTCAGTTGACTTTGATGGTGATCCTTCTGGTTGCAAGGCTGAATATTATTGGGAAAAGGCCAAAGAGAGCTAAGCCTTCTCCTTTCATTTCTACATGAAAGAAAATTCTTATATACAGATAGCAGTATTCCTATAGTTGAAATTAATGAGGAAGCTGGCTTGCACAGGAGCTGCATGTGTGAAATTGTGGAAATTTGGCTCCATCTCAAAAATCATTGACTGATTAAAAAATTACTCAAAACATACACTAATACAGGTTCTCAGTCAAAATTAGATAAAAACCAGGCTTGCCACTCAATTATACCTAGTATTGCCAAGCTGGATTCTTAATAGATTTTGATTTTTATAGCCCACATGAGGTTGAAAGTAGACATGACAGCAGCAGACCCATTTTTCAAGTGTGGATCTGCTCCAATCCTATATAAAGGAAGTGGAGAGTAACTAATTTTAAGCATAAAAGGATTGTGCAGATAAGGATGCTGAGCTCCTCCCCCCCCCCGATTTTATTTCCCTTACCACCCATGCCATACCCAAGATGTCAGAATCTTGCTGAGAAAAGTGCACAGGGTACACAGGTTACAAGGGAAGCCAGAGAGAAGGTTTAACAGCACATCTTTTTTGCTTTTAAAACTAGCCCCTCTTTCCCCTCCCTGATAAGTGATTGGGTTTTAATGTGGTATCTGTACTAAAAAACAACACTGTGCTACTACCCTGTCTAGTTTTAGCTGAAGAATACGTGACTACCTTGTTGCTTTAACATGCAGGTTTTGTTTTATCTTATTGCTGCTTCACTACTGCAATAAATTTTATAAATCCATAATGCATTTTGTTCCTAAACTTACCATGGGATCAGCTGAATAAATTTTGACTTTGAATCCTACAATCTAATTTGCATCCATTAAAAATCCAATGGGATATGCCAAATCACAAATTTCAGTGAGATTTGGACTTAATTTTTGAATTAAGTATCTAAAGGCTTAGTATCTTCAAGCACAGTTTAAGATATAACCACATATCCAACTTTGAAAATAGTTATAATATATTGAGGAATATTTTACTTCAGTGGGATGATTACATATGTAAGTGCATAAATACCACTATAAATTGGCTCTCACAGTTTTGGGACTCAAACTGTAGTATTTCAGCACACTAAAATTTGATTGTACATTGTGAGGATGCACATGACAAACTTTTAAGTCATCAGTTCTGTTTCTTGTCATTATGCTTATAACTATTATAAGAAACAGTTTACTGTATGCTTTCTTTTACAGCATTCACCGCAATGCCCAGAAGAGACTGGAAATAATCAAAGCTGTATTTTCCAGTAGAACTCTTTTAAATCTTGGTAACACACAAGCCAGTATAGTGGAATACATGCCCACTCTCCGCAACATCTGTAGGTCAGAGAAACTGAAAGAGAAAGGGAAAACAAAAAGAAGGTAAGGATTCATAAACTTCACTGATGGCACAATCCCATCAAGATTCCTGCACTGTGATGTAGCTGTGCCAAAACAGCCTCTGTTGTTCTCTGAAGGGAAACAGAGGCTGCTAAATGCTCCCCAAGGTAAAGGGACTTTTGTAAAATCACTGGTGCAAGTCCGAGCAGCCTCTTGTTTGGCAGTTCAGGTCCAGGAAGGGGGGATAGGATATAGTGAAGATGCTTACCTGCTCTGCTGTGCCCTGGTCTCCCCTTGGCACTGGCAGGCCGGTGCAGGCCTTTCCGCTGGCACCAAGAGCCTCTGTGAGTTTCCGGCACATTTGGAACAGCTCACGTGCTTGTTCTGTTAGCTGCATTAAGTTAGTTTTTTAATGGAGTGTCTGACAGTGATATCACTGACATAAGATAAAATGCATTAAATGTTTTGTCTGGGAAACAGACAATTGCTGTCAAGTCAGTTTCATCATTGCCAAATGATGAAACTGACTTGACAGCAATTGTCTGTTTCCCAGACAAAACATTTAATGCATTTTATCTTATGTCAGTGATATCACTGTCAGACACTCCATTAAAAAAAACTCATCAATCTGCTTTAGAAGTAGCCACTGAGGCAATTCCCGTCCCTTATTCCAGGGATTCTACACCTTCTCCGGTGACCAACTTAGCCCTGAGTAGCTGCATGTCTCATCATCCTTCTGGTGCTGAGTGTCCATCAGGAAGCAAAGATTGACTAATTAATGCTTCTCCAGCCCCTGCTACTTCTTCCCAACTAAAAATTCTTTCCTGGAACATTGCAGGGTGGAAGAATAAGAAAAATGACAGTGGTTTCTTAAGCTATCTTAGAACCTTTGACATTATTCTGTTGCAGGAGACATGGGCTTTGGACCATCTGTATATCCCTGGCTACAAGGCTTTTGTAGTACCTGCAACTAAATCCACCTCTAATGGTCGTCCTTTGGTGGGCTTAGCCAGCTTTGTACTGAAGCAGTTTAAGTCATGCCCTCTAGACATCATTCCAGGCTGTTGCAAGATACAAGCACTGAGGGTGTCTTTTGCAGACATTGACTTAATTTGCGTCAACACTTATATCCCTCCTTTGCTTAATAGTTTACAAAGGACCCAGCTCTGGAATGATCTATCATCATGTATGAATGACCTCAAGAGGGCCCACCCCCATGCTGAAATTCTTTTGCAGGGCGATTTAAATGCCAGGGTGGGAAATTCAGCAGATATCTTTCGCAGAGCCTGGGATGTGGTTGATGACAGCTCCCTCCCCCCCATTTGCGCATTAAGCAGGCGGTCCAAAGATGCATACTATAATGCTAATGGTATGGCCCTTGCTAAGTTTTCCATCAGCTCTAACATGATCTGGCTCAATGGTCTAAGAGAGTTCCCCAACGCTGATGAATTTACTTTTGTATCCTCTCGTGGTGCCAGCGTTGTGGATTACATTTTAGTTTCCACTAAAATGAAACATCATGTGAAAGATTTTGCCATTGGGGACCTAACCCTTAGTGACCATCTACCTTTAATCTTGGTCCTTGACCTCCATTCTGGGAGTGTTCCATCACAAGCTGAGATGGATACAAATCCAGAGGGTAGGTATAAAATTGTGGCTAATAGCGCCCTTTCCCCTAATTTCCATCGTCTAAGTACGGAACCAGCAAGCAGAGATTTTTTATCAGCCATTCTACAGGATCCGGATCCCCTTGTTCAAATCAAATCCTTTGAAGGTTTTATTGGTCACGTTTTTAAGGTTTTGAGTACGAAGCCTAAGTTGGTTGAATCCTGTGGTGCATTTGACAAAAAGGATTGGTTTGACAGTGAATGTAGGAATCTTAAGGTGTGTATTAGGGCTTCTTATTTAGATTTTAGAAAATACAATGACTCCAAGTGTTTGGTTAAATACTCTATCCTTAAAAAACAACTAAGTGTTTTATTGACAGAGAAAAAGAAAAGGTTTGTTTTAACTCAGTGGAACAAGCTGCATCAAGCAATTCAACAAAAAAATAATAAACAATTTTGGGCAGTTGTAGCAGGTTCGTGTAGATCAGAAACATACGACCCTGCTATTATTCCATCATCTACATGGGTTCAACACTTCACAGACATTTTTTACGATAAGAGCAAATCCCCAGACGCCTACCCTGACTTTACCTCTGTGGATCTGCCTATCTGGCCTCCTGTGACCCCTGAGGAAATTAAAGAACTAATTATGCAATTGAAGCCAGGGAAGGCTGCAGGTCCAGATGAAATACCACCTGAGCTTTTAAAAGGCGATCCGGAATGGTGGGCCCAGTTACTTGCCCACGTCTTTACAGTGATTGACAGTTCTGGCCTATTGCCCAATGTCTGGCTTACAGCGACAGTTATTCCTATCCATAAAAAGGGTGACCCTACCACACCAGGAAATTTTCGGCCCGTTAGTTTGCTTTCTGTAATAGGTAAGATTTATGCTAAATATCTATGCAATAAACTTACTCTCTGGGTTACTTCGCAAGGCATCTTAGGCCCCGAGCAATCTGGCTTCTGTCGGGGCAAATCAACTTTGGACAATTGTTTGATCCTATCTCATTTGGCCCATAAGCAGGTTAGGATATGCAAGGCTCGCCTTTATGTAGCCTTCCTTGATCTGAAAGGTGCCTTCGATTCTGTGGATAGGGAGCTTCTTTGGTCCAAGTTGGAAAACATGGGGATTGATAAAAGATTGTTGCTACTGATTAGGTCCCTCCATCTAAATACTTCATGCAGGGTTAGACGCTCCTGGAGTGGGAATCTAACTCATTCCATCGCTACCAACAAAGGGGTCAAACAGGGCTGTGTCTTGGCCCCCATGCTTTTCAATCTGTTTCTAAACGACCTTGCCCCATCCCTGAAGGAAATAGATAGCCATTGCCCGAAGCTTGGTGCAAGCCAAGTGCCGCTACTTCTGTATGCGGATGATGCAGTACTGATATCCCGTACTAGGATTGGCCTAAAACGTCTGCTGAATCGCACTGAAGAGTATCTTCTGTCCAACAAATTGCAAATCAACTATGCTAAATCTAAGATAATGATATTTGCCAATAGATGGAAGGCTTTTAAGTGGTCTTGTAATGGCAATAAAATGGAGCAGGTTAAGCATTTCAAGTACCTGGGAATCAACTTCCATTACAGGCTCACTTGGGCTTTTCATCGTAAGGCAGTGCAGAACGCATCCAAACTGGCGTCCTCAGCTATTTCCCGTTTCTTTTTTACCTGCGGCAATGGTTATGTTCCAGCTGCTCTGGAGGCATTTAAGGGAAAGATTCTTTCCCTGGTCCTTTATGGCTCTCCCATCTGGTATAAGGCTATTACCCAACCATTAGAACGCATTCAAGCCTCCTTTCTGCGGAAGATTTTGGGTTTACCCAGGTGCGTTCCCTACTCGGTTCTGTGTCTTGAGGTGGGGTTAATTCGGCTAAAGACGACTGCTTGGCTTAGATTATTGAAATTTTGGTTTAGGACTTTATTTAACCCTACCCCCTCTGGTCTAATGCTCCAATTATTGTCGGATTCAGTCCTGCCATTAGAGATCACTGATCTTCTAACCAAGCTCAAGTCAATAGGGCTGGACACTGCAGAGCTAGGCATGATTGGGTGTGATGCTGCTTACAGAATCGTCAAAGAAAGAATTCTTGACATCGAACAACAAGAGCTGTTTAGTGCCGCCAGAACCACATGCTCTCCACTCTATCTCCATGTTCCAATCAGTTTTGGGAAACTGGCCTCCTTCTTTTATCACTTGGAGTGCCCACAGGCTCGGAGAGCATTCACACTTGCAAGATGTAATGCTCTTCCATCAGCCGTGTTATCGGGCAGGTTCAGTGGTATTCCCTACTCGGAGAGGAAATGCAAGTGTGGTAGGGATTGTATTGAGACCATAACACATACCCTTTTCTACTGCCCACTTCATGATGTCTCACGCAAGAAATATCTAGGCCCTTTGCTAACTAGGATGCAGGGCTGGGAGGACTCAATCATGCTTCAGTCTCTCCTTTCCACATCTGACTCTGAGACCCTTGATAGGGTCGCTGCCTTTTTATCTGGGGTAATTGCCAGGCAGAGCTCTGGAACTCTGGACAGTATGTGAGGAAAAGACTGATGTCTATGTTGTGGTGTCTTTGTATATTTTTGTTTTGTTTTGTTCTTTCTCTGTATTTTATGCCAATAAAGGTCTACTGAACTGAACATTGCCAAATGTATTTTTTCTTAAGAAAAGTTCTAAATCTTTGTGTTTTTTTTCCAGATTTCTCCACTACCTTGAAGGAATTCATCTTGATTTTTCAAGAGAACTTTTGAACAGTCTCGCAGCTGACTTCCCTTAAAATGGTGGTTGCCCATAGTGTCTATGTACATATAAAATCATTTCTAATGTTTATTTAACATGCTGTTTATATTTTGAATCTTATTTAAAAGGACAAACTGTATATTCCTGCTGTAGTGGTGATTTCCAGATATGGGCTTCCTTGGTGTTGAAGTCTATACTAGTTGTGTTCAGATACAACCTGGTGCTTGAAACACACGAGGCCCATCCCTACTAGGACATGGTTTCTGTTGCATTAACAACAACAGATCTGTCCGTTCAGGAGCAGGTTTATAAGACACTTGGCTAATTTTCATTTAAATGTGCTACTATATAATGACATAATTAATGAAAATATTAGCCAAATGATTTGTCATCTGTAACTTTTATGTGTGTTTAAAGAAAATTAATCAGTTTTGTAAATGGCATTTTTATAAGAGTCCTTTTGAGTCATGTAGCAATATTTATCTGAAACCTTGTATATTTTTTTTTTATACTGTGTTATATTTTACTACAACTCAACTGAATTTCTGATTGAACATGTTTGTTCCTATAATAATAAATATCTGGATCAGGCTTCTTTCATGGCTTATTTCTTAATAGGTGTCTTTTAGGCATAAAAGTACTTTTTATTTGTATTCTGTTAAACAGTCATCAGTCTAAATGTGGAAGCGTTTTACAGTCTTCCTGGGTTCTCTTAAAAACAAAGTTTTGTTATTGCCCCATCACAAAACTCCCGGTTTCCAAAGGAGGAAAGTAAAATTGCAATTTTTTGAAGATTACTGCACAAACATTGCCCTCTCTACTTTGAAATAATTTCACTGGGTTCAATGGTATTTACTTCCTGGCATTCTTATGAGCCAGAATCCTTGTATAAAGGGATGTAGGAAGCCTCTTGTTGAAGCAGCAGCTTATACCCAAGTGTTTGGGTCAGTTGCAATCTGTATCACCTTCCAGTAATCTTGTAGGAAACTATTGTAGATTCTTCCAGAATTTATCAAGCTACCTACAGGCTTGTTATATTGAAGGTAGCAGATGGTCCAAGACAGTTTAAAAATCAAAAGTTCAGCATTTTCTTTTGAAAATTATCATTTGAAAGAGGTAGATGTTCAGAAAGGAAACAGGGTTTCTTTGCTTCTATTTTCAAATACAGTATTATAATTTAAGGTTATATTGGGGCTTTGAAGCTTTTTGGTTCTGTAATTATCACTTTTGTAGTGATAGTTACTGTCACTACAGGGCACATAGAAGTCTGCACCCTCTCTTTGCTCTGCCCAGTCACACAGGTGTCTCTGCAACTAGAACAGGCTTCTCTAATTGCTGTTGCCTCCTAATCTTCTGCTTTATGCCCTGTGCTCAAATGATGCCACCTCTAATGAGTGGGGTTTCCGCATAGCTACACTTTGCCCCAGGCACTGTGTTGCCCCAACTATCTCTGCTTTCCAGTAAAACCAGAAAGAGCAGTGTCATGCAATCTCCATAGCAATGAGACCAAATACTATCTGTTGTACTGTGAGGGTATCATCTGCAATACTTGTATTAGTAGAAAAGGACTTGTATATAGCAGTGAACAAACAGGCTGTAATGGTATCAGAACATGGTCCTGTCCATCAGCTAGCAATACAAGAGTACACATACTTTTGATGGTTTTACTACTGTTTTATTGTGTTTGTGTGCTGGAGGTTGTTTTAATGTTTAATTTTATATGGGTTTTAGGATGCGATTGTATATTTATATTTAGTTAGCCACCTTAGGCACCCACAATAGGGGGAAAAGATGGTAAAAATATTCACTCTAAATGGCCTGTTGGTTGTGCTACTACTGATTTTAATTAATCAGATTTTAATTAATTGTATTGCATATGTGCAAATTAATGAGGATCAAAATGACCATTGGTCCTGAACACTAGTTTGCTTTGATTCCGGGCATAAAGTTCTGGCATGTCTTTGGAAAAGAAGTTTGAGTACAAAGATTAATTTCTGTTGCAGATAGAGAACCAATATAGATGCAACAGCAATCAGGGTTTAGGCCATGCATTACAGCAGTACTTCCCAAACTTTTTAGCATTGTGCCCTACTTCTGGTTCAAAAAAAGGCTCCACCTCCTCTCCTCCCCCATTGCCTACCTGGGAGAAAGACAAACCACTAGCAGACTGCACAGCCATTCTAGCACCATGGTCCATCCAGCACAAGGGATCATAGCTGCTCAGCATGGCTAGAAACATCAGCCCCCAGTGTGCCTTGTGTCATGGCAACCACCCCCTGGCCCACTCAAAATCATTTGGGAGCAGGTACAGCCAGTAGAGATTGCTGAATGGGGTTGCAACCCACTAAATACACCTCTGGGTTCACAACCCCTGAAAAATTGGCTTGTGACCCACAATCTGGGAACTGCTACATTACAGAATTGTGTGCTCTTTCACCTGTTATGTGACACTTGCTAGTCTTGGTTAAAATGAAGCTGGGTGTAAGCTTCATTTTACACCCTCACTCACTTCAGCTTGCCTGAAAACTTAGTACCTTACTAACAATTTTGACATAGAAGACATTTTTATATAATTTTATTATTATTATTATTATTAACAGTATTTACCGCTTTTCAACTTTCAATTAATATTTCATAGTAATTAAAGTTACAAAGGACATTTCTTTACAGGAATACTGCATTCTGTCCAACATCTTCTGAATATAGTTAATTTTAAGTTCCTACAGTTTTCAAATGAATTCAGCAGCAATCCTCAGTGAGGCATTGTGGAGGGAATAATGGGTCTGATTGTTCTCACCTTTCACAGTTTATACTTGTAAACTAGAACCTCAGAGTTCTTTATTTCATATGCAGGCTTTTGTTCTTTCTTACAATATTACCATGGTTCCACCATTGCTGTAGCTGCAGCTTGTTGTGTTGACACAATTATAACATTGCAATGTATAGTTTCATGACAGTCAAATTACTGTAGTTTCTGAAATCAGAGATGGTCGATTCTTGTCAACTAAACACATATAACAATTCTAAGTAGTGTTGTTCAACATTAGAAGTTCACAAAAAGCTACTGCCTGTAGCAACGAATCACACAGCTCTTCATCTCTCCTCTGTTTGTTTGATGACAATATGTTTCTATAACAGACCACTCTGTCTTTTGGAAAGTTCACACGAGGCGTATCTTGTGTAACAGATTCTGAGAGAAGCTGTTTTACAAGGTCTATCCCACTAGTCCGTACATCCCCTACCATCAGCCCAAAGTATTTTCCTACCGCATTTCGAGCCATACTTAGTACTTTATGCTGGCCATCCTGCATATATGTTGTCTGTAACAATGCATAGAGCATAGCTTCCACTGTTCGAAGATGTAACGTCACAGGAAACAAATTTGAATTTAGTGCAGAAAGTCCACTTTTTTCAAGAACATAAAAGTCTGCTTCAGGAATCTTGGTAACTACAGAAGAGATCTGGAATAAACAAGAAGAACATAAATAATTTTTTTAAGTTGCATCAAAAATTCTAATGTAAGTACACAAATTGTATTCCTCTGTGGGAAGTTGCTTACAAAAGTTTGCTCATAACTAGTTACTTGTAACAAGTACAAATGGGATCTAGCAATATTTAGAAATGCTCTTGCTTTAAACCCAGGTCCAGCCCTATTACTGTCCAGACTGTTTGCAGATTTTTAGGTGCCATTATCAAAAGTGCAGCAAATCCAATTAGACTTTACCACTATTGGTGGAGTTAAAGGGAGTTGGATTTTCAGAATTTAACATAAATTCCTCCCAGGAGGCTGCAGGAGGCTCAGGTAAGTGGACACAAGCCCCTGAGCGGTGCAATCCTGGGGATCGCGCAGCTGCTTCCTCCCTGCCTCCAGGCTGTCCATGCCCCTTAAGGGGAAACAGGCCAGGGCCCACAGGCTGGGGTGTTGCAACTCCCGAGTTTGAAAAGCCCTTGGTTAAAGGATCAGGCACAGCACTGTCTAGCCTAAAGGGACAACTTCATTCAGGCACCTGGATGCAAATACCAGGCCATTAGTGTTATTATATGCTAACTGTTTCCCTTCTTGTACAATACACCATACAAGGAGCAATTAAAGTATAGGGAAACCAGCCTCTCAGTATGCCATCAGCTATTTATCAGCCCAGAAACAAAGAACCATGGTAAAATCAAATAGTAAGGGATATCTCTACCTTACCTGCCCCTTAACAGATTCAATTTGCAGCAGCTAAAACCAATCCATAGGATTGTACTGTCAGTTCTTATTAAAAGCTGGCTTTCCAGTATCAATACAGTTAAGAAAAGCTAACATTCAATTTCTCTTGTTGCTGTGTTTTTTGTAAAATTTCAGTAAAGATAGGAATTTGTGTCTCAATAGATGAGAGTGTCTTTAATATGAAGTAAGAAAGTAGCTGGAATGTAAGTGTTTTAGATGCAGCTCAGAGACTCCACTGGTTACACATAGCAGACAGAATCCTACAGTGACTGTATTTTTTTAAAAAAAACAACTGCTTTTAACCAATATTTAATGCTGCTTACCTCTTCGAGATACACTGCTGGTATATAAGCTCCTTTCATAAACATTGCACATTCTTGCTGTTGCCAGTCCTGAACAGCTAAGTGTCTATTAATGTGAGTCCATGCAATTTTGCTGGTGCCAAAAACAATGGACACAATGCTATTAGCACTCTAAAATGGAATATAGGAAAGATTATTCATATTTATTTTACAATCTCTTATTTTCTAGTACAAGTAAAAAAGCTCTCCCTTCCCTTCAATTTGACACAGATCATAACGTATCCAGAATGGGAGTGGGTGTAAAACTCAATTCAAAGTATACCTAGAATAAAGAAGAATTTGGATGGTTGTAAACCTGAAGGGTACGTTCACAATACCCCAATACCCAACTTATATATACAGTAGAGGTAAGGACTAAACTGTGGGTACCTGCATCCTCCCTCATTGCACAAAACAAACTTCAACATGAATCAGAACACATGCATGACTAAGAAGTTGCTTCCCATACACTTTTTTTATGTCAGCCATGCAATAGGGGTGAATAAATAGCATTAGCTATTACATGCTTATGCTCTTTGATTCCATCACACAGACAATGTTGGGGCCATGTATGAGCTTGCCCCAAATATTTTTTATAAAGCATACACCAGTGCAACTAGTTCTGTTTGCCCAAGGGAACTTTTGCCTTCATTTCTCAAACAGTGGGCTGTCCCACCCCCATATCTTATCAGCAAGCCTAAGCTGAAACTGAAGTCTTTTAAAAAAGCATTCTGAAATGACATGGGGGGGATATCTCATATTCCAAACAAAAATCACTAAAAATTCCACTTGGCACCCTTGAGTGCTCCTAAAGCAGCTCCTTGGAGGCATTATGTATAACCTCACTAGGAAGAGACTAGCCTAACAATATACAGGTCCAACCATGCTATACACAGATTTTTTTATACACAAATTTGACTCAACACAAATGGCCACTGCAAATGAGAAGGAATGTGCTGATCCTGAAGGGGAAAAATGCATCCCTTCAAAATCAGTTTGAAAAAACTGCTTTTCTTAATATTGTAAAGAGACAGTCATGCAAGTGATTACAGGTATACCCTAATTATCCACAGATTTTTTATCTCAACACAATGAGAAGGGCCCTTTAAATTAAAGGAAAACAGTCCTTTAACAGTAGCCTCCTTAGTGAGGGCAGCTGGCTCACAATCCATCAATCATTTTCTCTCCAGGCACTTAGCTTCACTCCAAGCGACCCCTCCCTTCCCCCTGAGCATATGAAAGAAAGATAATCACTTTGCTCTGGGTGAAGGGGGGGGTGTTTGCTGGCTTGGAGTGAAACCTTTCTATGCACCTGGAGAGAGTCTGATTGATGGATTGTCTGCTAATGACTGTCTTAACATCACAAAGGTCAGCAAGGCTGATTTTAAATTTCCTAGCAAAGGGACACTGTTTTTTAAATGGATTTGCTTTAATTGGATTTTTGCCATCCATGTGAGTTTTGGGAATGGAACCCCCTTGAATAATGAGACTCAACTTATAAGCTGTTAAAAGACAAGTACAACCTAATTCCATTCCTGTTTATTGAGAAGTCTTACTGAGTTTGTTGGACTTATTTCCAGTGTGCATAGGACTGCAGTCATATTTGTTCTTGTATAGAAAAAGGTAGTTTTGGGTAAGACAACAAAAAATACCTCCAACTTTTCTCTTTCTATGTCAGGTTTGATAAATTTCATTGCAGACACAGCATTCTGTGATTTTTTTTCTTCTTTTGCAAGAGGATTGAGAATAAAGTTGCAGACTTTAACAGCTGTCTTATATTGAAACAGAGGCACTTCCATTAAACTCTGTAAGTTCTGAAATGGTCCATGCTTGTTCCTATACTCCACTACATTTACAGATTTTCTTCCTCGCATTAGTTTCACAGCAGAAAGTTCTGCCTCAGATGCTGAATTGAGTAGCTGTAAAATAGCAGATCTCTGCTCAGAAGAATACAAATCATCTATTGAATGCTGAGCTTCTTTAACATTCTCAGAGGCTGATGAAGACACTGCAGAGTCCTGTTGCACAACAGTTGCTGACTTCTTCTGACTCCATACAAGAGACCCAAGTTGAAGCTGAGATGAACTGAATGGTACCTGGAGAAAATATCTCCTACCTGAAAATAAATGCGAATAAATGAATAATCACATGCGAGTCCCCTTACTGGCATCAGGAACAGAATTAGCTTAGGCATTCAGTAAAGCACACAATAACAGATTATTACAGATTTAGAAAAAAGTCTGCAGAAGCAAGAACTTCTTTATACTCATGTCTAAATCCTCCAAAGTATCATCTTTTAAATTTCCTATAATTTTTGCAGCAGGTAGGTACTAGTTTTAGCAGATACACCTTCTTTTGTCACAGTGTTGTAGTAGCGAAAGAAACTAGACTTGCTGAACTTCTCTTTGCCACTCAGTTACTAAATGGTACAGGTAGGAAAACTCAGCAGAACTTACTCTGAGTAAACATAAATAATATCATAATTCATAATATCATAATATCATAACATAATATAACAAATAATAAGGGTAGTTTATTTCTTGTATATTTTCTGGAATCTACAGCAGCTGCTGCATATCTCAATATAGGAGGGTTTCCATGTGACCCCTATTTGTTATTAAATGCTGTAAAGATCTTTCCCCTGACAGTTATGCATTTATCCTCCAGCTCAGTGGATTTCACATCTTCTGTTTTCAAGGTGCTCTCTCAGCATCCATGTTTGCTAAGAAACTCCTGCATATTGCAGAGGATTCCAAGGCATGGTTTAGGATGCATACTGCATTCTCAGACTGTAACTGTTTAACCTCACTATCATTCTGTGAGAACTGAGACTGCAAACACACCCAATACTCATCATTACCAACCTTCTCACTGATACGCCTGTTTTTTTAGGAACCCCGGAGTGTCTCAAAACAGTCTGAAAGGATTCTGCACACATTTATCCAGTGACAGGATACCCAAATCCAGCAACTACAGGCAACTTGCGCTAGTCTGAGATCTTCATGCCCCCACCTAATAAGGTTGAGGCAGCTCCAATGAGAATGTGCAGACAACATATGCAGTCCTCACTGGCATCACACAATGTGCTTCCCATCTGTGTTGAAACACTGAAAGGAATGTGGGCCCAGTCCCATCCAATTTTCCAGCACTAATGCAGTTGCAATGCAGCTCCAAGGTAAGGGAATAAATTTTCCCTTACCTTGAGGACACCTCCATGACTGCCCAACCCTGCAGGATGCAATGCATGTCCCATTGGCACTGTGGCATTGGTGCTTGAAATTTGGATAAGGTTGGGCCCTGTTTGCTGTCCAGGGCCACTACACAAAGCAATTACCAGCACTTTGCTCGGTAATGGCATGCAACACCTTGTGTACAGTGACCTCTGTATCAGGGACCTTGCACATCTCCAAGCTGACAAATACTGCTGCAGCATCTGAAATGTCTACTCAAGCCACTTTCTAGAAGCAAGTTAGCAAGGGAAAAAAAAAGTCTTTACTGCCCAATGTTCCAAGGGTAGATACTTGGACAAGGTTTTGTTTAGACCAGTGTTTCTCAGTTTGTCCTCTGCCATACCACTTCACACGGTCCACCTACTGTACCACTGGAAGTACCACTGGAAGTAACTGGCGATGACAACATAGCCAGTTTCTTCTGAGTTGGGAGGCCAGATACAACACAAACAACACCAGTAAGAGGCTCTGGGAGGATGGGGGGGCTTTTTCAAGCATGGAAAAGCATGCTTTGGAGCTCTGCCCACCGAGCCGAGCTGCCTACCGCTGTCTGCTGTGTCGCATTCCTGGTCTCGCTGCTGGGTGGCAGGGGTCCAGTGAGTACCACCAGACACCACCTCAAGTACCACTGGTAGCCGTACCACTGGCTGAGAAGCACTGGTTTAGACACGATCATACACAGTCTTCTGCAGCCTGGATGTAACTCCTGGTCTCCAACGCCTGCCCACCTCACCCTTGACAAGCAGGAGCCTGCAGTTACAGCTGCAGTATTTCACACCGACACACTTAGGGCACAATGCTATGCATGCCTACTCAGAAGTAAGTCCCATTGTGTCCAATAGGTCTTACTCCTGGGAAAGTGTGCACAAGACTGCAGCCTCACAGCCCAATTCTGTGCATGTCTACTCAGAAGTAAGTCCCATTAGAATCAATGGGGCTTACTCCCAGGAAAGCGTGGATAGGATTGGGCTATCAGACATCTATGCAGTCCATCATAGGTGGGACAAAGTCGCCCTTCCCTCCCAGCCCAGCGCTGCCCTCCGCTCCTACCTCTCTGGAGGAGGTCTGGGAGCCGCCTGAGACTCATCCTCACCACTGCCCAGGTGGTGCTACAGTCTGTGCGGTCCCCCAGCGCCCGCTTGCACGTCCTCTAAGAGGAACGGCCGGCGCTCAGAACGGCCGGAATCGTTCCGCCACAGGAACTAGCAAGCCCTCCCCCGTGGCTTCCCATCACTCACGCCTTTGAAGAGAGAGCCAAGCAGAGAGAGAGACAGAGAGATGGAGCCCCCCCCGTTTCTCTTCAGTTTTGGGTCTCCATCTGTCAGCTGCAGGGCCTCTTGAGAGGAACGTTATCAGGGGTTACAGATTCTTTGAGGCCCCTTCCCAAAGGGGGTGGGGAGGGGTGAAGCAGAAGGAGGGGAGGGTGGTGATAGGCAGGAAGAAGAACTGGGGCAGGGAGGGAGCAAAACAGGTTGGGGGTGGCTACAGCTGGTCTAGCAGGCTTCCCAATACAGAGGCCAGGTCTACCTGCCCGCCCTCCATCCATCCATCCATCCATCCATCTATCTAGTGTTTCTCAAACTGTGGGTCAGGACCCACTAGGTGGGTCATGTGCCAATTTCAGGTGGGTTCCCATTCATTTCAATATTTTATTTTTAATGTATTAGACTGGATGCTACCATGGTCTGTGACTGCATTTGGGGAAACGTGACAGACCTGTACTTTGAACAGGCTACTATGTATATGCTTTTAGCAATGATTGTAAATGGGACTTCCTCCTGGGTAAGTGTGGGTAGGATTGCAGCCTAGGATTGTTAAAAACGTCCCTGCTTGATGATGTCACTTCTAATCATGACATCACTTCTGGTGGCTCCTGACAGATTCTCATCCTAAAAAGTGGGTCCTGGTGCTAAATGTGTGAGAACCACTGATCTAATCTTTTAAATATAAAAAATAATTACAGAAAATTAGCATCATTGCATTTAGGCTCACACTGGAGTGGAAAGTGTCTTGTTTGCACCAAAATGTACTTCTGCAGCAGCTGTAGTTGCACAGCCATGTCCCTGAGCCCCCATGCCAGTGGTTCCCAACCTTTAGGAACCCGTGGACAACTGGGGCAAAAACTGGAATCGTCTTGGACCACATGTGACTGTGGGTGGTCTGGTCTCTGCCCACTGTAGTGGTCTGTCCCCCAACATTCCCCCAGGGACTATCAGAGAAGACAGAGAATGGACCACCCACAGTCACAGCTGACACTTCAGTGATTATGGCTGTGGGCAGTCCATTTTCTGCCCTCATTGGTGGTCTGTGGGAGGCTGCTTGCTCAGTGAGACACTAGAAGTGATCAAAGGCGATTTTTATAGTATAATGAGACACTTCTCAGGGTCTTGTGAACCACAGGTTGGGAAACAGTGTCCTATATACTCCTTCATGGTAAGCCAAAGAGGAGCAGCAGGCCAATTTCCTCCCAGTTTTGACACTGAGTTAAGGAGTGTCCTCAGGGCTTCCCCTGGGGAGACCTCTGGTGACCCTGGCAGTACCACTGGATGAAGCAGTACCCATTTTGGCATTGGGGATAGGGGATAGGACTGGGCTGCTATCCAGTGTGTGTCATCAAGTTAGCCATTGGTTTTTTGTTGGTTACTGATTTGTTGGGTAACTTGTACTGTTATATTTTTAAATAAATAAGGGTGCAATTCTAACCCCTTATGTCAGTGCTTTCCAGCACTGACATAAGGGCAATGCAGCTCCGAGGTAAGGGAACAAACATTCCTTTGAGGAGAACACCCAACTGCAGGATGCAGCACATGTCCCATTGGCAAGCTCTGACATAAGGGGTTAGGATTGTGCCCTAAATAAAATAAAATTAATGGGGGGTTACACCAACCCTTCTGATGTCACTGCATTTAGGCTGAGAGTATGATACTGTAATTCTGTTTGGTCTGGTACAAGAGGGAGGACCAGCATCAGGGTGATGCAATGAGCTTTTGCACTGGGTTGCACGAACCCTGGTGTCATCTCTGCTAGGAAGTACAGTCTCAGGAAAGTTTTATAGGACTGCAGCCTCAGTTACATCTCTCCCTCCACTCCCCATAGAAAGAATAATAGTTATGGAGTGCATTTGTATTTGTAGTTGAATTTATATACTGTATTTAAAAACAAAAACACTTTTTAATACATGAAGTGAACCCTTTCTTGATTTATTTTGCTACGTAAACCACTTTATGAAAGACTTTTTGTTGAAAAGTCATATGCAAATATTATATAATAATAATAAATATGAGTTATACGAGTGCACAAATAACTGTCATTGCTTCCATCTTTTTAGGAGACAGTAGAACGTGAGAGAGGCTACTTCGCAATTACTGATGTAATAATGTCCTAGGTTACATTATGAGCATAATGAGCAGTCATTTCTTATGAGCAGTTGTCACTTTTAACACTGATAAGAGATGGCCATAGCATTAAAACTAACCAGGAATACTAATCCACCAACAAAGGAACTGTCAGTACTTACCTATGTCTAGGTACATTCTGATCATCTCTGATGATGATATGCTTCAGCAATTTTGAACTCTGAGTGTAGTTACAGAATGGTAGAAAAATAAATTTCTGCAACCTTTAAAAAGTCATGTTTTCTGAATGTAGTGAAAGTTCTAATCAGCACTATCAACTGGAAGCATGGAAACAGGTTGTAGCAATTTCAGGTTAATTAATTCATGGAACCAGGAGATGACACCTGATCTGTTCAATATGACATTCAATTTCAAATACTGTGTAGAAGTTACAGAGTCAAAACTTGTTTGTGACCCTCATCAATACCAATAAAAGACCCAGTACTAAAAATACTGAAATGCGTTGTACAACCCAGTCCACTTACTATCCCTGTAATGTACAGGAATATTGTTGAGCCCATCAAAATCTGTCAAGAAGTCCTGCAGAACCAATAGGGTAGATGCCCCTGGCATAGAAAATCATGTTGGATGAGAGACTTGGAGCAAAGATGGCCAGAAGAAGATGGCTAAGCTCCTTTCTCCCTTATCATTCCATCACTCAATTTGCAGTCTCCTACAGCTTTTTTCAATTAAAGAAAAAAAGCTCAGCAATTATTATACATGACTGCTTTTAGGTGGTTCTTTAATCAAAGCCTTTAACAGAAAATACAACATCCACCAATATGCCATCCATGTTCAGTGGCTGGTTTAAGTGGCCTCTATGTGAGACTGGCAAAAAATGATATGAATTGGGGGAAGATTTCTTCAAGGAACTTTGAATGATGCTTCAGATCATTATACCAATCATTACACAACAACTCTGAACACCTCAAAACCATTAGCACCAGCCAAATATCAGGCTGACAATTTTAGTACTGAGCTGAATGTATCAAACTTGCTATGTCAGAGGAGAGAGACAGAAGATGGCAGAATCATATCCTGATCTCATGTCTTCATCCAGAACCTTGAACTGATGGGGGTATAGAATTTTAAAAAGACAGACTCCAGATCCGGAGACTGGAAATGACTTAGCAAATTTGGCAGCTAGCTATATTTACAGAGGAAATACAAAGGGGGATTTCCAAGAAATCACCACTAACTGAATAGAAAATGAAAGCAGGACAAGCCCCACCTCCTCCCCTTCCTTTCTCGCTTATAAAAATTTGTATCCTAATAAAGGAAATTGGAAGTCCTTTAGTTGTCTGCCTCTCAGTGGCCATGGCTGTTGCTGAGGCTCTTGATCCTGTTAAAAACCTGCAGGATGAATTGATTTGCTGCCTTTGTCTTGACTATTTTAAGCATCCAGTGTTGATAATACAATGTTCCCACAACTTCTGCAAAGACTGCATCTCTCGGCATTGCAAGGAGATTGGAACCAAGGCATCCTGCCCCAAGTGCAGGGGACAGTTTCATCCAAATAATTTGGTATACAATAGATCGATTGTCAACATCCTGGAAACTTTCCAGTTGATTAAGAAAACAGCAAGAACCCGGGGATGGAAGTCAGAAAAATGCCAGGAATTCTTGAACTCCTTCAAGAAAGACTATCAAGAAGCTGGTGGCTCTCAGGATCTGAAGTTCTCACCAGCTGGATTTCTTCTTCCATATAAACACAAAGTATGTATTTTCTTGATTAGGATACTATTTATACATGCATGTTTGTCACTGTATGATTGTAATGATACCTATAAATGTTAAAAAAAAAGTTGATCTTATGCATGCTAATTTAGGAACAAACTCATAAAAACATAAGAGCCTTGCTGGATCAGGCCAAGGGCCCATCTATTTCAGCTTTCTGTATCTCATACTGGCCCACCAAGTGCCTTAGGGAGCTCTCAAGGCAACAAGATACCCATATCCCATTGTCATTTCCTTGCATCCAGCATTCAGAGGCAGGCTAGCTTTGAAACCTGGAGGTTGCAAATAGTCATCATGGCTTGTAACCTGTGATGGACTTTTCCTCCATAAATCTGTCCACTGTGTGTTGGCAACCTTCAGTCTCAAAAAACTATGGTATCACGCTCTGAATGGTGGTTCTGGCACAGTGTCTAGTGTGGCTGAAAAGGCCGATTCGGGAGTGACAATCCCTTCCACACTGGGAGCAAGTGTCCCTGGTCTGTCTCCCTGGCTGTGGGCCTTCCTTCTTTGCCTCTTTGCCTCAGTCTGTTGGCAAAGTGTCTCTTCAAACTGGGAAAGGCCATGCTGCACAGTCTGCCTCCAAGTCCAATCCCCTTTTAAAGGCATCTAGGCCAGATGCCATCACCACATCCTGTGGTAGGGAGTTCTACAGATTTATTACTTGCTGGGTAAAGAAATACAGGCATGCTCTACTTAACAACTGTTTCCTTAACGACAGATCATGTATATGACAGTGGTCAAAGCACAATAAAGATGCTCTTAATGAGGCAATCGCAGCAATCGCATCTCCCATAGCCTGCATTAGAGTATCTGTTTACACAACAGAGAGGCTCTGAATGCAAAGAGGCAATGCATCTCCAGTAGTCTGTGCCGCCAGCTAGTGTCTGGCAGCAAGTGTGTTTACACAACAGAGGCAATAGATTGAACTGTATGTTCACTTAATGACCTAATCGCATAACAACAGGAATAAGAGAGCGTATCCCTGTCATTAAGTGGCGCACACCTGCATTTTCTTATGTCTGTTCCAACTCTACCGCCACTCAATTTGAGTGGATGTTCCCAGATTCTGGTGTTGTGTGAGAGGGAAAACTTGGAAGTGGTGGTGGAAGTGGGGAGCAGTTGTTTCTCAAGAAAGATGTATCAACTGGTGGAGGGAGGGATATACAAGCCATCATGCCCTTTTGGTGTCAGGACTTAGAGGTGTTTTTTTGGCTTGTAAAGCATGGGGGGAGAGAGAGAGTTTTGTTTAGAATTGTCATAGACTATACTTCTTGTATTTCATACCCACCACCCCACCACTTACAATGTTTTTATGCTCTTTACCAATGAGTATATGAACCTGCCAGCTGAGAATAACACTTCATACACATGATGAAGCTGGTTCTAGTGTAGATATTCTCAACCAGTGTTTCAGATACCACCAGTGGTACCTGAGGTGGTGTCTGGTGGTACTCACAGGACCCCTGGACCCCAGCAGCAAGACCAGGAACGCAACACAATAAAACAGGAGGCTCAGCTCAGCAGGCAGAGCTCCAAAGCATGTTTTCTGCACGATAAAGCCCTCCTGTCCACCCTGAGTCTCTTACTGGTGTTTGTCGGGTCACATCTGGCCTCCCAACCCAGAAGTAACTGGTGATGATTATGCCGCAATAAACTTGATAATCTTTAAGGTGCCACAAGATTCTTCCCTTGCTTTTGCTGCAGTAACCTAACAGGGTTGCTCTTCTGGAAACTGATGACCATGCAGTACCTCTAAAATACTGAGGTACCCCCCCCCCCATTAATGGAGACAGACTTCTCACTCAGAAAAGGTAGTCTTCCTATCACTCTCTGTTCCCCCCTCCCTTTAAAATCCAGCACTGTATAGGGGGAGGGGGATGGCTGAGGGAAAACCCACGTGTCTATGAGCCCAATCCTATGCCTGTCTATTCAGAAGTAAGTCCCATTATAGTCAGTGGGGCTTACTCCTAGGTAAGCGTGGATGGGACTGCACCCTTGGAGCCCAATCCTATGCCTGTCTACTCAGAAGTAAGTCCCATTATAGTCAGTGGGGCTTACTCCTAGGTAAGTGTGGATGGGACTGCACCCTTGGAGCCCAATCCTATGCCTGTCTACTCAGAAGTAAGTCCCATTATAGTCAGCGGGGCTTCCTCCTAGGTAAATGAAGATAGGATTGCAGCCTATAGAAGACACGGGCTGCCGTCCTATCCACGCTTACCTGGGAGTAAGCCTTACTCACTGTAATGGGACTAGGCTCTAAGCTGCGCGGCCTGGAGCCTGCTCTGCGGGCAGCGCTGCAGCCGACCCCTCGCCCGTGGGTGCACGCAGGCATCTCTCCCCGGGCTGCAGGGCCCTTTGCAGCGCCCGAGGAAGACTCCGACCTTGGAGGAGCAGAAGCCGCGCCCGGCCCAAGAGGCGGGGTCGTCCCCGGCGCTCAGCAGCAGCCGCCGCCGCCTGCCATGGCTTCAGCAGCAGCAGCAGCGACATCGCGGGCTGCGGGCGGCGAGAGGAGAGCGGTGGCCGTGTGGCTGAGGGCGGAGGACCTGCAGTGCTCCATCTGCCTGAGCCTGCTCCGCAGCCCGGCCACGCTGCTGTGCGGCCACAGCTTCTGCCTGGGCTGCATCCGCCGCTGGGCCGAGGCGAAGGCGGACGGCCGAGGGAGCGGCTGCCCCAATTGCCAGCGCGGCTTCCCCTCCAAGAGGCTGCCCGAGCGCAACGTCCTGCTGGAGGCGCTGCTGGAGCAATTCCACCGCGCGGCTTCCCACGACGGCGCCGGGCCCGCGCGAGGGGCGGCGCGCCCGCAGTTCTCCGTCCCCGGCAGCCAGCAGCCGGCTTCCCCCGAGCGGCAGGCGCAGGTGCGGGGGGGTCGGGACCAGGGGTGCTGGGACTCGCTCCTATCCTAAGGAGGGCTGCCATCCGAGCCACACTTACCAGGGAGGAAGCCCCGCTGACTCTAGTGGGGCTTGCTTCTGAGTAGACATGCAGAGCATTGGGCTCCCAGGCTGCCACCCTGTCCTCACTTACCAGGGAGTAAGCCCCATAGACTCTAATGGGTCTTGCCTTTGAATAGACATTGGGCTCTAGGTGCTGTTGGGAAGATTTTAGTTTCTTTTCACTGATGAAATGCCAAACAGTCACAGACCTTTTAAAAGGGTTTGGAGGCTTTATTTGCAATAGTTACACACAAGCCAGTTGATTCAGTTTGGATACAAATGTTCACTCTTCATTTCCCATCCCGTTTCTCAAAGAAACACACCCAGAAAATCACATTAAATAACGTGAGATAAACAAGTTACCCATGTGGCACTGTATGTCACTTCCACCTCCTTATTGGGCATATTATGACAGGTTTGGTGCATGGTCCCAGCTCTAATTAGGAGGTCATTCTGCCCTGCATTTCAAAATGTTCCTGGCCCACAACTTTGGTTACACAAGATCCTGGAATTCTCCCTTTGTGAAGGTTATGATCTACATGTTCTGCCAATCATGATCGCTTTAGGTCACTTTGACATAATGACCCTCCTATCCTGTTTTTTAAGGGGAACAGTAGTCATTCTCTTGGCTGCAATTTCAGTTATTTTTCTCAAACAAGAGAAGGTAAGTTAACCCTCTAAAATCTCTCAGTGCCTTGCAGATGTTGTACCCTCTAACTGTGTTTAGGGGGTGAAATCATATGTTATACATGCTCAGGGGTATCTTTGTAGCTTTACTCTTGAGTTTGTAGTGGAAAAGCTAAGGCAGGGGTGTCAAACATAAGGCCTGCAGGCTGGATACAGCACATGGAAGCTCTTGATCCAGCCCCCATGATAATTGGGTTCTCCCAGCACTGCCCTTTCAGCAGTGCTACTTCAGCCAAGGCTCTGGGAGGGAGAGATGGAAGGAGGCCTCAGAAGGCAAAGAATATGATAGGGGGGCAGACCTAGAGCTGGTAGAGAGGGAGACAGTGGGAAAGCCCAACAATTACCAGGAAGGTCACCAGTTCATGCTCCTGCTGAGGTGTCACTTCACAGAGCACTTCTGTTCTGCTAAGCTGTTAAATGACACCTTGGCAGAACCGGTGAAGCTGAAAGGGCAGCCAGTGTGATATTGGTCTCTCCCATATCTTGAAATCAGGATCAAGATTTGTAAATTTTTCTCTTCTGTCATTTGGAACTGAATTCCTATGCAAGAACAAAGTGCTTGTTTCTGGCCATCATCTGCTTAATGGCGTCACTTCCAGTTTAAGCCATTTCTGCCCAATGTTGCATATATGCAACAGGTAGAAATAGGTTAATGGTGTCCCTTCTGGCCCTCAGCAGGTGCCATGAATGCTGTTCGGCCTGCTGTATGAAATGAGTTTGACACCCCTGAGATAAGAGACTGGGCTATGGCCCAGGAAATCCTTGGTTCACATGACACTTCTGCTCTTGAATGATTTAAGTGACCTAAGGAAGGCCGCTGCCTCAATGCATGCCATCTGCAATATGCTGTTAATAAGTACTTTGAGCACTCTAAAGCTACGTAGAACTGGTTTCACAAGAGCCAGCTACTTTTCGGCATAGAATTTTTCAAATAAGTATGTTCCTACTAGTAGTATTTTTGTGGCTTTCCATGGTAATGGATTTGAGGGCTGAATGTTGTGTGAAACTGAGGCAAGCCCTAAGTGGGAGCTGGGACAGGCTGTTGACTTACAGAGAACTTTCATGTACCATTCATACTCTTCTGTGTGTCCCACTCTGAGATTAACTTGTGCCAGAACTCACAAAGGTTAGCTCTTTAAAGTACCAGACTTCAGGCTTCAAAAAGCCAATAATAATAGACACTAGTGACTTTGAGCATGTATCAGGTGCCTTTGCATGACAGCCAGGAGTGGCCTACCAGTTTGATCCAGTTTCAAAGGGACTTTCAGATTGAAGCCATACACTTTTTTGGTAACTGAACTAGAATGTCCAAATGATATTCTTTCTCTCCCTTCCATTACATAAATCCTTCCCTGCTTGTCTTAGCTTTTTTCTTTAATTAAACTGTTAAATCAGACAAGGTTTTCAGCTAAGATTTCTGAATTACTTGCTCTAGTCTGCTAGTTTGAAAGGTTAACTCTATTTTCACATTTTTATACCACACTTCCTCCAAGGAGCTCAGTGTAGCAGTGTACATAGTCCCTTCCCTCATTTCGACCTCACAGCAACCCTGTGATGTAGGTGAAGCTGAGAGATACTGGCTGACTCAAGGTCACCCAGGAAGCTTCATAGTATCATCCAGGTCTTGCTCCAGAACCACTACATCATCCTGGCTCTCATTACAATCTATTAGGAAATTATCTTCACTTGAGTGCCCCTTTCAGTTGTGAAATTCCCCCTTGGGGAGGAAAGCAGTTTAGGAGAAGCAATTTGGAGTAGACAAAAGGCTGGTAAGGAAAAAGTTAAACAGCTCTTCCTTGCTCAGCTTGAACTGACCTGCAGTTGCCTAAATAAAGGGGTGTCAGGAAATTAATTAGGCAACTCATGACTGAAGATAGAAAATTGTTCTATGTTTATTAAAGTAGCTCTGGGTGAGAGCCTAACCATCTGACCATGATTCTAAAATTCACACACTTCTTATAGTATAAGAAAACAAGGAGCAACAGAAAGGTATACTTGTCTATCATAATAATAAGCTAGTGGAATGTGATTCCTAAACAGTCTGTTTTTTCTTCAGACTGTTTTGTCACCAGTAAATGTCAGCACTCCTTCAGAGCTAGAAACAACAGGAAGGAAAACATGGGCCACAAGGTCCTTCTGATAATGCCTTTGGTGATCCAGAGAGAGAGCTGAGATAACCCCTCCTGCTTCTCTCAGCAATAATTCAGGGCCTTTTGTGTGCATAACTCTTATCTAGGGAGATGGTAGTTTTAGAGGCAGACAAGATTAACTCTGAGACTTGTGTTTTTTTACATTGGGAAAAGTAAAAAATATAGGGCAAATACTTTATAAAGCAGAAATCAATTTTTCTCCACCAGTGGAGAAGACTGCACAGTATCATTTAGTTCCTGTGATGACTAAGGGCCCAATCCTATCTAATTTTCCAGTGCTGGTGCAGTTTCACCAGTGAAGTGTGTGCTGCATCCTGTGGTGGAGGGGCAGTCACTGGGGCCTTCTTAAGGTATGGGAACATGTATTCCCTTACCACAGGGCTGCATTGTGGTAAGGGCCCAATCCTATCCAATTTTCCAGTGCTGGTGTTGGTGTGCCAATGGGGCATGCGCTGCTTCTTGTGTTGGGGAGGCAGTCACAGAGGCCTCCTCAAGGTAGGGGAACATTTGTTCCCCTACCTTGGGGTTGCATTATGGCTGCACCGGTGTTGGAAAGTTGGATAGAATTGGACCCTAAGCTACCTTCTTTCCCCCTATACGTCTCCCTTAATTAAAACCTCTCCATAAGGTTCAATAAGAAAGAGGCGTCGTGGTTGGAGTCTGTACACTTGTAGAAAGGCTGCATGACCAGGCAGACTTCCTTAATCTCATTTTTCCAAGAACAGTTGGTCCTAGGCAGCTCAACTGCTGAAACTGTCATGTGCCAGCTAACTGGGCATCATTGAGCCTAGGTTTCTTATGGTCAAACCTCAAGGAATGGTCAAACAAGGTTCCGGTCACGTCTGGCAGGTCTCTGTGTGTGTGGGGGTGATCTGGGGGTTTGGCATTTATAGTAGGGCAAATCCGTAGATGCCGAATCCACAGATAAAGAGGCCCCACCTATACTAATGACACACTGGGTAAAGAAATGTTTTCTTTGTTCTAATTATCCTGACACTCAATTTGAATGGATATCCCCTGGTTCTGGTGTTGTGCGAAATCTAAACAGAAGAGGGAATTTGGACAGGTACAGCTCAACATGGAAAGGTTTAAAAAGCTGTACCTGTCCAAATTCCCCACTTCTATAGAGTGGTTGAAGGTATAGGCACTCTGTCCTCTACTGTATTTGGTCACCCTGTGTGAGAGGGAAAAGAACATCCCCCTATCCACTCTATCCATTCCCTGCATAATTTAATATGTCTCAATCATGTCCTTCTCTCAGGTATCTGTTTTCTAGACTGAAGAGCCCCAAATGCTGTAGTCTTTCCTCATAAGGGATGTGCCCCAGCCTAGTAATCATTTTGGTCGCTCTCTTCTACACCTATCAAGCAGATACTGAAGTATAGTTAGGGAAAGTGAATTTTAGACACATGTTATAATTATCTCAACTTTTAAAAGTTTGCCAGTGATTGCCTACTTGTATTTTTATTGAGAATCCGCCCTTGGGTACTGCAGATATCCAAATCATTTTCCAAGCCTGCTTGTTTTGTTTTTTTTCTCCCTGTGGTATTAGTAATAGTTCACAAAGTGGTCTTCATAGCAAAGTAAATGTTTCCCTGTTCTCCAAACACTTACAAACTTAAAAAAAAGTGCTGAAAAGACACCAGTAACAGCCACCAGAAAAGATGCCATGTGGTCTTGACTTGCCCATGATTAGTTGACCTTGGTCAGTCTTGTCCCAGTTCTCCTTGACCCCGGGCTACATACTGAGAGATAGGTTTCTGGGAACTACCTGAACTTCATATAACAGAAGTGGGGGGCTTCCAAGGATAATCCCTCTTTCTTCGTGTTAGTCTCTCTCTTGTCCTCTTGGTGGTGGCAGCAGAGTGTACCAGACTCTGCCCTGGGAAAAGGAGGGAGGCACCAGCACAAGTTCCCTCATTGCTTGCAGTTCCCTACAATGAACTCTGAGTCTCACAGCTCTGACATTGCAGCTGTAGAACTTTACTGGTGAATAACTTGGGGCCCGCCTTCATAGTAAAAGGAACATTCAGTTGTTTGGGAGGCATCCAGATATGGGGGGGGCAAGGGGGATTTAGGCACCTATCTTTTCTAGCATATAGCACATAACGTGTTTCTGGGAAGATGCAGCTGCCTGTGGGGTGACATTCTGTTTCCCAATGAGTGAAACACCTGGTAGGGTAAGCAACAGTGCTGTACTTCATACTCCCTGTCCCATGTGGAGAGGAAGATGCTCCTTCTTTTCTCACTAATTCCCTACAGACAATAGAGGCTTCAGCAATGATGCATTTCCTAAAGGAAGGGGTGCCTGTCAGATAGACAAAATATTTTTTTGTGGTAGTCTGGCCATAGTCAGGTTTGGCCTACAAGTCTTTCATCATGTTAAAAGTGATGAGCCAGAGAGGTGCAGTCTGCAGGTGTTGCTCCCATTTGAAACTCATTACAGAGATCCCTGGAGTGACCCCTTAATTCATAAAGTGAGGAAAGGTCTGTCACCTTCTTGACTATGCTTGGGGTGGGGGGCTTGGAGAGACCCTAGTTAGGCTACTGGAAAGTAAAGTGGCAGTGATTTGCCTGGGAGGATCCAGAGTCTGAACAGAGTGACTGTGGAGGGTCTGACACCCCCTCATCCCAACTCACAATTCTGAAAGTAGTACAGAACGGTATGTCCTGTTTAAGCATGCCATCTCATTCTGTCATTCAAAAGTCATCACCTGGTGTCTTTTTGGGGGACCAACCAAAATCACACCCACGTTGTGAGCAGCAAGGCTTTGCAAAGCAGAGTTTAATAGCTAACCTGATGAAGAATTGTTTGTATCTGATATACCAGCCTGTGATTTTTATGTTAATTGATCATGTTTTGTGTGAGAGGCAGTTCCTTGAATGAGGCTATGGATGTTCTGTGTCTGCCAATTTGGAAGTACTTTCAGTTGAAATTATTAGAGTTACCAAGTAAATGTGCTTAAAACTGAATAAAGTCTTCTACGCTTCTCTTTTTCTTCTTTCCTGTAGGATGTGGTGAAACTAAGTGAAGTCTCCAAAGAAACTGAATTGGCCTTAGAGACATTGGCTAGGTGGACGAAGGAGAGCATTAGAGTGAAGGTTGGTCTTTCAATGTGTTGGTATGTAATCCATGTGGTTTTCCCACTCTTCTGGAACATAGGAAGGGCTTGTTAGACTGCTCTTTTGTCTGGAATGTTAATTTGAACTTCTATCACTTGCTCTTCATGTCAGGATGCAGGGGAATTGCATTTTCTATTACCTGAGCAGTTACTTGGTCTCGCTAGGACACTTTCCCCACCAACTTGCATTTCCAACACTTACTTCACTCACAACCCACTTTCCAAGAGAGCCATTTTACACATTCAGTAGAATCAGGCAGTACAGTTATACTTGGACTGTACCACCTTAATCTTTAGGTGAGAAGCTGCAAGTTTGAACATTTCCTCATGTGAAAAATCTCCCTTATAGAAAATTAGCATGTCAGGGCCCAAAGGTTCTGAAAATTTCAATCCTTTTGACATATTTTTTTTCCCTATGTACATGTAATATTTTGTAAGGGGATAAATTCAAACATGTAGATCCCCTGCTTGAGGTAGCATAGTCCTTTACCGCTTGGTGGTCAAGTAGAAATAAATTGGCACCAAGAAAGTGAAGTTGGGGAATAAACAACCCCTCCTTTCAAACAGGGGAACTCTCAGTGCCTAATGGTATTTGTGGCAACTGTTGCAGCTAGGAGAAACAATTCTTAGTTTTAAATAGACAGAAACTCCTTTAGGAGATAAGAATTCCTGACAATTGAATGGGGTGTGTGGGCCCTTCTCGAGCTCCAAAGCACATGAACAATTGTGCAGGTGATGCTGGGAAAAATAAAGAAATGGAAATTATATATCTTGTATGTCCAAATCAGTCCCTAATCAGCTTCTCTTTTCTGCATTTCAGGATTATGTATCTCTGAGCAAAAGTTCAGTTATAGAAAATTTCAGTTTTCTGAAGAAGTACATTAATGACCAAGAAGAGACAGTTCTGAAGGTTATTGATGAAGGGTATAAATCAGCTCAACAAAAAATAGATGCAATTAATGAGCAACTCAGGGCAAGAATTGAAAGACTTTTGGACTTGCAAAATAACTCCAAAGAACTGTTGCAGGTAAAATGAGACAGACTGACTAATGCACACTTTCGAGTAAGTGTGCATAAGGTGTGCATACTTGAAATTAAGACATGTTGAACACATTATGACTTGTTCTGAGTCAGACAGTGCAATCTGGAGTGCTGCCCCTGCTGCAGCATTCTGGAGAAGCAAAAAAGACGCTCCTTACCATGTTTCTTGTGCAGTTTTCTCAGAAGTGGAAAACTTCGGGTTTTAAATTAAAGTTGCCAGGTGAACAAAGGAGTTCCTTCATTCACTTGGTCCCTGTAAATAAAACCAAAAGTCCCACCCTTCTGGGTTTGAGAAAACTGTGTTAAGTGCATAAGGAGGCAGATGATCGACTTCTCACTTCAGTGTGCAGGAAGTTGATCAGTGGAGCTTGCACCTGCAGTGGTTGGAGGGGGGTGGTGTCAGCCAAGTCAGGGTGAAGGCAGCCTAAATCTGCCATCTTCTCACCTCTCCCATGATCTGCTACTGACATAAGCTGTGATAGTGGCTTCGTCATTGGACCTGCAGTATTTCAGGTGCACAAACATAAGCTTGGGTTACATGTCTTTGGGACTTGTGCAGTGCAAAATACAAACTTAACACCTAACCTTAACACCTACCTTAACACCTACCTCAGGCTTACTTCCCAGTCCTGAAGATATAACCTAGGAGTAAATCCAAGTGATTTCTGTGGAATGCCCATGCAGTTCCTACAATCCAGAAATGCCCTATGTTTTTTGTTCAGGATTTTCCCTCTGCTTTTGCTGATGCACTTTGGAGTACAAACCCATAAAGCAGAATTTTAAATCTCCTTTCTTTCCATCTGCCCTCTGCCCAGAGTATAATGTGTTGTGTAGACTTGAGGATGACATTCTGTGAGAGCAGTGAATGTTACATCCTGAATTTGAACCATCTCCGAAACTGTGGAATCATCAAAAATTGTTGATGAAATTGTTGCTAGATGCTTGTTCATTCTTTCTGTCATTTTGTTAGACTACCTCATCAGATCAGGAAGTTTATGTCAGTTCTCCTGTTGCAATGAATGAAGTTACTGTTGATATTCAGAAGATTAGTAGCATCTTACATGCTGTAGAAGAGCTCAAAAACGTGCTGGAAAAGTCAGTGCTGGAGACGTGTTTGGGGCAGCTGCTACAAGGTGAGTGGGATGGATTTGCATGGATTCCTTGGTAGTGAAAAATATGTTCTCATTCCAAGATGACTCAGCAATCCAAGTAACGCCCATTGAATTCAATAAGACTTACTTTTGAATAAGCACACTTAAGATTGCACTGAGAGTCCAGTTAGGTATTAAAGTAAAATGGGGTCTGAGTTGTTTGTTCCTGCTGCCAAGAGGAACACGAATTTGCTTATTTAGATTAGACCCACAACCCCCAATCATATGACACTTACTCAGACGTAACTTCCACTGTTTTCAGTGGGACGCACTCCCACTTAAATATGCATAGGATTGCAGCCCCAGTCTAGCATTCTGTCACAACAAGAGTGGTCAGCTGAATACTCTCTGGAAGCCAACCAAAAGAGCATAATAGAATTCACCAGGATACTTCTTAAATTTGGTTATGGTTCCCCCTATTTGTTATTCTCTAAAATTTCACCTATAGATACTGTTATTGAATTCTACTGTCAGTTTTACAGTGGGAACAATTGTATACTACAGTATTATTGTCATGTACCTCATGCATTAATATATGTTCTTAAAGAATGTGTGTGCACATGTATGTGCTTACACAACCACCTTTTAGGGTGCTTGCTATCATTCTCTGTAACTTACTTAACAGCCTTCTCCATCTTTTTTGTCCTTTTCCTCCTTTGCCAGTGTTATATGCAACTCTGTTTCTAGTGTCAATGAATGTGAGTTGGGCAGAAGTTGTAGCATACAACTAAATGCTCTTACCTGGAAGTAAACCCCACTGAAATGAGCAGCATTCACTTGACACAAGTAAATGTGTAACAAGCAAGCCAATATTTTCTGATAGTGCTAATATTTTTCCTAGAATTGCCTTTATTATGTTATAGTAATAGGGAATTAACACAGAAAATACTAAAGAGAGGATAAAGAGAGCCATTTACAAGGCTAGTTTTTATTGTTAGAAAATGTTACATTACACTTGTTGCATCATCATTAAAAGACATTTGTATTGAAATTCTGGTGATAGTTAAATTAAAATTTAATTGGGTTATATTGGTGATTATTAATCAATAAACTCTTTAATTGGTTGGTAGCACTACCCTTTACTCTAAAGCAGTGATCTTCAACCTTTTTCGTGAAATGACCCCACAAACAAACAAACAAAATATGAGACTGGGGACCCACTGCTGATCCTGCTCCCTGCCAGGACTGAATCCACCCACCCCCATCCTGTTTCCCTCTACCTCTTGTGTCTTCACAACAACCCTGTAAGGTAGCAGCCTGAGTAGGGCTGGCCTTAAGAGCTGCTGGGCAAGACAACAAGAAGAGGCTTGCAGGATTATATCAAGGACTCAGTTTTGATAAGACAGTTCCATTCCTGGATTGGATCCAAGCCCTCTCTCACACAGGCTGTGAAAGGTTCCTGTGACCCCCTCTCCCTGCAGTGAGACTTCACGACCCCATTGGGATCCCAACCCACAGGCTGATGAACACTGCTCTAAAGTGCTGGCACTTCCCTGATATCTGACTGTTTTTAAGCATATAAGTAATTATAAGTAGAAGTGGTGGTGGTGGTGGTGGTGAAGATCATGGTACTTGTCTTTTATATCACATTTTGGAATGTTCACAGTGCAATGCATACACTCTCTCAGTAATCCTTACAAATCAGCACCTGGAAGACTCAGGACCAAAACTGGTCACATAAGGAGCACCTATTACCCTATCCCCAGGATATCCCAAGTGAAGAGGCAAGTGAAATGTATGGAAGAATGCTGCTATAGCAGTAGAATTTCTTAGTGTTGCCCCTTGGGGTTGATGAATTACAGCCATATTATCCTCCAACAGTTCCTCACAAGAGGCTTTTCTATAAAACCAGCTGCTGACCAGGACTTTACAGCCTCCAAAAGGTCAATAGTATTACCTCCATGTCACAGACTGAGAACAGCTTGCTAAGGCTAGTTAATGCATTCATAATGAATTGGAATTTGAACTGGGGACTGTCTCAGTGTGGAGACTGAGAACCCATCACCCTTTATTAAAGCCCTACTCTATGTTCAGATTGAGCTGGAGGAAGGGCTTGAGGTAGAACCTAAATTAATCTCTGGTGGCAACTTTTCTACCCCTAGGCTGGGATGCAGCCACAACAGCTGAGTCAGGGTGTTGGGCAGCACCTTGGTTTCCCTTTGAGGAACCTGAGAGTACAGAAGATGCATGATGAATAAAATGTGCGCCTATATTCCCCTCACCACTCTGTGTTTCGCCTCATCCTCTACAGGTGTACATAATTCATATGAAAGCAAATAATTTTGCTGCTACTTTATAATTTTCTCAGATCTGAATTGAAACCAGTAACAGCAACAACATACCATGTGCTGTCCAGACAAGCTTCCAGTCTCTATGATTAACCTGAGTGAGTTTCTCTTTGCTGTAGAGCCTTCTCCAGGAACAAGCAAGATCGATGAAACAGAAATGGACGTGGCACTGGACAAAGGCATCTCCTCCAGTAATTCCGGTAAGCACTGTGTTTACTGCACTGCCTTCCTTCTCAGTCTTGTTTTCATCCCCTTGCACATTAATCGTACAGGTTGGGGTGTACTCACAAAACTGTTTCGGAGCCCATTCAGGCCCTGTGTTTTGGGCCCCATTAGGAAAGTTTTGATTCATTTGTATCTTTTTTTTTAACTTGGAAATTTTTTTTGCTTCTTTGCTATTGCTTGTGATGTGCAGGCACCTGTGGGTGATATCTCAAATACCTTTTATTTCTTTACCCTGACTATTCTGGAATGATCCTACAACCCAGGCACTTATGGGTATTCACAGGTGCTTGTTAGGAGGCAAGTGCTGCAGTTGCTAATGGATATGAAAACAAAGTATGGTGTTTTTTTCCTGATTGGAAAAAAACCCTTGAAATGGGTAACAAGCTGAGCTCCAAAAGTGAGCCCTGTAACTCCTGTTCGTACTTCTTCATGCCCTGTTGGACAGCAGGGAAGTGTTTTGGGGCAGGGGGAGAATGGGGGGAGGCGGGGAGGGGCAGTTCAGGCCCGGGAAGGGACAGGGATGCAGCAGAGGCTGCCGCCATATCCTATCCCCCCTCCCGCACCTGAAGACCCTACACAGGACCACCCAGTTCTGCACCAGCCATTGAGCTGGTCCAGATCCAAGTAGATCAGTTGAGGCTGCCAGGGCTCAACACAAGGCAAAGGAACAACTAAGGGGACTTCTGGCTGCCTTGCTGGCCCTGCGGGCTGCAGCGGTGGGTATTTCAGTGCCGCTGTACCATAGCATGGGTACAGTGCGTACACAGCAACTGTGAGCTACTGGCAGCATCGCTTGTCTCTATATTTTATTTTAAGGATCTCTTTCTTCCTTTCAACTGAATAAAATAAATGTCTCCTTGTTATTTCTTGATCAGCATGGAATCAAGATTCACTTCAGGAAACTGGCAGCTGTTCTTCAGCAGTAGCATCTACCAGAAACAATGGAGTGCCAATTGTTTCAAGACAGTTTTCTCAGTGTAAGTGTATAAATCAGTGCACAGTAACATTCAGCAGTGTGGACAAGAGATTTCTTATTCATCCTTCAAATAAGGCTTTAGTAAGCTGGTGTTTGTTAGTTTTCCCTGTCTCATGTGGAGTATAGACTGGCACAAAATGATTTCACAGCCCTAGAGCAACCCTAAGAACCTATATGACTGTGAGTGAAATGACGCATTAGGTGCAACACAGGACTGCTGCCAGAAATAGCACTCCCCTATGGATTCATCCCCAGATCATGTAGAACTATCTATTCCATGCTAGGATGTCATGTACTGTTCTCAATGTCTGCCTCACATGATTGGTAGGGATAGGGAAATGCACACCACGGTGATGGCACGATACTAAGTGATCTTGCAAGTTGTGAAACAGAGGGAGATGACACGAGGAAACATGGCACCACTGTGTCCCGCTGAACATGTTGTGCCATGCTGTGACTTGCTTGTGTTGTGATTACAGACAAGTGCATTATTATCACCTAAAATCAGCCGTACGGAATGGAAGTGTCACCTTTTCTTATTTCCCATGCACTTTAAAGGCATGGTATGTGGGTGTACTTGGCGCCTCCTGACTTGGACACGCTTAGTGGATAAAATTTTTTTACCATATCTTGAGACTGTTTATATTTGCTCAGCTGAACCTCTAAGGCCCAAATCCTAACCCAATTTTCGGCACTGGCATAGCGGAGCCAATGGGGCATGTGCTGCATCCTGCAGTTTGGTGGCACTCACGGAGTTCTCCTCAAAGTAAAGGAATGTTTGTTCCCTTACTTCGGAGCTGCATTGCCCTTACGTCGGTGCTGGAAAGTGGGTTAGGACTGCGGCCTAAGTCATTTATAGTTGATCGTAGTTGGCTGAAAAGTAACAAATGAATTCTTTGACTAAGGAAGCAATTACTATTTGTCATCTTCTTTAAAAACATGAAGGTTTTGAACAGCTTATCAGATGAAAGCCTGTGCAGTGGATCTGATGAGGAAGACCTAGATTTGAATCCTCACTTGGCCATGAAGTGACCTTGGTCAATTGCACTCATGATCCTGACCCATGTGCTGCATAGACCAGGACCACAGAATGCAACTCCCCCCCCCCGAGAATGCTACCACTCCCTCCACTGTCATGTCTGGAGGGGCCTCTGGAAGGCCTAAAAGCCCATTTCGGGTTTTCAGGCAAAAACCAGAAGTGACATTTTAGGCCCTTAGAAAGCCTTTGGAGAACCGGTGAGGCCCTCTCCTATCCTCCAAAGACCTTCTAAGGGTCTAAAATGTCATGTCTGGTTTTTGCCTGAAAACTGAAGTGGGGTTTTAGGCCTTCTGGAGGCCTCAGAAGGCCTTCAACAGGTAGGAAGAGGCCTCGCATGGGCTTCCCTGCCCTCCAAAGGCTTCAGTACAGGTCCTATGTACAGGGTAGCACAGGGGAGTGGATGGCAGTGCTGCCCCCTCACCTGCGCTATCATCTCTGAAAAGTTGGATAGGATTGGGCTCTAAGCTAGCTTGTGGATTTTTTTGGATAAAGTGGAATATGTTGAGTATACTACTAGAAGAAGGACGGTACAAATGATGTATACTGTGTGAATATGCATATGCCTAAGTAAATAAACAGAAGGTGTGTTATTCGAGTTAGGATTTTCTGGCTTAAATTTTTAGTTTGAATGTTACAAATGCAATGGTGCCTCTTAATCCACAAGGGTTCTGTTCTGGAACACCCCACGGATAGCTAAAACTGCAGTTAGGGGTGAGCTGTGCTCCTCCCACTCTGGAGGGGATTCTAAGCCCCACTGAGGCCATGGACAGCCGCCTGCTGTCTTGTTGGATCTCAGAATGACCGTTTTCGACCAAGAAATGTCATTTCTGGTTTTTGGCTGCAAATGGCCATTCTGAGACCTGCCAAGGCTGCAGGCAGACATCTGTGGCCTCAGTGGAATTCAAAAGCCCCTCCAGAGATGAGGGGCCTGCCCGTATCCACAGACATGTGAATTTGCGGATATGGGTTCTGCAGATACAGTCCCCCCCCCCCCAATCCTCTTGATTTAATACCCTTGGATCAGAACACTTTTTCATTTTGTTTCATTCAGGGGCGTCCAATGTGACCTTTGATCACAAGAGAATCCATCGCATGCTTAAACTCTCAGAGGATAAAAAGAGGGTGACTGTGTCTCTTACTTCCTGTGATTATGGTGATTCCACCAAGAGATTCCGCACCAGCCAGGTGATGGGCTCGCCAGGTTTTTCTGAAGGATGCCATTATTGGGAAGCAAGTACTAAAGACTGTATTGCCTGGGCCATTGGTGTTGCTGATGGGAAAATTGGCAGAGATGACCAGCTAGGGAGAACTGAGCTATCCTGGTGCATAGAATGGTCAAATAAACGGCTTTCAGCCTGGCACAACAATCAAGAAATTCAAATTGAAGAAGAGAAACCTCTGCAGGTTGGAGTTTTCCTGGACATTCCAAGAAATACCTTATCATTTTACTCTCTCACTGTTACAGAAACTTTCTTACATCAGTTTAAAATCAATGTAGTAAATCCTGTTTACCCTGCCTTTTGGATCTATGGTGGCCGCGAAGGTGGATTCTTAACTATCAATTATATCTAGAGGAATTAACCATACACTCCAGTTTTTTATTTTATTTTCATGCCAGTTGAAATAGACAAGGCCAGTTCAGATTACTAGGAACCCAGTATTGCTCTGCATTGGACTCCGCCTGTTGCCTCTCCAATAACACATTGAGTGCTAACACTGTCACCAATACTGAGCATTCATAGGTCAGTCTGGCTGGGTGGGCTCTATGGTCAGCATATTTCCCTGCCAGTGCTTGACCTGGCTGATCTCTGACACCATTCCTGCTCATCACTCCAACCCAAAAGAATCCTGGGAACTATAGTTTTGTTAGGGTACTTCTCCATTAGAGTGTAGTCAGTGGCATAGCTAATGATCGTGTAGCCTGATGCCAAGCTCAGAATGATGCCCCTGAAGTAATGTCACAACCAGAAGTGACATCAAGTCCGGGCTTTTAAAAATGAAAATTGGGGGGAAACCTGCCTCCTCCCCACTGCAGCTCACCACCCACTTGCTCTGCCACCTCCTCCTAGTCAGTGGCATAGCTAAGGCATCTATCTGCTACCTGGGGGTCAAAGAAAATTTGTAGACCCCTCCAAGACAAAATCAAATTTAATTAGGTAAATAAAAGTGTGCCTCTCATTGGTTTGAGACACTGTGCTGGGGTGAAGAGGGACAATTATTCTTCCCCTGCTAAATATAAGAAGAGTACCACTTGAAGAATTGCATCTTTACCCAGTTAGCGGGGATAACTGTATTATGATATGTGAAAATCAGAGCTGATTCATATTAATACCTTATTTGTTCCATGCTGTATCATAATAACGTGTCATTGCAACACATCAATAACATAACATGTCATTAGCTCTCAGAACAGTCAGTCACATAGGTCAGTTTTGAGTTAAGAAATCCACTTTTTGTTCCATAAGGCAGTTGTGTTTTCATTATCTGGTTAATTGTCCATAACTTTTGATAGAATACAGATATTCCAATGTGGTTTGTTTCATTGCATTCTGCATTAAATTAACTTTCCAGTGATATATAACATGATGGTATTATTCATACATACCAAGATTTTCACTATTTTGGTCACCAGTGTCAAGCCCAGCTTGTTGCCCCCCTAAAGCTTGATGCCCGGTGCAACTGCTACCCCCTGCACCCCCTTAGCTATGCCACTGAGGGCACAATCCTAACCCCATATGTCATAGCGGTGCCAATGGGACATGTGCTGCATCCTCAAAGTAAGGGAATGTTTGTTCCCTTACCTCAGAGCTGCATTGCCCTTATGTCAGTGCTGGAAAGCACTGACATAAGGAGTTAGGATTGCACCCTGAGTGTAGTAATCCTTTCTGGCCCACTGAACTACTGTCTCCCCAAAGAGAGGGATTGGCTATTAAACCAGTTTCTCTAAAGCAGATATGCCTAGTTTCTGTAGTCACTGGGTGGAAATTACAGGCTAAAAAATGTATGCTCGCAAAGGGCATCAGGTTTGGAATGCATAAGGTCTTCTCTGAATGTAATGCATAGCCTATTAGTGCTTTTAGAACTAATTTTACCCTCAGGTCTGTGGCTATTGCATTGCTTGCTTAGTGGATTTTCTCCAGTCACATAGTGCCAAATATATAGGATATGAAATTCTTGGAACTGGAGAATATCTGGTTGCCCTGGATTTAAAACAGATTTATTTATTTGAAGAATTTATGTCCTGCCTTTCTTGCACACTCAAGGGCACTCAAGGCAGCTCTGATCAGACAACCAGTTCCACTGTTCCAAACTCATAAGAGGGAATTTCCAGGTAAATGAGGTGAAGGCTTTCATGTCATGAAGTAAAGAGGTCCTTTTTTCAGCATGGCCAGAAAACCAAGACATTATATAAAATTATCATTACTATTTATATCAGTTGGGGATTAGATACTTTATTGACCCCAGATTTTATTGTATGAAGTTGCCCAGGCAGTGCAGAAAGGACATAGGGATCTCTGCCATTGGGTATGTGAAATAGGCTCTGAAGTTTCTCAGGAAAAAAATTAATAAATCCTAAAGCAACTTTGCACAATACTGTCAGAAAATGCTATATGCAAGAGTATTTCAATATGGAAAATTTAGTAAACTTACATTATATGCTTAGCAAAGGAAATAAATATTTTGTATGTCATTTTTTATGTTTTAAGTTTTTAGAATAACCATTTTTCTGATTCTGCATTTTTTCAAGAGTAATGTAAGAAATGAAAAAATTCACAAATATGACTGAAAATATCAGTGTTGACCTCCTTTGCAGTCCTGTATATTCCCCATAATGTATGCAGAAGGCTAATAAGAAATTCGAAGGTTTCAGAAGAGTTTGGAAGGGATGACAGAGTCTTAAATGCCAATCAGGAGGGTTACTCCATTCATATGTGGTTTGTATTGTGTTTTATTTACACAACTGATATTACACTTGGGGGATGTGAGGGTAGAGGCTGCAAGGGTAAATGGAATGCCAGGTACAGGGGAGTGGCAGCAAGTATCTTGTCTTCTCCCTGAGGCATCTGGTGAGCTGCTGTGAGATACAGGAAGTTGGACTAGATGGGCTTGGGCTGGATCCAGCAGGGCTCTTCTTATGTTCTTATGATATTCTGCTTTTTGTATCTCAAGAAACCTCAAAGCAGCTCACCGAGTTATTAGGGAAAGATCTTTTGATATTGAATGCTAGGTGTTGCTTAGTAGAGCAAACACGATGTGCTCCCTATTGTTTTTCTGCCTACCTATCAGCTTCCCAGTGATGGCAGCCTATCTACACCAACTATGCAAACCACAGGCTAGGAGAGCCTTTATGCTAGCATGGCGCAATGCCATCCCTTCAGCCTTGTTGACAGGTTGGTACAATGGAATACCTAGATCAGAGAGACTCTGCCCGGAAGATTGAAACATGTGGTAATGCTTGAACATGTGATGTTATCCTGCCATCTGTATCAAGTCCCATGCCAGAAATTTCTTGCCTCTGTGCTTGCGAACCTCGGGATGGGCTGATGCAGCCATTTTCTGTGCCGTTCTATCAATAGAGGAGAGTGAGAATCTCGAAAATATAGCTTCTTTTGTCCTTGCTATGTTGAGAAATAGGCTCAAATTATAATTCTTCTGAATGACTTGCAGCTGAGTAGCCTACAAATGTTTATATGCCTGATCCAACTATCTATAACTGTATGATTCCTAAAGCTGCTGAATGTTTCTGTCCTTGTATGTATTACTGGTTAGGATTGTTATTGTTTTTATGCCAATAAAAGTTCCATATAAGCGAACAAAACACTTTCCATATACATGTACAGGTAGTGTGTTCTGAATGGCAGTAGAAACACACTGTAGGATAGACCGATTTTGTACAGCCTTCAAATGCTACTTTTTTTTGTTTTGAATGGCCATGGATATGTCACCTGTAATAATCCCCAAGTCAGGCCGTGGTTCCCTAGTAGGGCTACAATCCTATACATTGTATAGGGCGGTAGTTTTTTGGTAAGGAGTGTGTGGCTCCCCTGGCTGGTTTCTACAGCTCCCTAGGGCACCATGGCTCACTGATGTGGAACCTCTGGAAGGGGGGGGGGAATATATAAACTGCGGTCAGAGGATTGGGGGGCTGAAGAGGAGCAGTTCATGACTTTTGTTCTGTAAAGCATAAAAACAGTGATAATTCACAACACTGTAACAGGTAGATAAAGATTTGTTTAAGAAATTTATATCCTACCTTAGCAAATGCCCAAGGCGGCTTACAGAGCTTTATAATAAAGTACAAAACATTACAACAGGTAAAAACATCAAAGCATTAAACATTAATTTTTAAGTATTGAAACGTAAATCAAAATGGAGCAAAATCTAACAAATATCATTGGGCCAGTGGGGAACAACAAATTAGAGAACAAAAAAATAAAAGTGAAATAAATGGCTCACAGCACAATCCCGTGCATGTCTACTCAGAAGTAAGCTCCATTATAGTCAATGGGGCTTACTCCCAGGTAAGTGTGCATGGGGTTGCAGCCTTAGTCCTGCAGGGTGTTGCAAGACTTTTTGTCTGTGGTGGAGGAGCAAGAGGCCTGTCCCACAAGTTTATTCCTCCCTAAATCAAGAATCACATAACCTAAAAACATCTCCCACCATCCATTCATCTCACTGGCACTTAAAGGGGAACTGGTTGCATTGCAGGCTATGCCTGCACTGTATAGTAGAGATGCACTGAGAGCCTCCAGGGCTTTCACCATAGAGATAGGACGTGCCTAGATCGGCGTCCTGAGCGAGGGCTGTGCTCGCCTCATAGACTTCGGGTTCGTCTAGAGTGAAGTACTCCGTGCACACTTCCGAGATCCATCAGCTGAAAATGACTCCGTACGATCAATGATATTGCACACGAAATGAAGACGCGAGTTAGACTTTATTTTCTTAGAGACAACACAATTTATCTGCCCAAACACCGTAAAATTTGATGAAAGAGTTTAAATGAAAACTCGGAATGCCCTTGCCCGACGCGGAGATAACTTCCTCTCGCGATTTCGTACCTCTGCGAACAGCCTAAGGCCCAATGGTTGTCCTTTCGGTGCCGCCTCGGAAGTGCTGGGTCGCTCTGGTGCTTCCCCGTCTCTATGGTTGTGGGCGCGAATGGGCCGGCTGTTGGAGGCGGGGCGGCGCTGAGCGGATCCAGCCCAGCAGGCCGCGGAGTCTCCTTCCCTGCCTCGCGGCTGCCCCGATGTGAGCGGAGCGCAGGGGGAGGAGGCTGCGGAGATGAAGAAGGACGTGCGGATCCTGCTGGTGGGCGAACGTGAGTGCGGGAAGGTCAAGACCGAGGCGGGGGCCGGGCGCCACTCAGGCTGCACTGCTAGCCACGCTTTCCTGGGAGTAAGACCCAGTGACTGTGGTGGGACTTGCTTCTGAGTAGACCTGCATAGGCTTGGGCTCTGTGGCTGCCATCCTCTCCACACTTACCTGGGAGGAAGCCCCACTGACTCTCATGGGACTTACTTCTGAGTAGACAGGCATAGGGATCTGCAGTCCCAGCCACGCTTTCCTGGGAGTAAGCCCCATTGACTGTAGTGGGACTTATTTCTGAGTAGACAGGCATAGGGTGCTGCATCCTAACCACACTTTCCTGGGAGTAAGCACCCCTGACTATAATGGGACTTACTTCTGAGTAGACAGGCAGAGGCTTGGGCTCTGAGAAGGGGTCTTGTGGAGATGCACTAAGGGACAGAGGGTGCATGTGGGACTCTGGTCAAGTGCTGGGGAAGCTGCTTGGGGGTTACTGTGAGCAAGGGTGGGGAAGAGGGTACTGGGGGCAGTTGCTGAAGGGTGTGGGGCTGGAGAGGAAGGGAGAGGCAGGCAGGCTGGAGGAAAGTTTGTGGTTGGGTCAGGCTGAGGAGAGAAGAGGGGAACCAGCTGTAGGAGGCCCAGGAGTGCAGGGGACACTTGGGTGTGGGGAGGATGGCAGGAAAAGAAAGCATTGGGGAGTGAAGCGTGTGTGGAAAGCCAGGAAAAGTAGGCCTTGAGGAGGACTTCTCTCCCCCAGAGTTTATATCTTCTTTGGAGTGACATTTTGCAGTTGCCACCTTTTTGGCATTCCCACTGCTTGAAAGGTGGAGGCTGGCCTGGCCTGGCCTGTCATCTTTTCACATTCCAGTTCATCTCTTGCCACCCTATTCTGGGATCTATAATCCTGTGCACACTTATTTGGGAGCAAGCCCTGTTGAACAGCAGGATTTAGTTCTAAGTTGCTGCTGTTTTTGTTGTAGGAACCTTTATTGTTATTATGTGTATATCAAACATACATAACAATCAATTTTGCAGTATGAAACATGCTGCAGGCATAAGCCCATTATTTTCTCTCAAAGGCAGGGACGTTGAAACTTGCTTCACAGGGCTTTACAATCTGTTTGTAGGCTGCTACTCTCTCCATGGTCTCAGACCTCTCATCAGATAACATGGACTGAACTTTATCCAAATCAGGCCAGCCACTCATCCTTCCCAGTATCAGGTCTAAATATTTGCTTCTAAGATCTCTATAGAGAGGACAGTATAACAATGTATGCTTGACTGTTTCAATAAAGCCCCTCTGGCAAGAACATTGCCTCTCATCATAAGGGATCCCATTAAATCTGCCATATAGCAAGGCCAAGACGTTACCTAGGTTCTAAGTAAACATGCTCAGCATTGTGTTGTAAGCCATCTACCTTCAGCCAGTGTGTCAGGTTGATGCACAAGAGGTCAGGAAGCTGTAGTACCTTACAATATCCAGTCACCAAATTTCTTTTCCCTCCTAAATGTTTCCCTTTATGGAGATTATTGCTCTTGCCAGCATTTCTCTGGTAATGTAAACTTAACCCAACCTGTGATTTCTGCCTCACATTTATTAAAGTATCTATCTGACTGAACAGATTTTAAAAGCCAATATTTGTAAAGCCTAAATAGGTCACTTGTTGGCCACCCATGCACCCCTCTTTGGGGAAAAAAATGGGACAGAATTTACTTTAAAACAGGGTTCATAATCACATACAAAGTTTTTAATTTGCTATTTTAAAAATATATATGCTTGCTGAGAGCACTTATGAAACTCTAATTTGAACAAGGATGCAGCTACTCTTTCATTTTTTTTTTGGGGGGGGAGGATCTTAAAAGCATCACAGTTCAATCCTATGCATGTATACTTGTTTAAGTCCTGCTGTTTCAGTGGTACTTGCTCTCAGGTAAGTGTGTATAGAATTGAGGTCTAAAGGCCCAATCCTATTAAACTTTCCAGTGCTGATGCAAGATAAGCAAACAATATTCCCTTACCTCGAGGAGTCCTCCATAACTGCCCCTCCCTGCACAGAATGCAGCCTCCATGCCTTTGGCACAGCTACATCAGTGCTGAGAAATTGAATAGGATTTGGTGCTAAGTAACTTTAAAACCATGTCAAGAGTATAGTAAGCAGCATAGGCACAAGTTCAATTAATTACTTAATTCTTATACCTCAATTATAGGCTGATAGCTCATGATTGCATTCTGTGCATGTGTATTTCGCCTGCCTCTCCAAAGGTCTTGGCATGGAATCCAGGTTTCTTGTTCTCTAATCTAAATGCCGTGGTGTCTGACCTGCAGACTGAAGCATTACTTTGTGTATTCATAGTACAGAATGAGCAGCAGCCTACCCATTTTAAGGTTTGTTGCTTCATAAGGCAACTTCCCCGTTGTGCAAGGTTTCTGTCCTGTCATTGAATGTGACAAAAAGGTTGAAGACCACTTGTCGATAGCTTAGAAGGATGTGACTTGGTATCAGTGGCATGGAGTGAGTTTTATTTTAATATACTTGAATTAAAAATAATGTTACTACTGCATACTAGATAATGACAGTTGTGTTGTGCTAGATTAGAACAGTGCAGATAGTAGCCTCCCTTTCTCCTGACTCATTTTATTACTGGCCTGTGACCTTGGGGAAATCACTTTTATCCCAGACTTGGAGACTTACTTTGTAGGCCAGTTCTTAAACTGGTGGGTTGTGACCCACCAGCTTGTGTAAAGCTTCCCCCTTCTCTTGAAGGGGGGAAGGTAGCAACATGATCACGTTGCTAACAGGGGTGAAAGGGGGCTATTTTTACTTACTGAGGACAGCTGGCAGCTGCAGGAATTGCGGGGAGCCTTGAGCAACCCTCTGCAGCGCTCCCCGAAGCTTAGAATGTTGACGTAGAACGTTTAGAAAAACCAGTCACCAAGCAACCAGGAAGTGTTTAGCGACTGGTTTTTCTCAACATTCTATGTCAACCTAGCCCCTCCCCCAGCAAAGACTTAGTTAGGGAGTAAAACTCTCCCTAAGTTTGAGAACCATGGTTGTAGGCACATGCAATATGGAATTTTCCATTTCTGAGTTGCATTTGCACCTCTACTTGATGTTGGAAAGTTTTAAAAAACTTAGTGAAGGCTCTGTTAAAATTGCTTTTGGGATGTGTTTGGAAAAGGACTACAGTGTGAAAATATTTGTACCTTCAAACCCCTGCCATGTAAGCATCTCCTCGTGTACTTTACTTGATGGAGATTCCATACTATAGTGCTCTGCCCACTTAAGAGATTGTATGCTAAGCATAAGGCCATCTAGTTATAGACTTGTAGTCATAGACCTGTCTTGAGAGTATGCTTTAGCTGCTACGTAAGTTTCTTCGAGAAAGCACCGGTGCTGATACTAGTGTTTGGCCATTGATGCTGGTCTTTGGAGCCTCTGAAGGAAGCAACTCTGACGACTGTGCTATTAGTGTGAAATATAAATATAATATTTAACCTTCCATTTCTAACTGGTATTACACAGAAAGTCAAGCTAGCCTGTTGAAATTGGGTGCCTAATATTAGGTAGGACAGTTTTTTATTGAGGCAACTGTTTCAACTACTTGCAAAATTGTATGGCACATTTACTAAAGTAAGAGGAGAGTCATGTACACAAATGAGCTGTGTACCCCAATCTATGCTTTTGAATAAGTTACTTATTTACTACTTACAAATTTATGCCCCAGTGTCTCCCCCAAAGGGCATTCAAAGCGGCTTACAAATATAAAGTCACATAAAAACAATATAAACACTAAAATCTCCTAAAAAGCCAGTAAGACAACCTTAAGAACCTAAGAACAGCCCCACTGGATCAGGCCATAGGCCCATCTAGTCCAGCTTCCTGTATCTCACAGCGGCCCACTAAATGCCCCAGGGAGCACACCAGATAACAAGAGACCTCATCCTGGTGCCCTCCCTTGCATCTGGTATTCTGACATAGCCCATTTCTAAAATCAGGAGGTTGCGCATACACGTCATGGCTTGTACCCCATAATGGATTTTTCCTCCAGAAACTTGTCCAATCCCCTTTTAAAGGCGTCTAGGCTAGACGCCAGCACCACATCCTGTGGCAAGGAGTTCCACAGACCGACCACATGCTGAGTAAAGAAATATTTTCTTTTATCTGTCCTAACCCACCCAACACTCAATTTTAGTGGATGTCCCCTGGTTCTGGTATTATGTGAGAGTGTAAAGAGCATCTCCCTATCCACTCTGTCCATCCCCTGCATAATTTTGTATGTCTCAATCATGTCCCCCCTCAGGCGTCTCTTTTCTAGGCTGAAAAGGCCCAAACGCCGTAGCCTTTCCTCATAAGGAAGGTGCCCCAACCCCGTAATCATCTTAGTCGCTCTCTTTTGCACCTTTTCCATTTCCACTATGTCTTTTTTGAGATGTGACGACCAGAACTGGACACAATACTCCAGGTGTGGCCTTACCATAGATTTGTACAACGGCATTATAATACTAGCCGTTTTGTTCTCCATACCCTTCCTAATGATCCCAAGCATAGAATTGGCCTTCTTCACTGCCGCCGCACATTGGGTCGACACTTTCATCGACCTGTCCACCACCACCCCAAGATCTCTCTCCTGATCTGTCACAGACAGCTCAGAACCCGTCAGCCTATATCTAAAGTTTTGATTTTTTGCCCCATTATGCATGACTTTACACTTACTGACATTGAAGCGCATCTGCCATTTTGCTGCCCATTCTGCCAGTCTGGAGAGATCTTTCTGGAGCTCCTCACAATCACTTCTGGTCTTCACCACTTGGAAAAGTTTGGTGTCGTCTGCAAACTTAGCCACTTCACTGCTCAACCCTGTCTCCAGGTCATTTATGAAGAGGTTGAAAAGCACCGGTCCCAGGACAGATCCTTGGGGCACACCGCTTTTCACCTCTCTCCATTGTGAAAATTGCACATTGACACCCACTCTCTGCTTCCTGGCCTCCAACCAGTTCTCAATCCAGGAGAGGACCTGTCCTCTAATTCCCTGACTGTGGAGTTTTTTCAGTAGCCTTTGGTGAGGGACCGTGTCAGACGCCTTCTGAAAGTCCAGATAGATAATGTCCACAGGTTCTCCCAAATCCACATGCCTGTTGACCTTTTCAAAGAATTCTATAAAGTTCATGAGGCAAGACTTACCCTTACAGAAGCCATGCTGACTCTCCCTCAGCAAGGCCTGTTCGTCTATGTGTTTTGAGATCCTATCTTTGATGAGGCATTCCACCATCTTACCCGGTATAGATGTTAGGCTGACCGGCCTATAGTTTCCTGGGTCCCCCCTCATTCCCTTTTTAAAAATAGGCGTGACATTTGCTATCCTCCAATCTTCTGGCACCGTGGCCGTTTTGAGGGACAAGTTGCATATTTTAGTCAAGAGATCAGCAACTTCATTCTTTAATTCCTTAATAACTCTTGGGTGGATGCCATCAGGGCCCGGTGACTTATTGATCTTTAATTTATCAATGAGGTCTGAAACATCTTCTCTTTTAACCTCTATCTGACTTAACTCCTAGGTCAGGAGGGGCCGTTCGGGCAGCGGTATCTGCCCGAGGTCTTCTGCCGTGAAGACAGATGCAAAGAACTCATTTAATTTCTCTGCCATCTCTAAGTCTCCTTTTATCTCCCCTTTCCCTCCCTCACCATCCAGAGGGCCAACCGCTTCTCTGGCGGGTTTCCTGCTTCTAACATATTTGAAGAAGCTTTTATTATTCCCCTTAATGTTGCTGGCCATGCGTTCCTCATAGTCTCACTTGGCCTCCCCTATCACCTTCTTACATTTCTTTTGCCACAGTTTATGTTCCTTTTTATTCTCCTCATTAGGGCAAGACTTCCATTCACGGAAGGAAGCTTCCTTGCCTTTCACAGCCTCTCTAACTTGGCTGGTCAGCCATGCGGGCACCCTGCTGGATTTAGTGGAACCCTTCTTTCTTTGTGGTATACACCTCTGCTGGGCCTCTATTACTGTTGTTTTAAGCAGCCTCCATGCACTCTGGAGAGATTGGACTCTTTTTACCCTCCCTTTCAACCTCCTTCTAACCAGCCTCCTCATTTGAGGGAAGTCCGCCCATCGGAAGTCAAGGGTTTTTGTTAGAGATTTGCCTGGTATTCTTCCCCCAACGTACACGTCAAAACGGATCGCAGCATGATCACTGTTCCCCAATGGCTCAGTAACGTTTACATCTCTAACCAGGTCCTGCATACCACACAATATTAAATCCAGAGTCACCTGTCCTCTGGTGGGCTCCGTGACTGCTCTAAGCCACAGTCATTTAGCACATCAAGAGATCCGGTTTCCTTATCGTGACCAGAACACAAATTGACCCAGTGAATATGAGGATAATTGAAGTCCCCCATGATTACAACCCTGTCCCTCCTTGTCACCTCCCTGATCTGTTTCCTCATTTCAAGGTCCCCATCCGATTTCTGGTCTGGAGGACGATAGCACGCCCCCAGTATTACATCGCTGCACAAGCCTGGTAATTTAACCCACAGAGATTCTACGGTGGAGTCGGACCCACCTTCAATCTCTACTTTGCTGGATTCTATCCCTTCCTTAACATAAACGGCCACCCCACCTCCAACACGCCCCTGCCTGTCCCTCCTGTAGAGTTTATAGCCCGGGATTGCGGTATCCCACTGATTCTCCGCATTCCACCAGGTTTCCGTTATGCCCACTATGTCAATGTTTTCCCTTGTCACCAGACATTCCAGTTCTCCCACCTTTGCTCGTAGACTTCGGGCATTCGCATAAAAGCATTTGTACACGGAATGCCCTAGGATGGGCTGCTTATTCGCTCCTTTGTCCCCGCATCCTCTCATTGTGCCAAACCGTCTATCACATCCCATCACGCTACCTTTCCCAATTTTTTCTCCTACTCTGCCTTTGTCTTGTTGTTCTCTAACCTTCCCATCCTCATCCCATAGGTATGAGGAGTCCCGAACTGGATGCCCCTCGGCTCCTGTCGGCCTTCCCCCAGGCATCAGTTTAAAAGCTGCTCTGCCACCTTTTTAATGTTATGCGCCAGCAGTCTGGTTCCATTCTGGTTCAAGTGGAGCCCGTCCCTCTTGTACAGGCCCCGCTTGTCCCAAAACGTTCCCCAGTGCCTAACAAATCTAAACCCCTCCTCCCTACGCCACCGTCTCATCCACGCATTGAGACCCCTGATCTCCGCCTTCCTAGCTGGCCCTGCGCGTGGAACAGGTAGCACTTCAGAGAATGCTACCTTTGAGGTCCTGGCTTTCAGCTTCCTGCCTAAAAGCCTAAATTTGGCCTCCAGGACCTCCCAGCTACACTTGCCCACGTCGTTGGTGCCGACATGCACCACAGCCACTACCTCTCCCCCAGCACTGTCTACTAGCCTGTCTAGACGAGAAGTGATGTCCGCAACCTTCGCACCAGGCAGGCAAGTCACCATGCGGTCCTCACATCCATCGCAAACCCCCCTATCTATGTTTCTAATAATCGAATCCCCCACTACAAGAAGCCCCCGACCCGCCTCCCGCCGAGGAGTATCCTGAGTGCGTTCGGATACAGGCCCATCCCCTGGAGAAGGGGTCCCACCTAGGGGATTGTTTCCCTCCTCTCCAGGATGACGTCCTCCAGTCCCGAGACTTCCCACCCGGGCAGCTGAGGAGCTGCACGCCTGAGGTTGGGACGAAGCCTGTTCATCCCCGGAAGTCTCCCCACGGTCCTCCTCTGCCTGCCTGCGCTTCTCCAGGTCGGCCACCAAGGCTTCAAGGGAGCGGACGCGTTCCCTGAGACCCTGGAGCTCCTTGCACCGAGGACACACCCATGACTTAAAATACCTTAAACCTTAAAAATATCCCATTAAAAGCCAAGTGTTTATGAGTGGAGGGTCTGCACATATATAATACAAGGGATGATATTCATTTTTAAAGTACTAATTTTGCCCCAGTGAGACAAGTTTAAAGGAGCCCATGCGTCCAGATCCAATGATACTTTGTTTATAATTTAATTGCTATTCAGTACAATAATTTGTATTATATCACTAGGAATCAACATACAGTACTCAAGTACTTGATGACATTTGGGCACCATCAAAATTTTCAGGTACTATATATGCTACATGAATTATTTTCACCAAGTGGCATCAGTTCAGAATTTGTCCAAGTGATTGAATAACCAGATAATTGTCCAAAATATTTCTGAGAGGAACTCTGTTGAGGTGAGCCCTGTGCACAAATTGCCAGTCAGCAAAGAGTGGGAAGTCATCTTGGAGCATGAAGTGGTTGCTGGCATCCCACAGGATGGTGACCCCAGGCACTGCACCCTAGTGTGTTTTTTCCCTGAGGCTGTAGCTGTATTTGTTACAGATATTGGTTTTCAGAGCACCCTCCAGGGTCCTCCTAGCTCTTGATGTGGCCAAATCAAATTGTGGAGAGGGTTCTCCATAGAGCAGACTTATTCTAGATTATCCTTTTTCTTAGTCCCATGTTCACTGACAGCCAATCTGTTTATTCAAGTGGCAGCTGGAATCTCTTAGGGATCCATTGAGACATGGAGTGAGGCCCTTTTCACTAACTCCTGATGGATCTCTGAGATGCTAGTATAGAGAAACTGGTCAGTAAGTCTTCCAGATAATGGTTTTTTCCCAAAAACCAAAACAAGCATTATCTATTATTATACACCAATTATTTCCCCAAGGGGAAGTGCACCATTCCTGGAAATACTGCAATACCAGGTTGATGCATGGATCGGTCAGAGCAAGCTCTTGTTCCATCTCCACACTCCAAAAACATAGTTAATATAAAGTTCTCAAATAGAGAACATATCAGCTATTACACTGATAAGAACAGATACTATACATGATCTTAGCCGATAGGCCGAGAAGCGATAACTAAATGTGGCAGGAAAACCATCTCTTCTATATTTTGGTGTTATTCAGAGTATCAGAGGACACTACTACATTCCACAGTGTCTGTTGTTTAAACATTAGCATCTTGTTTTGTACTCCTTCCAGATAGATTCGAACAACACTATTCTTTTTCCCATTATGGTGATGGACCATCCTTCAAGCAGTTTCATCTCAAAAATTTGTGGAGCCTTCCAGTTTCGTAAATACAGAAATTTCTGGTGCTCTATATTTGCATATCATAGCCCCTCCCTTGATGTTCTACAGAATATAGTGGCAGTGCATGGCAGCAACAGCAGGGGGGGAGCTTTTCCACTAGTAATTTATCTTTCCTAGTCTTAAGGCTGCACTCCTTTACAAATTTACCAGGATGTAACTCTCATTCGACTCAATGAGAGATACTTCACAGTAGGCAGGCAAAAGTTTGCATGTTATTACAATGAACCAGCCCAATATACAGCTGTCTCCACATGCAATCCCAAACACACAGGGATTGTGTGTTTTATGAGGACTCTCAGAATATCTCCAAGTCAAAGGAGGATGTTTCTGGTTCCCAAACAAATGAGATGCTTTTCCCACTTGTGTTCTTCAAGTTTCCGTATACTCTTGGTTGTCTTTCATGTTTTCTGCCAGAAAATGCCACAAAATCCACATGCGTAAGAACTGTTCAGCAGTTCATTACATTATTTTGCATTACATTTACTCACAGGCAGCCCATCCCTTAGGTGAGATAATATCGGTTGCATCAGTAGCTAATTGCAAGAGGGCGAGAGGGCAATGGATTCAGGCTACCCTTCACCCTAAGACTGCTAATTCTCATAATGCATTCTAAATACAACACTTTATTCAGGACATGGGTTTCTTTTTTACAGATATATTGTTCCAAGATTTGAAAATAATGTTGCAGAAGTGTAATCACAGTACCTGCAGTACACACAGTCTCTTTTCCAACCAGTCATGGGTTCCAGTTTTACAGGTTTCTATGGCACATCATGTTGAACCATTTAAAGCCAGAAAAAGCACTCGGTGGATAGTACTTGCACTGTTCTAATCTAGCACAATGTTGCTGCAATAGATGGGTGTACATTTTGTTGTACTTGTCATAGACACCTTTTGGACAACATTCATGACACGTGTATACTCCTGTCTCTTTCCACTCTCTCTTGTGGTACATATCAAGAAAAGGTACACATGCTTTGATATGTTTGTCAAATTTGCCTTGCTGTAATTCACACATATACTGCTTATATTGTACACAGAAGCAGTTGTTTGATGCATTAAATTAGTTCTTTAACTAGACCAAGTGCTCGAAGTGTTCTCCTTTGGTGTCTGTACACCACTGAAAGGGATCTGCACATATCCACCAACATGTGTGCTGGTTGGTTCTACGCATCGCTTCAGTTGCTTCTCTTAGAATTGATGTTCAGGTGTGGCAGGTTTTGTACCATGCAATTAATATACAACTATAAATTTTTGAAACACTCTGCATGTGTGTTGAATTTTTGTTTGTTTTGTTTCCAATGGAAATGATCTAAAGCCATGTAAAAGAGCAAAAAAGCTGAAATTCTGAGTATCCTTTGGTGGATGTTGCAAGCTGCATCTATGCACATGGAGCTGTTTACGTAAAGGTGTTGCTTACATTTAAATATGGACTCAAAATAAAATGTAAACATATATAACAAACAATAATCTGGCAGTCATCCTCAGTTACCAGAAGCAGAGATGCTGAGCTTGATCAACTGAAGAGAGTTTGCAGTGTTTTAAGATCTCACCACTCAAAACTGATCAGCATTATTGTTAAACAGTATGCCTTACTAGAAATACTGCACTATTTCTTTGGCGAGTGCTGCTGCCTTTTCCATGAAGGTTTAAATGTGCCTTGCTAAAACACCTGCCTATCATTCTTCTCAAGAGTAACATTGGAATACTGCACCCTCCCCTTATCTTCGAGTCCCATATCCACAGTTCTCAAACTCCCCATTGTGCTCATGACTCACCTTTCTTAGTTTGCAAACGCTTTGCAAAAGGACACTTTTTTGAAAAACAAGCAGATAGTGAGAGCCTAGATCCATAGCTGCTATAACAGTGTTTCTCAAACTGTGGGTTGGGACCCAATTTCAACTGAGTTTCCATTCATTTCAGTTTATATTTTTTAATATATTAGACTTGATGCTACCATGGTATGTGACTGCATTGGGGATATGTTATAGATCTGTACTTTTAACAGGCTATTATGTATATGCTGTAAACAATGGTGGTCAATGGGACTTACTCCAGGAGAAGTGTGGGTAGGATTGCAGCCTAGGATTGTTAAAAATTTTCCTGCTTGATGATGTCACTTACGGTCATGACATCACTTTCAGTGGGTTCTGACAGATTCTCATTCCATAAAGTGGGTCCTATAGCTAAAAGTTGGAGATCCACTGTGCTAGAGCAAGCAACAGTGAGAGCACTAACAGGAAGTGGACAACAGAGGAAGCAGACTCTGTGTTATGTCCATCCTCTTCATTCCATAGGTCACAAAGAGGAGGTCTGCAATAGCATTTTGGAGGAATCACATTTAGACCAGTTGGCCATCCATGAGGCCAACTGAAGCAGCTACTCCAGGTTGCAGATTGGTAGGAGTGTACCACTCCTTTGAGATAGTCCACCATTCTCCTCTCTTTCATTCTCCTGTTCCATTCCCTCCTTTCTTGTTGAATCCAGGGAGAGAGGGGAGGAGTGGTGGCTGCTGCTATTCTGTCAGAGAAGGGGGGGCAACATTTGGCACAACAAGGAGCTGCATAAGGGGGATAGCTTTTGTCATGTTGTCTTGAGCACTGGGAGGCCTTGGGCCATCTCTGATCAGCATATCTGATTCCTGCATAACCCTTTGTCCAACCTTACTATGTTCATCCAAAATTGGCTTTGCAATTGGAGATGATTGTGGTGTCATTGTATGAGGAAGCCCTAAAAGCGTTTTTGTATATATAACCCAGTTGTCTGCAACCTGAGTTAAAGGGCCACATCTCTAGTCACTTGACCCTGTCCTCAAATACGTCCAGTTCCCATGCTTTGTTTTCATTGCACTGGCTCTGTCTTTTCATGATGTGTTTTTTTTTTGAATGAATGAATTGAGGGGGGAACATGCTGTCATGACACTTAATAAATACAGTATTTATTTGCTGAGAAACTCCAGAATGCTATTTTTAAGCAAACGTTGCAGCTGGCTTAACTGCCATACATCAGCGCAGAGAAAGCAGGTTAAATGCCACCCTCTGCCACGTTGCTGCATGAAAGAAAACTAATTGGCACACGATAAGCTGTTGTCTCAGAGTGAGAATAGAACTGAACGAACATTTGATCAGTTCAGATTTAATAAATATTGCAACATTTATATTTCAGGAAAAAGTAGACCACAACAGTAAAAGAGTGCCAGTGTTAAAAATTGTAGCTTATTTCTTCAAGAGTGGTCTCAGTGTTCTCCTCTTTCTTAATCTTCAATCCATTCCCCCCCCTCCCAAAAAGTTAGTGATGCTTTCTGAAGCAAATTGAATGTATTATGCAACTGAAGTGATGCCTTCCAAACCTATTCAAAAGTGTAAAGGAACCCATTGTATACCAGAACAGTCCCATCTTTGGGCTCTCTGTTGAATGAGCATGTGTGGTGTATTGGGACCAGTTCTATTTTTTAGCAATCGTGTAGAGTTTCCAGAGGCACATATTTGTAAACATTGGAGTAAGTTGATGCTTTGTGTTACTCTTCCAAAGCAATGATAGTTTGCTAGGGCCAGCCAGAGTCTGTTCTCATAACTTTTTCCAGTAACAATCCTGTACTGCTTGATAGGAACGCTGCTTGACCAAACTAGTTGCCTCGACAAACCTGGGGATTTTCTCAGTTCTGGTTTTTCATGGATGTCTAGGAAGAAATGAGAAGAAATCTGGGAACTTCTGATGAATTGGGTGAAAAATGGCTTGGAGGCATAGTTGCTGAAGGAGGGGGAGTACATTAGTCAGTGCACTGAGCAGCAAGAATTCAGTGAAGGAGATGGGGACATGGAGAGAAAGAGGGAAGGTAAGAGAGCATCCTCACTTAAGCCAGAGACAGGGAATGATGTGTGTACAGGGGTGGAAGCAGATGCTGATGCCTGGAAAGCAGTGTAGAACAAACCTTTGGGACAGAGCTCTGTGCTGTCGCTAGGGAAGATTGTCAAGAGAAATAGTCTGTGAACTAGGAAGGTCACATGCATAAGAATGTATGTTCTGGTGATGGTGAGAGGAAGTTCACACCTTTGTATTGAAAATATGTACTGTATGCTTTTTGTGCTTTTGCAAGCCAGCCAGAGGGCCACCACTTGGGGTGTGGAGTGAGAAATATGTGCTTTTCTATATACCTCCTTATGTTGTTGTCACAGGCCTAAAGTTGCTGGTAGAATCTTTGGTTATACTTGAAAGATAGCATCAGCTAGAGCAGTGTTCTTCAACCTTGGGGTCACGAAGCCTCAGTTATGGGGTCCTGGCAACTTATAGGAATGAAAAAGGTCGAATAACACTGGACAAGAGCACCATCAGATAAAGGGGAAGACAGCTGGTGTACCCCCTTCAAGTACCAGGAGATTGTGTCCCAGTCCTGCTCAGGTTCTTAGCAATTGTGCTACAATAGTTTTCACTAGTACCAGGCTTCATTGTAACTCTTTCTGCTCTCTCTAATAAGAATATTTGGTTAAGTGAGCGGTGCTGGGAAGGTGCTATGGGAGTGAGGAATGGGTGGTAACGATGGCAGGGAGTGTTCAGATAGGGTCAGGGGGAGGGGATGGGTGGGGTCAAAGGTAGGTTTCCAGTCTCATACTTTTGTTGGGGTTTTGGCACGAAAATGGTTGGAAGTAGCTGAGCTAGAGCAGTGCTGTTTCCACGTTCCTGGTAGCCTGGGGCAAAGCCCTGCACTGGGCTCCTTATGGCACCGCCTCTTGCTGGTGGCAAACAGAGGGTTCTGGAGGCAGCCTGCTGAGTGCTAGGCTGGTGCCTGACCTAACCTGGCTGATCACTAGTATTGCTCCTGAGCTAGAGCTCAAGTGCAAAAATTGTATAGAAGGGAAAAGAGGCAAGTGATGGAACCTGGTTTTACACTAACCTGCAGAGTTTATGCCAAAAATCAGACTTGTGAATCAACAGAAAGTTTATAATCCTCTACTAATTAGTATGTGTTCCCTTTTACAGCCAGAGTTGGGAAGACATCACTTATTATGTCGCTTGTCAGTGAAGAATTTCCTGAAGAGGTAGGATTTCATGCTGTCTGAAATTTTTTGATTAGAAAAAAAATGTTTGTTTTAAAAAGCCCTGCAAAAATAAAGAGGGTTAGGATACCTGCAAAAGAATAAAAAAGCAACAGACAGTTAACTGGAAATACATCACGAGAGAATAATTTTTAGAATATTACATTTTTCTGCTTTCTTTCCATTAGAAACTCTGAAAACGTAACCTTTTTTCTAGTATATATACAAATGTGACTGACTGTTGGAAGTGGGTTAATAGTTGTGTGAAGAATGTGAGACATAACAAGGTTTTTATATAACTGGCAGTTTTTTTCCTGCATGATGGAAACTTTAATGAGTCATGTTACAATGCCGTACTTAGATGTTGAATAAATATAGGAACATAAAATATTGCATATATTTCACTCCTACATCATAAACTTTGTTAACATTTTTAACTGTTTTCAAGACATTTTGCTTTTTATAAACCAAGGTTCCTCCACGAGCAGAAGAAATCACTATCCCAGCTGATGTGACCCCTGAGAGAGTGCCAACCCATATAGTGGACTATTCAGGTAATGCAATGTTTCTCAACATTTGTCCTCTGCAAGTACCACTGGAAGTAACTTCCAAGTTGGGAGACCAGATGTGACGCTACAAACATCGGTGAGAGGGTCAGGGCAGGCAGGATGGCTTTTTTGAGCATGCAAAGAGCACCCTCTGAAGGTCTGCTGAGCCTTCTACCACTGTTTGTCATGTCACATTGATGGTCTCACTGCCAAGTGGTGGGTGTCCGGGATTCTTGCAAGTACCACCAGACATTGCCTCAAGTACCACCAGTGGTACCTATATCACTGGTTGAGAAACACTGAGGTAATGCATCAAATAACCGATTTAAAGGGGGAAGGGAACCTGATTTCTGTTCCTGATGGGGTTGCTGTTCACCTGATCAGCTTTTAAAAGGAATGTGGGCAGAGTGTTTACATGGGAAAACAGAAAATAAAGCTAAGAGACTGAGAGCCCAATCCTATGCATGTCTACTTAGAAGTAAGTCTCATTAGAGTCAGTGGGGCTTACTCCCAGGAAAATATGGATAGGATTGGGCTATAAGGGCCCAATCCTGGAGTGCTGGAGTGAGCTTTCCAGCACCGGTGCAGCCACAATGGAACCCCAAGGTAAGGTAACAAATGTTCCCTTACCTTGAGGAGGCCTCTGTGACTGTGTCCCCACCACTGGATGCAGCTCATGCCCTGTTGGTACAGCTGCACCGGCACTGGAGAATTGGATAGGATTGGGCCCTGAGAAAGCTCCTTTCTCTCTCTTACCTGAAGAACCTAACACTCTAGTCTCTGTGGTTCATACATTTCTTACACTGAAAAACTGATATCTCAATTTAGATCCTTCCTTTGACCCTACAGACACCATCCATTACCCAGTCATACCTCGCATAACCCGGTACAAAGAGAAAAAAATGCTGGCAGAAAGCCTGCACTAGATAAGTGGAGCATGTCCTTCAGACACTCCTGCATATATCCAGTCCTTCTTGGCAGCTACATGTAGGTCATATGGCAGTTCAGATACCAGCTTTTAGGGAGAGAATTGAGCAGACTCATGGCGGATGTTATAACCTCTGCCAAGTACAGAAAGCCAGTCTGGTATTCCACCATCTGCTTACAGCTAGAAGATATCTGGGATTTAAGATGAATGAGAAAATCTAGCATAAAGCTGGCTAGGTGCAGAAGTGCATTACCCGCAGCTGAAAGTGGGGAGTGAACTTTATGTATTTTTAATAGGTGGAATTGCAAAATTTACTGCTGCTGTTAACTTGTGCTTATTGTGGGAGATTTTACCATTATGTTTGTTGCTTTTTGGTAAAATTATTGTCTTGTTATGGGAGTGTTTTAAGTGAGTTAGGGCACAATCCTAACCGACTTTCAAGCACTGACATATCTCTGCCAGTGTGGTGTGCCCTGCATCCTGCAGTGGTGAGGCAGTCAAGGAGGCCTCCTCAAGGTAAGGGCATGTTTGTTACCTTGGGGCTGCATTGTGGCTAAGTCAGTGCTGGAAAGTTGGTTCGGATTGCACCCTAAGTTATAGGAAAATCTTAGACATTTTGAAGCACATCAATAATTGTATAACACCATGTTGCTTGCCTTTTGGCACAGCAAAATGAGGCGATTTAACTTGACTGGTATTCTGTTTTTAAGACTCTTTGTAATCTGGAATGAACTTATTATGTATGTTTGGAGATGTAATTCTGCGTTTGAAATTTGCATTCCATCTTGATCACTGCAACTGCTTTCAAAGTGGAGGGGGGGAATGCACCGCAATAACTCAGTTGGGGTGCACATTCAGGACACTATTTTATGTATCAAGGATGAATACCAGCTTGATATTTCTGCACATTTTCAAGGTATGCATAATATAGTGGCTCCTTTGAAGACTGAAATGTTGGAATGAAACTTGGGATGCACATTCAGAATGCAGTTAGATCTCATGTTCAAACCCAAGCTTCATCTGTGCCTCCATTTCCAGGAGAACTAGAAGTAAGGGGGTCCTCTCAAATGCTGTGCTTTCCTATTTCAAAGTTGCAGTTCCTGTGCAGACAATCGCTGGATCTCTCGTCACCACCCATGGGATGCTCAAGACCGCGGTCACTTTTACAGCTTAGCTTGGATTATATAGAAATGGACACCCAGGTGCTATGATCTGTGTGATTTTGGCAGGCCTTTATTGAGATGGCTCTGCAAATACCAGTATTAAGGCTTCTATCGCATAACAGTGCATTGTACTGAAAGTCATGTAATTGAAATCAGTGAGACAAGTTAGTTGTGACTAGCATACATGTCATTACTTTCCATGGGACTTAGACATGACAGACTTTCTTTGGGATTAGGATGCAACCCAATCTGAAACATAACCTTTGTGCAGTTATCTCAGATTTGTAAAGCTCTCCGTGTCTTTTGTATAGCACTACTTTACCAAAAATCACTTTCTTGAACCTCTAGTAACTCTAGGAAAGGCAGCAGCTTTCCCTTTGTTGGTAGCAAAATAGTTCTTGAGAATTGTATTCAGGTAAATAACAGAAGCTAAGAATTTTTGCAACAAGGACTCCAAAGTTCTTTTGTTCTGTCGTGACATTGTTAGGGCGCTGAAGGTTAAAAAACATGTAGCCAAGAATTTTCAAGACATTTTTTCAGGACATTTCCCTTTTTATAAACCCAGTTTCCTCCATGAGCAGAAGAAATCATTATCCCAGCTGATGTTATGTGACCTAAGTATCACAGTTGAATGCTTGCCAACAGAGTGGACAAAAGTCTGTTTTAGGAATGCAATAAAGCTCTGTAGTAAAATGAACACATTTCTAGTTGTAAAAATTAAGAATTACCAAGAATTCACTCAAGGCTTGTTTTGAAAAACTGCAAATGGCTTCCTATGCTGAATATTGTGGGCAGTTTCTGAAAAATCCTTGTATAATGTGATTTCTGCTATAAATATATACAGTATTGTAAAAACAGTAGAATTGATTTTGTAGTTGTAGGAGGGTGGCATAGAGAATTTAAGAGACCTGAGCCGTAGCCTCACTTTTTTGTGCTATGGCACTTCAGGGCTGGAAGTTCCTGCTGCTAATAGAGGGTTATACTGATGTAAGGGATGCTTCTGCAAGGGGGTTCCTTCCAGCCATGGATTGCTGTAGGAGAAAATGTTGGAATACGATCTTTGGTTTGCAGTTAGAAGAGAGAGATTTGTAATGTTCTAGGCTAGGGGATGTGTATGTTTTAGTGATTCTGTCCTGTGGGCACTGATATCACTTCACTGGTTTATCCTATTACTATGTATGTAGTACAAAATGTCTTGTCAATAAAGATTAATGAATTTGCACTTGACAGAAATCACTTTTTAAGCTGCAAGGTTAATTAAAAATCGACAGATCCATCTTTTCTACCTCATAAATGTAATTTGTAAAATTGCCTGCACAATGCACATGAACAATGATTTTTAACTCTTCTTGTTTCATGAAGAATCTGAGCAAAGTGATGATCAGCTCCATCATGAAATATCCCAAGTGAGTACAATGTGCTTTCTTGTTTTAGCTGCATTCTAAAGCCCGGTGTCTGGGTGATAGTCTGTCCAGTGAAGGAAAGCTAGGCTTCTTTAGGTGTATTGGTAATGACTGTGAAGATTTCCCCTGGAGTAATTCGAAGTGCGCAGTTGTGAGTTTTCTGGAAAAATTTTGAATCAAAATTTTTTCTTAAATTTTCCCATGCCCTGAATTGACTGGGATCTGATTTAATATGTTTTTATATTTAGTAGACAAAATTAAAACATATGCCTTGTTAATTTTACATGCTGTATAAGTATCTCTCAGAAGGTTTGTCAATAGCCCAAAGTATTTTAACTGTAATAATTCATTAAGAAAATTCATTAAAGGACATGGGCAGGCCACTTGTATACACGTCCGAGAAATAAGTCCCATTGAGTTCAGTAGAACCTGTTCCTAGGCATGTATAAGACTGAAGCCAAAATGTGGTTTGAATGTTACATTCACATGAATTTAAAGCTTTACTCAAAAATTACTTTTGTTGGAACTCTAAAATTTAGTGATTCAATAGCATACATTTCCTTGCATGGTTTAAATTAAATATATGAAAGCACTGGAAAACATTCTATTTTTAGCATGCCCAAAGAGCTGCACATCAGTTATATAGGGCAAGTTCTCGATATAAATCCTTTTTCATGTTCTGCCCACACAGTCAATCAATGCATGGAAAGAGAATAGGGTCATGCCAGCTGGTTCTGCCTCTGAATTGCACATATTCAGCAAAAGGTAAGAACAGGTTCTGTGGGCTTGGAGCCAGATCTGATCTTTCACTATGTACATACGGAGCTCAGGAGCAGAGCCAGCAGACATACAGAGGTCATGGTGGGACAAGTCACTCATGAACATACTCTTCTTCCCTTTGTTTTGAATTTGCGAATGGAGCTTGGGAAAAGGACTGTTCAGGTCCAGCCTTGTTATACACGGATTTTTTGTACACGGGTTTGACTCAACATGAATGGCCCCTGCAAATGAGAAGGACTGTGCTGATCCCTGGAGAAGGGGAAAAATGTATCCCTTTAAAATCACAGTTTTAAAAAACAGCTTTTCTTACTGTTGTAGAGAAAGACAGTCATGCAAGCCATTACAGGTATAACCTAGTCATTCATAAATTTTTCTCTCTCAATGCAATGAGAAGTGCCCTTTAAATTAAAGGAAAACAGTTTAACAATGAGAGGGAAGAGGGCAGCTGACAATCCATCAATCATTCTCTCTTCAGGCAGCTTCATTCCAAGACCCCTCCCTTCCTCCTGACCATGTGAAGAAAGATACTTTGCATTGGTGGAGGGGTCGAAGTGAAGCCTACCTAAGCTCCTTGAGAGAGACTGATTGAAGGATTGTGTACTTAATGACTCTTTCTTACATCACAAAGGTCAGCGAGGCTGTTTTTAAATCACCGGAGCAAAGGAACTTTGTTTTTAAAATTGATTTGCTGTAGTGCGTTTTTTGCCATTCACTGAGTCCTGGGAAAGGAACCCTCTTTCAAATAATGAGATTCAACCTGTAGTTGTCTGAAAAACAATTACAACTTTGAAACTTCCAATTTGGTATTATGTTTTTTCATGATGTTGCTAATTTTACAAAACAATACATTTATTTTTTTAGGATTATAAAGCCTTATTTCCACAAATAGTAGTATAGGTGTCTGCACACTATGCCACCATCTTAAATGTCATGATTGGGACTTGCTATGTAGGTCAAATAAGAATTCACAATCAAGTTCCTAAACCCCATATTTAAAAAGTCTTCAAATTCTGTAGATCAGAACAATGCAAATACCGTCCTTTACAAAATATGTCTTTTTTTAAGCAAGTGCATATATTGGCTTGGATTCAGCAAACTGTTAGAAAACTGAAGCAGAACTTTCCTACCTCCTTTCTCCTGTGACCACTCCTATTCCCCCGCCCCATGTTCCTGATTGGAGAATCATCTGAAACCATGTGGGATGTCTTATTGAGGAGTGGAAGCAGGGAAAGTGAATTGGCATTAGTTGGAGATTATTTCTTCCCTCCCCACCCACTATGGTGGAATTATGGAAGGTAGAAGTACCTTCCCACTTGCAATTACTCAGCTGTATCCAAGTCAGTCCTTTCCGTTTGGCAAAAACCAGTAGGAGTATGATTGGTCTAAAAAAAAAAGAGGTGTTTTTTTCCTAGCTTCAGAATCTTTAGGACACATCTTTGTGCTTTATATGAAGAACATCTTCATTGAGGGTTTTTAGACTCTGAATCAAATGCTGTCTGAAGCATAGGTTTTCAGAGTCATGAACAAAAAAGTTATTTATATGTTCCCTGATGTAGTGTAGGTTGCTCTGAAGTGTCTGTAACCTTTACAGCTTCACGGAGAAAACATGATTTATTATTATTTTTGTTTGAATATGAATCCTGTTTTGATTCTAGTTATTTACTAAATAGTATCCACAGGCAGTCTTCTGACTGATATCATCCTAAGTTTTTGAGGCTTACATAATGCATGTTAGGATTTGTTCTAGGAAAACCCTGAAATGTTTGTTCTGTTTTTTTGTTCCAGGCAAATGTAATTTGCATAGTATATGCAGTTAACAACAAGAATTCCATAGATAAGGTAGGAGGAAAACATGTTTTATTTTCTATCTGATACACAAGTTGCAGCAACTTTGCCTTTGAATGTGCAAATTATGTTTTCAGATACTTAGACTCTTTTGGAAGATTAAGAGGTGATTTATTTCTGGCACTGCCAAATTCCTCCATCCCACCTTCATGCCTTTCCCACACCATCATGAAAAACATGCCGCAGTGACCTTCGTAGACTTTCTAGGAGTGAGCAATGCCATGATCTGCCTATGTCAGCATTTCTCAATGTTTGGCTCCTGCAGTACCATTTTGCATGGTCCACCAATTGGAAATTCCACCGGAAGTGACTGGCGATGTTGTCGTCACCAGTTGCTTCTGGGTTGGGAGGCCAGTCAACACACAAACACCAGTAGGCTCATGGTGGGCTCATGCGAAAAGCATGCACTGGAGCTCCGCCCACCAAGCCAAGTCTCCTACTGCTGCTTTTTCATGTTGCATTGTTGATCCCTCTGCAAGGCGGTGGGGATCTGGGGGTCCCATGCATACCACCGGACACCACCTTAAATACCACCAGTGGTATGAGCACCACTGGTTGAGAAACACTGGTCTATGTGTAATTAATTACTGTAATTTAAAAAGAGAGAGAAGCCATCCTTTTTTTAAATTTTTTTTTAATTTTTCCAGAAACAAAAATAACAAACACACATAACATAAACACAATATTAGAGGGTGCAAGATATCATACATCACTATAACTAATAAATCATTACATATTTCCTAATCCAGTTCCTCTTCTACATTAGCTTCTTAATATCATTTATCATATCATATATATCATATATACAGTATAATACATTCATCTAAATACCTTATCTTATACTTCTACAACTTTATTTTCAACCTGTTGATCCAAGCTCTCTAAAAATCTGTCCATTTCTGCCACATTCATTATTTTCTCTATTAATTCATCTTTCACTGGGATCTTTGTGTCTTTCCAGTATCTAGTATATAAAATCCTCACAACAATTAATATCATAATCCAATATCTAACATACTAAATTCTAACAACTTTTAATATCCTAATAATTACATATATCATTTCTCTAACATCCAAAATTAATATATCCTCATGACTAAATACATAAACATATACATAAACATCCAAAACAATATCACCTAAAAGTAATTCTAATTCATTAAAATTATCCTCTAAAATTCTAACATCTATTAATATCAAGCTAACTAAAATTTTTATACATATTACATATCACCTATAAAGCTTATAATCATTGTTATCTAATAAACTTTAATTTCTAACGTACAAAATTAGCACATTACTGTCTTTCTTTTTATCTATTCCCTTGTCTCCAGCCTAAATATCCACAGGTCTGCCAAATCTCTTCTCTAAACTTTAACTTTCCATCTTTTTTTCTAATAAATTTCACATGAATTCCTCTTAACAGATCACAGTTTAATGTACTCGCTCTTCTTTCTAACTCAACATCTTGATGAGATCTCCTTCACTTGATCATTCCAATCTATGTCAGTTGGTTGAAGTGTTTCTTCTTCCTTCACTTTATCAATCCAATCTGCATCAATTAGTAGAAGTATTTCTTCTTCTTTCTGGTCTGGTGACTTATGAGTCTTTATCTTCCAAGCTATCTCCATCTCTTCCAATTGTTTTGTCCTGTTTGTAAATGTTTTGGATTTATCTTCCATTTCTTTGCTCTTTGCTCTTTTGCTTTGCTCTTTTGTTGATACTCTCCTGTTTGTGTATTAAACTCATTTGTCTGTTGAATGAAGTTTTCCAGACTAATTTGGATTTGTAAATATCGATTTGCTTGTTGCTTTCCCATTTCCTGTACTTTTTCCATAATCCTTTGTTTTTTCTCATGTGATTCGGATATAGCATCTTTGAGTTGCACATTAAGATAATTTAATTGTGTAGTCAACACATCCAAACTAGCTTGAACCCGCAGATATTGATTCGTTTGTTGCTGTCCCATCGCCACTAATTTCTCTATATTGTATTGTCTGCTTCCATTCTTTCCCTTTCAGTTCCTCTTGTGTTAGTTTTCCCAAGCTGGACTTCGGGGCTGGAGAGCTCCTAACTTTCACTCCTTTTCCTGTCATCCTTTTTCTTCCTTCCTGTTCTTGTCCTTGTAGTGTCTTTTTTAGTCCTTCCTGTTCTTGTCCTTGTAGTGTCTTTTTTAGTCCACTGGAGCTCCATGCACTTGGCGGTGCTGGGTATCTGAGAAGTTGGTTACAACTCAGAGCACACCTATGGGAAGATGTGCCAATTCTGCACAACTATGGTAACAAGTGCACATTTACTGGGCACTTTTGTTTGCTTCTGTTCTGCTTTCCATGTATTTTCCGTTTCTCTAATCACAATGTTTGGGACCTGTCAATCCCTTAACAAAGAAGAACAAACCTAGTTTTTGTATTCTTACTCTAAAGGTTTGAAAGTATTGTCAATCAGCTGCTGACACTTGACCATCTTCTTTTCCTCTCCATAAATATATTTCCAACATCCATTTAGTCCAGAAGGTAGAAGACAGAATGTGAATATTAGTGCTTGATCAACAGAAAGAATAGTACAACTTATCTTACTGTTGCTTTTAGGTGACAAGCCGATGGATTCCTCTCATCAATGAAAGAACAGACAAAGATAGCAGGTATGTAAATAGCTGCATGTAAATATAAATAGATAAAATGCAAAGCTAATCCCAAACTGAAGCCATTATGCAGGTTTTGCTGATGCAATTTTTTTTTAATGCTATGACATAGGGCCCTGAATGCTACCACTACCTTAATACAGGTGGGCTCACATTATCTTTTATTATATACAGGTGGGCCCACATTATCATATACTCTATGGGGGGTTGGAGCCATCTGGACCCTCCAGTGGTAAGGGAAGCTGTGCTTTCCTTCGGAGGGTATTCTGAGGGTCGAGGAGGCTGAGCAAGGCCTCCCTGAACTCAGAATGCCTTCTAAGGTCTTTAGGAAGCCTTCATAGGTCACTTCCATTTTATTTTAAGGCCTTAGAAGGGCCAGGACTGCATACAGCCTCCCCGGCCTTCTCAACGCCCCTCGCCTGTGGAGGATTGTAGGGCACTGAAACCCACGAATTTCAGTATCTGAGGGAGGGTTGTGTTCTGGAACAGAACTTTGAATAATGCTTCAGCAGATGAACACTTATCTCTCCCATGTAGAATTTGTACACAGTTTATTACTTGAGAAGTCACTGATATATATAGATGTAGCAGTGTTTTAGGTGTGCAGTGGCCTCCAATGTTCTGGCAAATTTTAGTCAAGGAAGGGATACCCTCATCACATTGTGATTTACATGTTTTGATTTTTTTGAATTATTATAAGCCCATGTAGTTGAACTCTTATGCCTACTTGCTGAATATGTATTGGAAACTGAAATTACAATAGCATTTCAGAGTTAAATATACCCGAATTCATTGGGTACTTACTAGTGAATTTGTAGTATGTGCTTTTGTGCAGGATGTTCACGAAAATTCAAGGTTACATTATTTTACGGTTAACTTTTATTTCAAAACACATGTTTGATCTCTGGGAAATTTTGTATATGCTTGCTTCGGAGAAAGGTTGCGTTGGTTTCAATCAGTATCATAATTCCTAAAATTGTGGGATTGATATTTGATGGAATATTGAATAACTCTTGTTTTTATATCTCATTATGAAAATTTGTCTGAACATTTTTCAGGCTGCCTCTTATACTGGTTGGAAACAAATCAGATCTGGTTGAGTACAGTAGTATGGAGACCATCCTTCCTATCATGAACCAATACACAGAAATAGAAACTTGTGTAGAGGTAATTGAGACTTTGTCTTAGTATTCATAAATTTAATGGTGATTACTCTTAGCTTGAAGTTGTCTTGGGGTTGCAGAAGTGAGGGGAAGCATATGCTGAATTCTGCAAGTGACTAGAGCAGTGATTATCAACCTTTTTCATCTCATGGCACACTAGCGAGGTACTAAAATGGTCAAGGCACACCATCGGTTTTTTGGCAGTTGACAAGGCACACTGTGCTGTCAATGGGGGGTTCACATCTCCCAATGATCCTCTTGATAAATGACCCTCTCCCAAATACCTGTGGCACACCTGGGTACCATTCGCAGCACACCAGTGTGTCACGGCACAGTGGTTGAAAATGGCTGGGCTAGAGGAAAAAGGTCCATTTAAACTAGAGACTGTCAGCCCAATCCTATCCACACTTTCCTGGGAGTAAGCCCAATTGACTCTAATGGGACTTACATCTGAGTAGACATGCATAGGATTGGGCAGTGTGCCCCTTCTTTCTCAGGAAAAACAAGACAACCACTAGTTTGTTCCCTCCCTCCCATAATAGCCAGAGTCGGAGTGAGTTTGTTTACTGGTTCTTTGTAGGAAAGAACTCTGGTCCAACTGCCAGTTGACCTGAGAATCAAGGAGAAGGATATTCTGGCAGCCACTTGTCAAAGGCTAAGGGTCATCTGGTAGTTGTACCACCTCTGGCCAAGGAATATCAGACTTCTCCAGTTGACTGGAAATGCTTGTTTAAAATCCAGGTTTTTTGTACTATGACTATAAAACTGATCTTCCTTGTCTACTTCCTCCCTTCCCCTTCTGTGTTTTTCTTTTAGATTGTATGTTTGAAAGCAGGGCCTCATTTCTTTATTTGTAGTACTATCTGAAAAAACTAGTTTACTTTATCTGGTAATATGCTTCAAAATTACTAGACTATTTGTCTGAAAAACTAGGTGATATGATGATAATGCATGTAATTGAAACTGCCTTGATGCTGCCTTTTTAATACCTAAGTATTCTTACAATATTTTGTTTCACTCCAAGTATTTTAATCTACATTTTAAGTTTAAACTAAAATATCTGAAACTGCTAACAACAAAACCTTAAAAACCAATTAATAGCAGTGCAAGGTCACAATAGTTGCAGAATAAAAAGCAGCATTAAAAAATAAAATAGCAAACAGTTAAAACTGTTCAACAGCTAACTGTTCAAGTAAAGTCGCAATACTTTGAAATAATAATATTTAACTAAAAACTCTTGGTGCATATGTGTTAGGTTTTTGCTTCCATATTAAGCTTTCAGAGTGGCTCAGAATTTCATTTCTTTTTTTAGTGCTCAGCCAAGAACTTGAAGAATATATCTGAACTGTTTTATTATGCACAGAAAGCTGTTCTACATCCTACAGGGCCCCTCTATTGTCCGGAGGAAAAAGAGGTAATTTTCTACTTTTATGCAATACAAACCAGCTTTGTAAATCTTAGTAAACAAAATTATTCTTAATAAATACTAAACCGAAGTATCATTCTTTTAAATCTTAATTTGCTTTGGGACACTGAAACCACATCAATCACGTACAAAGATACCAATGTTTCACAAGGCCTACCTTTGAATTGAGGACCAAGATTTTAGTTCATTTAACTATAGCTTCCTTGTTTAATCCTAAAAAGGCTTTACGCCGTTGCCTTTAAACACTGTTCTGCTGTGCTCTAGAGTTGTAAAGCAGAGATTGACTGGAGGGCTGAGCTGTGCTAATGCCTCTGTTTTTAAACACGTTTCACAGCCCAGTCTTGTTTTAGTCAAAAGGCTACTTGCAGGATCAGTGCAAACTTTGTTGAATATTTAAGCTCTGCTTCATCTCAGTTGCTTGGAACAAGAGTAACAGAAGCAAAATAACTCAGTAAAACTAAATAAAATATCATTGTATTACAAGTCCACATTAAAATATCAGGTCTTTGGGTTTAAAACAATTTGAAATCAAGACAAAATATTGTTCCTGAAACCTCCCTGCCTCTTCCATTAGGAATGTCCCTGTTCTCCCCTCTTTCAGACCAGTACAACAATTTCTCTAGCATATGGAAAAAGTCCATATTTGCTATTTCATGATCATTTTTATGGAATATGCACAAGAAAAAAGGAATGGCTAGTGTGTTTGAGGATTATGATTAAAATTCTATAAATTCCTTTTGTGTGATAAGGGTTAGGATTTGCATATTTATATTATATTATATTATATTACGCCTTTCTCCCCAAAGGGCACCCAAGGCGTTATTGATGGGTAAATGCTAAACTGTCAGAAGAAATTAATCCCAACTCTTCACTTTTTGTCTCAATCTGTAGATGAAACCTGCCTGTGTAAAAGCTTTGACTCGGATATTCAGAATTTCAGATCAAGATAATGATGGTACACTTAATGATGCAGAACTCAACTTCTTTCAGGTAAATCGCTGCTAATTCTGTCCCTCCATAACATCAGTCGCAAAGAAAGTGCACCAACTGAATCCTCTGACAGTATTTTAATGCTGTGGCCACAATCTAGCCACTACCATGCTGTACAAGAGTGGGAATTAGTGGCAGCTAATTCTTTCTGGTGACTGCCCTCTGCTGTTCCAGAGGGGCAATCTTTGAGAAAGAATCTCCTGAATCTCTTTTCAAGATATAATAGGGCTGCAGTCAGGAGAGAGAGCTGAAAAGAGTTTGTAGCTTTGGATTCTAGTCATTATCTTGTAACCTCCTGTAACATAGCCTAAATTTTCATATTCAGAGCCTGTGTAAGCACGGCCTTAATTTTCCCGTTGAAGTATATGGGTCTTATAAGTGCTGGCAGGATTGTGTCCATAACTTGTACGCAGTTGTCGTGAACAGAAGCACTACATTCCTGATGGCAAACTTGGCTGTTGTTTGGTTATATGCTTTACCCTGAAATTCAGGAGCAGTGCTAGTGATCATAAAGTCTTGTACAAGTGTCTTCTTCTTCTCTCTACTGGCCAATGGAGATGTTGCTCCCAGAGTGCAGTAGGGTCTCCATCTAGGAGCTGTGTGGCTGCCCCATTGGCCAGGGGCATGAGGAGGAGGAAGTCATATTCCCACAGGCACTTATTTCTTTCCCTCCTCTCTACTGGCCAATGGAGACATTGCTCTTGGGTGCCAGTCTCTGCATTAGTGCACTACATTTGCTTTGGAGCAGGACAGGGCAGCTGCCCTCAGTTGACGACATACAGACATAGTCCAGTAAGCTGGTGGGTAAGGAAAAGTTGGGGGGGTGTCATGTGGGGGCTCTTTTAGGGGTGGTATTTTGTAGCAGTGAATTTGATAAAGCCATTTCTGCCCAACATTGCATATGTGCAACAGGGATCAAATGTGTACACCTGTGGGCTGGACAGAAATGGGTTAATTAAGTGAGATGTGAAATACTTATACACTTAGAACTTGTGTGTTGTGGCTATAGCCTTGGTTCACTTGAATACAATTATTATTTACCTTAGACAAGTGCCTAATTACCAGACTGTCTTAGAAGCTGTAATCTTGTCTCTGAATGTAGCCTTTGGTGCTGTGATGTGTTCAAGTCCGTTCTGCTACTTATTGTGTTACCAGTATGAAAACTGGGATTTTTCAAAATGAGATAATTGGGTGCAATAGCAGAAACTATATGCAACCCACTTGATCTGTATTTTCTGTATTTGGTCTGATTTGAAATATTTCTTATCTTCCTTAGCGAATTTGTTTTAACACACCACTGGCACCTCAAGCCTTGGAAGATGTGAAGAATGTTGTCAGGAAAAATCTAAGTGATGGAGTGGCAGATAATGGATTAACATTAAAAGGTAGGAACTAAGTGTCTTTGTGTTAAAGTGGTTTAGGGTTAGCTACTAATTGAGATGTAGGAGAGGAACACATTGGCATTCAACTTTTGAAGCCAGTATCTTTGAATAGTTGTGACTTGCATTTCACTTCAGCAGTATCTTTTTAAACATAGTAAACTTTGGGGGCCATTGCCCCTGAGGTTTCACAGTATAGCCTCCTCCCACATTTTTATAAGACTGTAATCCTTGAATAACTGTATCTCTGTAGGACAGTGGTTTTCACACTTTAGCACCAGGACCCGCTTTTTAGAATGAGAATCTGTCAGGACCCACTGGAACTGATGTCCTGTCCAGAAGTGACATCATCAAGCAGGAAAAGTTTTGACAATCCTAGGCTGCAGTCCTACCAACACATGCCCAGGAGTAAGCCCCCTTGACTATCATTGCTAAAAGCACATACAGAGTAGCCTGTTAAAAGTACAGATCTGTAGCATTAACCCAAATGCAATCACAGACCATGGTAGCATCAATATATGAACAATAAAATATTGAAATTAATGGAGATCCACCTGAAATAGGCTCCGTGGACCCTCCTCCCTCCTCACCCCAGCACACTGCCACAACATACCTCTCTCCACCCCCCGCCGGCCTCCCCCCTCCCCGGAATACTTTCTCCCCACCCCTGCTTACTATGCTGCGGCTCGGCAGTCCATGAGACTGCCGAGCCGCAGAGGCTGCGTGACCACCCCGCACTAGCCTAGCACCGGCCGGCGCTGGGCTAGCATGGGCGGGAGCCCGGCAGTGAGGCTCCAGCAGTGAGGCTCCCATGCCACCAAGCACAGGATTGGACTCTTAGTGGGTTCTGACTCACAGTTTGAGAAACACTGCTGTAGGAGATTCTTGCTTGCAGTGCATTCAAACATTGCTTGTACCTTCTCTGTTAAATCTGCAGATTCTAACAAATGCCACTGATGTGTGTGTTTAGCAACTTAAGAGTGTTCTCTTCTTCAGGCTTTCTTTTTCTACATACACTTTTTATTCAGCGAGGGAGGCATGAAACAACTTGGACAGTATTGCGGCGTTTTGGATATGATGATGACCTGGAGCTCATGCCAGAGTATTTATTTCCTCCGTACGTACCAGTGGTTTGTGTATTTTGCTTTAATTTGAAATACAATAATTTTTATTGGGCTAAAATGTCTGCATTGCAACCAGTTACTTGTATGTTCAGTTCCTGTAGCGTAAGAGTTCATCCAGAAGGGACCACAGGTCATTTCAGCAAGCATTATTTTCAGTACCGATTGGCCAGTTTCTGGGATTGGTGTAGTCTTCATAGTAACACCAGTGTCTAGAACTGTAGTGTAGATTTTTGCGTTTGACTAGAGGGACTAGTCACTAGAGGGACTTCCACATGTCATGAAATGGCTCCAGGCTGTCTCTTTTTGGATAATCCTTCCCCTCCCCACCCCCGTGAAATAAACAAATGGCAACGGGATGGTTGCTGAGTCACTACATTTACTCTGAGGAAAAAATCAGAAGTAAATTTAGATATCTGTCCACCTCTAGATCATGAAGAGCCAGGGTGATGTATTAACCAGGAAAATCGAGGTATCAAATCACTGAAGTTTACTGGGAAGCTTAAGTATGTGCATACATTTCTTCTTTTGAAATGTTTGAATTAAAAATATTTAGCTGGTTCATACCCAGTCCATTGAGAAATGTTACCTCCTTTATGCATGTATATCGTATAACCCATGTTGCATGTTAGTTTTTCTCAAATGATAATTACTGCATCAAAGATTGGAAGTTATTCATAATTTTTTCTAAGATGTTGTTTTCTGTTTAAGCAGGTTAAAAATACCATCTGATTGCACAACGGAATTGAATCACCATGCATATTTGTTTCTCCAGAGCATTTTTGATAAGCATGATTTGGTAAGCTTTTAATCTGATTTAGGGGCTATTTTCATACAGAGTGTTCAAAACAGCTTTCTAACTACATAATGTGAATGTACTCGCTGTGGCAAGTGGGGAGAGACCTGTTAGTCTAGGGATCAAAATACAAAGGGTTTTTCTTGATCTATTTCAGGGGATCTCAAATAAGATCACTATGTTATATAAATTAAATTTCCCTGGTGCAGACCGTCATGAGCTCTATTTGTGGAGGCAGGGCTTAATGAATTGTGAGGAAACAAGGACTTTATTAGAATTCTAATATTATTTTATTTTTCTTAATTTGTCCTTCCTGCTTTTTGTTCAGTTTTTAGCATTTGTGTTTATGTAGTTATTGCAAACTCACATCCATTTACTTTGTCATTAATAATTTCTGTTGCTCTGTGATGGAAGTAGGGGTAGGATGGAGGGCCAAACTGTCACGAGGCCTAGTGGATTGTGATGACACTGTTCTCCCACTTTTTTCCACTCTTCACTTTTTCTATTGGTCAGACTGGGTTTAATGAGAGTATTCCGCTACCACCATCCAAGGCTGGTAAGCCAGGCAGAAAGAGGTCACCTTGGAAAAGCCCTTCTTCAGATTAAACAAAGGAACCCCTAAAATCTGAGAGGTCATATTTTAAACCTAACAGTAGTGAAACAAGAGCAGTCTGATAGACTCAGAGAAATGAGCCCAGGCAGGTAGTTGGTAAAAAATAGTTAATTTAAAAGGCTGAAGAAGAAAAACAGTGCAAGCAGCGATTTCTGTGTAACTTTATAAAACCTAGGTTTGATAACGTCACAAGTTTGTTCAATTGGATGAGTTACAACCACCTGGACATTTGGAGTTGGAGTGCCCTGTAGGCTGGCACATGCCAGTGTCAGCTGTAGGGGTGGCTCAGAAATATGACTCTTCTATTACAGCGCTGCATTCAAAGAGACCCTTGCAGAAGGATGTCTCAGCACTCTGGTTTAGTAAACTAAACGCATCACAGAAGCCTTTGGATGGTTGGGAGAGTCCAGAAATAGGGGAAGGTGACCGGTTTTACTACAAGCATTGTCAGTGTTGATGGCACTTTGCAATAGGATTCAGATCCCTGCTGTGAGGGTTTTGCCTGCTAGCACAGACATGGGGGAGACAGAGGAGGGGGAGGGGAATGGTGCTAGGAAAGATGCGAAAGAATATGTGACTTCATCTTTAAGTTTTTAAGAAATTAAACTCATTCTTGTTAACGTAAATAAATGTGGTTAACTGTAAACGGCACCCGTATTTATTTTATAAATCTGTTTTCAGGATCGTGATTGCGCTTTATCTCCTGATGAACTCAAAGATTTGTTCAAAGTCTTCCCTTATATGCCGTGGGGACCTGATGTCAACAGCACAGTGTGTACAAATGAAAGGGGTTGGATAACGTATCAAGGATTTCTCTCTCAGTGGACGTAAGTGCAGCTCATCTATACTTAAAGTCCAGTGCTTCCATATTCATTGTCAGAGGACAGTATGATTGGGGGAAGGGGAGACCAGTATAATCAGTAGCAGGGCCAGTCTTTTGTTGAGGCTACCTGAAATCGCCATTTCAAGTGGCAAGTTATGGAGAATGGTAGATGAAGAGGAATGCCTCACCAAACTGCTTTAAACTCCCTGATCCCCTTTCCACCTGCTGGCATGAAAGCCCACCTCTCCCTCCAGCACTGCTGGAGGAAGAAGGAAAAAAAGCTACTGCCACCTGGTTGCTTAGGAATGCAGCTGGGTGGGCAAAGAATGGTAGCCTACACCCGCATGAGTTCTGGTGCTGTTGTCTTCCTCCACACTGTTCTTTTAGAAATACAGAATGGGAGGAGCATGGGATGGGTTCCTGATTGCAGCAGTCTGCCTTGCCTCTCCTTGTACACCGAGCTGCTTTGCTAAGCCATTTCGGCCCCATTTTGCATATACGCAACCGGGACCAAATGTGAACACCTCTGGGTCAGGCAAAAATGGATTAAGCTGCCAGGTGGGTAAAGAGGAAGGGAAATGGCAGTAGTGGGGTAAGGTAGCTATTTTTATTTATTTCTTAGGAAGTACATACTAGTGGGGTGGCAGATATGCCCCAGTTCAGGCCGCAGATCTATTTAAGCCGCTTCTGATCAACAAAATTACCCAACAAGGTAATGAACCACTTCAGGCTCCAAGTGGCAGATTGCATGACTGGTGATTTTAACCCCCGTCCCAGGTGCCCTATCCAGCATTATCAAGGTTCGAGTGTTTATTCTTGATGCTTAATGGTTGAGGCAGGGTTAGGATCCGCCCTGCTGTCTAATGGTTTCCATGCCTGAGCTGCTCTGGGTGATCCTGAGCATAGCTTTTGCATACCCTAGGCTGGGAGACTTCCATGTGCATGTCAAGGTCCCCAGAGTGTGACTAGCTCAGAATTTCATAGCAGCCAGTCTCAATATCTGGCTATATGCCTCATACTGAACACAGACTTTGGACCGGGTCCAATGGGGCAGTGGGCAAGTTGATGTAAATCTCCCTAAGTTACATCACTCCTTCATCATGAACAGATTGCTAACTAATAAATTTAGTCTTATCAGAGCACTTTTCCACCACAGATGGAGGGGGTCTATTTGGAAGCTCCACTCCTAGAGGCTTATGGCTTTGGAGGATTTTCCTGCCAGTAGGGCCAGTAATTGTACCATGGCTTCAGCTGGCCTCTGGAATGGGGAAATGACTAGGGCTTTTGATCTAATCTCATTTGTAGGGCCAAGCCAGCATCCTTGTTTATTGGAGATCTGCTATCATTAAAGCACTAGAACAATTGAACAACAGTGGAGAAAAACTTACGATGGGTCAAATTGAACATGGACTGGAGTCTTTTTTAGGGACACTCCATACCAGAGTAGTTGAAAGACTCTGCTCTCTTCCTCTCCGCGCCTTCTCCCATATGAAGTTGCCTTCCCTCTAAGATCAACAAGAGGTCTTCTTGCATTCCCCACTATTGGCAGAGGTCTATTGGTAGTGACACATGAGGAGGCCTTCTTCACAGTGGTATCCAGTCTCTGAAACTCGGCCTTTGGATTTGGGAGCTAGCTCCATCACTGTTCTGATGATATTCTTGTTCTGCATAGTTTTTTGGCCCAAGTTTGTTTGGTTACATGTAAGCTACTGTGATGCTTTTAATTGTATTCTTCTATTATTACCACTTTGGTTAGTTGAGTTGGCACTTCTTGGCACTTCCTGAATTCAGTATAGATAGACTTATTATAGATAGACAACAGTAAGTCTATCTATACTGAATTTATTTTTATTTATTGTACTATACTGCTTTGTCATTGTATTATATACCGTAATATATGATATATGTTGAGTGTCTTTCCAGTGGGAGGGAAAGGTGGGATTATTAATAAATGACTAATGGTCCCCCACTAAATAAAGCTTCCTCATAGAGAACACAAGCATATTAGGTTAAACTAAATCTTTCTCCCAGACAGGTTATTTTGCTGTAGTTGGAGACGTGTGTGTGTTGCTGGGGAATCATTCAAGTGTGTCTTTGATCTGTCTTAATGACATTTCTTCCTGAGCCTGCTTCATAAAGCTTGCAGTAGACATTAGATGCAGCAGATAACACATCCAAGACTAGAAGTCTAACTGAATGGCCATGCCCTCTGCAGAGACAGTGAATGCCCTTCTATGGCCTTTACTGCTGTCTTGCAGACTTCTTGCATCCATAGACGTGGAAGGTCGAAATCTGGTGTGCAAAACAAAGAATTGGCATTTCCATGAGTTTCTCTACAGATCTTTGTAACTGTAAAGATTTTTGCTGCATATTTGTTTGAAAAGTGGTATATAAATACTGTTAATATTTGACCACAACTCAGTGAATTTTGTGAACTTAAGAAATACTTTTTCTCTCTTTTAGACTAACTACATACTTGGATGTACTGCGCTGCCTTGAGTACTTGGGCTATTTAGGATATTCAATATTGACTGAACAGGAATCCCAAGCTTCAGCAATTACAGGTAACAGCCTGTACATTATGGAAGGTTATTAGGACGAAACTTAAGTTTTTACTCTCTGGCTACCGTTTTTTTTCTTTCAGCTGAGTATGTAGTTAGAGAATTAAAGGGAGAGAGTCTAGAGGGCAGATGTCTGAAGGAAAGGGGCAGAGTAATACTTGAAATAATATTTGTGAAGCTGAAGCCCCAGCTGCATGTCATTCAGGACACTAGCTCATTTATTCATTTATTATTTTTCATATTTTTATGCTGCCCTTCCTCCAAAGAGCTCAGGGCGGTCTACACAGCTGCTCCCTCCTTTTGTCCTCACAACAACCCTGTGAGGTAGGTGAGGCTGAGAGAAAGTGACTGGCCCAATGTCACCCAGGAAGCTTCATGGCTGAGGGGGGTTTTGAACCTGGGTCTTCCAGGTCTAAGTCCACCTCTCAAACCACTACACCTCCCTGGCATATCCTTCATTTGTCCAGTAGCATCACTGAAAGAACACAAGATGTGCTGTCATGATAGTGTTTTCTCACTCTTTACTGGTTGTCGTGTGCAGAGTGGGTGGGTAAATACTAATGCAACAGCATTATATATCACAGGGGTTTTTATTTTCCTATAATAAAGGGACATCCCTCCCTTAGAGATGCCCTCCCTTAATGTGTAGTATGGGCTTGAGAGGGTACTTTGGAAAGACAGAGATCTGAGGAAAAGGTTTGGGGATTGTTGGCCAAGGGAGCATAGGGTTGCCAGGTTTGGATCTTAAGAGTCCTCCTGGGTCCTTAAGTGTGGCATATAAAGGAGACTGCTGCCAACTCTTCATTCCACCATCATGGAAGCATTATGACTGCCAGTCTTAAGAGTATAGCAAGGGGGGAAAAGATAGTGGAGTGGGCACTGAATCTTGCATATAATTTGAGGTAATTTGGTCATAGATCTTCTAGTTGAGAAGCATTGACTTTGCTCCTACTGTCCTTTTTCCTGAGGCAGTAGCTCAGTAGTTGGCAATTAGATGGGCCAAACCAGCACCAATCGCTTTGTCCAGTGGTTCCCAAACTGTATTCTGCTGTGTCTGAGGGCGCTGCGGCCAACTCACAGGGACACCATGGGATGTCCCTGGCGGCCTCATTTTCCCAGCTGTCCTGGGTGCCACCATCTTGGACTGTGCAAGATCTCATAATTCTCATAAGATCTAAGATGGCAGCTGATAGGAGAACTGGGAAGAAGAGGCTACTGCAAAAGAAGGGCACTGTGACCACAGTAGGTTAAGAACTGCTGACGTAGTCGGTGGGGCCATGCCATACCACTTGTTATTTCCTTGTTTTCTCCTTCCTTTGCTTGCTATTTCCACCCAGGTTACTTGTAGAATGACGGTGAAGCCCCATAAGAGCTTCACCCCCCCTTTACCCGGCACTCCAGGCAAGCCAGGCTAAGGCGGGAAAGTGGGAGCACCTCATTGGCTGCTGCACAAGTGGGGGCTGGGTGGGCTGATGTCCTGAAGGCTGCATGCCTTCTGGAGTCAGTCTGCCAGAATTTTCAAGCCCTGCTCTCCCTCCCATGAACAGTCTGAGATTAGCTAGTCGCTCTTTCAAGGAGCCGGGTAGGAATTTTTTGTCACCAGCCTGATTGACCTTAGCTGATGATTTTTTCATCTACCCCAGACTGGTACAGTAGGGTGTTGGGTTATATGTTTAGAGTTATTTGCCTTTGGTCACTTGGGCAGGTGATGTGCAGGCAGTGTAGCCAGGGTGGTAGGGAATCTGGCATACATTCTGAGGTCAGCAAAGTTGGGGGGTGAGCTGCTCAGACAATACTTATCTGGGTCACTGAGGCTGGCTGGTGAGCCCCCTGGCTGGATTGGGCAAACAGTTGCCGTGGCCTCTGGGGTATCTGCTCGTCCAGCTGCCTTGACCCCTAGGGGTTGGTGTTGATAAGCTCTCTCGGGCGATGACTGAGGGAGCTTAGAGCCAGGATGTGATGCCCATGTAGCCTGGGGGAGGTAGACAGCTAGTGCTGTTTCCTGCAAATTTAGTAACCCGCACATGGGGGGCGTTTTAGATTGTTTATGCCCTGGTGCAGATTTTCTGATTGTATTAATAAAGTTACCCTTTATCCCAAGCCTTTGTCTGGTGTGCTCATTTCGGAGCTGCAAGGGTAATGGAAGGCTCAAAGGGGGGCAGATGATGCTCCAATTGTCATATTAAAGTACAGCAACAGGGGCCTCAGCTAACGTCCCTGAAGGTTTCCATGTTCTACTGTTTTCTTAAAATTGTGACCAAATACCCTATAGGTATTAGTTCTGTATGTACTTACACATACAGTTCTGTATGTGTATTAGTTCTGTATTAGGCTATAGTTCTGTATGTACTTACACAGGAGTAAGTCTTACTGAACACAATGGGGCTTACTTTTGATTAACAAAAGCATCTGATCAGTTATTTTTGATCGTCATCCAGTCAGGTACATAATTTGTAAAAATAGGTACTGAAATTACTCTGTTCTTGCAATGCACCTTTTAAAAATCTCTGCTTGTTGTCTGTGTGAAATCTTTGTGAAATCTACTGTTTGTCTTTTAAGTAACTAGAGATAAAAAGATTGACCTTCAGAAAAGGCAGACCCAGAGGAACGTGTTCAGGTGTAATCTAATTGGAGTGAAAGGCTGTGGGAAAAGTGGAGTCCTTCAGGCACTGCTTGGAAGAAACTTAATGGTAAGAATCCTGTTCCTGATCCACAAATATAACTTGTTAGAACTGAAACAGGACTGCAGTTAGGAAAAAACAACCTGTTAGAGTAGCTTTGCAAAGCTTGGTAACTTTGTTACAGGCTCTTAAAATCATTTTGTCCACCTATTCCTTCTCCTTTTTCATTCCCTCTTCACCTATCTGCCCCATCATTCTGTGGTGCTAAAGAGAATTGGACTTTGTTGCAGCTATTTCTCTAAAAGGCTTGGAAAGGTGGCCTATGATTTTGGTAAAAACCTAGGCAGACTGTGAAGTCTTCCGTAAGGGCCTGTATGGATGGGTAATCAAATGGCAAATACCGTTTTGTGTCAAAGTGTAAAGTGATGCACATTGGGGCAAAAAATCCCAACTTCACATATACATTATCGTTAATAATTATTACATATGTATATTAATAATATACACACACTGTGCTGTGTGTGACAAATCAGAAAACAGTTCTTGAGATTTTGATGGTGTGGAGACTGACCCTCTGCTGCAACTCTGTGCAGCACAAGTGCTGTTTGAGCTGGCTGGAAGTTTCCAGCACAACTGAGTGCCACAGGAACTGTGGAAGCCAGCAAGGGCTGGGTGAGCCAAGCAATTAGAAAGGGATGGGGTTCAGGGAGGCAGGCAGAATGAAAAGGGGGAGGGTCATGCAGGGGTGAGGGGATCTGGAGGAGGCGGCACAGAGTGAGGAGGAGTGTGAAAGGGGAAAAGATATGAGGGAAAGAGGAAGAAGGAAGAACAGGGGATTACCAGGGTGTGAAGAAGCAGGGGCAGTAGGAGGTAGGAAGAAGAGGCTTTCTCCCCTGGGTACAGACAAAGGGGACTGGCCCAGCTCGTGGCACCCTCTGCCTATGACAAGAGACATCCTCCTCCAACTGATACCTGGGGCATAGAGTTGGTTGCCCTATCCCATATAAACCTAGCAAGAGGTTGGGCCCTATTCAGTCTGGCCTAGTTGTTTCCTTTGCTGGGCAAGTCTTTTTTTGCTGGATAATCAATGCAGCATCAGTGCAACAAGCACACACAATTGTGCAATATTACAGTTCTGAGAATGCAGCTTCCCTCCGCTTAACTGCTTTGGAACATCCTTGCAGCCTTCTCAACTGAGTATCAGCTTGCTGATTCTGGAAGGTACTATCTCCAGTGGGGAGGCCTCAGGCAATTGCGGTTGGCCTTCTGAAGGAACCAGTGACAATGTGCAAGAAATAGGAGAGCCCCTTTCCTGCAGTAACATCAGCCTCATCCCATGCTCTCAAGCTGGAATCCAGACCTATGCATTCCAGGTGGTGAAAGGGCATCATCCTTCCTGTGGGCCCACTCCCTTTGCGGAGGTATCCACTGGGTCCACTCTTCAAGTGAATATTTGCATGTTGGCACTCACACCAGAACCATGCCTCTTGATGCTGCCTCCTAGGGCTAAAGTTTGGACAGCTGGAGAAGTCTGGGGTTCCCATTGTCTGCTGGGGCCCAGTATTCAGGCTTGGTTGCACCACAGCATGGGGATGCTTCTCTTTTTGAGCCAAGGCTGAGGATCACTGGTAAAGAGGTCTTCATGCTTCAAGAGCATCCCTGCAAGCTGTGTGCACAGGATGGGCATTCAGGAGCTGCTGCTTTGGCTAGCAGCCTTAAGGAGAACAATGTAAAGCATGACCTCAAGAGCCCATGTAATGCAGTAGCTGCCCCAAAGCCAGAGCAAAGCTCCAGGCTGCTTCTTACCCTTTTAGCCTTCTGTCAGCCCCAGTAGACAGTGCCTGTTATTTTCAATGTCCATTCTATAAAGGTCTGTTAAATCACAGGTTCACTGTATACTTCCGAATGCAAATTGCAAGCAGTTGTGGACCTACCATTGGGTTTGGTGGGGCAATTGCCACAGGCTCAAGCCGCTAGGACCCTGCGGAAGCCTCTCTGAGGCTCCCAACGGGGTTGGAAACTGTGCTTCTGGTTTCTGGAAGCACAATTTATAGAGTCGGGGAACCTCAGAGAGGCTTCCCCAATGCAGGCTAAGGTTGCGTGAGTCTCCATGAGCCTCAGGTGACTAGTGGGGGTGGATTTTTGCACAGAGGGCAGCAACAGCCCATGGGGGGCGCCATCGCGGACCTTTGATCCAGGTACGGGGCTGGGGAAGTCCAGCACTGGTTTCAAGGGAGACCTGTGGGAGAGAAATGTGCCTTTTTCTCCTTGTGGGATTCTCGGAGGCAGCTGATGGGCTGCTGTGGCGAAACAGGATGTTGATTTGGTGAGCCTTTGGCTGGATCCACTAGAGCTTATTCCTTGAGTTGGATGAAGCACTGGAGTGCAGATGCAGCTAATTACTCTGAAACCCTGAATGATCAGGAGAGGTCAGCTGCACCTGCTCCCCAGATACCTTTCTGGCTAAGGAATGAGCATTGCATAGTGTGCATAGCATTAAGAACATAAGAACAGCCCCACTGGATCAGGCCATAGGCCCATCTAGTCCAGCTTCCTGTATCTCACAGCGGCCCACCAAATGCCCCAAGGAGCACACCAGATAACAAGAGACCTGCATCCTGGTGCCCTCCCTTGTGCATCCTGGTGCCCTCCCTTTGCATAGTGTGGCTTCCTGTACACCACATGTCAACATTTAAAGATATGGGGAAATAGCCACTGTAACTCCTCGTGAATCATGCATTTGAAAGAGCAATATGATACTTTTTTAATAAAGAAAATGAATGTGAAGATTTCACCACACACTAATACCTACAATATACTGGTTGTATACTGTGATTTTTTTTCCTTAACCCATTTTTGCCCGGCCCACAGGTGTACATGTTTGGTCCCTGTCGCGTATATGCAACATAGGGCAGAAATGGCTTTAATAAAATCTTCAACTGAAAAATCCCTCCTTTTCAGACAATGCATGATATATATTATGATCTGGTTGAGGAGGTCAGATCAGCTTGCTAGATACATACATTTAGTTTTCAGGAAGTGAGTATTTGCTGTTTAATATCTGAATTTTAATATACTTTCAGAGACAGAAGCACATACGTCCAGAACACAAATCTTATTATGCAATTAACACAGTCTATGTATATGGACAAGAAAAATATTTGCTGGTAAGGAAAGTATTTGCTGGTGATATTACTGTACCTACATATGAATGTGAAACAACTATTTTTATGATTTTTTGGAGCGTCAACAGTATTGTATTAAAGTATTGCAATCAGTTAGGAATCGGCAGATGAGAAATATTTACTTGTTATGCTGCACATATGTGTATTTAGGATTCAGGATATTATATTAGTGTGAACATTAAAAACTTCCTGCTGTTAGAATTTGAAGCCACTTTCTCTCATGAAACTTCTTTATAGAGATCTTTGGCTTTGTCAAAAGCTTGACATGTACAGTAGTATTGTATGGTGTAAAATTTTATCTATATTGCACCAAGACTGTTGGTGGTGGTGGACCTCTACAGGCATGTGGAAAGAGAGACCTTATCATGGAGCATGAGTGATGCAGCCTTTACTGCATCAGCTATGTCCTTGCTACATGCCTCCTCTCAGCAGCTTCAAAGGTGGCACTATCATGTGCAATTCCTAAATTTGTTCCTACTCCAGTGCCAACCTGCTGCCATAGCTGCTTGAGCTTGAGTGATTTGCTGCCTTGGAACTAGGAAGTAGTGATATGCAGTGTTAAAGTGGACTTGTTTGGAGGCAATAAACTGAACCATATGTTTTCAAGCTGTGCAACCAAGCCTACAATTTATCCCAGTATTGGTGATGTGTATGGATGAATTGCAGTGAGACTGTGTAGGCATCTGGTGTCTATATAAATCTCCTATATCAGTGATTTTAGCAGCAGGACCCACTTTTTAAATGACACTCTATTGGGACCCACAAGACTTTAAAAAAATCTAGAAAGTAAATATTTTTACTTATTTACACATAATAATAACCAGAAAAGCGATGCTCCAACATTTTTTCTCGCTATATTTTACACAGGCTTGCAAACTGCTGGAGCTTTGCAGGGCAGGTAGCAGCTATCTGATTTTTGAAAAGCCTCAGGACTTAGTTATCTGATCCTTCCATCACCTGTGTTTTCATTGAAGGCTCTACTCAGCTGCTGTGGGACCCATCAAAATCAGGTCCGGACCCACCAGTGGGTCCTGGCCCACAGATTGGGAACCACTGTCCTATATGCATCCTGCAGAATTGGTAGGAAAATGAGTAGGTTGATTGGGGTCTCTTTCTGTTTTTCCAAATGTGAAAGCAAGACATGTGCTTGTAAAGTATATTACATGATTATTAAACTTCTCCTCTTTCTTCTCAGTTGCATAATGTTTGTGAATCTGACTTCTTATGTGATGCTGAAATCATGTGTGATGCTGTATGCCTAGTGTATGATGTCAGCAACCCCAAATCCTTCGAATACTGTGCCAGGATTTTCAAGGTTTGTATTTCATGCATGTGTCTTGGAACAACAGTTAAAAATCTGGAAAATAAATATCCTTGGAATGTATCTTAGCTATATGATAAATAAATCTTTGAGAGATCTGCAGAGGTAATGTGAAAATCTGTTTGTTAATTTGATAGAAAGTGATTGTCTTCTTTCCTGCCATCAGGATGTCACATAGCTACTGTGTACATTTTAACCAATATGGTGTCATGATTAGAATGTTTATCTCAGACATGGGAATCCTTGCTTAAATTTCTGTTCAGTTTCTCTCTTTCTTGGTACAGCCTACCCTACAGGGTTAGTTCTTGGGGCACAATGGCAGGAAGGATGACTGTATGTCATACTCTGAGCATCTTAGAACAAGCGTGGGGAAAAAATGTAAAAATGTTTTACTAATCAGTGAAAAGAAATGGATGGTAGGTTGAATCTTCACACACAAAGAAATTCCTACACTAAAGTTACTTCTGCATAAGAATTTTCAAGAATCTGAAATCTAGGTTATGTGCAGCTAACTTTCATGTACAGGTGCAACCTATTTATCCACAGATTTTTTATCTGCGGATTTGTCACACACACCTTTGCCTTCTTTGCCCTTCGCTGGCATCTGCTCCGTTTCCAGGCAGACCAAAACACTGCAAAAAGGCTCCGCTTTGCCCAGGCAAGGAAATAGCCCTGGAGCCATGGAAGTGGTTCCCCTTGCAAAGGAACAGTAAGACTCCTGGAGCCCCTGAGCCAGCAAAGAGGCTGAAGAGGGGGAGGGGGGGCAGAAAACCTCTGTAGCCAGAGCACGTGCAGCAAGGTGGAGCACTCTCTCTCTGTCACTCACACACACACACAGGGGCAGGTGCAGTAGCAACAGAGGGGATTGCTTTAAAAAAACCCAGGGAGTGTTTCCCCATTCCTCCCCCTGCCCATGGTGCAGGCTCTCTGTGCTCTAGCCTACAGAAACGAAACAGCCCAGCAAGCAACCCCTTCCCAGCAAGCAAAGCATGAGATTTAGGCTACAATCCTCTCCACACTTTCCTGGGAGTTAGCCCTATTGACTAGAATGGGGCTACTTCTGAGCAGAAACGCGTAGGACTGGGCTCTTAAAAGCTCAGCATCCCACCTGTGACAGCTGGCAACGGGGGGGGGGGCTGAGTACGGGGTGGGGTGGAGGGGAGGGGACTGATAACAGCTGCCTTAGCTTCCTTCCAGCCCCAAATGTCAGGTTGCAGCGTATTTGCTTAACTCCATGGAATTTAGCACAATGTGTTTTTTGTTAAACGGAACAGAACTAATGCGGATAAATAGGCTCCACCTGTATAATATGTTTGTATGATGTTGTGGGAATCTACTACTTGCTGTGGCTTCTTGGCACAAACAAAAGCATTTAAGATCATCCCACAGGACAGTTTATTGTGGTTTGTTTTTTTTTTCCTTTGTGAATACAGTTCTTACCATAAGGGAGCTTTGTACAGTCATTTGAAGTTGCACAACATTTTTCTTCCAAATAATTTCTTATTTTATAGCATTATTTTTTGAAGTGCTGAAATGCCATTTGCTAGCAGATGAAAATGCTTTTGCAAGATTTGAAAACAGAATTAAAAGAAGTTAACCTGATACTGAAACCCTGAGGGTCAAATTAGATACGACTTCAAACAAGCTCTTTGACCTTCCATGTTTTGTGTTCTGTAAATAGCAGCTGCAAGTGGTGGGGGATGACGACAAGGGACAGATTGCTCCTGGAGGAAGGCTGCCTTTGTTACCAGTGAGGCCAATGACAGCTGTGGAAGGCCCCCCCCCCCCACAGTGGGACCATAGTGAACAGAAAGGGTTAATCCACAAAGCCTTAACCCAGATTGGGGTCCCCATGACTGTTAATTACCAAAATAAAAAACTACAGAAGGCCCAAACACCATGTTTAAGCTGTTTCTGCCCAATGTTGCATATATGCAACAGGGACCAAATGTGTACACCTGTGGGCCAGGCAAAAATGAATTAAGGTTGGCCATGGCACACCTTGAATTGTATAAAATGACTCGACCAATGTGCTGAGTTGTGTGCCCTTAAACCCACTGTCTTATGTGAGACTCGCCCTCCAGTTCTACAATGCAATTCAGTGAATTCACTAATTTCATAAAGCCAAAATAGAAATGTATGCTTATTATGAAAGTTATTTTTCTTTTTTGAATGATTAGGTACAGTCACTAACTTTTAGGCTGCAATTCTGAAAACATTTAATAGAATTTAGATTCCACTCAAATTGGTGGGAATTGCTTATGTATACATATGCTTAGAAATGCACTGTAAGCTTCTGTGTAAACAATTTTGCCGCACGAACCCCTTTGCTGTGGCCAGGGTTCGACAAGTACTTAAGCTTGTGCTTCTCCAGTTTTGCCTTCCTCGTTTATATAGCTGACCCCCACTTCATACTGTAAACTGCTTTAGATGTTTCCTCAGTTTCAACAGCAGTTTGCCATGTTGCTGTGCTTGAAGAAAAACAAGTTTAAAGATCTTTTAGGCTTATATAAGTCACCTTATGGTTCTGTCGATCCCAGTTAATTTGTAACATTTTTAAAGGACTTATATGCATTTTTATAGTCTTTTTAATGTGTGTGTGTGTGTGTTTATTTAAATATTTAGCAACACTTCATGGACAGCAGGATCCCTTGTTTAGTAATAGCTGCCAAGTCTGATCTGCATGAAGTTAGACAAGAGTACTGCATTTCCCCAGCCGACTTCTGCAAAAAACACAAAATGCCTCCACCGCAAGCCTTTTCTTGTAACACAGTTGATGCACCAAGTAAGGACATCTTTGTTAAGCTGACAACGATGGCCATGTATCCGTAAGTATCCCCAGCACCCAGATGTCCATACTGCATGGATCGCAATACCTGTGCATGCTGTTGTTGCCATAAGGATGGAACTCTGTGCCTCACTGAAATGGTGTTTAGCAACAGAGGGAGATGTTAGTGATGCGACTAAAATGTGATCATTTGACAGTAAATCAACCAAGGAATACAAGTAATTTCCCTTCCAGGAAGGACAAAAAACTCCTGTGGGCCAGTTATTGCACATAATGTGCATTTTAGAAATATGCTCAACTAAATTGCAGAATTAGATACCGCTTAAAGACGTGGGGTTCTATTCTCTCCATGTTTGCATGCATTGCATTACTCATTATCATTACTCACTCATTAATATTGTGAGCATGTCCAAGGTTGACCCTTGTTAACGGGGGGAGAGTATAATTAAAACGTTAGTATCTGTGTTTGATGTCACTTGCCCATTTACAAAAATATATTTAGTATAAGAGGTTAACCTTAACACATTAAATTTAGACCATTGCTATAGAAATTGGCGCTCATGGTGGTATCCGGTTATCATTGTGTTGAATTAGCCAGTACATGCATGATTCCTTCACAGGCCCTTACGTGTCTGAACCAAGATTCAGAAAAACATGCAGCTAGTTCCACTTGCTGCAAGATGCTTTGAGCTCATTTTTCTACAATAGCAGCTGTTCATGCCACATGACAAACCCCTGAAGGGACTTAGAAGCCCCTTTTGAGAAGCCCCTTTTGTGTGTGTGCGTGTGTGCGTGCTGTTCAAAGAAAAGTTACAAATCTTATTGGGCATACCCAAATCCTTAGGCACACCCTTTACTAGCCCTCAGGGGCATACTGCTTATGCTTGATCAATGAGAAGAAGCTACAGGCTTCTAGGAGATAACTCCCTCCAGGAAAGTTTAAATCATTTTTTACTCTTGGAGCAAACACTGGTACACCTGTGTGACCATCCCTGCTCTTCCTCATAGGAGGCACACTTGGGCGGCTAGAGTAAGGACTTCTGTATCCTGTGAAGATACTATTTATCTTTCTTACTCAGAGCCCCTGCTAAACTGAAAGGAAACGACTGTTAAGTCTTCATTTCTTTTTTTCCCTTCAATTCTAACTAGTTTCTTCCTCTTTGTGGGACAAATTGTTGGGGCTGTTCAGGCAGCTGAACAAACTGATTGTATGAACATGACAAATCCCTAGCGCTCATGCATTCCTGCTTCTTCTTACCTCTTCAGCTTGCACATTGTCAGCTTTCTGGTTTGGGTAAAGCGTGACTCCACAGCTTGTGTGAAACTGTGACTGAGCTCTGGTTGACAAGCCAGTATGTGAAACCTTGTGGTTTGTGAACCTAAATTAAACCAGAGTTCAGTCTTCAAACCATTGAAAAGTAGGTTCAGCGCCACATGCGGGTCTCTGTTGGACAGTGCGTTGTCCAGGAGGCAGAAGACTCAGAAGCATCTTGTCTCAGACCTTTACTCTTGTCCTCTGTGATCCATGGAGCTGTGTGCTTGCCTTGCTTCCTTCCCTCTCCCTTTGGCCTTCCAACAAGCAGGACCTTCCATGAGCTCTGCCAGCCACATAGAATCCACAACGCCATGAGCTCTTCCACACGTAACATGCAAAAGGGATAACTTTAGGGTTCCCTGTTCCAAAGTCTAGGACCTGCACTATCATCAAAGATATACATAAAGTGTTTTTTCTTTGAAACCTCTCTTAGCGTGTAATTGTAACCAGCAGTTATGCCGGCATAGGAGGCCATGGAATGTCGCAAACGTGCCATAAGGCACGTTTGTGCCTCCGTGGGTGGGAGCCACGGCAGCTCCCATGCCACTGCTTGTGTCGGCACGCTCATACCAGCACAGGCAGCAAACATAGGTGTGGGGGCGATGGGAGGGGGTGTTTCTGGGTGGAGGAAGGGCAGGCGATGGGCGGCCCCGGGGCAGGTGTGTGGGGAGCCAGGGGCGGGGCTGGGACCTGGCGGTTATGCTGGATCCCAACCCCCATCCCTGGAGAGAACGGAGCAGCTTCCAGCTGCTCTGCTCTCCTTGGACTTGCGCCACCTCCAGAGGTGGCGCAGGTCCAAGGAGACCCATTGGGGCGTGCAGCCGCTACCCAGGGTTAAGGGGAAGAGCTTCCCCTTGCCCCTGGCTGAGCCGCTGCAGCCAATGAACCTTCGTTGGATGCAGCGCAAGCCTCCTGGCTTGCCTGTTCCAGCGCAGGTTTGGATTGTGCCCTTAGTGCTTCTGTTCACTCTGTTTTATTGTTAGCAGCAAACTAGTGGGGCTTGGTGAGGAGCAATTGGAAAAAGAACCTTCCTGTATATGAATTGGTTTAATTCCTACCATAGACCCTTTTTTCCAGTAAACGCAAGGTGTGGAACCATGGTTTAATCTGTAAACAAACCAGCATGTTGACATTGAAACTGCCTGCTGGGACTCAAGAGCTCCGAGTTCGGAGGAAGCACATGGCCTTGGAAATTCAAGCTATGTTCTTAGTCCAAACAAATCATGAGTTGTTGATCATGTGAACCAGCTCTTTGAGATATTTCTGACTTGGAAACTGAAGTGCTTATGCCTTTTAACATTGTTCTAAAATTAGCAATGTTCATATATTGTGTAAAAATAATTACAATAAGATTTTGTTCATCAGAGCAAATCTTAATTATAAAATAGAACGATCAATCAGTCTGCTGCTAACTTAACCATAAGAATAAATTTTAGCTAATCACCAGATGTAAAAAGAATCTTTTGGTGTGCTTGGTTATCAAAAGCAGTGTAAAATAACATCTAGCATTTTATATGATGCATTAGCGACATAAAAGTACTACACAGTATCTCAGACAACTGATGTGATAACAGAATACCTTCTGATGGTTTCAGGCAATGTTTAAGCGACTGACCGGCTTTCACTGTTAAAACAAAATGTTAGTTTGCTATGATATTTACAACTTTTCATTGTCTGTAGTACCATTACAGAAGTGCACAGCACAATAGTTCTTTACATATATGTATAAACTGACCTTGTTACTCCACAGATGTCCTGTGTATCATATAGTTCCCACTTATATGTGTGTCAGATTTCAGATTTAGTGCGTTTTTAAGATTACTGTTGCTCACAAAGCATCTCGCTCTGTTGCCAAGCAAGCCCATTCTGCATTGTGTGCATTTGGTAGGCTGGACTTTGCCTCTGTCGTTGGATTAGATGTGGCTTAAACTGGCAGGTTTAGTATTGTGAAATTTCTGTTCAGTACAATCCAGAGTTCCCCTTGAACAGGAACATCCCATTCTCTCCTGTGAAGGGAAATGTGTGTGCACAGGGATTCCCTGCCAGATGCTAGAAGCCCTGTGAGGCTTCTGAGCAAGCCAAAAGGGCAGTGCCCTGTGCCTGTTTGTCTTCAGCATCTGCACTCTGAATGGATTTTCTGTTTCTTCTCCTATGACCAATAGCTGTTGATAGACTTGTACTCTGTGATTGTGTTTAATTTTTTAAGGCCATTTCTAAGAACACAGTGTTCCCTAGCTCTGGCAGAATGTGGGGAAGTGCCCCAATATGCAAGTATCAACGTCACCGAGTTTTGACTTTTGGCTGTTCGGTGATTGGAAAGTCACCAGCATTCACTGGGAAGTCCTGATTTGGAAAGGTGGGGAAGGTATCTAGATGCCTGCACATGTTTTCCTTAATGCATTTGGTCAAGTTGGAATACTCAGATATTTTGAGAAATACATGGAGTAGTCTATTTGACTTTCTTACCTTTCCTTATTTTTTCCCCCCTGATTCTTCAGCATGTGTGTTTTGGTTGGGGTGGAAGAGGTAAGGGTAGCTGTTGCTTGTCAAAGTTGTACAGTTTTGAGTAGTAGGAGAATGCAACTTGTGCCATTCTTTCCCTGGACTAAGGAAGGTCTGCACAGCAAGTGCATATTCTCTTCCACTTTGTTTTTTTTTAAGCTCAGCATATGTAAAAGTTGGTTTTTCTCTTTTGGGGGTGCAAGTGTTTCATCACACTGCATTTTCCTCTCATATCTCCACTTGGGAATCTGCACAACTTTAGCCTACCCTTGCCTCGCCTTCTTGGTTCCCTACCCCCCCACCTTTGAAATGTAACCAGTTTATTCCCACATCTCTTAGTTTTCGCTCAGCCCTCATTTCTGCCTGAGATCTCAACTCCTGTCCTTCTGTGTGTTTTTCACAGCCATGCCCGGTTACGCTGTATGTGCACCTGCAACAGGTGTACATTTTGCATCTGTCAGAACCTCCTCAACTCAGACTTGCTGCAATCTGTAAAGAACAAACTCTTCACTGCCGTTCTTAACAGGTCTTTGATTTTATTTACTAGGTACCAGGTGTGCTTTGAAAATAATTTATTAAACCGGTTGTTGAACTTTGTACTAGATACAGACCCTTTCACTCCATATCCATTGAATGGGCAAATATACCAAAAGTTGTTAGAAATTAATGCCACCTTAAAGCGTTTCTCTTCAAATGGAACTTATTTTAATGGGCATAGTGAAGCACCCCAAAGTTGTAGATCACTGTAGAAAGTTAGTAGGAACAAAAAAGTTGAAGAGCTGAAGCAGCTTTCCAGATGGCTAATGAGAAGTGAAACGCTGGCTAAATATTTAATATACCAACACCTGTGTTGATCTATATGCAGTTTTGATGTAAATTTCACAAATAAGCTTCATCTCAGGGGTACAGGCAAGTTTAGACAAGAGCACTGTACATCCCTGGTTGGCAACTAATTTTATTGTCAGACCATTTTGAGAAGCAAGTGAGGGATGCATCAGTCCTCAGTACATAGAAATGAATGATGCAACTAAACCATTTTCTTCTTAAGTTTGCTTGGCAACTGAGAATATTCTTCTCAGATTAGTTTTGGCTCAGAGATCTCCAGTTGCTGACCCTCACTGTACAGTCTGAATGGATATGTACTTTAGTTCATAGAATGTTTTGGGTATTAGAGGCAGTCATTTCCAGTGTTTTGAATATGTATATTTGATCTGTATGGATGGATATGGTTTGATGAGATCTGCAGCATTAACAGTTGGCTCCTCTTTAACAAAATATGAGCTCCTGATACGTTTTAAGAATAACCAGTGGTTGTAAATTCTCTGCCCAAAGCATTCAGATATTTTAGGAAATGAGGTTGGCAACAAATATTCAGTCAGGATTTTTCAGTATGTATTGCAAACTGAGTTGCATCTGATTTGTACAGCATCCATTAAATCCTTTTCATTGGTGCCCGTGGAAGAAGATGTAACAGAACCTGCTTCTATCAAATGCCCCGCCCCACCCTGTCAAATTGGCCCAGCAAATGAATAGGTGTTCCAATCATACAATATTTCTGTGGAACAGTGAACTGTGATTGTAAGCAAGCAGTTTGGAAAGTAAAGTTTAGAATACAATCATACTCTGATCAGGGAAAGTTTCTGTGCACTGCCTAATCTTAGTCTGAAAATACTGGTGAGAAGGGTAGGAAGCATAAAGGCAGTTTTGGTGAAATGCTAATGTTAAAGCATAGCTGTATGGAAGGAAGATCTGTAAGGATTGTTAAAGAGTCTGCTCATGTGATGACTATAGGTAGAGCTCCTTTTTTGGTCTGTTCCACCCGCACAGCTACTGTATTGCTGACAGCTATAGGAAAATTTAAGTAGACCTTTATTGTACCAAGTTCTTTTTAAAAGGTCCCTTAATAAGCTCAGCCCATAGCTCCAATAGTCAGCTTCAAGATCAACAGAACAGAGTCACTGTGATTATATCAGCCCCTATATCAGTCCCTTTATCAGAGGAGACTGCTGAGCATTGCACTGTGCATCAACATTTCCCAAATTTTGCCACTGCTGTAATTCTTCTGGAAGAAAATCTTTCTGGAAGAAAATCTATTCACCCTTCAAGGGCAGGACCATAGGAAGCTTAGGTAAAGTCCACTCCTCTAAGCCACATTGGCAGAATCTGAACTTTGAACAGGAGGGGCTTTCCCTACAGCCCCCAGTGATTTCCTGCCTTCATCCTGGAAAGAAAGCACCTTTTGGGCTCCTTCTTTGTAAAGCCATCAGGGGAAGGAAGCGAAAGAGAGGGACAGAGGTGAATATTCCAGACCCACATTTCCTTTTCCCCATGCTTATTTTTTGTCATACGTGCCATGATACTGTAGGTGAATGATGTGTGAGATCCTTAAAAGGATCCAGTGAACAAACTGTGTGGTCGGGTTCGGACTAAAGAGCAACCAGAGGGCCCTGATTTCCACACTTCAGACAATGTCTGTTCAGGAAGCTTATTTTGTTAGGTGGAAGCTTTCTAATAACTGAGAGCAGATTAAATTTCAGAAAGTATCTTCCAATGTCAAGTACTTTCCATTGTTTACTAATGATGCACAATCTTCTTGACTCAGCCTCTCATTCTCAAACCCAGAAGTTAGCCAGACTTATTACCTAACTGATAATCAGACAATGTAAGACTATAGTTATAGTTATAGTACATGTAATCTCAAGAGAAAGCAGAACCTGCAAGCCTAGAGCTTGTGTTACACAAATTTGACAAGGGCTTTTGGGCCCATATGACCTGGAAAATTTTTCTGTCATTAGTGAAATACAAATTTATTGTAATGCAGAAGTGCCCCCCCCCCCCACCGAGATGCAAGACTTGGTTTGAACTGCCCAGGATCCAACCTTTCTAGACTTACTTGGGAGCAGGACGTGTATTCAAAACACTCTATGCAACATACCTTAGAGAAACATTTGAGGAGCCATGCTGGATTATTTTTATGTTTAATTTGTTTTCTTCTTTAGGTGTTCGTTTTCATTTGTCTGGCTGGCACTTACTCTCCTCTTATTGCATTCTTGTGTCTTCTTTTAAAAATGACATTTCTGAGTGTGCCATTCTAATTCATCTGTGTTTGCATTGTGTTTCAACCCATCAGCTTGATTTATTTTTGGTCATCTGCATATCTCATCAATCTTAGAGGCTGATTTTCTGTGGCTGCCATGTTGGCTTGAGATCATTAATCACCATCTTCTTGTATGGTTAGCAGCATTTTACTTGGACTTGAATCCTTAGCAGACAGTTGAATCTCAACAGGAAGGAGATCTTCATTTCCTTGACACTTTGAAGCTGGAATGATAGAAGTGAAATGTCGTATCAGAAAACAAAAACAAAATCTCTTTTTAAAAAGAGATTGCAGGAGTGGCATTCAGTTTGGTGTTTGTCTCTCATTTGTGTTTTGTATAAATGAACTATGTAACAGAGTAGACAGATGGTATATTCCAGTTATGTGGACTTGGAATCTCAGTACAGTTTGTTGTGCTGAACATGAGTTAAACCCAGTATGCTGATTTGTAAAGCCTGTGGGGTTCTCAATCTATAAACTAAAGAGTTTTGCAAAGCCATCACTCTCTCATCTAGATAGAGTACCTTTTATTGTATAATTTCTATCCTTCTGAAAGTTTAAAGAGTAGCATTTTTTTTGCTTTGTTTCTACCTCTCATGCTGCAGGAAATTGGTGCGTAATTATTGTCCCACCCACCCAAAGTTACACAGTGTTAGGCTGGTCTATCTCAGAGACAGTACAAGTGGTATCTTTATATACCAGTCTGTTATATGACTGGGCTGGTAAGTAGATCACCTGACGCTTCATGACAACACATGTGATGACAAAGTGATATGCTCAAGGCCTACTGTAGAAGTTTTCAAATGTGCCGTGAGCCTTCTTAAGCCCCAGTATGGACTGTTGCTGTGAAAGACCTGAGGCTTGGTCAAAGATTTGGATTGTCAGTGCAGCACACTCCCAGTGTTGGTGGCTACATGAGCGGAGTGCTCCCTCTTACAGGGTACTTTATAGCTAAGGTTAATTAGGCAAACTGTGTTCTTATACAGCAACCCTAGGCATATATTTGAACTTGTGCAGCCCTGCTCCTTATCTTTGGGTTTGCCTGTCCCCAGGAAAGAGCAGGGGAAAACACTAACAAGTTGGACTGTCATTGTTTGTTACAAAGTCAGGCAGACTCATTAGTGCAGTTTTGATGTCATATGTACAGCTGTATGAAAATCACAGGCAAAATACATAAAGGAAAGAACCAGTCCTACATTAAAGAATGCGCATTCTTGTGTTCTGTTTTTGGAAGGATCCCTCCCCCTCCACCATAACACACTGTGCTCTTTAAACTCTTTAATTCAAAAGGCAGCCTGAGTTGTTGCATGGGAACTTTAAATTGAAAAGAACTTAGAAAGCACATTGCAATATCCTTTGAGAAAATTTTAAAAATGGCGGAGGGGAGCGGAGGTAGCTTTTGAAAAGAAGGCTTGAAGGGAAGGAAAAATAGATGGGCATGAATTGACTGCGTTGGACCCAAAGCACACTAATTTGTGACTAAAAATTCATTGAATATGTTGCCTGCATATAAACAAATGGAAATTTTATCAGAATCCTGCCTCATATTTGTCCAGGTGAACTGCTGTTCAGCTCTTATACATAAGACTGATACATTTGTTTAAAGGCAGGTTAATGATGCCACTTGCTGTTTAAAAATGCCCACCATGTTTAGCATGCAGCAGTTCTCTTGCTGATTTGCCTGTTGATGTTGCTAAAATGCTGAGAGAGTAAGCACTGAACAAACTGCTGTCCTGGCCCCTTCACATCTTGTCTGCTTGTTATTAACAGTGTTAAGTTCCTGAATCTAATAGATCATGTTATAAGTCACTTGTCTTGTGGCTTATCAATTTCTGCCCAGAGAAATAGTGGCTCGGTTGTTCTGTCCCTGAAATAATAAACTGCTAAAAAACAAGTAAAATAAAATTAGAATTGAGTATTTTCTTTACCTAATAAAACATAGTAAAGTCTGTGCTTTCTGTTTGGAAATGCACTCTGCATGTATGTTAATATAAAACATCAGTTACATATGATAAACAAAAATGTACCAACTCTTAGTTAATCTTTGTGCATGTGCTGTCTTTCCTTTATGAAAGAAGCAAAATTTCTTGTTTTTTTGTCCTGCTAAATCGGGTATCATGTAATGCATTAGAACTCATTAGAAAGGATCAGATAGGCCACATCAACTCAGAGGCTTTTAAAAAAAACTTTAATTTGGGTATTATTAGCTAAGTAACAAGTGTAAGTAATTGCTACCCATACATGGCAATTATGTAGGATTCATTTTTTTGTCTTGCAAGTCACATGACATGTATATAGTGATATATTTTTGATATTTGAATAAATTTTTGTCATTTCTAAATGCCTAATTCTAGGCTAATACTGTGTCTGTATGGTCTGTTATAATGTGTCAGTCAATGGTAATTGACTTTGAGAAAACTTGCTGGCTTGTTTTATATAGATTAAAATCACTTTTCCTTAATCATAAACAAGGAAGTAAAACAAAATCTACCTATTGCTTTACACCTTCTGTTTTAAGACTGTTAAGGGGTCTTGAAAGGGAGCACACTGCATCAGCAGACTTACACTGGCATACCTGCCTGGTGATGCTGTGATTATACTCACGTTTTTGAACATTTTGGATAGAATTGTTCAGGTCCAGTTCCCTGAGAACATTCCTTAGAATATTCTCTAAGGTCCAGTTCTTAGTGAATAAAACTAAGCTGGCGATGCATATTTTAATTGTTAAAAAGTGTAGGATTGGATTACCCTTCAGGCATCGCAAATATCATCGGGTTTTGATAGAAGTAAATTAGCAGTTGCCCTCATTGCATTCTTTTGAGAATGCATGTAGGTAGTGGAGCCAAAAACTAGGCTGCAAGCTTGTGTCTTTGGAATGGGGGGCAGGATGGATGCAAATCATTTTTCTGACTTTTCTTAGTTCTGTTTCCTTACTTTGGTGTTTGCATTAACCAACAGATAGGCATTTAAGAAATCTGGTCTAATGTACTGTACAGTTCCACTATTGGAATGTCACTTCTTAACCTGCTCATAAATGCTGTGAGTTGATAAAGGCACACATTGAAGAACAGGAAATTTCAGAGCCTTTCACTAACCTGGAATAGATGTTTTTAAAATTCATTTATTTGGAATCTTTAAATATGCTGGAGAGAAAAAAAATATTTGTACCAATTAAATATGAAATATGAACATTTTAAAACAAAAGTTAGATCACATTAATTCTGTGATCCATTTTTGCTCTTTTTAAAGTTTCACTGTAGAGCTTTTTAAAAAGATATTCTTAAAATTAAGGGACATGCCTGAAAAAATAAAACTAAAAATGGAATTTTAATGAATTGAGTATGTATCCGAAGTATATCCCCTTAGTTTGAGAAGGATATCACAAAGATGAATTTCCATAGCGATTCTTTGACTTGGGATGGCTAATATTAAGGTCTTTGTCAGAGATCTTTCTTTGCTTTTGATCCACCATTAATCATCCATGCTGGTTTATTAACATGCACACAAGAGCAAACAGGCACTTATTAAAATCAGATTGGTAGCTGATTGTAAGCTATTTTGGTATGTAAATTGCTGTTTTGAGCCATGCTATGAACTGCCAACTGTGTGCATGTGTGTAAAAAGGTTGAGAGCCCGTGTAGATGAGTTGGGTGCCATGCTGTTATCAGACGAGGAGAGCAGTATCATTCACCAAGTACACGCCGTCAGCTCTGTAGAAGATTCCATCTACATGGGGTCCTCCCTTGCTCCGCAGTTACTTGAAGACAGGTAACACAATCCTGACTAATCCCCCAGCGGAGAAATCCAGTCTTGCTTTAAGATGCTCTGAAAGAACTAACTTGTGCTAGAAACATTTGCACTTGATCTGTTCATGTCCTTCAAGGACACAGTTGTGGAGGTTGATTGGTTGCAGGTAGTTTTGTACCTGGCTTCACTGATCGCTGACAATAAACAGGCAAACCTATTAATATTGCATGGGGTAGCAGAAGGTGCAAACCTTTGAAAGAGTTGTTGCTTAAGTGCTTGAAAAAAAATTGGGCATGTTGTAGTGGTGTGTAAGTGGCATAATTCGTCCTTTTATGAAGGAGCGTGGTAGTTCTTTAACTTGCACTTCAAAATCCGCTGTGTCCGATGTTACGGTGTATATCTCTATGTCCTGTACTGCTGAAGCTTCCCCATTATTTCTAATTTGGTCGTTAAAATGTTGAAGCCAGAGAATTTTCCTGTCTTTTCTGTGTAGGGCCTTCCTAAATCAGTTCTGTAACACTCAGTTTGAGAATCGGTGTGCCTTGAATTAAGGTCACTCCAATAACCTTTGCTTGAACATTTTTTTTCCTACTGCATTGTGGTAAGCCTCCATTACTTTGATGAGAACTAGCTGAGCTTACTTCACAAATGGGTTGGGAGGAGGAGGCTTCAGTCATCCTGTGTGTTGTCTGTTTTGTGTCTTGTCAAGTTTGTATGTGGCTTTCTTTCACCCACCATATTCATGCTATTCTGCATTTTGTTTTTTATTAATATCATCATTTCACTAACATTTTAGTCCGTATTACAGTTTGCAGCACAGCGATGTGAATGATTAGATTGTGTGCTTGGGCAACAGCACTGCACAGAAGCATCATGTCAAAGGGGGTGATTAGGAGCAACCATAAAGCTAGTTTCATGGTACAACTACATTTAGAAGCTGGTTCGTGACAACACAGCCATAATTCTGCTCTTTGCTTTTCTGCGTCCCCCAGCATCATTTCAGCTTTTGGCTGAAGTGTAGTGATGGCGCAATTGCATGCAAAGATAATTTTGTAGTTGCTTATTAAGCATGACAAGCTCCCTACGTGGTCCAGGGCTGAGGCAGTAAACCAATTTGAATGCCATGGCAGCCACATGAAGGCCACTAAACAGCACCCCTCCCCAATCTAGGTATTTCACATAGCTAGCATTAACGCAGGAGGAAGAAACTAGCAGACCTTTTAAATATCACAGACACGTAGAATTACCTGTATGAGTACGTGCTTATATTTAAATTGGCCACAGTGGCAAGAGAGAGCTCCAAAGGAGTGGGAGAAGGGAAAACATAGACCTAGGAAAGAAAAATCTCAAGGCCACCCTTGATTGTGTGTGTATTTTCAATATATGGAAAGCATTTGCAGTTTCATTTTATTGTTCTAGCTCTTGGAAATGTTATTACAGACAGTTGTCAGTTTACTCCTCTGAACCAGCACACTTGATTGTATAAAAATGTAACAATGCTGGAGAAGCTTAAGTTCTGAAAAGCAAAGGGGAAACAATACAGCTCAGGTTATTTTTTCCCCCCAGTTTCTTTCACATCTTGTGGGGAGAGGGGAACAGACATACATTTGGCAGTTATCAGGTATCCTTTCAAAAGGGCCCGCGGCTGTCCATGTGTTGGTCACTTATGGTATGTCTACAGCCTGTAAAAACACTCATCCAGTTTACAAAAACCTTCTTTCCCTGCTCACCTAGTTACAGTGCTTTCTTGCAAGAGGCTATTTACAAGCCTGCACTTGGGTCCACTTTAGTTGCTTCTAGTTTGCAACCTTACAAGCTGTGACAGTATTCCTCCGGAGGTCAAAGTGTTCACAGCAGATTACAATAAATTAGTTGGTCATGTTCAAGTTTGGCCTCCCATCAGATGGTTCTCTGTTCAAAGCTTGCTTGTACTGAGAGACCAAATGTGAACATGACGAAACTATTTACTATATACTGCTGTAAAAAGTTAACAGAATTGCATTTTACTTTTGTTGATCTCTTAGCAGTACCCTGAACAGCTAGGGCAAAAGGGTCACTTCCTTAGGACTTCACCAGAAGCACTGATTTTCATACTGGGTTTATATAACATTGACAGTGATAGAACACTGACAAATGTAATAAGTTTCCAAAAGCAACCTTATGTGTGATCTGTGAGTTTTGTTTTCTCTGATGTCTGTCACAAAATCAGTTAATTGCTTTTAATGCTCTTCAAATTTCAGGCATGTGACACAAGCAGACCTCAAGAGCTCAACCTTTTGGCTTCGAGCAAGTTTTGGTGCTACGGTCTTTGCCGTTTTGGGCTTCGCCATGTACAGAGCACTACTAAAGCAGCGATGATCTGGACAAAAGCACGTTTCAGGGGGATAGGGGCCTACCAAAATGAAAAAGAAACTTTTATGTACATTCGAAATCTGCTAGAAATATTTATATATGCGAGTTACTTTATTCTTATTGGTAAATTCATGGATACAGTGATTTTAAATGATAGTTCTAACTTGCAGTATTGCATAGGTTGTGCAAGAGAGATTTTTGCATTACAGTGGCTATCTAAAATGGCTACATTTGTAAGGCCAAAAGGGAATTATTGTAAATATAACTTGTATATATTAAGACAGTGAGGCAGAATGTCCCCAAAGTTATTAGAAATACCATTCTTAAATGTTTCAAATGAAGTGAGAGAGAATGAAATTAGAATTTATTTTCATCAATGTAGGTTCAGGACCACCACTTATTTATTTCACAGGTATCTGAAGTTCTCTTTTTGGACAACAGAATTTGGGGCGGCCTGGTTTTTACTTTTTTTTCCTTAACTGAACTGCTCATGCCCCCACCTTTCTTATTCACAGAATTGTTTTACCGTGGCAGGTTTGACCCAATGTGGATTGATGATTGTGTATCCTATGTTGTATTGCCTATATGTGCCACAGGTCAAGGAAGTGAGAGGGGATATATGTTCCCTTTGATTTCACAAAAGCAAGTGTTGTCAGTTACTTGTCAACATCTGACACTGTGTGCCATTCTCTTACTTTTTGGCTCTGTTGTGTTTTATAGCCCTTACAGATCCAGTGGGCAATCAATTTGTATAACTGTTTATAATTCACACAAGTATGTGTTCCATCCCCTCACTTCTGCAAATCATTCTTGTACAAGCTGTGTATGGGGTAGAACTGAAATAGTACACAGTGCTTTATTCTACTTGGTAGATTAGTTGCATGGTTTGCACTGCATCCTATACCTGGCTGGAATTACCTGTAGATGGCATTTTTTTTAAACAAACCAAGAGGAGGGTCAAGTAACCCTAACAAATGGAAATTCCTCCTGTCAAACTTATTTTTCCCCCCACATCACTGGCCTTTTCAAGTATTTCAATAAATAACTGTACCGTGCTGTGTTCTGAGTGCTTGTTCTTGTATTTTTAGGGGCCAAATCAATCCAGTAATACACATCACTGAAGTGCTGTTTATATGTAGAAACTGCACATTGGGAAAATATTTTGTACCGAAACACTCAGGCTATCCTCTTCTCCTCCACACAACCCAGTTGGATTATTCCTAATATGAAAACACTTGGGTCTGTATTCACCTCTGCTTGAGCTGAAATAACTGCTCAATCACACTGCTCTCTGGGTAGCCTTGGCTAATCTCTCTCAACTTGGTTTACCACACAGTTTTGTTCTTATAAAATCGGGAGACTACAAGACTGCCTGGGAGAAAGACAGAGCTGTCTGGAGGGTCAAGACATTTGCTAGCATATCATACATTATTACACATTCATCCTAGGGAAAGCTTGCATAAATAAGAAAGGACATCTGGTCACTCCATGATGTTTGACAAATTCCATTGCATTTGAATGAGAGGGTAGCACTTTCTAGCATTTAATACCTAGAAGCTCCACTAGATATGTGTAGGAATTGTAAATCCTTGAGGAAAGAACAAGTAGCAAGCAGTCTGCTGCCCCTGACAGCACACTTCTTTAGTTGGACAGGATGGTTTGGAGATCCCTTTTCAGGTCTCAGTGTACAGTATTTGGTGATCACATATTTAGGTTCAGGAAAGCCAATTAAGCATTGATTTTTTTCCTTTAGCTTAGACTGGATTTGTCTTCCCACATACCAGCTGTTAGAATTGCTGTGAAATGTTAAAAAACTGTTCTTTGCAATCCAGGTCACAATCCATTACTTAAGGCTCAAATGATTTAGGCCTGGTTTTCTAAGTCCTTACCATAATTAACAGGATTGTGCTGGTATATAGCACTGAAGAAATCAGTTCTGTAAGATGTTTGGGTTTTCCCTTCAACTGCCCTTGTTTTCATGATGGGCCCAAGAGAGAAATCTTGCTTGGGAAAAACTGGGTTGTAGTTTACCCAACCTTACCCAATTACAGTCTGTCTGCTGTGATACCACTGCTATGGTACTAGAATATGTAGATTTGTGGTGTGGGAGTGGGGAATGCTTGCCAAAGTTTCTGCAACCAATATATAAAAATTGTAGCATTTGCTGAGTTTGGCAGGGGGGCTTGTAGGAATTTTTTAGTTGATAATTTAAAAGATTTTTATCTTGCTTTTCCACAACTCAAAGACATACAGCATGAAACATAATTTAAAATAACTAAATAAAACATATAAAATACAATTACAATAACATTAAAACCAACTAAGAACAAAACATGGCAGTGAATTAAAATATCTAATATGTTTTTATAGATGTGGAAAAAGACTAGACACACCTTTGACAGAGCTGAGTGAAATAGACCAGTAAGTTGTAGGTGTAAACTTGAAAACAATAAAGCACCTCCCTCAAAAATGATGGTGCATCCTGATAACACAATAACAATCGCATCTGAAGTTTTGTTTTCCCCAACAGCTTTCCTTCTTTTTTCATTGAAAAAATTATTTTTCTTTCTTCTCTGCTTAGTGATGTCCATTTCTATGATTTTGTATGCTTTGTGCCGACTGATTTTTATTTGCCCTGAGGGTACAGAAATTATGTGGATTTCCATGACAATGTGTGAAGTAGCTTCTCTTATTGCTTATATCTGACTTTGGCAGGACATTTTTCACCCATCTCCCTCATCTTGTCCTCTTCTTACTGCAAAAATTAACCAAATCAGGCAATCAAATTACTCAGTCCACACCAGGCATACACAAACGGAATAACACTTACTGAAGTCTTTCAAGGTCTTTCCCTGCTGGGGCCTTCAGCTTGATTCAGCATGAATTCTTCACCATTGCTGCCAGGACGGCTGAATCTTCTGGGAAAGCCCCCCGGGCCAGGCTTTATCTCCTCAGGGATCATGCCATCACATGGAGGAGTTTGTGTCTCCTGACAAACAATCCTCGGATCTCCTCAGATCCTCAGTTTTGGGAAGAAACAGGGTGCCTTTCAAGAACTCGAGAAAGGCACGTCTGCTCAGCGCAGCAGCCATTAATTTTAAAAGTATATCTGAAAGGCAAGATCCTGCCCCATGATTTCTCCAAACAGAAGCATTTCTCCCTGCCCTCCCCACAGCAATACCATTATAATAATTACCATGTTCCACAGTAGAAAATAGCACCCTCCCTTCCTCCAGCCAGTACAAGTAGAAATCTCTCCCAACTTCCTTGTAGCTGCTCTTGACCAGCCCTGCTCTCCATGTGCTTTGGATGGGGGCAGGGTGACCAGAGGTCATAACTTCCAAGGAGCCCCCCCCAGCCTGTTCTACTCACTCTACACACATGCACTCTCTCTCCTCCCCAATCCCTGCCAGAAGCACCGAGCCGTCTTTCTTACTGTGCACAAAAAACATTGCAAAAAGGGCTTCAAATCACCCCCAACTGACACCAGATTCGATAAAGAGGACAGGTTTGGAAAAAATGCTAGGGGGGCAAACCGCTGGCTTGGGGGGGCAAAGCTCCCCCTGGCCCTTCCTTGCTACGGCCCTGAGCTTTGGCTACTACTTGGAATGTAGTAGCTGCTCAGCGCTTAAGAGGAAAAGTGCAAGCAGATCAGCTAACCATAGTTCAGTAAAGCAACTTGCATGTTCTGTCTCCATGGCTTCCAAAAACAGGTTTCACTGGAGCTTTGTAAAGTCTTCCCCCATTTGGCCGAACATCTGAACTCTGAAGGCTGATTCCATGACAGGTTACAGCAGCAAAGTGGAAGTAGCTTGGAATTCAGCAAGAGCAGAAACAGGGCAGGCCACCAAAGTTGTGGTTTGAAGAGAATGTGTATTCATTCATATCTTATATTTCTCTCTGCACCCATTTGCTGGACAGCCATGTGCACTATATGCCATTTCTGACTTTAAAAAAACAGTTCAGTTCAGATGAGCCTGAGCAGTGCTGTGTGGTACATGACTTGCTGGTGGCCCTGCCAAGCTATGGGGTCAGGCATAAGAACATAAGAACATAAGAACAGCCCCACTGGATCAGGCCATAGGCCCATCTAGTCCAGCTTCCTGTATCTCACAGCGGCCCACCAAATGCCCCAGGGAGCACACCAGATAACAAGAGACCTCATCCTGGTGCTCTCCCCTACATCTGGCATTCTGACTTAACCCATTTCTAAAATCAGGAGGTTGCGCATACACATCATGGCTTGTACCCCATAATGGATTTTTCCTCCAGAAACTCGTCCAATCCCCTTTTAAAGGCGTCTAGGCTAGACGCCAGCACCACATCCTGTGGCAAGGAGTTCCACAGACCGACCACGCGCTGAGTAAAGAAATATTTTCTTTTGTCCTAACCCGCCCAACACTCAATTTGAGTGGATGTCCCCTGGTTCTGGTATTATGTGAGAGTGTAAAGAGCATCTCCCTATCCACTCTGTCCATCCCCTGCATAATTTTGTATGTCTCAATCATGTCCCCCCTCAAGCGTCTCTTTTCTAGGCTGAAGAGGCCCAAACGCCGTAGCCTTTCCTCATAAGGAAGGTTCCCCAGCCCCGTAATCATCTTAGTCGCTCTCTTTTGCACCTTTTCCATTTCCACTATGTCTTTTTTGAGATGCGGCGACCAGAACTGGACACAATACTCCAGGTGTGGCCTTACCATCGATTTGTACAACGGCATTATAATACTAACCGTTTTGTTCTCAATACCCTTCCTAATGATCCCAAGCATAGAATTGGCCTTCTTCACTGCCGCCGCACATTGGGTCGACACTTTCATCGACCTGTCCACCACCACCCCAAGATCTCTCTCCTGATCTGTCACAGACAGCTCAGAACCCATCAGCCTATATCTAAAGTTTTGATTTTTTGCCCCAATGTGCATGACTTTACACTTACTGACATTGAAGCGCATCTGCCATTTTGCTGCCCATTCTGCCAGTCTGGAGAGATCCTTCTGGAGCTCCTCACAATCACTTCTGGTCTTTACCACTCGGAAAAGTTTGGTGTCATCTGCAAACTTAGCCACTTCACTGCTCAACCCTGTCTCCAGGTCATTTATGAAGAGGTTGAAAAGCACCGGTCCCAGGACAGATCCTTGGGGCACACCGCTTTTCACCTCTCTCCATTGTGAAAATTGCCCATTGACACCCACTCTCTGCTTCCTGGCCTCCAACCAGTTCTCAATCCAGGAGAGGACCTGTCCTCTAATTCCCTGACTGTGGAGTTTTTTCAGTAGCCTTTGGTGAGGGACCGTGTCAAACGCCTTCTGAAAGTCCAGATATATAATGTCCATGGGTTCTCCCACATCCACATGCCTGTTGACCTTTTCAAAGAATTCTATAAGGTTTGTGAGGCAAGACTTACCCTTACAGAAGCCATGCTGACTCTCCCTCAGCAAGGCCTGTTCGTCTATGTGTTTTGAGATCCTATCTTTGATGAGGCATTCCACCATCTTACCCGGTATAGATGTTAGGCTGACCGACCTATAGTTTCCCGGGTCCCCCCTCTTTCCCTTTTTAAAAATAGGCGTGACATTTGCTATCCTCCAATCTTCTGGTACCGTGGCTGTTTTGAGGGACAAGTTGCATACCTTAGTCAAGAGATCTGCAACTTCATTCTTCAATTCCTTAATAACCCTTGGGTGGATGCCATCAGGGCCCGGTGACTTATTGATCTTTAATTTATCAATGAGGTCTGAAACATCTTCTCTTTTAACCTCTATCTGACTTAACTCCTCGGTTAGGAGGGGCCGTTCGGGCAGCGGTATCTGCCCGAGGTCTTCTGCCGTGAAGACAGATGCAAAGAACTCATTTAATTTCTCTGCCATCTCTAAGTCTCCTTTTATCTGCCCTTTCCCTCCCTCACCATCCAGAGGGCCAACCGCTTCTCTGGCGGGTTTCCTGCTTCTAACATATTTGAAGAAGCTTTTATTATTCCCCTTAATGTTGCTGGCCATGCGGTCCTCATAGTCTCGCTTGGCCTCCCCTATCACCTTCTTACATTTCTTTTGCCACAGTTTATGTTCCTTTTTATTCTCTTCATTAGGGCAAGACTTCCATTTACGGAAGGAAGCTTCCTTGCCCTTCACAGCCTCTCTAACTTGGCTGGTTAGCCATGCGGGCACTCTCCTGGATTTAGTGGAACCCTTCTTTCTTTGCGGTATACACCTCTGCTGGGCCTCTATTACTGTTGTTTTAAGCAGCCTCCATGCACTCTGGAGAGACTGGACTCTTTTTACCCTCCCTTTCAACCTCCTTCTAACCAGCCTCCTCATTTGAGGGAAGTCTGCCCGTCGGAAGTCAAGGGTTTTTGTTAGAGATTTGCCTGGTATTCTTCCCCCAACGTGCACGTCAAAACGGATCGCAGCATGATCACTGTTCCCCAATGGCTCAGTAACGTTTACATCTCTAACCAGGTCCTGCGTACCACACAAAATTAAATCCAGAGTCACCTGTCCTCTGGTGGGCTCCGTGACTAGCTGCTCTAAGCCACAGTCATTTAGCATGTCAAGAAATCCGGTTTCCTTATCGTGACCAGAACACAAATTGACCCAGTCAATATGAGGATAATTGAAGTCCCCCATGATTACAACCCTGTCCTTCCTTGTCACCTCCCTGATCTGTTTCCTCATTTCAAGGTCCCCATCAGATTTCTGGTCTGGAGGACGATAGCACACCCCCAGTATTACATCGCTGCTCAAGCCTGGTAATTTAACCCACAGAGATTCTACGGTGGAGTCGGACCCACCTTCAATCTCTACTTTGCTGGATTCTATCCCTTCCTTAACATAAAGGGCCACCCCACCTCCAACACGCCCCTGCCTGTCCCTCCTGTAGAGTTTATAGCCCGGGATTGCGGTATCCCACTGATTCTCCGCATTCCACCAGGTTTCCGTTATGCCCACTATGTCAATATTTTCCCTTGTCACCAGACATTCCAGTTCTCCCACCTTTGCTCGTAGACTTCGGGCATTCGCATAAAAGCATTTATACACGGAATGCCCCAGGATGGGCTGCTTATTCGCTCCTTTGTCCCCGCATCCTCTCATTGTGCCAAACCGTCTATCACATCCCATCACCCTACCTTTCCCAATTTCTTCTCCTACCCTGCCTTTGTCTTGTTGTTCTCTAACCTCCCCATCCTCATCCCATAGGGATGAGGAGTCCCGAACCGGATGCCCCTCGGCTCCTGTCGGCCTTCCCCCAGGGATCAGTTTAAAAGCTGCTCTGCCACCTTTTTAATGTTATGCGCCAGCAGTCTGGTTCCATTCTGGTTCAAATGGAGCCCGTCCCTCTTGTACAGGCCCCGCTTGTCCCAAAATGTTCCCCAGTGCCTAACGAATCTAAACCCCTCCTCCCTACACCACCGTCTCATCCACGCATTGAGACCCCTGATCTCCGCCTGCCTAGCTGGCCCTGCGCGTGGAACAGGTAGCACTTCAGAGAACGCTACCTTTGAGGTCCTGGCTTTCAGCTTCCTGCCTAAAAGCCTAAATTTGGCCTCCAGGACCTCCCAGCTACACTTGCCCACGTCGTTGGTGCCGACATGCACCACAGCTGCTACCTCTCCCCCAGCACTGTCTACTAGCCTGTCTAGACGAGAAGTGATGTCCGCAACCTTCGCACCAGGCAGGCAAGTCACCATGCGGTCCTCACATCCGTCGCAAACCCCCCTCTCTATGTTTCTAATAATCGAATCCCCCACTACAAGAAGCCCCCGACCCCCCTCCCGCCAAGGAGTATCCCGAGTGCGCTCGGATACGGGCCCATCCCCTGGAGAAGGGATCCCCCCTAGGGGATTGTTTCCCTCCTCTCCAGGATGACGTCCTCCAGTCCCGAGACTTCCCACCCGGGCAGCCGAGGAGCTGCACGCCTGAGGTTGGGACGAAGCCTGATCGTCCCCGGAAGTCTCCCCACGGTCCTCCTCTGGCTGCCTGCGCTTCTCCAGGTCGGCCACCAAGGCTTCAAGGGAGCGGACGCGTTCCCTGAGAGCCTGGAGCTCCTTGCACCTAGGACACACCCATGACTTATGGCCCAGGCATAGCTCATCCTCCCCCAGGCACAGGGCTGCCATGACCTCTTGACTGCATTTTTGCAAGCCAAAGCATGCTTAGTGTATGCCTTCAAAGTTCCTGTACCATTATTGGTTCAGACTTCTATACTGATGGTGAACTTCCTTGTGAGGCCTTCAGCTGTGAGGAGGGAGGGCAGCTCACCATCATTCTAGATTTAGTTACAGTGTGGACAAGGTTATGAATCTGACATCCCCAGCGAGGATACTGTTATGTCCTCTACATGGAACTACCCCTGATGACTGCCCAGAAGCTTGAGTTGGTCCAGAATATACTGGCCTACCTGCTCTGCCGTTTGTCCTGGCTGTCTAGGCACAATTGAAGATGATGGTTTTGACCTACAAAACTTTTAATATCTTGGGCTTTGCCTTGGATTCGGGAACTGTCTCTTATCCCATCAACGTGACCTTTGATCTCAGTAGGGATCTCTTCATTGTATAATTTGCATGCCAATTCAGAAGGGACTCTCCACCATCCTCTCCACCAAGGGATAGGAACTCCCTTCCCCTATCGAGCTATCCAAAGTCCTAGCCTGAATACTTTGTAGAAGAGCTGAAGGACTCCCCTCTTTAAGTTGGCACTCCATTGCTGGAGTTCAGCAATTGTCTGTGATAACTGAATACCTACATAAAAGCTGAGGCCCCCTGAAAGGTTGCACTTCTTGCCTTTCAGGGTGAACGCCATGGCCTCCCATCATTGCCAGGAGAAGCAAGTAGAGGAATTAGCCACTTGGTGGCAGGATTGCTTCGAAAAGCATAACTTTAGACTTGCTCCTAGTGGTTGTGTTATGCAGTGTCACAGCAGAGAGGAGACTTATGGTAACATTGTTTACCTCCTCATGATAGTGCTCATTTCCCCTTTGACAGCAAGCTTTATGTCAAGGAGGGAAGATGAACTTCAGTGACTGTTCCTTTTCTGTTGCTTGCTGGGCCATTTGATCACAGAATTTACTGCCAAGGGGAAAATGTCTGAAACACAACAGAAGCTCCCTCCTTCCCCCCACCCCCAGCACAAGTACAGTGACGTCAGCCTTGGGCTACAAGGGACTGTACAGATTCCACCCAAGACTTTGAAAATGACTCTGAGATCATCCACCTACTGTTCTTGGCCCCTTCTATCTGTTATGGGTATTATTCAGACCCACAGCATAATGTGTGCAGAGAATAGTTTCTCTGTAGAAGGAGCAAATGGATCTATATGGCTTGCATAAGGAAGTCAAACCTCCTATGTAGGAAATATCTCCCTCTGAAACCTAAAGGGTTTTAGAAGCATCTATTCAGCTTTGACTGAATCATGCTGGTTTTTAAAATCTGAAATAAACCAGATTGTCTGTACAGCACTGAGAAAAGACTCCCTTGAGGACCCCCCACTTTTTCCTTGCCCAATTATGGGGTTTGGTAAGTTGTATCCCCAGTTTCATGCTGGGATTATGTTGTGCCCTTGTGCAAAACTTAACCAATATTTGTTTTGATTCTGCTCCCCCCCCCTCTCTCTGTATGTGCGTGTGTGCTTAAGTGTTCTTCTAATGGAACATCTAGAAACAGCAACATGCATTACAGTTTCTGTCATTTCCTGATTTACAGCTCATTCTGCTGTATTATAAATTGCTGCAGATGGAGGAAGGGGGTTTGTTTAAAAAGGGGGGGGAGAAAAAGACCCATTGGCCTGCTCCTTGATCAATCTTCCTTTTTCTCATTCACCCAGGCAAATCCCACCAATCAATAGGCAGAGCTGTATTCAAGCAATGTCACGCCGCATTGGATTATTATTTGTTTGAAAGTGGGCTGCATCAGTTTTGTTCCAGTTCTTTGCAGCTGCTATTTCAATTAATGAGGCTACTCAAAAGGAAGGAGGGTGGGAAATTAATTTTGGAACTGAATTAAAGCAGCGCAGGAGCAAAGGCGGAGGCTTCTCAAGAACGAGTTGCCCTTTGCAAGGGGAGGCTGGGATCATTTGCTGGGATTGAGATGGCTCTCAGCAGAGCAGGAATTGAGAAACCAGATCAAGAGCTGGGGGAGGGGGAATGCAGGAAGCTGTGCTAGTTCTTTAGGAGAAATCAAGCAGCAGTGGCAGGATGATATTAGAAGAACCCTCCAGATCTGCCAAAATCTGCCTGACCCAACAACCTGGTTTCTACAATGTCCAACTTCTGAGAAGCTCAAAAGCAAGGCTTGAAGGCAGTAGCTCTCCCCCACTGATGGTGCCCCAGTAACTGCTAGTTGATGGCATATTGCCATGAAACCCCTGAAGGACCAGGCAGCCATCATGACAGGGAGCTGTTGGAGGGCCTGCCCTCCATGCATTTGCCTAATCCCTTTTAAAGCCATATTAGCCAATTGTCATCACCACATCATAAGGCAGGGGTTCCCATCAATGAATCTTGTGCACAGTGGCAAAGTTCATGCTTTGATATGCCTTGAATCATCTTCCAGTCAATTTCACTGTGTGATCCTGAGTTCTAGTATTATGAAAGAGGGAGGGGGAAAATTCTTTCAAAGGTTGCATGATTTTTTTTCTCTCTAAATATGTCTCCCTTGTACATATACACCTACCCCTACCCTTTTCTAAACTGAAAAACTTTTGTCTTTTTGATACCAAATGCTTTGTTAGTCTTTGTCTATATACCTTTGCAACTTGATGCTATTTTTTTGAAATAGGTCAACCAAAAACTTCATTGCAAAAAAAAAAAAAAAATCAACCCCACAAGCAGTGAGCAAGCTTTCTGAAGCAACAGAACTCTTTTTAGGATGAATATTAAACAAATGAACAAGGAAAGAAAAAAAAAGAAAACAGAGAGATGATTTTCAGTTTCATAAAACAACTCAAGGTTGCTTCTTTAAAAAAAGAAAGCTTCACAAAAAATTGGTGGCTGTTTGTGACAGCCACACAGTGGAATGAAGGAAGTATTATGCAAACTTATTTCATTTAGGTTGTATCTGTTGCAAAAAAAATAACTCTGTGTGCAGGAACCAACCTGGCACATGAGAACCTGGCTTGGTTCCAGTTCCAGGAACTGACAGTCACCAGTTCTATCCTTGTTGCTGGAGGAGAGCAGGGGGCAGCTATACCTTTATGCATGGGGCTGGTTCAGTCCCTGGCATCTCCAGGTAGGGCTGGGAAAGATCCCCATCCAAATCACTGGACAGCTGCTACCAGTCTGTGTAGACAATCCTAAGCTATATAGACTAATGGCCTGGCTCAGCATATGGCAGCTTTCGGTGTCAGCCGCAGTTGCCAAAGGCATTATGTACATTTGCACAGTCGGAAATATCCTGTCCAGGAGTGTCCACAATAGCATCAGTCTGGGTCAGAGCTGCCAACTGACCAAGAAAAATAGTTCTGACCCACTCTTGGGCTGTTAAAAGCAGTTTTGTCTGCAAGAATGAGCAGGTGAATCTCTTCATGCCATGGTGTTAAATATTGTCATCAGCTAATGCCAGCCAATCGATATACTCTTGAAGGCACAGGGACATGGTCAGGAAGGGGGTAGGGGGAAATGCGCTCCTCTACTTCCCTCTCCACCACAGATCTGGAACCAATATACTGGAACAATTTGACCCAGTGGCTTGTGACAGTCTCTCACCCTTTCTTGTGCCTAAACGCACGCTGATAAATGCCTGTCCAGCTTTTTCTCCAAAGGGACATTTTAGAGGTTCCCCAGGCAGCTGATTCTGTTGCTGAAGGGCTTTTATGCAGATAAAGAAATTGATTCTTCTCTTCATGTTTAATCTGAACTCATTCCCTGCAATAGAAATCCACTGCTTCTTGTTGTGTCCTCCTGTGCATATGGTTAATCATTGTTCTTCCTTTTTCCTCTGCATCCTTTAAAAACTTTTTGAAAAAGGGTCAGCTTAACAGGCTTAGCATGCTTTCATGCAGGCTAAATATACCTGGTTCTTTTATCCCTTGGTTACAGAGGTTGTAAGACTTCCTTTCTCTTAATGCTGCTGCTTGAATCTTTTCCAGATCACAAAGATATGATTTTCGCCCACAGCTATCTTCTTTGTGAAACTAAAATGGCTCATTTCATGCAGTTAACACTGCAGATTCACAAAGTCTGGCTCCTGGACCGCTAACAACCTTTTAAGTTCATAGCATTTCCACTGCTCCTGGCACCTAGTCTGATGGTCTCCATTCTGCTGTAGAAGTATTTACCAAAAGAAAAGAGAGAGAACCATCCATGATATTTCTGTTTTTCTAATGACCATGCAAAAGTTTGACCTCAGTTCACAACTTAAGTGCAGTCAGATAGCAGAGGCTGTCCATTCTTCACTATGGTTACTTAAGGCAGTTTTCATATGAAGAAAGGATTTGATTGCTGCCACTGCTGTGAGCTCACAGCAGCCAGAAATGTGATCCATGCAGCAGGGCTGGGTAGGGTTGTGCTGTGTACATGTGATTTACATTACTGAAAAGATGCTATACCTCTGCTAAAAATGCCATGCGATACAAAATATATGACAGTGGAATACTCCTGCAGTGACACAGCCCTGGATCCTGTCATCATAGGGTTGAACATGAGTGGAGATGCATTTTTTGTTATTCTTCCTTTGCCTTTTCCCATGTTGCATTTGTCATTAGCACTTGGAGGGGCCAAAGTGGGATGTGGGTGTGCTTGCCTGAACCTGTTGTCTATATTTCTGTTTCCTTGTTCTGTGCGGCAAACCTGGGGCACACGTTGGTCTTCATCTCACTGTTTCAGTGTGGCAGAAAATGTGTGAACTGTGCATCTTGTGTCTTTTAAAAAACGTTTGTGTTGAAAGGCGAACCTGCCCTAAATTCAAGATGATATAGCCTGCCTATGTATCCTTCGTGGAACCCGGAGAAGTACAGAAGCTGAGAAAAAGTCTGTCCAAAGGAGATCTGTGAGAGGAAGGCCCTCTCTACCAGCTCAGCTAGGACGAGCTCCCATTTTCCTCCTCCCCTCCCAGAACTATTTCCATCAAAACCGATTATAACAATTGTATAGCATTAGGAAAGAATGGGCGTCCTCTTCCCATCCCATCCTTATCCCCTTCCATTTTTGTATTCTGTCTATTAGATTGCATGGCGTTTATTTTGAATTGGAAACCATCTTGAGTGCATTAGCAGAAAGATGGTATATAAATGTAGCAGATAAATGAAATACCAGCTGGAGTGGAAGCTTGCAGGTATTTAACAGCAGAAGACCAGTCGGCATGCAATAAACACGACTGAGCTAAAAGAGGAAACTGATGCAGATGAACCTGTAGTGTTATGTGTCCTCACCCAGAACCCTAAATATGCACAGGATCTGCAGGTACAGGCTTTCCGATCAACTTCTACAGGTTTGTGTCCTCCATTCACACAAATGTTGGAATAAGCAGCAGTGATGTATTGTTGTACGTGTACCACCAGGAGGCAGTAAGGCTAGCTAATGGTAGAAGGGCAGAGCGTTCTCTCTTTTCTGTTCTCTGGTCATGCGTGCTCTTTGAAGGGAAGTCAAGCAGCCTTCACACTAGTTAGGGGATCCACTTCTATCCTTTCCTACAAAGATTTGATTCTGTATTTCATTAGATAAATCTGCCTTTGACTTTCAGATACAAGCCTAATGCAAAGCTTCCTGTCTGGACTTTCTTGTGCAATGTGCTCTTTGGTGTTTGCTGTGCCAACATGGGGATGCCTCTGCAGGCTGATGAGCAACATGTGTGCTTCTCAGTATGACCAGAAGATTGGGGTTCAGGACTCCTTCCATTAGACAGGCAGACTGAGCAACTGTTGAGCATGGCACAAAAGTCTGTCAAAGTCAGCTTTTATAGTCATGAATAAGTGCAATTGTATAAAAATTCTACAAATCTCCAGTGTCTTCTCACCCTAAGGCAACCTAATCTGGGTAGCACTGACCCAAAATGTCTTAATAGTCAAAATGAGGATTATCCAACAAAAGGTGTATGTAAAAATGATAATCTCTGCCCCACAGACTTTACAGTTAGTCCAGCAGTCTTTAAACTTTTAGGCCAGAGGGCCACATCAAATATCTGGCACAGTGTCGAGGGCCAGAAAAATAAATAAATTTTAAATATAAAATTTAAATAAATACATTAGAAAGCTGGTCTTCAGATGGCCCAAAAACATCACTTCTGGTTTGTCAGGAAACCAAGAAGTGATGTTTTTAGACCTATAGAAGGTCTGGCGGCAGGTACTGTACATGGCCTCCCGGGCCCTCAGAACACCCTCCAGATGCAATTGGAGCACAGCTCTGGTCACATTCAGTTGAATGGGTCAGAGGTTTGCCAGGAACCAGAGACTTGCCGCGGGCCAGATAGAAGCTTGTCACGGGCCACATCTGGCCCCTGGGGCCGGGATTTGGAGACCCCTGAGTTAGTCCAAGGGGAACTAAAATTTAAAAGAAGTTAGAAAATATTCCTGCAAATGGGGAGAATCCTATTGGCCAGCTTTACATTATGTTTTATATGAACTTGAAAAGGATCTCCACAGGAACACAAATATTCAATCCTGGTTGAAGGTGCTGGGAGTTTACAGAGAAGTTTGAAGCCAGCACATGAACAGGGGATGCTAAGAGTACTTTGTGGAGTAAGGAGAAGCATTAAGAGGCACTGCTTATGAAATATGACACATAGACCCTGCAAATCCTAGGAGGCAAGACTTCCAAGATGGATGCTCCCTGCCCTGCCACTTATTTTGTGTTCCTTTTCACGCTTTTGTTATTCTTTCTACACTAGAGTCTCACTGGATTTATGTGGACTCTAGAAGAATGTTTTTCTAACAGCACAATGCCATAGATCAAGTTCCAGGTCCCTTTTAAAAGACAAAATATGAGCACCTGATTCAGCCACGTCTATATATTGCAAAACCTGACCATCAGTCCCATGGGAATCTTGAGGTGGATTGGCTTTCTCTTCAGATTCTGTCAGGGCATGCCTAAAAGAATGGTAAAATCTTGGGTAGACATCATCTGGCAACCCAGGCATAAGGGGGCAATCTGATGCACACTCTCCAGGGAGTAAGCCCCATTGGATACTATGAGACTCAGTGCTGCCACTAGGGCTTGTGTCGCCTGATGTGGGAGGCCAGCATGTCACCCCTATGATGGACCTCCTTCCATGCAGTGGGGGGGGGCAATGCCCCAGGCAGTGGGTGCGGTGATGTACCATCGCCCCGCCACCGCTGGTTTTTTGGCTATAACTTTCAATAGAATAGAGACATTTCAATGTGGTTTTTTTGTTGCATTCTGCATGAAATTACACATTGATTGATATATAACATGATGGTATTATTTGAAAATACCAAGATTTTAAAAATTTTGGCCAGTAGTGGTGTCTGCTCCCTCAAACGCATCACCCGGTGCAGCCCACACACCCCTAGTGACGCCACTGGGCTTATTTCTGAGTAGACTGGCATAGGATTGGGTTGTAAATTATATAGGATGTCATTGTTTTTGGTCAGGGACTAGACCAGGGTGGCCAACTTTTCAAGTTTAGGACCAAAACAAAAGTCATGACAGAGAGACACTGTGGCAGGGCAGAGGAACACCCAGGTGACCAGACTTTGGCAGCAGGTTTTAGCACCAGAATGTGGCAGAACAAGCAGACTGACAGATCTGGGTGGTGCATGATGGCAGCACTTCAGACAATGGCCGATATGCAGGGACTGTCTCCTGTCAGAACCCAACCTGTTTGGGGAACAGGACAGGGCAGAAATGGTGCTTTTTGCTCTTGTCAGCTGGAAAGGACCTTAATCTGAATGTGCTCACCAGTGGGGGTATCAAAGAGACCAGTAGAATGACTCTTTTGCCTTCCAGAAGCAAGATGCAAAGCAAACATCTACCACAGGAGGGAAAGAACGAAAACCTAGTGGGGAGCCACAATGAAGGCCTCAAGAAGAAGAAGTAGGAAACGCCTCCTCTGGTACCAAGTAGCCCTTTTCATCAAAACCGGCAGCGGAAGAATGGCACCCCTAGCTGCTGTCTAGCGGCAGTTCGTTTCTTTCATTTCAAAGTAGGCAGCCAGTGATGGTGAGGCTTTAAAAAACCTGCTGAACAACATTTGCACAAGGCGCCAAATGTGAATAGAATCCATTTGTTATGTTCCAAGGAGAACAAAGGCATGGAGCATGGCTTGTGAGCAGGGGGTAGAATCAATGTTCTTTGGATGAAGGTAAAAAGAATGGGAGTGGCTGGCAGGGGTTCTCTTGACCCTAGCAAAGGTCACACAGAGGACAGGGGCTCACAAGAGGTGCCAACTGCCCCCCCTCCCAAAGCTGGCATGGTTCTCTCCTGTCCCTTTAAGAGAGGATTGATCAGTGGAAGCAATCAGCAGACAAAGTTTTCTGTAACAGAGATACACATGACTGGATGTTAATTGACTGCAGAAGGAGCAGCTACAGGGCCCTGGTTAAGACGTGGCAACCAGAGGAAGACTGGTCAGAATGGACCTAGGATGTGCAGTCTCAAAATCTTTCCAGACATTCTAAGCCTGTATGCTGAAGGAGTTTGCCCAGTGGTGCCATAGTCCCATGACTGATTTATCACTTGTCCAGCTCCTACAACTCAGCCCAGGGCTGACTCAGCCACTGCAGGAAATGTGGGCTGACTTACAAACTATGCATGTGGAGGAAGGAACTGCTGGGCTGCTATTCCCAAGCCCAAATCTGCTTGGATCTATTCAACACATCATGTCAACTATGGTTGCCAATTGACCCCCCTCCCCCCAACACACAAAAATAAACCACTGGCTTGACTTGCAGCTTTGCCTTTAATGATGGGATGATGTGCAGAAATTGGTAGGTGAAGCTTTACATGGCATAGCTGTAAGAATCATGACTTGCTAATGTTTGCAGACTACACTACTGTTAAAGGCACTGGAGCAGTGGCTGGTTGAAAATTGACCATTTTAGTACAGTATTTGCCACATTTGGTTGTGTAAACTGGCCTTCCATTTCTGATGAATCCAGGGTGACCCAATGCAAAGAAAGAGAGACTCTTAATAGCCAAGCAGAAGAGGCTATAGTATTTTGGTAGATATAGCTTGCCTTCTGCATATCTGTTCAACAGCTAAGGCTCAACATTACCTTTGCATCTTCCTCGTTTTCTGTCCTGTTCATTTAAGATGAGAGTGATATCTACCTTCCAGCTATATATCTGGAGAGTGATATCTACCTTCCAGGAGGTTGTGAAGATCACTAGAGCGCCTTGACCTCTCTGCAGATGATACCACAGAGGTAAAAAGCACTTAAATAGTCTATGCATTCAAATAAGGCCAAAATCCTATACATACTTACCTGGAAGTAAATGTGTTGAACTCAATGAGACTTACTTCTGAGTAAACATGCATAGGATTGTGTTATAAACTTACTTTCCTGAAGATGGAGAGTAAGCCAGTGGCCTGCAGTAGCTAACAAGCAAAACAAATAAAATTTTGCCCCCAAGACAAAGTGAATTCTGTGGCTTGGATTAATTACACAAACAAGACCAACACTTCATATTGTTGCTCAGTTTGCCCAATATGCTTTGCTTCTGCTACACATGAGGAGAGACTACAGTTGCCAACTTTGTTTCAGCCCTGGCTCCTGTGCCCTGAATACCAGCTTGATCCACATACATTAGCAAGTGGACATACTTATCTTCATGCCAGGAAAATCTTCTGCTGATTTCTGCAGTTTGATTTCTAGCAGATTTCTATGTCTGCTAAGACACAGAACCCACAGTGCAGGCCACTTTTTCTAGTCAGTTGGTGCCCTGATCTAGCTGCAGTGGTGGCACATATTCAAAAGTCTACAACTGCTATAATTATGAATTTCTTACATGAAGATCTGCTTTCATTTCAGAGAATGGAACCTAGTGCAATGGGAGAATGAAGATTTTGAAACCCGGGTTACTCTGAGCCTCAGCCTTCTCCCCCCCCCCCAAGCCAGTCTGCTCAGAATTAATTACAAGCCTGAGTTCTTTTTATGTTACTATTAAGTGGTGGCTACTAATTAGTCTTTGTGCAGATCAATTGCTGACAGGACAAGTGAACATGGAGACTTCCCCACACATTGCAGACTGAAGTGTCCAGCACAGGCAAGAGGTGCAAAATTTGGGATTTCTCCCTCAACTATGTACCAAGTTTCTGTGTAGGTGTAGATAAGTGGGGTACTCTCAACTTCCTTGTAGTTGGGGGCAGGGTGGGCAGTGAGTACCCTGCTTGCTCAAGATGTTTAAAGTAATGGATCAAGAAGCCCCATCATGTATATGCTGAAGTGACCAGAGATACATTTTCTACACAGGGATTCCATTTTTAGGATGTGCACTGAGCCTGTAAAAATGGTTCCTGTAAGTCAGGGGTGCTCACACATTTTTGGCTCGAGAGCTACTTTGAAACCCAGCAAGGCCCGGAGATCTACCAGGGGGAAGGAAGCGTCTGACAGACACCCCCTTTAATGTATGGAGCCCCTGCTGGAATCTAGTCAGTTTCGTCAGTTTTGTTGCTGCATGCCTGAAGAGCAGCTAAAGTTTCAGTTTAGTGTCAGCTAAATATGTCAGTTTCGTCTAGTCACTAGATGAAACTGACATATTAACAGTTTGGAGAGACAGGGCTCCTGATCTACTCATTTTGCCTCGCGATCTACGGGTAGATCGCGATCCACTTATTGAGCACCCCTGCTGTAAGTTTTTCCTTCTGAGGCTAACCACAGTTTTAGGGTGGGATGCTTTCAGTTGAGAAACCCAGAGGTGGGCCAATGGTTAACCACCTATAACCTATAGCCCTGATCCAAAACAGCCTACCACCATCACAGCTATTTAAGATGAACTTCCCCGTGCTTTTTTGTTTTTCCTAATCTCACAGCTTCCATGTAAGATTCAGTGTGGCTCTGAGAATCAACTTTAAGATCTGATCAGATGTTGCATGGGGGAACATGCTGATCCTTGAGTAGGTTGTAGCCTACTGGGGTAAGATATGCCCGTATATAAGCAGGTATTTCAGAAATTGCCCCCTCCCATATGAAACCACTGGAGAACTTTGCTGTGCTCTTGATGCCCTTCTCATTGATCCCCACTTCTTACAAAGGGAACAATTGGTGGAAATCAAAGGCAGGGCTTTATAATTTGTGATGTCCAAATGATGGAACCGTCTCCCAAGAGAGGTGCACCTGGTCTCTTGGTTACTCACTATCAAGTGCGCATTAAAAACATTTATTTTAGCAGGACTTTTTTTTAGTTAGGGTCTTTCTAATGTTTGTAACATTAGTATGTACAGTAACATAGTATGACTGTGAGTGGTTTTTCATTTCTGATTGTTCTTTACTTGTGGGTTTGTTTTGTTTTAACCTTGTAAGCTGCCTTGAGTTTTCTCATGCATAGAAAGGCAGGATATAAATCTTAATATAAATACAGAAATGATCTTCAGGTTGTCCCATCCTTCCTCTCTGGAGAATGAGATTGTCTGCTGGATGATATGGAGTTTTGTCCTCCTTAGTGGTGCATCTGTAATCAAAAGCTTTTTTGTTTGTTTTTGCAAAAGAGAGTGGTATTTAATAATAAGCACTTCATATCCTGATGTAATCCTTACAGTGTAAGGATTACACCATTCCTGTACGATAAGCTTGTATTATTATCACCCCCATACTGTAGCTGGGGAATTGAGGCTGAGTCTTTCCTATGGTCACCTTGTGAGTTTGTGGTAGAAGTACCCAGAAGTACCCAGGAAAGTCCTGAGTCACTAAGGGCCCAATCCTATCCAACTTTCCAGTTGTTGGAGGAATCTTAAAAAGTGGTTTCCTCTTTGGGGGGAAGCAGAGTAGCTTCAGCAGCAGACCCCCCATCTTGCTGGGAATCAACCCAGGGAAGCTCCCACACCCGGCTGACTGCTAATCGATAAAGACAAACGACAATGGCTGGTTGAAGTTGCAAAAGAAGTCATTTACTCACAGTTCCATAGAAGCATGTTTACAGCATCTGATTATGATCAGAGGTTCACTAAACTTGAGATAGCAAGGCCCTAAAGCTGCCTCACCCTGCGTGCCATGTGGTCAAGATGGTGGCGCCAGCAGAGCCCTGCTGGGTGCCATCTCAACAGGTCAGTGAGGAACAGAGGCAAGAAAGGGCGTGCTCGGAGCAGAAGGGAAGGTTATAGGGTCTGGGCCACACCCCCACATAGGTCACCAAAAGGGGACAGGTAAAGTGTAGGGTCACTGGGCCATGGCTTAACCCTTTCAGGACAGTATCCTGCCACCTCTGGACAGCAGATGGAGTTGCTCCAAACTCCAACACTGGCACTGGTACAGCTGCAGTACAGTCTATAGGCAAGGGAACAAATGCGGAGGCCTTACCTTGTGGAGGCCTCCATAACTACCCTCCCACCACAGGATGCAGCACAAACCCCATTGGCACGACTACACCAGGGCTGGAAAGTCGGATAGGATTTGGCCCTTAGCCACTATGCCACACTAGCTCATGAGGATAGCAACCCCTGCTATTTTGCCTTCCAGGGTTCAAAACCAAAGTGTGGATTGGCTTCTATTTCAATGTCTGTGGCTGGTTAGGATTTCCCAGGTTGTAGCACAGAGGTGCGGACAGTATATAGTACCAAGTGCCAAGGTTGTGGAAGATGACTTCACTGCTGCTTCTCAGGCTCACATCACTGCAGATAGTTTCATCTGTTAATTGCTGCTTGTCACACAGCTGTTAAAGGCACAGGCACCTTGTCACAACAACACATACCTCCAAACTGTGCGCGCGTTTTCTTCGAAAAGTTGCCGAGCATTGCTAGCTTATTCAGAAATTCTGATGTGAATCAATACACTTGCGATTTTATGCCAGCAAACCACCCCATCTGAATAACTTCCATCATGGAAATCAGTACTTCTGTTGGGATCCAGCAGTCTGGGTCCTACCAGGCTGTTTACGTGACAGATGTTGGTGGCTCCCTCCCCTCCTGCCTCTTCTTACATATTCATCAACTGACCTTTCTGCATTACTGGATTAAACTGAACTCCATAGTCTTCTTGAAACAATAATAAATGCTGTAATTTAGATGTATTTTAAAAGAAGGCAGAACTTGGCTTCCATTCTTAAAGCATCCTCTGTAGTTCACAGAAACGGGCAACCTACACATTTCATAGATGTAACAGCAAGCTGCAGTTCCCCGCTCTTATGTGTTGATGATTGTTTTACACAGTAAAGTTGTTAAGATATTAATGAGAAGAAAACAAGGCCAGTCTAAATTAAGAGTTTTTCAACAGCTTAAAGGGTCAAAATGTAACAAGCCCCTAATTTAAAACGTGCTATTCTTCCATTGGTGTCAGAAGTGGAGGATGAAGGGTTTATGGTGGGTTTGGGTCATGTTTCACCTTCTGAGATATGGAGATGGTGTGTGAAAATTTAAAAAGGACCAGATTATCAGCCCAACAGTTTTGAGTTGGATACAAACAGAATCCTCTTCAGATTCCCACGATGCGAAAATGCTGGAAGGTTGATACCAGGAGTATTGTGTGAGTGTGACTTGGGAAATTTTTTTAAAATCCAGCACTGCTGAGGGATGTGCGCTGTCCAACAACTTTGATCTGTGTGCCCTTCTTGGATGACTACAGTAATCCATGCATCAGGAACATGCAGACTAGATTACTGCAAAGTATTATACATGGGGTTGCTTTTCAAATACATTTGGCAATTTGGCATTCTGCTGCAGAATGTGGCAACCAGGTTGCTAACTGGTTTTGGCTGCCATGAAAGGATTAGCAATGCCAGCATTAAAAGATTTTCCTTGCTGGCTCCCAGTTTGATTCAGAGCTAAGTTCAGTGTGCCAATTTTTATCAGTGTGCTATTTTTATTTGGGTTATCTACTGGACTGCCTTCACATGAATTTGCCCATCTCCTGAAAACTCTGAGGGGCCTGTTTAAGCCAATTGGACCAATTGTTCCTAATGGGTCAACAACACATTGGCACAGACACCTAACACCACCTTGCAGGTTTCACAGAGAACAGTGTTGATTTCAATTTTCTTCTGAATCCTTAAAAAGTCAGTGGTGTTTGTTTATACTGTTTATATTTTGAAATTTTTGTACCATGCTCAAATTACATAAGTTGATTAATTATCAAACAGCATAAAAATTTATTTCTCAGAAAAAGTTAAAAAGGCAAATATATGTGTAATGTGTGCATTTTTTAGAATTGGCGATGAACCTAGGGCCCTGCAAAAAATGTTTCCAATTGGGCCCTGCTGCTCTGAAGGTTGGCACTAGGTTGGTGATTACTAGAGAGGACCTTCCCCCAGGTGGCACCCAAACAGTGGCACTCTCTCTCTGGGCATATTTGCCTGGCACCAACTCTTCAACCTTATGAACAGTAGGCAAAGTCTGCCCTGTTCTCTTGTACCTTTGGTAATATTTAAGATCATAGTGATTATTTTTAGCTGCTGGTCTAGTTGCTGGCTTTGCTGTTTTCTAATCTTTGTGGTTATACTGTTTTCTGATTTGTTAGCATTTTCTTACTTTTATTGATTGACTGTAAGCTGGCTTGAGGACATTTGCATTGGAAGACAGGATATAAATCCTATAAACAAACAAAACTTGATTTCTGCCTTAACCTTATGCACATCAATAAAAAAACCCAGCATGTATCATTTTCCCTATCACTACATCCTCATGCTGGAAACATGTTGAATTTCTACCTAGCCCACAACTCTTAGACACATAAAATCTTTGTCTGAGAAAGGTGGCATCCCTAGTATAAACAAGCCCAGTTAGCAACCTTTAATTGAGTTCAGATTTTTAAAAAAATAGTGTTAGATTTCCTAACTGAAAGAATTTGCTTTTTTTACAAGGAAGTCCTGGTGTATCAGTTTTTGCATACGGGAGAGCTTTTTTAATTTAGACTGTGCTAATGCTGATTCATAAACCAAAAGGGCTTAAATTATCTCTTTAGTCAGTGCTTCCCTGACATTCATAGTCCAGGTGTCAAATGGATCTTAACAGTTGCTATAAAAATGGAGGCAAATTACTAGGAGGCTGAATTTTAAAGCAATCCTGAAAATTAGAATATCAAGTGACAAGCCAAAGGTTGGATACTTAATTAAAAAAAAAATTAATAGGTTCCCATCTGCTTTCCTGTACTTGGCAAAGCAGTGATAAAAAATTGAGTGTGCATGTGTGTTGGAGCTTTAAAACGAGGGCAAATGGAAATGATTGCTGATCTTTCCATCTCCAACTTACTGGTGGCACTGCTTTAATAAAGGAACTAGCTTGAATTTTAAAAATAAGTTTTTCAGATCTGAGAAACATGGAATACTAGGAACAAATGCAGTTGCATTTATGCAATCTACAAAGCTGTCTGGGAAACCAGCTTTTTGGAAAGGTTTTTGTTGTTCAAACAGAACAGGTTTCCAATTCTAGTCAAATAAAAAATGAAAATGGAAAGGCAATTTAAAAAAGTAGGGAAGAGCTAGGAACTGAGGTGGTAGAAAGACAATGTTCAGTTCCTTATCTTTTCCCATACCCCAGTTCTCCAGCTGTAAACTTGATGCAGCTAGTGTCATTTGCTCCTCTGATGAGTTCCACTGTTTTGTTTTTCTTATATTATGAGGTGAAAGTGTTTCTCTCCATGTTCTGAAAAGCTTCACCTGCTGATGTTTGGAAATCAGGTTGTCCAGAGGTATAGGAGCAGGCCAGGCTGATTTCTTTTCTGGTCAGTTGGTGCTTCTAAGTGCACATTATATCAAAGGAATCAGAACAATCTGAGATGCTGTTGCAGGAAGGCTGCTATTGGTTACAATCTCATAACAAGGTAAATTCAGAAGACCTCAAGATGAGAAGGTCATGCAAGAGAACTGCAGGAACAGCTCTGTACTCACAGAAACACTTGTGAATCTTTGAGCCTGTATGATCTTCTCAAGAGGCCTGGCCTACAGGCTGAACCGAACTAGAATCAGGAACCAATTATATACAGTAAGTGGAAAAACATTCTATTGTTGATGACTTTAAGTGATATTATGACTTTAGTGTACAGATTGCTTTGAGTGTCTTATAAAAAGTGCTATTTTTTGGTAGCATTTAATAAGTTGTTGACTTTTTTGTTCTTTTCACTAATCCAAGTTCTATGCACTGGACTTTTCAAACAAGAATAAAAGTATTAATAAAATAATAGCAATAGGTGTTATATAGCTCAGCTAGTAATAACCAGAGAGCTTAGAAAGGGTCTGCTGTGTACTTGCTGTTCTCATCTGTTCAATAGCAACTGTTACCCTGCACAAGCCCAATCTGATCTGATCTTGGAAGCTAAGCAGGGTCAGGCCTGGTTAGTACTTGGATGGGAGACCACCTGGGAATACTGGGTGCTGTAGGCTTATACCATAGTTTTTCGAGACTGAAGGTTGCCAACCAGGACCACCTGTTCAACAGCAGAAAGTTATCCACTTGTCTCAAGCCAGTGTTTCCTAAACTGTGGGAACTCACAAACTCACCAGTTGGAGCCCACTGATGGGTCACAACCCAGTTTTTGAAGCACTGACCCGAGCCTCCAATGCAAGCACTTAAATCATGTAAATTTGATGGCAAGGTCAGATTAACTGCCTCAAACACCTGAGGCTATTCAAAAATCAGATGGTTGCTAATTACCCTGCAAACAGCTCCTGAAGTTTGCAAGGCAGCTGCTAATTGCCCTGCAAAAGAGCTCAGCAGCTGTTTTGCAAACTGTAGGAGCTGAGGTCTTTGCAGAGCAATGAACAGCTATCTTGCAAACTACAGGAGTCAGTTGCCCTGCAAACAGCTGAGCTCCTGCAGTTTGTAAGCATCTGTAAATAGAGAGAGAGAGAGAGATGTATCTTAGGGCCCAATCCTATCCAGTTTTCCAGTGCCAGTGCAGCCATGCCAATGGGGCATGCACTGCATCCTGTGATGGGGTAGCAGTCACAGAGGCCTCCTCAAGATATGGGAACACTTGTTCCATTATCTCGGGGATGCATTTTGGTTGCACTGGTGCTGGAACGTTGGATAGGATTGGGCCTTTAGCTGATACTCCCTAATAAAGAATTTAGAAAACTATAAGATTTAATGAGGGTTTTTTTCTTAATTTTTCTGGGGAAGAATAGGAATGGAAGGAGAGCATTCATTAAAAGTTCATCAGGACTGCCTCATTAAAAAAACTGATACCATTATTTATTTACAAAAAATTGGAAGTACATAAGAGCCCTGCTGGATCAGGCCAAAGGCCCATCTAGTCCAGCTTCCTGTATCTCACAGTGGCCCACCAAATCCAAATGTCTAGATTTTTTTTTTTTTAAGTCTAGTAAACTTAGAGCCAAATCCTATCCAACTTTCCAGTGCTGGTGCAGCCAAGCCAATGGGGCACGCACTGCAGCCAGTGGTAAGGGGGCAATCACAGAGGCCTCCTCCAAGTAAGGGAATGTTCCCTTTTGGGGGGGCTGCATTGCTGCAGCACTGGCACTGGAAAACTGGCTAGGATTGGGCTCCTAGTTGGGTCCCAAATTAGAGTGTCGCTTTAAAAAGTGTGGCCCAGTGCTAAAAAAATTTGGGAACCACCAACTTGGGGCACAATCGTATGCATGTCTACTCAGAAGTAAGTCCCATTGTGTTCAGTGGAGCTTACTCCCAGGAAAGCGTGCCTAGGATTTCAGCCTTAGGCTGTAAGGTGATGCACTTTCTTTGGAGTGTGGGCCGCTCCTCTGCCCAGACGTGGACGGGACTGCTCTGCTCTGCTCTGCTCTGCTGGAAGCCTGCGCTGCCCGCCCTTCCTCGGGCAGGAAAGCCCTCTCTCCCCCTCTGGCGCAGTGACCACGTGCGCCCTGCAACGCGTCACTCCCGCTCTGTAAACAAGAGGGCGGGCTGATGCCGAGCCAGAGCCGCCCCCTCTGGAAAGTAAGCGGGACTCCCACGCTGGGCTGGGAAGAACTGCGGCGGGCGCCTAATGAACTTCCCCTTCATTAATGGCTCTCTGGCCCGCACCGCGTAGGGTGGGGAGAGCAGCAGAGCGCGGCTGGGCTGCAGGCCGGGAGGGGCGCGTCGTCCCATCCCGGGCTGCCTGATCCTGCCAGCAGCAGGCAAAGAGACCCTCCTGGGTGGGTGCAAAGCCCGGCGCGGGGGCAGTGCCTGGAGGGGACGTGGTGCGCTCGCTCCTCCGGCGGTTGCAACGCTGGAGCCCACGTGCTGCCGGATCCCCAGCTGGGCCGGACGGAGCCCTTCTCCTCCCCTCCACCAGCTGCATCTCCACGCTGCTGGCGGCGTCTGCAGCAGGAGCGGCTGAGCCGCCTTTCCCTCGAGCGGTACAGGAGCTTGGCGAGGGGCTCGTCCTTACCACGCAGAGGGCGCTCGTGTGCGGCCGTGCGTCCTAGTGGTTGCAGCCGCCGCCGCAGCGCTCCGGTCTCCTCGGAAGCCGGGACTGCGGGGCTGACAGCGCCTGGAAGGCAGCCGCACTAGAGACCCTTTCCTGGCAAGGTCACCCGGGTACCGCGGGCGCTCTTTGCGCGCGCGCCTGCCTGCCTGCCTGCCTTGCCTGGCAGTTGCGGTGTGAAGCAGCGCACTGCTTGGAAGGGGGAAGCCGGTGTGGGGCATGACGCGATGGCTCCGGGGGTGAAGCGAGGCGGGGCGCGGAGGAGGAGGGCTCCCACTCCCCGCCCGGCCGCTGCAAGGCAGGGCTCTGCTTCTCTCGCCTGCTGGAGCCGCTCCACAAAGTTGTGACTTGGCTGCGCCGGGGATCCGTGCACGCGTCAGGACCGACTGGAAGGCGATCCCGGGGAGGGGGGGGCGGCGGCCTCCTTGCAGGACCCCCTCTTCCTCCGGCCCTTTCCTTCTCCCCATGCAATCCTGGGGCTCCCCATGGTTTGAGCCGACAAGCGAGGGGGCCCCGAGGAATCCCCAGCAAAAGGAGGAGACTCCAGCACCCGGGAGCGGCATGGGGGCTGCGAGGCTGCCACGGAGCAGTGGTCCCCCCGCGTGGCGCGGCACTGCTCTGCTGCGTGGGACTTAGAGCCCGAGTCTGCCTATCTACTCGGAAGGAAATCCCATTTTAGTCAATGGAGCTTACTCCCAGGAAAGCGGGGAGAGGATTGCAATCGCAGACCCCAAGCCTTTGCTGGTCTACTCAGAAGTAAATCCCATTGTAGTCCATGGAGCTTACTCCCAGGAAGGTGTGGACAGGATTGCAGCCTCAGAGCCCAGTCCCATGCCTACCTACTCGGAAGTAAGACTCATTATAGTCAATGGAGCTTACTCCCAGGCAAGTGTGGACAAGATTGCAGCCTGAGGCGGCGGCGGCGCGGACTCGATGACCGGAGGGGCTCGCAGCAGTCGTTGTCCCCCGGGGAGCTCGCTGCTGAGCGCGGACCCCGCCTGGATGTCAAGGACTGGAGGAGGAGGAGGCGCAAAAGTTCTGCCGAGGGGTCGCCGGGCCTGGGGTTGGATCCGAGCCACAGCATCATGCCAAGCGGGGAACTCCTGCTCCTGCTGCCGCCGCCTGGGATAGTGGAGGGCTAGTCCCCGGAGGACGACCCCCGACCCCCCCCACCTCTGCCGGAGTCAGGAACGAGCATGGGGGGCGTCGGCGGGCGCGAAAGTTTGCCAAGCGCCGTCTAGGGGGCACCTCCTTTCCATTGGCCTCAAGAGGAGTGAGTGGGAAGCGGGGGGGGGGGGATCGGGGGTGAAGACTAGCCAGCCGCTTCCAAGCATGGGAGACAGGTTGCCGGAGCAAACTCCTCGTGCTGCTGCCAACCCTTCCCCTGCCGTGGCCGCCTGCTCCGAGGCAGAAGCCATCGAGGTCCTGGAAACCGACGATGTCCTGCCCATGGCCACGGAGGACGTAAGTTGCCTTCGGTGTCGCTGCTTCTGCCCCTCCACTGCCATCCCAGCCCAGTTGATTTTAATCGGATCAAGTTATTTAAAAATAAACTTGGGCATTAAAGGGAGGGGGGAGCTGATTCTTTCTAGGAAGAGACCGTCCCAAGGAAGGAGGTCTCTCTGCCACAGGGCCCTTTTGCAGCCCGATCCTATGCACGTTTACTCGGAAGTAATGTAAGAGTTCAGTGACTCTTACTCCTGGGTAAGTGTGTGCCTCAGATTGAAGCCTTGCAGCCCAATCCTATGCATGTCTACTCAGGAGGAAGCCTTATTGAATTCAATGAGGCTTACTCTCAAGAAAGTGTGCAGCCTTCATAGCTTTCCTTGCCTTTTCCTTTCTGACCACTGATGGCATCAACATAATTACAGTATATAATTACAGTATATACAGTAAATACAGTATACATGCTTTCTTTTCTGCCACCTTGGCATATTTTCTTATTAAGCCAAATTAGTTCTTTCTCCCTCCCCCTCCCCAGAAAGCACACAACAAGTTCTTTCTTAGACCAAATTTATTTTCCAAAAACTTCTCAAGATAGTTAGGTGTTGTCCACCCTGGCATATAACACACCACTAGCTAGTCTACCACTGACTGGCTGGGTTTCCACAAATTGCTGTTGTTGCTCCGCAGTGGCAAGGAAATAGGCAATGAAGAGAAAGGAGTGCATGTCAACTTAATAGTAGGGGACCACCGCGAGCCCACATTACAAATCCCTGCTCAGCTATGAACCTAACCACGGGCTAGTTGCTTGACTCTCAGCCTAGCCTACTTTGCAGGGCTGTTATGAGGATACAAGGGTTAATCCACTCTGTATACCACCTGGAGCTCCTTTGGAAGAATGGCTTGCGACAAATGTGACATAATTAGTGATGTCATAGACTGTATGGAAATGTGGCTTTCCTGCTTGATCATGACCTCTAGTTTACCACCCACCTTGCTCACTACTGCTTGGCTCCTGAGGTTGGAGGAAGTGCTTTCTGCCATTTACTGCAGTGGTGCAGAAGGATCCCTTTGGACCTTGGGTAATGAAGCACAGCGAGGTCTGCAGTAGCTTGGTTATGGTTTAAGGAAGCCTTGAAGTGCTGTCTGCCCATGTGTCTCCCACATTTTTTGTGCTGACTAAATGCTGCTTGTTTTTTGCTGAAGGCTTTTTTGTTTTTTAAAGCGTTGTCATCGGCCCTCCCCTTCAGTTCTGTTTGTATTATTACTGGCACTAACAGGATCTCTGGGACCAAGAAACAAAAGCAAAAGGATTTCAAAGAAATGACGTGTGCTTTCCAGTAATTTCAGGTGCTTGTGCAACAGAGCGCATGGGTCTGAATTCCATCACCTGTTTGGGATGTGACCACATGGACTTTCATTTTCATTAAGTGTGTACACACTGCTTTAAATGTGAACCTCCAGCCTCGCTAAGCAGCCTAACTTGGTTGTAAGCCATAATCTCTAAAGATTCTTAAACGGTGAACCTTATTAGTTACCAAGCATAGCATCTTTCTCAGAAGCTGTGCGACTCCCTTCAGCTCCATCTGACTGCTTGGAGGAAGATTTAGGGATGCTGTGTCGCTCTTAACCCATCACTGCTGCAAGATTAATAACTAAATGGGAATGAGCGCCTGGGTCTCTGGGATGGTCTGTTCTGCCAGCTAAGCACTTATAGAGCAAACAGCCCTGTGACAATGAGTGATTCCCTGGGTGTTCCTCCAGTCAGGACTCACTTAGCCCTGTCCCTGACTGCATTTCTCAAGGCTTAGTGGTACAAAAGCAACCCAAGTATGTAAGCCACACTGGTGCTTGAATAACTCCAGCTGAACTTCATGGCACTGTGCTTCCTAATGCTTCATGCAGTACTGCTATGCATAGCCCTCTTATTCCTCAGTAATGTTTCTGGCAGAATCAGAGGAACTGAGATGTACCTGAAGAACTATGATCAACTGTGTTGTGTGGTACTGTGGGGTTCCTCAGTAATGGCCTCTTGAGGTGCAAGATGCCTGGCTAATAACCCACATGAGCTGAGAGTGTGTCCTAAATTGTTCCTTAGAATGTCCCTCAACATGCAGAGGCTGCTTTGCCAAGAAACTGCTGTAAAAAGAGTTGCTGAAAATAAAATGTTTGAAAGTCACTAATTGAGGCCAATTGTCTGCCCAAAGGCAAAACCACCCATGGACTAGTCCTTATCCCATACAGCCACATCTGCATTGTTGCTGCTCAGTGGTTGATGTCATCCAGAAAGTAGTGAGTGCCTGATGAGGAGTGAGCAAGGTGCCTTTTCTGAGAGATGCCTGTACAGTTCAGGAAATGTAACAAGCACATCATGGTTTAGAGCACGTTGACACTAAAACATTATCGGTAGCGTAATCTCAGGGCACATCTACACTACAAATTAAATGAGTGTCAGTCTTCTGCAACTGATTTAACTTTCTTACAGAAGTGGTACAACTCTCACATTCCCCCAAGTGCTCCAGAGATTGAAGTTGTGTAAGGCTGATAAATTCTTCATTAAATTTATGACCTCCGTGCAAGAACTACAGTGTCCTGAACTCGTTGGTTGGGAACTGTGCCAATTATGTCTGTTAGAAACTGACTTACTTTTGTAGGGTAGCTGTGCCTGGAGGTTTTTAAGATAATGCCAAGCTCAGATAATAGAGCTTTCATGGTGATGATGGGTGTAGGAATGACACACGAATGGGTGGCAGGCCTTGATTTCACACTGTGTTTACTGGGTTTCTGTAAAAACCTACAAACTGTGAAGAAGAGGCAATGCATTTTATGTATTTATTTATTCATTTATATCCCACCTTTCCAGAACTCAAGGCAGCTAACAAATTCACATTCAATAAAACACCATAAAACACACAATAAAATTCCAAGGCATCAGTGCATACCCCATAAATCTCCATAGCAGCATAGACCAGAATGTAAATATAATGTAAATTACAGAAAGTAAATTAATGCATCCTCTCATATCTATACCCCATCTTTGCAGCCTTTGCTGATGAGACACTGGAATTTTCAAGATCTAGTAGTGACTCTAGTCCAGGGGTGCCCAAACCCCGGCCCTGGGGCCACTTGTGGCCCTTGAGGTCTCTCAATGCGGCCCTCAGGGAGCCCCCAGTCTCCAATGAGCTTCTGGCCCTCCGGAGATTTGTTGGAGCCCACATTGGCCTGACGCAACCGCTCTCAACGTGAGGGAGACTGTTTGACGTCTCACATGAGCTGTGGGATGAGGGCTCCCTCCACTGCTTGTTTCACATCTGTAATGCAGTAGCAGCAACAAAGGAAAGGCCAGCCCTGCTTTGTGCAAGGCCTTTTATAGACCTTGAGCTATTGCAAGACCTTTATTCATTCATATAAGCTCATCTTTAATATATTCATTTATGTATTGTATTGGCAACCTTCAGTCTCGAAAGACTATGGTATCGCGCTCTGAAAGGTGGTTCTGGCACAGCGTCTAGTGTGGCTGAAAAGGCCAATCCGGGAGTGACAATCCCTTCCACACCGGGAGCAAGTGCAGTCTGTCCCTGGTCTGTCTCCCTGGCTATGGGCCTTCCTTCTTTGCCTCTTAGCCTCAGACTGTTGGCAAAGTGTCTCTTCAAGCTGGGAAAGGCCATGCTGCACAGCCTGCCTCCAAGCGGGCCGCTCAGAGGCCAGGGTTTCCCACTTGTTGAGGTCCATCCCTAAGGCCTTCAGATCCCTCTTGCAGATGTCCTTGTATCGCAGCTGTGGTCTACCTGTAGGGCGCTTTCCTTGCACGAGTTCTCCATAGAGGAGATCCTTTGGGATCCGGCCATCATCCATTCTCACGACATGACCAAGCCAACGCAGGCGTCTCTGTTTCAGCAGTGAATACATGCTAGGGATTCCAGCACGTTCCAGGACTGTGTTGTTTGGAACTTTGTCCTGCCAGGTGATGCCGAGGATGCGTCGGAGGCAGCGCATGTGGAAAGCGCTCAGTTTCCTCTCCTGTTGTGAGCGAAGAGTCCATGACTCGCTGCAGTACAGAAGTGTACTCAGGACGCAAGCTCTGTAGACCTGGATCTTGGTATGTTCCGTCAGCTTCTTGTTGGACCAGACTCTCTTTGTGAGTCTGGAAAACGTGGTAGCTGCTTTACCGATGCGCTTGTTTAGCTCGGTATCGAGAGAAAGAGTGTCGGAGATCGTTGAGCCAAGGTACACAAAGTCATGGACAACCTCCAGTTCATGCTCAGAGATTGTAATGCAGGGAGGTGAGTCCACATCCTGAACCATGACCTGTGTTTTCTTCAGGCTGATTGTCAGTCCAAAATCTTGGCAGGCCTTGCTAAAACGATCCATGAGCTGCTGGAGATCTTTGGCAGAGTGGGTAGTGACAGCTGCATCGTCGGCAAAGAGGAAGTCACGCAGACATTTCAGCTGGACTTTGGATTTTGCTCTCAGTCTGGAGAGGTTGAAGAGCTTTCCGTCTGATCTGGTCCGGAGATAGATGCCTTCTGTTGCAGTTCCAAAGGCCTGCTTCAGCAGGACAGCGAAGAAAATCCCAAACAAGGTTGGTGCAAGAACACAGCCCTGCTTCACTCCGCTTCGGATGTCAAAAGGGTCTGATGTGGAGCCATCGAAGACAACAGTGCCCTTCATGTCCTTGTGGAAAGATCTGATGATGCTGAGGAGCCTGGGTGGACATCCAATCTTGGGGAGAATCTTGAAGAGGCCATCCCTGCTGACCAGGTCGAAAGCCTTTGTGAGATCTATGAAGGCTATAAAGAGTGGCTGTCGTTGTTCCCTGCATTTCTCCTGCAGTTGTCTAAGGGAGAATACCATATCAGTGGTGGACCTGTTGGCTCGGAATCCACACTGCGATTCTGGATAGACGCTCTCTGCAAGTACCTGGAGCCTCTTTAGTACAACTCGGGCAAACAGCTTTCCTACAACGCTAAGGAGAGAGATGCCGCGGTAGTTGTTGCAGTCACCCCTGTCACCTTTGTTCTTGTACAGCGTGATGATGTTTGCATCCCTCATGTCTTGAGGTACTCCACCTTCTCTCCAGCAGAGACAGAGGATTTCATGCAGCTCAGTGACGATGATCTCTTTGCAGCATTTTAGGACTTCAGCAGGGATGCTGTCTTTTCCAGGTGCCTTGCCAAAGGCAAGGGAGTCCAGGGCCACGTGAAGTTCTTCTAGGGTTGGTTCACTGTCAAGCTCTTCCAGCACAGGCAGGCACTCAATGTTGTTCAGTGCTTCTTCGGTGACTACATTTTCTCTGGAATATAGCTCAGAGTAGTGCTGCACCCAGCGTTCCATCTGCTGCACCCGATCCTGGATGACCTCGCCTGTGGCAGACTTCAGAGGGGCAATTTTCTTCTGTGTTGGACCTAGGGCCTGCTTGATACCATCATACATCCCCTTGATGTTGCCCGTGTCAGCTGCTATCTGTATCTCGGAACAGAGCTGGAGCCAGTAGTCGTTAGCACATCTCCTGGCAGTCTGCTGGACTTTGCTGCGAGCAGTTCGGAGGACCTGCAGGTTGCGCTCACTGGGACAGGCCTTGTATGCTGCTTGAGCGCTCCTCTTTTCCTCAATGACTGGTGTCAACTCCTCAGAGTGGGCTTCAAACCAGTCTGCCGCCTTGTTGGTCTTCTTGCCGAATATGGACAAGGCGGTGTTGTAAACGGTATTCTTGAAATGTTCCCATCTGTTGGATGCGTTTGCGTCGGCCGGGCCTGGAAGAGATTCCTCGAGCGCTTGTGCAAATTCCTCCACTTTTCTCTGATCCCGGGTCTTGCTGGTATCAATGCGAGGTCTTCCTTCCTTTTTCGAGTGATACAGTCGCTTTGTTTGCAGTTTCACTCTGCTGCACACCAGGGAGTGGTCAGTGTCACAGGCAGCACCATGATAACTGCGTGTGATCTTGATGCTGGGAAGGCTGGAGCGTCTGGTGAGGATCAGGTCGAGCTGGTGCCAGTGCTTTGATCTTGGATGTCTCCAAGAGACTCTATGTTGGGGCTTTGTGTTGAAGAATGTGTTGCTGACACAGAGACCGTGATGACAGCAAAACTCTAGCAGGCGTTGGCCATTTTCGTTCATCCTCCCAGTGCCAAACTGACCTAAGCAAGTGGGCCATGAACTGTTATCAGCACCAACTCTAGCATTGAAATCGCCGAGGATGAACAATGGCTCTTTTACAGGGATTTTCTTGACAGTGGTGGCCAGGTCATCATAGAATTTGTCTTTGGCTTCTGCTGGAGACGACAGAGTCGGTGCATAAGCACTGATGAGAGTGATAGGTCCTGCTGATGACTGGAGCTGCAGGGACAAAATTCTTTCACTTCCCACAGTAGGTGGGATGATGGATTTCAGCAGGGTATTTCTGACCGCAAAGCCAACGCCATGTTCCCTGGTTTCGTTTGGTGGTTTTCCCTGCCAGAAAAATGAGAAATTTCTCTCCTTGACAGATCCGGAATCTGGCAGCCTAGTCTCTTGAAGGGCGACGATGTCCATCTGCAGTCTGCTCAGCTCCATGTCGATGACAGCTGTTTTGCGTGCGTCGTCTATTTCTTGCAGGTCATCAGAGAAGCCAGGTGTCATTGTCCTAACGTTCCAGGTGCCCAGCTTTAGGGCAGTAGTTTTCTGTTTTCTGTTGCATGGTGCAGAGTTGTCGATCCGCTTGTCGGTTTTCACCCTAAACCCCACGCACCCCATGAGGTTAACGGACCGTGGCGAGGCAACACCTTACTGGCTGGGGACTGCCCAGCTTAAGGCGGGCGGTAGCTGCCCAATGAGATGCAATGATCTCTCCCACCGTCGGAAGCAGCCCCTGGCGTCATGCTCTACGCCAATCGAGCAAAGACTTATAACCGGTAAACTGCTGCTTCCCGTGTTGTGCCGACGCCGTATGGCGAAGTTGGAGTGTCCTCTCCAGTGCGCGAAGCCTGGGTAAAGAAGGTATGGAGGATAGGCTGTTACCCATGCAGCAAATCCCCCCTCTCCACGTCGCTGGAATGGTCCAATGGAAAGGCAGAAGCCAATACGGTTGGTTCCAGCGGCGTCGCAGGAGTTGCCAGAACGTGACTGTGTTAAGCCATGAACTGCCTAAGGGACTCCGGCTCCTGATTTTGCCTCGAGGTTGACTCCTGAAGCCTTTTCCAGAACTGGATGTAGCCACAAGGCAGTGGAGGTTTGAGGTCAGAGTTTCCTTCTCTTAGATGAGCTGCCTTCCTAGGCTGACGAGTCCCATCTACCCTGTTCATAGATCTTGTAGCCACATCTTTCAAAATATGCCTCTTCCTCCTTCTTTGCGAGTTCACTGCGTTTAAAGTATTTTTTGTCTCCCCCCAGCAGCTCCTTCTCAGCCAGCAGCTTTCGCTTCCGCTCGATCTCCGCCTTGAGGACGTCCATAGCTCCCCCCTGCCCGCTCTGAGTCCCCGCCGGAAGTCCATTCATTTATGTAAACTTATGTAAATTTATTCAAATTTTTAAATGTAAATTAATTATTTTCTTCCCCAGCCCCTGACACAGTGTCAGAGAGATGATGTGGCCCTCCTGCCAAAAACTTTGGACATCCCTGCTCTAGTCTGAGGACACATGAGGCAGCTACCTTGCTGAAATTAAGCAGGGCTAGTTCTGGTCAGTGCCTGGATGTGGAGCACAGCATGTGGAGCTAGTTCTGGATGTGGAGCCTGGATGTGGAGCACAGCAACGCTATGTATTCTGCTTTGAGTCCTATCATGCAAGATACTGGTGTACCTGGAGGGGTCAGGGGAGCAAATGCCCTGGGGTGGATCACTGCAATCCCTCCCCCACCACCCTTAAAAGAAACAGGCTTTTACAGTCCTTTCCCAGGCCTTTTGAGGGCTGGGGAGGCTGCCCACAGCCTCCCCAGCCCCTAGAATCCCTTCTTAGGCCTCTGGAAGGGCTAAAACCGTCACTTCTGGTTTTCGCCTAAAACCAAAAGTGATGTTTTTAGGCCCTCCAGGGGCCTTCTGGGAGGCTGTGGGTGGTCTCTCTGGCCCTTAGAAGGTCTCTGGACCTGCTTGGTTGGGGTGGGGACAGGATGGGGACAACATTTTGTGGTCCTGGCTCCAGGTGGCACAAGCGCCAGGATCTCAAGAGATGCAAGAAAGATGGTGTATAATAATATCCATGGCCTACCTCCAATTTATTCAGTGCTGAAAGGAGCTGTTGGCCACCATTACATTAAATGAGCATCCCAGTGCTGTTTGCATCCTCGTGTTGGCCATACCTGGTTTGCATGGCAATTTCCTGTGCTTACTGCTTAAGCAACACACTTTGTAGCAGTGTGGGAAACATCCCTAAAAAGTAAAAATCAGACACTCTCATTATTCTCTTGGAAGATTTTCACTCTCGTACCTTCTGAGAAACATGTTCTTAGAACTCATACCTTAACAGTGTGTATTATAACAGTTGTATGTTCACTCAGTAGCACCCTTTAAAAATAGAACCAACCTGTTTTTGTTGCTGTGTTCTGGTAGTGTGTTAAGTTGGCTGACTAGAGTGCTAGAGAGTGGGTAAGAAATCCACTGTGCTGTTTCTTGCCTACCACCTATCCATACATCCCATTACTTCCTGCTTTATAGAACCATAGAGTTGGAAGAAACCACAGTTCATCAGCCTGGTGCCCAAAGTCAAGGCCGTCAGCTCACCAGCCCCCCACAGACCAACCTTTGCTGTCCAGAACACAGTGGGACACAAGCAGAGGGCAGAAGCATGCCAGAAAGGTACGTTCAGTGCAAGTAGCTCTAGATGGCTCAAGCAAGGAAGCCAAACCACATGCTGTAGGAAAAGGCAGCTACCACCTCCCCTGTATCCTGCCGAGGTGGCCTGTGGGACAATTCATCCCTGCCTCCAACTTTGGCTGCACATCTGAGCAGTGAGGTGCTTACTTGCTGAGTGGGAAATGTGATTGTCTAGAATAGATAGTGAAGAGCCCTTCTTGGGGAGGCGGGGTGGCAAGATCTTGACCTGAGGCTGCTTCACCATTGCCCTTGGGAATAACCTCACTTATAGAGCCATGCTTCGCCATTTCATCGTGGTTGCAAAGGGTGGGGAAAGAAAGTAGGTACGAGGATTCTGCCTTGAATCCTTGATGTGAATCCAGGTGAGCGTGATCATGGCATGAAGCAGCTTCCTCATGCTGCCTTCTGTGCAGGGTTCCATTCACCCTATGATGTATGTTTGCATTGCATTCTAATGTGCTTGGGGTTCAGCTCTGGGCCCTAGCCCAAGCCTCCAAGTATGCGGAGTGTTGATGTGTGCTTGTGATCAAGGTTGAATGACACACTGAGCTGGGTCTACAGGAGGGGTTGTCTGGAGGCAGAGTAAATTGCATGTTGGAGTCTGAGGTGAGAAATTGCAGGGGAACAACTGGAATGATGGTGCACAAGGGCAAATAAATGAATGGGTAAGCTGGGGAGAGGAGGAAAGGGAGGCAGAAGCACCTGGAGCAAACTAAGGCACTTCATAAGCAAAGTCAGAGTCATAGCAAAGCATGGCTATGAAACACCGGACCTTGTCTGGAAGTCTTGTCGCCAGGCCAGGCAGGAAGAGATCTTGGGGTGGGAGATGAGATATTCAGGCAGGGCTGGCCTTAGGAGCTGTGGGGCTCAATGCAAAACCTTTTTGCATGGGGGGGGGCACCCCCACGGTCCCCTTACTCATCAGAATGAGCAGTTGCAGCAGGCCCAGGGCCGAAGGCACCTGCTGTGAAGCGCAGTACCCAGAAGTAGGTGGTGGTGACATGATGATTTTGTGTCACAGCCAACTGCTCCCAGGGGCATTTTTGGGCCAGTCACATGCATGGGTGGGCAGAAGGCCCCACCAGACACTTCACTTGCTGCACTGGCCTCATGGGTGTTAGCTGAAGAGTGAGATGCTGGCTGTGGCAAAAGATGCTGGCCTTAGCACTGAGGACCACTCAGACGCTGGGGCCAATCACCCTAAAGGTGGCTCTGCATGTCGGAAGCTGGGAGAACAACGTGGCTCCTACTTTCTCCAATCGGTACCCCAATAGTCTTCACAAGGGGTGTTGCTTGGTCACTGCCCTGAAGGCTTTAATTCTAGCCACTCTGATGACGAAATTCAGCCTGAACTGTAAATGCTTCCTATTGTCTTGCTCTGGACACATCCATGTGGTCCTTGAATTTATAGGGTGTCAATGAAACTTACAAGACCAACCCCTTGATCCCTCCCAACTTTTGGCTCCATCATGCCTCTCCCCTTAAACCTTCTTAAAACTGTAGCTAAGGGAGTCATCACAGAAGTAAGGGGTTGAATCCCTTTCCATCATGTTTAGGCCCTGTGTGGAGTCCATCAGGAATGTGATGACTGGGAGGGAAGCTTACCAGGAATGTGATGACTGAGAGGGAGACTTTTGCAAGACTACAGGGGAAAGTATTGGATTTCCCAGTGCTTGAACCCATTCTTAATATTTAAATACAATTGTCTTGCTGAATTTCTTTCCCAGAGAGTAATAACAAACCTGGTATTATTGCCTGGGAAAGCTATGTTTAACAATACATGTAATTAGAGAAGAGAAGCCACATTTAATATTACACAAGAGACCGGAACCACTTATTCAGAAGCAAACAGGCTTTTAAACCTCCATAATTATAGCGCGCCCCCCCCCCCAAGTGTCTAGCCTTTAATATGTCTTAGATCTTGTTTTTAACTCTTTCTTGTAATTGTGGGGCCAGCATCAGTGGGCATGGCTCTTTTCTACCATGAAGCAATTAAGAGCAAATTATTTCTTTTAAGCTACTGCAGCTGATTGAGGAATTAAGTTATTAATTGACCTGTTTCTGCAAAGCACTCAGCATGCAGTGTTGCCAGCTGACCAGAAAAAAAATAGCCAGGTTTGCTTTTATGCTTGTAGTATTAACTTAATTTGCAGAACTTCTCAGCTGACGTTTTTCATGGCATGGAGATGAGCATTATCATTTTTAATATCTTTGTTTATTGTGCATTGTATATGGTGATTTATATACTGCTTTTTGCTCCTGGAAAAGTGGCATATACATCTTTGAATTAAACAAACATCTGAAGAGCAAGCTGTTGTTAAAGGTATAGTTACAGAAGTTGGTTGACTGGTTGGTAGCCATACTCAGCTTCTCTGTTTTACTGAGCCCTCCATAAGCATCAGTGGCTATAACTGGATGACAGTTCCATTATTAGAATGTACCTAAAGACCTATTATTATTATTATTATTATTATTATTATTATTATTATTATTATTATTATTAATAATAATAATAATATACCGTTTTTCAACTAAAAGTTCACAATTCATGTGTTTATCCCACACCAGTTGCGATCAGGGCTTAATTTGCCCCAAGATCAACCCTGTGAAGCAATAATCTAAAGTAGTGTTTTTAAAACTGTGGGACGGGACCCAGTAGGTGAGTCGTGAGCTACTTTCAGGTGGGTCCCCATTCATTTCAATATTTTATTTTTAATATATTAGACTTGATGCTACCATGGTATGTGACTGCATTTGGGGAAATGGTACAACTCTGTACTTTTAACAGGCTACTATGTATGTGCTTTTAACAATGATAGTAATGGGACTTACTCCTGGATAAGTGTGGGTAGGACTGCAGCCTAGGAGTGTTAAAAATTTTCCTGCTTGATGATGTCACTTTGGGTCATGACATCTGTTCTGGTGGGTCCTGGCAGATTCTCACACTTAAGAGTGTCCTGCTTCTAAAAGTTTGGGAACGACTTATCTAAAGGGTTAATTTGAGCATGTATGGAGCATCTATCACATTGTGAGGAAGTGCATCAAGGTCAGTATGTCTTGGACTATTGCAGCTGTGAATCAGACCATTGATCCATCTAGCTTCATACTGACCAGTAGCAGCTTCCTGAGGTCGCTAGTGGAGGTTTTTCCAGGTCTGCTACCTGTGATCCTGCATCTCTGCTAACTGGAGACGCTGCCAGGGATTGAAGCTATTTAGCTATGAAGGGAACTTTTTGCTATTGAGCTGTGGTCCCTTCATTCTGTTCTCTGGCATGTGTGCATCAGTGATGCCTGTTGACTCCATGACATCTCTGCTAGCTAATTTTAGTGGTGAGGTTTTTTTTTTAGCATAAACATCAGGAAACTAATGGAGAAGACTTTCCTATCCTGCTGTAAGGCATAATGGGTCCCAAAGTGGGGACTCTGAAAGTGGAATCCAGGCATCTTACTTTCTGCACCATCATTGCCTGAGAGGAAGCTGCTGTAATGGAAGATCAGAAGAGATCATTAGGTGGATGATGTGGTGTTCACAGCTGTTTGACAGCTCTGGGAAGGGCAGGGCTAGCTCCACAGCTATAATCAATCAAGGCCAATGGAGACTCTGATAGACACCTGAGCTTCATTTGACCTTGATGGGACTTTGAATGGACATGGACTGAAGAGATGGCTCACCTGAGCCTAATTTGGATTTAACAAGGGACATACAAGGATTAAAGGCAGCATCAGAAGGAGACAGAACTACCCTGACCCAGAGGGAGTTGCTACCAGACCAAGAGGGCCACCTGACCCATAGCTATGGAAGAAGGGGACTGCCAGGACTCTGCTAGAGGACACAGAAGAGAGGACTGTCAGGACACTGCTGGAGAGGAGGGACTCTGCTTCAGAAGACTGGACTGTGCTTGGACTGGACTTGGCCTGGAGGCTTTGGACCTTTACCCACTGAGTTAAGTGGCGTTTTGGGGAGGGAAAGCCTCTGGACAAGAGGACTTGCAGAGAGTGTCTGTGTGGGTAACACTAAATTCTTAATTGCTCAACTGATGAGGAGTTCTGTTCATTTCTTTGCACACCACAGCTGTTGTTCTTGGAAAAGGAGGGCATTAATTAGCCAAAAAGTGGGCATTAGAAGGGAGTTGGAATATTCGGATGGGGCAAATTGGTGTAGTTGGCAGGATAGGGAAAACTGGGATAGGACAGCTGCCACTCTGCTTTCGGCTGGGCTTCAGCAGCCCCACCACTGTGAGTGGTCAGAAGGTGTTTTTGCAGCTTCCAGCTTACTAAGGGTCAGGTGACACAAGGGGCCAATAAAGCTCCAGTTCAACTCAGTCCTGTAGCACTTCTGATGTTTGGCTGGTTCTTTGGTCTAAGCAGCTCTCAAATGGCTTGCCTATGGACTGGCTTGCCTGTCCGGTTCCTAGCTCAGCTAGACTTGCCTAGTTGATACCTGTTATCTCCAGGCTGCCAGTGCTACAATTTCCATAGTTTTGGGGGCAATTACTATTATGATTTGCACATTTATTAATTACATGCCTAGTGAGTATTCAAGGGCATGTGCACAACTGGGTCTTTAGTGGGTGAGGACCTTAGCCTGCAATCGTATAGTACAGTCCTAGGAGTAAGCCCTATTAAACATTATTATCATTAAGGATATTTATATACCACTTTTCAATGAAAAAGTTCACAAAGCAGTTTCCAGAGAGCATCAAATAAATAAATACTTCCTGCCCCAAATCTTAAAAGATGCAGAAAAAAACACAATAAACAGCCATTAGAAAAGACTCTGTGCTGGGACTGGTAATTGTGTTCAGTTGCACCAGTGGAATTGCCAGGGTTTTCTTTTTGTGGTTTAGCTTGAAACAGACAATGACAAGCAGGTCCCTGTATCCTTATATCCGGTATCCATGGATTCAGGGATCTGCTGATCTGGAGTCCCCACATGCCTCCTGCACCTGTTACATTACCTGAGTCCTATTGAAGAAGTGCTTGCAGTGCCAGTGTTTCTTTCTTAAATAGTCTTGCTTAAACATAAGAGCTGAACACGCAGGCAACCAGCCTGCATGCTAGACGGCAACTAACAGGAAACAGGAGTTCCTCATGAGTCCAGCTGAAGAAGTTGCCTCAGGCAGCAGATCGTTGGGGGTTCCCTGTCTGCTTGCTTGCCTCCCTCCTCCTCCCGGAACTGGAAAAGGAAGAGGGGAAGACAAAATGTGAGAGGGGATCAGAGGGCTGAGCTAGGACATTAGTGGGAGAAGCAGAGGCTGGCACACCATTGAGTAAGGGGGGGAACAGAATTTGGCATGCTGCCTCAGGTGTCAGGATGACTTGGTCTGGCTCTAATACAACTCAGGCTCTTGTGCCTTTTATTCTCTGAAGCAGAGGTGATGCATTTTTTCTTCCTCTGAGACTGCATGCACCCATATAAAGGGTGCCTTCTGCCAAGTCAGGTCGCTTGCACTGACTGTCCGTGGCTGTTCAGGGTTTGAGACTTGGGAGCCTTTTCCAGCCCTGCTTGGAGATGCTGCCAGGAATTGAACCTGGGACCTTTCGCATGCAGAACAGGTGCTCTGCCCTTGAGCCCCTGATCTTGACCCAACTTCTGCACACCTTTTAAAGTTACACAGATGTGATAGTGAGTACTTGTGGTACTGACATGGTTTGACAAAATAAAGTCTGGTTGTGTTATGAGGTATTACTGAAGGTTTGTGTGGATATTGCTTATTTTTTATTTCTGGGTTTTAATTGGAGGTTTGAGACAGGTTTTCCTGCCAAGAAGTGACTCCTAGGGTGTAGCAGTGATACCAGCAGCACATCCCTGCCAGGAAGCAAAACAGAGACCATCCTGTTGCAGGGGCTCTTAAACCCGAAGCTTAGCTACCAGGGATATGGCATTGCTGTCGTGTCTGTCAGCATCTGGAATTACATTAAACAAAGCTGGGATTGAACATTAACTCTAAATCACTGGACAGATTTACAGTGACAAGTGGGAGTTTTATATAAATGAATATTCGCTCAGGCAAAAGACTGATTGTTTCAGTGTCGTTCCAGGCAGTTAAATGGTAAGCCTTGGTGAAAACAGTTCATGAGGGTATGCCTGCCCTGTAGTGAAATTTGCTTAGCTGATGGTTTATGGTCCTCTTTGGCCAGAAGTTATCTGGAGCAGACATCGTGCTGTTCTGCCTAAAATTTCATGCTAGTTTTCCTTTTATTCCAGACCACTTTGCAACCAAGCACCTCATTTATTATCCTGTATCTATTTGGCATTTCCTAATTGTGCTGATGTAATACGTGACCAACTATAGGGGGGTCCGTATCGAGTTGTTAAGGCAGACTTTGCTTAACAATTGAAAGGGGTTAAAATGACCCCTGCTTCCTTCCCGAGACTGTGGCAGGCCAAGGGTTTCATGCAAGTGCTTCAAGGGTGGGGGTTCTACATGTACTAGAATGTATTTGGTGCTGGTATGTTACCCCCCCCCCCACACACACTCCATATGTAGAATCTGTCAGGTAATTGGGTGCATACATTTATATATTTCTGTGCATGCACACTCTGCTCCCATAATTCATCTACCCATTTTTGAATCCTACGGATGGGGCCTACACATCTGATCATCCAGTATTGTGCTAGAAGTGGTGGTGGGGCTGCTTCATCTTGAGACTTGCTCTTTTGCCCCACTGCTTGAAGGTGGGTGTGAATTGACCCTAGAAGTATTGATGTTTGTGTGTCTTATGACTGCATGTCTGACTATGGGAGAAAGAAATAGGTTTGGGTGAACATGGGCCCCTGTGTTTAGTCTCATTAAGCCTTTGGGTGAGCCTTGGGGATTTTGCACTTTTCCAATCTTCATTACCCATCTGCAAAATGGGATCACATAATGAGATGTGTCACAAAACTGTTATGACGATGAATGAGATAATGACTGTATACCATTAATGTCATATGATGTGATATCATTGCTTGTAAAGTGACAAGGACGGAGGGGTGATGCTTAGACTATTTTGAGACACTTTGAAGCAGAAGCCTATCATATGAGTGGTCAGTCAGTGGCAAGAGCACCACAAGTGGTGCAGAATGTAGGGTTTGTGGTACTCCTGGGTACACCTGGCAGTAGGGTAGAATTCAGCCTGCTTAAAAATGCAGCAAGTTGCGGGTTGGAGGTGAGACTGCTGTGTAGATTCTGTAGTGTCTGGTCCAAAGTATGAGACGCACGTGTCATCTTTGCCCAAACAGCCAAGTTTTATATTAAAATAATGGGATTATCTACGATGAATACTAAATAATAAAAATGAGTGGCGTGCCAGTTTATTCTCTACAGAGCACTGTGCAAACAAAATAAGAGAAAGTTACAAATACAGCAGTGTTGGGATGGAATTGCAACTGTCTTCAACAGTTAAGCATGCAAGAGGCATTGTTACTGTCAATGGCGTTGCTAGGGTTGGCTTCCCCCAGTGCAGTAACTCATGGTGTCACCCCCATGGACTGTGTTCACCCCTGGAGTCCTGGGTATGCCCCATTTGTCTAGCTGGCCATCTTCTACCCTCCCATCAGATACTGGCCTCCCAGAGAGCGAAAGATGGCTGCACCTTGGGAAACCTGGTCATTCTGTGCTCCAGAGATGGGGTTGCCAGGCCTACTGGGTGGGTAGGGCTGGGCTCCAGAGCATTTGGTGTCACACCCCCTAGTGATGCCACTGATTACTGTGACATGCCTGAGGCTTTGGGGCAACCCACTAATTCAAGGTGAGAATAGATTGGGTCTTCCCTATATTGTCATTTCGTATTTATATTTTACAATATATTTTCAGAAAGAAGTGCATTTCTATGCTCTCACCTTGTTTTTTTCCCCTTTTCCCTTTTTCCTCTTCTTTCCTTTATGCATTGCCTATTCTCAGCACTGGAAAGCTTTGTTTGATCAGGTATGTGAACAGTTCAGAATTTATTTACTAACTTTGCTCTAATATCGTTTAACAATGGAGGTTCAACGACTCTTATCCAACTGTGGCATCTCTGTGCAACCTGTAACACATAATTTTGTGCTGTTAGTGTGACTATGATCTGAGGGCATTTATGTTGGACACGGGCACCCCCACTTCTGTTGTATACCTTTGAACACCCTCACTGAATGCTTTTCTCCATCTTCTGGAACCTTTCTCCCAGGACCACACCATGAAAAAGACAGTTGGATGTCTGCCAAGTTGTGTTTTTGTTCATTCTTTCCAGTCACACTCCAGGGTTGTCAAAGACCTTTTTAGAATGCAGGCTCATTTCTTCACCCTTGGGCTAGAGATCCTCAGGTACTGCAAACCAATACTAGATAGACCCAGATTAGTGTATATGATATATTCTATATGCACACTGGTCTGCCATCCTGCTCCTTTTGGAGAGACCATCAAGGAGAGTTCTTTGCTGTGACCGGTTTTATCACTTCTGCTGATGTAGCCTGTTCTAATCCTACCAGAGCAAAGCCTTCCATTGTGTCTTTTCATAGCAAAGCCAATGTTGCCAACCTAGGATTTGTTCTGTACTTTACATTTTGCTCATTTGCACTCATAGACGCGTTAGTTGCTTGCAGCATCATGTTTTCAGCACATGCATATGAAGTCCTGTTCAGGTTTGAAAGCATTCAGGTGGTGTTTGCAGTCCTAAATTTGGGTCGTAAAGGCACATGTGGGGAAATGTGGTATTGAAAAGTGGTATTTTTTCTAGTTTTTTTTTTCCTTTTTGGTCATGTGTGAAAATGCATTTAGACGAAATGTCAAACAGTAGAACATATACCTTTTCTTAGATATTTACCTTCGTGGTTCACTTGCTGGCATGCAATGCTCTCTTAATGTATTGCGTCCACTTCTGTGTGATTGTAAATTTTTTTTATGTAAGTGAAAACTGTTATCACTCAGTCTGGCCCTGCTAAAAGGCGGTATCCCAGCTTTACAAGGCAATATAATAATTGGGTTCCTGCATGTGGTTAAACCACAAAACTACCATCCTAGTGCGGTGCCTTGTTGATGAGAAACTCTGCTATGCCAAGAGATGGCCTGTTATCATTCCCTAAGTAATCTTGCTGACAGTGATGATGAATGTCTGTTTATAACCCAGTAAGCTGTGCCCTGTATTTAGCCCATACATCTGGGGTAAGCAATATTCATTGTGCACAGTATGTGTCTAGGGTAGGTAGAATCATGCAGTTACATTAATATGACAGGTCACAGTCCAGACTGTCATAGATTGGCCTGAATTTATTCCAGCTTTAGCCATTGTGGAAGGTTGACTGTTTTGTGGTAGCATACCAACTTTTTTTCCTTTTTGCCTAAGTTGATGTGATTTCTTTCTGAATTTCTCCTGACTTGGAAATAGTATTTTTGGGACCATTTTTGATGTTGTTGCTTTGGTGATAAGAGTAATGCACGAGAGGTATGATGATGAGATATGTGATTAAGAACCAGAAGGGCTCACAGATGTTGCTGCTCCAACAAAGGCACCAACAAAAGCTGAGCTACTCTGGTATCCTCAACAGACTTTGAACATGGAACATAGATTGGGGTCTGCAACAGTAAAGAACCCTTTTTTCACCCTATTCAAAAACAAGATGGGAGATTGTAGGGTAGTGTCTGTAAGTGTTCAGCTTCTGGATGTCCTCAGTATTCTCAGTAAATGCTGCACACTCAAATGTTAGGCAAAAATGCTGCATTTGCCGGAACCTCTAATCTGTCTTCTCTTTTCAAAGGTAGCAACTGATAGCCAAGCTACATGTGATGTAAAATGCATCATTAGCTGTAGTTTTTCTTTCATCCATAGCAGCTGCAAGAAGGGCCCCTTCATCTGGACTGGGTTCATGGCCTGAGAGATGGGCTTAAGGCTCTACCCAATTTTCCAGTACTGATGTAGCCATGCAAATGGGGCATGCCCTGCATCCTGTGGTGGGGAGGCAGTCTCAGAGGCCTCCTCAAGGTATGGGGACATTTGTTCCGTGACCTCAGGGCTGCATTGCGGCTGCACCTATGCTGAAAAGTTGGATAGGATTGGGCTCTAAATCCTTTGCACCCTCGATGGTCCTGATCCAGATTTTCCCACACAGCAGCTTACCAGGAGCTCTAAGATGTACTGTACAATACAAAGTAGGTTTGAGAACATTAGGCTCTGTTAAAGACAGAGCTAGGGTTGCCACTCCATGGACATTGAACTTCAAAGGACTGTGCAGAGTACTGCTGGCCATTCACTACCTGCACAGTGCTGATGGAGCAGTCCCTTGCCTCGTGTAAGGATGTGGCACCCTGTCCCCGTCCCCACCTTGCCAACTGCATTGGCATTCTGAGAACTCCTTTTCTTTCCCAAGTTACCAGTCTGACCATTCAAGTCACAGAGGTCCTTTTGGGGGGAAAAGTTGATAACAAGTGAGGACCCCTGGGGGAGGTCCACCAGATGCATGGGGAATTGGAAGCACATGAAAATATTTTTAATTCTTCTTGAAGGCATCAAGAGATTAGGAATTTGCCGTTCAAAGACTGGGAACTTGAGCGTACGCCTTACTAGAGCTATGTACACGACTGTGTCAAACCAATTCCCTGGTCAGCTGCTTCTTCCTGAGACTGACATAAGAAGTCAGAAAAGCAAAGGCGTCTCTGCACATCATCAGCAATCTTTAACATAACTTCCACCCGTACTGCATGGCACAGTAGTAGACCTGATTGCCATCTCATGGCCTTTCCATCCCTGCCTGACTCTCTCCCAACCTCCCTCCTAGTCTTGGGCTGGAGTTGACAGTGTGCTCCTTCAGGCATTCTTACAATCCGGCCCTGGAAGTCCTTTCAACTGAATCATTATCATCAAGAATATTTCCTATTGCTTTTCAGCAAACAAGTTCTCAAAGTGCTTTACCTAACAAATTAAGTGAAAAGATTTCATGTCCCTTTGGAAAAGGGAACCTTCTTAAAACAAGACACCAGAAAATGTCCCCTGAAAAAGATGCCATGCTGGTATGAAGAGGAACAGATGCGAGTACTGGGCTAAGAAGCTCTTTAAAGGTGCTCTCCAAGGTCCCAGGCAGGGATCTTCCTCCACTCTGCTACCAGAGATCCTTTTTAATTGTTATTCTGTGGGATGGTGGCTGGGAGACTGAACCACTGAGCTCTACTGTGGCACAGTCCCTTGCAGTGTCTCTTTCCTTTGCTTTTGTAATTCTAGTGCAATAATGGTGGTTTTGTGGCTGTTGCAAAATGTATTTGCATGTTTACTTATAGCAAATGTGATCTTCTTTTTCATTCATTTTTTTTCATTTAACCTTTATTGGCACAAACAATTTCCAATCAATGATAGCAATATCAACAAAAAAGCTTACAATAGAGGAATAAAACAGCCAAGGTTGAAACCACTCATAGTTCAAGACCACTGTGCAAAGGAGTAGAAATACATAAGAATTTACTCGTAAACAAAACTGAGAACAAATATCTTGCAACATATAATGAGCAACACTCATTTCTTTCATCCAACCGGTACCGAACAGTGTCAATATCCGATCCTTGAAAGTTTTCCAGAAATGGGAATAGAAATTGATGACATAGATCAGTATAGTGGGGGCAATAAAGTAGCACATGGGTCAAAGACTCAATTGAGGTTAGATCAAAAGTTCATGACTGGGAACTCTCCAATGTCCCACTAAATTTTACTCTCAGCACATTCATAGGAATGATATTAAACATGGCCAATGTAAAGACTCTACAGTGAACATATGAAAGCTAGATAGCTTGAACCCGAAGCAGAGGGCCACAAAGGACATACGGGCTGCAGCTTGTCAATTCTGTTTCTCTGTGTCAAAAAGATGGGTCTGAATAAGGTTGAAAGCAGCAGGCATGGATAACCCTCCTAGCAGGTCAGATGAAAGACCAAGCAACTAAAATCTTTTATAAAATAAAGTTACACCTGGGGAAAGTGTAACATCAGCAAGGATATTACTAAGCAATATGTTCCGATTTGCCTCAAAGCCGACCCTTAGCCAAACATCTCAGGAATCTTAGCCAGACCAGGGTTTCATTCGTATGTGATCTTTTAAGGGATAATTTTCTAGCACATCTGCCATTTCTCTTGAGAGTTCAGGTGTACTGGAGCTATGCTTAGTACTTCACATGTTATTTTCAGTTTAGAAACACCGGCCTGAATGAAACAATTGCCCACCAGCTCTGAGCCACTTTCTCCTTCCTTGCTTGCCTTCCATCTCTGAGCTCTGTTTCTTGTACTATCTTTTAACCTGGGCTTCTACTGGACTTAGAGGAACCTCCAGAGGTGAGGGTAGCAGAGCTTTCTTCGCCTGTGTAGGGGGCATACACGGTGGGACCCCACAGATCCAATCCACGGAAAACTGAATCCATGGATACAGGATCTGCAGGTATAGGCCCCCCCGTAGTTTATTTTAAAAATTATACCACATATTTGAAATGTCTAGTGCTAACTAGAGGTGCTTGTTTCCCGTGGGTAAGATAGGTTTACATCCCAAGTCTTACTGAACACAATGGACGTACTTCTGAGTAAGGTAAACACAATTTTCAAACACCCCTATAAACACTAAAACATAATCAGAGCAGCACAGTATTGCAGCAATAAAATGCCAGCAGTATAAGTTAATTACATGTGTATGTATTTGCTTAAGTTATATATTTTGCATCCCCAAAACCTTTCTGGATTTGCTTTGGGAGGGAAGAACAGTAATGAAAGATATCAGGATAATTCAGGCAAGGGAGGTACTAGATTTGTTGAGGAAAGACTGCAATTGTGTAGACCAGTGATTCTCATATTTTTACCACGAGGACCTACTTTTTAAAATGACAATCTGTCAGGACCCACAGATGGGTCAAATGAGGGTGTTAAATTTTTCTGCTTGATGATGCCACTTCTGGCCATGACATCACTTCCAGGTTAATGACATACTTTGGTGCGCACCAAGAGATTGTCCGTCTAAAAAGTGGTTCCCGGTGCTAAAACGTTTGAGAAACACTGCTTTAGAGCAGTAGTTCTCAAATGTTTAGCACTGGGACCCACTTCTTGGAATCTGTCAGGGCCCACCAGAAATGATGTCATGACTGGAAGTGACATCATCAAGCAGGAAAATTTTTTAACAGTCCTAGGCTGCAATCCTACCCATATTTCTCAGGAGTAAGTCCCATTTACTATCATGGTTAAAAGTGTATGCAGAGTAGCCTGTTAAAAGTACAGATGTGTAACATTTCCCCAGTGCAGCTGCATGCTATGGCAGCGTGAAATCTAATATATTAAAAATAAAATATTGAAATGAATGGGGATCCACCTGAAATTGGCTCACTGCTCACCTAGTGGGTCCCAACCCACAGTTTGAGAAACACTGGCGTAGACAGAGCAGTCAGAACAAATGGTACATCCTGGGGGAGCAACCAAAACAGGAACCCCCTGCTTTCTGAATAATTACTATAATCTTCCTAATGTCTATGCGTGTTCTTCCATCAGGACCATGGGACTAGGCACTTGTCTTTAAAAAGGAAAGAAAAGCACTCTTGTGTCATTTTGTTGTTGTTGCATATATAAATGTACAATTTATTTATGGAAAAAACACACAGACAGTTTCATTATTTCCTTTCATTATTCCTTTCATTCCTTTCCTTTCATATTCCTTTCATTATTTCCTTTATGTATATTTGATTGTCCACTGCAAAGCCAAATTCTATAACTGAAGCTTAATTTGTAGACCACCACCCCCTGATTATAATAGCACATTTAAGTCATCTCCTTGCCCTTCTAAAAAAAAAAGAAGGGATGGATTGTCTGGAATCTCCTTGTTTGGGTCTGGAAGGCAAAGGCGGGTTGGGCTAGATTCCCCTTTATCAAGCTACGAACCAGGTTTGATGAAACACAGATTTGATTTCATGGCAGTTTTCCTTTGCAGTCAGTTTGTTCAAACTAGACCTCCTTCCTGCTGCTGAGCTAACACCCCAGTTCAGAAGCCTGCACCCTCACTGCATTTTTGTTACAGCTCATTGGGGAGTCATGGATTCTTCTGCAAGTGCCCCCCCCCCCAGTATGGGTGTTATAGTAACAGATGAAGCAATGTAATGAAGAGCCTCATGAGATGCTGGGCTAAACCTCAACTGCGTAGGTAGCGGAGAGAGTGTGTGTGAGGGATCTTGGCAACCGTAGCACAGTGACATTCAGTAACAGGAAAGGAAACTGCTGCCTATGCCAGGAAAGTTTAGCAATAATGGGGATCAGCAACAGGTGTCATGGAGAAAAACTGAGCATGGTGGGGAAAAGCATTCTCTGAAGGCCAAACTGGTTGTGACTTTAATCACGTCACCAGTTCTGGCATGCTGCATGTTTGGTTTTTTGTTTGTTTCTTTCCTCTAAGTAGCATGTGTAGGGGGCTGATCCAGATTAGAACCACAGTAGGGGTTGGGATAAAAGCCCCCCCCCCCCGACCCCATGTCTTGGTCCCAATCCAGAAAAAGCATGAATGATGATGTTGGGTGAATGATGTGATGAAAGTCCCCAAGAGAAAGAACACTTGCTTTGGGGGAAAGAGAATGAGCATTCCTGTATCTTGATGCTTGTACAGCAGGGGCCTTCAGACAATGGTTTAGACCGGGGTGCTCAATAGGTGGATCGCGATCTACTGGTAGATCGCGAGGCAAAATGAGTAGATCGCGGAGCCCTGTCTCTCCAAACTGTTATGTCAGTTTCGTCTAATGACTAGATGAAACTGACATATTTAGCTGACACTAAACTAACACTGAAACTGACACTTTAGCTGCTCTTTAGGCATGCAGCAACAAAACTGATGAAACTGACTAGACTCCAGCAGGGGCTCCATACATTAAAGAGGGTGTCTGTCAGACGCTTCCTTCCCCCTGGTAGATCTCCGGGCCTTGCTGGGTTTCAAAGTAGCTCTCGAGCCAAAAAAGTGTGAGCACCCCTGGTTTAGACCCATGTTTAGAACACCAATATGCTTTGAGTGGCCTGGTGAGCCCCAAAGCATTATAATTATGTGCAGTCGTCTCCCCCCCCCCGCACCCCAATTGTGCATCTTCTTCTTCCTGCTGGATGAAGCTACTGCTGTGCTGGGTTGCTCTCACTAAGAGACCAGGTGAGAGTGGGCAAGAGAGCACAAGCAAGCAGCCCCACAACTGCAAATATTTTTCTCCTATTGTGAAAATTCTTAGGGGTTATATGTAAAACATATACGGTACAGTATATTGTTTTCTACAATTTGACCCACTTAAGAGCAAAACTGAGCAATGAGGTCCTCGCAGCAGGGACCCCTGTTTGACAACACAATCCTGTGCATGTCTACTCAGAAGTAAGGCCATTTGGGTTCAGTGGGTCTTATGGGCCAATCCTATGGTTTTCTCCTGTTCTGATGCAGTGGTGTCAAAATGGCTACTACTGTATTGGAGGGAGGGGAGTCATGGATGTCTCCTCTGGGTAAGGGAACATTTGTTTCTATACCCAGGGGGAAGCCTCCACTGTGCATATGGGTCAACTTGGGTTTGCGCTAGTGAATCACAGAATTGGGTCCAGGAAGGAAGCTAGGATTTGGCAGCCACTGCTGCCAGTGAACTCATATCCTTCCTGGCGATAACCCACCCACCCCCTGCCTCTATTGCCCCCTATTCTGCCCACCCCATTTCCACCTTGTTCCACTCCCCCATCCCATTCTGCCTCCCCTGTCAACTTACCTGCCTTGGAGTGTCCTAATGGGGCCACTGAATGCTATGGCCTTCCTGCCAGCACTCTGGCAGCATGTGCCTCTGTGCAGAGTATGTTTCATGACTGCCATAAAGTAGTTAATGCTGGTGGAATGCTCATTCCATCAGCATTAGTGCCCTAATTGGGCTGGTTCTTGCAGGTTAAGCATATAGGATTGCAGTCTTAGAGACTTCTCTTGTGGTTACAGTTGAGAAAGCTGTGATTTTAAAACTACTCAAATGTCCTGTTTCTCAACTGCATGGTTTTTGAGAAAAAAAGACACTCTAGTACAGGCAGATGAATGTTATTGTTGTTAACAGTATTTATATGCTGCTTTTCAACAAAAAGTTCACAAAGCAGTTTTCAGACAAGTCAAATAATTAAAATGGCTCCATGTCCCAGAAGGTCTCAGTCTAAAAAGATGCAGAAGAGCACCAGCAAGCAGCCACTAGAAAAAACACTGCTGGGATGAAAAGGGGCAATTACTCTCCCCTTGCTAGATATAAGAGGAACACCACTTGAAAAAGTGTCTCTTGCCCAGTTAGCAGGGCTAATTTAACTATTATTAAAATAGTTATATTTGTTTGTCACTTGATTCTAATAATTTTTTTGATGAGACAATACGGACATATGGCTTAAGAATGACTTCTTTTAGACGTTTTTATATTTCTCTATCTTGAGATAAAAAAGAGGAAACTCTTTGTGCAAAGGAAGTCTCATTTTCCCTTCTCACAGTTCCTTCTGTTTTCTCTTATTTGGGCTTGGTTTTATGCCATGTAGTACTTGGGTAAAGGAATACTTTTGATGGAGAGAAACATGGTTTTGAACTAGCAGAAAAGTAAGGTGGCTAGGAGAAGTCTGAATCCCCTAAAAGTATGTCACTTAATAAGGGAGCTGGCTTGTTTCCAAGTTCTCTTAGCCCCTTGAATCCTAGATGTTCCTTTAGCTACTTCTAATCCTGTCTGTTTACACTGAAGTGCAGTTTCATTGCCAGCAGAACCAAGGAAGACTGGGTCATGCATCATTACTCAGTGCGCCAAAATACTTTGTCTGGTTTTGTTGTGGTCTAAGGGCCCAGGCTAGCCTGATAAATAAGGTCCTCAAGGCAGTTCATATACAAAACCAACACTAAAATACAATTATTTTGATTTAGATTTAGTACCTTCTCTTTTAAAAAGGGGGGCATTATTGTCAGTAGACTCTATTGTCTATTGATCATATCCCTCAATAGATCACATCCCTCAGAAAGTTCTAACCAAATGAAAATTCTCACCCCTTAAATGAGGCACATTGAAAGAATTGTAAATGATGGGTTTCTCTCCCCCCCCCCCCCCCCGTTCATTCTCTTTCTGGACATAAGAAAGGGACTATAAAGTGGAAAGGCTTGAAAGCTGGGAAAGTTTGATGATGTATTGAGTTGGGATGGGGGTGACTAAGAGGGGAGCTGGGCGGCTTGTCTCTGTCCCAGGCCCTTAATCCCATTTACACTTGTTAGCGTGTCCTGCTAGGCGGGACATGCAGAGGAAAGGGGGACAGAATGGTCCTGAGTGCTGGGACGGGGGACGGGGGGTGGTGGGTTAGGAACATCTGCCCCAGCCCTGGTACCTCTGGGAGGGATGGGGTGACAGCTGGGCCCAAGCGGAGGCAAGTGTCATCTGCTGCTGCTTTGAGGCCCTCTGCCTGTGGAAGGCACAATAAATGAGTCCAGGGAGGCCTATTGTAAGTGACAGACCCAGAGCTTAAGTAGTGCTCTATATCCTCTTTCTCCCCCCCCCCCCAGCAGCCACCATCAGGTTGCATTTCTCAAATGCAGTCCAGGGAAACATTGAGGTGTTCTTGGAGACCACAATGCCTCTCTTTCTGCTTCCTTCCCAAACTGCAGCTGACCTTTGTCATGCAGTGTTAACCCTTTGACTTTTCCAGTTTGGGCCTTGGGTTGAAAAGAAATCTCCTTTTTATCATGAATCTTGATTGGGAGGAGCGAATGTCTTGAAATATGGTGGTAACTGGCAAAGGAGAAAATCCTGGGTTTAGGCACACAAGCGTGATGTGTGTCACTGGTTCCCTTCAGTCTTGTTAACAGTTCAATCATTTCTGCTTCCAGGCATGGAGAATCAGCAGTTGTAAAAAAAAAAAAATGTATCCTGTGACGAATAGTGGGTATTGTAAGGTTGGTCTACTGTAAACTGAAAATAGCCATTTCACTTACAGAAATCAGAGAAGTTCACTTCTCCAATGAACCTGTCTGCCCTTCGCATTGTGCTTCATGGACGTCTGCAGGGATGGTTCCCCCTGCCCCCCCCCCAAGATAGAAAAAAAAATGACAACCCCATATTCAGACAGAGAGAATTCAGTATTATTGCAGTTGTGTGTACTGCTGCCTGTATTTTATGTCCATCCAGTCATCTGCAAAGATTATATCTATTTGCAGTTTGAGCTTATCTGAATAACTTGAGATGGCTTTCAAAATATGTGGATAATCGGATATTTGGATGAAAGGGGCTGTTGTTCACAAGCATTTAGGTAATGGAAAGTTTTACTGTATGCTGTTCATTTGTGGTGCACCAGACAGCAATAACAGATACTATGTTGGACTACTTTTTAGTTGTTAATAAGGAAAATATATACTGTTGAATACCCTTACATATGTACATTCCAGAGATGAGAAAATGATCCTTGGAATGCTGCATAAGTAAAGGTTCTCTTACCCTAGTGATTTTCAATCTTTTTCACCTCACAGCACACTGACAACTTGCTAAAATTGTCAAGGCACACTATCAGTTTTTTTTCCACAATAGGCAAGGCACACTGCCTTGCTGGTGGGAAGCTCACATCCTCCAATGGCCCTGCTAAGAAATGACCCTTCCCCAAACTCCCACGGCACATCTGCAGATCAATTGTGGCAAACCAATATTCTGTGGTACATTGGTTGGAAATTGCTATCTTACCCTCTGCTTCAACCTGCAATGCAGATCTCCTTGGGTGATACTGTTCAGCTAGATCAGGGAAAGAAGGTTCTCATTGGCCAGTCCTGCTCTGCTGACACTTGGGCAGGAGGTGGGCATCCCCAGCACTGGCACATGGCCACAAATTGTAGTGTTGCATCACCACAAGGAAATGCAACCAACTGCATTTCAACGCTGGATCACCAAGTCACCCAATCAGATAGCATGACAGTGGTCCAAAGTGGATTGTAGTGCTGAAATCTTATTTTAACACCAAGACTGTGTTTTTCTTTCTCCTGTAATGCGTGGTTCGGTTGTACAAGGCTTGTGCAATTCTATGCATTCAAGCGGTGCAATGCAGTGTACTTGTTCTGCTCTTATGATATACTGTGGTCTGGAGTGCCTAAATCGATCTGCAGTGGGTGGATTGGTGTAGCAGCCTGAAGCTAAGGCTGGACTACAAATTTGTCTGTTACCTTCTACTTCCAGTGCTAATGAAGCTGTTAATACCGTATTTACTTGTTGTGTGGTCCCTCATCTAGCTTTAATTACTGGCATTTGGTTGCATGTAAGAATTATTTATCCCAGATGAGCATCTACGCATCCTCCTGCAGAACAAAAGATGCACCAGCCAGTTCAGCCAGGTCTAGATAACCACTGTGGTGCAATTGGGAGTGTGCATCCAGGTGTATATCTGAATTGGCAATGCGTATGAAAAGTTGCTGTCAAATAGATCACCCTGCTTGAAGTGGGGCAATCATTGCTTTGAAACATAAATGAAGCTGCAGTTCTATGTATGCTTACTTGCAAGTAAATCCACTGAACTTAATGGGATTAATTTTGGAGTAAACATGTAAAGTATTGAGCCTTAAGTCTCCCTCTTGTGCTTTTTCAATGGTCCAATCCTACCCCTTTCTCCTCCCCGCTGATGCAGTCATGCTGCCGGAACATGCACTGGCTGCATCCTGCGGGGGGGGGGGGGAATCGGTCCCAGAGATCTTCTCTGAATAAGGGAACATTTGTTCCCTCCAAGGCCCAGATGGATCTACTTGGACCTGTGCCAATGAAGCACAAATCTGGCACAAGTCTGCACAAACCTGTGGGATTAGGTCCAGGGAAGGGGGTTTGGTTTCAGTGGATGCTACTGCTGAACTTGCCCCCTTCCCGGACCCAATCTATCCTTGCCCCCTATTGCTGCCTCATTCTGCCCTCTTCCCACCCTGCTCCCCTTCCCTCACAGGCTTAATGGGTTGGTGGGCCTTCCCTGATCCGCCATCATGCGTGGTGCTCTAGCTTCCCACAAGTCTTCTGGCAGCATGCAGCTTCACACGCTGCCAGAGAAGACTGTGTGACTGCCTTAAGGCAGTATCTGCTGGTGAAATGGTAGTTCTGCCAACGGCAAACCCAGTAGGGTTGGATTGTAATTCCTCTGACATATGTATGTCATATTTTATTGCAGCCTCTCCTTTTTAATTGGCTAAATCAGCATTTGTCAAACTGTGGATCAGGATCCATTAGGTGGGTCTTGAGCCAATTTCAGGTGGGTCGCGTAGCACTTAGCTCAGAAAAAATACAGGTACAGAGCAAGGCAGGATGCTGGGCAGGGCATGCTCCTGGTGGGAGAGAGGCAGGGTGCTTTGCCTGAATAGGTGGGAAGATGGGATGCTGGGAAAGGGGAGAAGGCTGTGTGGTTGGAGAAAGACCCAAGTCTGCTTTGATTTCTGAGCTAGAATGTTTGAATTCTGAGCGATGCAAAATAACAGTACGGGCGTGCTGTGTAATGTGACCTTTGGCTGTTCACAGCTTAGGTTTGAAGCCTAAATTGATGATGTCAGTTTTGGCCATGAAATCACTTCCAGGTTAATGACATCACTTTTGGTGGGTCCCAACACATTGTTCTAAAACAGGGGTCTCCAAACTTTTTGGCCAGAGGGCCGCATCAAATATCTGCCGTGGTGTGGAGGGCCGGGAAAAAAAATTTAAATATAAAATTTAAATAACTAAATTAGAGATAACTAAAAAACTTAGATAACTAAATAGATGAGTGAATAAATGAATGAATGAGCTCATTCATTCAACCTCTCTGGCCCTCAGAACACCCTCCAGACACAATCAGAGCACAGTTCTGGTTATGTTCAGTTGAGTGGGCCAGAGTCTTTCAGGGGACAAGAGGTTGGCCGCGGGCCGGAAAGAGGCTTGCTGCGGGCTGCATCTGGCCCCTGGGCCGGGGTTTGGAGACCCCTGTTCTAAAAAGTGGATCCTGATGCTAAAAGGTTTGAGAACCACTGAGCTAAATTGTTTCAGCTCTGTTGATCTTGTTTAACATGGTCAGGATTTTCACCCTAAATGCAAGGTTCCTACAAACCTTCTTGGTGTGTAGGACAACTTTTAAGCTGCTTCTGTGTGGTTGCTAATGATAGCATAAATACAGCAGACCTTTTGAGAAATGCTGGAGGAAACATGTAGGCAGGCTTAAGTTAATCCGTTTTGTGTAATTCATCTGTTTGCTGCACCTCCAGATTTGTATAAGTTTCAGGGGCTTTTCTGCTCTCATTAAAAAAATATGCTCTCTCCTCCATCTCTGAAATGCATGGGAATAAATTTGAGTGCAGGAAAAGCAGTCGGGAGTGCTGGAAAACAGTAAATGACACTAGATGTGTTTTGAAATCGAACTGCACTTGGGTAATATGACTTCTCTGTTGACTTGCTTTTCCAGTGTTCTTCACATTTTGTGGAGCTTTCTGGATGGCATGTCATGTACTGTTGTGCAGTTTAAATATGCCAAATGATTCCTTCCCCCCCCCAGTGTCCATGTGTTCGTACTAATGTGTTACTCAGTACAACACATCCTCCATGTGCAAGTCCATTAAAGCAATATTAAATTTTAAAGCTTATGCATGGGGGAGTGGAATCGCAAGTATTGTTATGCAATATGTCTCATCAAAGTATTGTTATGCAAGTCAGCTGTGTGTTTAAAGTCTCCTTTTTCATGGCTGCCCTATTGTCCAGCAGAAGGCCCAGTGTCTGTAGGACCACTGCCAGCTGGCTAGCTAGCCAAAACAAAGTTTGAAACCTTTCTTTGGAGGCCATTGCTTATGCCTACAAGGGCAGTGTATTACTTTGCGAGGGGTTTGTCATGAAGCTGTTGTTTCATATAGGTTTTTATTTTTCTTGCATTGGTGTTAGAGTAGCTGGGACTCCTCAGGTGTAAAAGATTCAGGTGAGAAGGTTTGGGTTCATTAGTAAATAGGATAAAAACCTTTAGAGAAGGGAACTTTTCTGCCTCCCTGGTAGATGAGACCTGAAGGAGAGCTAGCATCACTCTGGTATTGTGAGTAAGTGAGAAAAGTTAAATTAGTTCTGTTTAGTCAGTAAAAGAGTTAGATTGCGTTAGGGCAGTGTTTCTCAAACTGTGGGTTGGGACCCACCAAGTGGATTGCGAGCCAATTTCAGGAGGGACCCCATTCATTTCAATATTTTATTTTTAATATGTTAGACTTGATGCTACCATGGCATGTGACTGCATTGGGGAAATATTACAGATCTGTACTTTGAACAGGCTACTGTGTATATTCTCTTAATGATAGTAAATGGGACTTGCTCCTGGGTAAGTGAGGGTAGGATTGCAACCTAGGGTTGTTAAAAATTTTCCTGCTTGATGACGTCAATTCCAGTCATGACATCACTTCTGGTCTGTCCTGACATATTCTCATTCTAAAAAGTGGGTCCTGGTGCTAAAAGCTTGAGAAACACTGGGTTAGGGTTTTATCTTTTCTTTGTAATTGTTTTCAGCAAGTTCACAAAAGGGTTTTGCCTGGGGGGGGGGGAGTCCTGCAGGTTTGGGAACCTCCTCTTATTGTACGAGTAGTACTTTAGCCTATTGCATATTTTGATTGTATTAAAGCCTTTTTTTGGGTCTTAATAAACTCTGTGTTCCTTATTCCTTTTTGTTTGGGTCTTATTGAAATATCTGGGAACCATTACTCTCTTCCTTTTATATAGAGAGTAAGAGAGAGGAATTAAAGAGGATCTGTTAAATAGTTTATGTCATAAGGAAGGGGGATTCAGCCCAGGGAATCCCTTTGGTTCTTGGGCTGGTAGCAGCGGGTAGCTACCTAGGAGATATCCCCCCCTCCCTGGGACCCTGACAGGGTTTTATTATCTGTTCTTATCTTAGCAGCATGTATTCTATGGTAGCAAACTCTAAATGGCTGAAAATGACTCTAGACGTTAACTGTATTTTACAGCCCTGCTGTACAAAAAACTATTTTTAAAAGTTTTATTATTGCGTGTGTGTGTATACACACATGATGAACAGCAACCCTTCTTTCATGTGTATGCTCATTCTGTATTCACTTTGGCTGGATGGTTTTTCAGAAGATTTTATTATTTCAAAAAACTGTTGACCAATGGGACAAAAAGTTCAAGGAAAATCTGGGCAGTTATTTGAAGACTTTGGGGAAAGGGCAGATTCTGCTTTGATGACTACAAATATTGGTTTGCTTTCCTGCCTTCATCCTTGGCTTTCCATTAGCTCTTCTGTTTGGAATGGCTGTCTCCTCCATATGCATGGAAGAAATGGAAAATGTGCGACAATGTGGAAAGTTTCTCAAATGTGTGAAGGCACTTGTGGTGTAAGGATCAAATGTATCCAGTTCTCATTCACCTCAGTTGTTCCTTTCTGAACCTCCCACTTTCATCTGAGTGGGGCTCCTTGGGAGGGATGACAGACTAGATTTCTCACTGATCATCTTTTGTTACAAGTGGTATTGTAGATGGGCAACTCTCAATGTCAAATTGCAGCATCCTTTAATTGTGCAATGATAGACTTGTAAAAGTCCTGTTTAGATGCACAGATTTGAACACTCTGCCTGCAAATTCCATCTTCCTTCCTGCCCTCCCCTGCCCTTGATTATCAGAAAGGAGGAAGATGAATTATAAAGTATTACTTTGCATCTCAAAAATGAGAAACAGTTTAGTGTGGGATGATCTATCACTGATACTCCTCCAGATCCAATGGAGACTGAGTGCTCCATTTCGCCATTTGCATCTAGCTCGTTGGGTGTAAGAACGTAAGAAGGACCCTACTGGATCAGGCCATAGGCCCATCTAGTCCAGCTTCCTGTGTCTCACAGTGGCCCACCAAATGCCTCGGAGCACACAAGACAAAAAGACACCTGCATCCTGGTGGAGTACTTTTGGACAACATTTCAGGGTTTGTGCCAGTGTGGATAAGCACTAAGAAACTAGTCTTCACACAGTGTGAAGGACTGTCATTCAGGACTGTCATTCTTCCTGAACCAGTAACCTAGTTTTGAAAGCATATGGTCCATTGTCTTCCCCTGAAGGTAATTGTCTCCTTATCCACTCTAAATAGACGTGACCAGCCATTTTGCACTGGGGACAGATTTTGGAAGAAGGGATGAAGATTCTTAGCCTGTTACAGGCTTAGACTATGACACATGCTATATAGTTGCTTCTGAAAGCAGCATTCACCGTTGCATTCTTTTCCGTGATGTTTAGGACCATTTGTTTGCCATATAATGCAACATAACCATATTGTGAGTTTTCTTCATGCTTGCCTCTTCTTCATATCATTGGCTACTGGGGAAACTCACAATGTGATGGTATCATGTCATAGGGCGAATGTTCCCACATATGTAGGTTGGGGGTGCTATTTTCAATGGTATCCCAGTGGTGCGCATGTTTTCCAGTGCTTGGAGTTGCACCTTGTTTTGCATTGGATCACATTCTGGCATTAAGACAGTTTCATCCCCCCCCCCCCCGCCGGTTAAACACTACAGTGCTTGGAGTTGCACCTTTTTTTTTTTTTTTGCATTGGATCACATTCTGGCATTAACACAGTTTCATATTTCCCCCCCCCATGGTTAAACACTTCCAGCAGCATCTCATTGGCAAGTAAATTTCAGAGTCCCTTACTCACAGGTGATGTGTGCTTTTTTATTTTTTTAAACTAAGCATCATGAGTATTCCATGGTGGCACCTGTAACTGCCATGAACTCTGGCCCAGTTGCATTGATTTATGGCATTATTTAGCATAACTGGTGGCCGGGGAAACCTGCAGCTAAAAGGAGCTCACTGACTCCTGATTTATGGACCCAGTAAATAGTCCTGAAAGATTCAGTAAGAATTCATTTGCCTTCAACTGGTTCCAGATGACTGCCAGTTCTGCTATTCTGTCCTCTTATAACCAACTCTGGTTATAAGCTCTGCAGGAGCAAAGCTGATAAAATAAATTAGCTTTGGGTTCTATTGCAGAACAAGCAATTGCAGGAAGATGGAAGGATGGGGTACCCTGCTCTGCTGTTTCAGGCTAGTTTGTGCAAATAAGCCTGAGTTAACAACAGAAATGGTAACCACAGCATACACAATTCATGTTTCTTTTTCAGTTCTAAGACATGCACTCTAGTCTTGGATGTCAAATGTAGATTCCTATTGAAAACAATGTTTCTACCCCTCCTGGTAAAAAGATGTATTTGAAGGCTTACAGAAAATACTTATGCAAGGCTCCAGTGCAGTCTGCCCTGCATAGCTATCTGCATAGTTCCCTTTTTCATGGGATCCAGAAATGTCTCTCTGTCCAAATATTTCTCATGCCCTGTCAGTTACTTGTATCTCTACTCCTCCTGCCAGACCTCTTGTTCATATCCTGCCACAGCAAAAGGCAAAAAAAAAAAAAAATCCATTTGTTCATGTGCTGAACAGAGCATGCAGAAAGTTTGCAGAAAATATACCCAAATTTGCAAAATTAAACACAGATCTGGACATTTTGGGCATGGCTGTATCAGTGGATCGGGCAATACAGTGCACACATTATAAGATAACTTCAGAGCTTCAGAGTGCAGAAACACTCAGAAGCAAAGCCCCCCCCCCTTTTGACGTCTTTGCTTGGGGATAGACCTTGTAAAAACAGGAATGCCATCTGCCACTGACCGGCCTCCTTGAACCAAAATAGGCATTTTTCCTGGTTGGAACCAGAAAGCCCCTTGTCCCTACCTCCACCATCACCAATGCAGCACCCTCCCAAAGAAGTGTTGTGGGCATGGAACTAACTACTGCAGCTTTGTAAGGTTTTCTTTCAGAGAATCGGCCTGCAAAGCCTCTCTAATTGAATTTTGTGCAGTTTTGCGAGATCAGCTGCTAATATCTTGCTTGCCTTGTGCAAGTGGTTGGACTTGTTCCCCAGCCCACCAAGGCTCTATCTAACCTTCTGTTTTTCTCAGGGTAGAATTATGGGTGCCTAAGCCTGAATTTGCCAAGGTGATAGTAATGTAGGGACCGGAAAAGCATCAGTAGAGAAGAAGTGGCAGGCCTGGAAAGAGGTGTTTTATCCCTTTCCAGAACAATCCCCCTCCCCAGTTCTGGCTTAATTTCTAGGCATGGAGTTTGGTTGGGGAAGAGTTTAAGAACAATATTAGAGAGAAAATTTTGTCTTTTCAGTGCTTGGGTTTCTATAGCTAATAGCTAAGGGTCCAATCTTAACCCCTCTTTCCAGTGCTGATGCAGCTGCAATGCAGCCCTGAGGTAAGGGAACAAACATTCCCTTACCTTGAGGAGGTCTCCATGATTGTCTGTGTCCCCCCCCACACCACAGGATGCAGTGCATACCCCATTGACACAGCTGCATCAGTGCTGAAATGTTGGATAGGATTGGGCTCTAAGAGACCTGTGGGGAGAAGACATAATCCTAGAGAACTGTCTTTAATCCATTTTTGCTGGCCCACAGGTGTATGTTTGGTTCCTGTTGCGTATATGCACCGTTGGGCAGAGATGGCTTAAAACATGCTTCCAGGAAGCTAGGCTTTACAAAAAAAACAACCTATAAAAAGCTCAGTTGCAGAGAGAAACAACAGACAGTGAACTATGTTGAAAATGGTTTCAGAACTGCCTGTCTTCATTAACAGAGGCCTTCTTCTGAGTCCTCGCCACCACCTGAGGTTAGGCAGGTGGTGGCAGAAGGGCTTTTTTGAGCCTGGAACTCCAGACCTGGAATGCGGTGCCCAAAACAGTTTGCGTGGCTTCAAGTGTGTTATAGTGCCTGATAGAGTCAACTAGCTACTTCGTGGGCCTGAATGTTGGGGTGACAAACCCTTTCATTGTTAGTATTCCCAGACACAGGGTACTCCTGGTCCTGCTTGAAACGCGTCAGGAAGCTCATTAGGAGCTGCTGTTGTGCGGGCAGTGGAGACTCACACACAAGCAGACAGCAGGTTACTGTTGCCCTCCTCTGCCTGCAGGGTCGCATGCTGTTGCAAATGCATTCTGCATTGTGTTGGGCCGGCAGTTCCCTGGCTTTGAAGCTCTCCACTCAAGAGACCACACACCGTGCTCGAAGGCTGCTTGAGGTTTCCTTTACTGGTAGGAAAACAGTTTGTGTGCGCCGGGTACAACAGGAAATGGACGCACCGGAGCAATTTGCAGCTTTTAATTTGGGCTTGGTAATGCTGCTTGCCAAGTATGATGCAAAATAAATAGCTGTCTGGCAAAGACCTGGTGGCTTTGATCCGATTAACCTTTACAGCATCCTCCTGTGTCTTAGTTGGATTAGCTGCATTTTTTATTAAAAGATGCTTATCCTGGTGACATGCCATGCAAGGGAATTGCCATGGCTGTAGTACCCGGGGCAGAAATGCACCCTTAAAGCAGTTCACCCACGTTCATGCAACCCAGCTAGTTATGTGTCTCTCCTTGCTGCTGAAAGCTTTAAAAGCTCCAGCTTACAAACATTAATAATTAAAGTGCCAAAAATACATCTCACCAGAAGGGACCAGAGTTACTGGAATGAACATTGATGGGGGGGGCAGTGGTGTGTGTTGGCACATGCTAATTCTTTCCTTGGTTGCCTTATCAGCAAGGAGTTGTAGAAATGAAAATTGTGGAAATGAAAATCCAAGGTATGTATGTTTCTAAGTTTGTTGGGTTTCTCTTTTTTCAGAAATTCCATTTCAGAAATGGTACATGTAAAGTCATGCATATTGAGGCAAAGAATCAAAACTTTACATATAGGCTAATGCAGTGGTTCTCACAGTTCTAGCACCGGGACCCACTTTTTAGAATGAGAATCTGTCAGGACCCACTGGAAGTTATGCCATGACTGGATTTGATTTCCTTGATAATCTGGACTTGATTTCCTACATAATCAAGTAGGAAAATTTCTAATAATCCTAGGCTGCAATCCTACCCACACTTACCCAGGAATAAGTCCCATTTACTATCATTGTTTAAAGAACATAAATAGTAACTTGTTAAAAGTAAAAATGCGGTCACATAACATGGTAGTATCATGTCTGATATGTTAGAAATAAAATATTGAAATGAATGGGGAACCACCTGAAATGGGTTCATGACCCACCTAGTGGGTCCCGACTCACAGTTTGAGAAACACTGGGCTAATGGGTTCTGAGCTGTCTGTGACAGAACAGAAGAGAGATCTTGGGGTGCTTGTGGACAGCTCGATGAAAGTGTCAATCCAATGTGCAGCAGCGGTGAAGAAGGCTAATTCTATGCTTGGGATCACCAGAAAAGGTATTGAGAATAAGACTGCCTCTCTCCTTGGTACAGGAGAACCTAGTTATCCTGGAGCCCTTTTCTGGTACAATGGCAAATTATCTTAGGGCCCAATCCTATTCAACTTTCCAGTGCCAATACAACCACAATTTAGCCCCAAAGTAAGGGAACAAATGTTCCCTTACCTTGAGCTTCTGTGATTGACCCTCAACTGCAGAATGCAGCACATGCCCCGTTGGTGCAGCTGCACCAGCACTGGAAAGTTGGATAGGATTGGACCCTTGATGAATAAAAATAGGACTACTTTGGGACAATGTAGTGCATTGTAATATATCTCCTATTTTTAGAATTCTTACAACTGTATTTACCAAGATTCTAGTTATGCATTATTTAGTATGGCACGTAAGGGGAGAACTCACTATGACCTTCCCTGTTTCCTTGACCACAGAGTGTAGTTGTGCTATGCATCATTGCATGCTGATGTGCTAACCTTAACCCTGATGTTGCTATATGGTACCCAAGTCTGAATATGTAGAGTGGGCCTTTCCAGCACCTAGCACAGAAAGGAGATTTCCACTTCATTGTTCCTTTTCTCCATTGTACTTGCTGTACAAGGCAACTCTGAGGCTGGAGTTTGACTGTCAGTGGCAGGGTGGAATCTTTTCACAGATCCTGGGCATGGGTCAAGATGTCACTACTGTCACTGGCCCAGCTTCTTTGCATTTCACAACCACTTGAGCTGCAGACACTGGCTAGCAGGTGAGAATGTTGATCTCCGTGCCATGAACAACATCACATCTGCTGATTTCTGCAGATCAATTTCCTGCTTGGGTATAGAAGCAGAATAGGCTAGCTGCTGCCTGGTCAGTTGATAATGCTTGATTGAGGAATGCTGCTGTGTTCCTCTGTTCAGGAAACCAAAATATTTAGAGCTGATGCAGAACGTTAAATTTCACAAACATACGTAACAAATGGAGCTATCTATGATGTGGGGACTAATGTGCCAGGTGTCAACCTAAGGGACTGAGTTCAAAAACCCAGCTGTGCGCCCCTAGGGCCTGTGCTGTGCTTTCCTTTTTCCAAAATCTTTCTGCCAAGTTCCCCGAGCCTGCTCATTAAATTGAGATATGCTGGTTGTTTATTTCCTTTTTAAGGATTAATATATTCATGTTGTTCTTGTCCATTGACCCCCACAGCAGCTTGAAGGCTGGGTATGTAAACTGCAAGCTGCAGAGAATGACTGATCCGTCAATAAATAGGATTTGATGCCCGTAAAGATACACTCAGCACTGATGGTTGGTTTAATGGCTTGGCGATAATGGCTTTTTTGAGTGTTGAAGTAGCCTGTGGACCTTTTCCTTGGAATTCCATGTTTCAAGTTATCTCATTAGAGGAACACCAGGGACTGGGTGAGCAGGTGGCTTTTGTGGGGCCTTTGCTACACACATGTCATACTGCCTTGTTCTGTGCTCCGCTGTTGGTTTTCAAAGATCTGATTATTATAATAAAATAATACAGGTATTTCTATACCGCCTTTCTTGGTCCTCAGATTTCTCCTTAGACTTTATTCAAGGCGGTTTACATAGGCAGGCAATTTTTAAATCCCCGTAGGGATTTTTACAATTTGAAAGAAGGTTTCTATCTTTCAAGAAACCACAACATTCAGGTGTTTCTTTCTTGATCTGGTCGCACATTCTGGCCTCCATCCTCCCACGCTCAGAGCAGATGGAATAGCTCAGCTCAGCTTGTCAGCTGCTTCAAGGTCACACGGTGCTGGTGGCCTCGAACTGGCAACCTTCAGATGTTATCTTCAGCAAAACCAATTAGTTTGTATGCCAGGTAAGACCCTAGATGAAGGGCCACAGCATTACATGGAGAAGAGAAATTGATACTACTTCACAGATGTGTATCTTAATAAGCAAAGTCAGTATTGGTCATGGGGCTGAGGATGTGCCCTCCCATGGAGATTTTTAAATATGCAACAAAAATATTTGGCATTTTCACACTTCAAAGATCTGAAGCCAGTTAAAGGTGATGTGGTAGAGGCATTGCTTCCTGTGGTGCGCACAGCCCTTCTCTGCCCCACTGTCCTCTCTAGTCAAGTAGTTTTGGCAGGTTTTTGAACCATCACAGCAACCTGAAAAACCTGTGAACAGAGTTGGTGGTGGGATAGCTGCATACATCATGGGCAGCGATCAGTTTAATTCTCTAAAGTAGTGTTTTTCAAACTGTGGATCGTGAGCCAAATTTAAATGGGTTCCCACTCATTTCAATATATTATTTTTAATCTACTAGACTTGATGTTACTATGGTATGTGACTGCATTTGGGGAAATGCACATCTGTACTTCTAACAGGCAATTATGTATATGCTTTTAATAATGATAGTGAGACTTAATCCTGGGTAAGCATAGATAGGATTGTAGCCTAGGATTGTTCAAAATTTTCCTGCTTAATGATGCCACTTCCTGCCATGACAACATTTCCGGTGGGTCCTGACAGATTCTCATTCTAAAAAGTGGGTCCCAGTGCTAAACATTTGAGAACCACTGCTCTAAAGCAATGGTTCTCAAACGTTTTAGCACCGGGACCCACTTTTTAGACTGACAATCTCTTGGTACACACTGGAAGTGATGTCATAAACCTGGAAGTGATGTCATGACCAGAAGTGGCATCATCAAGCAGGAAAATTTAACACCCCCATTTGACAAAATCAAATTAATTTAAGTAAATTAAAAGCTTACAATAAGTATTTCAAATAAATTTTTAAACTTATAAAGAAGAATTCTGCTAACCCTCCCAAGCGGTTGCTGGTCTGTTTAAAAAATATTCACCAAACATCCCAAAGGCTGCAGTCCTATCCACAGTTACCCATCCCCATGGACTATCGTTGCTAAAAGCATATACATAGTAGCCTATTAAAAGTACAGATTGGTAACTTTTCTCCAAATAAAATACACACTGAAATGACTGGGATTCTGCCTGAAACTGGCTTGCAATCCTAGCGAGTTCCCACCTGCAGTTTGAGAAACACTGCTCTAAAGACATGATGACCTGATTCCAGTGTAAGAAACACGCCCAAATACTTTATTTCCTAGTATCTATTTGTTTGGCAAACTTCAGTTTTTCAGAAATGTAAGATATTTGTACGTTGTCAATCAAAAATCACAAGTTGTGGTAAAGGTGGTATTGTTATGGCGCATTGCCAAAGAAATCATGGAATATTGTCAGACTTGCTACACTTCTGCACCTGACATGAAACCTAGAGAAGCAGAGGAATGCAAAGATGCATATCCCCACCTGTCAGAATACAGATGACCAGTTTGCTGAATGGTTTTACAATATGTAGGCACTGTACTGTGGTAAGTCTGTATTTGCCCAACATCAAGCATCATCGGGGCCTTTCAATTCACTTCTATGCCAGCTTCCTGGGTTAAGTGATTAGGTTAGCAGTTCTCACACCTACAAGGGTCCTCACCAACCCCATAATTAAGCTCCATCTATGAGCAATCCAATGGTCTTTCAACTAGCTACTGCAACCTCAATTGGCTGGGAAAACAAAGGCAGAACCCAACAGGCTCCTCAGCTAGCAATAGAGGATCCCCTGAGTCAACCCCACCTAGAATCCCATAGAAGTCAAAGGGGCAAGAGTCTATAAAAACCCTGGAGAAAAGCTGCAGTACCTTTTGTTCTTTGTCTAATTGGACACTTCCTTCCTTGAGCACACCTCCTTCATGGATAGAGGTGTTTGAAAATGTGGTTGGCAACCTTCAGTCTCGAAAGACTATGGTATAAGCCTACAGCACCCGGTATTCCCATGTGGTCTCCCATCCAAGTACTAACCAGGTCTGACCCTGCTTAACTTTCGAGATCAGATGAGATTGGGCATGTGCAGGGTAACAGTCATTGTTGTTTATTTTACTCAGAAGTAATCCCCTTGTGTTCAGTAAGGCTGTAATCCTGTCTTACTCACCAGAAACAAATGCCTCTATCATGGGTCCTCCCTACGTTGCTATCCCTTTTGGATCATTTACCTGCTGGGTCTGTGTTACATCACCCTGTTCCTGCCTACATCTGAGAACCACTGTGCCAGCCACTACACAGGTTCAATAAGTCCCCTCAACCCCCTTTCCTTTTCTGCCATCTCTCTATCTCCCCCACCTTCCCGGAATGCCAGGCCCAGTCCATCCATGCATCAACTAGAAGTGGCTGCGCTGGCATCAGATTTTGAGGGGTCCAAAGGGGTGGCAAACTAAGAGTGCCTGTTATCCCAGGTCTGATGCCATCACCACCTCCCTCCCTCAATCTGAAAGTGGTTAGCTTCATTCTGGAGTGAGTGCAAAGCAGGTTCTGCTTCGTGTCCATTTGAGCTTCTAGGTGCTGTGAAAAATTATGCCTTTCTGCAGTTGAGAGATACAAAATATTTTATTTTCAGTAATGAAAAAAGAATCTCACACTTTCAAGAGCTACCGACCAGTTTGAGGGAGCTCTTCAAAACTCCATTTAGAAGCAACAGATGTTCTTGCTGTCGTTGCAAAAACTTACTCTGAGTTATCTCTGACTTGTCAGGGTCTGAGAAGCCTCAGCATTGCCCTGGAGAGCCTTCTTGGGCAGTAAGTAGGTCACTGTCTTTTTAATTTTGATCCAGATGTCACTCGTGAAGGGCCTTATCTCCTCACAGTTCACACACCACACATGCAAATAAATGTCTGTCTAGAGGCCCCCCTTCCAGCCTTCATTAGATTTGGATCCCTGAATGCTAAAGCTTCCATGGAATTGGAGATGCTGTCTCTTCACATCCACCTCCCGCTCAGCCCTCTCACAAGCTTGGCTTGAAAAGCTGGTACTGGTGTGTTCTGCTCTCTGTCTAAATTGTTTTGAAGTTGTGTCAATGTGGCAAAGGTTTCAAACAAAAAAAGACCACCGGACAGTGGCGGGTTGGTTTTTTTCCAGCCTGCCCCCATTCATACATGATGGTGGTGGGTGGGAAAGGGTCTTGTTTGCATGACAGGATTTGAGAGGAGGCGACTTTGTTTTGTTTTGGGGTTTTCTTCTAGGTCTGCTGTACCGACCCCTCAGGGGACAACAATACAAAGCCAGCACATGGGATTTCATAGGGGCAAGAGCAGGAATGGGGGTTGGGGGAATAAATGACAGAAGGAAAGTTTCTCCAACAGATGTGGCTGCTCTGAAGGCGACCTGCACAACAAGTATTTTTCCTGCAGGCGAAGCATTTTCATATTTCCCTCCTTTTCACAATTTCAGTTAATGATTATCAATCTGAGGAGCAACATGGATGGGAAATGGAGAACAGTTGTTCCAGTAGCCCCAATAAAATATGCTAATTTCTCTGAGTTGTGGCCTGCTTTCACCTCTCTCCCCAATTCATTGTTACAGCGTGCGCTATGAAGTTTTTGAGGTACAATGGAGTCTGACAGTCTCTTTAAAATAGAGGATGTTATGTGCATTCCGCAGAGGCCTTTATTTTATGGTTACTGCCCCACACTCAGGAATTCTTTTCCCGCAGTGCAGTGCTTTTCCTCTTGGTCAGTGATGCTCAAGTGCTACTGAAATAGAAACGTATGGGGGAGTTGAGAGACTTAAGGAGAATTTGACTGGGGGAAACCTGCAATATAACCCTTAGTGCCCTTCCATGGAGATTAGTCAAGGGAGAAAGATCCCTTTGGGTTGCATAAACACTTGACCTTGTCCCATGAGACTCCAGTGGCTGGTCTCTCAGTACTCTGCCATTCCTCCAAGAAACTCTGGACTACAAACATGGGGATTATTCCTTTTAAACCTCACAACAATCCTGTGAGGTGGGTCGCACCGATGGATGATGAACAGCCCAAGCAGTAAGTTCCATGGCAAGGAGTGGAACACAGTCCTTTCCAGTCTGAGACCAACATTCTCTCTGCAAAACCACACTAATTGTGTGACTCAGTTGTTTTTGCTTCAGGGCTTGCATTTCTCCCTTCCCAGCTGTTCATCTCTGCCTGCCTCTGTCCCCTCCCATGCAGTGGCTTCTACCAAGTCTTGCCACCTGCCTCCGGTCCCAGAACAGCTCTTTCTTCATCTTTGTGTTCTTTGACTTCATTGGTTCCATTCCCGTATATTAAGCACCTTTGGGACTCATCATTCAGAATTCACACACCCTAATTATTCCTTCCCGAAGCCTGAATTGTTTTTTCCACGCTCTCCGCCCCCTTTTGTTTTGTACCTCAGTAAATGTTTGCGCACCAGTACTACTCACTAAGCTAAACGTGGTGAAAAGCTTACTGAGGCTATCTCAATTGTCCCTTTCCTTTTTTTGCATAAGATTAACAGAGCTGTGTGACCTCATGGATGCTTGTGGTCATGGATGCTTGGAATTTCCCTTTAGTCACCTGGATTTGGAGATAGGAATGACCTTGACTTTCCCAGAGATTTTGTGTCAGGGTCCTGCTGGAAGGGGAGGTGCTGTCTTTCCTCCCTATACAAGGTAGCTATCTAATTTCATAGGGCCTTTTCCACAGGAAGCCCCTATAGTTTAACCAGGAAATGCTGGTTAAAATTATTTTTTTTCTAAAATCATATAAAAAATGAAGTGCCTCTGGATGAACAGTAGGCAGTGAGTTCTGCATTTGGGCTATATGGTGGCCAGCTGTCCTTGTATCTTGAAGAATTATATGATAGGCAGGCAGAAATTCAGCAGGCAAATCATTTCACCATTGCACCTCCAGGATGGACTTAAAAGCCCTTTGTGAATGCCTTCTAGTCTTATAACTCTCAAAGGCCTGAATGCCTCTGCTAAGAAAGAAGATGACAGCTTTACCGATGTAGCTCTCCTTCTGGGCTCCTGATTTCATATTGGTAATTACCGTGTAAGTCCCAAATCATGCACAACAGTAGCAGCCTTGTGGTGTTAAGCGTGGGTCTGAAAAGTGGGTTGTGACTTGGAATGGAAAAAAAAGGCATGCTGTTGGGGGACGCTGAATATTCTGGCTGGCCCCAGAGGCAATTTTGCTCCCAGTCTTTATCCTGCCTTTTGATCAAATCCCTTTTGGGATTGGTTCCCAAGGTAGCTGATAGATGATCATATAAAAACAACCCAATGGTCTTTGATGGGCACATCTCTTCAGGTCAGTGGTCCTTTGGCAACCGGCATGTGGAGTAAAGCTGTGACAGAGAGAAGAAAGTAAACTCCCTGCAGCTTCTCTTTCTCTGTCCAAAGTCTGGGGACAGGCAAGTTTTGCCTTGCCTTGATGGTTGTCCTGTGAGGCAGGTGGTGCAAGTTAAGTGTTAGAAGTGAAGTTGGCTGGGGGGGAAAGCAACTGGGGGGAGGGGCAGGAGGGGGGTGAGCTAAACTAAGCATATTCTGCCTGCATGTGCCCTAGCCCCAATTTACTCATGATTGGATAGAGCCTTATTTGAAGACACTGGTCTGCTGCCATCGTGTGCACTATGGCCCTGGCCTCTGTTTGCGTGGTTCTGGGTATACAGTGTCTAGGCCAGGCGTATTCTAGTGTGTGTCACTGCATCCCACCTCCACCCCGTCCCCCAGCTCATAATGTCTTCAGCACCTTTATAATGTGCCTGGATAACTCCTAAAGATCAACTGCTGAAGAGCAGGTGTTAAAACACAATATGCATCTCCCACCTTGCATTCAGAGGGACATTTTTTGGAAAGAGACATTTTTGTGGCCTGATTGATCTGACTGCTCATCTTGCAGCTGGCCATAAGGTGTACAGCCAAAAAGGTTTCTTTGCTTAGGGAGCTGACAGTTGTTCCTGTTCTGTGTCTGTCTTGTTATGCTGTGCTTCCTGTGTAACATGATGCCTTTGTGCCCAGACCAGGAGATGGAGAGCACAAATCTGTTGCCTTTGCAATTATGATTCCTGATGGGCTTGTCTTGTCCCTGAAGTTACACTGCTGTGCCTTGTCCCTTTCAGCAGCATATGCCTTCTGGAGCTCCTTGCTTGTCCCCCTGCCCTTCAGGTCCTTCCTCTCCCTACTATGTTTTCCCATTAAAATCACCATGATTGCATTTCCTGCTCCCTGTCAACCCAAAGGGGCACTCTGCATCTCAGCTTCTCAGGCTGTATGCAGACAATTTGGGTTGCCCCATTCTAATGCTTGATTGCTACTGCCTCTTAAGATAGAGCTCAGCTCAGGGGAGCATTTGGAGGTTGTGGCAAAGGGTAAATGCCACAAGTCTAAATACTAAGGCTTTCACGTCCAGTATTCGTGACATTTAAATCAACAGTGTTTGGGCTTATATGCATCTGTTGAATAAAGCTGTTCTCATCTAATGTTTCATCTACCACAGGCCAGGAGTTTTCATTTTTAAAGAAAGAAAGTATCAGCTGGCTTTGTAAATATCTTGAGAACAGTTGCAGTAAATACAATTATTGCAGCTGAATGGAATATATGCATTAGATATTAATTAGCATGAAGCTCAGCAAGCAAGCACAATAGCCCTTGAATGAGTACGTAGGGCTCAGACCCTCAACAAGAATGCCACCAAAGAGGAGCAGGAGCCTACAGTAGCATCCAGTGCAGATGGGAAGTCCAGGAAGTCAGCTCCCCCTGAGGTAGTGGTTCCCAAACTATATGCTGTGGCGCTCAATGGTGCTGCAGTGAACTTACAGGGGGTGCCGTGGAATGTCCCTGGTGTCCTCTCAGATCTCTCAGGCACCACCATCTTGAATTGCACAAGATCTCGTGATGCAAGATGGCGGCACCTGGGAGAACTGGGCAATAAGAACAGTCCCAGTGCTGCTATGACAGGACACTGTGACCACAGGGCACTATGACTGTGGTATGTTTGGGAACCTCAGACCTGAGGGATAGTCAGAGGCTGACTACTAGGTAGCACACTACCAAAGGAGGCTGCAATTACAAGTAGCCCAGTGCCTTTCATTGGGGGCCCCCTCCCACCTCTGGCTCCTCCCTCATCACCCCCAGATCATTGCCATCCCACTGGCAATGACCAGCCTGTGCTGATGCCCAGACTGAGCAACTCAGTGCCTGTTCCGCAGCCCAAAATCTGCTCAACTGGCCTACTCAGGCAGACACTGCAGGCATGAGCACGTGCTCCAGATCACTGCCTGGATAAGATCCAAGGAGTAGTAGAACCCCAAGATCTTCTATAAACACCATCTGTTGCTAGCTGGGCAGTGCTAGTACAACAGCTCTGTGGGGATGTCTCTTGAGGCTTTGCAGATCCAGCTCTGGCTGCTCAAATTCCACTGGATTGTTCTCCAGCTGTGTAGACTTCCTGGCTCTGTCCCTTCTCTGGAGTCTGGCCACTCAGGGCCCAATCCCATCCAATTTTCCAGTGCAGTCCTGTGGTGGGGAGGCAGTCACAGAGGCCTCCTCAAAGTATGGGAACATTTTGTCCCTTATCTTGGGGCTGCATTGCGGCTGCATCGGTGCTGGAAAGTTGTATATGATTGGGCCCTCAGATTGCACAGGGCAGCTCCCCACCTGATTCAGGCATCCGCCACAGTTTTCCAGGTTACTGTGATGGGGAAACTGATCCAACCTGATCCAGCTCTGCATTCAGTGAGGGATGTGAGGAGAGGGGGTGTGGGGCCTGTGAGGGGTGGGTTTATCAAACAGTGGTGGTTTGGGTGCTGTCAACTGGGCCGTACTTTGGATGATGTTGGTATATTGTGCCCCGTTCACACAATGGAGAGCTTTGCCTAGTGTTCTGTTAGCAATGTTCATTCCCTTGTCGGAGACTGCTGCTCTTGGCCCAGCTGGGAACATCTCCTGTGCCTTCGTTTTTTCTCTGTGTCTATTGGTTGCCTTTGACCCCTTTTTTTCTTTGTTCTCTTCCTGAATGAACATTCTGCCATAAGTTCACTGGTGCCTGTACTGCTCAGAGTTCATGAGAACTCGGTGACTAACCGCAGAGAAAAAACCCGACATGGAGAGATTAAGAAGGGGGTCTCGAAACCAGCACCACAGTCTGCGGCAGACTGCTTTTCTTGCTCCTGGATTAAAGTTCACACTGTGTCACTTGCAGCTCTTTTGAAAACCGTGTCGAGTGATGTGGGATGCCATTCTGTCCCTGCACTTATACTTTGTACCATTCTGCTTCCCGTCTGCTTCATTTAGCCTCCCTTCTTTTGCCTTCCATTCAAGTAGCATCTTTTACTCTTCCCCCATTCAGCTTTCCCTTTGCTATCTGCCCCTTGGAAGACTTTGTTGCCTTCAGGGCCATTCATCTCCTCCTCTGCCCATTCACACCCCTGCTTTCCTTTGCTCCATTCATATCCAATAGGCCGTCTGGTCAACCAAAAGGCTTCTCCTCTTCTTTCCTGACTCACTCTTTGTCTCTTGCAATCCCCTTAAACTTCTGACAACTGATAAGGCATGGTGTTTTGAGACAGGTAATAACCTGTCTCAAATAAGACAGGTAATAAGACAGGTGTTAGATGTGCTCATTCCCATTAAGAGTTCCAATTGATCCTTGGTATCCTGGGCTCAGTTGAGCTCCGTAAAGTTTAACATTCTAAAATGTGCTCAACAACTTGTCCCAACACAACAATTTAGAACTGTAGAGATTTTATATGTACTTTTCTAGAAAAAGAGCGAGCAAGTGAGCATCTGTGCCGAGCAGTTCTTACCCTCAGAGGTGAAGACAGAAAGCCTTAGAGCCCAATTTGATGCATATTTCCTCCGCAGTGCATTCAGTGGGGCTTACTCTCAGCAAGTGTGATTGCAGCCTCAATTTTGTACTGCCTTTTGAGGTTGATCCCTAAAAAATAGACCATACACATTGCCGTCGCATAGGACATGTTCGGTTTTAATTTTGGTTTTTGTTGTTTTAGATTGTGCCAACTTTATGGTGTAACTCTGCTCTTGTTGGACATTTTGGAGTCAGGATGGAGATCCTGTCTGTGTGATATGAGTGGATACAAGGGAGTTTTGGGCTTCAGTGCCCTCAGAGGATGCTCTTGGGCAAGTCATGTTCTCATCCTCACCACAATCCTGTGAAGGGCAAGATGTAAACTTGTGTGATCAGTTGAAACTCCTCAGCCACAATCTATACAGCACCTGCTTGACAGGTTTGCTTTCAGAATAGAGGCACGGAGCCAGACACCTTGTCTATGGGGTGGAGGAGGAATATAAAGTCTTCATATGAGAGTCAGGATGTTTTCAGAGGGTGGCTTCTTGAGGGTATTAGGTGCATATTTGACACTTGCCAAACCACATGGGCCCGCCTGAATGTGATTATCCACCATACTGATTCCTGTCAAGGCCAAATTACAAGCTGGGAACCTGCAGGACCAGCATCTATGTCAGTACAAAAGGATGGACATAACTTGATACCCCTGTACTTATTGGTACCCCCAGTTCCTCTGAGACTTTTCTTCCTCCCCTCCCCCTAATTCTGGGTTAATCGTAAAGTGCTAGACCAATAGTGGGTGAAGCTATTGTCTGATCAAGCACCTAGAAAAGCAAGGATGATTAGAAGGCATTCCGTAACATTGATGATGTTTACAGAATGGGCTCTTGCAAATCATACTACTGTTAGTGCTGCCTTGCCAAAATCTGAGGATGAAGATGAGTGCAGCATTTTATTGGTGGTCAGAGTACACCTTTCTGTCTCAGTGGTTTTGCTCATCCCATATGTACATTCACAACAGCTAGTCAAAAGCTGCTTCAGCCATCAGTCTTGCTCCTTTCCTCCTCGTGCTTCAAATGCATTTGAAGATTTTAAAGTATTTAAATGTACAAATATTAATCCTTAACTTTATTTTTTTTAAAAGTTCACCATATTAATTGCAAAATTCCTGGGGTGGGGGAGTTGGAAGACAGCTGCATCAGTCACGGTACAAGTACTGGCCAATAATCACTTCCACAGCCAGCCTTGCTTGAGCTGAAATTGAACTATGCTGAAAACTTGGACAACTTTTTTTTTTTTTTAAAGCTTGTTCCTGGAGCAGAACAAGGACAAGCTGTATTGTGGCGAGAGCACTTTCAAACAGGCCCTTCTTGCTTTTAAAATCTCAATTCTGTCTTCACCCTGATTTTGTGAGGCAGTGGTAGTTCTGTGCATCATGTTTTTTGTTTTTTTTTAATGTGCCATGTCTTAAGAAGTGGCTGGAAGGTTTAAGTAACGGCAACTGTCTGGGTGATTTTCATGTGGTGTACTTGATCAAAGGACTCTGTCTTCCAACAGAGAAGCTGCCCACTTCACTCTGTACAGAATGGGCGCTTAGTGGCATTGGGAGGGAGGAGGGTGGGGAAGAGCAGGAACCCCAACGATGAGAGGCAGCTTATTTTTCTTAGTGGCAGGTGTCAAAAAAGCGGCTGTTCCCTCTAAACCTCCACCAGGGCATTTTCCATATCAATATAGAGAAGTAACAAAAGCAGGGAAAGGTGACCAGGATTTAAAATAAGTAATGTTTTGCCTCTTTGGATTTGGTTTACAAAACAAAAGCCTATTGTTGCAGGGAGAACTTGTCTGAATTAATTTCTGCAGCTGCTCTGTTAGACCATACGGAATATGTGGTTCTGAGCAGCATTTTCTGTAAGGAGTTGGCAGGAAAAGAATCCTTCTCCCCTTCCAGACCCCCTTAAAGAGGCTTCTTTGAGGCAGACCAAATGTTCCAACTTGTTTTTGAACTTGTGATTTATGAAGAAAAATAGGGCCAGGAGCATCCCTGGGGGAGGGGGGAAGCAAAGCACAAAGTTTTGCAGTCACCTCAGTGTGCCCTGTAAGCTATCCCTCCCCTTGCCTTCAGAGCCTTTCAGGGCTGTGAGAGCAAAGCGGAGGAGCCAGAATGGCTCCAAAGGTTAGGGGGAGGGGCTGCTTACATGGCGTACTAAGGTCCCTGCAAAATGTAGTGCTGTGTTCCCCCTTCTGGGGACGCTACTGAGTTGGGCTGGCAGTGGCTTCCCCTGAAATGGTCTGTCTTGCCTCCTGTACAAGATTGGGGGAGGTCTGTTTTGCCTTTAGCAAGGCCTTGAACCCATGGTTTCTTGAGCAGTTTCAGATAGCAGTACAGATGCTGTAAAAACCACATAATGGCAGAGAGAAAAGACCTCCACTACTGGATCTGACATCCAGTCCCTCCTCTTTCATTTCCTCTTGTGGCCTGGTGGGGTTTCCTCTTCCCCCACTCAGAAACTGTCTTTTGCTGAGCTGTATGTACCCAAGCTGAGACAAGACTTTGTTCTTCCAGTGTCTCAGTGTGCAACATCTCAAAAAATGTTGTGCTGCTATAGTTTCTCGCCTGGCTCCATCCACTGGGGATTCCCTTCTCTTCCAGACTGGCTTGCTGTTTGCAGCAGATGACCAGGGAAATCTCACCTTAACTCACCCCCCGCCCCCACTGCTGGTTGAATTTCCCATATTTGATGGAACAGGAATGGGGAAGAGACATTTACTGCAAGTGCAGTTGTGCAGCCCAATGACATTCACCATTGGTAGCAATCCCCTTGGGGTAGATCAGCATGCTAGCTGATATGAGCTCAACAACCTACTGGAGGCATTCACTCAGTGGCATATCCAGGGGCTGTCATGCCAGGGCAGCAACGTTGTGATATCACATGATGCCATGCAACATCATAATGTCACATGATGTTACTTCTGGGTTCTCCAGCCATTTCCTGAGTCACAAAGTGGCTAGAGCTTGTGGGCACTCACAGTGGCAATTGGGGGAGAATTGACTTGGGAAGCAACATGAGCTCTCACACACTCACAGCAGCAGCTGGTACCCCCTTCAGATAGTACCCAGGGCACATGCCCTGGTGTGCCAAACCATAGATATGCCACTGTATTCACTTGAATGTTAACAGAGCTCACATTTTATTTGAATGTTTGTCTCACTTAAAGAAATAGGGCTAGATTCAGTAGTTTTGACAGTCATTCCCAGTTCAGAATGGCAGCTACTATTCCTGTTTCCATAGAGCAGTGTTTCTCAAACAGTGGGTCGGGACCCACTAGGTGGATCGTGAGCCAATTTCAGGTGGGTCCCCATTCATTTCAGTATTTTATTTTTAATCTGTTGGACTTGATGCTACCATGGGATATGACTGCATTTGGGGAAATTTTATAGACCTGTACTTTTAACAAGCTACTATGTATATGCTTTTAACAATGAAAGTCAATGGGACTTACTCCTGGGTAAGGGTGGGTAGGATTGCAGTCTAGTATTGTTAAAAATATTCCTGTTTGATGATGTCGCTTCCGGTCATGACATCACTTCCAGTGGGTCCAGAGAGATTCTCATTCCAAAAAGTGGGTACCGGTGCTAAATGTGTGAGAACCACTGCCATAGAGAATTTCTCACTGAAGTGGGCAAAGAACGGACAAGTTGAAATGGAGAGCTACCTCCTTTATTTCACAATCAGTCAATGTAGTTAGTTAGACCAGCAAGTGTTGACAAGTGGGAACAGACAAAGCTTTCTTCAATCCCCTAAAATGAGCCCATGTCAAGAGAAGTTTTCCTTTTGTCCCCTTAGCTTTCACCATCAAGCAGTACAGCTTATATGCATCAGTTAGAAATAAGACCTGCATCTTAATGGAGACTTGGTTTTGCTGTGTGAGCACTCTGATACATCTTTTGCTGCCTGACCCAATGGCTATTTTACTCTAAAGTAAATCCCACTGTGTGCAATGGGGCCTACACTCAAATCAAGGTGCCAGATTTTGAATTGGCTCCTATAGGTGCAAGAATCGGCATCCAACAAGGTTATCTGCTTGTTGGGAAAAGCTTCACCTGCTGATTTCTACAGTTCATGCTGCTTTTTGAATGCAGGAAAACAAGCCTGGCTGCCCTCTCCCACTATGCTGGCACCCTCTTTCCCATTAAATATGCCTAGGATTGCAGCTGTAGCCTCCTAAACTAAGACCCCAATCCTATTAAGGGTTTGGGCTGCTGGAACTAGTGTTCTGGCAGTATAAGGTCCTTTATAGCAGTGCAAAAGCTGAGCCACTGTAGCATGTTGCCAGGCCACTTGGCCACAAATGCCAAGAGGTCACATGGCAGCAGCTCTGGGAGGCTCCACATGTGTTAGTAAGTTGGCAGCAGGGTTAGGCCATGGGTGAAGAGGGTGAGTTATTGAGCATGTTGGGGGAGGAACTGGGGGTGTCAGGGAGGTGGTGGATCTGTGGCAGATCATATCCCCTATTTTTCTGGCTACCTTGCCCCCTGGCTCTCCCCTACTTGTACCATCTATATAGCTGATATAGGTCCAAGAAGTCGGGCAGCCTACCCTGATTTTTATTTACCTCCTGTAGGCTGTCTGTTTACACATACCCAACCGCAGTGGGCAGTGCAGCCTCTGTTGGCACAGCTGCACCCTATAATGTGGCTGGGATTGAGCAGTGTTTGGGCTGAAGCACTGCATTGTTTTCAGTGGCTTCTCAATCTGTGTTTATCTGCCCCTTTAAGTTGTTGTAGCTTAGTGCTATCTGAAAAATATTGCATTTGAATGGCCTCCCACCCACAGACACATTGGGTGGCCTTAGGCAAGTCACATTTTTGTCACCCTCCGCCTGCAGACTGCTGGCTTATGGTGCTATTGTAAAGATTCATGGGAGAAGGCATGTGGTGCACTTTCAGCATTATAAATGTGATACTGAAATCCTGATTTTAATGACACAGCCAGCCTTCTTTGTTTGGTGATTCTTGCCAGGCCCTGCATAGCATTGGACTGTTGCACTGCTGGTCTCCTTTCCGTGCTGCAAGCCACACAGGTCAAAGGTTAGCAAATAAAGCCCTGAGTGCATTAAGTATCAGGGAAGATGAAAACTGCATTTCAAACTTGGAGGCTGAAAGCTGTCCTGAGTCTCCTCCTGTTCCTTTTTCCATTAGTTTTAATGGACTTGCATCAATAATGGAAGAGGAAGTAGCAAAGCTGAGGCGGGCTTAGCCGATTAAACGTCTCCTTCGTCTTAAAACACACAACCAAAGGGAAGGCTTCTTCTGCCAGCTGTACAACTTCATTAGCATCCTCACTCTTAAGAGTTGCATCTCGCGTTATTGCCAGCAGTCCCTAGGTGGAATCTGTTTTAATTTGAATAGAGAATAATGTATCTTTGTGTGCATATAGATTGTCTGTCTGTCTTCACCAAAAAAGATTCTGGGGGTTGCCTTTTGGACTACAGTTAAGTGGCTGTCTTTTTAAAAATGGGGAGCCAGTCTTATGAGCAGTGGTTATTTATGCCCAGAAGAGAGCATGTGTGTGTGTGTGTGTTTGGAGAGTCACTAATAAATAACCTAATATAATAGAATAAAATAATTATAATAAATGTCCATCTCTTTTCCTATGGAGACTTCCAGGCCTTCCTGCCAGGAACAGTCAGCATATTCCAATTTTGGGGAAGGGGTGATGCCTTTCTCTCAACATAAATTATTGTCAACCTTCTCCTGAACAAAGTCTTTGAACAGTGATAGGCCCTCAACACTTTCTTGTTTTTCCTGCCCATTTATGGAGAATAGTGACTGAATACAGGGCCTTGGATGATGCTGATTAAAAAAAAAAAAATCCACTTCAGTGTTCTTTCTGGCCTGTTCAAGGGAATGCAGCTTGTTTGTTTTCCTTAGTGAATGATCGATGTCTTCTGGCAGTGAGCAAGGACAATATGACCAGGGGTTTTAATATGCTCTATCTCTCAGCAGCTTTTGATATTTGGGACACATTTTGATATGATGGGCCACATCATGGGGGAGGCCCCTGTTGAACTTCAGAAGGTACAGCTCATTGTAAGAGGTGCTACAGTTCACTAGGTAAGCATCTACTTTGCATTCAGGAGATACTGGGTTCAATCCCTGGGGTCACCAGATAAAACTGGGAAGGGCTCCTGATCTGGAACCTGGAGAGCTGCTTCCTATCTGTTTGGATAATCCTGAGGGCCAGTGGTTTGAATCAGAATAAGGCAATTTTCTGGGTTTACCAAGGACCGATCAAAGGGTGCAGCTGTAGTGTCTCTTGCTAACTTTCACCCCCTGTCTGCTATGTATCTGGATAGTAATCCTTCCCATACTGGAGCATTTGAGGGAAGTGCAAAACGAAACCAAAATCTCCCAGTTCCACGTACCAGACCAATACAATGTCCTTTTGCTACTCCTACTGGAGAGGCACTGCTGAGGAATAATCCTAGACCAGCCTGGCAAGCGCTCCTTTGAGGCTCTCTGCCCTTCTGCAGCTCTGGAGCTGTCCAGCATGCTGGACTGGTGATTTACTAGGAGTATTACCTCAGCACTTGAACGCTGTCTGGCTTCCTGCGAGTGGGTTGCCGCTTCCAGTCCTCAGGTTCACATCAGGTCAAAGCAATCTAAAGCATGTGCTGCATTCAGCCAGGTGGTGCTTAATCACTCTGGGCTGTCTGCAGAGCTTTCGACTGCAGGAGAGCTTTAGTGCGCATAACGTATAGCTAATGTGTGATTCCAGCAAATCTGCTAAATGCATGTGAGGGAACAAGGACAAGGAACAGCCTGTCCAGTTGGCCTTCCTCAGCACTTCTTCTCCTTGTTCTTTTCATCATCTGGTCACACAAATAATAATTTTTTTAGGTCACTGCAAAGGTCACATAAATTATACCAAGCTTTTATTGCAGTGCTCTGTCACCTCCTCTTTCAAGTTGATCATTATATTAAGAACATTAGAATTTTTTTTGGGGGGGGGGGGGGAATCCGACAAGATCCATATAGCCCAGCATTCTGTTTCCAAGAGTGGGCAGCCAGATGGCACTGGAAGCTCAGGAGTACAACATACTGAAGAAGGCCACTCCCTATTGCTGTTTCTCCCCAGTATCTGCTTCTGAATATGTAAGTTCAATTTAGCTATCATGGTTAATAGTTGTCAATAAAACCAAATAAGTCTACTAAGATGGGGCAAGGGTTGGGTAAAACAGGCTGTTGGAGTAGTAGGGAGGGCAGTAATGTGTAAGAAACACAAACTGTGGGAGGGAGAAGTGGCTTTCATTAATCCACACATAGAAAAATTGCTTAGGGGAGGCCTGGGAGTGTGCAGGTAAGTTCCACCAATGCTCTCATAAAGTCCCATCACTGGCATATTCAGCTTTTGTTGCAGACAAATGCTGAATGCATGGAGTAGGTCTTCATGGGTAATTTGATGCTAGTGTAGGGCTGAGCATTGTGCTCTCAGCCCCCTGCCCACAATGTTTTTACACGTGGACTAATGTCTGCACAAGGCTTCAATTACTAGCAAATCACAACTCATTCGCACTAATAAATCCTCAATACTCACTGTGCTGAATGCAATGGTGATCTAATTTTCAGCTAATCTGAAGTGATTGACATAATTAGTAGTGGTGGTTGAGCTTCCCTGGCTCTGGAGTAGCCTTATCCTAAACTTGTATTGGTTTTGATTGGCCCTGGATTGGCTCATTTTAAAGCTTGAGCCTCATTCTGAGTTTTCCTTTTTTGTCTCATCCTGCTCTCAGTTATGCCATTGGGAACACAGCAAGGCTTCTTCAGTCCCATACCTAACTGCTGTGTAAACTCCACATTCTACCCCTTCCTCTCCCAATTTACATGACTGTGATGGTGGCAACAGTAGAAAAGAACAGCTTCCTGGGTGTCAAGGTGCAGGGAATTATATTTTTTCTGGTTTACTGCATAATTACATTTCCCAGAGGTCTTGACAACCAAATGCTACCATAGTAGCCTTTTTTTGTTGCTATCTGATAGGGGATTCATTGTGGCAGCATTGTGAAAGTTCATAAGGGAGGCAGAAATACATTATGAGCTGAGCTGAGCCCGGACTTCAGAGAGGTTTGGGTTTAGCTTATAATTAGATTGGAAGTTCCAAACGAGAACAGTTCATACCTCCCAATTTCAAGCTCCCGCAGTTTTGAATTTTGACTACTTCATCGCAGGGCTGTTTTGTTCATCTTAAAATGTGTTTTTTCCCCTTTCTGATCTCTATCACAAAGTGCAGTGACCACAGGAGATGTTTTACTGTACATATTTCTTTTGTGGAAATAAGCCCATGAAGGGAATACTTGTGAAAAAATTACTGTATATTAAAATACAAGATTCATAGAGTAGGTCCTGTCTGTAACAGTGTTTATTTTGTGAAAAAGTAAGTTCCTAGAACTCTGAAAAACCTGCTGGATGCTTCCAAAATCTTAGGGGAAAACAAGAAGGCAGGAAATATAAAAAGGTTGTGTTTCCTTGGTCAGGCACCTTTTGATCTCTAACCTGTTATTGTCTTTAATCCATGGTTTTCATGTTTGTTTGCCAGTTACTTGCAAAATGCTGAATACACTGTTCCAGATTGGGTTCCTTCCCACAAAAATTCTCTTAACTAGATCCATTTTAGCAGGTCCTTGGCACATCAGTCCAATAACTGTCACTGCTTGATAGCACAAAAGTGATAATAGCTCACTGTATTAGGAGAACTGCCTGGGAAAATCCAAGTTCCTTGATAGGAGGAGGGTGGGGCAGTAAATACAGGTAGTCCTCTCCTTGAGTGTGGGTTAGGTTCCTGAGGCCTGTAGTTAAGTTGAAATGCACTTAAGTGGAAAAGAGGAACAAAATAAATGGCAGCATTTGTTCCCCTTCCTTATTTCAACTGGGTGGAGCTTTCCTATGTTTTTACTGCAGTGATTGGCCCCAGAGCTGTTTGTCTTCCTCATTCAAATTAGAGCCTTGAACCAGGAGAGGATTTAAGGACTGAGTGTTGCTGTGTGGCAGTGATTTCCCAAGATATCTGCCCATTGTTTAACAGCCGCCTGTCTTTGACCCACCCTATTTGTGAACTCATCCGTGGCTAATGTGCCTTTAATTAAAGCAGCAAAATAATTTGAGATTCAGGGTTCATAAAAAAAAAAAAAAAAACCCAGAAAAACACACAACTTCTGCTTTTAAAAAACAAAGTTTCTAGTTTACTTTTCTTCAGCTGCCTTATTAGGGCATCTGTTAGTTCTGGCAGAATTAATTTTAAAACCATGTAAGAAGTGTGGGGGTGGGTGGGAGATTCTGCCCTTAAGTTGGATTGTGATTGTGGTTATTAACATATTTACATTTTTGCCTGTCGGGGATCAAGGGAATTAAGGGCAATTGTCATTGAAATTCAGAGGAAATCTTGCATGAAATTACCGTTAGTGCCCTATTGTTGGAGAGAGTTCCAGCCATACACACCCGAAAGCAGTTTGGTTGCATTTTGTTCACTGAAGGATGAAAGTAGAGGCAGGAGTAATGAAACTGAACTTAAAATAGGAAACCACTAGGTTGACCTGATGATGGTGTTCGTCTGAGGGTGTGTTCTGAATGGGACTTGGAACTCAAGGGACACAGAGGCAGTCCTGACTTGCCTTCATAATGAACCTAGAGATGTTAACATTACCCCCATTTATAATTCAATAATGGATAAATATTCAAGGCTGCTATTTGAGGTCAGTTTTTTCTTTCTCTTTTTTCCTATTGTGGCAAAGGTGGGGCTGGGGAGGAGTGGGCTGTGTTAATTGTACAGCTTCATTTTTGTAATATTGTATATTACAGAAAAAATATGCTGAAGAACCAATATGATTTTTTTGAAATGCATACTTTTCCGAAAAGGGACTTGAAACAGTCTGGAGCTTTTCATTAACATGGAGAGATGAGCTGTTACATAAACATCTCATGTGAAAATTGTACTGTAATAACAAGTAATTAGAGCTGGAACAAACCCCATGTCAGTATAACAAGTGCACAAAGATTAGAAGTGGACTTCATTCAGATCTAGATAATTGCCCTATTAAAAGAAACTCCCTAAAACTTCAAATCAAGGGAGTTTGTGGTCAGAGTACTTGAATGGTATGTTTACAGTTCAGAATCCTGTTCCTTTGATTACACAGACCTACAAAATCATTATTATTATTATTATTATTATTATTAGTAGTAGTAGTAGTAGTAGTATTTATATACCACTTTTCAACAAAAGTTCACAAAGCGGTTTACAGAGAAAAATCAAATAACGAATGGCTCCCTGTCCCAAAAGGGCTCACAATCGAAAAGATGCAAAACACCAGCAGGCAGCCACCAGAAAAGACACTGCTGGGGTGAGGAGGGCCAGTTACTCTCTTCCTGCTAAATAAAAGAGGAGTACCCACTTGAAAAAGTGCCACTTAGCCCATTAGCAAGGGTTGAAATTGAGGGTCAGAAAAGTTTTTCCCAAACCTCATGGTGGTTTGATATGAATTTGGGGTGCTGATTCCAAAAATGGCATCCATTTTGCCCTATCACGTCTAGTTTTGGAGATATAGTATAGCTTCATTAGTGAATGGTTCAAGCAGCTTCCTCATGAGGAAGCCATGGTGTAGGCTTCCTCATGAGGAAGCTGCTTGAACCATTCACTAAAGAAGCTATGCCGTGTCTCCACAACTAGACGTGATAGGGCAAAATGGATGCCATTTTTGGAATCGGCACCGCAGATATACCCAGGAATTGGTGTAACATTTAAGGAAGCAAAATGTGTGTTGCCCTGTGTTATTATAAGTTCATTAGCACACAATATGACAATTGATACAGGATGGGACCTTCTTGATGGTGTTTCAGATGAATAGGACCATCTAGCCAAGCACTGTAGATCTGGAGTTATTAAGGTTCTTTTGGGTTTTTGGAGAGTGTGTTCCCTGTCCGGTTCTCTGTAGAATTGGTCTGTTGGTACTTATTCCTAGGACAAAAAAGAATTCTTGAACCACTGTTCATGTATAACCAAGTATCATTGCTCAGATTGCAGTGGGCCAGAGGGTCTCTAACCCCATTACCTTCTGTGAGGACCCCTATTTTAGAAAATTAGAGGAGGGCCATGATTTGGCTAAACTAGTCTTGTGGCTTTGTTGCAGTCTTTACGGAGTTGGTGAACTTCATCAAAAGTTTGGAATGTCTCACCTATCGGTTCATAGAACCATGTCCCAAATTCTTTGCATGTTTTTAAAGATCTGGGTTTACTGATGCAGTACAGTACAATTCAGCCATGCCAGTTACAATTGCTGCTGTAACTAGGACATCTGGCTGACCCATTGGAGGCATCTGATGACACCAGCCATATAGTTCTCTGCCAGGACACTCTTGCTGTGCAGTGCTTCCAAGATTCCCATGGGCTTACATTATGGGACTGATCAAGAGTATCTGACCATCTGGCCAAAGCCTCATTTAACACATTTTAAAATTAGTTGTTGGATGGATTCATCGAAGCCTTCAGGCACCACTGAGATTGACATAGCGTGTCTTCCTCTGCTGTGGCACTAGCACTCTCTTACTGTTATTGCTCCCCCAGCTGGCCTGAGACAAGCACAGCACCTCCATCTTTTCCTGCTTCTGTTCCTCCAATGAAACTGGCAGGGCACCTTGCTCTGTGCCATACTTCAGTGGCAGTTCAGTTATCCTTGTGAAGTGTTTTAACTTGTTTTTAATTGTTTATGTTTTTTTGTATTCTTTCTTTATTGTTGCAAGCCGCCTTGGGTCCTTTTGGGGAGAAAAGTGGGATATAAATGTAGTAAATAAATAAATATCTGCATGGTCCTTTGAAAGCAATGCAAAGCTTTATTTATTGTAAAAAGAGAAGTGGCATGATGCAAAATCATGCCTGTGATAGAACAGCCAGCTGGGGGAGCAACAGGAGTGAGTATTTGTGCCAGGGCAGAGGAGAAGGAGGTGCAGCTATGTCAACCTTAGTTTTCTCTGAATGTTACCATAATGCATGGAAGGGAGTAGTCAAAGGGGAAAACAAGGCCATATGCCTCACCTACAGGGTGGATAGTGACCCTGTAAATGGAAAAGGAGAATGAATGAGGAAAGAAGGAATGGCAAAGAAAGATGAGATGTTCCTCTTGGACATCTTAAAGCTGCTTTAGATACCAATGCCTTTTAATTGACCATAGAAATGAGAAATCTTTGACCCATATGTCTGAAACTTGTCATGTCCAATGCTTTAGAGGTAGTGTTTGTTGCCTAAAATTTCATGCCAGTGGAATGGAAAGCACATGTTAAAAACAACAGTAAAGCTTCTGGGTCCCTCAATGGAAATCTTATACCCCTTTTGTAGTATTATACACTTCTTTAGTTCTTTCTACAATAGCATCCCTTTAATCTCTCTGAAATTTTGCTTTTTAACAACTTTTTTGCTTTTTTTTTTGTATGTTTCTAAAATGAAACCAGGACTTTTTATCTTCATAAATAGTGTGGAGTCAGGAATGAAGTAGGCACATTTTTGCTGATAATGTTATATTATGCAGGATGGTGAAAGGATCAAAAGTTTAGAGTCCCTTTCCTAAGAGGAAAGTTAAAATGTTTGTTGCACTTTGGGTTCAAAAAAGGACCACAAAGGAGTTACGATAGCTTCCATACATGCATTGCTCAAACCTGTTGAGAAGGTAAAACCTGTGTTGTGCACTTTAAATTTAAAAGGCATGGTTAAAATTAAAAAAATTACTCTCAACTGTGGTGAGTTCAGTCATTCTGTCTCTCTGTCTCTCTCTCTCTCTCTCTCTCACACACACACACACACACACACACACAAATATAGCAGTGCATTTAGAATCATACATGTCAGAAATGAAAAAGAATTATTAGCAAAGAAAGGGATTGTTCATTCTCTAAGACAGTACTGTATGAGTTTTCGTTGATAAAGTCCCTATCAGTTGTTGTTCAGATGAGATACTGTTTCTTGACTTCAAGGTTTTGACAGCTTCCTTCTACTTCGCACTAGACAGGCACACAATCTAAAGTTCTATGAGGCATATAAATTATGGCAAGTGCTTGTGTTATAGTCAGGATTCAGGCAGTTCTGTGGAATATGAGAGGCTCAGTTGATGCAGCAGCTTCTGAGGTCTGCGTACCATGTTTTGACACATCTGTTTTGTATTGTTTGGAGCTGGTTCATGCAAGCATGTTCATCACTTTCAGGACAAAAGCTGGATTGCAGTGGTCTCCACCTCAGGAAATATTTCTCCAAAAGGAAGTATTTCTTTATCCAGCGTGTAATTAATCTGTGGAACTCCTTGCCAGAGGATATGGTGATGGTACCTGGACTAAATGTCTTTAAAAGATTGGACAGATTTTTGGAGGAAAATGCCATCGCAGACACAAGCCTTGACGGCTGTATGTATCTCCCACATTTTAGAAGAAGCCTATCTCTGAATGCCAGATGCAAGGGACTGGCAACAGGATACAGGTCTCTTTTTGAGTGCTCCCTGAGACATCTGGTTGGTCACTGCAAGATACAGGAAGCTGGGCTAGATGGGCCCTTGGTGTGATCCAGCAGGGCTCTTCCTTTCATCCTTTCACTCCACTGCTACAATTGTTGTCAGCTGTGCTGAAGGAAGAGAAGGAAGTCTGCTAATCCTCTTCTTTCTTATTCTCCTTGGAGAATGATAATGAAGAGGATTGGGGTGGCAGTAGACATCAGGAACTGGGAGTGTGGCAGCAGGCCAATGTAGATGTTGGGCAGACACAGGGTGCAGAGTGTCTCCAGCCAATTCATTGCCCCTCCTGCCCAGTCTCAAAGTGGCTGCTTCATAAGTGAGCTGGCCCTGCTGACATTTGTATTGAGACCAGGGCCATTTATCTTCATAAATAGTGTGGAGTCAGGAAGGTAGGCAAGTTCTGCTGATATTACATTATTCAGGATGGTGAAATGATCAAAAGTTTAGAGCCCCATTCCTAAGAGGAAAGTTAAAATGTTTGTTGCATTTCAAAAAGGTTTCAAAGAAGGACCACAAAGGGGTTATGATAGAGGTTTGTACAGTTATAAGCGATGTGGAGAAAGGGAAGAGGAAGAATTTTCTTACCACCTCATAGATGGCACCCAATAAAATTGGTCAGGGCTCCGTTCAGGACTAGACATACATACTTCACCCAGGGCCTAGGAGAGGGGGGTAAAGGGGGTAATTTGTACCCGGGCCCAGGGTCCAAAGGGGGGCCCAGGGTCCAAAGGGGGGCCCAGGGTCCAAAGGGGGGCCCAGGGTCCAAAGGAGGGGGCCCAGAAATTTCCTGGGATCTTATGTTTTCCCATCTACTCAGACTGTTGCCTGCATGGAATGCTGGGGACACTATTGATGCCACGTGGGTTGGTAGACCTGGGCTCCAAAGACTTTTCCAGGTCTTTCTACCCTCCCCCTCCCCTGTTTTGTCCCTCCCTGCCCCTATTCTGCTTGCTCATCACCACCCTCCCCTGCTCTTTCACCCCTCCAATCTACCCCTCCAATCTGTGCAAAGGGACCCAAAAGAAACTATGTACCCCCTGATAAAATTCCTCTCAGAGGCCCTGACTTCACCCATCACATAATTAACTTCTGGAGTTTACTGTCTTACGATATATTGATGGGTCATGACTGTGTCTGCCCCCACATCCCCCTGATACCTGCCTCGCACAGTCCCTTTAAACTTAAAGGGACCATGCAAGAAGAAAATTGAGGGGCAGCCCCTGACCTGGCTCCTTCCTTGACGTTTGTTTAAGTAAAATGGGAAATGTGGTGCATGCTGGGAGTTGCCACCATGATGCACACTTCCTGTTTTGTCATGTGACAAGGAGCTAAGGTAAGGTTGTGAAATTTCTGCCAAGTAATCACTTTGCCATCTCCGGGTCAATCAGAGGGCAGAGCCTTTCAACTCTTAACAGTTTCCTTTCTCAGCTGAGCTGTTGCTAAGCTCAGGCAGGCACCTCATTAGTTGCTATAGTTACTTTCCTGGGACATTCCAGTCAAACCTTTTATTCTCCTTCCTTCTGCTGCAGCCTGGTTCTGCTTGGCAAATGCTTGCAAAGTAAGTCTGTTCTTTGAAACACCAGGATGGGACCCTCTTTCCCAGGCTGCAATTCAGTGCACCATTACTTAACAATAACACCCTTGGAAAGTAGTGGGTCTAATTCTGAGTAGAAAGGGCTGCAAATATATGCAGCTGCATCTCTTTGCTGTGAATTGAATTGCACACTTCCAGTTATGTGTTATGGGTTGTATGTTGTACGTAGAGCTTCTGGCTTAACACACCAGACACCTTAAAGGTGGATTTGATTCATGGTTCTCCTGCAGTGGTTCCCAACCTTTTTCATTTGCTTATCCCTTGGCAATAATAAATTGTACCCTTCATATTAGCAAAATGTTTGTAATAATACAAGCCCTCGTCTCCTCTCTATGAAAACCCAGACTTCATGTATTCATCACAGTGTTTTCTCTTTTTATCTATTTGAAGAACAGAAGACTCTGCCTTTGCACTGCTTTGCACCAGAAGTGTGCTGAGAAATTCTGGGTGATTTATCACTTTCTATATTACATTTCAGCTTTTTTACTGTGCTGGTTTTCAGTCACTGGTTCATACATGAATTGATGACCAAAAACTAGCTATTGGTGGGGCTTTCATAGCCAACTAGCTACCTCCCTTCCTGCCTTGCTGGTCCTTGCAAGGCATTCTGGAGCACGGCCTGCCTTTTTCTGCCATTATTCCATTCTTTTTCAAGTACCCCTAAAGGTCCTGTTGAGTGTCCCTGGGAGTATGTGAATACCAGTTGGGAACCACTGTTTTACTGGTATGTAGTTTACAGTGCACTTACTCTGATAGTGTGTACATAAAGGTGGTGAAGACCAGAATTTAAAAAAGAATAAAAATGTATCTCATGATCTTCTACTGTGTTTTTAATAAATTAGAGACTACAGTTCTTAGGTAACAATTAGTGGCAGGTTATTTTTCAGGATCTGGCCTTGGGTAAAATCAGACAAAACTATAGTCAGATACCCCCCTAAGTTTAACTCCCGACTTATCCGAAAGTCATAGAAAATTCCATGATTGCTGGCTCAAAACCTGGCCTCGACTTATCTGTGTGGTCGACTTATAGGTGAGTATCTGTGGTGATTATGTGACTTTTTTTCCATCGGGAGGGGGGCAGCAGCATTGGTTTGGTTGTTTCTGCATCTGAGTGTGATCAAGCTCTCACCTGCCTTATGGGAATCAGAGAATTGTGATGGACTCTTCAAGCTGACCTTGGAGTTAGTACAGTTAGGAAACAGTGAGCTTTAGTTGGGTGAATTAGGGAATTAGTTTTGCTTGTATATTTGCAAAGATTTGTACCTGGGAACTGTTAACATCCAAGCCGTTTCCCAAGCCTGCTTATTTTATTCTTCCTTCCTTTTATTATCCAACCCCTCCCGCCCCACATCTATAATAAACTTTCAATTTTAACTCCTTACCTTCTTGTGTCTGGTTGAATGTAGTCAGACCCTTTCCCCAACCCGGGCTACATGCTGTTGGTTAGAGTTTGGGGGCTTCTCTGGAGCTAGTTATGGAGCAGGGAGGATTCTGATGATGCCATCTCTCTGCTGGGCTTTGTCCTTGTGATGGCAGTAGAGTCAATCGTTTTGGTCTTGTCATAGAGGCCAATTATGGGAAAGGAGGGAAGCATCAGCTTCAGGGCTACTCCCTGCTTACTGCACAAACATATGCATGTGTGAACAAGCATGGCTGGGAATGTGTTATTTAGGCTTATACATTTTGTGGAAAGGGCTGGTTTTACAAACTAAGGGCGCAATCCTAACCCCTTATGTCAGTGCTTTGCAGCACTGGCCAGTGGCGTCACTAGGATTTGCGTCACCCAGTGCAGGAGGCCTGCGTATCACCCCATGCAGTGGGCGGGGCAACGCCCCAGGTGGTGGGCGTGGTGATGTACTATCGACCCGCCCCCAGTGGTTTTTTGGCTGTACCTTTTGATAGGACACAGATATTTCAATGTGATCTGTCCCATTGGACCCATTGGAAGTGCTGTCATGGCCAGAAGTGACATCATCAAGGAAATTAAAATAAATAATTATAAATAATTGAATTAAAGTAAAAGAAATAATTAAATAAGGGGAAGCCAGTCCTGTTCTACCAAGTGAATCTACTCTGAAGTAAGTCCTATTGTGGTCAATGGGGCTTACTCTCCGGAAAGTGTGGGTGGGATTGCAGCCTGTGAGCCCAATCCTATGCATGTCTACTCAGAAGTAAGTCCCATAGTGGTCAATGGAGCTTACTCTGTAGCCTGCCTGCAGTAACAGCCCCCCCCTCAAAAAAGAATCAGTGAGATTTCCAACCCTCCCCAGTGCCCAGTTAGTTCTTCTATTTCAGGCATATCAAGATAAAGACCCACCTGGCTTTGCAAGTGCAAAATAGAAAACTTTCCTTTCCCAGTTCAAGCCTCCTTTTTGCCCTTTTTTTTGGGGGGGGGGAGGCTGCCTTCTGGAGCATTTGTTGCACTCCAGCTCCATCGGATTGGGACCCTTCTGGTGGCCTCACATTCCCTCACATTTTTTCTTTCCGGTTTTTTGGCCATAACTTTTGAAGGAAAGGAGCTATTTCAATTCTGCTTTTTGCATTGCACTCTGCTGGACATTCTGCATCCAACGGTGTAGGGCATGTTGCGGTAGCTCCTGAAACTGTGATGTTAGCACATCCTCCCCCCAGGGTGCATCACTCCCCCAGCACGTCACCTGGTGCGGCCCACACCCCCCTAGCGCTGTGGCATAGCGGTGCCAATGGGACGTGTGCTGCATCCTGCAGTTGGGTGTCACTCACGGAGGCCTCCTCAAGGTAAGGGAATGTTTGTTCCCTTACCTCAGAGCTGCACTGCCCTTATGTCAGTGCTGGAAAGCACAGTTAGGATTGCGCCCTAAGGCAGAAAATGTTGGATCTTGGCATCTCTTTAATTAAAACTGGTGGTGCCCTTGTTGAAACTGAAGGTAAATGCTCTCTTGCATTGTGCCAAGTTGGGTTATTGTCATACCAGAGACTTCTATTCAGCCACTCCACTTGACGGAGCCCTGGGCTGCCCGTTATAGCTGCTGGCAAGCTGTTCCTTTTTGCCCCCCTGGGCTGCCTGCCAAGCCCGCTTTTCTTTTGCTATGTCAAATCAATCCTAACCAAAGGTGCTGCTTTTGTTCGCTGTCAAGAAACAGCAAAGTTTTTCTTTTAAAAGAGAGAAAGATTGAAGGAGATTCTTGTCACTTTAACCAAACTGCTTTTTCATGTACAAAATGTTTCCATGGAAAGCTGCCCTCCTAGGCTGAAAATTCTCGCATAAATCCCTGCCTCTTTTCTTCAGCCTTTCAATCCATCTGACAAGCTTGATATAATTATTATTGGCAACTAAAGGCCAGCAGGCCAGCAGGCTCTGCAGTTTGGGAGATCAAAGGCAAATCTCCTCACTACTGAGATCTAGCCAAGATGAGACTACATGGGATTTATTTAAATTGCACTTTGCTTCTATTGGGAGGATTTGAGATGGTGAAAAAAATGTCTTCAGTCCAATGCCAATTTTGGGTTTTGCTTTTTGTGAATGTTCTTTATTAACTGTGTGTTGAAGTCCAGCAAATTTTTATCTGTCTCGGGCAACCCAATCCTGAGCTACCTGGAGCGAGGGGCTGCCGCAGCGCCAAAATAGCTACCATAGTATCCAATGCACAACCAGGCAGCCTGTGGCTGCTCCTCAAGAGAAGGAAACTTTTGTTCCCTTCCCCTGAGTAAGGGAAGTAGCCCCGCAATGGGACTATTCGATTCTGCCGCAGCTGTTGAGCTGCGCACCCTGACATGGGGCTCAGGATCTGGTGGAGCCAAGCTCCACCGGTCCCACCCGCCTCCTGCCCTGCTCCCTCCTCTGCTATGCCTCCCTCTCACCCTCCCCCACTCCAGAATACCTCCTTCCCGGCTCCCCTCACACCCTCACTCATCTCTCTGCTAGCACCAGTGCAGCAGCTGCCATTGCAGGCTGTCACAAGTGATGACTTGTGAGTAGGCTGCACCAGTGGGAAGTCCTGTGTCATCCTGCAAGCACTGTACCCAGCCCAGCAGCCACCGGAACAGGTAGGTGCTGTGCCAGGCGGTAAAGGGGCAGGGGAAGGGTGGCAGGAAGATAGGAATGAGATGGGGAGGGAATGTTTTGGGGCAGGGTGGGCGGTTCAAGCCTAGGAGGGGGCGGGTGTGGGGGTGGCAGAGCAGGCCTTTGCCATATCCTAACCCCCATCCCAGGGGGTTAGGATATGGCAACCCCATCCCAAGCCCTACATGGAGCTACTCGAACTTGCACAAGCAATTTAGCTAACGCAGATCCAAGTAGCCCAATTTGGCAGGCTATGGCTCGACGTGAGCCACCAGTGTTTCTTTACCCCAAGGAGACCTCCAGCCTTCCCCATGTCAGCATTAGATACAGCGTAGGCTGTGCAGCCTGCTATACTAGTGCTGAATGGGGTGTCAGATGACCTATGGTCATTAAAAGGGAACTGCACAACAACTCTCAAGTGTCATTTGCATGTCGGGCCATTTTGTATTTGCCAGTATTCAGTCGATCTGACCATGAGCTGAATCATTCACAAGACTGGGATCCTTATGGAACTCTTCCAAAAATTGATTGAGAATGTCTTCGCATGATGTGGGGAAATGGTTGTATGAGATGACTCTGAGAATAGCAGCTTTTCAGCTGTTTTCTCCAAGGGGCCAGAGAAGAGACAAGGCACTAAGGCAATGAACTACGTTGCCATTCACTGTTGTTACAATTCAATAAGATACACTGATGTCCTGGGTAGGCTGTATGGCAATACAATATATTTGTTACATTTGTATTCCACACAAATGTTGTCCAAGTAATTAATAGTGCTTAACCTGAGATTATTATTATTAAGAATATTTATATACTGCTCCCCCCCCCCAGAGTAGCTCACAAAGTGGTTTACATAGTAAAATCAATAATAAATGGTTTTCTATCCCCAAAGGCTCACAATATATCCTCCAACAAGCCCATGAGGAGTGGTTAAACTGAGGAGCAGTGATTGGCCTAATGTCACTCTCTCATAATCACATCAGACATAGGATTTGAAATTGGAATCCTGGTGAAAGTTTTAATATTTTTCTTTATTTGATTCTACTTATTGGACCACAAGTGTGGCTCTTAAGGATTTGAATCTCCAGGAGGTTGTGTTAGTCGTGTCTGGGGCTGAGTCTTCAGACAACATCTGTTTTAATTTTGCTACTCAGTGCTGGCTTGGCCTGGCCGTGGTCCTGAGAATATTGTTAGGTTAACCTTCCACACAGCACCACAAAATTTCCTTTCTCCTTTAGAGAGCATTTCCACAGCAGTCCTAACTCAACCGGAAGAAGCTAGTGGGTGAGAAAACTGTGAGGCACAGCAGAAGCCAGTTGAAAGACTTACCTGCAGAAGGCTGTGTTTTCTTTGGTCATGAAAGAGTCATGGTTCTGTGGATTTAGGCTGCAGCTCAGAGTACTAGCATTGATTTTATGACTTTTCAACCTGTGACTTTACCTGCCACACCACTAGAGCTTCCATGTGACTAGATTGGAATTTTCATAATGCAATGTATTGTACCCAGGAAAAGCAGCCAGTGTCCTCCCCTCCTCTTTTGTTCCTTCAAAAGTGTATATTTATCTGTGCTGGAAAAGCAGGCAAAGAAATGGAGCCCTGCCTTCTCTCTCACTTGCTTAAATATGTTTTTCATAAGCTATGAATAATAATACTGTGATCTACCCTACAGATTTGTTGTAAGGATTGCTGAGATGATGTAACATAGGAATCTGCCCTGTACTGAATCCAGGTGGCTCAATATTGTCCACACTGATTGGCAGTGGATCTTCAGGGTTCTTCCTGATCTTCTAACTGGAGATGTTACTGAGCCATTGGGGAACAGTGATCATGCTGCAATCCGTTTTGACGTGCACGTTGGGGGAAGAATACCAGGCAAATCTCTAACAAAACCCCTTGACTTCCGATGGGCGGACTTCCCTCAAATGAGGAGGCTGGTTAGAAGGAGGTTGAAAGGGAGGGTAAAAAGAGTCCAATCTCTCCAGAGTGCATGGAGGCTGCTTAAAACAACAGTAATAGAGGCCCAGCAGAGGTGTATACCGCAAAGAAAGAAGGGTTCCACTAAATCCAGGAGAGTGCCCACATGGCTAACCAACCAGGTAAGAGAGGCTGTGAAGGGCAAGGAAGCTTCCTTCCGTAAATGGAAGTCTTGCCCTAATGAGGAGAATAAAAGGGAACATAAACTGTGGCAAAAGAAATGTAAGAAGGTGATACGGGAGGCCAAGCGAGACTATGAGGAACGAATGGCCAGCAACATCAAGGGGAATAATAAAAGCTCAAATATGTTAGAAGCAGGAAACCTGCCAGAGAAGCGGTTGGCCCTCTGGATGGTGAGGGAGGGAAAGGGGAGATAAAGGGAGACTTAGAGATGGCAGAGAAATTGAATGAGTTCTTTGCATCTGTCTTCACGGCAGAAGACTTTGGGCAGATACCGCTGCCCGAACAGCCCCTCCTGACCGAGGAGTCAAGTCAGATAGAGGTTAAAAGAGAAGATGTTTCAGACCTCATTGATAAATTAAAGATCAATAAGTCACCGGGCCCTGATGGCATCCACCCAAGAGTTATTAAGGAATTGAAGAATGAAGTTGCAGATCTCTTGACTAAGGTATGCAACTTGTCCCTCAAAACGGCCATGGTGCCAGAAGATTGGAGGATAGCAAATGTCACGCCTATTTTTAAAAAGGGAAAGAGGGGGGACCCGGGAAACTATAGGCCGGTCAGCCTAACATCAATACCGGGTAAGATGGTGGAATGCCTCATCAAAGATAGGATCTCAAAACACATAGACGAACAGGCCTTGCTGAGGGAGAGTCAGCATGGCTTCTGTAAGGGTAAGTCTTGCCTCACGAACCTTATAGAATTCTTTGAAAAGGTCAACAGGCATGTGGATGCGGGAGAACCCGTGGACATTATATATCTGGACTTTCAGAAGGCGTTTGACACGGTCCCTCACCAAAGGCTACTGAAAAAACTCCACAATCAGGGAATTAGAGGACAGGTCCTCTCATGGATTGAGAACTGGTTGGAGGCCAGGAAGCAGAGAGTGGGTGTCAATGGGCAATTTTCACAATGGAGAGAGGTGAAAAGCGGTGTGCCCCAAGGATCTGTCCTGGGACCGGTGCTTTTCAACCTCTTCATAAATGACCTGGAGACAGGGTTGAGCAGTGAAGTGGCTAAGTTTGCAGACAACACCAAACTTTTCAGAGTGGTGAAGACCAGAAGTGATTGTGAGGAGCTCCAGAAGGATCGCTCCAGACTGGCAGAATGGGCAGCAAAATGGCAGATGCGCTTCAATGTCAGTAAGTGTAAAGTCATGCACATTGGGGCAAAAAATCAAAACTTCACATATAGGCTGATGGGTTCTGAGCTGTCTGTGACAGATCAGGAGAGAGATCTTGGGGTGGTGGTGGACAGGTCGATGAAAGTGTCGACCCAATGTGCGGCGGCAGTGAAGAAGGCCAATTCTGTGCTTGGGATCATTAGGAAGGGTATTGAGAACAAAACGGCTAGTATTATAATGCTGTTGTACAAATCGATGGTAAGGCCACACCTGGAGTATTGTGTCCAGTTCTGATCGCCGCATCTCAAAAAAGACATAGTGGAAATGGAAAAGGTGCAAAAGAGAGCGACTAAGATGATTACGGGGCTGGGGCACCTTCCTTATGAGGAAAGGCTATGGCGTTTGGGCCTCTTCAGCCTAGAAAAGAGACGCCTGAGGGGGGACATGATTGAGACATACAAAATTATGCAGGGGATGGACAGAGTGGATAGGGAGATGCTCTTTACACTCTCACATAATACCAGAACCAGGGGACATCCACTAAAATTGAGTGTTGGGCGGGTTAGGACAGACAAAAGAAAATATTTCTTTACTCAGCGTGTGGTCGGTCTGTGGAACTCCTTGCCACAGGATGTGGTGATGGCGTCTAGCCTAGACACCTTTAAAAGGGGATTGGACAAGTTTCTGGAGGAAAAATCCATTATGGGGAACAAGCCATGATGTGTATGCGCAACCTCCTGATTTTAGAAATGGGTTATGTCAGAATGCCAGATGCAAGGGAGGGCACCAGGATGAGGTCTCTTGTTATCTGGTGTGCTCCCTGGGGCATTTGGTGGGCCGCTGTGAGATACAGGAAGCTGGACTAGATGGGCCTATGGCCTGATCCAGTGGGGCTGTTCTTATGTTGGTTCATGGGACCATCTGTGTGCAACGTAGACCCTAGATGACCCACCCCCTTAGATGTGAAGCACTTCGGATGCTTAGACTTTTGAAATACTTGTTTCATTTTTATCCTGTGCTCCCCCCACCCTATTTTGTTCTTTCAGCAACTTTGTAAAGTAGGTGAGTGAATGGGGATTTGAACCTAGGTTTTCCCAGTCTAGATGTGACATTCTAACCACTGCAGCATGCTGGTTCTCTGCCAGTGTTACAAAAATTGTTAAGAAAGCCTGCCAGATCAAGTCAAAAGTCTGTTTAGTTCAGCATCTTGTTCCCAGTAATCAGCCTCTCTAGGATGCCCCAAAAGCCCCCCCCTGCCCCATTCACCCTCCTTTGGTTGTCCCCAGCAGCTGTTATTCAGGGACAGCTGAAAAGGATGAGCTTTTATACAACCCTTTCAGTGCTCAAAGCAAGTACTTCACATCCCTGCAGGTGGGGAGGCTGAGAGAAATGGGCTGTTTAAGGCCACCAGTTCAGTTCATAGCAAAGGCAAGAGGTTTGCAGCTTAGGCTCTTGGCCACTGTGTTATGCCAGCTTTACACGAATAATAATAATTGTTGGTTGAAACAGTAAAAATAATCTGGATTCTCTGCCTTTATTGTGAATGCAGGAATAAATATTGTCCTCCCTCCCTCCTCAAACTCACTGTGGAGTGGCTGGGTGAACAGAGTCCACAAGTACGTTTCAAAGAGCCGCCAACTTGCTGTATCAAAGCGGTATTGCGCTCAGCTTGCCAGTTTCTAATGATGCGCTGCTCCATGAACAGTAGGTTGAAGGCTCTTTTGTAGGTATTGTATCTGCAGAAAAGCAGAAAGCCAGCTGCAGCAAAGAGCTGAAATACGGTTGAGCAAAGCAAGTCTCTGGCAGCAGTGTCAGAATCAAGACTGGCAGGTCGAAGCCAGGCATAGTTTGCGTGACAAATGCCCAAAGAAGGAAAGTGTTAAGATTCAGTACTGCACAGCCTAGAGAATGTTAGTGGAAGGGACTAAGGGGATGATGGCAACTGGAGCAGAAAATAATCTCTACAGTCATGTGTAGTAGCTCCTTTCTTGAACCAACGCAGAGTTTGCCCTTACAGCAGGTTTCAGATATACATGAAAGATCTCATAATGATGGTGTTTAGAATAGTGCCAGATATGTGTCTCTAAGCCCTGAAGAGAGTCACTGCAAATCAAGAGTCCTCGAATGACATCCCACAGGAGGACAAGTCTAATCTTTGAGGGAGATCAAATATATTCTGCAGATATGCCACTGACATTGGCAGGATGGGATGTATTTGAGCTGAGATGTCTTTCTCTTCTGCCAGCAAAAGCATTCCTGGAAGAAGCAAGAGGAGGGAATGGAGTTCAGCGCGAGCTGCCTTTTATTTCTCTGGGCAGTTGTAGAATCAAAACAGCATGAGCCTAGGGAGACCTAGGTTCAAGCCCCCACTCAGTCATGAAGCTAACCTGGTGACTTCAGGCTAGTCACCCTCACAGCATGCATGGGGTGGGGGGGGATGGGAGGTTCTGCATCAATGACCTCAAGATCCTTCAGAGCTCAGTTGTGTGCCCAGTAGTAAACAAAATTCTGCCATCTTCTGAAGAGCTAGGATGTTAGTGTTGAGGTGGTTGCCATGAACATATTGCCAAATGGCCTCCATCATTCTCCTCGCAGCTGTGACATCTTTAAGTACCCTCCACGAAGGTCTGTGTCTTTCTGTTATGAGTCTTCATGCCACCTGCAACAATTTGGAACATGGAGCAGGAACATAGAGATTCACAATATGACGGCACTGATCCATCTTGTGGGCCAAAATGGAACGACTTGTCACAGACAAATCATCTCTGGTGCCAGCATCTCCATGGCAATCATTACAACTGTTCTGGATTTTAAGTCTGGAAGACATATGTCTGTTCTCACTGGATTGTTCATCACTTGATTGCTCAACCAAATGTGCAAATTAACTCAGTTGAAAACATTGTGTTTGAGTTGGTATGACTTTTGACTGTGATGTGTGCTATGTGATGACTCATTCACACATGTGAGCCATGACTTGATGCTGCAGTCATCAAGTGTTGAGCATGTGTGTATGAATCAACCCTAAAACTATATGAAAGTTAATGGAGTCATTCTGCTGGCCACTATCTCCCTCTCATGTACACCTTCGCATCGTTATTCTGTCCTGCCTCCATGGCTTGGGTTCTTGACCAGATTCTTTCTGCTCCTTGGAAACCAGAGAACTAAATTGTTGTAGCTCTTATTAGGACTGTGGCAAATAATGCAAACTGGGAATGCAAGATGCAACTAGAGGACTGTGGCAGATCTGTAAGCATTAGAGATTAACATATGCTGTGCTAATTATTCTACACATTGTTCTCTTTTTTAAATTTTAATATCTCTCTTTCTTTCAGTTTGACCCTGAAAACACAGGCTACATCAGCACTGAGAAGTTTCGGAATCTCCTCCAAAGTCATGGCTCTGAGCTGGACCCCCACAAACTGGAAGTGCTCTTGGCCCTGGCAGACAACAATTCGGATGGGAAGATCTGTTACCAGGATTTTGTCAACTTGGTAAGTGATTTGAGTTGCAGGTCTCTGGCTCCAAGTGTTTGTGGGTCTCCAAGCAAAATATCCTCAAAAGAGCTACAACCTCTGCCCCGCTCTGATTTTCTGCTTTCTGCTTACCTTACAATGGGCTCCTCTCATTGAGGAGGCTTATGTCAGGAAGGGAAGTGTGGGTGAATGTTTCTCCTGAAAGACAGTACTCAGCTAGATGGACCCCTGGTCTGACTCAGCAGAAGGTGGCTTTCTGTATGATCTCCAGAGCTAAGAGCTTCTCTCCCTTGATGCTTCAGACCTGGGAACAGACCTGGGCTCCCATTCTGACTGGTGCCTGATTTTGCTCCCCATCTTGGTGGATGCCCTAACCAGCTGACAAATTAATTTTGTCATATGGGAGGTGTCAAAAATGTATGGGCCCCAGCTGTCAGATGACCTAGCTATGCCCCTGCCTCAGGTGGGTCAGAACAGGAGGGTGATGGACATATATGGTAAGAAAATAAGTGTGGCTCTGATATTGCTGGTTGAAACTGAAATAGAGTCTTGGGTGTTAAACTGTTGATATTTGTGGCCTCAAAGCAGCCAAGTTGCTTAGAATAATCCATTGCCTGCCAGCACAGACTGTGCTTTTAGTATTGGGATGATAGAAGAAGCAAACAAGATTCAAAATACTGTAAATGTTGCCCCAAGGCCAGCAAATGAACTTGAAGTGCATCTCCCTGGATCTGTTTAAAACCATACATTTGGTTTGTTTTAGGAACTGACCTCATTCCCAAGTCAGACCTTTTGGCATTTGTGGCTTATAGGAGAGACTATTGCTTTAATTCTCAGGGCTTTCTGGTGTGCTTTTTAACATGTGCTGCTTAAGTCCTATCTCCCCATCTCTAAACATGGCTGGATTCCTATTGCAAAGGCAAGTGGCGTTGCATTTATATTTCTGTCTCGTTGGCTGAGTTTTGGTTTTTTCATTTGCTTTCAAACAAGATCACACTTGGTGTGCTATAAATACTTTTACACTCTGCTGCTGTAGCAGTGAGGAATTGCTATCTTGGCAATTTGGTTCCCGTCTCTCCCAAACTCCTGACTTGTTTTTAAGCACAAGAAAGTCACAGTATCCTAAAAAACATCCTAAAAAAACTTTTTCTTTAAGTATCTCTTGCCTCCTCATAGTTTGTCACTTGTTACCAAGTATGTCAGTAATCTGAACTTAATGTCAGAGGGTGGTTTGTCTTGAGTGGCAGTGCGTAGTTGCATTGCAATCATAGCCATGTCTATTCAGAAGTATGTCCCATTTCAGTGGGATTTACTCCTAGGTAAGTGTGTACAGAATTACAGCCTTGGCTGCTGGCCTTGTCCCTAGAGCAGCGGTTCGCAAACTGTGGGTCCGTAGCCCACCAGTGGGTCACAACCCAGTTTTTGGTGGTTTGTGAAACAGACAGGGTAGGTTAGGCATTTTGGTATTTTGGGGAGGAGAGCAATGCTGCTCAGTCATTATTAAAGCCACAGAAGCTTGAGTGGCTGATAAAGTGGAACTTTTTCTCAAGGTGTGTCCTGATGCTAAAATGTTTGGGAACCACTTCCCTAGGGTATCAGGAACTGCAGGGCCTGTTTATAACAAGAACTCTTGATTTTAAATCATTTATCTTCCATATTCTCCACTGATCAAATAAAATTGTTTCAGAGAACCAATCAATGGCTTACTAATGTAGTAATAAACGCATCCCTAGAAAATGCTACTTTCACTATTGCTGCCTTGTCAAATCTCTCAGCACATGAGAGCCAGTATAGTTATAGTGGCTTGAAAGTTGAACGAAGACTAGTTCAAATCCCTGCTCAGCCTTGACGGTTACTGGCTAACCTTGAGCCCGTCAGCCTAATCTGACTCATGTTGCAAGGATAAAAGGGGAGGGGGGATAAACTATGTAAAGTTCCCTAAGATCCTTGGAGAACAGGTGGGATGCACACAGTAATTTCTCTGCTTCTTATAATGCTGATTCATTATATCATTCTTCTTCCTGAGTGTAATTTTTATTATACTGAGAAAAAGTAAGATGAAAATCATTAAAATGTTCTAAAGTTCCATGCAGAAAAGTACAGCTGCTTATGCTGAGCTTTCAGTGAGTGGGAGCTGGGTATTCTGATTAACAGTGCATCAATACAGTGTGTCCTGGCTAGTGCGGATCAATGAGAGTGGTGTGTTCTGGCAAAACCAAGGGAGCTCAAGCTGTAAGCTATACTTATACTCTATAAGCTATACGTGTGTATAAAAGTACAGGTCATGTGACGTTCTAGAACCCCCAGTGGATAAAAAACATCAGTGGATACCAAATCAGTGGAAAAATAGCTTTAAAGACCCAGATTTCTTGCTACTCCATTGTCACCCCAGAAAGCATTGGTATCGATGCTATACCGCATTCAGCCACTAGATGGGGTGAATAATGGAATCTAGTGAAACGAAATAATAATTATTTAACAGCACGAAAGTGGGAAATTGGATTTTGGTGCTTTTTTTCCTTGTTACAAGGCATTTGAAAATGGATCTCAGTATCAGTGGTGAGTCAGATCAGTGAATACCGAGGTCCCACCAGTATACATGTGCAGGATCAGGCTGTGACTAGGCACAATTGTAGCTTTGTTTTCTGAAGGAAGATCAGAGCTGTTCAACCACTGCCTTTTGGGGGGTCCAGTTCTCTTTTAACACAGACTGCTGGGCCAAGCTAAGGTGAGGTTTGAGCATCACTGTCTGTTGCTTATCTAATTGGCCCAGTAGTCTTATTTTTTTTTTAAGCAAAGCAGGAGTCTTAACTGTGCTACTACACAGCCAAAGCATTGCAAATGCCAGTAAAAAGGTCCCTAGGATCTTCTTTCCAAAATGCCCTATTGCGGCTGTGTCATTCCCCCCCCCCAGTTATTATTTTCTCTATGGCAAACTACTCTTTACCCCTTTTTAAACTTCTGTACTATACATTCAGTCTACAGGCCCCAACGGGCAAGTCCAGAACAGAGCTTGTAAAATATTATCTGTTTTGTGGAGTGTGTTGTATCAGTTTCTCATAGCCCCAATCAGGCAAGGAGATCAAAATGCCTGCCCTGCATCATTACTCCTGATTAAACTGCAAAATAGATCAGATGTGCATAATTGTGTGATCCTGTGTGCTTTATGCACACAGTGAAAAGCAGCCTTATTAGAACTGTTTTCTCTAGTGCTTGTTGAGATTGAATGATCACCAGTGGAAAGTCAATGGATTGTCAATGAGACTTTTGGTGATAGTGAGGGTTGAATTGCCATTCCAACAATGTGAAGCATTTTCCTCAGTGTTCTTCCTCCCACAAGTTCTGTCCTTATGCTTTGTCTCTGCCTGGGTTCATATTCCAACATGAACCTGTTAGGCATAGCAAGGGAAAGTTCACACCACAGGGTTGCTACCCATCTGAACAACCCAAAATTATTTGAAGGGGTCTCCTTGGAATAGTCTGGTACTAAGCCAGTAGGCTGCATAGTTTCCAAACCAGTCTTCCATTTTTAGAATGATACACATTATACAAAAGCTAACTTGGATTTGCCACCAAGTGTATACCGAATACACGAAATGCACACCTGAATACATGAAATGAACCATAGCAAGGGTCTGGATTATCGTGGTGTGCTGGCAGGCTTGCAGCTTAGCACCTTTCATTTTTAGATAAGCCATGGGTGGGATAGCAAGCAGAATGAGTGCCACATTGTACCTGAAGAGGATGTTTGTGGCACGCCTGCACTTCTGCTTGCCTTTTGTGATCTGTTCCCCTGCTCAGGAGACTACTTGCATTGGTGTTGCTAGGGGGTATGGACCACACTGGGTAATGCACTTGGGGTGTGTGTGACACCACTAACTGGCCAAAATTGTGAAAATATTGGTATTTTTGAATAATACTATCATTATATATCATTTAATGCGTAATTTAATGCAAAATGCAGTGAAACAAACCACATTGAAATATCTGTATTCTATCAAAAGTTATAGGCAAATAACCAGAAAAGGAGAATACAACTGCCTTATGTAACAAAAAGTGGATTTTCTTAGCTCAAAACTGACTAGTGAGACTGAATGTTCTGAGAGCCAATGAGATGTTACGACCCAGCAGGGAACCAGTAAAATATTAGTATGAGTGTCATTTCCATGCACCTGAGCTAATACTAGAACTGTGTGAATGCCATCCAGTTGGCCACTGGTTTTTTCTGTTTGTACTGATTTGTTGGGTGACCTGTTCTGTGATATATTAAAATGAATAAAGTTAATGGGAGTGAGCCCAACTCTAGTGATGCCACTGCATTTAGGCTGTGCATATGATAATTTATTCTGTATGGTCTGATATGGGAGGAGGCAACACAAACCCTAGTGACACTTCTGACTACATGCAGAACTTCACCCAGACTTGGAGGGTTGCCTGTGTCTCCTGTACAGAATGAAGTGGCACCAGTCTTGTATTTTGGCATTGACTTACAGCACACTTGCTGACAAAGCAGATAATCACTGGAATGGGTCTCCTGCCCCCAAGAGAGTATCGTAAGTTGTAGAGATCAGTTGAATGTGCTGTAGTTTTTCCAAACCTAACTGAAAGTAAATAAATGGGTGATTCCCTGCCTTCTGTCTCCACTGGCATGTGAACTCCGCTTGCAGTTTAAGAAACTCTTGCCTCATAGGTTTCGAGCAGAAAGTGTTTCTGGAATAACTTCTGACCCCGAATGATCCCCTTGCAAATGAGAAACTTTCATTCCATTAGATGTTAATGGAGCGAACATGGCAAGAAAGCCATTGATTTTCTATCACACCTTTCCCTCTGTTCCCATTCATTTACATTTTTTGCTGTTCTAATGAGTCAATATGTAGATGTTTAAACTTTAAATTATGTAGAAAATTGTGCTTCTGCTTTTTTTTGTTTTTTTGTTTATTTTTTTTGAAGCCTCTTTATAGGATATTGGAAATCAGATCTTTCCAAGGATATCCATGCATATGTTTTGGAATTTTATAGTTACCTGCTCCTACTAGCCAAAACCTCAATTGTAGGCCCTGCAATGGGGCTACTTGTGTCTGCACCAGCTATTTTGCAGTCGCAGATCAGAAAAGCACCATGTCAGACTTTGCAGCCCAACAAGGGGTATAAGATCTGGCGGAGGAGGCCTCTACCAGTCCTACCCCCTTCCCGGCCCCATCCCTCCCCCCAGCCCACCCTCCCCACATCCTAGAATGCCTTCCCACCCATCCTAAAAACTACACCGCCACCCACTGGTGCTACTTACCCTGGTGGCAACATATCATCTTTCTCCTGGCGCTGAGGTCCAGTGCTGACTGGTGCTGGCCCAGTGTGGCCGCTTCCTACTCTCTGGGTGCTGTAAACCTGCTTTACTGCATGTTTGTGACACCCAGGGCTGGTGATACACTTGTACTGCCAGCGCTAGAGAGCTTAGGATTGGGCTCTTAGCTGCCATTGGTTGAAATCTTTGGGCTATGCTCCCTGATTGTATGAGTGAGTCCTGAGTCTAGAAGCTTTCAGTGGTTTCATGCCAGTGAACCTGGGGTCATTATGAAGTGTACATAATGGCTATTAAACATGGTACTTTAAGCACACAAAGGATGCATTTTGCTACTTCTGTAAAGTCCCTGGAAATATAATCCTGGACTATCCACATGATACCCACATGCAGTCTGCACAGATCTGCTGCCTCTCCACGTGGCAGTGAATTACACATGGGAGACAGAGAGTGTTGTTTGTGCCTAAGACCCACTATTCAATATTTTTACATATCTCACTCTATATACTGAAAGGGGATAGGGAAAGCTACTGCGCAGACATGCTCCCAAAGGAAGCAAGGTCTATACCAGTGTTTCTCAACCAGCGGTACTCATACTTGGGGTGGTGTCCCGACCCCCAGAGCCCTGCCACATGGCAATGAGACCAGCAACACAATGCAACAAGCAGTGACAGGAGACGGGAGGAGGGGGGCAGAGCTCCAGCATCTCTTTTTCGTGTGCTCGAAAAAGCCCTCCCAACCACCCTGAGCTTCTTACTGGTGTTCGTTGTACCACATCTGGCCTCCCAATCTGAGGAGGCACTGATCCAAGCAGGCAATATGAAGCAATGATATCATTACTAGTTACTTCCAGTGGTACTTTCAATAGGTGTACCGTGGTACGGCAGGGGACAAACATTGAGAAATGCTGGTCTGTACTCTTTTGGGATATATTTGGTAGCTGAGGAGCACCCAGACTTCTTGGAAGAACATGTGTGCGCATTCTATTGCTCTTGTTTACAAGTATGGATTCCCTAGAACCACACATTCACCCAGTTCTTTTGGATTACCTAGTATGATTCATTGATTTACTTTCCAAGACTGTGGTGGTGAATCTGAAGGGTGAGATAAAACAGATCATTCACTGCACCTGTCTGGTGTGGGTGGTTTACGTGCAATTCTGTGTGTTCCTGTTAATATTCATGAGTGGAGAACAGGGACCAGCTGTGAATTGTTAAACTGTTATTGATCGGTGTTGTTCATAGCATCTCAAAACAAGCTCTTATTACAACAGCTGTGCCCTGGGCTAGAGAGCTATTACAAGGACTCTGACTACCGGGGCATAAAGTAACAGTGGAGCAGAGGAGCAGGATCGTGGCTCTCTTGGTTAGTCATTAGACCAGACAGCTGGGGAAGTGTCTCTGTTTTCTTCTCAATGGGATATTCCTCTCCTTTAAGCAAGACACACAGAGGTTGTAGAGGTGGAGGATACTTCTGAACCTGGCAAGTTTCTTCAGGTAGGGCTCATTAGGAAGAGGATCGAGAATAAGGGCCCAATCCTAACAGGCCACTGGGTCTTTGGAACTTTCGTTCCGATGATACAATTGCCTTTCTGGTGCAACTGTGACATGCAGCCAGGCCACTGCTGGAAGCGTCATGTGGTGATAGCCACACAATAGCAGCCCATAATGATACCCAGTGCAGGTACATTGGTGTGGGGGGCATGTGATGGGGGGGCAGAACGAGGCAGGGATGGGGAAGAATGGGGTGGGGACCAGTGTGGGGATGGGGTATATTGAGGTTGGAAAGGGGGTAGTTATCATCTGCAGTAGCTCTGCCAATATTCTATCCCCTTTACTGGCCTCAGTCTACCTCCCTGGGTCTCCTTGGAGTTGTATCGGCCAAAGAGCTGGTGCAGTTCCTATTGGGGAGACAGAGGTTTACCCCAATGTAAGGGAACTTATACAATTCTGCATGGTGTATATTTGGGGGAGGGGATTTTCTTCCTCTCTCATGATATTAGAACCAGGAGTTATCCAATGAAACTGATTAGTAGGAGATCCAGGATGGACAAAAGAAGGTACAGTATTTCTTCACACAGTGCATAATTAGGCTGCGGACATGGTTGACACGATGTGGTGGTAGCCATTAAGTTGAATGACGATTGGGGATCCCCCCATAAAGGGGATTGGACGAAATCATGGAGGACAGGTCTATCAATGACTACTAGTCACAATGGCTATGCCATCGTCAACGGCAGTGTATCCCTGATGACTGGGATGTCTTGCTGCATCAACATCAAGGCTGTAGTATTTTGAACCAAAAGAAGACTGGGGTCTGGAAATCCCTTGAACTGGCTAATACAAATTGTTGATGCACCGTAGACACTCGTCTATAAGTCAATCTCACAGATAAGACGAGGGCAGGTTTTGAACCCAAAATCATGGAATTTGCTATGATAAGTCGGGGGTTTAACTTAGGGAGGTGTCTGACTATAATTTTGTCTGATTTTACCCGAGGCCAGATCCTGAAAAATAACCTTCCAGTAATTGTTACCTAAGAACTGTACAGTCACTAATTTATTAAAAACACAGTATATATACATAGTATGTATACATCTATACATACATGTATACATACACTATTTTTAATACTGTTTTTGCTATACTATGTATACATGTATACACAGTATAGCAAAAACAGTATTAAAAATAGTTTTTAATAAATTAGAGACTATGATCTATCTCATAGATCATAAGATACATTTTTATTCACTAATTTTTTAAATTGTTCTCTCAACAACCATTTGTAAACACTATCAGAGTAAGGCCACAATCCCATCCGCACTTTCCTGGGAGTAAGCCTCATTGACTTTAATGGGACTTACTTCTGAGTAGACAAGCCTAGGATTGGGCTCTAAGTACACTGGAAACAGCATAACCAGTAGAACCATTAATGAAATCCTCCTTTAAAGAGCCTGGTGCCTTAAGCCAAAGGCTCTACGTAGAACACACAACTGGGAGTGTGCAATTCAGTTCACAGTAGAGAGACAAGCAACAAGGAGTGACTGAGCAAGTGCAGCTGCACCTGATTTACTTGGAAGTAGACCCTCTGTGGAGGAAGGGCAGCGGCACTCTTGTGGAGGTCCTGGCAGGGGGATACTGCAGAAGCAAGCATGCTCTCCTAAAAGCTTACTACATAAGCAGCTGTTGCAAGTGCTTCCTAGCTCCTGCCAGCATGCAGCTAAGATCTCTGGCTAAAATACCTGTTGCTGCAGAATAATTCTACTCTAAATTCTACTCTCCGCTTTTCCTGTGTTTTGCATCTTTGCAAGGTCTCCAGGACTCTTCCAGTGAAAAGGACACACACACAGGGAGATTGCGTCTCTCTCTCTCACACAGATGCTCCCCCCCCCCCACATACACAAATGCAGGGACTTTTCTCCTCCAGTCCAACTTCATTGGTGAGGATAGGGGAAAATGAGGTTAACAAGGAGGTTTGCAAAAGGTTTTGCAAAGGAGAGACTGAAGTGTGACTGTATACATTAAGGGGAGAGGTGGAGAGGAAAGCAAGAGGAGGGAATAGACTGGGAGCCCAATCCTAGGCATGCCTACTCAGAAGCAAGTCCCTTAATAGTCAGTGGGGCTTACACCCATGAAAGTGAGGCTAGGACTGTAGCCTTAACTGTTTTAAGTGCTCTCTCTCTCACACCCCCACACACACAAACTTTTCCTTTTATAAAAGTTAACTCTTCCTCTTCCCCCCCCCCCCAGTACAACTTCATCAGTGGTGAATGATTATGGGGAGAGGGGCTAGCAAGCCTCAGCTTCCCAACAGAGAGTTTAAAGTTTGGATTCAATAAGGGGGAGGGGGTAAAAACAAGAAGGAAAGAGGAGATGGACTTAACCCTTTCAATGGCTTGAGAAACAAAGGTACAGCCTTCTGCAGGCTGCCTCTCTCTCTCTCTCTCTCTCTCTCTCTCTCTCTCTCTTTAAAAAGATCACTCTCCCCTTCCCCACCCTGTCCAACTTCATCTGTGGGGAGATGGGAAGGGGGTTAGCAAGTTGGGCTTACCAATGGAGTGCTTGAAGTTTAAATACAGTGGGAAGGGGGAACAAGAAGGAAAGAGATGGACTCAGCTGCTTCAAATGACTGCTTCTCCCTCGCTCAGACACCCCCTCCCACACACAGCTCATTGTCTCCTGCTCTGTCTTGGGTGCAGCTCCAGAGATGCCTCTGTGGGCACTGGTGCTGAGCGAGGGGGGCTGCTGGTGGCTGCAGTGGCAATTGCCCTGCCCTGCCCTGCGCTTGGAGCTTCTGCAGCTGGGCAACAGCCTGAAGGAGCATGTGGAGCACACCCACAGGCAGCTGTGAATGCTCAGCAGCAGCCCCAGCCTGCACAGCCTCCTCTCAGCAGAAGATCACCTGCTCCCTTGCTCTCTCCCTCCCTCCCTCCCTCCCTCCCACAATAATGATTGACTGGCTCACTCGCCTCCCCCCCCCTTGCCTGTCCCAGAGATAAGGCGGGGCAATGATTCAGGCTGCTTTTCTGGGAAGAAATTTTTTGCCTTATGGGCGAGTATCTACGGTAATTCTTGTAAACTGCCATTGAAATGTACGCTGGAAATTTATACCTCGGCAAATCTGACTCACAAGAACCTTCAGGTTGGTGGGATGCATCTTTTGATGCAGGAGTTGCACAACTACATCCAGGGTAACTAATTATGCAAAGCAAGAGGTGAACTGAACCTTTTTTGTACAGCTACATGCAGTGGGCCTCACTGTGTCAATATCTGCTCTGTTTAACAATGAAGCTGTAGATAGGAGGCTAATGTGTATACAAGGCCAACTTACTGCTGGATGGATGGAACCCAACTGCCATTTTCAGCACAATGCAGGAAACTTGTTTCAGCGGAGTGTGAAGGAAAATAATTTTCTGTGCTTGCCAAGCAAATGTCTTATAGACCCATTTTGTCTTCTGCATTCCTCAGCATTTTAATAGGGGATGGGAATGTGGCTGTTGGAAGGATTTTTATACCAACATTCCAGCATCTAGGCCCACTTCCTTTTTGCCTTCCAGGCACACCAGAGTGCCATTTTTGACATCTAAACCCAATACTTGTACCCAATACAGTTGAGATCGCATTCTCTACTGCACCTTCTGAAGATTTTGTCTGCCCGGGGAGGATGGTGAGGGCCGCTGTCATTGCCTTGCAGCTGTAGAATGCTCTCTAGTCTTGCCAAAGCTCTTTTGAAAATGTTGCAAGTTTGGGCTGGTTTTGTGAAACCAGGGTTAAGCCCTGAAAAGAAGTTGTGAAGTTATGTTATATTTGAGCTATTAATCATTTCATTAATTTTCTCTTATGATCTATTGTTGTTTGCCCCAAGCCTTTTGGTTCGGTTAGGCTATAAATTATGATAAAATAAATGTCATCCAGAAGTGGCTGGGGCAGTAGTTCATGTCCTTGATCAGCAAAGAGAAAAAGCTGCATATTTTCATCCTCTTCCAAACCCAATAGATGGGGCAGAACACGTTAATAGCTCAAAACATTTGTTAAAATGATAGAAGGATAAAGTCATTGCTACTGAATGTTTCTTCTGGTGTTGCCAGCAGCCACAAAACGTGAGTATTTATGCCACCAGAGGAGACCTATTGAGGTTCTGTTTGAGATATATCCAGGATCCTCCACCATGGAGTTTTCAGGAGGCCAGGAGAAACCTCCTAATTTTGTCAAACAACAGTGTGCCTCAAGGATCGGTCTTATTGCCAGCTCTTTTCAATTTATTCATTAATGACCTGGAGTTGGAAGTAACCAGGGAGATGGGCAAGTTTGCAGACGACACTAAACTTTTCCAGGTGGTGAAGACCAGAAAGGATTGTGAAGAGCTCCAGAATGATCTGTCTGGGGGAATGGGTGGCAAAATGGCAGATGAGCTTCAAACTAAATGTAAAGTGATACACACTGCGGGTTCTGACTTGTCTGTGACAGATCAGGAGATCTTGGAATGATGGTGGACAACTCAATGAAGGTTTTAACCCAATGTACGGTGGCTGTGAGGAAGGCGAGTTCTATGCTCAGGATAATTAAACACAACATTGAGAATAAAGTGGCCAATGTAATTGTGCCATTGTACAAATCAATGGTGGAGTCACGTTTGGAATGTTCAGTTATTGTAGTCTCATCTCAAAAAGAACATGGTGGAACTGGGAAAGGTGCAGAAAAGAGCTACCAAAATGATTAGCTAGCTGGAGTACCTCCCTTATGAAGAAAGTCTACAGCATTTTGCTTTTCTGTCTAGAAAAAAGGCACCTGAGGGGGGAGATGATTGAGACATATAAAATTATGCATGGGATAGAAAGAGGGAAGTTCTTTTCCTTCTCACACAGCACCAGAACCAGGGGATGTCCACAATTGGGGGGTTGGAACAGACAAAGAAAAACATTTCTTTACCCAGCGCATACTCTGTGGAACACATGGCCACAGAACATTGTGATGGCACTTGGCCTAGATACCTTTAAAAGGGGATTAGGCAAATTTATGGAGGAAAAGTCCATCACGAGCCATGATGGATATACACAACCTCCTGGTTTTAGAGGTAGCCTATCTCCGAATGTCAGGTGCAGGGGAGTGGCAACAGGATGCAGGTATCTTGTTGTGTGCTCCCTGAGGCATCTGGTGAGTGGTGAGTTAAGCTGGTTGCTCACTAGGCTGTATGTCTCCTCCATAGTGAAATGAGTCAGGCAGCTCTGCTAGTATCCCTGAATTGTGAGAACAAGTGACCAGATTCTTCTTCAAGAGACTCCTGCTTTTGAACGTACTTTGACACCTACTGGTTTTTTTAAAAGTCATGGTATGCTTTGGAGCTCTCCTTGGACTGTAATTTGAATAGATTGGTGTTGGATAGCAGCAACTGAGCTGATCTTAGGAAGATTACCTTGCTGCTGAGCTTACTGTCATGTCATGCAGTTCCTTCTATCCAAGTGTGTTCTAGTATGGACCTCTTAAGAAGACATTTGCTTAAAAAATGTAACATGAAGGCATGAGTTAACAGTCTTGAATGCAATATTATGGGTAGAGGTATTTGTTTCCGGTGAGTAAGATAGAATTACAGCCCTCATCTGTAATGTCTGGGCCACTGTGAGATATAGGAAGCTAGGCTAGATGGGCCTATGGCCTGATCTAGCAAGGCTGTTCTTATGGACAGTAGGATTCTGCCAAACAGCAGTCATACATGGCACACAATCAGGAGTATATTTGACTCAACCAGGTAACATAGGTCTTGTATATCAGAATTTTCAACATTGAACAATGTTGTAGTCCATTTTCCCCTCCCCCCGGCCTCCAGAAAATCTAAACAGGTGGAAAGCTGGGATGGGAACTCTGTGCAAAGTTCTTCCTTTACTCAAAGTATTTCATCACCAAACATGTGAGAAAATAACTTTGTGATGCTGCCAGAACGTCCTCCACAACGGACGCTGTTCAATGAAAACTGTGATTGTTCCTACCGTGTCTCTGTTCTCGTGATGGCTCACAGACAGGGAATCCCCACCTCTTTGTCGCTCAGCTCAGATGTCTTTGTGACAAAGCACCCTCATGAGAATGAAGAGGCAGTGGGTTCTCTACCACCACATCCTGCTGGGGCTGAGGGTCTGCATTTTGTCCACAGCCTTGCCCCGCGATGAGGAAGGTAGACTTTCCCATTCATCTCCAGCACTACTGGTGTGAAAATAAAACCAGAGGTTGGGATGCATGGAATGGAGGGAGGGGATTGTTAACAAGGATGATGTTATTGTGGTGGTCTTGCTGCAACTGTGTGCAATTTGCATACTTTCTGTGCATGCCTGATACTGGGCCATTGTAGGTGAGTGGCCTTGTGATTGGTGGATAACACCATAGTTGCCAGGAAAGCTGTGCTAGTGTCGTTGAACTTGTGTTGGCATTTTTTCCAACAGCTACTGTCCTGTCAGCTTTGCTGTTGGGTGTCTATACGAGTGTGTGATTATGTTATGCCTGCATCCCAGTTTGAAGAGACACTTGGCCAACAGACTGAGGCAAAGAGGCAAAGAAGGAAGGCCCATAGCCAGGGAGACAGACCAGGGACAGACTGCACTTGCTCCTGTTGTGGAAGGGATTGTCACTCCCGAATTGGCCTTTTCAGCCACACTAGACGCTGTTCCAGAACCACTTTTCAGAGCGCGATACCATAGTCTTTCGAGACTGAAGGTTGCCAACAACAACATTAACTAAGGCAGTGGTTCTCAAGCTTTTTAGCACTGGGACCCACTTTTCAGAATGACAGTCTGTCCGGGACCTACTGGAAGTGATGTCATTAACCTGGAAGTGATCAGAAGTGAGTGATATCATCAACCAGGAAAATTTTTAACACCCCCATGTGACAAAATCAAATCAAATTAATCAGTTAAGTATACAAATTAAAAGTTTACAATAAGTGTAAATTTATAAATTTATTTATTGCTGATCTGTTTAGAAACAATTCCCCAAACATCCCAAAAGCTGCAATTCTATCTACAGTTACTCAGGAGTAAGCTCCATTGACTATCATTATTAAAAACATATACACAGCACTGTACTGTTAAAAGTACAGATCTGTCACATTTCCTCAACTGCAGTCACCTATCTTGGTAGCATCAAGTCTAATAAATTAATGTCTAATACACATTGTCTAATACACATTGAAATGAATGGGGACCCACCTGAAATTGGCTCGCAACTCACCTGGTGGGTCTTGACCCACAGTCTGAGAAACACTGAACTAAGGCATTGCAGCCACCAGGCATACTTGGACTACAGGCATACTTGGACTATACTTGGACTCCTGGCTATCACAACACTGCATCTGAAAATATAACATATGTTGGGCTTAAATGCCATAAAAAGCAGAGTGGCTGCTTATGTTTCATGGGAACTGGTTACTTGAGTTCTTTTTCTACACTTTTGACCTTCCTTTGTGACCCCAGTACACTCCTTCATCTCTCTGAGTCTCTACTTCCTTTGTCTTTTCACCTAGTAAAGCTCCTTATGGTGTGGATTGTGTCTTACAGTCTTCCTGTACAAAGTAGCTCTGATCTCCGTTGGTGGTGTCTCTTTTCCCCAGTTGCTAACAACACATGTGAACAGCTAGAAACGATTATTTGGTAACCTAGAAAGGCATTTAAATAAAACACCCCTGTGTTTTTGATGCAGTATGGTATTCTCTGTATTAATGTAATTACTGTACGCGTAGATGTGGCCAGTTACTAGCTTTATGAGAATCAGCATATGCAATTTTAACCCTTCTCTTAGACCAGCGGTTCCCAAACTTCTCCTCAGATTGGGAGAAGGCAGTGACGCAATCCCAGGATCACGCCGCTGCCAGGAACAGAGAGGGGTTTTTCAACTTATCTCTCCCTGTTCTCGGCTTTGGGGGTGTGGAGGGAGCCCCACAGACACCTCTGCACAGCTCCTCAAGCCTTAGAAATGTTAAAAGTACTGATCAGAAACCACTTCTGGTTTTTGATCATGAAACCGGAAGTGGTTTCTGGTAGGTATTTTAAACATTTCTAAGGCTTGGGGAGCCGTGCAGAGGCATCTCCATGGCTCCCCACAATCCCCCCCCCCCCCGGAGGCTGGCACAGGGGAAGGTAAGTTTGAAAACCTCCCCCTCTGTCCCCGGCAGTGGCACAATCCTAGGGATTGCATTGCTGACTTCTCACCCTACCTCTTCAGGGGTCAGTAATAAGTGCTTCCCAGGCTAGTATGTCCCTACCTGTGACTTATTTTAAATTTTATCTGTTAAGTTTACTGTCGTTAAAATATGGGAAGATAAGTTTCTGAAAAGCAATTCTGAAAGACATTAACAGAAAACACAATTCTGAATTGAATCACTCCAGAAGTGTATGTCTAAATGTGGGAGTTTTGTGGTTCTAGCCCTAGCTGGAGTTCTCAGCACAATAGCGGTGGTGCATCACCTTGTTGCCACCCTTCACTTTCTTTTTTTGCACATCCAAATTTGTCCAATTCTCCTCCACCTTCCTTCTCCATCATTTGGCTTACTCTATAGTAGGAGTCTCTACCATCTCTGCCATCACCTTGGAGTCCTTCCCCTTTGATTCTTTCCCCATTTACAAAGGCCAAGAGGCTGGGGAGCTAAGCAGAAGAGGAGGCGAATGGTTTAGAGCAGTTGTTCCCAAATTGTGGGTTGCAAACTGATTTTTGAAAAGTTTGGATGGTGACAATAGAAGGCAGAGTGGCCTAATATCACAGGGCAAATTTTAAATTGCCTGTTCCCTCGTTCCACTCCATCAAGCCACAGATGAATAACTTTAATTTCAAGGGGCAAATAATGTACAGACCTATTATGCAGCAACGCAAGTCATGACACTGTCTCCGGACATTTGGTGGTGATATCATCACATCACAACACTTCCTGGATGCTGAGCTCTATGTTGAAAGTGAGTCATGGTGCTAAAAAGATGGGGAAGCTGGCCTAGAGTTTTGGTTCCATTTTTTTGCACTGTGATCCCCACCAGTTACAGAGCATCTGTTTTGATACCTCTGCCCATCTGTAGGAGAGTAGGATCATCTCTTAATAAGATTGTTTGCCTATCCACCTATTCCACAATCCTCCATAGAGGCTGCATTTCTTTCTTCATTCCCTGTGTGTGTCCCTGACCTCAAACAACCCCAGCTGCGTTATCAGCCGAGTCTCAATGTTTAAACAAGTTTTTTTTTAACAACCCCAACAAATGCTTGACCTGACCCAACTCTTCACAGTCTCAAAAGAAGGAGAAATGTACTTATAGGAAATGCAGGGACAACAAGGGACAAACCAAACCAAAACTTAAGGGCACTAGTATTCTCTGAGAGGTGTGTTGACCAAATGAGAACACAGGAATAGAGACACCATCTTTATGACCTCTGCATGCAGTTGAAACTACGAGCTAATTCCATTGGCATTTCCCGAGTGGTCAGTCACAACAAGTCAATGCTATAAACCACAAATTATTCAGAGAACATTCAGTCAATTTAACTGGGAATATATTTTTCAAGGCAAAACGAAGGCTCGCTGTTTGCCAAAAGAAAAGAATGGAAGTAGGCAGATAAACGCTGCCTTTGGAATTATTTCTCATATATATGCATGAGGACTTGCACTCTGTGTTTATAAAGAACCACATGCCATTTTGCTGGTGTTGGCAAAATAACTTGGCTCTTTTGAAGAGGGTTGCAGAGTAACTGTGAGTGGAGTTTAAAAAATGCTGTCTCGTAAACCACGTAAGAGACCTTTGCTGGGGAAACAAATACAAATGTTTGTTAGCTTTTATTGTCCCAAATAGTTTCTCCCCCTCCCTGCTTTTTTGGGACTATAAAGGAGAGTAAAAAATGCCCTCACAGTAAGTAACAACAACAGCTGCAGGCAGAGATAAAGCACAAAGCTGTTTAACTAAACTTTCCTACTGACAACGGGTGAGATGAGCTGGAGCCTAATTACAGCGGAGGCTTTATTGACTGGGCTCCTTGTTGAGGGCATCACTTGCCTTTGGCAGCCGTGGCCCGTTCAGGTCACCTTTTTCACACAGCGCCTTGCAACTCTGACAAAGCAGAGCAGCGGGGCTGTGGGATCCCCCATCGAGATGGAGTCTCCGCTTCCAGGTCAAGCATTCTTTTTCCTCCCTCCCCTTTCAGAACAAAAGAGAGGCTTGTGATAGGGGATAATAAGTTGGATGCTGCCGCTAGGCCAGGCTCCTCTTCAGACTTGTCAACAGGGGGAAAGGATGAGGCAGCTGCTGGCCTGGAGAGCCACCTGCTTGCTTGCCTCTTGCGATGGCTTAGGTGAAAGGCAGGTGCGGAACCAGGAGAGGCTACAATGGTGCAGTTCTTAAGGGGATGTTCTTGTATTATCTTCATCCTTCCCTGTGTTCATTGGCATCTAGAGTTGTAACATGAGGGTGTATTCTCGTTTTGTGTAAGGTTTTGTCCCCCTCACAAAGCAGGAAATTGGGAGGCTATAGTTTGCAGAGGGGCTGATCTCATATGCACAGAAGAGTTTTATGGGGAATCTTTTCATCAGATGCCAAAACCGATGCTGAATGTTTCTAAGACGCATCATTTCCCCAAAAGCAATTCTGGTTTTCATTTATTATTTTATTACCCCATCCTTTAGGGAAAAGAAGTCTTTCAGAACAGTTGATAAGATTCAAAACAATGAAATCCATGGGAAAATAGTTTTGAATAACAAAAACGGCTGGGGCATAAAACCAAAGTTAAAAGGCTGCAGTTCCAAAAGTCCTGAGTAATGACAGTGTATTTCTCCGTTGTTGAACATAAATCTGCTTTGGGGGCTAGTGAGCCTCCCTTAAGATGGCACCCCATAACTAAGCCACCGGCTCAGAAAAGGCCCTGTCCTCAGCCATCATATGCCGCAGCTCCATGAGTCAGAAGAGGGCCTCCAAGAACTAACAGAGTCCTCCAAGGACTAACAGAGTCTTCAGAGTCCACAGTGGCTGTGGTGATGCATTGGAAACAGACAGCAGGTGCCTGCAAAGGCTGTTGTAGTTCAGGTGGTGGGTCTGTAGGCTTCCACTTCTTTTTTTGACAGTGGTTTTGTGCCTTTCAGCAGAGAAACAGAAGTGCAAATGTTGAGTTGGCAAAAATCAACCAGTGATGACTTTCCCATTTCTGCATCTTTGGGTAAAGAAAAACTTCATCCATTGTTTTCTGTCTTGTGTGCCACTGACAAAGGCACCAATCCTTCTCCTATATTTGTGGTAATCATGGCAGAGTTTCTTCACTCTGGGTGGCTACTGATCCTTCCCTCTAATGACCCTCAGCACCCTACCCTTGTTCATGCATAATCCACCACTACTACACTATTTTCCTACCCTCTCTGTGGCCAACACCCTGCTTCTTGCCAGTGACATTTCAAATTCTACAAAAAAACTCACAATTCCAGGTTCAAAGCAAAACAAGACAAGTGAGCAGCTCTTGGCAAAATGTGCCAATCTGCATAACTGCGCCTATTTGCAGAATTTTATTCTGATCGCAGAATGTGAATTTCCTTGAAATTGAACTTGGCTTTGGGATGGCACAAATTACATATGTATTCCCTGGATAAATGGTCTTGAGGTGGAGCTTCATAGAACAAAAATGCTTGGAGGCAGAGACAGGAAAAAAAATCTTCATGGAATAGAACTGGTATTTTGACACTTTGGAAATGTTGGATAGACTCCTAGAAACAACCCTCACTACAATTACCTACCCAAATGCAATCTGTTCCAAAACAAATATTTAGCTGTAGCTCTTAACTTGATGCTGCATTTCTGAAAACCTTGTGCATTGGCTAATTTAAACCAGATATGTCTGCTTGCCCTGCTTGCTTGATACCTTTTAGGGGGGAAAGGCCCTGGTTTTACACTAGCAAAAAAAAAAAAAAAATTAAATATAGTTCCAGCTGTATAGCAATAATCAAATAACCCTAGTCCAAATATTTGCAGGCGCCAGTACAACATTACCCTCCTCCACTGTTTTGCCCCAGATACATACCTTTTCTAAAACCATCAAATGCTGGTGGGAGAGATGTTATCTTAATATAATCTGAGTCCTTTCTCCAGAATGGTTCTTGAATTGTTTATAAAAGTTGCTATCCCACCCCTCAGTTCAGATGTAATTCCCAGGGTGGCCTTTAGTTATGAGATAACAGAATAATCCTCCCCCCTCCATCAAAATTATAACCTAACAACCAAAACAGCAACAAACTAAAAATAGGAAGATCAGCAGCATCAACACCAAGAATAGGTGGTACTTTTGATTGTGGGATTCATATTGTATTTGTATACATTTTTGGAGACTCCCACACCCTTTAGCTGTTGTCCAAGATCTTGTGGTCAGTTTTACTACTCAAACTTTTCGTATAGTTTTCAAATCAAAATGGAATTTATTATTCACAGGACCTCAAGCAGGATTCTCTGGTATACCATATGTGCAACAGTCTCCGTTTCAGCTGAAGTAAGTGAAACATAGAGGATGAGAAACAACCTGTTTTTCTTCCCAGGGCAAATAGTTCAGACACAACATTGTGTTTATCTGACAAAGGGCATAAGGAAAAGCTGCTATATACTTTTAAGTCTAAAAAGATGGAAATTTCAATGAGGCATTTCTTTTCTCATCTAGTTTGGCCTCGTGGCACCCTCTGAATTGGGCGAGCGTCAGTCTTGCTCCTTTAAATTATTTTAAGTCGGGCCATGTTTCTTCCATGCATGAAAGGGGTACCGAAACCAGGTTTCCAACTGCGAAGTTGAAGATGTTGGTAATCTGCCCAGCATATAGTGATGTTCTCTTATTGCACCAGATTGCATGATCAGCGAATCAAGGAAAGGCAGCCTGCTTCCGAGGGCAAAAATGCTGTTGCATGTTATGTGTAAGGAGAAGATATATATAGGCCCACAAAGATTACACTGACATTTAGTGCATATTCTACAAGTTTTTAACAGGAAGATAAGTCCTACAAAACATTCTCCAATGACAGGCTTTCCTATGATGTTTGCTCCATGGGTTTTGGATTTGGGGTGGCTGGGATGTTTTTTTGCTGTTGTTGCCATCTTATTTTAGGAGGATAGTTATTTTGATGTGCACATATATGTGTACTTTTCGTTATTGTGGTTACGTTTTTTTTTTAAGGAGCTAGTGGTATACTGCTTCCAGTATGGGCCCACTTTGGAAGGTGGAAGGAATGAGGGAGGTGTCCCACTTTGCACAGTATCAATAGGCTCAAGATGTGGGGATCACATCTTGTGTAGATCAGGAAAGTGTGGGACTGAGGGCACAATCCTAACCCACTTTCCAGCACTGACATAAGGGTAATGCAACTTCGAGGTAAGGGAACAAACATTGCCAAACCTTGAGGAGGCCTCTGTGACTGCCCCCCAACTGCAGGATGCAGTACATGCCCCACTAGCACAGCTATGCCAGTGCTGGAAAGTTGGTTAGGATTGCATCCTAGAGTCACGCTACCCACTCATATTCGTCTTGAAGCTGATCTCAGTTGCTTAAAGAAGTGTGGGTGAGATGAGATGGAGGGAGGGGTATCCCTTCAGTCCCAGCTCTTCAAACAAATGGGATTGAAGGAACATGTTCCCTGGGAGTCTGTCTCCTGTGAGGAGAGAGACTAGCAGAAGTGGAGACAAAAACAAAACCCACAGACTAATAGCAGAAGTTCAAAAGGACCATGTGGCTTCTCTCTTCCTTGGTCATGCTGAGCATTTCATGTTGTAGGCAGTGTGTTGCCAAGAGACAGAAGTCATACCCTGCCTTGCAAGTTTTTTAGCTTTGGCTTTAGAGCATAATGCTCCATTTTAGATATCTCCAAGCAAATGTGTTCCAGGAAACTTATTAACCTTTTGCCTTCTGCATAGTTTTGAGGTCCTATGTTGATGTTATTTGTTTGATGAATCAAACCTTTTGTTGGCCACTTGCACGACTAAAGGGAGCCATCAGATCAGCCTATTTGCTTTCATGCTTTCCCAAGACATCTTTGATAGCCATCATCATCATCATCATTGGCATCCTTCAGGTGACTAAGACTAAGGTATCGCGCTCTGAAAAGTGGTTCTGGAACAGCGTCTAGTGTGGCTGAGAAGGCCAATTCGGGAGTGACAATCCCTTCCACACTGGGAGCAAATGTAGTTTGTCCCTGGTCTGTCTCCCTGGCTGTGGGCCTTCCTTCTTTGCCTGAGTCTTTTGGGCAAGTGCCTCTTCAAATTGGGAGAGGCCATGCTGCACAGTCTGCCTCCAAGTGAGATGCTCAGAGGCCAAGGTTTCCCATCTGTTGAGGTTCATTCTTAAGGCCTTCAGATCCACAAGCCTACAAAAATGAGGGTCAGAAATGTTTTTCCCAAACTTTATGGTGGTTTCATATGAATTTGGGGTGCCAATTCCAAAAATGGCATCCGTTTTGCCCCATCACATCTGGTTTTGGAGATATACGTAGTATAGCCTCATTAGTGAATGGTTCAAGCAGTTTCCTCATGAGGAAGCCATGGTGTAGGCTTCCTCATGAGGAAGCTGCTTGAACCTTTCACTAAAGAAGCTATGCCGTGTCTCCAAAACTAGACGTGATAGGGCAAAACGGATACCATTTTTGGAATCTGCACCCCAAATATACCCAGGAGTTGGTGTAATGTATAAGGAAGCAAAATGTGTGTTGGCCTATGTAGTTGCCACCTTCACTCTGTTCTTTGCAATGTGGCGATGAAAAGGTCACATCATTCTGGCTGTTCCAAACTGAACGGATTTCCATTTGAACACTGAGTAGGACAAGCCTCAAGCTGCAGGTGACACGAGAGCATTCAACAGCCCCATTGCAAGGGCCACCTAACCCTGGAGGTGTTCGAACTACGAGTATACAAGAAAAATTCTTAATACTTAATATGTGAGAATAGAAGCACACAACCAACTTTTTCTAGCAGCATATCCATTTATTACTTAAAATTCACTAGAAATGCTCAGGGCAGAAAAAAATATATGTGAGGTGGCCACATTTCAAATACTGTTTCCAATGCTGGTTGCCATACCTCAAGAAGGATATTGTAAAACTGGAAAAAGTGCTCAAGAGGGCAATCAGTATGGTCAAGGAGATGGAGCACCTTCTATATGTGGAAAAGATCCAATGTTTGTGGTTTTTTAGCTTGGAAAATAGGCAATTAAGGGGGGAGGAACATAACTGAGAGCCCAACCCTATCCAATTTTCCAATGCTGATGCAGCCATGCCAACACGGCATGCTATGCATCCTACAGTGGGTGGGGGGGCAGTCACGGAGGCCTCAACAAAGTAAGGAAACGTTTATTCCCTTACCTTGTGGCTGTATTAGTGCTGGAAAGTTGAATAGGGTTGGGCCCTTAGACTTATACAACTGTGCATGGTGTGGAGAGAGTGGAAAAGGAGAAAAGGATTTTCTTCCTCACAATACTAGCACTGGGTGTCACTCAGTGAAATCAATTGATGGAAGACTTAGTACGAGCAAATGGTGTGTAATTCTCTCAGTGTATAATTAGCTTGTGGAATTTGTTGCCACCAGGTGTGGTTGATGGCCACTAGTTTGGATAGTTTTAAATGCATATTGGACAAATTCATGTTGGGTCTATCAATGGCTAGCAGTCATGATGGCTACATGGGCTTGATCCAGCAGAGCTTTTCTTATGTTCTTACATTTTTAACTTGAATTGTTGCAGTGGCAAGTGCAAATTAGCTGATGGCCAGTCTCTGGTTACTGGTACTCAAGGTACTATTCAAGCCCTGAGGAGAGCATACAGGTCAACTGTTCACACACTTCTGCTGCCAAAGTAGATCTCTTTCCTCTAGTCCTGACTCATCTTGTGGCCTCCTGGGCAACACACAGTGTACCGTTTGGGCTTGTCAACAGACTCTAAGACTTACTGAGCTAGCAAGTAGGTACTTGACATGAGATGAAAAGATTGATGGACCAGTGTAATGACACCAGCTGTGCAGGCCAGCACACCAGTGTGCAGACAGGTAGGGCTATACTCTGAAGGCAGGATTCATCAGCCTGATTGAAGCTTAAGCGATCTGGTACTCATCAGTGCATGGATTTTGAAGCCACCTGGGCACTCCATAATGCAAAGAAGGTAAGTGATAAGGTGCAACAGGTTTAATATCTATGGCTTTTACTGGATCAATTTATGCCTGTCTGTCTAATCACCTGCATCTTGCAGTGTACATCTGTGGGCTGGGCAGAAATGGGTTAATTGAAACTAAATAGCCTAGGGTGGGTGGGTGGCCAGGTTGAGGGCCCACCTGGTGGGCTTCCCCTGAACCCTCAGTACTGGTGACTGAGGTAGCACTTGATGCACCATCAAGGGGTGAATGGTGGGCACCATGAGGGTCCCTGTGTAGTGCCCAAGAGCCTCCAGTAATCCGGCACCAACACTGGTTCCAGCCCAATCCCATAAACTGTTGCAGTGAGTCAGTAACAGTTGAGGATCAGACATGAGAGCAGCTGTAGGGCACTTCACCACAGTTTGTGATATTGTAGAGGGGTCACAAGCAGTTGCACTGGTGAGGCAGGATCAGAAATCATTTTGCCAGCTACTAAGAACATAAGAACATAAGAACAGCCCCACTGGATCAGGCCATAGGCCCATCTAGTCCAGCTTCCTGTATCTCACAGCGGCCCACCAAATGCCCCAGGGAGCACACCAGATAACAAGAGACCTCATCCTGGTGCCCTCCCCTACATCTGGCATTCTGACTTAACCCATTTCTAAAATCAGAAGGTTGCGCATACACATCATGGCTTGTACCCCATAATGGATTTTTCCTCCAGAAACTCGTCCAATCCCCTTTTAAAGGCATCTAGGCTAGACGCCAGCACCACATCCTGTGGCAAGGAGTTCCACAGACCGACCACGCGCTGAGTAAAGAAATATTTTCTTTTGTCTGTCCTAACCTGCCCAACACTCAATTTTAGTGGATGTCCCCTGGTTCTGGTATTATGTGAGAGTGTAAAGAGCATCTCCCTATCCACTCTGTCCATCCCCTGCATAATTTTGTATGTCTCAATCATGTCCCCCCTCAAGCGTCTCTTTTCTAGGCTGAAGAGGCCCAAACGCCGTAGCCTTTCCTCATAAGGAAGGTGCCCCAGCCCCGTAATCATCTTAGTCGCTCTCTTTTGCACCTTTTCCATTTCCACTATGTCTTTCTTGAGATGCGGCGACCAGAACTGGACACAATACTCCAGGTGTGGCCTTACCATAGATTTGTACAACGGCATTATAATACTAACCGTTTTGTTCTCAATACCCTTCCTAATGATCCCAAGCATAGAATTGGCCTTCTTCACTGCCGCTGCACATTGGGTCGACACTTTCATCGACCTGTCCACCACCACCCCAAGATCTCTCTCCTGATCTGTCACAGACAGCTCAGAACCCATCAGCCTATATCTAAAGTTTTGATTTTTTGCCCCAATGTGCATGACTTTACACTTACTGACATTGAAGCGCATCTGCCATTTTGCTGCCCATTCTGCCAGTCTGGAGAGATCCTTCTGGAGCTCCTCACAATCACTTCTGGTCTTTACCACTCGGAAAAGTTTGGTGTCATCTGCAAACTTAGCCACTTCACTGCTCAACCCTGTCTCCAGGTCATTTATGAAGAGGTTGAAAAGCACCGGTCCCAGGACAGATCCTTGGGGCACACCGCTTTTCACCTCTCTCCATTGTGAAAATTGCCCATTGACACCCACTCTCTGCTTCCTGGCCTCCAACCAGTTCTGTCATTGATTGGCAACAACTCTGGCATGTCCCTTAGTCTAGACGCCAAGGGATTAGGGTGCACAATCAGTAGTTCCTGCCACACTTTTTCAGATAGGAAACCGGGGTTTATGGGTCATGCCTAAATCAGAGAGAGAAAGAACACTAGTACAAGCATAATTAGCTCTGAACCTTTTCTGGTGCTTACAGCCACCTTTATAATTTCATTGTTTCTGTCTGCTCCTTGGGAAATCATGGCATTATATTAACAACGCAATGCAGCACTCATCCGTATAAAACTTTGCCTCCCAAAGCGAGAGATAATTCAGTCTTCCCTCTCCCATCCATAAAAGCCAGGGCGAGAGTAACATTTTTATTCTCCACTGATGGAGTAGCTGTCATTTGGGATTACTTATTATTATTGATACTCAGACTTGGCTCGAGATCTAGGGAGGGGAGAAGCCTCTGGACTGGCAAACACATCATGATAGATAAAGAGAAAAAAACATTAAAGGTTTATCTTGGGTTGCACTTTTATTTTCTGTATTAAATATCACCAGGACAGTTTTATGATTTTTTGTGGGAAGATTTTAAGGAGTTACATACCGTGTCCTGTGTGCAGCTTTATAGGCTATGAGGAAAGACAAGAAAGGATATAAATTTAGACCTTTCTTTAAAAAAAACAAAACTATTTTATGGTGCTTAGAAAATACTTTTGTAGTGCAGACATAAGAAGGAAATAAATCATAGCTCCAGTATCTTGTTCTTAAGCGTCTTGGGGCTGGTGCTACTTTTTAAGTACCCTGGTGGTCTGTAGAGAAGAATCAGTTAAAAATTGCAGTGCTATAAATGTGTATTCACCCAAACATGCCGAGAGGAAGAATTGGAGATACTAGGTGCTTAATGTCAGGGCCTTCAGGTCTTGACCAGAAACTTCAAAGGCTGGTAGAGGCGTCCCACCTGTATCTGTGGATCTAATATCTGCAGATCTGGTTATCCACAGTTCTCCAAGACCCTCCATTGCCCCCACACCCACTACCTTTGTTTAGCTCAGTGGTTCTCACAAATTTAGCACCGGGACCCACTTTTTAGAATGGGAATGTCAGGACCCACCGGAAGTTGTCATGATTGGAAGTGACATCATCGAGCAGGAAAATTTTTAACAATCCTAGGCTGCAATCCTACCCACACTTACCCAGGAGTAAGTCCCATTTACTAACATTGTTAAAAGAGTATACCCAGTAGCTTGTTAAAAGTACAGGTCTGTAACATTTCTCCAAATGCAGTCACATGTCATGGTAGCATCAAGTCTAATATATTAAAAATAAAATATAGAAAAGAATGGGGACCCACTGACATTGGCTTGCGACCCACCTAGTGAGTCCCGACCCACAGTTTGAGAAACACTGGTTTAGCTTATTTATCCTGGCACCAAGCAAGTCTGTGTTTTACAGAACACTAAAACAGGAACGCGAAAGGCAGGCAGGTAACCCGCATGTTGGGGGACACAGTCAGAACCTTTGTTTAGAAATCCTCCCCCACTCCCTCTCACCCCCTACACTGATGTACTGGTGGTGGGGATTGTGGACAGACAGTTGGCATGCAGCCATGACTGCATGAAACAGTGTGTTGCCTTTTGCGACAGCTGTAAAGGACCTTCCACTGCAGAACTAGTACAAAGCCCCATTAGGATCAGGCCGTTAGATGTCCATTTGGATGTTATGTGATCCTTTAATTCTGTGTCCAGTCAGGACAGTTGTTGCTATTGTGTAGCTGTTACTGGATTGGGGCTGGCAAAAACATAGCACTAACAGCCCAATCCTAAACAACTTTTCAGCACTGATGCAGCCATGCCAAGAGGACATGTGCTGCATCCTGCAGTGGGGGGGGGAGGGTAGTCATGGAGGCCTTACCATGGGGCTGCATTGGTGCTAGAATGCTGGTTAGGACTGGGGTGCAGGAATCAGATTGAGTTATGTTTTAGGAAAATCCTAGGATTCTTCTGCATTCTGTTCTGGGATAAAGTCATAAATAGTTGGAGTAAGGGTGCAATTCTAACACACTCTCCAGCAGCAACATAAGGACAATGCAGCTCCTAGGTAAAGAAACAAACATTCCCTTACTTTGAGGAGGCCTCCACGAGTGCCCCCCAACTGCAGCATGCAGCACACGTCCCATGGGCACAGCTATGCCAGTGCTGGAAAGTGGATTAGGATGTGGGCCTAAACAACATTAGGATGGAAGAATCTTGTTCTTCAAGGTGAGCCAGATTCTGTTTCTAGATCTCGCAGGTTAAGTCTTCATTTGGCAAGGGAATGAACACTTTGGCAGAAATCCAGAAAAGTACTTAAGCATGCAAGTGCTTGAATGGTCTCATTTACTGGTGGCTGTTTTGTGTACTAATTATAGTTGCCTGGGGTAGAGACGTGTCAGATTCTTAATGGTTCTATGAATGTTGTTGAGTGTTTCTTCTGGTGCAGATTGGAAGGTGTGTTGAGTTTCTGTGAGGAATAAAGCTTAGCAGTAAGGAAAAGAACTCTTTTGCTCGATTACCTTCAACCTTGATAGACACCATAACAGTATTTATTCTATAGTATTTACTCTTGATAGTTTGACTTGAAAGTCGTTGTGTTGCAAGGCGTAGGACAAAGCCTATACCTTGCAAAGTACGATCGAATAGACCAATCTGAAACTTGCATTGCAAAGGACAAAAACAGTTATTTCAACATGACAATCCCCCTAAGTTAAATTCTTGTTAGATGGGTTCCCTGCCATTAGATGGAGGCAAGCAAAATCTTTCCTGTGCATTGCATCACCTTCCCGTTGGTCCCATCTCCAGGAAACCTTGTAGCATGCCATTTCTGGCATATGGAAAGTGGTGTGAGAAATAGACCATCCCTTGACAGGGTAAGGATAAAAAATAATAATAATAAAACTTTATTTTTATCCCGCCCTTCTCCCCAAAGGGACCCAGGGCGGCTTACAACATATTAAAAAAAACAGCAAAAAACAGATTAAAACATAACAGATAAAAACATTAAACACATTAAGAGAAACTATAAAGTCAGAATAAAAGAGCATAAAACAGCAGTTCGAGGAATCACGCCTGTAAGAAACTAAAAGATGTATAAAAGATGTTAAAAAGGCCATAGAGTCAGAAGGCTTGTGTAAACAACAAGGTCTTCAGGCCTCGCCGAAAGGTCTCGAGTGAGGGAGCCATTCTCAAGGAAGGGAGTTCCATAACGTTGGTGCCACTACTGAGAAGGCCCTATTTCTTGCCGCCGCCCCACGTACCTCTTTAGGCGGCAGCACACGCAAAAAGGCCTTCTCTGATGACCTGAGAGGACAAGCCAGATTGTATGGGAGTAGGCGATCTCTAAGATAGCCTGGCCCAGAGCTAAGGATCTTGAACTCTCATAACCAGACTAAGCATGTTCAGTTTGCCTGTCATCTCCAGACCCTCTGAAATGGAGTATGAAATGTATTCATAACAGGAGAATGTTCTCCCAAGTGACACAGTCTGGCAGCTCATCATTATGCTTATTAAAGGGGAACTTGACAATGGCTCCGCCATCATGATTGCTCCGTTGTTTCAGATCACTTAAAAAGCTGAAACTTCTTAAGTGAGTTGTCAGTTAAAATAGCCATTTTAATTATATATATATATATATAAAACTATATTTAAAAAACCATCCTAAAAATTCTCTTCAGAAAATGAAATCTGGACTCAGAATGAAATCTGGTTGTGAAACATTTTCCCCATCCATGAGGCCTTTTTCAAAACTGAGACTGTCACAAACATCACCCTTGGGGTAGGGAAGGACCAGGGGAGATTCCCAAGCCAACCAGGATTTAACCCTCCTCCACCTACACTATCTTCCACAAACCCCCAAGAGCAATGTTTTTTTTTATTTAGCTTACTCCAAGCCGAAGGTCCTATTAACATGCAACTCCTTGGTCAATAATTGCACCCAATTTTTCATGTAAAAGATTTTTATTTTAAGGGAGTTTCAATTACTCCAAAAGACATATTTACATGCATTATAGTAGCTAAAAACAAGAAACTAAAAAGAGGCTAAAATTACCATCATGCAGGTCTCTCAGCATTTTCAGTATAAAAGATGTTAACCCTCAGTTCCTTTCCTCCTGCTGTGTGTGTCCTCAGGCACCCACGCCCAGGTTTTATTCTCTAAATTACTGATGCACTACACCTGGGCAGCAAACACCCAACTTAATCCATCTTAAAGGGAAAGGCACTTGCCCCACCCCGTGACAGAGACTACCAAATTTGTATGGTGCCATCAGCTTCACAGGGTCTTAGTATTTTGAGCCGGGGATCTGCAAGTACAGTACAGTTGTAATTTCACCAATGCCACTATTCTGAAATCCTGTGAGGAAAGCCTCCATTACGTTCTGCTGTAGGAGTAACAGCTGTTGGAGTAACAGAACAAAGAGGCAAAGCGTGCCTTTTTGAGGATAGTACGAGGCTGTGACTCCTTCCCCTAGAAAGCTGGTACAAAAAGGATGCATGTGATGATGGAACTGTCTTGGGAAAATAGGCACCCATTTGGCCTGATACTCAAGGGATGGTTCTGATTAACTGAGTTAGTTTCCCTTCTTATTTATCTTGGATGTCAGTATAACTTGTGACTTGCAACTAGGGGCAGATCCAGTGTTTGTGCTGGAGCAGGCATGATGAGCACTACATTAGCTCCAGTGCCCAGGTCAACCAGGTGGGTAGACCTGGGCTCCCACCTGGACTTGGAGCCCAGGTAGACCTTTGTTCCCAGAGCCACCTCTTCCAGGCAGTTAGACTTGGGCTCCTGGCTGTTCTTGGGCTTTTCCCCATCCTGGCAGGTGCCCTTCCCTGCTGGCACAACAATTTGAGGGAGGCCTTGCACCAATGGCCTCCCCTTGGATCCATCTCAGCTTACAACATAACCTTAGCTCTGCAGTTTTCAAACTCTCTGGGAGTTTGAAACCCGCAGTAAGTGCTTGCGGGGGCAGGGGGGAAGGCAGCGGGGGCAGAGGAAAGGTAGCGATGCGATCCCTAGGATCGCTTCGCTCAGGGGGGCTGCAGGAACTGGGATGCACTCACTCGTCCCTGCAGCAGCCGTCCTGGGGCGCGGGGAGCCCTGCACGAGCCTCTGTAGGGCTCCCCAGGTCAGCAGAAGTCAAAGTGGAGTGATCATGCTCCACCTCCGCAAAAGTCCACTTTAACTTCTGCTGACCTGGGGAGCCCTGCAGAGGCTCGCGCAGGGCTCCCCGCACCCCAGGACTGCTGCTGCAGGGATGGGTGAATGCATCCCAGTCCCTGAAGTTCCATTAGAAGTGAAAGTGGAGTGATTGTGCTCCTCTTCCGGTTTAGTGGAGGTGCTGCGTAATCGCTCCACTTTCACTTCCAAAGCATTGGGGAGCCCTGTAGACAGTTGCGCAGGGCTTCCCACACTCCCAGGAGGCTGCAGGAGACTCTGGTAAGCACAGCCAAGCCCCTGCAGCCCCATGAGCGGCACGATCCTAGAGATCGTGCCGCTGCCTCCTGGCTACCCCTGCCCCTGAAGGGGAAAGAGGACGGGGCCCACAGAATGGGGTGTCGCAATGCCCCAGTCTGAAAACCTCTGCCTTAGCTTAACATATGGGTTCCAAATTTATTGAATGCTTAATAAGAACATTTAGTGTTGTTTCTTGCAGTGTAAATCCTGATTTCCTGTCTTTTACCATCACACTTGGGACAAAACCGGAATTATAGACCGCATGATCTGAACAATGTTGCAAGGGACCCCCAGGTATCCTTCCAGTGTCTGGGTGTACACCATTATTCTGCTCTCCTCTGCTGTGTACCACTGGGTGATCACTAATGCTAAGTATGCAGCAGCATGTTGTGGAAGCTAGACGTGCTGCATCAGTATGTCTGATCTGAGGCCCTCTTTTCCAAACAGCTTAGGATGTGATTTGCATCCTTCAAGTCTTTTTAGGGTCAAGTCTTTATTAATATAAAGGCTTAGACATTCGGCTCTGGATTTGATACATTAAATCAGTGATTTTCAACCACTGTGCCATGGTCCATTTGTGTGCCATGAATGGTCCACATGTGCCGCAAGAGTTTGGGGGAGGTCATATATTAGTAGGGCCATTGGGATGAGAGGCCCCTGCCAGCAGTGTGGTGTGCCTTGTCAATTGTTTAAAAAATGGGTGGTGTTCCTGGACAATTTTAGCACCTGCTCAATGTGTCATGAGATGAAAAAGGTTGAAAATTACTGCATCAAACCATGTCTCCTGGAGGAGTGGTATGGCCAAGGTCTTCTCACAGCCACATGTGGTATTCCCCAGTGGGCAGACTCAGTGAACTTCAGCAATATGCTTGAACCTCCATTATGTGACTACTGCTTTTTTCCGATGCATTTCATAGGGTTGCTTCTTGCATTTCAATTTAAAGATGACAGAGTGCTGTTGCAAGTTAATCTTTTGGATACAAAGGCACGTAGCTGTGATTCTTTCACCTCTTTGGTGTGTGTGTGTGTCTTCAGGAGCTTCAGGAGTGTGTGAAGGCTTCAGGAGCATCTCACACCACTTCAATTTTGGAACATATGTGTGTTGCAATTGTCACTTTACATTTATATATATTTCCTTCAGGCATGAATATGCTTTAGGAGTGTAACATGTGTCATTAGCAAGTAATCTGAATCTACTACTTCCTTGCATTTGAATAATCCAATAAAACGTTTCAAGGGGAATGAGCCATTTATGAAACTGAGAATATTTTCACCCCTTCACTTTTGCATTTCATATGTTCCTAATTCATCTGCCTCTGGCACTAATAACCTCCTTATCAGAGAAGCCATAGATCCAGCTGCAGGAAGGGAGGGGGAAACAGGGTGGCCTTTCTTGTATTTTTGCACATGAAATTGTGTTGTGTTGCCCCACAATAGCCTCTCTGTTCTTCCAGCTAGAGATTAAATGCTTGACTTCTAAATGCCAACATTGTATAACCCCCAAAATCAATACATAAATTGTGACCATATGGGAGCCTTTTTGATGGGCAAAGCAGAGAACAGAAGATACTCCATATCCAGAGATAGTTTTTTAAAAAAAGGGCAATGCAGTATATCTCAGTTGTCTGGGAGTTGTATGGTCCTTTCAGACACTATAAAACAACAACATTGGGCTTGCTGGTATATATACATTTAACAGGAGTAACAACTAATCCCATAGCAAATGTAACCATACCGTACTGTGTGGTTTGAAATACCTGTTTGCCATATTCCTGTTTTTTAAGGTATCATCTCCAATGACATTGTGCCATTTTAAAATTAGAGACCAATTTACATTTAGTCTGCAATCCTATACACGCTTACCTGGTAGTAAGTCCCATTGACCTCTGGTCAGTCCTGGAGCCACATGAGGCTCTGTTTCGCTGCAGGTGAGTGGGGGGGGGGACTTTGCATGGGGGGGCAACTTTGTGGACCTTTGCCCTAGGTGTGGGGCTGGGTGGGTTCGCCACTGATTTGAATCTAGGTCTTGACTAATCTGACTCTTTAACCATACCAGCACACTATCTTGTGCTGCCCCCCTCAGAATGCCTTATAAGGGCAAAAAAGTAACTTCTGGTTTCCCTCGGGAAACCCAAAATCAACCCCTCAGGAAACCAGAAGTTGCTTTTTTTGTGCTCTGGGGCCATTCTGATGCCTGCAGAACCCACAGATGGATGCGCGCAGCCTCTGCCATCTTCTGAAACCCTCAGGAGGGTTTAGATTGGGCCAGGTTTGGCTCAATGTGAGTCCAGGGGACCTGCATTGAGCCAGATCTGCAGATAAATAGGCTCAACCTGTATTATTATTTTTTCCTGCTTTCCTTTCTTCTCTACTGGTGACCACTTGTGTTTCCCACCTTTCCCCATTCTAATGTTCAAAAACACTAAAGTGAAAGTAATGGGAGAATTTCGTTTTTAAAAGACTAAGCCAGAAGAGAAGCAATTCCTGACTAAGGAGTGAACTGAATGAGCATGTCTGATGAACTCGTACTCCAAAAGCTCTATGCACCTGTACAGGAGCCCTTAGTTGATCCCACAAGCGGACTCTATGCAGAAGTGGAAGGTAGCGGATGGAAGTTTCTCTTTGCTTTGATGAAATCTTGTTACTCCATTTGCTGAGCAAGCCAAACATTGCTGGTGGTTTAGGTTTTCTTTCTTGCAGTTAGCTGGGGGGTCATCAGCACAAAAGCATATGCATAAATCGATACAAAAAATCCAAGATCACTAAGAAACAGAATCAAAACAGACTGATCCTAGATTTCCTGTGCTGCAGCATTTCTAGCTCCAAGTTGCGCCGTCATACAAAATATGAGCTATGCTGGAATGTACACAAATTAGGTTCAAAAACGTTATTTCAGTTCTTCCAACTTCAAATAATATCTAGCTCCCCCTGCCCCAATGGCAGAGCAGAAAGATCACAATTTCAGAAACATCCTTTTTACAACTCTCCTACTTCCATTGCAGACCTCTTACCAAAATTATAATGGAAGCTGGGAACTGTCAATCTGTGAAAAGACCTAGAGATTTCAGAATTCTCAGCATTCTCACCAATGACTCTTCTCAAAATACTTGGGGGGGGGAATCATATTAGTTGAACTGACATACACTTGTAGTGCAGAACTATACAAAGGCCAGATTGGTCAATAACTTACAGCAACAGTGCCCATGCACAAGGAGGGTGTGTGAAAGCAGGCCCGCCTTCCTCACCTACCCAGTGCCCTAGCCCTGTCTCTGATATCACTGGATCTTCGAAGGAATCCTGGGGTTATGGGGAAGAGTAGTATGAGTTCCTTATAACAGAATGAGGTTGATGGTTGGCTGTTTATGGTTCATTATCATAAGCTGCATAGAAGACTAAGGGTCCAATCTTATCCAATTTTCCAGTGCCAGTGCAGTCTTGCCAATAAGGTGTGCGCTGTATCCTGTGTTGGAGTGACAGTCACGGAGGCCTCCTCAAGGTATGGAAACATTTGTTCCCTTACCTCAAGGCTGCATTGCAGCTGCACCGGTGCTGGAAAGTTGGATAGATTTGGGCCCTAAATGGTTCTTGATGGATATATAAATAAATATTTTTGCTGCCACTCTGTATTACTGTGTTTCTCAGATGAAGTTGAGTCATGGAAGGTGTGAGGGGTTGCCCCAAAAGGGGGGGTCTTTGGGGGTCACCCGGTGGGGTGCCAAGGGTCAACTGGATGGTCTCTTGGGACCCCTGGGTGGGGTGTCCACCTCCCTGGAGTTCCTTGCAGGGAAAGCCTCAGACCAAGCCAGGGGGAGGGGGTTCACAACACCTTTGTCCTCCTCCTTGGAGGCAGGACCTGAGGCCCTTGGTCTTCAGGCAGGGGCTCCCGCCTCCTGCCTTCCCTCTCCAGAACTGCCTGTCATCACAGACTTCCCTGATTTTATCTTTCCCAGCCACACCCTCGGCTCCTCCCCTTCCTACCTCTCTAGGCTTAAAGGGGCCCTGACCCTGACCCTGACCTGCTTCCCTCCTCTCTGGTGGTTAATGGTGACCTGGCCCTAGTCACTGCCCTGGTCAGGTGAGCTCTGGGGGGGGCAGTCTCTCCCACCCAGCTGCCCTGTGTCTTGCCTGGTTTGCTGGAGAGGTGGTGGTGGCGGCGGCTCTGTGGCCAGGCAGTTCTGCCCCTGGCCTGCAACCAGGTAAGGCAGGGGTCGGACAAGGGCTCGACCCCTGACAGAAGACATGCCCTCTTTGGAGAGCTGTCAGTCTGCTCCCCAGGGGTTTTCATTTTGTCACCTAATGACTGTTTTTTGCAAGATTATCAGGTTAATTGACGCTAGGCATTTTTATGACCCAGATGTGATAGGAAGCAGCCAATATGACATCTCTCATAAAATTAATGGAATGAACACAGGTAGATGTCAAGAACAAAGGGAATTTCATTGGCTTCTTGATCCACTGTACAAATATTGCATTTGTATGCTTTTGAAGAGAGCATCTTCTATCCCTCTGTCCCTCTGATTTTAAACTCAAGAAAACTGATAGCTTGATACTGCTCCATGGTGATAGTTGAATGATATACAACAGGAATGTCAAACCTGTTTCATATAGTGTGCCAAATAGCATTTATGGTGCATGCTGAGGGCCAGAAGTGACATCATTAAGCAGATGATGACCAGAAATAAGCACTTTGTTCTCACATAGACACTCATTAGCTGCAAAGGGCTAAAACAGAAAATGTACAAATCTTGTTCATAATTTCAAGATATGAGAGAGTCCCATTATCATGCTGGAAGAGTCCAATTATAACAGAGAGATTTGTTTGGCCAGAGAAATTGCTTCTGTTGGTCACATCTGGTCTGTAGGCCTTAAGTTTGACACCCCAGTATAGAATGTAACAAATTTTGGCTGTATCACAGTACCTCACTGAAGAGTGTATTTTCCCCACCAAACTTCTCCCCTTGACTGCTATCTCCAAATGGATGCAAAAATACTGATTTTCCTGTCTCTGTTTTAGTAAGCTGTATGTGGCCATGTCATTGTGCACCTCTCTGCAAAATGCATTATGGAAAGACACCTGATTAGGCATCTGTGGAAGCATATGGGTTCTTATTTTGGGGAATGGATGTGCTGTCTCTGCAGTGGTGCCATGAGGTGAGGTAGACACTTTTGAGTGTCATTATGGATGGCAGAATGAAAGACAGAGAAATGTGATGTCATGAGACCCAATCCAAAGTGTCCATCTCTCCCCTTTCTCTCTTGCTGTTTTTATGCCTGCAGTTGCCTCTGATGTACCTGCATGATGACACCTCTCTTATTTCCTTTAAATCCCTTCTCAAAACCTACTTTTTCTGTGAAGGCTTTGGCCCAAATTCCTGATCCCTGTACTACATTGCAGCTATGCTTAAGCAAGTATATATGATAATCACATATTCCACCCCAGTATTTCCTTCCATCCATTACTCTCCCCAGTGGCATCACTAGGATTTGTGTCACCTGGTGCGGGAGGCCTGCGCGTCACCCCATGTACCATCACTCCGCCCCCACTGGTTTTTTGGCTGTACCTTTTGTTAGAACACAGATATTTCAACGTGGTTTGTTTCATTGCATTCTGCATGAAATTGCACATTGATTGATATATAACATGATGGTATTATTCCTCCAAACTCTGATTTTAGTGATTTTAAAAACTTGTAGACACACACACACACACACACACACACACACCCCGTGTCAACTTACTAACAACTTATTGTAGCAGTTCTCAAACTTTTAGCACTGGGACCCACTTTTTAGAATGACAATCTGTCCAGGACCCATTGGAAGTGATGTCATGGCCAGAAGTGACATCATCACGCAAATTAAAATAAATAATTATAAATAATTAAATTAAAATTATTCTGAAGTAAGTCCCCCAGTGGTCAATGGGGCTTACTCTCAGGAACATGTGGGTAGAATTGCAGCCTGTGAGCCCAATCCTATGCATGTCTAGTCTGAAGTAAGTCCTATAGTGGTCAATGGAGCTTACTCTGAGGCCTGCCTGCAATCATCCCCCCCCCCCCAAAAAAAAGAATCAGTGAGATCTTCAGCCCTCTCCAGTGCCCAGTTAAAGTTCTTCTATTTCAGGCATATCATGATAAAGACCCTCCTGGCTTTGCAAGTGCAGAATAGAAAACTTTCCCCTTATCAGTTGAAGCCTGAGGGAGGAGAGGCTGCCTTCTGGAGCATTTGTTGCACTCCAGCTCCATTGGATCGGGACCCTTCTGGTGGCCTCACATTCCCCTTTGCCTGGCCTGATCAAAAGGCAAGGCACGTCTTCCTACTCACGAGTAAATGTGAGCATGTGGCTGAGTTTGCTTTCCATAGAGCTCAATAGACTGCAAGAGGGAGGGAGGGACTTCCTTCTCAGGTGTTTTGGGGGCTGCACTCATTGGATCGGGACCATTCTGGTGTCATTGGATTCCTCTCCCGACAGACTATGGCAGGGGTCGGCAACCTTAAACACTCAAAGAGCCACTTGGACCCATTTTTCAGAGGAAAAAAAACCTCAGGAGCCACAAAACCCTTTTGACATCTAAAATGAAGATAATACTGCATATATAGTTGTTTTTTTTCACCTTTATGCTCTTATAGGTCCCATTTTTATAATGTAGCCCCCTCTTGTAGCTTTTAGTTAGTTTTGTCATACATTCTTGTCCTGTGTTTTCAGGCGGCTGGTCCTCTATGGTGTTTTGCCTGATTCCAAGGCCATTCTCTGCCTGGAGAATTATGCCCACTTTAAGCAAATTAGCTCCCCTTCTTTCCCCCAACAAATGACCCTGGTTCTGCCCTGCAGTCCTGCTGGACCCCACCTCCAGGGTAGCTCGCCTGTTCAACCTGCAGAGATCCTCTCTCCTGCCAGCAGCCTCCCACCACTACAGCAGACCCTGGGTCCTCAGCAGGTCTTGGGCACAGCAGCCACACACCAAACTCCAGTGTCCCCAGCAGTCCATTAGTCACAAATTTAGTCAGAGAGCATCCAGGGCAGAGTCCAAAGTCAATAAGCCAAGTCACAGTCCAAGATCAGATTCCAAAGTAAGTCAGTCAAATCAGTCAGAGTATCCAAGTCTAAGTCAAGCCGCTAGCCTAGTCTCCTCCCTCCAACCTGCACTCCTTCTACAACCCACACCCCCTTCCTCAGGTACTCCTTATATCCTTGAGGGCCCTATTGCCTTCAAGTGGCTGCAGCTGTGCAGCACACTCTGCTGGATGCCCAGGCCTTAGCCTTAAAGGGGCCACTGCTGACACCACATCTACCTCCTCACCAGATCTTCTAAGATTCCAATACATATGGCAGTTATGACATCTGCTTATCTTACATGGATACTAAAGAACTCCCCTCACCTTCCAGAGGCACCCTGCTGGAAGGAAAAAAGGACACAGACTCCAGAGGTAGGGAAGAGAAGAAGCCAGAGCTGGGGGGTGGGAAGGTGGGGGGGGGAACCACAGGCCAGCTTCTGCCCTGCCTGCCGGCCCACCCTCCCTCACTCAGGCTGCAACCCTCTCCACACTATCCTGGGAGTAAGCCCCATTGGCTACAATGGGACTTCTGAGCAGACAAGTTGGTTGGAGCTCTCAGGCTGCAGTCCTCTCCACACTTTCCTGGGAGGAAGCCTCACTGACTACTTGTGAGTAGACCTGCATAGGAGGGGGCTTAGGCTGCAGCCCTCCACACCTTCCTGGGAGGAAGCCCCACTGACTACAGTGGGGCTTACTTGTGAGTAAACCTGCACAGGAGGAGGCTGAGGATACAGCCCTCTACACCTTCCTGGGAGTAGCCCAGGGACTACAGCGGGGCTTACTCTGGAACAGACCTGCGTGGGCTCCCACTCACCTGTCCTTGCGCTTGACCTTGAGCAGGCTTCAAGGCTGCCATCCCAGGCACCCTTTCCTGGGAGTAAGCTTCATCCTCTGTAATGGGGCTTACAACTGAGTAGACACACATAGGAGCAGGCTCCACGGCTGCAATCCCAGGCACCCTTTCCTGGGAGCAAGCTTCATCCACTGTAATGGGGCTTACAACTGAGTAGACACACAGGATGTCTCCTCTGCTGTGGAGGAAAAGCCTTTCCTTTCCTTGCACTGAGTGGGGACCTGCTCAGGGAAAGGTGGGCTGCAAGGGCTCACAATGGCTGAGGAGGAGGGCGGCTCAGGATTGGCTGGTGGTCAGCCAGTGAAGGGCCCTGAGCCATTTCAACAGAAAAAGCCAGGAGCCTGCTGGATGCTGATTGGCTGAGCCTGCTGGAGAGTTGGGGAAGGGAAAAACAGGGAGCTTAAGCCTGCAGAGCGGGCAAAATTGAAAAGGGAAACCAATGTGGGGCAGGTGGGGGTGAAGGGAGAGGAGGGCAGTGAGCTCAGGGGGCGGAGGAAAGCAGCCTGCACTCCCAACACAGGTGCCTCCTGTCACACTCTTTGCCACTTTCACCTGGAGGAGCCGAAGCAGATAGCTGAAAGAGCCACATGTTGCCGACCCCTGGACTATGGCAAGTACGCCTACTTGCAAGTAAACGTGCAATAAGGCTCACTTTCACTTTCCATAGGGATCCATGCATTTTTTTCCTTCTGGTTTTTTGGCCATAACTTTTGAACGAAAGGAGCAATTTCAATTCTGTTTTTTTGCATTGCATTCTGCTGGACATTCCACATCCAACATTCCACATTAGGGTAGCTCCTAACGCCGTGATGTTAGCATGTCCTCCCACCTGGGTGCGTCACCCCCCCATCACCCAGTGCAGCCCGCACCCTCCTAACCCCCCTAGCGACTCCAGTGACTCTTCCTTTCCTCTGTTGTCTCCCTTGTGTCTCTTTTACAGCCCAATCCTATTGGGCTATCTGCTGGCAGAACAAGTGTTCCACCAGTACTGACTGCCTTACAGAAGTTATAAAAACCACTCTGGTAGTGTTTGGAGGCATGTGCTGCTGGAGTAGCAGAGAGAAGGCTGGTGGATCACCCTAGACCAATCAAGGCAGGTAAGTTGGTGAGGGAGGAGGAATGGGGGCAAAGGAAGGTAGAAAAAGGCAGTTACAGGGTGGGGGATGGCAGAAGAGGAAAGTGATGGAATTGGAGTGGGCAGATTGGATCCAGGAAGGGGGTGGGTTTGGCGGCAGCAGAGGCTACTAAATCGTAACCCTCTTCCTGGACCAAATCCTGCAGTGCAGGTCCACCCATATCAGCAAATTTGCTACTGCATGTCTGAGTGGATCTCTCTGCACTGCAGCGTTTTACCCCATACATCTGCAGCCGCCTCCCCAGGATGCCACTGTGGCATCACTGCATCAGCAGGGTGGGGGCAAAGATTAGGACTGGGCTCTTATATTGTTAGCCTTTGGGACAGCTGGGTTTTTTCACTCTATGATATAGTATGTCAGTGATACTATATACAGGTTGAGTCTCCCAGGACTCATGTGAATGGCAAAAAATGCACTATAGCAGTCAATTTAAAAAACCAAGTTCCTTTGCTCTGGTGATTTAAAAACAGCCTTGCTGACCTTTGTAATGTAAGAAAGAGTCATTAAGTACACAATCCTTCAATCAGTCTCTCTCAAGGTGCTTAGAAAGGCTTTATTTCTCCCCTCCACCAATGCAAATTATCTTTCTTTCACATGCTGAGGGGGAAGGGAGGGGTCTTGGGCTGAAACTGCCTGAAGAAAGAATGGTTGATGGATTGTCCGCTGGCTACCCTCTCCTTCCCCCCCTTCTCATTGTTAAATGACTGTTTTCCTTTAATTTAAAGGGCACTTCTCATTGCATTGAGAGAGAAAAATTTATGGATGACTAGTTTATACCTGTAATGGCTTGCATGACTGTCTCTCTCTACAACAGTAAGAAAAGCGGTTTTTTTTAAACTGTGATTTTAAAGGGATGCATTTTTCCCCTTCTCCAAGGATCAGCACATTTCTTCTCATTTGCAGGGGCCATTTGTGTTGAGTCAAATCCGTGTATAAAAAATCCGTGTATAACAAGGCTGGATCTGTAATCATAACCTGTTGAGAAGTCCCCCAGCTCATTCCTTATTGAAGAGGAGTGAGAGAGGCAAGAGTATTGTTAGCCTCAAATAGGATTTATGCCAGGGAACATTATGCAGGGGAACATTCCTGGAACATTGTGTCTGATGTAAATTAATTAACACTGAGCTGAAATTGAACATGCGTTTCACAAACACTTATGCACACACCCTGAGAAAAGTGTCCCTTTTTACAGATTTAACAAATTAGAATATATTTGTTCAATATCTGTACTGTATTTTTTCTCTTTAGTTTTTTGGGGAAAGGGCTACATTCTGTAAAAAAAACAAAAAACAACCCACTAAAATACTGAATTTAAAAAATAGGCACAGGAAAGAGCCCTACTTCTGGTCATCTTTCACTGCATTCCCCCAAAATGGGCAGGAGACATGAGGACAGTTGCATTTTCTTAGTAAAAAATGGCCACAAACCTAGTCTGAGCAAGCGTGGGAGGAGGATACAAAAGGCTCTGGAAGTCAGTGATTGGGCAGTGGTGTCATGAGGATGTTCCATAAAAACCGAATGATCACTGTCTAGAGAAAAAGACTGGTGCAATGGTTTCCAAACCTTTCAGCATTGGGACCCACTTTTTAAAACAGCACTCTGTCAGGATCCATCTAGCTTTACAAGACTGAAAAAACAGCTTCATGTTACCAGCTGCTCAAGCCTCTGTTTTCTTCCTTCTTACCATAGTGAAGGGACCACTTTCTGGAGCATTTGTTCTCCATGTTCATTGAATTGGGCCCACTGTGGTGGCCTTGCATTCCCCTTTGCCTGGCCTTCAATAGGAGCTGAGGCACAGTTGCCTACTCACGAACAAACACGGACGTGTGGCTGCATTTCGCTTTCCATTGGGCTCAATTCATTTTCCTTGTCAGTTTTGGGGGGGTGGGGCTTCCTTCTCGAGTGTTTTTGGGGCCTGCTTTCATTGGATCAGGACCATTCTGGTGATGTTGCTTTCCTCTCAGTCTGCCCTTCTAAGTGGACTGAGACATGCTCACCTACTCACAAGTAAACAAGCGAAGCAGTTCTTATTTCCATAAGGCTTGGTACATTTTCTTGGTCAGCTATCAGCTTGTCAGTTTCACAACTCACCAGTGATCAGGTTATAACCCACCAGTGGGTCCCGACCCACAGTTTGGGATCCTCTGCACTAGTGTGTAAGCACTCTGAGTTTTCCAGGGAATAGAAACTAGCATTTACTAGGGACACTTTCAGCATCCCTAATTTTGTTTATCAATACCTAAGAAGGACTCCCATGAAGATGCAGACCAAAACCATGACCTAGCACAGCACCTGCCTTAAGAGTTGCCCATGATTTTTTGCACTGTTTCTGTGTCTTTGTCTTTCATGGCAACACCGTAATGTGAAATTCAGTCAATGACTCCTTTCCTGTGTTGTGAAAAAGCATTATGTGCTACACCTGTGTTCTTATACAACAGCAAAAGGCACAGAAGCTCTGCCAGTAGTGGTACTGGTGGTGGTGGTGGTAGTCATGGTAGTAGACTTTGGGCCATAGTGCTATAGTAATTTATTAAGACAGCCAAGTCAGTTAAGTCTGATAATAATTGTGTCAAACTTGGTCAAGGTCTCCTGGTGAATTCACAAGCATCGTGTTGAGGGGATACCTTCTCCTGTAACTTGTCACCAACATCTAGTAGTCAAGGCTCCATTCCACCCATTCTGACAAAAAGCCACCAATGTATTTGTTATCCATGAATCGCAAGTACAGGTGTGCCCCTATATCTGCAGGGTTTCCTTCCGGAACCCCCAACGGTTAAATGAAATTGCAGATACGAACAAATGACCCCTCTCTTGAGCCCTCCTTGCTTCCAGAAGATCTTCTGAACCCAGCAGAGATTGCAGACGTCTGTGGCCTCTGCTGGACTCAAGAGTCAAAAAAAATATGTGAGTATTTAGAGTCACATGAGAATTTAGTATTTACGTAGAGTATTTAGAGTAAAAAATACGTGACATCCTTTTTTTCAAAAAACTGGAAGTGACGTTTTTACTGCCTTATAAGACATTAGGAGGCCTGGAGTCACGTTTTTTTTTTACTCTAAGACTTATTCTTAGCCCGGCAGAGGCTGCTAACGGACATACACAGCCTCCACTGGGCTTGGAAGACCTCCAGAGTTCAGAGCAGAGTTCTCCTCTCCTCTGGTGGGGGCATGCGTGGGGGCATGCAGAGGGCCCTGCAAACCTGTTCCACGGATAAGTATCTGTCGATATGGGGGTCCCCCCCATCAAGCAATTGATGTGCAGATGTGCCCAGTGGCTCAGCAAACTGTGTAGACTGAAGCCGGCTTCTCTTCATTCACAACAGTGTTTGCCTGAGAGCTGCTCACACCAATGATTAGTCTGTTTTTAAGCTGCTTGGCTCTGCTTGGAGCAATTACCGAACAGCGTCGGAAAGCAGAAGCTTTGGGCCTTGAGATTCTGAGGATATGAGCCAAAAAGAAAACAATCCTCGCTCCCCCCCCCCAAAAAAAAGAGGGATGCCAATGCTGTCATCCTTTATCTCTCGCACTGAGTAAGGCCCTGGCAGGGTTCCGCAAGCAGATATCAACAGAAAGTTTAGTGTGTTGGGAGAAACACTTGCCAGATTCAGTTTTGGCAGTTGCGCAAGAACATTTGTAGTGCCTGTGTACTTGGAACACCTCATGTATTAGCTGCACTTTATTAGGCAGGAAGGCACGTGCCAAAACAAGAGGTGATGGTTGTACTGGAGTCAGGGTCTACATTCAGTTTATTATCAGCAGCTTATCAGTGGAGAATTTGGGTCTTTACAACATTAAATGGGAGTCAGATGTCCTTCACTTGAGAGAGCCATTTCTAATATTAAGAACATAAGAACAGCCCCACTGGATCAGGCCCTAAGCCCATCTAGTCCAGCTTCCTGTATCTCACAGCGGCCCACCAAATGCCCCAGGGAGCACACCTGATAACAAGAGACATGCATCCTGGTGCCCTCCCCTGCATCTGGCATTCTGACATAGCCCATTTCTAAAACCAGGCCAGACGCCATCACCACATCTTGTGGCAAGGAGTTCCACAGACTGACCCATTTCTAAAATATTGGAAGAATGGCTGCATTCATGCACCTCCATGTGCCTTTAAAAATTTGTATGCAGGACAGGATTAACTATAATGGCATGCATGTCATAGATTAGGGCTGTAGGCATTGTGCAGTAGCAAGGTGCTGGTAAGGTGAATTTTTTTGGTCCTGATCATTGTATGGTTTAAATATAAGAACTTAAAGTGAACCGGGGGCGGAAAATCTCACTGATTTTTTTTTTTTGGGGGGGGGGGTTGTTATTGCAGGTAGGCCACTTGGTGGAACAGGGCTGGCTTCCCCTTATTTAATTATTTGTTTTTCTTTAATTTAATTATTTATAATTATTTATTTTAGTTTGCTTGATGATATCACTTGCAGCCAGGACATCACTTGAAAAATTAATTAGTTTCATATTAATTCATGTCATATGGGGTGACAAAAATTTAGGGGCCCCGTGTGTCAAATGACCTAGCTATGCCACTGCCATTATGTAACTTGATTGGAACATTCTTCTTGATCCCCGTACTAGTTTCCTTCACAGTTCCTCACAGGTATAGACATGGTGCTGTTTATCATGAAGAAGGTGAAGTTCTCACCTGCAAAGAAACTTAAAAGGATGGTGGCTTTCTCATCCGAACAGACCTGCCTTGTCATTCTTTGCAAGTGTCAGGGGAGAGGATCAGCAGGGCAGAAAAAATGATCTGCATGATTTCTGACCAAGGAAAGGGCAACGACATTGATGCCCAGCATTAAAATGTGTAGAAAGTTAGGGTTGAGTTTAGCAATGTTTTCATTCAGGCAACACATGATTGAAGTAATTCTGCAGGATGCAATCCACTTGGAATTGTGCAACCACCATTGAAAAAGATGGGAGACTATATCTGGTATGCTGTGACAAAAGTTTCATTCATTGAGGGCCCAATCCTTTTCAGTGCCTGCTGGCTTACCGCCAGTGTAGTGATGGTGCTAGCCCAACTGGTCTAGCACCGTTGGAACACCAGAGCTCCACTGCTTGGTGGTTGCATGGTCAAGATGTGGTCAGATTGGTCAAGATGTGCCAGGGAGAAGGGAGTGGGGCGGGAGGGTGGTGGAACCAGTGGAGCTTTGCTCCACCAAATCTGAGCCTCTTAATTGGGCTGTCCACCCGACAAGGAGGCTCTGAATTCTACGCCAACCCTTGGGTTGGCGTAGAATTAAGTAGCCCCATTGTGGGGCTACTTGCTTGACCTGGGGGGAGGGGATGAAAATCTCCTGCCAAGGAGGTGGCGGCATCTGCCTATGATTAACTGGATGCTTCGGCAGCCATTTTTGGCACTGCTGGGCAGCTCAGGATTGGCTGTGAGTTAGTGCCTGTGAAAGAGAAGTAGAAGCTGAGTTGTTCCCTTAATGAAGTGACACTGTATTCATCTTGGAGATACCAGTGTATCTCCAAGTATATTCCTCTAGCTGTATTTGTGGAATGTCTCAGTCTCATTAGCTTCATGAACTTATTCTGAACTGAGCATCACTTTGGAATGCTTGTAAAGTATACAAAAACTTTGTTAACTGATTTCCTGTTTTGGCTCTATAAGCATGGAGCTTTTCCCCCTCTATGAGAGTAACAGCCTGATTCTATTCTGGACTGTGTGTGTTCTTGAGATAATATGTTTATTAATAATGGAAAAGATTCCAGATGGGGTGGGGGAAAAGCCAGCAAGACAGTAAAGAGCGCTTTGAGGCCTTAAGAACTCTATGACTATCTAGGCCAGGAGTGTCAAACATAAGGCCCAGGAGGCAGATGCAGCCCGTGGAAGCTCTTCATCTGTCCTCGGACGCACCACCACCATTTAGCTGCTCTCAGCTGCTGAACTGTGCTGAGGTGTCACTAGTGAAAGGGCAGCCTGAATGAAAATTGGGCTCTCCCGCACCTTGAAAATGTGATCAAGATTTGCATATTTTCTCTTCTGTCATTTGTAGCTAATGAGTTCCTGAGGAAAAAAGTGCTTATTTCTGTTCATGACCTGCTTCATGACATCACTTCTTGGCCCTCACTGGGCATTATGAATGCTATTCGGTCCGCTATATGAAATGAGTTTGACACTCCTGATCATTACAGGAGGGGTTGTTGCCGCTGACTGCTCCAAACATCTCCTAAGTCATATTTATTAACTACCAGTATTTCCCCATTCCTCCTCCTGTTCATTGGTTACTGTTTGCAAGGGTCAGGTTGGGGAGTGGATGTTTAGCTTCATTGGTTATGTCCCCTGCTACATTTAGATTGGTTTTATCTGTCTTACTTTAGCAACAGTAAGTAATTATACTTTATAATTATACAAGGCTACCAGCACTCTGAGGCTGCAATCCTAACCACACTTACCGGAGAGTAAGCCCCATTGAACACAATAGGACTTACTTCTGAGTAGACTTAGCTAGAATTGTGCCTTTTGTCTTACAATAGCAGCCAACAGAGTACCCCCCCCCCAAAAGGAGGCAGGAGGAAAAAGGGGAAAGGCTAAAAAGGAATGGGGATTTTTATTTTTAATCAATTTTTGGAGACAAAGCCATCAAGAGTGGCTTTTTTTCTTTTTTGAAGGGGGAGGAAAAAGAGAGAGGTGAGGATCCTTGGTTAACCTGACACAGACCCCAAGCCTATGTAGGTCTACTCAGAAGTAAGCCCCATTTGACTCAATGGGGCTTACTCCCAGGAAAGTGTGGAAAGGATTGCAGCCACACAGAGCAAGATTACATTTCACCCCAAAGTAGATGGGGGCTGCTCACACACACACACCCAACATGCAGATGCCACCCCTGTTCCCCCCAGGCAAGACGGAGGGATGCAGGCTGGGGCATTTGGACACCCCCCCCCCACTAGGAGCAGGCTGGCTGCTTCCTTCCCAAGCAGAGGAAAGCGCTGCACTGCCTGTACTTACTTTGAAGCCTGCCAGTAGCGCGCCCTGTGCTGATGAGATGCAGCACCTCTGCACTCTTCTCTCCTCCGGCCTTGACCAATCCCAGGATGCCCAAGGCGAGGGGCACACTGGGAAATGTAGTCCTTGGGGCGAGGTTGCACATGAAGAGAGCTCCATGATGAGATGCAGCACATCTGCCTGCCCAGCCAGCCTTCTCTCCCACCTCCCCCCACCATGTTTCACATGCCCTCCCAGCCTCACGCTGTCCCACCCACCTCGTTCACAGCTGCAGAAAGCAGCAATTCAGGAGGCAGCACGTGCAGCAGAGCAGCCTCTCTCCCTGAGATGTCTGGCGACGCCCCTGGATGCTAGCCACGTCTCACTAGGGAGGCAGGACGCACAGATTGAATTCCTCAGCATTTTGGCCTTATTAATTTCACTTCATTATCATCATGATGCAAGGCCGACTCAACATTGATTCCCTGTTGTCCACAGTTAAGAGTTTTCTTTTGGATTTGCATATATCAAAGAAATCTGAACGTTAGAACCAGATTCAATTCCAGTCTTCATCCATCATGGTACCTCGCAGATCTCTTCCCCATCTTCTCCAAAATCACTTACCTAATTTTGGTAATTGCTTACCACGTACCAAGTACATCTTTAACATAAGGAAGAAAGCTTGCCAATCAGTCCTTTGCTATTTCCAGCTCTGATTAATAGATGAAAATCTGCTGTTTGTGTAGAATTTTATACATTTGAATAAGAGCACACACGAGGTGTCTTATATGATACTGTTTTTAAAAATGGGTGGTCTTATACCATCCATTTTAACTACCATTTCCTCACAAGAAATAAGCTAGCCATCCTCCATAAAATAGTCGACAGTACACAAATCATACCTATAAATTTGGTATGTTTTATTTCTACTAATTGGAAGCATGGTGGCTGCATGGTTAAAGACACTGGACTGTTGGCTGGAAGGTCGGCAGCCCAGAAGTTCGAGACCCTGGTGCTGTGGACCTAGCAGTTCGAAAGCCTAGCAGTTAACCTAGCAGTTCGAAAGCATGTAAATGCAAGTAGATAAATATGTATTTATAAATACCACTTTGGTGGGAAGGTAGCATCATTTCGTGTGCTTTGGCATTTAGTCATGCCGGCCGCATGTCCACGGAAGATGTCTTCAGACAACGCTGGCTCCCTCAGCTTGGAAATGGAGATGAGTACTGCTCTCTACAGTCGGGCACGACTGTGCAGGGGAAACCTTTACCTACCTATTTCTACTATTTGTCAGTTAATTCTTTCTGGAGCGAGATTCATATCTGGTGGTTCGGATCAGGAAAATATATCAGACATGTGGCAAATGGATAGGTTGCAAGGTAACCAGATCTGGCTTCCAAATTCCCACATTTACAAAAGATTTCTATGTTGTTCACATTTTTGTGTCATAAGCTGCCGTTTTTGTTGGATTTCTGCAGTGTGCCCGGCAGGTCATCTTTTGGTTTCAGCCTTTTCATGTTCTCCGTCTTTCTCCTTGCTTTATCTTTTCCCTCAGATGAGTAACAAAAGATCTAACAGCTTCCGCCAGGCCATTTTGCAAGGGAACCGAAGGCTGTGCAACAAGGCATTGCTCGAAGAGACAGGACTGAGCCTTTCCCAGCGGTTGATTCGGCATGTTGCCTATGAAACGTTACCCCGTGAGATAGATCGAAAATGGTACTACGATAGTTACACCTGCTGCCCTCCACCCTGGTTCATGATTGCCATCACCATTGTAGAGGCAAGTATCAGCACATATGACGTGATTCATTGAAGTATGTTTGCCTGTCTATCGGGACTCACTTTTCCTGTGGAGGATCTGGTGCACAACCAAGGAATGTTCTGGGATGCTCATATTCATTAAGCTGGCTACAACTTTCCCTTGAAGACAGAGATCTGACCACTGTCATTCATACCGTGGTAACCTCACAGTTAGAACACTGTGTAACGCTGCCCCTTGGTGGTGGTCTAGAAGCTTTGGCTTGTGCAGACTTCTGCTGGCAGAATGGATGAGCAGGCCATTTGAGATCAATTTTGGATCTGTTATTGAGGAATTGGAGTCTCTGCTTGTGGGTTTCCAACCCAATCTTAAGTGCTGGTTATAATTTTCTGAACTGTGAATGGCCTGATCCAACATATGCAGAAATGTCTTCTCTACCTTAGTATCTTTGATGAAAGCTTTGCTTAATGTATCCTTCCCTTTCAAAGGGAAGGTCAAGAAATGCTCTGTGGTGGAACTCCTGTTTTCAAACATTCCTTCACAAAGGAGTCCTAGTAGAGTCTCATTGCTCATAAAGTTGTTTTGTCTTTACTCTGGATAGAACTAATACTATAAGAGATATGGAGCTTTTTGCCTTAGGCTCCTCTTCTTGGTAGTGTCTAGTACAGGGTGTCAAACATAAGGCCCGCAGGCCAAATGTACTCCCTAGAAGCAATTTCTCTGCTCCCGTTATAATTGTGTTCTCTCATATCTTGAAAATATGAGCAGGATTTGCATATTTTCTCTTCTATCATTTGCAACTAATGAGTTACTAGGTGAGAACAAAGTGCTTATTTCTGGCCATCGTCTGCCTAATGATGTCACTTCTGGCCCTCAGCAGGCACCATGAATGCTAGCTTCGACCCTCTGTATGAAAGAAGTTTGATATCCCTGGTCTATTACAGTTCTATGCACAAGTTTCCGCACTCTTGCTGCTGACAGCTAATACTATGAGGCAGAAGCAGACGAATGCATAGCAACAATGATGTCATGTCACAGGTTGTGTGCCGTGTGAGGCGTTACCAGGGAGAACGGAAAAAGCAACATCCAATTTTGGTTTATTTTACTATATTATGTACCACAGTGTAGGGGGAGGGTGTAGAAAGGCAATTAGCAGGTTTTATAAATAAAATATAAATGAGCAGGTGTCTTTGGTTTGGGATGCAAAGCTTTTTTTCTGAGCAACTTGAGATGTTGGGGGTCACGGTGGTGGCTGCTTTGTGCAGGTGATGTTAAAGAGTGCCTCTGAGCCTCTTGCACACAGTTTGTGTCACGTATGGATGTTGTTAATGTAGGCTAGAAATGGGAAGTGAGACAATTTTGAAATGTGGATGTATCTTCTCACCAGGGTTGTTTATACCCTTGCCTTACAAACCGATTTAAACAAGAATAGATCTAAGCCTCCTGTGTGAAAACACCTAATGCAGATCCAGGAAATGTTAGTGCTAACAAAATCCTATTGAGAACTAAGGAATGATATGGATGAGACTGAACTGCATTTTAATCTGAACAACATTTCAGTAGGACTTACAGTGCAGTTTTAGGCATACCTACTCAGAGATAAGTTCCATTGTGTTCAGTTGGCCTTACTCGCAGGAAAGTGTTACAGGGTTGCAGCCTTGGACTGCTTTCCTAAGCGCATTTACCTGGGAGTGAGAGCTATGCCTTTTAAGTCTCTTTAAAGGTATGTTGATTCACATGTATTTTTCCATCTCAAATAGACGAATGGATTATCGTACTTAGCTATGGAATCTCTTTGCTTTCCTAGGTTGCCTTCTTTCTTTACAATGGAGTGGTACTAGACAGGTTTGTGCTGCAAGTCACCCACCCCTTATATTTGAAGAACTCATTGTTATATCATCCTCAGCTCCGTGCCCAAGCCTGGAGATACCTCACCTACATATTCATGCATGCAGGGTAAGTGTTGAAGAATTTACTATATTCCTCCATTTTGCTTGATATCATTTGGAAGGGACAAAGGAGAGGTCCTGTGTAAAGAACCAGGTTCTCTAAAAGAGAACCTGTTCAAGCTAGAGATAATTAAATTCACTTTTCCAGTTATGGATATGGTCTGAAATGTGAGAAATGAGGCCCTGTTTATGCTGTGCACCTATTTTGAACAAGATGCCTTCTCAGAGATTCCTATCAGAACAATGGTTTGGGTCATTCTTGACTTCTCAGTAATGACTATCCTTTTCTAACCAATCTACAAGAAATACAGCTTTGACATGCTTTCTAAGGCAACAATCCTGTGCACATTTTCCTGGGAGTAGACCCAATTGAACACAGTGAGACTTCTTTCTGAGTAGACTGCTATAGGACTGGGCTATAAGAGCTATAAGATTTATTTGGGATGAAAAGGATTGGCTTTGTTCCTATGGATTTGTCGGAGGCCCCTGCCCCGCACCCCATCCTAAGGAGGCAATTCTGAATCCTCAAGTTATGAAAAGTACGTATCTGCACAAGCAAGGCAGGAGGCTTATGGTAAAGTCAGTTGATTTAATGGAATAATGCCAAACGTGCTGGGCTACAGCAGAAATATACAGGTTGCTTCACCTTTGCCAAAATGTCCCCAGCGCCGCCTCTGATGAGGCCTGGCTGGCCTGATTGATTCAGTAGGGAGTGCATTGCTTTGTCCCCATGACTGCTAGCCTCTGCTGTTGCATTCATTTGGGGGGAATTCCTAGGAATCCGGAGCTCCCCCCACACATCTGTGAGGGGACGTTTCCAAAGTGCCCTCCTGGCTGGATTTAGCCTTGTTGGTGGCAGAGATTACTATCATTTTATTCCAGAGTGAATTGGGGGGGGGGAGAAGGAGGTGCAAGGTGCAGGTCCCCTCCCCTCAACCATCACACTCACAAAATTCTAACTGTTGGCTTTGACAAGTATCTTGGTACCTTTAGCTTGATGTGTTGCTTGAAAAATGTGCTGAACCTTTTAATTATCACATTTCTTTCACATCCTTGGCTTGTTTCCAAGGGAAACTCTGGGGAAAGATAGAGTATCCGGTGCCTCACATTTGTAAATATTAGAGACTTAGCTGGTGTAGTCTTATTACTTTTTGCTGTGGATTCTAAATCTTTTGAACATTCAAACCATCCTAACCCCACACACATTTCCCACTGGAGAAGCAGTCTTTGCTGTAGTTTTGGTGGTTGAATACTTACCATGCTTAGATAGCCAAGTGATCATTTATGGCCAACTTATCAACATTGGGTTATTTTCACATTCGGAGAATAAAATAAATCTTGGGAACAGTAATAACCCTATTTCTTTTTTCAATACTGTGACCATTACCCCTCTCTGTCTTTTAATTTTCCAAAGGGGAAAACTATTACAAAGGTGGTGACGTCTGTTGCTGTCACACTTCCTGCTGTGACTTTAAAATGTTAATTTGAAGCTCTTAATTTACTGTGCTCATCTGCTTTTTTATGGCCAAGAGTGACAACCAGAAGGGAAGGCAGTTGTTAAGGGTTGCTGGCTGAACTTTCTGTGGGTTTCCCCAAAATGTGCTGTTTGTGGGTCTCAGGCTAGAGAAGACTTGTATAAGAAACAAAAGCTGTAAATTTTAGCCTTCTGCTTTAAAGCAGAGCAGACGTTAATTATCTGGGGGGCCCACCCATTTGTATTGCTGCCATAACTAATGACTTGCATTGATTCTAGGCCCCATTTGTTTGGTTGCAGAGAAGGTGAAACCTTGATAAATCAATTATATTGTCATCTAAAGAATGACACATTCAGAGCATGAGAAAGCTAATTATGTTTTATGGGTGCTTATTTACTATGGTTCTCTGATGCTCTTGGCTGCAGTCAAAGTTGGACTGAATGGAAAGCTTCTTGAGTCATTTTAAAGAACAGGCATGCATCAACCCTACTGTGGAATAAAACCTCTAAAGGTCCCCCCACTGAAATAAATCATTGCTCTGCAAGAGACAGTGTTTCAAAGAGAGTTAAATTGGTTGTTAGAAAAGGTTGGGCACCTTCCCATGACTTTGCCTGTGCGCTAGCCTGCATCTAGCTCTGTTTTCTTCAGTACTATATATAATAAGAAAAAGTAGACATTTACATTGTTTTTCAAATTGATTTGTTCCATTTGATTCTAAGTCCAAACAAATATGTATAAAGTTATTCATTCATTTTTGTTGATGTGATTATCAGTGCTATTTGTATGCTGGTGAAAGGTGGTGGTACAAACATTGGTTTGGTTGTAGCTATTTCCATTCGTGGCAGGAAATAAAAATTATATGAAGAAATTTGGGTCCAGAATCAAATAATGATTCCTGAATAACTGAGTTGAAGGGAAGGGGTGTGACTGGGCATATTTGGACACAGCCACATCTTTTCTACAAGAACATAGTTTTTTTCATGTCCAAAGCTTCTTGTCTGGTTTTAAGCATTCCTGGTGAAAAATAGTCCAGAGCATCACCAACTAAATTTTCTACAACCTATTTATTTATTTTGAAAGGATACATCCCACCTCTTAGCAAATAACTTCAGTGTGTTTTTCAAAAACAAAAAAGAACACAGCGAAAGGCCAGTGAATTCCTGGGAGAGTTGTACTAGGGTCTTCTGGTACCTGGCCCATGTCCTTAACCACCGTGCTCACAACTAACTTTGCTAATCAGCATCCTTTACAGACAGGATTCATAAACTCAAATCAGCACCTTTCTTTTCTTTTCTTTGAAGTAGCATTTTAAAAACTTGAAGGTCATGTAGAATTCAGCAGGTACTTCTATGGAAAAGTGTGTTCATATGAAAGAGGATTAATTTACTTTACCTAGGCATTAAGATGTTATAGCTGCTTCTGGTTCCACGCACAAAGCCTCTGCGCTAGTAACTAAAGAAAGTTGCTTGTGGTCCCACACACCTGATGACTGCTGTTTCTTTTTGGCTTAGGATAGAGCACCTTGCGCTCAATGTTGTTCTTCAGCTCCTCGTTGGAGTCCCTCTTGAAATGGTGCATGGTGCAGCAAGGATTGGGTTTGTTTACATTGCTGGAGTTGTAGCAGGTAAGTTGATCAACAAGAAACTATACAGGTGGAGCCTATTTATTCGTGTGAGTTCCGTTCCATGACCTGGAGCAATTAAGAAAAAACGAGTTGTGCTAAATTCCATAGAGTTACTCAAATACGCTGCAACCTGACACTTGGGGCTGGAAGGAAACTAAGGCAGCTGTTATCAATCCTCTCCCCTCTGCTTCTTCACCTCCCCCTCTGTATTCAGCCCTCCCGTTGCCAGCTTTCCCCACTTCTTTCACAGGTGGGATGCTAAGCTTTTAAGAGTCTAGTCCTATGCGTTTCTACTCAGAAGTAAGCCCCATTGTAGTCAATGGAGCTTACTCCCAGGAATGTGTGGATTGGATTGTAGCCTGAGAGCCTAGTCCTATGCTTGCCTACTCAGAAGTAAGCCCCATTCTAGTCAATGGGGCTTACTCCCAGGAAAGTGTGGATCAGATTGTAGCCTAAATCTCATGCTTTGGCTTGCCAGGAAGACTTGCTTGCTGGGCTGTTTTGTTTCCGTAGGCTACAGCATGGAGAGCCTGCACCATATCAGTCTGAGGGAGGGAATTGGGAAACATTTCCTGGGTTTTTTAAGCAATGCCCTTTGTTGCTATGGACGTGCCCCTGTGTGTGTGTGTGTGTGTGTGTGTGTGTGTGTGTGTGTGTGTGTGTGTGTGTGTGTGTGTGTGTGTGTGTGAGTGAGTGAGTGAGAGAGAGAAAGAGAGAGAGCAAGTGCTCCACCTTGCTGCACGTGCTCTGGCTACAGAGGTTTTCTGCCCGCCTTCCCCTCTTCAGCCTCGACTGGCTCAGGGGCTCCAGGAGTCTTACTGTTCCTTTGAAAGGGGAACCTCTTCCATGGTTCCAGGGCTGTTTCCCTGCCTGTGCCAGTTGGAGCTTTGTTGCAGTGCCTGGAAACGGAGCAAGACGCCAGCGAAGGGCAAAGGAGGCAAAGGTGTGTTCAGCTTTCAGTCATCTCCCCCCCCCCCCACTGGATTCATGTTGAGACAAATCTTCAGATAAAAAATCTGTGGATAAATAGGTTGCACATGTATACTTGAGCGAATGGTGGCTTGTCTGTGTGATTGGGGTGCCTGTGAGAGAAGGTAGAGGTTTCTGAATTCAGTTTGATGTACGCTTGACATTTATCCCATTTCTGAAATAAGGTTTACATTTCCAGAATCCTCAGTCCTATGCCACTTTAAGGCTGAAATCCTATGTACACTATATATTCACTTTCCTGTGGGTAAGCCCTATTGAACCAATAGCATTGCACTATGCACTTTAGAAGGCAATCTTACAAGCGTAGTGAGAATTTCAGTAATTTAGAAAAAAAAAATGTGGAAGCAAAAGCCTCACAAGTCCAGGGTTTGTCCATATGGCTCTCCTTTTTGGTGGCTAGGACAAATTGAGTGTGTTCCAGCTCACGCTGGTCCCACATTGCCACATTCGATAGGGACTGTTCAATCCTCCAAGTGTGAGCCAAGAAAGGGTTTTCAGTTTGCTTTTTTTAAAGCTTTAAACAGCTTGGTTCCTGAGGCAGCCCTCTTTGGTAACAGATGTACTGCAGGAAAACAAATGTGTTCAAAAATCACTGTGATTTTCATGTACGTTCCTTTGCAAAGGACAAACAAAAAGAAAATCCCAGCTGTGCTATTCCCTTATTACTGGACATTTTATGCCATTAAAGGTTAAATGAATGAATTACTGATTTGATTGTGTACGTGGAACCTAAAAGGGGTCCCTGTTCCCAGCAGGGTGTTATGCTGTACACTCCAGCTCAGCTGTATAGTGAGGGCAGACAGATACTAGTATGACAATATATACAGAGCTCTGACAGGAGCACCCAGTATCAGAATTACAGCATTCATTAAAAGGTAAAAGGTAAAGGTTTCCCCCTCTCCGGCATTAAGCCTAGTTGTTTCCGAATCTGGGGACGGTGCTCATCTCCGTTTCTAAGCCAAAGAGTCGGCATTGTTTGTAGAGATTCTTACTGTTTTGTAATTATGACAAGCTTCGGTTTTAGGGCTTTGCTTTCCAGTTTTTCAGTCAGTATAGTTTTGAGTCTTACCACGCAGACTGTTGCCTAAGGGCCCATTCCTAACCCAACCCAGCGCTGGCACTGAGCCCTAGCACGGGGTGCCATAAATGTGCTGTAAACAGTGTAAAGCATCCTCAGGGTAGAGTGTGCCAGTGCCAGGCCTGGGCCAGTCAGGCGCCGGGCCCAGCACCAGTAGAAGGAGGATGTGCCGCTGCTGGGGGGGAGTGCAACTGTTGGGTGGCAGTGCAGACTCTGGGTGCGAGGGGGAGGGCGGGTCCGGGGGAGGAATCAGGGTGGGGGGAGTGGGACCAACAGAGCTCTGCTCTGTCGAATTCTGAACTCTGTGTCGGCAAAATAGCCAGTGCAGACTTGAGAAGTCCCATTGCGGTGCTTGGGGCTTTCCCTGGGGGGTGGGGACAGAAGTCACCTTCCCCCAAGCAGACCTCCGGCTGCTTCCCAGTGCTCGCTGGATACACAGTAGTTGCTTTGGTGTCATTGCTCCAGCAGGCACCAGGAAGCTCAGGTTTGAGCTGCCCCTCTCCTAAAAAGGTAGAAAGTACTTTGTGAGTTTTTTTTTAAACCACACTTTCAGTGTGGCTTTGCTTCTGCTTACTGTGGTATCAGTGTTGGTTATCCAAAAGTTACTGGTTAAGAAAGTTGGCAAGGAAATCTGCCAAAAACCACTGAATAAGTCATGTACTGCATTTGTTATTCTTGCTTCTGCAGTTTGGAGGTGAAGGAATTAGATCGAGATCTAATTAAAACAAGAGAGGAGAGCAAAAGGCAGCTAAAAAAAACCTAGTGTGGCTGACTGCTATTGACTAGCAATACTCCCCCTCCCCGCATAACTTTCATTTTGTTGTAATGATTAATAAAACCATTCTGTTTATGACATGTGCCTTTCTGAGCAGGAAGGGTAACTGATAAAGCTAGCTGATTGTGAGGATGGAGGGAACTGCTAGGGAACATCTCCATTTAAATACTTTTCAGCCTAGAGGATGATGATTTGATCCCCTGACTACCATAGCCAATGGGAGTATTGCAGTTGATCTCAGAGCCTAATCACCTTTCCTTATGGACATGGCTTTGCTTTAAAAATGTTACCCACGCCAGGTCATCAGTACGTTCACTTTGGTCCAGTCATTATACCGGAAGCGGTGTAGACCAGAGTCGTCTTATTATCTCTGCCTCTGCTGAGCTAAGGTTCTACTGTGGGTAACCTGTCGCTGCTGTATAACCCTTCCATATGTCACATTGATCCTATCTAGTTGGAAGTCAGCTTATTAGGTGATGGAAAAGGAAACTCAATGTGGCTCGTCATCACCGTGGCTCTGCCCCGAGCAGCAAGATGCCTGAAAAGGCAGGGAGAAGTGGGGAGGTTTGCATCGTCCCTGTTCCATCTCCCAAAGAGCTGACCTACAACATCTGCATTGCTACAGAACTCCCAATGCTGTGTGTACTACAAAGCATTTTATGCATCTTTTTCCTCACTGCCTTTTTCTTATTTTTTTTCCATTTGTTTCCCTAACATTCCCTTGTGCTCTAATCAAACTGTGATGGGGAAAAAATGATCCCGTGTTCAGATTGAAGGACCGTGTGTGTGGCCAGACTAATTGAATGTTGGCAAGACGGTATTATAATTGGAGTAGTTAGGTAGTGCCGGTGCCCAGCCACCTTGGATCCTCCTGCCCTCCTCTACAAATCCATCCAAGGCATCTGTGTTATGCAGAGGAGGGCTGTGGGCTCTTGGCAGTGATGATCCATGCTTGACTCATGCCCCTTAACCAGCTTTTGGCTTTTTTGAAAGGAACATTAGCCTGCATGCCAGAGCATCTCCAAACAAACAAAAGATGGCACAGTGTTTCACTCTTGTGCAAACTGCTTTCTGGGCAGCAAACACAATAGTGTGTGGAGGTACACACAGGTAGCTCTGTATTGTCTGCCTGTGCTGGCATGGGACAAAATCTGGGGCAGGGGAGGAGAAATGTAGCAGACCACTCCCCACCTGGCTGTGTTATGCCCATTGGCATGGGCAGAATGAAGCAGGATGAACATGCGCAAAAAGTGCTGTCCTCACCAAAGCGTGGAAAGTTGCCTGCAATTCCTCACATAGTTTAGAACCAGAGAACAATGCCTGAGTAATGCTGAAAAACTCCCAGGCCTGGAAGCCCTCCTGCTTTTTAATTTGTCTAGCACTTGGCATGTCTGTCCTTTTTCCCCACCTCCACCTTTCTCCATCCTATATACGTTCTGCCTCTTGTCAGCTTATTTTCTCTTTGCTAACTGTGTCAGCCTGTGGGAAGGAAATGCTAAAAATAAAAAATTGGGGTGTGTGTGTGTGTAGGGACTGGTTGTAGGGAAGGAATAGCCTTCTCATTTAAAGGATGGAACAGATCTTGGAAGACTGTTACCATGAAAGATCACAGGCAGAAAAAAAAATCTCTTTGCTGCTAGCCAATTATTTCACAGCATGTTAGTGAAAACATTGTCCTAATGGTTCTGAAATGTTTGCCACAGAGAGAAGAGTGGGCACAGTCAATGGTGCAGTGGATACAAATATACCACAGCTTGCAAGTGCACAGGAAAGAACTCATGATACATTTATGCATAATTTGTAACGGACTAACGGCTCCAGTGACTATAGCACCCATGGGTTCAACAGCAGGTGTCCCTCCAACACTGCCTCTGCCTGACTAGTAGTAGTGGAGCCCCCATGGAACAGTGTCCCCTCCTCCACTTCACTGAGGAGAGCCAACAGGGACGCACTCCTCCTGTCCAGTAACCCAAATAGGCTGTGAACCAGAGTGACCCAACACTGTGCTGGTCCTGTAACCAGGATTTAAACCAAATTGAAAGGGATCCAGATAACCAGAAGCATCCACAAGAAAGATACCAGTCTCTTTATGTCTATTTTTTACTCCCTCATGAGAAGAAAAGCAACGTGAGGAAGGTAATTTTGATGGGGAAAAATGGCCAGCAGAGAAAGGGTGAACAACCTTTTCCTTTGTGCCTGATCACAGCTTCCACTGCTTGCTTTTCATTTCAAATAATGGGGCAAAGTTACACAAAGCATCACATAACTGATGCTCCTTTCCCCTGAGCTGCTGTAAGGTCAGTCTCTCCTTACCTTATCTTTCCAGCATTCATTTGCCTACATCATCAGCTCTGCATCCTATTTAACTTGTCAGCTGCAGACTTTTGGAAGCAAGCTTAATCTCCCTTTACAGAGGAGCACAGGAAATTCTCATTCAAACCTTGAATGCATTTCCGAGATGCTACTACTATTCAGATAATGCCACCCTCATTGTTAGGAGAAGAATGTCCAAGTCAGAAATGTTCCCACAAAGTTTATTTTGATCTACTGTTGCTCTTTGATTTTGTTGCCCAGCTCAGCCCTGCACACCACTCCCCCTAATTGTAGAGCAGATATCTTGAATGTTTTAGGCTGAAATCCTCTGCATACTGTACTTTCCCGAGTAAGCCCCATTGAAGATAATGGGGCTTATTTCTGAATAGACAAGCATAGGATTATGCTCTTATTTATTTACTTGAAAGTTGTCAATGCTGTCTTTTGGTCCTATTCAAAGAAACATCAAGGCAGCTTACAAACTAATTCCAGTAATCTCTAAAACAATTGCACTAGAATTTAAGACAATGTAAGCAACCAGTCAAGAACAACAAAAAATATAACCACAAACCAAGAATAAAATCAATGATTCAGGGGAAAGCCAAATGGAATAGAAACATTTTTACTGTCTGCCAAAGACTGCCATTCAGGCCTCTCGGAGGAGGGAATTCCGCAGTTGGGGAGAGGGTCCGATCCCTCTTCCCCACCAAGTAAATTTCTGATGGCAAAGGGATATGGAGCAGAGCCTCTGATGATGAACACAGAGTGCAAACAGGTTTGTATGCAAAGCAGATGGTCCCTCAAGTAGTCTGGACCCAAGACATGTAGAGTTCTATGGGTAAAAACAAGTACTGTGCCTTGAGTTGAACTCAGACATGTATGGGAAGCCAGTGCAGTTGCATTAGCTTCCCATATGCTTCATGATGCACAGATGTAATATGTTCTGATTGTCAGGTGTCCGTAAGCATTCCGCACCCGTTGATGCTTCTGCACAATCTTCAAGGGAAGCCCCAAGTGGAATGCATTTTAGTAGTCAACGTGAGATGTAACATGGGTATGGAAGAGCCTCAGGTGGCACACCACCTGAAGCTGCACAAAAGAGTCCTTTGCTACAGCTGCCACCTTCCCTTCCAGGAGGAAAACTGCATCCAGTAGTATTCCTCAGCTGCCACCTGATATTTCAAGGGAGTGCTACAACCCAGAATATGTTGTAAAATCATTCCAGAATCAGCTTTCTTACTGACTAACATAGCTTTTCCTAAACTGTGGGTCAGTTTAGGAAATGCTTGTGTGCTGGGCTCCCTGTAGAACCACAATGCCTTATTGCAGCAATTCCCAAAGTTCGACTTGGACTTTGGGACCGCACTATATTGTTGTAGGGGTGGGAGCGCGAGGGTGGACCTGATGGTGATCTTGGAGCTGGAGGGACTCAGGGGCGTGTAAACATACTGGAGGGGGTTGTGAAGCCTCCTGGAGGCTCCTTCACAAGCCTCCCTGCTGCAGCACTGAGCTCTGATCACTCATCAGAGCTCACTTCCAGTTTGCGATCGGAACTCTGAACGCAAACCGGAAATGAGCTCCGTTGAGTAATCAGAGCTCAGTGCTGCAGCAAGGAGGCTCGTGGAGGGGGTTGTGAGCCTCCAAGAGACTTCACAACTCCAAGAGACTTCACAAAAATATGTTTGCATACCCTGGGTCCTTGTGGTGCCGTGATCACTGTGACATCATTGGGGACCCTTCCTGCGCCACTTCCCTTAAGCCATTTTTGCCTGGCCCACAGGTATACACATTTGGCCCCTGTTGCATATATGCATCATTGAGTAGAAATGGCTTAAGGTGGAATGGCCCATTTCTGGTTCCTCTGGTGGGTCGCGACCCACCAGTTTGTGAACTGCTGCCTTATTGGGAGTCCTCACTTTCAAGTTGAGCAAGGCTGGCAGCCCACTCCATTGGGCTCCATGGACCCCAGAATGCCCCACAGAAGTGACCGGAAACAACTTAGTGTTTGTGGATGCAAAGTTCCAGTTTTCCTTTGTGTGTGGCTTACTTTCAAACATTCATGAAAGGAGGCTCTTTGTGTTACCTAGCATGTAGTTGAGACAAACGAAGATGCAATGGCTGAAGTATGACACGAGTATTATCGTTGTGCCCCAATTTGATTTCTACTGCTTGTTTATAACGTGCTAACTTATAGTAAGCTACTAACTTTCAGAACATCTTAAATACTGAGATGCCGAATGAGGAAGATGGTTATGAATAAAATGTTTTCTGACTTGATTCTGCAATTAGGCTAAGAATTAGGCTTCTCCCAGCAAGGGATTGTACTGGGAATTGGAGGACTGCATAGACAATGCAATTCCACAAGACTTTCCATTCACTGTGTTGGACTTTTCAGCAGTTCAGACATGGGGAAAGAGAGGAAACAACCCTTATTTTGTGCATCGGGATTTTGATGAAATTTTCATTCTTCTTTCTCTGAGGTTCCTTGGCTGTGTCGATCGCTGATATGACTGCACCTGTCGTGGGCTCCTCTGGAGGGGTGTACGCTCTCATATCTGCTCACCTGGCCAACATAGTAATGGTAAGTGCTGGAACAGATGCAGTTGGGGTGTGAGTCAGGGAAACAGGATTCACTAGATATGGAATCATTTGTGTTAGGGCCAAAATGTTATTTTGATCCACCTTGGCCAAGTATCCTCAAAATCCAATTGCTGTACTTATTGTTGTCTTTGATGAAGCGTTCGCTGATTACCAGCACTTCTGCAAGGATCTCACATATTTATATTTAAATTGGTTACATTTCTTAGATGACCCCATTATTCAACCCAGGAGAGGAAACCAAGTTTGGTTTTACTGTAGGCATGCACACAATACTCCTAGGGCATTTCTACACTTCAGATTTAAAGTGGTTTAACAGTAATCCCCTTTCTCCAGGCAGCCCTGGAAAGAAACTAATAATTATAACTTGGCAATAAGGTAAGGAGGATGTAGACTTTAGTCAGAATTCTCAGTCTCCTTCCCAAGGTATATTTCCCAGGATTATTTGGGGGAAGCCATGTCAGTTAAACTGGCATGAAGTCAATCTCGGTTTGTAGTGGAGAGGTACACACTTAACCAGGGTGGGCCTAAGACTTCTAGTACTTCAGGCAGTGTGCCGAAAGCTGCCTCCCCACTTAATCTGGTGATGTGACAGCTTCTGCTCCTCCCAGTCCTTGAATTGGAAAAGGTAGAAGGGGTAGAGCAAAAGAGGATGTGTGGAGGAGAGAAGAGTGGTGGGAGACAGTCAAGGCCACTGCTCTCCTTTGCACTTCCTCATCTGCTCTTTTTTTGACATCCAGGGAATGGGGAGGATGAGTAGTGGAGGTGAGTGGGTGGAAGTGGGTGCCCCCTGCCAATCTGCTGCCTGAGTTCTGCCTCAGTCAGCCTCATGGATGGGCGAGCCCTGAACCTAGGTGGGTGCCAAAAATGTAGGGTAGTATTTTAGATGGATGGAAGAACCACACAAATATATGGAGTCATTTCTTCTTTTGCTTTGAAGCCCATTCTGAGGGAGAACTAGACTTCTTCCTTCCCTTTTCTCTTATCTCTCTGTCTAGCTTCAGCAGGGGCAAGTGAGAGCCAGCATTTAAATTCATCTCCCTCCCATGCTGCTGTACCCCCCCAAACACCTTTTCAGTCACTTTTCTCCCAGCAAGAGTTACTTTCTGTCATGGAGCCCCACTGGGAGAAGAAGCAGTTTCATGGGGTAAGTGGGGTGGAAGGCCCTCAACCTCCTGCTTTGTAGGGATTCAGATCCCACCTGCAGTCATGTCTAGTTTGGCTCTGAGATTGATTTTTTTCCTTATGCCCCTGCCCTGGTTGCCCAAAAGCTCTTGCCCTGGTTGCATCTCTCTCCCTCACTGTGAGCTTATTAATTTTGATAACATTCAGGTTACTTTGACATCTGCTTTCAGTCTTACATATTGGCTTCCACTGATGAGCATCTGTGCAAGCTTTTGACTAAACTAGACAAGTTGTCTGATGGGAGTTGTTCATTTGAAAGTTTGCATCCAGCTGAAAACTGCCCAACAGTTCACTTGTAGTTTATTTCTTATGCCAGATTGCCTTCACAAAGCATATGCCTTGTTTGAGCATGTACTTCAGAATGGCTACAAGGAGAAGTACCAAAGGGGAAAAGTTTCCAGATAAAGGGCAATCAATGTCTGTCAGAAAGGCTTCAACTTTGGTCTTTCTCTCTCTAGAAATAGGCACTGGAAACAGATTAGCAGGCAGAACAATGTCTGTCTTATCTATTTAAGATGGTGTTTATGAATTATTTGGTCACTTTTCTATCCTTCCTCTCCTGTAGATGTTCAAATTAGTATGTGTGGAGTTTTCTGGCTGTCTTCCATTCAGGCTCTGGCTAGGGCAGACAAGCCCAAACTCTCTTAGCTTCAAAGTCTTCTTATATTGACTCAGGACCGAATCCTATCCAACTTTCCAGCACTGGTGCAGCCATGCCAATGAGGCATGCACTGCATCCTGTGGTGGGGGGACAGCCACAGAGGCTTCCTTCAGGTAAGGGAATGTTTGTTCCCTTTCCTCAGGTCTGCATTGCGGCTGCACTGGCACTGGAAAGTTGGATAGCACCAACTTTCCAGCATCTGTGCAGTCACAGTGCAGCCCGGAGGTAAGGGAACAAATGTTCCCTAACATTGAGGAGGCCTCTGTGGCTGCCTCCCCACCAAAGGTTGCAGCACATGCCCCACTGGCATGGCTGCACTGGCCCTGGAAAATTGGATAGGATTTGGGCCCTCAGTCTTGGATTTTTTTTTAATGCTTTCACAAAGAAACTGTGGGAGGTGGTCTTGCACAATGAGAAAAAATAAGTACTTTTCATTTGCCACCACATCATATTAATGATAGTGTCTCATCTTTTTTGTTGTACTCTTTTTTTGTTTAAATTTTTCTCTTGGGAGGAAGGGATTATGCAAGTCTTTTCCCTCTAGAATACATTCGGGCCACTGAAATAAATAAAAATATCCTGTAGAAAGGAATGTCCTTGGAAATAAATAAACTTAAGAGCTCACAATAAGATATTTCACCCTTTAGCTAACAATAGAGGGGAGAATATACTATTATACTAAATAATATGCTAGATTATACTATTAAAGAATATACTAAATAATACACTAAGCTGTAGTATTAAAGAATATGCTAGAAGAAAATGAGTGGAAAGTGCAATATTTAGTAGGAATAGCTAGTCTTCTGACTACATGACTTATCTCTGTGGAGAACAAAAGGAAATTGGTTTATTTTTCCTTTTGTCCATCAAGTGTTTTCAGCTGCTGGAAGGATTTATAGAGAGTGTCCATGTGTGATACTGTTTAAAGATGCAGATGGGCACATTCAGTAATGTAATTTAGCTCCCTGCCCGAATCATTTGCCTGAAGGCAAATCTGCATGGTGGTTTCTGAGAGCTGTCAGATTCATATCCGTGCACAACCGAGCTCTGCTATGACCTGCAGGTGATGGTGCTCTGCCATTCTACACTGTAGATGGAGACAATGGTGGGAACACTAAGGGCCACACAGTCGGCAGAAGCCAATACATCGTGTCACCTTGTCTCATTTCACATCAAGCTTACTTCTTTAAGGTGTACTCCCTGCACTTCTGGTTTAGCATTATATTGCTGACTTCAGGAGGAGATACTTCCATGCAAGAACATTTGGAATGTGATGTCCAACAAGCATATTTTTGTTTGTTGCTTAATATTTTTAAAAAATATCACTTTTTAATGAGACCATGTCCAAAGCAGCTGCCAAAAATATTATATTTCCAGCCCATCCTATTCCATGGGTTCATGTGCTTACGATTTTACAAGTTGTTTGTTTTTATTCATATGTGATTCTAATAGAGACAAAATGTTGCGTCTCCCCAGCTCTAATGCCCAGTTGGCACAAGCAGGTCAACTTCCCTGCCATCCTCCCTCAGCACGTTCCTTCTGCTGTTGTTGACATGTCAACAGTCCATGGCTATTGGAGGCTGCTAAGCATGCAAAATCCACCTAAGGCTTATCAACTTTTTTTTTCATAAGAACATAAGAACATAAGAACAGCCCCACTGGATCAGGCCATAGGCCCATCTAGTCCAGCTTCCTGTATCTCACAGCGGCCCACCAAATGCCCCAGGGAGCACACCAGATAACAAGAGACCTCATCCTGGTGCTCTCCCCTACATCTGGCATTCTGACTTAACCCATTCCTAAAATCAGGAGGTTGCGCATACACATCATGGCTTGTACCCCATAATGGATTTTTCCTCCAGAAACTCGTCCAATCCCCTTTTAAAGGCGTCTAGGCTAGACGCCAGCACCACATCCTGTGGCAAGGAGTTCCACAGACTGACCACGCGCTGAGTAAAGAAATATTTTCTTTTGTCTGTCCTAACCCGCCCAACACTCAATTTTAGTGGATGTCCCCTGGTTCTGGTATTATGTGAGAGTGTAAAGAGCATCTCCCTATCCACTCTGTCCATCCCCTGCATAATTTTGTATGTCTCAATCATGTCCCCCCTCAAGCGTCTCTTTTCTAGGCTGAAGAGGCCCAAACGCCGTAGCCTTTCCTCATAAGGAAGGTGCCCCAGCCCCGTAATCATCTTAGTCGCTCTCTTTTGCACCTTTTCCATTTCCACTATGTCTTTTTTGAGATGCGGCAACCAGAACTGGACACAATACTCCAGGTGTGGCCTTACCATCGATTTGTACAACGGCATTATAATATTAGCCGTTTTGTTCTCAATACCCTTCCTAATGATCCCAAGCATAGAATTGGCCTTCTTCACTGCCACCGCACATTAGGTCGACACTTTCATCGACCTGTCCACCACCACCCCAAGATCTCTCTCCTGATCTGTCACAGACAGCTCAGAACCCATCAGCCTATATCTAAAGTTTTGATTTTTTGCCCCAATGTGCATGACTTTACACTTACTGACATTGAAGCGCATCTGCCATTTTGCTGCCCATTCTGCCAGTCTGGAGAGATCCTTCTGGAGCTCCTCACAATCACTTCTGGTCTTTACCACTCGGAAAAGTTTGGTGTCGTCTGCAAACTTAGCCACTTCACTGCTCAACCCTGTCTCCAGGTCATTTATGAAGAGGTTGAAAAGCACCGGTCCCAGGACAGATCCTTGGGGCACACCGCTTTTCTCCTCTCTCCATTGCATTTCCTTTCCTTTCCTTTGTCTTTGTGAATGTGCAAACATATCTACTTCTGCATACTTAGGTAGCCACCAAGTATGTCAGAATCTTGTCTGTGAGCAGCCTCCTTTCACTGACAAACCCAAGACTGGCCCAGCTTCGAGGTGTTCTAAAGCATAGCTGGCTGGAGAAGGTGGCAAACTGACAAAAAGTGCACCACTCCCCACTCCCGTCTGTCACCTCTCCCAGCCTGCTGTCCATCCAGCAGTGGTGCAGCTAATGATCGTGTAGCCCGGTGCTAAGCTCAAAATGTTGCCCCGGAAGTGATGCCACAACCGGAAGTGATATCATGCCTGGGCTTTTTAAAAAGTGAAAATTGGGAGGAAATCACCTCCTCCCCCCAGCAGCTCACCACCCACTTGCTCTGCTGCCTCCCCCCAGTCAGTGGCGTAGCTAAGGCATCTATCTGCTACCCGGGGTCAAAGTTGATTTCGTAGAGCCCCTGCATGATAAAAATCAAATTTAATTAAGTAAATAAAGAAAAAGTTATTAATTCCATGTTGTATCAGAATAACATCTCATTGGCACTCAGAACAATCAGTCTCATATGTCAGTTTGGAGTTAAGCAAATCCACTTTTTGTTCCACAAGACAGTTGTGTTTTCATTTTCTGGTTAATTGGCCATAACTTTGATACAATAAAGATATTCCAATGCAGTTTATCCCCCAGGGGATACTTGCGTGACGTTCCTGGGTGATCCAAAAGCCTTCTGAGGCCTCAGAAGCACCGTTAAACAGTACTTCTGGTTTTCCAATGAAAATGGCACTCCGGAGGCCTCAGAAGGCTTTTGGTGCACCTGTGGATGCAGCGCAGGGCTTTGCCTGTCCCAGAACAGCTCCAGAGGACAGGCCGGGGTGGCAGCGGTGGCATTGCAGGCAGAGGTGGCACTGAGACGGGTGCAGCTGTGCCGCCCTCACAGGTGTGATGCCTGGGCTTTTGCCCCCTGGCCCTCCGCCAGGACTACCACTGACTGTAGCATGTCCAATATCTATTTTTATGTCTGCTGGACCTGAGCAGGTTCTGGAAGTGTGCTAAACCAGTTACTATACATTTATTTTTTATTTTTTTCTTCTTGAACCAAGGGATCCAGTTAGGAACAACTTGTCACAGCTGAATGTGAACCACAACTGATCCAACATATTTAATGGTTAGACCCTCTGACAGTAAACTGTTCGGGTTAGCTATGAACTTTAGGCATGTTCAAAGCCATGTGTCATCTTTAGGATCATTCTGCCGTTTTTTGGGGGGGAGGGCTGTGCATCCGTTGGGGTGCATCCAGACATCAGCAAAAGCCGAAAGACACCAGCTCACCAAAGAAAAGCCTCTACTCATTTGTTTATACATTTTCCCCAGAGACTATTATCAAGATACACCAGCCACTGAATTCAGCACACGACTAATTATCCCCCCTACTGTGTTCATCTTCTTCCATAGATCTTTTTTCTGTACATCTGTGCAGTTTCTCCTGTAGATTAAAATGGGAGAGAAGAAGAAAAATGAGGGGATTTGGATGAAGTTATAAAACTGCCAGGGTTTGGACAATAAACAAGGAAACTCTAGAACTCGTCTAACCCATTTGCAGGAGTGTGTGTGTATCAAGCCATACACAGCATGAAATATATACCAATACCTATATACAGCACACACATAAACATTATTGATTTTTCATCTGTAGGTTCTTAAACTCAGATTCATTGATCTATACTATTTTGCTTGGTTAGCCTTCACATATTACACAGTGCTTCATTCCGAAAGGAGAAATGAATCCACTGCAGCCAAGCTGGGGCTCTTTGAGGTATAAGAAATTTCTTTTGAAAAATTCCTAGGGTGGTGTCATTTTTGTGGTTCTGTTCCTTTTTTTCTATTTATCCAGGGTGCTGTTTACTCCCTGGCTTCAACAATGAAACTTGTGCTGCTAAGAAATCCTAAGAGGTGAGCTGACTCATCCAGCAGCCACCAGGCATTCCACTGAGTGGGTGCAGTGGAGACAGCTTAATATAAAAATACAAAACAAATTAAGTTTTCGAGAGAATCTTTTTCTCAGGAGATAGAAGTTCTTTCAGTTTGGTTCAGTGGTTTTCAAACCGGGATGTCATGACGCCCCAGCCTGAGAGCCCTGGCTTCTGCCCCCTTAAGGGGAGGGGGAAGGGGGAAGGCAGCGATGCAGTTCTCAGGATTGTACTGCTGCAGGAGCAGAGGGGCTTTTTTCTAATACCTTACCTCCTACTGGGGTCCAGGGGGTGCAGGGAGCCCTGCAGAGCCCTCTGCAGGGCTGCCCACAACTTGATGAAAGTGAAAATAGCGACCGTGACCCACTTCCGGTTTTGCAATCACAACCCAGAAGTGGGTCGCGATTGCTATTTTCACTGTTCACAAGTTGCAGGGAGCCCTGCAGAGCACTCCCTGGACCCTGGCAGGAGGTGTGAGAACAAAGCCCTCCTGCCCCTCAGTGGCACGATCCTGGGGATCACATTGCTACCTTTTTCCCTGCCCCTACAAAGACATCTCAAGAGGTTTACTCCTGAGAAGTTTGAGAACCCCTAGTGTAGTTTCTCAGAGCCAAATGAGTAGTGAAGTGGGACACCCATGATCTGGATTGTTTGTAGTTTTTCATTTGAAATTAACAATAACAATAGCGTCTTCTCAATTTTCATCCGGCACTGGATGGGGGACAATAACTCTTTTACCTTGTGAAGGTAGAGGGACGAAGGGCAAAAGGGGCATGGTGCGTAGCAGTTTGTGGCAGCTGTTAGTCTCACAAGCTCTCTGCTTCACTCTTCTTATTGATCAGATAGTCATTTACTGGAAAATTGGTAGTCTTCCTGCTACCAGCACCCAAGAGCTCAAACAGGAAGAGGATATTTTGGGAAAGCACTTCCGCCAGATTACCAGAAAGCCCAAAATACAGGCAATCTTAGCAAAAAGCCAGTGGTGGATCTGATAGACTTAGCAAACTCATTCCCTCCTGAATGTACTTAGACCGGGCAGGTAAAGCTGTAAAACTACTAGAAGTTTTATTAAAAGGTTGAAGGAACAAAGCACTAAACAGGCAAAGGATCAAAATTAGGTACGTATCAAAAAGGAAACAGGAACAGCAAAGATAAAGATTGGCAAGAAGATTAAACAGCAAGCAGCCTATTAAACAAACTCCCTGATGTGGTTAACTTAAATCTGCCTGTATTCTAGTTACTTATGCTGTTCCAGAATCCCGCTCCCCTATACTCACAATGCAGCAAAGTGAGTGGACACATTGTTGGCTGAAACAGCAGTGCTCTCCAGCAACAGAGTAGGGTAACAGTCAACTGTGTCATGCCCATCCCAGCAGGTGGGCTAACTAGGGTCTATTATCCTAGCTGGACCCATGTAAAGAAGACAGGCAATTCACAAAATGATCTGTCAGCTTGCCATCTGGCCCTTCCACGATGGCTGAATTCAAAGATTTGAATCAGAGGATCATCCCATGATAACAGCTATACTCCTGATGTCCCAATAGCCCTTCAAGGATGCTGTGACATCCCAGAAACCTCTGGGTGACTAAAGGGTCAAAGGGTTATAGACAGAAAATGGGGAAAAATTGGGAATTTTCATCACACCTCTACACTATTTTCCGAGGTAAAATTTTCTATTTACCCCAGAAAAAGTTGCTTTGGAGCAGTATGTAGTCATCCATTAGGGAGCCACAGAAGAATAAAAGATTCCCTCTAGAGGCAGGTTGGCAGTGGCCCATTGCCCAGTGGCATATCCAAGGTATGGCAAATCAATGCAGGAGCCCTGGGCATAATTTGAAAGCAAGCGCCAGCTACCCCTGTTAGTGCATGTGCTCTCCAGTCACTTTCTGAGTCAGGGAGCAACTGGAGTGCCTGCTACCTGGGTGTTCACAATTGTGGCTGGGGCGATTTCGCCTCCTGGTTCTTTCTTGGAAGTGATGTTACGTGATATCATTACATTGCACAACATCATGTGACATCACACCATTGCTGCCTGGGGTGTCACAGCCCTTGGGTATGCCCAAGGGTACTGTAGTGGAATCGCGGAAGACCTGGCGAGGAGGTAGAATGTGGTGTCTGCAGTGGCCTCTTTAAGAATTAAGGCCTGGGCTTTCAGCGAAGGGTGTGCTGCACAGCTGCAGCCACTGAAGGCAATAAGGCTCTCAGGCATAAAAGCACCTGCTGAAGGGAGAATTTGGTGTGGGTAGCAGAAGGAGGAAAAGCTTGAGGAGGGACTGGAGAAATTGGTGAATGGACTTTGGAGACTGCTGGAGACACTGGAGTTTGGTGTGTGGCTGCTTTGCCCAAGACCTGCTGAGGACCAAGGGGCTGCTGCAGTGGTGGGAGGCTGCTGGCAGGAGAGAGGACCTCTGCAGGTTGAACAGGCAAGCTACCCTGGAGGTGGGGTCCAGCAGGACTGCAGGGCAGAACCAGGGTCATTTGTTGGGGGAAAGAAGGGGAGCTAATTTGCTTAAAGTGGGCACAATTCTCCAGGCAGAGAATGGCCTTGGAATCTGGCAAAACAGGTATGCCTTGGGTAACACAGGGCAGGAAGCCCATGTTAGTAAAAAACATTCATATGAAATGGTATGGAATAAATCTTCCCCTTTCCTGACTTTTAAAAACAAATTCATTTTCCTCCCAAGTAAAACTGGGGGAGGATTTTTAATACAGTGCAATCAACATTTTGTAGGACCCCAGAGACTTAAAAAATCACTTTGCAGATTGCATTTGACCTGCCAGCTTCTAATTGACTTTCCCTGCTTTAGGGAGGATTCTCTAGGACCATCAGTTCTCCACAGGGTGAGACGCTGCCTGTATTGTTAGGGAAGATGCAGGGCAGAAGAGGACTAAACAGGGCAACCTGTGAACACCAGGGCCCATGAGATGGGGTTAAAGGGGGTAATTTGTACCTAGGCCCAGGGTCAAAAAGGAGGCCCGGGAGCCAAAGAAGGAGGTGCAGAAATTTCCTGGGATCTTATATTTTCCTGTCTCACCTGGACTCACTGTCCATGTGGGATGCTGGGTGGGTGGCTGCTGCCACCACTCAAAGACATACTGCAGATACCCGCCTATAAGTCAACCCCACAGATAAGTGGAGGGCAGGTTTTGAGCCGACAATCATGGAATTTTCTATGACCCTCGGATAAGTCGGGAGTTATAACTTAGGGCGGTGTCTCACTATAGTTTTGTCTGATTTTACCCAAGGCCAGATCCTGAAAAATAACCTACCACTAATTGTTACCTAAGAACTGTAGTCTCTAATTTATTAAAAACACAGTAGAAGATCATAAGATACATTTTTATTCCTTTTAAAATTCTGATCTTCAACACCTTTTTGTAAACACTATCAGAGTAAGTGCACTGTAAACTACATACCAGTAAATCAGTGGTTCCCAGCCTGGGATTCATGTACTCCCAGGGACACTCAACAGGACCTTTAGGGGTACTTGAAAAAGAATGGAATAATGGCAGAAAAAGGCAGGCCGTGCTCCAGAATGCCTTGCAAGGCAGGAATGCCTTGCAAGGACCAGCAAGGCAGGAAGGGAGGTAGCTAGTTGGCTGTGAAAGCCCCACCAATAGCTAGTTTTTGGTCATCAATTCATCTATGAACCAGTGATTGAAAACCAGCACAGTAAAAAAAAAGCTGAAACATGATATGGAAAGTGATCAATCACCCAGAATTTCTCAGGACACTTCTGGTGCAAAACAGTGCAAAGGCAGAGTCTTCTGGTCTTCAAACAGATGAAAAGAGAAAATATGTGATGAATACATGAAGTCTGGGCTTTCATATGGGGGAGATGAAGGCTTGTATTAATTACAAACATTTTGCTAATATGAAGGGTACAATTAATGGAAATGGGCTGCCAAGGGATATGCAAGTGAAAAAGATTGGGAACCACTGCAGGAGAACCATGAGTCAAATCCACCTTTAAGGTGTCTGGTGTGTTAAGCCCGAAGCTCTATGTACAACATACAACCCATAACACATAACTGAGAGTGTGCAATTCAATTTACAGCAGAGACATGAGATATTTGCAACCCTTTTTACTCAGAAGTAGACCCATTGCTTTCCATGGGTGTCATTCTTAAGTAATGATGCACTGAATTGTAGCCTGGGAAGGAGGATCCCATCCCGGTGTTTCAAAAAAACAGACCTGCTTTGCAAGCATTTGCAAAGCAGAACCAGGCTGCAGCAGAAGGAAGGAGAACAAAAGGTTAATTTTGGCTAGAATGTCCCAGGAAAATCACTATAGCAACTAAGGAGGTGCCTGCCTGAGCTTTGCTGAGATGAGCAGATAAACTAAACTGTTCAGAGTTGAAAGGCTCTGCCCTCTGATTGACCTGGAGATAAGGCGAAGTGATAATTGGAGCTTGATTACTTGGCAAAAATTTCAGGTACTATACATGAGTATCTACCTATGGTATGTGCTGATTCAAGGAATGCATACATGACACTCCTTAACACCCTGTGAAATCTGGGAGGAAACTGACCTGCTATAGTCGATCTTTGGCATGCCTTAGTTTTTGTGTACCCGTGTTGGAAGTGCAAGTGCTTTTTCTTTTAAACAAAGCAAAATTGTTGCTGAAATGGAGAGTGACTGAACCAGCCTGCACACTAGATGGAGGATAACTGAACATTAACAGGAAGTGCTTCCTGTTAATGTTGAGTTAGTCTCCTTCAGAGACATAACACGCTGCCCAGAGCACAGTCCAATCCTAACCCGCACTGGCTTGGGGAAGCTGAATGGCCTGACCCGTATCCAACACAGAGTTGGGGCTGAATGCAGCTCAGCCCAGAGCAAGAGGAATTCCATCCCCTTACCCCAGGTAACACCGCAGCAGCCCCAATGGGGTTACTTGGATCTGCACGACCTAACCCCGCCCCCCAGATCCCTGCACCAGCCTGACTAGGCTTACCCATCCGTGTGGGCTTACCCACCCACCAGTGTTTTGGCCCTCCTGTTGGCTTCCAAAGGCCAGCGCACTTCTGTGCTCCAGCCTTCCTCCTTGAGCAGTAGTGCAACAGTGCTTTATGGCATTTTCGCAACACTGCTGGGCCTGCACAAGGGACTTGTGCCGGCCCAACACAAGGTTGGGATTGCACCTGCAGTGACATTATGATGACACTTGACATTGTATCACATGACATCATTTCTGGGTTCTCACTGGCGCAGGGGGTACTCACTGCAGTGGCTTTGTGCCCCCTATTCCGTCTCCTGTGGAGATTCCCCTCAAAGGGAATTTTCTTTATCCTGGAGGAGGGGCACTTGCTGCAGTGGCTTGAACCTCCATTCCTTTTCCACAGGAAAAGGCGCAGGGATGCAAAACCACCAGCGTCTCCTCCGTAATTAGGATGGAGCCTGAGGGGCAATCATGTGCCTCCCCTTAGTACAGTGACCAGGGCAGGTGCCCCTCAGTCTTCGCCCTAGTTACGGTCTCCTGCCTGCAGTGTGCAGGCTTGTTGACAATATCTCACTCTCCAGTTCAGCCAGAACTTCTCTTTGTTTAAGGAAGAAACACAAAAACTAAGGTAATGGAATGGGCGTAGGGACATGGGGGACCACTTCAGTATTCCCCTGTATCCATGGTTTCCATATCCGCTCTGTGTGTGTGTAGTGAGCCTTGCATAGCACAAAATAGCCTGGCACTGGCCCTGGATGTGCCTCCATGATGCCTGGAGGCTAGACAAATGACAGATCTGCTCTTCCTAGGAGTCTGACTCAGGGGTTGGGCACCCCCACAAGCCTTTGGAATGCTTCTGATATTAAATTTAATGATATGGTGAGTCATGACTTCATGGTGAATTTTCTTTAGCCTGGCTGCAGGGGTCTGGGAAGGTGTTTCAGATGTCTTGTATCTTTCACTGGGGCATCAGGGGGTAGATGGTGGCTTCCTGACAGGCTTGCCAGAGATGAAGGGCTGCTCAAAGCAGAGTGAGCCTAAGGATGTTTTTGACAGATGAGATTGGCACCTAGTGGACACAAAGATTATACCAGGCATTAGAACTCCAACTCACTGATGAGCAGAAATGAAGCAGAGCTGAGCATTGCATAGAGGCTTCTTCCAGGTGCATCACACTCCCAAAGAACCCATCAGCTATGCCATGAGATGTGAAATGGGACTCATCCCTCCAGGCATAGGAAGTGATGTCATGGCTGACATAGCTGCAGAAGGGACCAAAACATGGCAGGCATAATGCTTCTATGATGTCATATCCCCCACATCTACAAGGAAACCTGTGGGTCTAAGCTTGACGCTATAGAGTAACGACTCTCTGTGAGTGCTGTGAAAGGGGACACCTGCTGCCACTTACTTCCCTCTTGCAGCCTTCTTCTTCCTGCAGTATATCTTGCAGAACATGTTGCTGTAGTTTATGATGGAGTAGATTGATAATGCCGCAAAGGCGAGACAAATGACCATGTGAACTGATGTGAGGAAGCAAAGAAGCCAGAGGATCCTCCAATTCCCGTGAGGGGTGACTAACAGAGAGGCTGCTCCCCAATCCATATCTCTTTCTTCATTGAGTGCCTGGTTGTGGGGCCACAAGCCTGTCACACAAATGGGAAAAGAATGAAACACTGAGGACGTGTGGGGAGGCAGGATATCTAGTTTCCATTTCTTTTGAATTCATATGTTGTTTTTCAGTTACTGACAGCTGCTTAATTCCTAGGGGATTCCCCAGATTTGGGGGCTACTTTTCTACTTTTCTTTTGGGGGTATATTTTCTGAAGGAGGCTTCCTTCCATGTAGGCTCTCTTAATTTTGGGTTGTGACAGGGTCAGCTGCTTTTCCCTGTTCATGCCCAGAGTGAAGCAGGGAGATTGGTATTAGTCATTGACTGCTAGGTGCTCCACCTGTCAGGCCCTTCTCCATTCACTTACATGTGTGAACAGTCCTAGGATCTGAACCTAAGGAGTTTTGGCAGCTCTCCTTCATGGTCCTCAGGTCTAGGCCAAAAAGCTAGTTGTTATAGTCAGAACCCTTGTGAACAGGTTCAGGTCCTCCTCCCTGGGTAAGGTATTGACAAGAGCCTTCAGAAAGACCCCCCTATGTCAGGCCAGGACACTTTCCTCCCACACTGAGGTTTTTCTCTTACCCAAGAGTGGTAAACCAACTGAAACCCCAGATGGTGAAGAGAAACAGAAACAAGAGATGCTTCAGCCCTGTGACAAAGTCACAGTAGGACATGTCCATTACAAGCACAAACATGATGCTGCCTTGAAACCGAAGACCAAGAGCTGCTTTGGCAGTTTCAGAACCAGTCCCAGACTCTCCTTGGGGGAAAAAAAACCTCTGATATCACAAAGGGCCTGGCCCTGATTGGCTCAGGGGACCATTGTGTTGAAAACACAGCAGATGTCACAATTAGGCAAGAGCATCGCAGCAGAGCTATCACTATTTCCCAAGACAATTCTACATTGGGGAAATTACAACCCCCTCCTGGTCAGCTCTTTACCCTCCCAAAACACACTCCCTAGATTTCACTCACCTGTCAACAGGTGGGAGGAGCAGCAGAGGTGGCAAGGAGGGATTTTCTCACCTGCACCAGAAACACAGTGGTGGTGGTGGCCCAGGGTTTTACACTCTCCACAACCCTAACACATTAATGGTCCAAACCTATCCTTGGCTGGCCTGTGGGTTGCAGCAGTGCTGACACAACCTCCACTGCATCCCACAGGCCAGCTGGGGTTTGGGCAGCAGCAGAGAAGTAAGTAACCAGTTACTTACCTTTTCCACCACTCCCTGGTCCTCAATGGGCCTACTTGGAACTATCCCAGCTCTTTTGCTAGTATAAATCTGGTCGTTCCAAGAGTACAGGTTGGGCTGTTGAGAAAAAGTATTGAAATAAATATTTCTGTAATCAAAGGATTGTCTGTAGAACCAATAATCACTAGTGAATATATACTCTGTGGTAACCCTGCTTTTGTTGATGTGCAGTGTACAAAATCAACCTTAGAGCAGCTTATATTGGGGGCTGGGGCTGCATTTGTTTTAGTTCTATTTTACCAGTGTCGTCGCTAGGGGGAGTGTGGGGGTGCATGCTGCACTGGGTGACATGCATGGGGGGGGCAACCCCACTACTGGCCAACATTTTTAAAATCTTGGTATCTTCGAGTAATACCATCTCATTATATATTATTTGATATGTAATTTTATGCAGAATGCAGTTAAACTGTGTTGAAATAGCTCTATTCTATCAAAAGTTAGAGCCCCCAAACCGGCAGGAGCAGGGTGATGGTGCATCACTATGCGCACTGCCTGGGGTGTTGCTCTGCCCACTGCATAGGAGGTGGTCCATCATGAAGGTGAGGTGCTGGTCTCCTGCATTGGGGCTTCTCAAGTCTGCACCTGCTATTTTGCTGGTGCAGACTTATGAACCTCCGTGTCAAACTTTTCATCCCAACACAGAGGATAGGCTCTGGTGGAGGAAGTCTCCACTGGTTCCATCCCCTCCCAGGCCAGTTGCTCCCCCTGTTTTGCCCTCCCCCACCTCTGGGCGGTGTCCTTCCGGCGCTGGGCCAGTGCCGGCACTCCCTCCTCATGCGGTGCTTATGGCATGTTTACAACACCTAGTACTAGCGCTGGAGCTCAGTGCCGATGCTATGACCCAATAGGCTTGGGCCCTTAATCTCCCTCTGGAATGTTTGAAATAAAAAAATCTCTGTCAGAGTTTGGAGAGATGTCACCTGTTCAAACCTAACCGGGGGGGGGGGGGGCTAATATAAGTGTTCAGGTATTTGTAGAAACAGTAGTTCACTGTTCAAAACAAGCTGAGAAGCAGCTACAAGTCTCTTGTGAGGTGCGAGAGTGCCTCTGTCTGATGTGAGGTAGTATATCGGCCTGATAGGAGTGCATCTGCTGCTTGCTTCGCCTCTACCATGCTCTGCTTGTATATTTATTAATATATCAAACAGTATGAAAACACTATAAGTAATGACTACGTGCAGTTCTAAGCTGTTCTGCAAACACTGCTTGGTACACTTTGTCCAAAGGCGCTAAAAATAACACACTCTTTTTTCATACAGAATCCTGGATGTGTCTGTGATAAGTTGGGATGGAAAGGAAAATCTGTATTTCTCCCAGATTTTAAAGGTTCAAGAGCCTGAAACTTAATTGATAAATCCTAGTTTACTAAACACCATGTAGGTTGTGGTTCAGATGTGCTAGGTGTGTACCGGACACTGCTACTTTTCAGGGTAATTCACAAGCAAAAACTCCATTAAGTGCAGACTTAAGACATCAAGTTAGGAGAATTTAAATGGCCAAAATCAAGGAAACGAGAACATGACCAACAGAGGGCAGGAGCTGGATGATATTGCAGTTCAGTGTATATGGGCATTTGAAAATGTTATAACCTTGTTTCTTTATTCTGAATTCAGTGGAGGGTGTTTATTTTTCCAAATGATTTTTTTTTCTGTACTGAAATACACTGTCAGCTGAAGCAGTCCCTTCTTTTTTTACCTGGGAATTGTAACTTAGAGTTGGCTCGCATACACTAATTGCCTCTTCCTTTCCAACAGCTCTGGCCTTTCGTAGATGCTTTCCCATGAGGTCGTAGATCTAGCGACAGGCAATTTCCATGGTCACAGCTGCTAGTTATAAAAAAAGAAAGAAAGAAAATCACAGAAGTGTTTATTGGAACTGCTACTATTGCATTAACATCGGGCCACATTAGACACAAAGTGGGAATTCTGTGGCTGGAAGTCTGAATTTCTTTCGTTCTTTTTTCCAGTTAGCAGATGCTGGAAGGATTTGGATAAAGGCCCTATAGAAGACCCTTCAAATCCTGGGGCAGAGGATTTACTCCCACATCACAGTCCAAATCCAAATGGCCCCTCTGCAGCTGCTGTTAGTTATGGAAGGGGAAAAGTTAGGAACATAAAAATGTGCCTATAAGTCTGCGATCCTAGACATATGTACCTGGCAGTAAATTCCATTTGTGATCACATGTCCTGGGAAAGGTAGCACTGCTCCTGACATTATTCAGGAGCATTGGTCTGTGAATCATCTTCTTTTATTTCCTTTGTACGCAAATACTGTACACAAATATTGAATTTGTGATTAATGTGTACTGGGTATGTATTTAGATATGAGAATAAAGTATCTTAACTGTATCCATAAAGACAAAATCCAGATTATTTGCATACTTAAATGCTAATCACCCCACCCTACTCTTTCTAGAGGCTGGAGTTTGTCCTCTAAACATTGCAGGCTGCAGAACTAGCAACAAGCACCTTCTAGTTAAGGGACGCTATCAGTGCTTATGTATTGATCCTGTTACTTCATAGCTGCATAGCACGAGGTCTTTTCAATTTCCTGCTTGGGAAACCACAATGCCTGCTGCAAATTCCTCCTTTTCTTTCAAATGGGAAGGTTGATGGAAAAGAGAGCAACGCACAACAAATTCAAAGGGGGAGAAGTATCTGCATATGCTGCTGATTTCAGGCTCATTGAAGACAGCATCTGTAAAAATAATTTCTTCACCCACATTTTAGACTGAAGAAAGCACAGAATTGTAGGAAAAGAGCCTGTTTTTTTGGGGGGGGGGGCCACGCAGGAGTCTCTTTGAATCTCTCTTCTGTTACAGATATGCTCAGAAAGGCTTCTCCTTAGTTCCCTGTCAGGAAAGGGGTGATATCCCAACTACATGTACTTCCTTATATAATATTGATGTTGTCTACGTAGACGCTTTGAAGTTTATGAGCTAAACTTCATGTTTAGTTTAGTTTATGAGCTAAACTAATCCTTTCTGTCTTGCCAGATGTGGGGATGACCCACTCACTCAGTTGGCTTTTTGAAAGCATTAGACAAATCCATGGCAATCACATCTAGCAATGGTTACAAACTGTGTCAGGGAAATAAAACCTTAATTATCCGAGGCAGTATAGCTCTGAATACCAGATGTTGGAACTGAACAACAGGAGCAGGCTGCTGCCTTCAGTGGCAGGCCGCTCTTGGAAAGATGATGCTGGATCAAATGTATCCTTGGTCTAATTGAGCAGTACTCTTCTCACATTAAACAATTGTCCAGGGAAAGGCTTAACCCATTTTTTCCAGCCCACATTTGGTCCTTGTTGCATATATGCAACTTTGGGCAGAAATGGCTTAAGCTTGATGCTGCTCTAATCAAATTAGCAGTTTTGAAAAGGATGGATCTCTTACATTTAATGGGGGGGGGGGGAAGCAACTATCCCTTTTCACTCCTAGCACAGTGTCTCTTCCAGTGGCTGTTTGCTGGGGTTTCTTCTGTATATATAATACAGTAATAAGATATCCCATAATGGATAGGCTGCCTTTCACATGCTGTTCCTGTTGAGGTTCATTTTGCACTATTGATGACATATCGTGCGTAGGCCTCCCCCCCTCCCCCCCGCCCAGTATATCTTTAACCAAATGAACAAACATGCTTTAAATCAGGCCAGGCCGAGCTATTTTAGAGAAAATGAATGCAGCAGCAGAGCTTTCAAATACGTGAAATAGTGAGGGGACAGCTTTGAGTAGTAGTCTTTTAAAGTCAGAACTGGGCATTTCCAGATACGCAGGGGGATCCTTACTGTCATCTGTTAAATGTTGGGAGAGTATGTGAAACTTTATCATTGGGCTGCCAGTCTGTAACCCCCCCCTACACACACACACACACACACACACACACACACACATTTCATCCAGCAGTAGACACTGCAAGAATCCATCTGAGTAACCAGGGTAATGTACCACGGCAGAGGCAACATTTGAAATCCATGTGATTATGCAGTCTCCTGTGGTGCAAGGGGGGAGTACACCAGGATTCCTACCCTGTTGTTGTTTTTTTAAAAAGAGCACCGCACACCTCCTCCTCCTGGTTAACAGTACTGCTGCCTAAAGAAGCAGAAGGAATTGACTGGCTTCAGAAAGCTAATCTGTAATTTTTATTGTCTCTGCCTTTAAGCGCGGTTATTCAAGAGCAGCATGGCAAAGGCTACAACAAGTGGAGTAAAACTTTTCAGTTCTCACGGTGCACACAAGAAGCACCAGCTTCCTGATATTCAGACTCACCTCCGAATTCCCAGAATGCGAAAAGCTTAATTACAGTTGTTGGGGGTTTTTTTTGTCTTCTTTTCCCAGAACTGGTCTGGAATGAAGTGCCAATTCAAGCTGTTGCGCATGGCTGTTGCCTTGATCTGTAGTAAGTATCTTCACGTGTTTGACTTACATGATGTCCTACTTGGTTTATCTTCCTCATTAGCACACCCATTAAATCCATTATTCGTTGGATGAGTCCGTATGAAACTGAAAAGCATAATCTTGGTTTTGGAGTTAATATTGTTCACTGTGGATCTTAACTCTATAAGAGTCAAGGGCGCACATCGTATACTCAGAGCCTTGTGTTTCTGGGGGCAACAGCAGTGTTAAGAGCCACACAGTGCTGCTACCAAAGCTGGCATCTCTTAAGTTGAGTTCCATCCATTCCACTCTGTAATGGGTAGTTCCACTTTCAATCTGTTATAACATGATCACTTTTTATGGTTCTCTGCTCTGCTGTACATCAGCAAGGAAACATTCATCCAACATGAGACAAGCATCACTGCATGTTACAGGGGAATGCTGTTTTCAACAGCTGTATCTGTTCTTGGTTGCTGTGAGAATGAACATCTTCAGAATGTGGACGTAGCCTGAGATGGTCAATGTGACTCATTGTTTCTTCTTTTTATTCCAGTGAGTCTTGAATTTGGACGAGCCGTGTGGCTGAGGTTCTACCCATCTGTTTACCCTCCATGTCCGCACCCAAGCTTTGTGGCCCACCTTGGTGGGGTGGCTGTTGGAATCACCCTCGGAGTGGTCATCCTAAGGAACTATGAGCAGAGACTCCAAGACCAATCCTTATGGTGGATCTTTGTCTCCATGTATGTGGTGTTTGTGCTCTTTGCCATCTTCTGGAACATTTTTGCCTATAACCTGTTGGACCTGAAACTACCTCCACCTCCTTGAGAGCCTCGGCTGAGGAACTGTCAAGGAAAAATGAATGACTTTCCCTCTGCCAGCTTCACTGGGGGGGGGGATGAAATCTGAGGATTTATTTTTGTATGAATATTACAGGATGTAAGAAAATCCATCTTCTGGAAAGGCACCTACAGAGGGGAAACTTTAATGCACAGCTGGGATATGACCATGTTACTGAAAAAGATGACCTTGCTTAGGACTGGTCAGAAGAGCTTTGCTAGGAAGATGTTTGGACATGGAGATTTACAGGTATCCCCATAGTCCGCGAAGGCCTGGCCTGGTGGAATACAAGGCCTTGTTTATGCAAGTAGTTTGGTGCTGCTTGAGAAAGGGCTGAAGATTCAGTCTTATATTTGTATAACTCTGCACTTACCAATTCACACTGCTGAATGTTGATGTGCATAGTGAAGTTTTGTTTGGTTTGCCTACATTTTCCCAGACCTTTTTTGCAGACACCCTGTGAATTTGGTCAGTTCCCCAAGTCTGGAACCTATTATGGGGAGTCTGTCTCACAAAAGCTTCCAAAGGGTTCACCAAATAATGGGTTCATGTCAGGCTAGTGGTGGAGGTTGATCAACTAAAGGCAAACCAAATTGCACTGAAAGATGTGAAGGTGCTTTAAACTGGATGCTAAATACAACTGCATATTTAATTTGATGCTCAGTTTATGGCTGGGGTTTTATTCTTCGTAGTGAACCACTTGATTATTTTGTATTTTTCTTGACAATCATGTTGTTTTCTTCAGCTTGGTTTTCTTTCTTTGTCCTATGCATTCTAAAACAGCAGCTGTTCTGTGACTGCAAAGGGCTGGCCAGATATCTTTTTATTTTAAAGATGCCTTTCCAGAACATCACAGAACTGAATGGATGCCTCTGAATTTGAAGTGTCATCACTCTGTATAGAGCAGAGGCCACAGCTGTATCAGTAGCTCTCATTTTGCACATTTGAGCTAGCAGCCTCAGGAGAGCCTTTGAGCACTTCTTTAACAAAACCTCTACTCAGTTGCTACTGGAAAAATGCAGGTGTTTGCTGGGTGTGCTGTGTGAAGGTACCCAACCAGTCTGGAATGCTGCTTTATAGACACTTTTTCATTTACGGTATACTTTTGGGGACCAGATGAATCAGGAATGTATTTGTCAATGGCACCTCAACTTCCTAGTCCTCATTGACCTAGTGTTGATAAAGCTGTGTCTGGGCTGTACCAATTCATACTGCATGTGGTGGCTTCAATAACTGAATGCTCTTCCATTAAAAAAAAATTCCTGCACTTAGGGAAAAAGCATGTTAGGGAGAAAGTTAGATCTCTTATCCCTGACATCTCGTATTCTATGTGAATTATGGAAGAACATTCAGTCAGGTGATTCTACACCTGTAGCCTGACATGGTGCAGGCCAGATGCAGGTTTACCACCTCTGTGAGGGCAAGGCCTTATTGCTCACCACTTGTAAGCAAGGAAAGCACTTCAGGGATGTGGTCCTATCTGGCAAACAATGGTGGTGTTTGACTTTTAGCAGCTTAGTAACCAATAGAGCCTGAATCCTTTGCCAAGTGTACTTGTTTAGCGTACATATGTCACATTCACACTTCGTAATTTCTGGTATATACTTCAGATAGCATACAAAAACATTATGTATAAAGAGGCTGTCTCTCTCTGCTAGCAAGAAACTAGCCTATTCATTGAACCTATTTGGCTAGTCCTTGTTAGATGTCTCTGTTATGAGATGTGGCTACTGTATCTGAAGCACTTGGTGACATTTATGCACAGCACACAGGAAATGGAAGCCATAGTGACCATTTTGTCAAGTTTGCAGCACAGGTGAGCACACAAAAAGCAACAGGTGTATCAGTTCTGGGAGAGGGAATGAATTTTGCTTCCTTGGTGCATTTGAAAGAAATGCCCTCTCTTATGGAGGAAAGGAAATCCATATTTATTTTCATTACTTTGTGGTTGTTCTGCTTTGCCTTGATAGTTCTATAGTTCTGCTTTGTCTGTCTCTCTGCTTACAATGGTTTAACTATCCTCTGCTCAATTCAGAATGAGCTCAGCATTCAGAAAAGGATTCATCTGTTTTCCAAGCATTCTCTACTGCCTTGTAATTTTGAAGCATATGCACCGATGTGTCTCTTATTATGGTATTGCTTCTTGGAATTGTAGTTCTCAGCAGTAGCGATGGTGGCCAGCTTTTTGGAAATTTAACCTTCCCACCATTCACACAAGCAAACACACTAGGGGACACTGTTAGGTTTTAGGCAACCAACTAGCAAGAAATAAAAGAAATGATCCAAATAGAAAAGACATTCACCAGGGTGTGATTGGGTGGTCTGATCACACAATCCTGATGACACGCTCTTTGTCGTCATCATAAACTAGCGGACTGACTGTCAAGGTTTCCTGTACATGGCTGGCTTTGTAGTTCATGTAGTTTCAGAGCAATCAATGACAGTCTCAGCAAGGGAAAATTAAAGAGTTGTGCATGTACTGCAAAGCAACTGGCTTTGGGTGCTTGGTCTGCTGATCAAACATGCAGGATCTCAGTTTACATTCCAAGTCAGAAATGAGCTTTAGGGGAAATGCATCTCAATTCATAATAACAGACAAGCATGAGGAGGTGGACAGATGTGCATTCTGAACCAAGGAATTCCACCCCCTCCCAACTCACCTGGGAAGCTCCTTATGCCCATATGGACCAGTAGTGAGGGTGTGCTACTGCCTAGTGTGACCATCTCTGTCACCAGGTTGTGTGGTTTCCAGCATTTCTGGATGGGCGGCCTGGCTGATGAGCAGTCTGGGGCCCTATAATCTGAACTTCAGCAAGTTAGCTACACATTGTACATGAGAAGCCAGCAAGGCTTTCCTAGCATTCAAGAGGAGCTCTGCAATGAAAGACAGACAGCAAAGCCAACTCTATAGTACCCACCATCCCTTTGCCAGAAAACATGGTAGGAATAAAAGTCATTTGTCAGGAGAAGGCCAGGATCCCACAAACATGCTACTTGAGGCTTGCTTGACAGTACTGAGTGGAAAACAGACATTGCACAGAACTGAAATCTGACTTTGGAGGGTGCTGGCCTGCTCCAAGATGCAAGGAGAAAACTGGAATTTCAACACTGTCCTTTCAGTTTGGGGGGTTTTTTCCCCTGAAGAGGTATTTTGGGCAAAGACAGGCATATGCCTTTGAGTGATCTGTACACAGTTTGGCACCAGCCTCATTAATCCAATGAAGTGAATGTCAAATCCCTCCTTCTGTTTTGGCTTCCTTCTCTTATGAGCCTAAATCTTTACCTATAGGAACGAAGGGCAGCCATTCAGTTACTGGGAGAAACAAAAAGGATGTGTGAGAGTGGCAGAGTTCCCCTTATTAAACAGATGACAGCCTGTCCTTCATAACTGAGGTAGATGCGATGGCAGCTTCCCCCATCACAGAACAAGGGTAGGGGGAAAGTCGACTTTGAACAGCAGAAGGGGTGCAGGGGTGAGAAGCACAGGACCCTCCCCTCTGCTTGCAGCTTACTGCCCTGTTGCTTCCCTCTCCCTCAGCACTTTCTTGTTGAATTCTGGTAGTAGGGGTGACTTTGGAAGGGCAAAAAGCCCTCAAGTTGTGAGAAGGGAAGATGTGGGAGGAGGGAGGTTTAATGCCCTTTACCCACATAATTTGTTTGCTTCTAAAACAGGACCTCCTTACCCCACCCTCTCCTATGATTACAAGAGAACCATGTTTAATATGGACTCCACTGAAAGCCAAGCTAACCCTGATCTTACAAGCCCCCATTTTTGGAACTGTTCCTGTCACATGCTAGTGCGTGTCCCAAAAGTGTAACCATGATTAAACTTAGGACCTGGTTGTTATATAGCTTTTCACTACTTTACGTAACTAGATCTAAAATGTTAGAGAAGACATCAAAATGGTGGCATTGTGCGGGTGCCACTGAAACAACTGAATGTGGATGCATGTTTACTATTGAAAGTGGAGTGGCATTGGCATTCACAGCCAAAAAAGCCATTATCCAAACGTTTCCTTTGGGCAGCAGGCCAACAAGTGGCAAGTGTTTGACTTGTTTGTTCAGAATGCTTTGTTGACTATTGAGCAACAATGAAGATTGGGGTAGAATCTCAGCACACAACAGGAAAGGTGTTTTACCCTAACGCCTTCACACAATTCAACTTGAGCTGGGATACCACAACTTGACAAAGTCACACACAAAAAATCAGTTAGTGTGAGGTTTTTAGGATGGCAGCAATGCAGCCAGATTTGTATCTGCAGGATTGGGGGGGGGGGGTTATGGAATAGCATTCTATAATGCGTGCCCCCACTTGCTGCCCCAAATGGTACATTTCAGATACACATTCACCTGCTTAATGCTGCAAAGAATGGAACTTCCTGCATAATCTGCCTCTGGATTTAGATAAACATTTTACACATCAGTGATTAGAGATGAAATCTGCTTTGCTGTAATGTAATCTGTCCCCTACCACAACAAAGGGCATATAGTAAGCCCTTCCCTAACCATCCCCACATGCATATTCTAGGCCGTAATCTTAGATACACACTTACTTGAGAGTAAGCCCCATTTAACCCAGTGGAGCTTACTTCTGAGTAGACATGCATAGGCTTGCACTGTAAAGAACTGTCACTATTTCCAGCACAATGTACCTATTTTTACAAGTCTTCCATTTTTTTCAGACAAACACAGCATTCCACGTGGTATCTGGATAACAACTCTGTAAGGCAGAAATATTTCTCCTGTCATATCACACAAAACAGCGGCATTTGAGTTTAAACGGCCTCTTAAAGTCAAGGTATTGCTGCGCCAATGAATGATTAGAAGATAAATTTCTCTGTAACCTCCAGATGTCCTTGCTAGCTTACAACATTGCACTGCAGCAGACGTTTGGTAGATTAATTGCAACTTGCAATAGGTCTTAAGATGCTGCACAACACAGTTCCACTCTGCTCTTGCCAGAGTTAGCTGGGACATAACTATAATCATTTTTTAAAAATATATTCAGAATCTTTGCAACACTATCAATGAGCTAGAGAACATGTGCAGGTTTAAATACTAGGTGGTCTTTCCTTCAGTTAAGGTTTGTAGAATGGGCAGAGGCCAGAAACTGTTATCAAACCTGCTCTTTTATTATGAGGAACAGCAGCACAGAGTTGAAAGAACTGAATGAAAAAGGGTGACTGATTGTTCAGTCACTACAGGGACATCTACTGACCACTGCAGAGGATATGTGTATACATAACTACTCTTTCTAAAGGCTGTTCTCACAAATTTGAAAATAGCTTTTTAATGACAGCACAGCCTTGTTCTAGATCTCTTCCCTAGAGAGGCAGATGGCAATGATGGTTAATGTTGTTGCATGATAGGACTGGCTTGAGTTTGTTTTTTAATTGTTCAGGACAAGGCTATGGCTGGGGGAGGGGGGATGAGTTCCAGCATAAATAGCTCCTGAAGCCTGTGGCATTACAGAGAGCTCTGGGGCATACAGTTTGTAGAAGGCATTTAGTTAAGTTGGAAGCAGTGTGAGTGGGAAGTGAACTGGAACACCACTGGGGGCAGCTGGCTAGAGAGGGCAGAAAACAGATATGGGGGGGCAGGACCTCATTTGTTACTGTCCCATGCAACTTGGCACTCAACATGAGCCTTTGAGTCAGCTTCATGAGAAGGCCAGCCTTGCATGCCTGTATAAAAACTCCTACCAGGTCAGCTCAATGAGGCCCAGTGGGCATCCCCATGTGAGTGAAGATGCACATCTTTATCAACCATGTGCTCAAAAGACTCCTGCTGCATGCCCAGCTCCCTTGTGGGGCACAACAAAAATTTTTAAGCTGATATTCAATCATCTTTGGCCACGTACCACCTTCTGCCCACAGAACTATAGCTAGAAAGCAAAAGGTAAATTCTGCAAAATTCCATTTGAATGGTGTTTCCACAAAAGGCTCTTGTGCAGCTGAAGAGCCAAGAGCAAATCCAAAAACTGCTAGTTTGTTCCTCCTGTACAGCAGACACTGAGCTCCATCCCAAACAGATCAATCTTGTTCTAGAAACTAACTGAAAACGGCATGGCATTTTAGAGATGGTCAAATGGAAATAGTGCAGCTGATCATCAAGCCCATACTAGAGTTATAAACAGCACTCGGATTCTTGTCTCTCTGGCTTATGCACTGATTAGATTATCTCTGGTTTCAAACTGAATCGGAACATTTGTTTTCTATCTCATCTCTAGACCTGTAATACCACAAACAGTTATTATATAACCAAAACATGGCCAGCTTCTTGGAAGAACCACTCATTTTCTAACCTGTTCATTAACATGTGAGAGTATTCCTGGGTACATGAATATCTATCACAAACGTGATGTAACATTTGTGTGATCGTGGGTGTGTGCATCTCCAAGCAGGCCTACGTTTCCCCATAGCTCGGAACTTACAACTGAGACAAAGACTTCAAGTGTCACTGAGGCTGGCTCATATCTGAAGTTTTTTTCCTGCTCCTTCTGGATAAAATTGCCCTTTCCTGCAAGTCAAGCAATTGCAAAACACATCTGAATGCTGCCTACTGCCGGTCTCTTTTTATATGCATAATGCAGACATAAGAAAAATGTTGGAAATACAGAGACAAGCCTAATAGTCAACTGTTCAATACAGAAGCAAAACAAAAACAAACTTGCTTCAAGGTAAATGCCTTTTAATACCACAATCAACCCGTGGTTTCTATCTGGAGAGAGCTCTCTGATGAGGTGCTTTACAAGCCCACAACACAGGACAAATTTGGATCACAGAGTGCTTTACAAAACAAGCTGTGTAGAATTCCACAGGCTGAACGTGTGCAGCAAAAATACATTTGTTTTCACCCAATTTAATAGACATATTAGTCATTGAGAATGTCCTGCTTCCCCACTGTGTCTGTTAAGTTTACAAATAAAGCAAGATTTACTAAGCTCTTCTTTCTTTTGCTTACACAATTAGTACCTCTCGTCATGGTTAACAGTGATAGCACCAAACAATGTAATTTTGCCTTAATCAAATGCTGAACAGAAGATGCTTTCCCACCAAGGGCTGGTAGAGCAAACATTGTACCTGCAAACTGGCATGCTATCATAAATGTCCAAATATTTTTCTATTGTGTACATACTGTATAGTTTTGTTGTAATGACAACTTGCATACAAATTCCATTAAAGAGTCACTGTCCCGTTGCTGTTTGCTGTGGCTGGTTCTTTTTAATGAGGTGGTTAATGGAAAACATACCCAAAAGATGCAATTTGTAAGGTCAGGGGTCCATGTTTGACATACAATTATAATTAACTAACAACAATGGTGGCAGAAGTGTCATTTGATCTGAATACTGGGTTCATTCACAGTTTCACCCTCTTTTCTTGCTACAATCTAGAAAAAGGGATCCATGTGCAAAATGAGGCAGCTGCTTGCAGATCCCTCTGCTGAGTTGGGATTTGTGTGCACAAAAATGGGATGTATAGAGCAGAAAGCCTGCATGCCTTACCCAGGGCTGCACCTGTGGTGCTTGGGGCTAGATCAGATCTGTACATACTTCCTATAACAGATGGTTGGAGCAGTCAGCTTGACAGCACCAATCACCTGTTTGGGCAGTCATTCCCACGCCCATAAGCGAGTGATTCTGTCAGAGCTCTTTCTCTTACTCATGTTCACACTCACACCCTTTTGCAGGACTGCCAGTCACTATTGCACATAATGATCTTTGAAAGATACCTTTTTTGCAGGAGTGAGCTTCATGAGAGGTGAGTGTAGAAAACGACCAGATTTTAAAGTTATGAAAGGAGCTCAATAGGTATTTCTCTGTTACACAGCAGTGAGATAAATTCAGAATGGAGGCAGTTTCTAGATATTCTCCAATCCAGCAAGGGCTAGATGGATGCAGCAGCAATCTTCTGAATGTGTCTCTGTTTGGACAGATAATTGTGCACAAAAAAGAACAATAGGTGCAATCTCATGGTCCAGTTTAACAGCCAGAGGTACACATATGTCATGCTTTTTAAGCAGCTCTGCTCCCACTGATCAGCTGTTCAGGAAGAGCACTGTGAGGGCTAGATTCAATATCCTCATTCCACACACCACCTCCTATACAGTCAACAGTAGTATCCTACCTTTTTGTCAGCTTTTTTTTTTTTTAAGGCCCAAGTGCATGAGAAATTTCGGCTCATCAGTTATCCCAACAGAAGCCTCAAACAGCTTTCCAGAGTTGAAAATGCAGACCCAACATCTGATGCAAGCCTTACACTAGAAGACAAATCTATTCAGTAAGCAAAACAGAGATAGTTACTCTTGATCAGTTACTAATTCACGATGTGCAAGCAAACACGAAGCAGGAATGATTTGCTTAGCCAGGATAGCCTTCAGGGTGTCATTGTAAAAGAAGTGATCTACAATAAATTATTTCAACAGTTTTTTCACAGAAATGTGTGTTATTTGGTCAGACACTTGAATCATGATCCACTATGGCAGTTTTTGCCTGTGACGTATATTCTCAAAACCTAACTATAAAACCACCACTGACATTAAAATATGGTTTCCTTAGTTGAAGCGTGGAAAATATACTCCTTCATCCCCAAAGCAGGAATCACTTTTCACACAGAAAGCACTAAAAGTTGGTGGAAGGGTTTGTGCAAAATATAATGCTTAGCAATTGCAGTCAATTCATTTGAACTTTCCTAAAAAGGGAACACACAAGTGTTGCCCCACTGAAGCCTTCAAGGATAAAATTCTATTCTAAAATGAGAATGTTAAAAATTCTTCCACATCTAAAATTAGTTGGTATAGTACCAGTACATAGCATGTATCCAGTGTACCATGTAATCTGAAGAAGTTTCTTGACTAGATGTGTACATACTTTGCAAGCTGGGGCCAACTGCAGCCTCCACAGGGTATACACAAATAAGTGAGTTTCCCTCTCACATGTGATGGGGTACACATGGATATACAGTAAATTTGTAGTGTGCAAGAGACCCCAAGTTAATGAGGCAGGATTAGGCTACTGCTGTTTCCTTCATGAATTCTTCAAGGACAGTGATGACATTCTTGGCCTCCTGCATTTCAGCATGTTCCACTTTCACCACCTTCAAAAGGACATCTCCACTGCCGCAGTTCCTCAGAAACAGGTAGCACTTGAACAAAGCATAGTGGTCCATTTCTGCTTGTCTGATGAATCGCTTCAGGTTGTTGATGTCTTGTATGGCCTAGAAAAATGGCAGCAAAATACTCAAGAACCCTGATCCAGGTGGAGCAGCAGACTTCCATGTACGTCTTCATAGCAAGAGGAGAAATGGCACATATAAACAGGTCCTGCACATGCAGCTTGCCCCAGTCTAATTGCTGGGGCTTTGCACATGTAGCCCTGAAGAAATGGCACCAACCAGCTGCTCAGCAAGGGAGCTAGATTCAGGGCCAAATCCTATCCAATTTTCCAGCGCTGGTGCAGCCATGCCAACAGGGTATGCACTGCATCCTGCAGTAGGGGGACAGTCACAGAGGCCTCCTCCAGGTAAGGGAATGCTTGTTCCTTTTCCTCACAGCTGCACTGCGGTTGCACTGGCATTGAAAAATTGGATAGGATCAGACCCTTAGTCATCATCACTCCCACCAAAACATGACTGACACGCTAATATTTACATTTATTTATAATCAAACTAAATAAATAGCTGATTGTTTTACAGAGCTAAATATGTATAGCCCAGGCTTGCTGCAATCGCATGTGCACAATTAGTAAAAACCAATGATCTAAAAAATGACAGTCCTGCTTAAGCTAAGCATTTTTCAGTCTCACTGATTTCAGCAGAAGAGAGTAAAGCATGTGCTCAACTTTCCTGCTAAAATCAGCTGGACTTAAGCACATTTAAATTCTGCTGAATCACACCTGGTAACTACCACCACCTTTATTTAAATACAATGTATGTCCTCCTTAGATGCAAATATCTAAGTTCCACTGGTATCTAGCTTGGTCACCTTTTGAAACCTAGTACTCTAACCAATTCAAAGCGGAAAGCAGTGGCACAAATTATGCTGTTTTAAAACTGAGCAGACATCCTGACCCACAATCCAGTTAAGCCTAAGCAGTGGGACTGGAATCAATGGTGGGTGGTAAGAATAAGGATGCAACCCAGGGCTACTAAGTCAACAGGAACTTTGGAATAGGAACTTGGAAGTTGATTGCACTCTAAATCATTCTTCAGCTTACCTGGATAATGGATTGGAATTGTGCCCAAGGCGCACACTAGTGCTGCATGCTGCATTTGTGAATGAGACTGTACCATACATGACTAGTATGTGAAAGTATTTAGATAGCTGCCATTTCCTCCAAGCAAGTATAGGAATAGTGGACACTACCTTCAGTTTAAAGTTCTCCAGCATTTGTCGGAAGAGAAATGGATTTCCCCCTTCTGAACCATTTAGAAACGCCTGCATCCAGTCTTCACAGAATTTGTTACTACCTATAAGAACATAAGAACAAAAGAAGAGCCACGCTGGATCAGGCCAAAGGCCCATCTAGTCCAGCTTCCTGTATCTCACAGTGGCCCACCAAATGCCCCAGGGAGCACACAAGACAACAGGCACAACCTGCGTCCTGGTGCCCTCCCCTGCATCTGGCAATCAGAGGCAGCTTGCCTCTAAAACCAAGAGCTTGCACATACCTACTATGACTTGTAACCCGTAATGAACTTCTCCTCCAGAAATTTATCCAATCCCCTCTTAAAGGCATCCAGGCAAGATGTCATAACTACTTCTTGTGGCAAAGAGTTCCACAAACTACACACTGGGTAAAGAAATATTTTCTTCTGTCTGTCCTAACTCTCCAACACTCAACTTTTGTGGATGTCCCCTGGTTCTGGTGTTATGTGATAGGGAAAAGAGCACCTCTCTATCCACTCTGCCCATCCCCTGCATGATTTTGTATCTCAATCATGTCCCCCTCTTTTCTAGACTGAAGAGGCCCAAACGCTATAGCCTTTCCTCATAAGAGAGGTGCCCCAGCCCAGTAAACATTTTTGTTGCTCTGTTTTGCACCTTTTCCATTTCCACTATATCCTTTTGAGATGTGGCGACCAGAACTGAATGCAGTACTCCAGATGTGGCCTAACCATCGATTTGTACAGCGGCATTACAATATTAACTGTCTTATTCTCAATGCCTTTCCTAATGAACCCAAGCATGGAATTAGCCTTATTCACTGTTGCCACACATTGGGTCGACACTTTCATTGAGCTGTCCACCCCAAGATCTCTCTCCTGATCTGTCACAGACATATTGAGGCATATCACATATTGAGAAACAAATGGAAGGATTTTGGGGTAATACACTCTTGCCCATGCGTCTCCTCAATGCAACATGAGGATTATATTCCACAGGACAAAACATAAAATAGGCAAAGAGCCCCATCCTATCCAACTTTCCAGTGCCCACGCAGCCCAGAGGTAAAGGAACAAAGGTTCCCTTACCCTGAGGAGGCCTTTGTGACTGCCCCCCACTGCAGGATGCAGCGCTTGGCACAGCTGCATTGGTGCTGGAAAGCAGGATAGGATTGTGCCCAAAGAACTGTTTGTGACTGCTACAGTGCAAACCTGCTCAGCAAAAGAGACAGAATGATTCAGCTATGCCTATTAAAAAGGGGAGGAGACTGAAGGTATACACAGACCTCGTAAGACTTGCAGAATGTGTATCCATTCCGATGTGGCAGGCCAGTTATTGCCCTTTCTTATAGTGCCACATAAATAAGTAACGGAACTGATCTAACACATTTATAAATGGTAAAACAAGAAGCAGTGGTCAGAAATAGTATATTACTGAATATCTGGGTTGGAGGAGGGGGTATTGCCTTCGCATGTCCTATGGGCAAAAGATCTGGCTGACCACTATGGGAAGCAGAAAATCAGACTAGATGAAACTTTGGTGTGATCCAGCAGAGCTCTTCTTACATTGAGATTCCCAATGCATAAAGACATCACCATTCATCTTGCACAGGTACTAAGTCACACATATTTGATGTGCATATAGTTAATAAGAGCCCTGCTGGCCCTTTCTGCAAACGAATTTGTCAATATATGCATAATTAAGGATAAAATTATTAAGCATACAGAAGAACAAGCCTTGATGCGGGAAAATGAGCATAGTTTCTGCAGAGGTAAGTCCTGCCTCACTAATGTTCAAGAGTTCTCTGACAGTGTTAACACATATGTGGACAAAGGTAATCTGGTCAGCATTGTATACTTGGACTTTCAAAACTTCTGACAAAGACTCTTGAGTAACCAACTTAGCAGTCATGGAATAAAAGGACAAGCTCATGGATTGATAACTGGTTAAAGGAAAGAGAGAGTAGGAATAAATGGGCAATTTCAGAATGGAGGAAAGTAAGAAGTAGGATCCCTCAAGGAATTGTCTTGGGACCAGTGCTTTTCAATATGTTCACACATTTTCTGGAGTTAAGGATGAACAGTAAGGTTGTCAAGTTTGCAGACGGTACCAAACTATTCAGGTGAGATTTGCAATCTGAAGAAAAAGATAACTGAATTGGGAGGGACAAAAATTGGTAGTAAAATTCCATACCCCAGGAGCCCTCTCTGTTAGGACCAGCCCAGTATCACAGAAAGACGGTTCCCAAAATACAAATGAAGGCAATTTTAGAAGAGGGTATGTAAAGGTAAAGGCTGCAGGCCATATCCTATTACTGATTACTCTGTGAAGATGACCAGCACTGAAATACCTGACACATTTCCATCTGTAAGCTCACCTGCATTATAGAACTGAGGCTGAGGTCCACTGCAGTCTATAACAACGGATTTTTGTCGTCCCTCTGTCATTGCGATATATAAGGAAGCCATTGTGCCTTCCTGAACAAAACCTTGAAGGCTTGCAGCTCTAAGGAATCTGGAAAAAAAACAGTGAATGTTTTCACATACTTAAAGTTCATTACGAAACTCAAGCTCAAGGAGAGGGCAAGCTGGCTGCCATGTAGCAAGTCAGGCTACCTAAGGAAATTTATTTATTCTTATTTCCTGAATTTTTGTGCTACCTTTTTGCCTTGCGTTCAAGACAGTACAATATTTTACAATTTAAAATACAAAAATGGCAAAACAAAAGTTACAAGAGAGTAACTTTTCTTCTGCATTTCCCCACCCCCACTGTCACCTTGGACAGTAATGTTCTTTTACCTGTTAATATCCTTCTTTGTCCTTTCATCTGACTCTTTGACTTCAACAGGAGTGTAACTAAGAGCCTTGAATTATAAAGGAGAAAATGTCATTGTGACAGGCATTGCCTTGAACTCAGTAACCAGCACATTTTGTTTTCATACCCGATCTAGCAGCAAATGATTAGCACTGGATTTGGGCTAGCATTTGTGCTAGCATCCACCCCCCACCCCCCACCCCCCGAATGCACCCAGGGCTGTGTAAATGGGTCCTCTCATGAGTGCTCATTTTATTTTCATAACAGTTTAGCCTGAGAAATAGCAAAGTCATCCAGTGAACTTCAGGGCCAAACAAGGATTACATGGGTTCAAATCCCAATCTGTGCCTAGTACTCTGCCTACTAACCTATCATGTCTCTCATTTACAGCACAGCTAGTTTCTCTTGCTCTCTGAGCTAAGTGAAATGCCATCATTCCCTACAATCACTGGATTACTGCCTACTGTTTGCCAATAACTCTAACACAATGCTTAACAATTTTACTCAAAAGGAAATCCTATCACATTTCATGGGAATTACTCTTCAGTAACTGTGCTAAGGACTGCAGCCCTAATAATGCAAAAGTATTCAATTTAAACAAAATCATATATGAACAAAGACTCTAGCCACAAGTTCTTCCTCTATAGCAGCTGAGGTCAGCTTGTAAATATTGTGGGTAATGCAATGGCCTTTGCTTTAGCTATTAATAAGCTAAAGAACTGCACCACTGAGATTTTCTTCTTTATCAGAACAACATAGGTGCAAACAGAACAGCAAATACAGTGAGAAGAACAGAAATGATATCCAAAAAGTGCACATTTGTATAATACTCACAGCATGCAACACAAAAGCAAGCTTCTCCTGGAAGAGCTGTACTACTCTTTGAATAGCACACACAGAATCTTCGAACCAAGTTTCAAGGTAGGGCTTGACACAAGTCTCCAAATTCTTTTGCTGCAATAGGTTGGGGAGAATTAACTATAAGATGCCATTTGGCTGAGGTACTTCTGACATTCTCTGTTCAGGGCTTGCATTCCGGGCATTGCTAATTTCAAACTATGTGAAGCTATTGTTAACTAAGACAACATTTGGAATCATGAGCAGGAAGAAGCAGCACAATGGCTGGAATTGAAAGAGCTGCCGTACTAGGCGCCCAATGTAAAAAAAAAAACTGTATTAAAACTCATAAGTGACACACTGGAGACTAAAAGAGATTCTAGATGTCATCTGTGAATGTTAGCATATCATTTTTAAGCCACCTTAAGCATAAGTAGAGAGAGGGTAAAAATATTTAAAGTTAAAACAAAAAAAGCCAACCAAAAGTAAATGCTGGAAAGCAGCAAAATTATTGTGCATGTTTGGCTAAATTAACCAAGAGCCTGTGGAACCTGAAAGGCTAACAAACCTATAGTACTAAGCTTTTAGTGAAACGGCACCTCTTCACAACACTGCAGTTTTTCTATTTGTAAGGAGGATTCCCCTCCCCCTTTTCTAAACATCGTCATTTTAAATTCAGCACAGAGAACTTTATGGAAGCCCTTTCAGAGTGCTACATTACAGGTTCTTTCTTGGAGCATCACTTGGGGATGTTGCACTAAACATCTTCACACATGCTTACAGGGTAGCAGGATCACTAGCTTACAGGGTATGCAAGCAGTGCTTTAAAATTAGGTTATATAGTGAAACAAGCCAAATCTGGGTCTAGTTCTACCACCACCAGTTCCACAGTAGGTATATGCCATTGTTGTTTTAACTCTTTTGCTGCCATTTATCCAACTTTCTGAATTCTTTAGGTAGCAGCCCAACCAGCACTTCTACCTTCAAATGTTCCTTCCATGAACGGGAGGAGTATCCTCCTCAAAGGGCCCTTGCACAAGCGAAAGGACAAACAAACCAATCATTCCATTTACAGAAGAAGCGCCTGACTGGCAGGAATACTAGTCAGGATGCTACCCTGTGTGTCTTGACAAAGTTCTCAGTTGCATCTGGGAATCTGCAAATTCTTCTCTGCTTTTGGAGGCCATCAAAGCCTTACAGAATCAGGCATTACATCATTCTGCACCTTTCCCTCAGGCCCAGTTGAAATGCATAGCAAGTAACATACGTTACACTAAGGCCAGAAATACACATTACGCTGCTGCCTTATGTATTAAATCCCCCACAGCCACATCTTCTTTGCGGAGTAACACTGGGAGTGGGTGGCTGTAGTGAAGGGAGGAGATTCTTAACCCTTCCCTTGCTTGCCATTTTCCTCTGCAATCATCTCCCCTCATGCAGAAGCTCCAGACAGACTTGAAACAGTGGCAGGGGAAAAGAGAACAGTTAAAGGGCACCCTTCCTCACCTTAACATTGACCTCCCCCTCCCAATGTTGCTTTGCAGAAAAGACATGGTCATTGGGTTTCAGGACATGAAATGGCCACATAAAGGTGCCAGCAACATATTACATCAGGAAACTTCAACATCATCAGTGTTTTAAGGAAGCCAGAGGCTGACCAAAGGGAGTGGCACCTAATAGTTAGCACATCCTTTCCTGTTCACTAATTTACAGATCAGCAGCTGAGTGCAGGATGGAAAAGTGGGAGATATATCTATTGCTACCATCCCAGGTTAAGGAAAGCAGAAGGGGGGGGCATCTGGGAAAAACTTCCCCTCCTGGGAGAGTACATACTCAAAACCAAACTGCTGTAGAACCTGCAATCAATCAAATGTGAGAACTCACAGAATTGCCAGTGAACATGGACTAGGCAGGGAAGAAGTTAAAATATAGAGTAACCAGTTTATTTTACAACCATGAAGAAAATGGGGAAGGGGCAGTGACAAATACAAAGAACAAGTTTGTGAAAAATGCCTGGATTTGGCCATATGGCCACAAAGAGATAACTTGACAACATCTAATGCAGTAATTACTAATGCCCAGCAGTGGGCGGTGGAGAGCTACTTAAAAGAAAAGCACTCAAAACTCCAACACCCCACTTCATTGCTACTTCAGTTTGCAGGTTGGCTTGGAACAGAAAGAGCAAACAAAAGAATATCAATTTCCTAAACACAGACTCTATTTCTAGCTATTTACATTGTCCCAGGGATGCTGGTCTTCTGCACTCACTGGAGTGTACAAAGATGTGCCTCTGTGAACCAGCAGCTAGCTGGTTCCAATGGGAGCTTGGCAAACACACCCAAGCATCCTTGTGGTTGATCCTAAGAAACCTTGGTTCAATTATGCCATACAACATCTGACTGGATGCAGGGAAACCACCTGGCCACACCATCCCACTCCTTTAACCTAGACAGGTGGGGACTTAGCCATATGCCAATCTCAGCAGCAGAGATGACTAGGTTATTGTTTCTGGGTAACCCAAGGCCAATCAATCCACATTCTGCAAATGTGGATTTTTAAAAACAGCATTCCAGTAAACAACCTCATAGGAGCTTCCCAGGATAAAGGCAATTGCATCTAGGATATCAGGCAGTCTCTTTGGGAGTTAATGGATTCCCAAAGGGCTGGGGGGGGCTAGAAATGTCTAAGAAACAGTGGCGTCACTAGGATTTGTGTCACCCCATGCAGTGGGCAGGGCAACATCCCAGATGCAGGGCGTGGTGATGTACCATTGCCCCACTTCCACTGGTTTTTCGGCAGTACCTTTTGATAGAACATAGATATTTCAGTGGGGCTTGTTTCATTGCATTCTGCATGAAATTACACATTGATTGATATATAACACAATGGTCTTATTCCTCCAAATTCTGATTTTAGTGATTTTGAAAACTTGTGGGGTCTCTTTCTCTCTCTCTCTCTCTCTCTCTCTCACACACACACTCACAACCCCAGGTCAACTTATTAACACCTTATTGCAGCAGTTCTCATACTTTTAGCACTGGGACCCACTTTTGAGAATGACAATCTGTCCAGGACCCATTGGAAGTGATGTCATGGCCAGAAGTGACATCATCAAGCAAATTAAAATAAATCATTATAAATAGTTAAATTAAAATAAAAGAAATAATTAAATAAGAGGGAGTCAGTCCTGTTCCACCAAGTGAGTTTTTTCTGTAGTCTGCCTGCAATAACACCCCCTCCAAAAGAATCAGTGAGATCTTCAGCCCTCCCCAGTGCCCAGTTTAAAGTCCTTCTATTTCAAGCACATCAATACAAAGACCCACCTGGCTTTACAAGTCTGAGAGCCCAATCTTATGCCTATCTACTCAGAAGTAAGTCCCGTTACAGTCAGTTGGGCTTACTCCCAGGAAAGTGTGGGTAGGGTTGGGCTGTGAGGGAAACTTTGCAAGTGCAAACTAGAAAACTTTCCCCTTACCAGTTCAAGCCTCTTTGTTGGTCCTTTCTAGTGGGGGGGGGGAGGTTGCCCTCTGGGGCTTTTGTTGCGCTCCAGTCCTATCGGATCGGGACCATTCTGGCCTCCTCACATTCTTTGCCTGGCCTGACCACCAGCCAAGGCACGTCTGCCTACTCGTGAGTAAACGCTACATGAGGCTGCTTCGCTTCCCATAGGGCTCCATACACTCGTAGCTGGGGGGGAGGGACCTCCTCCTCAGGTGTTTTTGAGGCTGCATTCATTGGATCAGGACCATCCTGACGTTGGAGTCCTCTCAGTCTGCCCTTTTGGACGGAGCAAGGCAAGTACTCCTACTCGCGAGTAAACACGTGCTACAGCTCACTTTCACTTTCCATAGGGCTCCATGAATTTTTTCCTTCCGGTTTTTTGGGCATAACCTTTGAAGGAAAGGAGCTAACTCAACAGGGTTTTTTGCATTGTGTTCCGCTGGTCATTCCACATCCAACTGTGTATGGCATGATACGGTAGCTCATAAAGGCGCGACGTTAGCACGTCACCTCCCCAGGGCGCATCACCCTCCTGGGCGCATCACCCGGTGCGGCCCGCACCCCCCAAGCGATGCCACTGCTAAGAATAAGGAAAAACAGAGCATTTATCACAACGCAGAAGAAAGGAATTAAATAGCCTTCTTGAACAGGCCTTCACTCGTCAAGATTTGTGCGGATGTAATGGGCATGTTTGGGGCAAACAATGCCAAGGACTTTGTCCACGTTCTCAGATGTTAACAACTAACATGCACACTTCTAAAACTAATCAACCCATGTACATTTTTTACATTTTTCTTTCAGTTACCTTATTTATGGTTGCATTCTTACAGTACGGGGTCACCCAAAACATGGTGGAGAAGAGAACTCAAAGGTGGCTTGTTTTTGGTGGTTAAATATATACTGTAATTTTGCAATACTGGCAGTCTAATGAGACTCCAACAAAACATCACTGTATAGTGATAGATTTATGGGAAAACATCACAAACAGCAGGTTAGCATGAAACAAAGATCTGAAACAAATTTTTGGAGCTGTTTGAATGACATTGAATGAATCCATTCTGCTGTCACAAAAGACCCAGTAACAGAACAAGGATAATGCTGCTGCCACAAAGTGGCTGCAGAACTGAACACATGCCAGCGTGGACACTGGGTTCCATTGCTCCCATTAAGTAGGTGGTGGGGTGTGTTGTAGCGGGGCAGGGAGGAGAAGGAGGAAGGGAAAGGGGATGCATCCTAGCAACACTGGCATGAGCCAGAATTCCATCCCCTCTTCTTTGCCTGGTCTCTCCCCTTTTCTCTCCTCAAGACTTACACCAGCTATATGGTATACTTGGAGTAGGTCCAAGGAGACCCATAGGCCATGAAGAGGCCATCCAAGGAGACCCATAGGTCTTCTTGGAGTGGCTGCAGGTTGCAGCATGGCTGGGGACAGCACTGGGCTGTAAGAGACCAAAGCAGCCACATTAGTCTTTGATTTTGATCCTGGTTGAGCCATGCACTCCCCTTCCATAAACTTCTCTGTCTCCTCTCCCTCTCATTTTTTGGTGGAGAATATCATTAGGTTGAGCAGGATAGAGTGTTTGGAATCTATTTTTGAGTGCGTAACTATAGTTTTACTGCACTGCCATTTTAAAAAAACAATATAATTGATAAACAGGAAAAAAACTACTCAAGAAGGCATGTTTTAGCAATTTGGAAAAGAAGCAATCCGTATTTACCTCTGAATCCAGGTTAATCTTCAGGTCTTGAATGTATCTGTCAAGCTCAAGTCTGAATGTAGTCACTTAAGGAAATAACTAATACATGAGTTTAGACACCTAATTTGTACATTTAATATAAATGCAGTAACTATATACTTAGTTCAGTGTTCTGGATCCCTAAATTTAAATCCATTCTGCAATTACATGTACATAAACTGTAGTCCAACTGCATCAGTTTCAAGGAAGAGCCAACACCTTCATTTGCAAGACATCAAAAGCATTACAAGCGGAACAACCCATTATTTATTAATCTACACATTCACTAAAATATGGGAAGTAACTCACTCTAAGTCTACGCAGTGGTTACATGCCAGGGTGGCTCCCACATTGCAACATTCCCTGCCTGTAGTGTGTGTCTCCCTCCCTCCTTGTCAGTGTTTTGTCAGAAAACTGACTCTTCTCACAGGTGTTTTCTGAATTTTTAAATACCACCTCACTGTTGCTTATGCCCTTGGGTTTGTTTTAATTGCTGCTGTTCTGCTTTTACAATTTTTTTGTATTCGCTTGCTTTTATTATATTGCAAGTCACACTGAGTCCCTAAAGGGAGAAAGATGGGATAATGTTTAACCATACCAACAGCACAATCCTATACATGTCTATTCAGAAATTTGTGCATGTCTATGTTTGCAGCCTTCCCGCACCTTAGAAGGCCTTGTGGATGTGACTAGAAGGTTGGCACAAACTGGAAACGCCAGTTGTGTCCATGAGGCTTCTGAGGCCAGGAGGCCAAATGACCTATGTACTGGGTCCCCAGGGTAAGTAATTGTGGTGCTGCTCGAGCCCCCCCACCTCCAAATTTCATTATCCACCAAATTCGGTAAAAAAACAAAAAGGATATAGTTCAAGCCCCTTCTCTGAACCTCCCAAAAAACAGATGACATAGTCTACCGGAGTGGTGCTGCATTCTGGATTTGCTGTTTCTGTGCATTTTTCTGGCTGGAATAGGCAGTAATAACAACCAACTCGACTTTCTGGTATACTAAGAGAGAAATCACATAGAAGTTGTGTCAAGTTGACTATGTCATTCTATCTGCTGATTGATCACATAAAAACTACTCGATCTAAAGCAAGCTCCAGAGACCAAAATCCTCAAAGGCACTTCATTGTAGTCAACAAGGTGTGTTTGAAGTTCCTGTTAACTTCTTTATTCTACTTCAAGGAATTGTTTACTCCTTTCTGTACTCCACAGTAAATCACAAACACAGAGAGGCTAAAGTTATCACACCATCACAGTGATAAAAATACTGAGCTTTTTATCAAAAAGATGAGTTATGAATACAAGAGCCATTTTAGAGATCTTTATACCCAATCGCTTGCTCTTAAATTATCCTACATTGAGTGGCTACCAGGCTCAAGCCATTTCCTGTGAAAGGTAATTCCCCACCCACCCTAACTTTGATAAAATTTCTTTGATGTGCTTTTAAAAACTGACTGAAGGCATCAAAAGAAGTGAGAGACAGAAGCACAAGGAGAACCCTTTCAATTTTACTCCTATTTCCCAAACCTTTTCTTTTTGAATTGCAAAAATGAGAGGCTGGAACAGTAGGGTAAGAGGTGTAGTGAAATGTGCAAGATCCCTTGAGGTGATAGGGCAGTGGTATTCAGACTAGGCATTGCAACACCCCAGCCTGAGGGCCTTGGCCTCTGCCCCCTTAAGGGGCGGGGGTAGGGGGGAAGGTAGTGATGCAATCCCTAGGATCGTGCCGCTAACGGGGCTGCAGGGACTGGGATGTACTCACCAGTCCCCACAGCAGCCTTCTCGGGGTGCGGGGAGCCCTGCAAACGTGCTCCACTTCCGGTTTTGTGGAAGTGGAGAGCAATCACTCTACTTTCACTTCAAACCAGCTGGGGAGCCCTACAGGCACTCGTGCAGAGCTCCCTGCACCCCCAGGACGATGCTGCAGGGACTGGTGAGTGCATCCCAGTCCCTGCAGCCCCCTTGTATCCAAAAACCCCCTATCCAAAAACCCACAAGCAGAGAACCACAGTACATTAGTCCCAAGCTGGAGGCAGGCCCTGTGACTCAAACCTGAAAAGGGGCCTCTGACTATCAACTTAGGACAGCATGTTTGTTATACAAAGATAAGTAATACTGACCCCAAGGAAGTGCAAGGGATGAACAAAACAATGCCACTATCTACAGAGTTTGCAGAACAAGCTTTGCATACCTCCCCTATTTGCATACCTCCCCAATTTGCTCTAACCATGCACATAAAGAATTGAAACATTCTGACCATAGAATGTACTTTGGAAAGCAACAAGTTCACCATGTAAGCATAATGCAAATTCCTATAGATAATCTACTATGTTTCCCTCTCCCCTCCCCTGTTGAAACTATGCTATCAAGATGTAGTCAATTCTGGTCTTCGTTGCTCACTTGCCTAGAGGAGTGGGCCCGTGTGCACATGAATAAAGCTTTGTCTGAAGTCCTCTGTTTCTCCTGTCTGTGTTGGCTCTCCGAAAACCCAGGGGCACTCTGCTCCTTTGGGAACACCCCTGAGCGGTGCGATCCTGGGGATCACATCGCTGCCTTCCCCCTGCCCCCGCTGCCTCCCTCCCCTCCCTTGCAAGAACTTACTGAGCTTTTCAAACTCCCAGAGAGAGTTTGAAAACCACAGAGATAGGGTGTATCAACAGTGGCTCCTTACTCTGACAGACCTGGGAAGCACGGGGTTAACACCAGGGCCTTAGATTGCAGTGAGTGTACTGCACAGCTTCAACTACTTGGAGGTAACAAAGCCTTCAGGGATAAAGGCAGCACCTGGAGGAGGGTAAGGGTGTGGGTAGAAGGAAGAAGGTTGGAAAGACTGAGACAGCAGAAGGAAAGAGGACTAACAGATGGATTAAATGGAGACTGGTGTGTGGCTGCCATGCCCAAGAGCTGCTGAGATCAAGGTGTTGCTGTGGTGGCTGGAGAAGCTGTTGGGAGAGGAAAGAAAGGAGAACCTCTGCAGGTTGAACAGGCGAGCCACCCTGGTGGTGGAGCCCAGTAGTGCTGCTGTTTTGAGTGAAGAAAGGAGGCTAATTAATCTATAGCGGACATAAGATCTCTAAAAGATTTTGGCAAAACAAATTGGTACCATGAGTGGGGTGTGAGCCCAAGGCAATTATATCCCCTTTGTGTAACAGGACAGCAAAACAAGAGGAAGAACCCTCTTTCTGCTTACACTTCTACAACTACCCCAGTAGCACTGAAAAGAGCATTGGCTTTACTTCCTAAAAAAATACATTGGAAAGCGGGACTATGCAGCCTGATCAGACGCACATTTACTCAGAAGTAAACTTCTCTAAGCTGAATCTGGCCCTCTCCCAAGTAATGGAGGACAGGATTGCTGCCAAAGTAGATGACTTGTAAAAGATATTAATGAACAAGATTTTAGAGAAATTATATATTCTGACTAACCACTCTGTTGCTATTTGAAACTTTTTAACACACTAACTCTGCAATTATTCACTAGGTAATTAAGAGATGAGTCAAAGTTTGTGTTCATTGACAACTCCTACACCTGCTAATCTTGGCACTCTCTGTAGACTAGAGAATATAAGAGTAACAGTATAAGTAAAGCCAATCTCCATCTCACATTTTCCCCTGAAAGACAAAAGGTTGCATAACTGCACTGCCACCTAGAGATGTGAGATCTTCAGAAATTCCAAAGGAAAGGCCTGAGAAGACTTGGAGATGTCAAACACAAATGACATTTTGCAGCAGTAGCTTTCACATTAAAACTTCAACTAAAATTTTCAGCGATTATTTTATTACATACAATTTGACACGTAAAAACTATGACTATTAAACACACCATTTCAATCAAATAATACTAGTGAATTTGCTTGACAAAACATTGGGGATGTCAAAAGGCATGCTTGGTGCAATTGTAGGATTAAAACTGTGGCACACACCAAAGCTCACAGGGCTGAACTTCACAGTCTAGCAAACATGTGGTGGTCACCAAAAGCAACATGCCTTCTACAATAAGAGCCCAATCCTGGGCTCGGAGTGCCAGCTCACCACTGGCACACACTGGCACAAACGTGCTGTAAGGCCCTACTGCTGGGCAAACGCTGGTGGTAACCCTTTGCTGGCCGCCACTGGGCTACTGCTGGGTAGGCGTCCAACCTCTGCTGCTTGGTGGTCGCACAGACTGCTGAGCAGCAGAGAGGTAAGTGGGGAGAGGTGAGGAGGAGGCGTTCCAGGAGGGTGGGGAGGAGGCATTCCGGGAGGGCGGGGAGGAGGAGAGGGGAGGTGGGGGAGGCGTGCCAGGGGGGAAGGAGTGAGGAGCGAGGGAGGCAGGACCGGTGGAGCGATGCTCCACTGGATCCAAAGACTCCGCGTTGGACTCACCACCTGACACACAGGCGCTTGATTCACCGCTGACCTTTTGGTTGGCAGCAAAACAAATAGCCCCATTGCAGGGCTACTCTTTTTACGTACCTGAGGGAAGGGGACAAAAGTCCCCTTCTCCCGAAGAGCTGTTGTCGGCTGCCCAAAGTGTGCAGGATGCAGCGGCAGCCACTTTCAGTGCTGCCACAGCTGCACACAGTGGGTAGCTCAGGATTGGGCTGTCTGTCTCCTACAAAACATACCAGTTCCATTCCATTCTGGAGAATCTGTATGGAAGTTGGAACATACACAGGTTTTAAACAGCTGGCTTTTGCCGGCACAGCACTATGGTATCTGCATGAAAGGATCGCAAAGGATGTACAGCACTTGAGCAAAAGCACTGATTCAGCTCAAATGTCCTTAACTTGGATGTCTGTAATTCAGGGAGGTAGTGTACTATAATATTTAACAAGATGAAGCACATGGCATTTCTTCACCCTCACAAGAAGTGAACAAATAAGTGGAGGTTGGGTAGGAAAACTCACAACATATTAACATATCATGCATTCTCCAGAGAAGAGACATGGGACTACTGCTTTGGGCAGAAGCTATGTGGGCAGCTGTAACACATGCATTATTTGACACCAAGAGGGGTATTCAGTAAGCACATGTGCTCTTACCTTAACTCTATAGATGCAACATTGCCCATTCCTTCAAAAAAGGCTCCCTTCGCAAGATGCTTCATGATAAAACTGCACAGTTCTGTTTCTGCTTCAGCTGGCAAGTTAGTGTCCACCAAAGAGAGGCTTCATATGTGAAAAACACACATTTTTTATGAGTCAGTAACCACAACAAGACCCTGCACATGACATTAGAAAAGAACAAGACTTCCAACCAAGCCTGAGCCATCAACGCATTCATTTAAGAAATTTAAGTATTGCTTGTACTAAACCCCAGGAACATTAACGGCTGCATCTAGATTACCCCTACCTGAAGTCTCCAGAAACAACTTGATAATTCTTATTTTCATTATTACCACCTCATTATACTGTGGAAGCCTCTTAGTAGGAAACCTTAAGAATTCAGTTCTGCTTTCAGGTGTGAGATAGAATCTCACTACACAACAACCATGCAAGTTATATATAAGGCTCAGAAGATAAAATGATTCTGGCTTACCTAAAATCATCAGAGGACGGTGTTTCAGCTGCTGAGCTGCTTGGACTCCCATCATCACTGTCTATACTGTGGTTCAATCTGAAAAAAGTTGGATTATGAGGACACACAAAATACATCTAGCAAAAAAAGCCAAAGATATTTCTCTTTTTATTCTTATGAGAAAAAAGAAAAATCAGAAGAGATCAGAGATTTTTGTAGAGCATAAATTTGGCGGACAAGAACATCACGTTTATTTTTGATTGAGAGGCAAAATAGATTGGCTAGATATACTGTTCTGGATGGCCACTAAGACAATCAGGAACAGATCCAGGTTAGCTGTTTGCTTCAAGAAGACTCACTATCACAAGCTGGTAAACAATGAGCTTCCCCAACCCCCAGTTTCAGTGCATATTTGGGAATGGAGTTGAGATTTTAATCCATATTAGTGACTGAGGTTATAGAAACTGGGTTGGTAATTATTTCACATTAAAGCACCCAGAATCAAATGGTGTTTACTTGTGCACATGCGATGGGAATGAGAACAAAACAAAGGTATGAAGACATACAGCACAATCCAATGCATGCCTTTTCAGATGCAAGTCCCATTCAGTTCAATGGGACTTACTCCCTGGAAAGCATGCGTCGAATTGCAGTCTCAGTCACTGATGTCTGAAACTATTGGATGGATACATGAAGGAAGGCCAAGAGGAAAGCAGACCACACACTGAAGGTCATTTCATGTAGACACTACTAAAACACTTTACACTTAAAGTCTTCTGGAAATCACACTGACAGCTGAAAATATCAAAGAGCGTTGTCCACAGTTACAGGTTAAGGCATGGTAAAAGGTTCCTCTGCTCTTTTACATATGATACAAAGCATGTTTATACAAGCCAGGGAGACAGACCAGGGACAGACTGCACTTGCTCCTGGTGTAGAAGGGATTGTCACTCCCGGATTGGCCTTTTCAACCACACTAGACACTGTGCCAGAACCACCTTTCAGAGCGCGATACCAGAGTCTTTCGAGACTGAAGGTTGCCAATACAATAAAAAAAAAATTCCACTCAACGAAGGGCCCAATCCTATCCAACTTTCCAGTGTCAATGTAGCTGCAATGCAACCCTAAGGTAAGGGAACAAAGGTTCCCTTACCTTGAGAACGCCTCTATGACTGCCCCCCAACACCACAGGATTCAGCGCATGCCCCACTGGCACTACTGCATCAGCACTGGAAAGTTGGTTAGGATTGGGCTCTGTATAGGACACTGCCCAGTAAGTGTAGCCAAGCGACTGTATCCTTTGCAAATTTATTCTGAATTCCAGCAGTAGTACTGAAATTGTACTGGAATCCAACAGTGTCCACTAGTACTTACTGCCAAATGTGAACAGGCCTGCATCCCAACATACCTATTCTTCTTTTAAAAATGCTAGTAATTATTTTTCATTAAACAACTATCTGGAATAACAAGATTCAATTTGGGGCACAAAACCAATTTGGGGCTAGTGAAGAATTCAGAGATGAGTGGGGCAAAAGGTGTGCAATTATTAAGAATGAACTGAAAATAAAATTACACGTTACATGGCAATGTCGTATAAATATTTGGCATATAAATATTTCAAAAAAAATATGTACAGGTCTGGGAATCTCTTCAAAAAGGAGATAACAGCTAGAAAAGCTACAGAAAAGAGCAGATAACTGCCCAATCATATGCAAAGGAGAACATAAGGCCATTAAAATCAATGGTTTAGGCTCTACATACAATCAGGCTACAAAATGATCAAGGGGTTCGAACACCTTTCCTAAGAGTAAAGGCATTTGGGCCTATTTAATTTAGAAAAAGAAGACAATTCAGATTCATAAATCCACAAATTGTACATCTTCTTCATCTCTCATAATACTTAAAACTTGGGATCATCCAATGAAGTGGACTGGCAGTGAGTCCAGCACTGACAGGAGGTGCATAGCTTCACATAAGCATAATTAAATCTATTTAGAATATTATATATTACTTTTCCTAAGCTCGAACTAGTTTAGATAAGGATCCAATAAAACAGCTGTATAGAAATTCAGAGCCACAAATGCAAAGATGGTCACTAGCTTGGGAAACTTTAAAAAATGTGTCAAGGAGATCTGCTCGATAGATTACTAACGTTGCAAATATGGGGAAGACACACATTCTTGAATTGAGCACATGCTGACAAATAACCTGTTCCTTAATTCTAAAGAAGGATGTGGCTGCTGGGACTCTCAGGGTTCTGGTCAAGACCTCCTAATGGAGCATGCCAAATGCTGCCCCCTAACCTGAAATGTGCCAGCCTCTGTTCCAGCCACTCTCCAATGAGGTAACTCAGTACTTTCCTCCACAATTCTTCCTCTCTCACTTCCCCCACCTTCTTTTTCCAATCCAGGGAGTGGAAGTAGAAAGTGGAGAAGTGGGGGCAAGTAGGCAGATAGAGATGGGTGCCCCCCTGACTGCTGCCTGAGGCAACCGCTTCAGTTGGCCTCATGGATGGGCTGGTCCTGGTTCTAGTAAAACAAAAACAAAACCCAAACAATGTAGATCCAGCAAGCCTGAAATCTTGCTTGTCCCAGTTTAGATGACTTTAACCCATTTCTGCCCAGCATGCAGGTGTGCACATTTGATCCCTGTTATGTATATGCAATGTTGGGCAGAAATGGCTTAAAAGGCACCAGGCAACTGTGTGTGTATAAGTAAGTGTAATGCTATTAGTCATGACAGCTACATGCAGATGCCATGTGGCAACGTGCTACTGAACACCAGTTGTGGGAACATACAAGAGGCCTGCTGAGCCCCCAGAGACTTCTTTGGCTGGTCGTGCCCCAGCTTAGATGCCTCTAAAAGACACCAGGCAACTGTGTGTGTGTAGCTATTAGCCATGACAGCTGAACTACCGAGCACCAGCGGCCTGAGCAAGCCCCCTGGACCAGCACAGACCCCCGGACCAGAACCTGGGCCGGGCCGGGCAGCGCTGCGTGGGGCGCTGCAGCGAGCGAGGGGCGACCGTTGACAGAAGACAGCGACGAAGAGACCCTCAGGAGGCGGCCAGGGCCAGGGCCAGGGCCAGGGCGGGTGGGAGGCGCCTGCTTGGAGAGCAGCGAGGGCGGCCGCAGGGAGAGGCTCCAGGCCCAGGCGCGGCGCCTCACCTGCAGCCGTGGTAGCTGTAGAGGCAGTAGTAGCTGGTGCTGGCGCGCTCCGGCCTCCGCTCCTCCAGCAGGCCGCCGCCCTCCTCGCTGCTTTCCACCTCCTTGTCGTCGCCGTCGACGGACTCCTGCAGGGAGGGCAGCATCCTGCCTGCTTCGGGGCACGGAGAGCGGCAGGGAGAATCCGCGGCGCTCCCCCTGGCCGCACAGCGCAGAGCCCTCTCCTGTCCTCCGCCCAGCCCAGCTCGTTCCGCGGCAGGGCTCCAACCACGCGGCTCTCCGCCGCCGTCCTATTGGCTGCCGAGCAGACTCCACGCATCGCTGCCCACAGCTAGAAGGAGGCCTCGCTCTCCTGGGAGTGCCTCCTTGACTGTAGTGGGCCTTACTCCCGAGGAGGCCCGGGCTGATCGTCAGCATGGGAAGGGAGCCCACTGAGCACAGTGCCAGCCCAATCCCAGCCACGCTCTTCTGGGAGGAAACCCCTTATGGGACTCACCTTCGAGCAGACACGCACAGGACTGGGCTCCCAAGCCTATGTCAGGAGTAAGTCCCATTATAGTCAGTGGGTCTTACTCCCAGGTAAGTGTGGAGAGGGTGGCAGCCTCAGAGTACCTGTACTGAGGGCAGGATGTAGGTACTATCGGGCTGCAGCTGCAATCCTTATCCACGCTTACTTGGGAGTAAGCCCCATTGACTATAATGGGATTTACTTCTGAGTAGACACGCATAGGCGCGGGCTCTGCGTCAAACGCACCTTACGAGGAAGAGCCACAGAATTGCAGCCCAGTAAGAATAAACCAGAAGCCTACAGGACAAGCACATCCCTGCGATCGCGCTGCATGCTGGGCAACCAGGGGCTGGAGAGTGGAACGCGCTGGGGGGGGCTTGAATGACGTCACAATTCGTGACGCCACCCCAACGTGTGGCCCGCGCGCGGGCGCGCGCTGCATCCTGGGACTCGGAAGGTTCCCCAGAGGGGTGGGCGGCCATTTTGTGCCTGTGTGCGGCTCGAGAGCGAGCGACGGTTGGCGGCGCGGTGCGGAAGAGCAGCAGCAGCAGGGCCCGTTCCTCGTCATGGGTCGGAAGAAGAAGAAGCAGCTGAAGCCCTGGTGCTGGTATCCTTTCCCAGTGGGGGAGAGCGGGCGGGCTCCGTCGTCGCGGCCTGGCTCCGCCCGCCTCTTTCCTACTGAGGGAGCGCCTCAGCGGTGTCCGCCCAGAGCCCGACTCCCTCTGGGCTCAGGCACCGCTTCCCCCCCTTCACTGGGCCCGCCCAGGCCTTCCCCAGCCCTGCTGAAGCCAGCCTCGCCACCTCCAGGCTGGCCTCCTGACTCCGGAGAGGAGCAGCCAGCCGCCATCTTCCTCTCCCGGCCTGCCCGCCGCTCCTTGAGGGGCCTCTTGTGGCGCGCTCCTTGAGTGGGCCTGTGGCCTTCTCCTTAAGCCACGTCTGCCCGACGTTGCGTACGCGCGGCAGGGACCCAGCATCTGGGCTGGGCAGAAGTGGGTTTAATTGCCATAAGGGGACGTCTGTCTCCAGATCCAGAAGAAGTTCGTCTCTCCGTCTCAGAGCTTCGAGCTGCTCTCTAAAGGGTTCAGAAGCGGGGCTGGCCGTTTCCAACACAGAATGGTCTGCAGGTGTGCTGCAGGAGTTTGGGGGAGGCTCATTATGAGTAGGGCCATTGGCGGGTGTGAGCCCCCCACCAACAGCACAGTGTGCCTTGTCAGTTGTCCAGAAATGAAACCATTTTAGGACCTTGTCAGTATGCTGTGAGATGAAAAGTCTCTGCATTTGTACAGTTCATTTTGTTTTGGGGCGTGTGCATGGGTGGTGTTTCCTTTTGGTGGCGCTGTTCAGTTGGCTCCTCCTGATAGTTCCTCTGTTTCATTTCTCACTGCTATGGCAAGTGATAGAGTTCTTATTAAGGGACAGATCCTGTCCATCTTTCCAGCGCTGATGTAGCCGTGCCAGTAATGCATCCACTGCATTCTGCAGTGGTGGGGCAGTCATGGAGGTCTCCTCAAGGTACGAAACATTTGTTTGCTTGCCATGTGGCTGCATTGTGAAGCCCTGGAGCCCATCAGCTCTGGAAAGCTGGACAGGATCAGGCCCCAATTTCCATAGTTGGTACTTAACATAATTTTAGAAACATCTTAGCAGCTTCCCTTCCCAGTAATGGAACAGGTTGAGCCTCATTATTTGCCTGGGCTCCGTTCCAAGCACTCACCTGGATGGCAAAAAACACACTATAGCAAATCAATTTAAAAAACAAAGTTTCTTTGCTCCAGTGTTTGAAAAACAGCCTTGTTGACCTTTGTGATGTAAGATAAGAGTCATTAAGAAGACAGTCCATCTATCAGTCCTCTGCTTCACTCAGCTCCTCCCTTCACCAATGCAAAGTGATCACCTTTCTTTCACATGCTCAGGGGGAAGTGACAGGTCACCTGGAGAGAGAAGGATTGGTGAATTGTCAGCCAGCTGCCCCCTCTCTCATGCCTCAAGGAGGCTACAGTAAAGGACTTCAGTTTTTTTAACTGATTTTAAAGGGGTGCATTTTTCCCCTTCTCCAGGGATCAGCACATTCCTTCAAATCTGTGTATAAAAAATCCGTGTATAAATAGGTTGGACCTGTATCAGCTTGCTTTCCTCTTAGCAGTGAACTTCTAGTTCACACTTTTGGTCTTGATACTCTTTATCTTTCTCCTCCCATCAGTTTTTTCAATTTTATGCAAAATGTTTATTTTGGTCCTTTTTAAAATGTTTCTACCATCCCTCCTCATTTATCATTTTGACCTTACAGTGAATAATCTTTATCCTTGCTAGAGGAGGATTGAGAATGTATGGAATACAAAGGAAAATATAGAATTAGCAAGAACTGCAATAAGAAGCATGGTGGGGTAAAGGGTGGAAAGTGAAGGAATATATTTTGGGTAAATGTACCACTGTAATGCCTTTTTCTAGGAATTTACTATGTTTTACAGTAAAGATAATGGATTTGGTACAAATAACAAGAGATTAAAGAAGTTCAAGTATTTTTAAGGCTATATTTTCTGTAAATAAACATTTGTATCCAGTTCCTATAGAATGCTTCAGAGGTAAAGTACTTTATAGGAGATGTAATTTAACAGAACTTTAGTGACTGATTAACAACCCAATCCCATGTATGTCTACTCAGAAGTAAGTCTCATTAGTGTCAGTGGGGCTTACTCCCAGGAAAGTGTGATAGGATTGGACTGTAAATCAGGTAAAATGCTCTTTTAGAGTGAGGAAATGTGTGTACTCCTGGAGCAGAATATCAAGGAAAATTAGTCTTAAGACCTCTATGTTAGCTCTGCTCTTATAAAGCCCTTTATGGATAAATATAAGCTCATTGTGTTTCATGGATGTGATGAATATCATGATTTTTAATGATTTATGCTGTGTTTATGATATAGCTGCACATTTAGCAGTCAACTCCCTTGCTTTTAATGTATTTTTAAGCTATGGTGAATAGGGAATTATTTCAGGGTTTGGTGCTCTCAAACAGGGATTAGCAAGGACATCAGCAGAGTCTACACTTTAAGCTCTGTGTATTTGTTAAATAATGTGGTTAGGTCAGTGGTTCTCAAATTTTTAATACTGGACCCATTTTTTAAAATGAGAATCTGTGAGGACCCACCAAAAGTGATGTCATGACCGGAAGAGACATCATCAAGCAGGAAAATTTCTAACAATCCTAGGATGTAATCCTACCTACACTTACCCAGGAGTAAATCCCATTGACTCTCATTATTAAAAGCATATGCATAGCAGTATATGTTAAAAGTACACGTATACTTTTAAAGTAGAACTTAAAGTGTACTCTAATGTACAAGTGTACTTTTAAAAGTATAAATCTGTAACACTTGCCCAAATGCAGTCACATACTAGTCTAATATATTAAAAATAAGATATTGAAATGAATGGGAACCCACCTGAAATTGGCTCACGACCCACCTAGTGGGTTCCGACCCACAGTTTGAGAAACACTGGATTAGGTCATTGCACAACAAAAGTGGAACTTTGTCACTGTCTTTAACAGGCCTCCATAACTCCAGTTGCTACTGGTAAATGTCTCTAGTGACGCAGGATGCCTAGCAGTACATAGATTCTCTCTGATTTCTCCATGAGTTGCAGGAGACTGGAGATGGGGTAACTATGGAATGGAATTGCCTCCTTCTTTCTCTCCAAAGAGCAGGGAAAGACAATTCTCTCATTGCACATAGATTTAGAAATGGCTGTTTTTGCCACATGATTCACAACTGGTCCTCGTGCACGTGTAGAAGATTTAGAACAAAGGAGGTGTACGTAGTGATATAAATAATGATTGGAATTTTTTCACACCAGAATGTGTGGATCTGTACTTTCATATACCTCACTCAGATGGTATTGGTTATCGTCTTGTGGGTTTATAGCTGCGCATCTGCCTTGCAGCCTTTGCTAGTGTGCTTAGCAACTCTCCTTTCCATTAAAGGTGTGTATTTCTGAAATATGCAGCATACCTGTGTACTTATTGAAACAATAAAAAAGTGCAAAAACAAGATTAGTAATTATAGATACATGCATTTGAAAGCTTCATAGTAGTTGCACTTATCTTTCTTTCCTAGAGAATAATTGTAGTAATGTTTACCCACGTACATGTTTTAACTGTAGTACATATGTTTTGATTTTGTTTTCCTTAACAATCTTTAATAGGTATTGTAATAGGGATTTTGATGATGAGAAAATCCTCATTCAGCACCAAAAAGCAAAGCACTTTAAATGCCATATATGTCATAAGAAACTCTATACTGGGCCTGGTTTAGCTATCCACTGTATGCAGGTAAGTGCTCAGCTGTACTCTTGCCTTATGTGGTGGTCTCCCTCAGAGCAATGTGGTATTTGTTAATCTTTATATTGTTAATAATATTTGAAAATGGAAGCACTCATAACCTTGGCTTCTTTGCCAGACACTGGCTTAGTAGGGCATTCTTTGGTTGGAAAATAGTCATTATTATATTTATATAGTAATAATAATACAATTAGTCATTTATATTTCTCTACCAGGAAGAATGTTGATTGCGGTAGAAGTACAGTAGGTCCTCAGTCTGTTTCCATCTCCTTGGCACGGATACTGAAATAGGCGGATAATGAAATCTGCAGTCGTGTGAATGGTAGTGCCTTCTGGTCATGTCCACAAGTGTTCTGAGACATGGAGTGGCCGCGCACGACCTCCCCGTATCTCAGAACACCTTTGGATGCGACCTCCAATGATATCCAGGAGATCCTCTGAGGTCCTCCAACACAGTCTTGTGATCTGCATTGAATCATATCTATGGATTACAAACCCACAGATGACAAGGACCCAACTGTATATAAGTTTGCACATGTGCATAGATTCGCTTTCACATTGTCTTGGCAGGCCTTTTCTTATCCTTTCCCAAGTAAGATGAATTAGGAACACATTGCCAAAGTGACTTGTTCTGCTAGATGACCAGAAGTGACCACTAGTTGGGGATTTCACAGTGGGAGTAGAATGCCCTGGACTATGGTGGAAAATACAACTTTTTATTAGAGGTTTGTTTGTATGCATTCTGATTTTCAGGTCTAGATGTTTCAAAAGTAGTTAACATTAAAAACAGGAAGTTGGTTTCTGGGTGTAGCTGCTGGTGGATCATAAAGCTGAAGCAGGCTGAACTAGCCCCTAGAAAACTGATTAGTAAGAAGAACCTGACAGCAAGTGACAATTGTAGAGGAGGAGGTGGTATTACCTCTAATTGACAGCAGACTGAAGGTCAGCTTCTGGCTGCCCTCTCTTTCTAGCAGCAGCAAGGTGCTGAGGGAACAGAATGGTAATAGTCTTCATCCCAGCTCAGATGTTTTGGTGGTTGCTGGTTTCAAACAAAATTATTACCACACAGTATACTGAAAAATTACACATGTCCTGTGCTATTTAACATGGAGATAAGGCCTAAAGTTTGCTCATTAGCATTGTTGCTTGATGGGTATGACACACATGGTTGTATGGTGGCAGGCACTGTCACAGTGTTGAATTTGTCCAACTTCCTGTTCTCTTGATAGTCCACTGTATTGCTTATTCTAGAATACCAGGTGCTGTAGGCTTATACCAGGGGTGCCCAAACCCCGGCCCTGGGGCCACTTGCGGCCCTCAAGGACTCCCAATGTGGCCCTCGGGGAGCTCCCAGTCTCCAATGAGCCTCTGGCCCTCTGGGGAGTTGTTGGAGCCCGCACTGGCCCAACCCAACTGCTTTCAGCATGAGGGAAACTGTTTGACCTCTCGTGTGAGTTGTGGGATGAGAGCTCCCTCCACTGCTTGCTGTTTCATGTCTGTGGTGCAGCAGTGGCAGCAAAGGAAAGGCTGGCTTTGCTTTGTGCCAGGCCGTTTATAGGCCTTGAGCTATTGCAAGACCTTTATTCATTCATATAAGTTAATCTTTAATATATTCATTTATGTAAATTTATTCAAATTTTAAATGTAAATTAATTCTTTTTTTCCCTGGCCCCCGACCCAGTGTCAGAGAGATGATGTGGCCCTCCTGCCAAAAACTTTGGCTTATACCATAGTCTTTCGAGACTGAAGGTTGCCAGCCAACCAACCAATAATATGCAGCATCACTTTCCCCTTTCATTATACCATTATTCTGAGCATGTGCAGAACTGTTAAGCAAGCAGAAATAAAAGTAGTGTTTGTTGCATATAATCGTGACCTCATGCACATCTTAGTCTTTGTAACAGTTACCTGAACTCAATTTTCCAGTTCATATATATGACATTATTCCCCAGTGTTCTTTCCCCAATGTTCTTTCCCCAATGTTATCTTCCTAATCACAACACGTTGCTATGAGACACTTGCAAGCAAATGGGCTTCTTAATCTAATCTTTTTGATTTAATTACATTAAAAATAAACCTATAAATACAATTACAAGTGAAACTTGTATTATGTTAATGAAAATGTCTTATAGCTCTGAGTGGGGCCATTGTGAGCTCAGGTTTTCTCCCCAAAGTCATTGTGCAGAGAATATGTAGAAGAATTGTTTCTTTTGTTATGCAAACATAAAAATTGGCAGAAATGTTTTTCTAGACATGAAAAATTTCAGGTGTAGAGTCACAATCAATCCCATTAATTTCCATTTGCTTTTAAATGGCTACTTCGTAAATTGAGACACACATGCATTTTTACCTGACAACTTCCTGAACAATCTCAGATCCAGAGCCAATACTAGTTTTAAATAGTAATGGTCATTTTTCAATATGGATGTAAAAGACTAATGTGATGCATCATCCTGTGTAGTAGACATGAAGTAGCATTCTGATTTGCGCTTGCACAATTAGGTTGAAGTGCTACAGTATAGTGGGGAGAAGTTGCTACAGAATTAAGGCCCAATTCTTTCCAACTTTCCAGCACAAATGCAGCCCTGTGGTAAGTAAACAAACATTCCTTATCTTGCCACCACTACCTCACCACAACAGGATGCAGCGCACACCCTGTTGGCACAGCTGCACCAGCACTAGAAAATTGGATAGGTTTGGGCCCTTAATCTCTCTCTGAAATCAAATGTTTAAATGCTATGCTCTTGGTTTATCTTTCAGTGTGAAAATGGCATAGAGAAATTTTAAATTTGGTATTTATGTGATTTTTATTTTGTCAACAGTCTCTGTATTTTAAAAGGTGGCTTCAGGAGCTCACCTTCCAGAATGCAAGCAGCTTTTAAGGGCTTCTGAAGCTGTTGCCACACACTGAGGCTTAACAAATACAGTTTTTTTGTTTTTTTTAAAGGGAAAATACTGCAAGGCAGCCACTTGCCCATACAAAATTCCAAGGGCACCAGTGGTGAGTGGGTGAATGGTTAAAAACAAACCTGGTCTTGTTGCAGCAGTCTTAATTTTCATGGAAATTTGATTTGTTTTTAAGATCAGTTGCTGGGATTCTCTGTTCTGGTTCTACTTAATTTACCTTTGTTTGGATTTTTCTTTTTGTAGGTACATAAAGAAACAATAGATGCTGTTCCAAATGCTATACCTGGAAGGACTGACATTGAACTGGAAATTTATGGTATGGAAGGCATTCCAGAAAAAGACATGGATGAAAGGAGAAGATTGCTTGAACAAAAAACTCAAGGTAAGTTAGAACTGTATTGAAGCTTTGTAATAGATTAGAACAAACTAATTATTTTACTGTGAGCAACTCTTAGATGTAGTTTTCAACAGGCAGTTGGACATGATCCTGTCCCCTTGAATTTGTAATGACTTTGTAGTCGTTCGTCAACTAATGCACATCAATTTTTCATTCACATTTATTTTTCCTCTAGAGTTTAATTTGGTGCTTATATATTATATCTGATATACTGGGTCTGAAATTGTTTTGATTTGTTCTTAGAACACTTTCATTATAATGTAATTATAATGGTGATGGTGTTTATAACCTTCTGATTACATTCTTGGTATAATAAAAGCTTTGACTAGCATTCATGCAAAATACTGGTTAACCAAATGTGCCGGTTTACAAAGCTTGTACTTAACAGGCTAACCGGCCTGCCATCTCTCCTCCCTCATTGAATAGGACTCAGCTCCTCCATGCCACTCTGTACACCTCCCTTCCTCATCATGGTGCTCTCCTTCCCAAGCAGGAGTCCTTTGGGTAGAAATTGGATATTTTTGTTGGCTCAGATTTAACTGTGTCATGGTAATGCTAGAGGCAAGTTTGGACAACTTAGACATTTTTGCAGGTAATCTTGAAAATCAATAGGGAAAGGAGGCATTCTTCAGCACTGCTGAAAGTGCTTGTGAAAAAAATTAGTTGCAGTTCAACCCCTAGCTTCTACTAAGACTTCCTAGGATTATCTGTTTGATCTAAACTGCAGGCAGAGTAGCTCCATCTTCAAATGTGTCTAATTGTAAATTGCTTGCTGTTTAATTTTAATTCTTTTATACAAATTTAAAAACTGTTTTTGCAGAAAGTCAAAAAAAGAAACAACAAGATGATTCTGATGAGTATGATGATGATGAATCTTCAGCTTCAACCTCATTTCAAGCACAGCCTGTGCAACCCCAGCAAGGATATATACCACCAATGGCACAACCAGGCTTACCTCCCGTGCCAGGTGCACCAGGAATACCGCCAGGTAGCAGATTTTTAAGTATGGCAATAATTGAATAATTACTATATTCATGGGGACAGTTTAGCAGGGATATTATTTTAGAAGTAGAATACTAATTTAGAACCAAATTACAATCAGCATTTCAGGTTGCTATGTAAGCAATATAATAGTATTCTTTCTAGGAAATTTGAAGACTATAAAGCCAACCTGGCGGTTCGAAAGCATGTAAAAATGCGAGTAGATAAATAGGTACCATCTCTGTGGAAGGTAACAGCATTCCATATGCTTAGGCTATCATGCCGGCTGCTTGACCACAGAAACTGTCTACAGACAACGCCGGCTTTTTGGCTTAGGAACGGAGATTAGCACTGCCCCTAGAGTTGGAAACGACTAGGCATAACATCAGGGGGAACCTTTACCTTTAAAGCTAATGAACTATAGGTAGTTCTCTCAGTACAGGTTAGATTCTGGAAATCTGTAGTTAAGTTAAAATACTTATTTACGCAGCATAAACACAATTGTGTTTGTTGCTGCATAAATAATTTGCTGTAGTAGTTGAAAAATAGTATAGAAATATTTACTTCTATAAAATAGATAATTATCTGATCCCTAATAAATGTTCACTCTGTAGTAACCTTGGTTTTTTGGTTGTGTAATGTACAAAATTGGACCTTAGAGGAGCGTAGATGGGGTTGGATTGCATTTGTATTAGTTGCGTTTTACAATGTGTGTATTTCATTTTACAAGTTACTATTTGTATTAATTGGAGAGGAACATGAGCACAATTTTATTAAGTACCGTACTGGCTCTTCATTCACTTTTGCATCTCCAATAGCAGTGTCTCTCCCCCTTGCAAGCTAGCATCTCTCTCTATTTCTAAAACCAGTGCTTTTGTGCCTGCATGAAAAAATTGGAGCAGATGGACTGCACCTTCTCAAAAGCATGATGCAGCTGTCCTTAAGTTGGGATGTCTGTAAAATGTCCTTAAGTGGAGAAGTACCTGTACTTAAAATAGTTTGGAAAATCTTAAATAAAAAAGATGTATATGTAATTTGTAAGATTGAAGAAATCTATTTTTTTCCTTTTTTAAGCTCATTTTAAACTGCTGTAGTTTTCACTCAGTTGTTATCCTGTTAACAGGATAACAAACTGGATAAGATAATGGGCAAGTATTTTGTTCATCCTTTGTATCAAAATTGAATGTTTTTACTCTTATTTTCTGTTTAGACATTATTTGTTACTACTTTGTATCTTGAAGTATATGATTTATGATCCATATTCTTCATGCTGCTATTATACTACTTTGAATCACAATAATGGTAACTCATATTGCTGTTAAGCTTTGTCCTAGGGGCAGATTCTCTGAGCGAGCTAATAGTTATTGTTACAAATCCAATATAACCAAAGAACAATATCTACAGCATAACCTTTCATTGTAAGCTTCTTTGAGAGCTAATCTTGACTGAAAAGCGGTTATAAAGAAAACAAATCATTCTCACTTTTAGGTATACCACCATTAATGGCAGGTGTTCCACCAATGATGCCAGGCATGCCCCCAGTGATGCCAGGAATGCCACCTGGGTAAGGACAGTTTATGGGTTTAAACTATGATTCTTGCTTAAGCAAACATGCTTCACACTTTCGTGTTTGTGCTTTCACCATCCACGGGTGTTTTTTTTAAACCTGAAAAATAATTGAACATTCTTTTAATAATCTTATTCAAAAGATTTGGGAAAATGGTATTCCTTAATTTCAGATCATTCTGAAATTTGTTTGCTTCTAGTATTGAAGTATGTTTGTATGTTCCTAGTGAGAGGTGATGGTGGTAGCTTGTTCTCCCTGTTAAAGCGATTCAGTTTCCAAAACAATATTGCCAACTTTGCTGCAGCCTTTAGGGTCAAGGATAATTAAAACGGTTTGTTGCACAATGGACCTTTTCTTTGTACTGCATTGGTTCAGTGGTTGGATATGGCTTTCTGAAGTGGTGTGTCAAAGGGATCTGTCTCAGTACTTCTGAATTAGAGCTAGAAATAAGAATTTTAGCTTCCTGTCTTTCATTCTTCTTCTTTGGGGTTCTGCCTCTCTTCCATCCTCATTTCTTTCATAGGTATAGAGGGAATGGTGAGCTTAGGCTGCAACACTGCTTCGTTCTCTGCTTAGTCTTCTGAGACCAACTTTGCCTTCTGACTTCAGAAGACATGGTGGAGACCTTACTTTGGTCTTACTCCCTAAGGAGACCTTATCTAGCTTTTACCTTACTTTGAGTTAGTGCTGGAAGACATAGTACGATACAGATAGGGCTGCCATCATTTTATTGCTGAAAGCAGGAATTCCTTATGCTTATCAATTTATGAAAATTCTTGGATAACCTCAGTAATACATGTGCCAGAATTATTTGCATTAGGTTTGATTTTCATACCAGTCTTATTTTGAATAGGATGATACCTATGGGTGGAATGATGCCTCCAGGGCCAGGAATCCCACCTCTCATGCCTGGTATGCCACCAGGTAGGTCAGGGGTGACGAATCCATACTGTGGTGAGAGTTACTTTTTTGTTTCTTGTTTCTGTTTTTAAAGTGGATCTGGAATTGTAGAAATCACGAGTACAGAATTACATCTAAACGCAGTTGTAGAGCACTTGGTTTTATGGCAGTTTGAAACAGTATGAACTCATTTTGTCTTATAATTTTGGTATGAGATGTATTTTATAACAGGTATGAACTCTTGTGTTATGAATAGAAACTTTAATACTGGGCACCAGCATAAATGTGGCACCCAGGGAAATTTTGGTTTCTATAAAGTTGTAGTGCAAATTGGACTAATTAAGAAAAATATTTTAAAATGGTTCATAGGTTGTGTCACTCTGTCTATGGACTCTTCTTATTTTCATCACATGCAGTTGTTTTCCAAAATTGTATTAACATACAAATCCTTTTCACATCATTTGATCAATCATGTAAAGTAATCTAAAGACTTTATTGGCTGAAGCTCCTGAGCACTTTTGCCTCAGCTTTGCAGCTCCTAATGTGTTGTCACATATAATTGAGAGATGGGCTAAACTACCCATTTATTTACCTTGCAAAAAGATTTGGTTGTCTCACATTTCTGTTTTGAAAGTTCATTGAAAGTATGCAACCTATTCTAATTTTTATTGGCAAGTTTACCAGAATCTGGCAAGTTCCAGAAGTTTCTGACTTGGTAGACCTCATCATACATGCGCATCTCTCGCGCAGGTGTGGAGTGATACCACTGCACCATGACAGTACTAGAAGCTCTACAGGATGGCCACAAAGTTCCTATGCAGGCTTTAATGGCTTCATTTCCACACAAATTCATGCATAAGGACTTTGTGGCATCCTTTATTATGGCTATGGCATGGGGAAAGATTTCCAGACCTGCAGTGGATCCACTGTATTCCGGACTAGTCACTTTCTGCTGTTGCTGACCTACAGATATGTCACTGAATTCACCTTAAAGCAGAAATTGTTAATTCAGATCTGTTTCCCTCCTGGCAGTTGGTCTAGGGCAGTGGTTCTCAAACTTTCCCAGCTTGCAGCTTCCTTGATCCTTGTAGCCATTGGCCACAGCTCCCCATTACAACACCTCACCTCAGTTACCCCCAAAATGGGGATGAAGGTGTTATAATTATACACTAAAAAAAAAACAAAAAACTGCCAGCACTCTGAGGCTGCAATCCTAACCACACTTACCTGAGAGTAAGCCCCATTGAACAAAATAGGACTTACTTCTGAGTAGACCTGGTTAGGATTGTGCCCTAAGTTTGTTAGCAGCACACCAGCAAACCTGAAGGGTTTTGGAAAGGGAGGGGGTAGTGATGAATTTGCTGGGGGAGGAGAAGACTTTGTTTTGTGTGTATCTGCTAATTGCAAACTGAGACCTAGAGGCTGTTTGGCTGCAATCCTAACCTCACTTTCCTGGGAGTAAGTCCCATTGAACACAATAGGATGTACTTCTGAGTAGACCTAGCTAGGATTGTGCCTTTTGTCTTACAACAGCAGTCAACAGAGTACCCCCCCCCCCAAAAGTAGGCAGGAGGAAAAAGGGGGGTGGCTGAAAAGGAGTGGGTATTTTTATTTTTAATCAAGTTTTGGAGACAAAGCCATCAAGAGTGGCTTTTTTTTCTTTTTTGAAGGGGGAGAGGAAAAGAGAAAGGTGAAGATCCCTGGTTAAGCTGACACAGACCTCAAGCCTATGTAGGTCTACTCAGAAGTAAGTCCCATTTGAGTCAATGGGGCTTGCTCCCAGGAAAGTGTGGAAAGCATTGCAGCCACCCAGAGCAAGATTACAACTCACCCTAAAGTAGATGGGGGCATGCTCACATACATGCAGATGCCACCGCTTTTCCCCCCAGGCAAGATGGAGGAATGCAGGCTGGGGCATTTGGACACCCCCCCCCCCACTAAGAGCAGGCTGACTCCTTCCTTCCCAAGCAGAGGAAAGTGCTGAGCTGCTTGTACTTACTCTTCCCTCCCAGTTTGAAGCCTGCAAGGAGTTCGCCCTGAGCTGATGAGATGCAGCACATCTGCCGCTGCCTGGCTACCCTTCTCTCCCACCTCTCCCCACCTTGTTTCACATACCCTCCCCACCTCATGTTGCCCCACCCACCTAGTTCACAGCTGCAGAAAAGCAGCAAGTCAGCAGGCAGCATGTGTAGCTGAGCAGAGCAGTGCAGCTACGGCCACCGCCCCGGCGGCTAGCCATGCCTCCCTAGGGAGCCGGGACGCACAGATTGAATACCTCAGGTCTAGGGATTAGATTATAACATGTTTCTCTGGACAGAATAGTAAAGGATTCTCTCTCTGCGTTTGCTTGAAATTTAACGTTCTGTTTAGTATATCTCAAAATTAATTTGAAGTTACAGGTTCAATTTTGCCTATAAATAATTGTAATAACTGAAAACTGTATAAAGAATAAAATTCTTGTTTCAGGCATTAACCTCGCCCATTTACAGTACAAGTCAATTGTTACAAAACTATAAATGTACAACTTTCTAACATTAACAATGATTTCTAATAACAAACTAAAACTGTATGTAAAAACATTTGCACTAGTTTTAACCAAGGGAAATGCTGCTAAAGCAGCCACTTATGTTGTGATCTCTAAATTACTGTCAATTTAAAACTCTGTTTTAAGCATGCAAAAGGACTGCTTCTTACACATGGGCAGCCCAATCCTAACGTGTGCTGGAATAGGCAGAGCAATCAGCGTGTGCCACATCCAGCACATATTAGGAGATAAAAGAAACACATGTCGAAGTAAGGAGACTTATGTCCCCTTACCCTTGCCACCACAATGGTGAAATTGCTGGTGCAGGTCCGAGCACCATGGTGTAATGTCAGGCTGCTCAGGAGGGGAGTAAGGAACCAGCCTAACTGCAGGGTTGCCGATCCTGGCCCACCCTCCCCTTGCCCTGAAACGCCCCTGGAATACCTTCCCCAGCCCCCTCATGCCAGCCATCCCAGGCCAGTGCAACCTTACCTGCTCATGCTAGCGTGGAGGCTGGATATAGCCTCCACAGGCTGGTGTGAGTCCTCATGCAGGCCCAGCCAACTGTCTTGGAAGCACAGACGTGCCTTATGGCACATTTGTGACATTCCCAGGCTGGTGCAAGGGACTTGCTCTGTCTGAAGACTGACAGGATTGTGATCTAAGTTGCAGGCCAGTCAGCCAGTATGGCAAACTTTTTATTTGATCATTTCCACAGACAGTGCTGCAGTTGTCTAAGAAAACTTTTCTTAAAGAAAACTTATCTAAAATAATAGCTTTTCAAAATACAGCTATGGAGCAATACTGTATCATGGTGCAGTCTTGATTCTGTATAGGGGTGCTTAATCACACTGAGTATACACATTTTCTAATTTTTAATTCTGACTTGGCAGCTGACCACATTGACTGAATTTTAGTTCTGAGAAGCCTAATGAATAATGAGAAGTCTTACAAAGCCTTTTGGTACCAAAAGGGTATGAATTTGCTCTTTAAAAAGCACAGTTTTGATTTTGTGGTCATATCCTGCATGCATTTCTGGCTGTTTGTCTTACTAGTAGAAAATATTGAAATAGGGACATGCCTGAAGAAAACTTTGTTGTATAATACTAAAATGTCAGAAAAGTACCACCAGAATAATTATGTTATAGGTATGCCACCACCTGTTGGTCCTCGCCCGGGTTTACCTCCCATGACCCAAGCACAGCCTGTGAATGCCCCAGGTGTTCTTAACAGACCTCTAGCTCCTGTTGCTGCACCAACCCCTCAGCCTCCAGTTACTAAACCACTGTTTCCCAGTGCAGGACAAGTAAGTTGTTTTGGTGTTTTCTGTTTTGTTTTTTTAATGCTGTATAATCTAAAAGTCCTTCAGTGTGGTGTTGATTTCTTTTTCTTCAACATGTAAATTGCAATAACCCTTTGCAGTGCAGAAATGCTAGAGCTCTTGTCAGTGAGACTCTTAGTCAAATAATGTGCTCATGTTTTAGTACATTCATACTACAATTTTGCTATGTATAACTACCATATTTCCCTCTGCTCATAGCTGCAGAGAACCTGCGTATCAACTGAAAGTACAAAGTGGGGGGAGGGGGAATTTAAATTATTATCTTCAGGAAGAAGTGTCTGATACTTGCCTGGGGCCATGTTCCGTGACTAGTTAGTAATCCTCAACTTTCGGCTACAGTTGTAGATACACTCACCAGATAGTAAGAGCCATTGTTATTACTGGGTTTCCTTCTGCGTAAACATTCTTTATCTTGCATTGATACATTCCTGTTCTCACAGAAATGTCTTAAACTGATAGATTGAGCAGGAGTTCTCATGCTTGTAGAAAAGAGCATACTCATACTTCTGAACTTGTTTAATATCTTATTCATGTTGAAAAACAATTAAAATTATTATTATTGCTATTATTAACAGTATTGTCACCCCACCTTTCTCTCTGAGGGGACCCAACTATGCAGAGTTTGATAATTCCATTTGGAGCATAATATAGCAGTCTTATGCAATTATAGATTAAAATACATTGATGTTGCAATTAGGGAGACATGATCATTTGCTCATTATCTGAGTCAAATGGTCTGTGTCAGAGGGACATGACTCTACTACTTCAGTGGATTAATTGTAAATGAATAAGGGTCAAATCCTATCCAATTTTTCCAGTACTGGTGCAGCTGTGCCAACAGGGCATTGCTGCATCTTGTGGTGGGGTGGTAATCATGGAGGCCTCCTCAAGGTTGCATTGCAGCTGCACCAGCACTGGAAAGTTGGATAGAATTGGGCCCTAAGTCTTCACCATCTATATAACCTGCAAGTATGTTGCAGAATGCTTCAGTGTGTATTGTTGCATTTTGAACTTCTGCAGGGAAACTGCTCATTTACAAAAACTGATCAGATAAGTTTCCCCTTGGTTATTTTTCACGAATTTATTTGGAGACTGTTTACTGTTTCCTTTCTTTTATGCTACAGATGGGGACACCTGTCACAAGCTCAAGTACAACTTCATCCAATTCAGAACTGTCAGCACCTTCTAAAGCTCTGTTTCCTAGCACAGCACAAGTACGCAGGAAGTTGCAGTTAAAAATTGCTTTGCCAGTTAACCCTTTAGACCGTCATGTAAATTTCAAAATGCCCTGCCTAAACATCTTCAGATAATTATGAATTCCTGATTATGTTTAGCTGTTCATGCCAGTCTTAAATCATTGCAAATTTTTACAAACTATGTACAGTATTTGGGTAAAAGAAAGAAATGAGAGATTCTACATTGTGGTTCTAAAGGGTTAAAAAGAGAGCATGAAAGCAGTTAAGTGCGTTTTAGTTGACAGTGATTTACTTGATGCATGGTTTCTTTTCTAGTTTATGCTGTTAATTCTGATGCATCATGATAGATTTAAGGAAATACCAGATTGCATTACATGCTAAATGCAGCCTGTTGAGTTTTGGTTTGGAATTCAGTGATTAGCTAAAATATGTGCTGTGTGCTTGTCTAAGCATTCTCTCATAAGCGAAACTAAGAGCTACGTGTAAAGTAAATCTTCCAAGCTATAAGAGTTGTCTTTCCCAATGGGTCATAAATGTAGTTTTTGTAGATTAAAGGATTGAGAAATAGTTCAGACAAATACAGTGCAGACAAATATCTAGGAACATCAGTGCATTTTTATGCAGAGAATGCTTTTAAACTGAGATCTGGTTTAATATTAGAAAGTTGGACACAATAACTTTCTTATAAAAAGCCTTCCTAAATATTCTAATTCTGTTTGAATTCTAACTTGCCTAATACAACTCTAAACTAATAATTACTAGATTACTCTAAATACCAAAATAGCATTAAACAGATCTGAGATATAATTACTGTATAGTGGGAAAGGCCAGCAACAAATAGACATGCAATTTGTTTTGCTTCTGTTGTGCGTTTTGATCTGCCATATCACAACCTTGTGGTATATGTGTTTGGAGTTTTATTTAGCTTGCCCACCCTTGTTTGCTTTGTTATCGCGTATTAAGACTGTACTTTTATTTTGGGCTAATTTATTTGTTTCTATAGACTGCAGTGCTACAAAGTTTAGTATATTTTATGTTTAAAATAGTATTGTACTTATATTTTAATTTTATAATTTACAGACTCATGCAGCTGTTCCAGGGCCAGTTGGTACAGATTTCAAACCTTTGAATAATACACCTGCAACTACTACAGAACCCCCAAAACCTACATTCCCTGCGTACACACAGTCTACAACTTCAACCACTAGTACAACAAATAGTACTGCAACTAAGCCAGCAACTTCTATAACAAGTAAGCCTGCTACCCTTACGACAACCAGTGCAACCAGTAAGTTGATCCATCCAGATGAGGATATATCGCTGGTAAGTTAAATAGGATTTCTCTCTGCTACCTAGATAATCATTATTTCCACATAAATGGTTATGCAGCTTATATAGCAGCCTCACTTTCTGCCCCTTATCTCAAAATTGTCTCAGTCTGACATGAATGATAGGTTTAGAATTGTTTTACATCATTCATTGTAGTACTCAAAAGCCATACTGGAAGCATTAGATTCTCTTCAGGCTATTTCATAGTCATTGGGGCTCTGTATGAAGTAAGTACAGGTAAGAGTTTAAATGTGAATAAACTTTATTGGTTTGGCAGAATTAGAAAATGTTAGTGTAGCACTTCATTTTAAACTTATGTCCTTTGATACTGGTCTCCTTAAGATTAAATTGCAGAGTTCATCCATGTATATAATAAAAATATTATCTCTTGAATTTGTATGAAATTGACTTTTATCTGATCTCATATTGTTGAAATTGTCTCTGTGTTTTCTTCTGTAGGAAGAAAGAAGGGCACAGTTGCCTAAATACCAACGTAATCTCCCTCGACCAGGGCAGACATCCATGGGCAATCCACCAGTTGGACCAATTGGGGGTATGATGCCACCACAGCCAGGAATTCCCCCACAGCAACAAGGAATGAGACCTCCAATACCACCTCATGGTAATAACACTAAACATAATTTTGTTGAATAATTCTGAGACTTATATTAAATGTGGAATTAACTTCTGAAAACTTTACTAATAGTGATATTACTTAAAAGATTTTTGTCAATAATTTTTTTTTTCAACAGGTCAGTATGGTGCTCATCACCAAGGCATGCCAGGATACCTTCCTGGTGCAATGCCTCCATATGGTCAAGGGCCTCCAATGGTGCCTCCTTACCAAGGTGGACCTCCTCGACCGCCAATGGGAATGAGACCTCCTGTAATGTCGCAAGGTGGCCGCTACTGATGTTACTACAAACGCTCTAATAGGTTTGGAGATTAAACCTTTTCTCATCTTGTGCTGTTAATATAGCCAAGCTTCCATCAATTAAAACTTCGTTGTGACTTTTAGAAAAATATTTCACATACAAGGAACTTGTTGGACATTCTTATTTTACATGGGAAAAATTTATTTAGAATAATAAAACAGGAGCTTTCCCTGATGTTGCAATTTATACTGTATGGCTTCTTTTTCATGTTTCATCTAGGTTTTTAGAAGTGAAGTATAGTAAATATGGTTCGTTAAATTGTGAAGGCGCTGGAATTACATGAACGTACCATCTTAAAGGCAAGTTCTGTAACCTTATGTTGCTGTTCATAAAATGATGCCTTCACAGCACTTCAAGTGCTGTTGGACTTCATGTCCCCAACAATAGTTTGGTGAGGGCTTTCACTATTACCATCTACTTGTACTCTTAAGTCCAAATGTGTAACAATGTATTTAGAATTCCTCCTGTTGCAGGGTTTATAGAATTGACCTACTAAGTTCATGTGACTTTCTGTACTGTTAACTTCATTGTAATAAAACAAAAGAAAAACAATTGTCTTTTTATTAATGACCAGCTGTGGACAACTGCCTGAAGGTTTGTACTGATGCATGCTATGGTAACTTGTGGTATAATAAACACAAATTTCCTGATGCTACATATATTCTGAATTATTTGAACTTCAAAGTCGCTGCTTTAAGTTGTATACTGTAGCAGACTCCTGAATAAGTAGACATAGACCTGTACACTTATTAACCAGTTGCAGTAATCTCTAAGAATTAGGGATAAATCAGCATCCATAGTTTTTTCTGCTTGCTGAAGGTTTCTATAGCATCTTTTTTTCTAGATTGTCATAGCTTACCTGATCGGAATATTGTCCGATGTGTCTTCTGCATGGAAATGTGCTTTGACTATGTGAACTTTACTTTTGGGCACATTTCTTAAACAGTTTGAAGATTATTTTTAGAACAGTTTCTGTTTTCATGTAGGAACCTCTACAACTTCATCTAAAATTTCAGAGGTTACATGTAAAGATATTGTACAGCGTTTGTTTCCATAATGAAGGTGGCAGACTAACCTTAAGAGTTCTCTGACGAATTCCAGATTGAGCCTATGATGATTTACAAGTTGGAAAAAGCATCCCTTTACTTGTGAATAGCAGAGACCCATGGGACTGGGAACATCCTAGTTTAAAAATTACAGCCAAAGCTGCACTCTAGACTGCCAACATTGTGTGGTATGATTGCCAGACTTGACAGTGTGTGTGTGAGACTGCATCATACCATTCTGTGAAAGATACTAGAATATTCTGGCAAGGTTTCAGCTGTCTTTTTTTAACTGAACTTAATTCCGTTTATAAAATTTAATAGAACAATCTTTCCTCTGGTGGATTATAGTAAATAGCTGTTCCTTCTTAGTTGAAGGGTATGACACGTTTGGAGATCTTGCCTGGGCACCTAGGGTTTGGTTATAACTAATAATATGCCAATTCTGTGTTTCATTGCTTTCTCCTCTTAGGGGGGCGTTTAGGTACTTAAATGAGAGCTAAGAAAAAGAAAACACACTTGGGTATTGATCTTCCTTTACCATTTTGTCTCCCCCTTTCTGCAGTGATGGCAGTTATATTAATAACATTGAAATATATGAACTGTTTCTGGTAAACATAATAGGATTGAATAGTCTGTGTTGCTTGGTCTTAACTTGCTTTGCAGGTTTAAAGATTATATTTCCATATTTTATTTAAAGTTTTTATACATTTCCAACTTTAAAATTACAAGAATTTTCATTAGAAGCTTGGATTTTATGAATTTTCGTACATACTTTTTCATATTTTGAGAAGTTTGTTTTGCTAAAGTAATTTGTTTGCATCACAAACATTGGATTCTTGGAAGCAATGCTGCCTGAAGCCATCTTCCCTACCTGCAATCTGTTCTTTCTGGCCTCTTGAGTATTCTCCCCCTTCCCATCTGCAGCCTTCCTGCACCGTTATTCATTTGCTGCCTAAGATATTGTGATTTCGAGCAGTTGCTTTTCATGGGGACCAGTAGGAGGAGCAGATGGGGAAGGTTGTTTCTGGCATCATCACTTCTGCAGGTACAACTCACTGGATGCAGTGCATTATACTTTGAACAGTGTTTGCGTTTTATGCATGTGTTATTCTGTTGGCTGGCTACTCATTTCCCAAAGAAGACACCCCAAAATGCACAGCTACGCATTCTGTTTTTGGAAATTTCTTTTTTCCTTGTTGTGTTTTCATCCTGTAGTGGCAACCTTCATAATCAGTTGACTATGATCTAAAGATATTATATGCTTATGTGGAAGAGAGTAGCAAGCCTGCATTTACATTATTGTCCAAGTGGATACCACTATTTAAGTGACAAGCCACTTTCCTGTTTAAAAGCAGCATGCCTCTTAAACCTGAATTCCTGCTATATGTGCAGTTCTTGGATGCATTTAGCTTTTTTTAGTGACCATTTGTCTTTAGAAGGTTACTTTCTTGAGCATATTTTTCTAATCATGTGGTTGTGTCTTGTGTTTTAACAAACTTACACTTCATATGATTCTTCTCGTAATATAGTTCATACCTAGTCCGTAATTAGGAAGCTTTATTTAACTAGCATCAATTGACAAGAATTTGATCAAAAATTTAATCATTCCTCCTATATAGCCTTGTATTGAACCCTTGTCTTACTGAGATAACACTAGTGAGCAGCCTATGCATTACTTTGCATTTATTGATAACTATATTTTCTCTCTCTCGGTGGAAAAGGGCATTCTGGAACAGGTAGATCCTTCCATCCTTTCCCAGAAATAGAGCTTATTCAAATTTTTCATTGTGGTTGGAAGAGGATTATCCAGTTTCTTTCCTACCTTCCTTGAGAGATTTGGATGCCTTAACTGATTTAGGCTGCTATCCTAACCAACTTTCGAGCACTGAAATAAGGGCAACGCAATTCAGAGATAAGGGACCAAACATTGCCCTACCTTGAGGAGGCCTCCATGACTGCACCCCAACTGCAGGATGCAGCACATGCCCCACTGGCACAGCTGTGCCAGTACTGAAAAGTTGGTTAGGACTGCACCCTTAATCTACAAGAACTGCAGTGGAATAACTACATTTTCAATGCAAAATAATCATGGTTTTATTTTTATCTTGTAGAAATTGAATTCTGAATAGAAGATTTTAAAAAAACTCTTAAGCAAGATTGTTTTATTTTTATATAATGGGTTATATTCTCAGAGCTTTTGTTCACAGAAGTTCTTGAAAGGGGAGGAGGTTGATCTTTGCAGATTCATTAATCCTCAGGAGCACATTGGAGTGGGGGCCTGCAGAGGGAAGGGGCGATGGATGAATATCTCCCCTTCCCAGCTTGTATAGATGGATTTTCTTCCAGAAGCAGAAGTCATTCTTGAAATACAACCCTTTGAAAAGGGCACTAGGATTCTTGATTGTAATACTTTTAGCATTAAGAAAGTTACTTTATCTAATAATGTTGTATTAATAATTGTACTGGTCTAGCTACTAAATGAGACGGGTGTAAAGTTGCCAAATGGAAGATAGGGTTTTCATCTAACATTTTCATTTTTACTGAATTAGTTCAGAATATTCCATCACTTACAGGGGAACACCCACTGACAACTGAGTGATCAAGCTGTAAGGTGAACGTACTAGTTGAATTTTTAAATGCTTTTGAATTAGAAATTCCATAGCTGCTTTACATGGAGCTAAAAGTCTGAAACCTTACTTTTGCTTGATCATTGGAATTTTGTTAATTGCATGTATTTTTAAATTAATTGGGTAATGTTTTTCTAAAATTTAAATTTTTCTTCTTCCTATAGCCCTGCCATAGGACAGGCTGAGGCAGAGTCTCAGTGTTGCCCTGTTCAGTCTGAGGCAAGTGGGATTTATTTTATTCATTCTAGGGGCTTTCACAGCTTTCTAGCTGTTGGATATTTATGTCCCCAAACTTGCAGCAAGTTTGGTGAAGGCTCCTATCTTTAATTTAATTTAGGATTTTTATAATCTTTTCGTTGGCTCTACATTAATACTGATACTGTTTGGTTTTGGTGCTTTAGTGGTCACATTTTAAAATGAGAAACATTTCTGTTCAAATATTAGCCCCTACATCTCCCCTTCTGAAATCTTATGTTTAGTGATGCCATCTGTGAACAATGGTGCAACTGTGAAACAGTGGCATAAATCTAAGAGATTCAAGAATACTCTTGTATGTGTTTAATATTAAGAGAATACACTTGTCAAAGTTAAAATTGGTTTTTCTCCACTGAAAGTCTATTCCTCATAGCTGGAGTTGGTGGCATCTGCTTAACCTAAATTTGCCTGAAATTATAATTCAGTATATAGCATTTTGTTGAGTCACAACAGTAAATATTAATGTAGAGTCTACAGAGTGGAAATAAAATGCAAATATGAGTTGGTAAGATGGAAAAGTGGGTCAGTGCTTACTAGGAAACATGACCTTTTCATCAGCCTGTCTTCTGCAAAGGTAAACAATTTGCAATGTTTATATGTATTGAAACAAAACAAATGGGCCAACTGAGAATTTTTAGTGTGGTTTGAATGTTTAACAAACTTCCTGTTGAGTTCATGTGAAAATACAGGTATAATCATTTCTAAACAAATTTAAGTCCTTATTTTGTTCAGTATTGGTGTCTCTTGAAACAAAGTAATCTTCTAAGATGATGAGCACATAGTATTTGCATAGGCACCTAGCTTTTCTGGGCAATTCCCTCATTTATCCTCACAGAATTCCAAACTGCTTCTTAAATCTAACTTTTAAAGGTTTGGGGCTTGGCATGAGAGCTCTTCAAAAGGAAGACTCTGAGAAGTATACCATGGATTGTGTTTTAACCATGGTTACAGGCTGTGTCTGTTAATGAAAGGAGAGATACACTCATGAAAGGAATCCTTTTGTGAGTGCAGTTCTCCTTCAGCTTATGCTCATTCAGTTTATGTTAAGGAGCTTTCAGCCACAGAGCACCTACACGATCATGCTTAGGGTATAACGCCATGTGCATTCTTGTTGCAGTTTCCCCTTAAGCAGTCCTTTCACCTAATATCAAATGTCAAGTATTGGTTACTTTTCTGTGGCACTTAGTTACTTCCAACTATAACACGTCTCCACTGATACAGTTTTCAAATGTTTAGAATTGCATCTGTCATGATACTGAGATAACAGTCTATTCCATGCTCCTTGTCTCCTGTATACATGTGCAAAACCTTCTGCAGACTTGTCAGTTTCTCCAGAAAATTGCCTTTTGTAATCCTGACTAATACATGGAAAGTTCAGTATGATTACCTCTTTGAATGCTAACTGTATTCAAATCCACAATTCATTGTATTCTTGGCATTATGTTTGACACATGACCCAAAGAATGGTGAAGATGGACACAGCACAGCAAGATGAAACAAAACTAAACAGCGTTTCTTCTGCAGTATTATGCTCTTGAAAACATGTTTAATTCAGTATATTTTGTCCCTTGATCTGTAAACAATTTATTGAAATATGCTATATTACTGAAAAGACTTGAAATAGAAACAGACTTGAAATGGAAAGGTTGCACTTGTAGCTGCTGCTATTTATGAATATCCATGCAGTAATAGCTGGTGTTCAAAATGGCTTTGCTGACATAGCTCACCATGTAATATGTTTAAAAAGAGTGTCTTGATCCAGGTGCTTGATTTTAGACAGACATCACTAGGCACGTAGGAAAGAGATGAAATGTTCTTTAGTGTTGAATTTCCTCCTGTCTGTCCTCCTGTTGATCCATGCTGGATAATATTTTTTGTGATTTAATATAATTAGCGTACAGTTTTCTGGCCAAAGCTTTCACCGTGCTACTTACTGAGACAAAATTTCTTTTTCTTTTTTTGTTGTATTAGAACCCAAAAATACATATTCCTGTTTGATATTCCCTCTTGTGTGCATTTGATTTCCTTTTTTTAACCTTTAGCAGTAGCACTGAACTATAGCGAATGCAGTGATGCTAATTTGTGGAGAATTGTTTTATAACTTGTTTTTGTGAATTTTATAACTCTTGAGTAAATTTGAGTCATAGCATTTCATATGATTTTTCTGAACACTGAATTCCTGTGATCCTGCTCTCTGAAATGAGATGCCCTGCCAGTTTTGAATTCGGTAAAGGAAATATAACACAATTGAGATGATAATCCCCAGAGTACATGTATGGATAGATGTTCCTCTAAATTCCTCTGCCCTCACAGAACTTCAAAATGATACCCAAATTCTCATTTATTTTGTTAACTAAACTTCTTTGAGGGTGTTTTTTTGTGGAAAAGTGGTATGTGAATAAACTAAATATTGAAACAGTAGTGGGGTGGTGGTTGGTGCAGTAGCAATTTAAAGGCAAGTGCTATCAGTGTGCAAACATCTGGTTCCCACCCCTTTTCAAGAACTCTTGTGCCAAATTGTCAAGCTGAATTTTCAATAAAGGAGTTTCAACAGCAGTTTGAGAGTTCTGTAAGGATAGCTGTAGAAAGAAAAATTAGACAAGGTGGAGTGTGTGTACAGGTGACAGACATGTCTTTACATTGCAATTTTAACTTTCCTCACCTCCTGACATTGTATTATTGTTGATGGTGTTTGTATTACCAGTAATTTGAAACTGACAACAAATCGGTTTCACTGTGCTGACAGACTACTTCCCTGCTGTTTGACTCTGAGCTGCCACTATGAGCAGTGCTTAAACTTTGCATGAAACTTTTATTCACTGTTCTTCCCCTATGTGAATCAAAGGAATATACTTTAAAGAGTTCATAACTGTGGGCTAGTTTGTACTTTAAGCATACTTTCAGTTAACTTTAAAATAAAAGAAAACTGTTCCCTAAACCAACAGATTTACTTAATACAAAATGGCTTTCATTGTAGCCACACTGGTTGGATAAAAATAATTTTCAATTCTAATGGAAAACTCAATTCCATTTACATCAATTTTAAAGTGATTTACCTTTTGGTAAATGTGTTGTCAGATGAAATTAGTCTCACAAATGAAGTAATGTTTAGTGTAATATACAATATTCATTATCTAGTGAACACTGTCTGGTGAAGCATTTTATAAAACATTAGACCTACTGGATATTATGTTAAGCAATATTAAATTAATACAAACATAATTAAAGTAGCTGTTACTTCAGCAAGGAAAAATAAGTATTGTGCTATTGTTTTATATGGCAGTTTGGTGCTGCTTTAAGGTTTTGAAAAAACAAGTTTTGGACAGGCCATGCTTGGAAGTTGGCTGATTCTTAGTTTTTGTTTGTGATTTATCTTTATCCTGGGTGGACCATGCTGAAATGGAAAACATCAAACAATATTCCCAGTTGACTTCTTTAGGCCAGTAAAACTGGAGCATATGAACACTCCCCTCTTAATTGGTTAGAAAGTCTCTATACAGTATTATCTCTTGTGTCTTCAGGCACTTGAAATTGAGTAGTCTGACTTTATTCAGCTAGTTTGTGGGTGTTGGGGGAAGGATCATACTGCTACATTATCAGTATAGAGTTTACAACATGGCAGATAATCTAGTGTGGTCATGGAACACTATTGTTTCCCTTGTTCAAATTGAATATGTAGGTGACCCTTTCCTGAAAGCTTTCGATTCTGGCTTTAAAACACTCTATATATGAACCTTAGTAGTAATCAGCTTGATCATTCAACTCTATCTTGAAATCCAGATAGCATGAGCTACATGTGATCTTCCATACAAAGATGGAAAAGTGCCCAACTTCTAAGGACTTGGTTCTGCTTGCTTTGCCAGGCTGCATTTTAGAAGTAACATGAAAACAGAACCTCCCAGTTTTCACTTAATAATCTTGAAAAAGAGTGTCATTTTGGGGGCAACTTGCACTTGATTGGTTCAGCAAGTAAATTATATTTATCTGAGAATTTTTACGTTCTATATATATTTATAGGTTAACCATTTTTTCCCACAAGAGTGCAAGAATTGGTTTTTTGGGTGTTTGAAATTTTAAAGCTAAATTATCAATTAAGCTCCTTTTTGGTTTAATATAATTTGTGTTTTTGTTGACTAGCAGCAGAATTTCAGCATTTGCTACTTACTGGTAGAGAAGAAAAAACCCACCACTGCCAGTACAGGTTAGTTTAATCTGTAAGTACCTGATGTTTGTTTGAAATCCTGTACTACAAATTCTGTGTTAGTACATGAGGATGGAACCTTAAGTAATATATGGAAGAGGGTTACATTTTCTATATCTAAGGTTAGTAAATATGTACAGGTCCCTGTTAGAAAGCAAAGGGATGTTAAAAGTAATTTGGAGTTAGTGTATGTCTTCTTACTAGTGAGTTCTATAGTATTGCTCTACATTTGGGAGATCTTTCAACTAAGGTTATAGAAAATCCAATTTGCTGTTATAGGGGAAAATTAGTTTTTATGTCATTAACAGGAGTAATTAAATATTCTGATCTCTCTTCTTAGCAGCCATTTTTAGAAAAACCCACCAGTGCAACTGTATCTGATCACACTTTTGATGGGCATTGTTATGAAATGCTGTATCTTCTCAAACCCTTGACCTTTCAATCTCAACACTTCAAAATAGGGAATTCCCTTAGGTAGTCTTCCTTCCGCTGATTCTGAATATTCATTATTCTTTGATTAAGTAGATGATGCATTTTATAGTGCTTCTGTCTTGCCTAAACTTGTGGTTTGTGCAAAAATGTAGTTGCTGCTTATTAGAACTGCATGTTTCTGTATCTTTAACTTTCTGGTGCTGTGTCTAGTCAACTCAAATTAAGAGCTCCGCCTATGTGCCATGTTCAAACAACAAAGGTACACATAGAGATGTTGTTCATGGCTGTCCCAGAATTATGGAACTGCACTTAGAATTGCTAAATCTCTGCCTGGACAGCTTTAGGATGCATCTGAAGACCTTTTTCTTACAGTTGGCTTTCTGGGGTTAAAGTTAAGCTAGCAGGGTTTCATATTCTAATATAATTTTGTGGAATTGAATTTTCTTCTGTGTTAACTGGGTGTTCCAGTGGTATTAGCTGTGTTACCCACCCAAAAGTCTTGGGTTGGTTCAGCTTAACTGTGGGTTGTATCTAAAGAAAGTGACACCTGAATAAGCACTATTGAAATTAAAGCTAACTTAAATTCACATTAGTCATGACCTGGATGCCACCCAATGTTAACTTATCAGCAGTATGAAAGGCTAAACTTGTTCATGAAGTGCCCACAGAACTTTTAGATGTGAAAGAGGCTTAAAAGGCTAATGCTTCTCAAGCAGCATTAAATGAACTGTAACAAAACTTGTAAACTGTGCATACACTTTAGTAAATATGTGTGCATATTAAGAGTGTTTCTAGATCGCACAGGCGCCTTTTTGCCCAGTTAGCAGGGATCAGTGTACCAGAAGAAGTCTTCCATTTTGAGGAGTATGTCTATTAGTTTACAAAACAAGGGTGCCCTTCAGAATAATGTATGTATAGAAGTTCTAATTCTGTATTTCTCCTGTAATTAGAATCTATTATTTGCATGACAGTCTTAATGTGTCACAGATCTGTCCATGGTTTCGCTTTTTGGAGAAGAGAATACAGTGACCATATTTTTGGTAAAGCGTTTCACTTCACTTAGCATCATGTTAAAAATATTGTCCAAGATTAACTAGCCATCTGCAAAGTAGGCTATGAATCTGAAAAGCTTAACTGTGCATTTAAGATGGCTTTTCCTAAACTGGGTCACGAGCCCATGTGTGCTGGGCCTCACAATGCTCCTTTTAATGCAGGCATACCTTATTGGGAGGTCCGAAAGGCCTCTTCCAGGTTGTGCCAGGCCGGTGACCTACTCCATTGGTCTCCGTTGGCCTAAGAATGGAACGCAGAAACAATTTCTGGTTTGTGGACACAAGTTCCTATTTACTGGACATTGCTTACAGTCTCTTCTGTGGGCCATTCTGAGGCCTGCGGAGGCCAATAGAGTGGGTTGCTGACCTGGCACAACCAGGAAGAGGCCTTTGAGCCCTCCAAATAAGGTATGGCTACACTAAAAGGAACGTTGTGTCATGAGTGACCAGGGAGGACAAGGTGGGTCACGGAGCTGAAATGTTCGGGAACCACTGATTTAGGAGATAACATTTTCTTTTAATATACCACCTTACTCAACGTGGCTATAAAATAATAAAAAGTATTTTGGTAATGAATTGTAATGACTTGGGTTTGAATTGTTTTCCGCTTTTCTTATTTGAGTTCCTAACTTTCCTGTCTTACTAAGAACTGTAATGCTATATTTGAATGTATATGGATGGATATATCCAGGAACTGTGGCTACATACAGCATAAAGTGGTGCTTAATACAGTTTGGTTATATGGTTATCCCCTTGCATGGTACCACATGGTTTGTTTAGAGAGAACCTCATTCTTGGAGTGGGGTCCTGCTTCACACAAACCCAGAACTGAGGTACTCATACAGTTGAGCAGCCTACAATCCTGCTGCAACACTGCTGCCAAGATTGTTTAAATCAGCCTTAATTTGTGGAAAAATTCAATTGAAACATGGTATTTGAGCACAGTTGCACATTCCTTAGTCTTGATTCAATACTGGTTTTACTTACTATACCCTGATTAACTGCAGCTGAATTTACTTGGTTTTGTCTAGTAAATTCAAATTCTCTGAAAAGACCTACACTCAAAATTTATGTCCCTGTTGATATTGGATTGCATCTCTTCTTGTAAACATCACTATGTGGTATGGAGTGGCTGTTTTTCTCTGGCTTTTTAACTACATAACTGCTTTGCAGTGAGCTAAATTACTTTTAGACAAAGCATATTGTCAGTTCCAAATACTGTAATAGACCCTGTGATCTTGCTCTGATCTGCGTACAACTTATGTAGCATCAACTTGAAGACATCAGTACCAGAAAGCGAAGGAGCTCATTTCAGACATGGCAAATTGGTAAGTACTTAGTCTCTTTCAGTGCTTCTTGTCTGTTTAAAAAAATTTTTTTTGATAGTTTCACTTCTGTAGCATTTTGTTCATGAGGGTGAAATAAGTTAGCTTGCTTTTGTATATTCTGTGATGGTCATTCTTTTATGAAAATCGCTCTGAAATGTACATTTATATAAAAAATATGTACCTTCCATTCATGTATTAAACTTTGGATTCTAATGAATTACCATGCTTGTGTATTCTTCATTCGTCCTAAAATAATTTGCATAGATTGCATTAGTTTGAATTTCAGGATTTTTGGTTTCAAGTGAAAAAAATGTTGCATGTGTAGAATTTCATCTAAGTGCTAATGTAAAAATTAAAGATACTTCTGCAATAATCTTGTGAATGTTCACTGGGGGTTAGTCTCATTAAGCTCAGTTAGACTTCTGAGCAAAATGAGGGAAGTAACTAGGAAGTAGAGCTCCAACAGTTATGGTTCCAGGTGTATGGTGTGAATTTTGCACCTTTCTCATACCAAGTTCCTCTGTCTGTGAGAAAAGCTGCTGGAGTAAACATCCTGGTGCTGTATTTTAGAACTGAAATCCAAAGCTTGCCTTCTGTCTTCCATATGTTGCATCATCTCTGCTCTCAGTGATTGAAAGGCAGTAAGGTATGAGAAGTGTATAGCCAAAAAGAAGAAAGCAGGAATAGTCATTTACAGCACAATTCTATGCATGTTTACTCACTGTGTTCAGTGGATCTTGTGCCCAGGAAAATATGCATTGCACTGCAGGCTTAATGCTGAAGTTGCTGCAAGGCCCAGTTCTAAACTAATATGTAAACTGATAAACCTTTCAAAATGTAAAGGATAATGAGTGCATCTGACCATAAGCAGGGAGTCTTTCCCTGCCACATATTTCCAGATGTATGTGAATAATCACTTCCAGATTATTGTTGATTATGGGAAAGGATTCAAAACGAGAAACTCATTGTCAGATATGCTTCAATTCTCATACCTTTAAAATAAATTAGCAGTGAATTCATTACAGTAGTAACTAGGAAAAACCACCAAAACACAGCAGTTTGTGAATCTCCCTTCAGACTCTGTCTAGAGACTTATACCAAAAGTAAATAGGATGTAAAGTATTGTATTTAGAATCTAGGCGTAGCATGCCCCCTCTTCTTGAACTTGGGTGCACTAAAAGCTTCTGTCAGTAGAGGGCAGCTGAAAATGAATTTTAGTAGTTGCTAGTACTGTACCTGCAGTCTGGAACAAAATTCATCTCTTAAATTTGGTTAATTCACACATTCTTATTTTTCATGTGACTAAACGTGCACTAATTTAAAAAACTGCGAAGTATTACATAAATTGTGACTTCCTTTGAGATACTTTTGCCCATCTTACCGTTTTCAAGATAATCAAGCAATCTCTTGAGAAGATGTCACAACTGGTGGTAATGTAATCACTGTCTTGTTCTAATTATGTTTTCATCAATGTATGGGTTGTAATGTATGGCTCATTTTGAGGTGAGCTCCTTTATAATCTTAGTTGAACAAAGATTATTTCCTAAAATGTGTGGTTTGTTTAGCTGTAACATTTTGCATGGAGCTGTGGTGGCTGAGTGGTTAAAGAAACTGGACCAGGGGTGTCAAACTCGTTTCATACCGAGGGCTGAATGGCATTCATGATACCTACTGAGGGCTGGAAGGGATGTCATTTGTCATGTAACTGCCCTTCTGTACCCTGCCCCCAGAGTCACTGGGCAGATGAGAATTCCCCATGATATGGATGCTAAATATCCTTTGGTAGGTAGATAGGCAAAATTTATAGTTAGAAGGCTGCAATTCTATTCACACTTACCTGGGAGTACACCCCTTTAATGATAATAGGTCTCATTTCTGAGTAATGGAGAGGATTGGGTTGTGACTGAGCCAATTGCAAAGATAATGCCATTTTTAGCATTGAATAGGAGTTAAAGGTCACCAAGATGGGTGATCAGTGGTTGACATCTCTGGTGACTTGCCAGTCCTTGGCCTCCAGTATTAAGCCTTGAAGTATGTCTCTTGTGGTGTACAGTGACTGGCAAAGACATCTTTCCCACAGATTATTCTTTATAAAAGAAAACTTTGTAGTCTTAATTGCAGTTTTTAAGAGATATATTTGCATGAAATTCAGATTTCATTTTTGACTAGGTTGTTTTTAAAAAAAGAAACTTGCTAGAGTGATACCTTGGATAGTGGAGGAGATAAATTTCCTGAAAGTTGAGCACAACCTGAAACAGAGCCATTGGACACATTGTTGATCTAATAGGCAAGAAAAAGGAACTTACTGGTCCAGAATACACTTCTGTTAGAATTCCATCATGCTGGGACAAAGAGCACCAACAAATCAATGCCACATTATTGAAGGTATAACACTTAAAAATATGAAAACCTTTTTTTAAAAAAAAATAATAATTAACCAACTCATCAAGTTCCGCAGAAGCTGTGTACTGTGGGTGAGACCTGGGAACCTTGGAAGTTCGAAACTGAAGAATGTCAAGGAACTGGGAGTAATTTTTCATGATTTCAGGTTAATTGTCCGTCCCTTTCTGCATGTTTTGAAACGTTTGGTTTTTTAAAAAGGGATAGCTTATCAATTTTGTTTTCTGACTGCTAGTAGGTATTAGAGTTTGGTATAAGAATTCCAATTATTTCAGCATGGGAGAGAATTCCATCTTGAAAAGACAGATAATGTAAACTTGACATTTTTGAGAATTGTCCTTGTTAAGCATGGCAATAGGCTGCAATAAGGATTCATAACTCTTATATGTTCATTTGCAGGTGCATATAACTTGTTAAAACATTGTTACTTGAAATACATTCTCCTTTTTTAATGGTGTCATTTGCTGATGGTGATGTTAACAGCTGCACATGTTAATTTAAGAGATTTATATCCCACATTTCTCATGCCAAAGCAAATGCCCAAGGCAGCTAACAAAGCTTTATAATAGTACAAAGTATCTCAACAAGTGAAACATCAAGTAAGGCATTAAAAATAAAGTACAAGTATAATCAAAGTACAAATTATAAGCAATTGCCAAGGTAAAACATCAAATAAGGCATTAAAAACATTTATTTTAACATTACGTAGTGGAGTATAACCAAAACAGCAAAAACACCTTAATATTGGGTCAACTGGTAACAACACAGTGAGATGGTCACGTCACAGCAGTATTTCAGAGTCCGAGGGTAAGTATCCACTTAGCAGCCAAATGCCAGATGAAATGGGTGTGTATTGAGCCCTTGCCAAAAAGCCATGAGAGAGGGAGTAGCATTTCATAGTTGTGGCACCACTACAGAGTAGGCTTTCCCCCAAACTGCAACCCCCCCCCCCACTTGGGACAAAGGCTGCACTTGTAGAAGGGCCCCCTCAGATGATCTAAGAAGGTGGGCTGGAATGTATGGAAGGATGCGGTCTTTCAAATAGCCAGGACCCAGATCACGAAGGGCCTCAAAGGTTAGAACTAGAACCTTGAATTGGGACTGGAAGCGGGTGGGCAGCCAGTGTAGCTGTTGAAGCAGTGGTCCAGACAAGTCATATTGCTTGGACCCCGTAACTGCGCGAGCTGCTGCATTAAGTGCTAATTGCAGTTTCCGGATTGTCGTAGAGGGTAGCCCCACATAGAGCGCATTGCAGCAGTTCAGCCTTGAAGTTACTAAAGCATGGGTCACCGTAGCCAGGTCTAAATAGCTCAAGTGTTGTCTCGGTACACCAACCTGAGCTGGGAGAACACTTCTAGCAACTTCTGTCACCTGCTTCTCCAGAGAGAGCTGAGAATCCAGGAGAACTCCCAAGCTGCTCACCTGTTCTTGGAAGGGGACTGCAACCTGTTCAGAGGGTAGGTGATTCAGTACCTCATTGAGAATTTTTTGACCAGGAGAACCTCTGTCTTTTCAGGATTTAGCTTCAGCTTACTGGCTTTCATCCAGCTCCTCATGGCAACCAGACAGTGGGTGGACCCCTGCCGCATCCCATACAGTAACAGCCAGGGTGCTGAACAGATAATTGAGTCACAGCCAGCCAAAGCAACAAACAGAACTTGGGAGTATGAAGAGCTCCCTGATTTAAGCTAGTGTGTTTATTTAACAGTAGCTTTTAAAAAGACTTGACTGGTAGGGATTTCTTCTCTGGCTCTCAAGGCCTAAATAAGCTACAGGGTTGCCTCAAAAATGTACACACGTTTTAATGAGCTCTCATATATAATCCATTGGTGAAAACCCTGCAAAGCTCAAGTTTCTTAAGGGAAGCAACTGAAGAGGTGTGTGAAACAGGTGGATGTCTGCAGATACCTCTGTCAACAATGTCAGCAATGTATAGATATCAATGGAGAGCATTTTGAGCACTTGATATAATTCATTAACTGGGTCAAGTAACTGCTTCTGGGTACACCATATGCAGTATATATGTGAATTGTAGCATTATAAAGTATACATTTTCTTGACATGCCCTGTATCTTTTGCATATATTTTAATTGTCTAACAGAATAGGAATGATTGCAGGGATGTCAAAAAATGACAATACAAGCATATTGGACTGGGAGACTGGTCAGGTTGGTGTCTCTGGGTCCTTGGTCAGGAAATACAAGAGCACCACAGATAATAGCGCAAAAGGTTTTTATAGAAGGACAGATTTTACATAGTCATTTATGGTGCTCAAAGCATTTCATGTATATTATCTCAGTAATCCTTACACACACCCAACAGGTGGGTCATAATTATTCCCATAATTGCAGCTAGAGAGCTGAGGCACAAAAAGTGACTTGCCTAAGGGCCAACTAGGATGTTAATGGGAGACTTGAGTTTTGAATTGAGAGACTTCCTGGGTCACTGCTCAATCAACCATGATGCTCCACTTCTTCCACAATGTAAGCTGGGCCCAGTTCATTTCCTTCTCAAACACAGATGAATATATTTCAGTTGAAAAGGGAAGACAACTCCTGTGGAGTTGCTAAATGCTCTTCATTTTGCTGCATAATGAGAAGGCCAGAGATATTGCTGCAACTTGGTTGGCAACCTTCAGTCTTGAAAGACTGGTATAAGCCTACAGCACCTGGTATTCCCAAGCCGTCTCCCATCCAAGTACTAACCAGGCCTGACCCTGCTTAGCTTCCAAGATCAGGGTTTCATCTTAGTGGAATGAGAACCTATTGAAGAGTTATGGTATTTTTGTAATGTATGTTTCTTTACAAATAACAGGCAAAGGGTATTAGAAACAAATAGCTGCCTATAGTTGGAACACAAACTGCTGATCCCGCACCAGATTACTAAGGAGTAACAATCCTATGTCTATGAATGCTTCAGATGTGGTCAGTGCCTGCTCAGAACTCCTAGACGTGTCTTTCACTTGAGACAGACTGCCAAGAAATCCTTCTAGATGTGTGTCCCCCAAGCTTCAATGTGTGTTGCATACACAAGGCTGGAGGGAGATTTCAGGCAACTAAAAACCATGAAAGCCCTTTTGTTAAATCCCTGATCATCAAGTTTGTTAGGTAAGGTCATAGTGATACTGTAGCTAGATCTGCTAATACTGACAGCCAAACAATTCAAAAAGTACTTGAAAGCTGTACCTCAGTGCATGGTTTCAGTGTAAGGTTCTCACCTAGTTAAAGCAATTAGTTTTAAGGGCCTGGCTTTTTTCTTTCTATTGAAGGCTCTAGACTAAGCAGTCTTGGACAGTTTCTCATTTGCATATATTTAAATAAATTTGGAATTTCCGCATTCCCAGGAATAATATGATGATATTACTATGTCATGATTGAGATATTGCATGGTTCCCCCCCCCCCAAAGAAACATCTGACAGATCCATTGGAAAGGTGGGTGTCTCAGTGACCAGCAATAGAAACCAAAAAGTATTGTTTAACTCACTTTTTGGGGTGGTCAGATTCTATTTAAAATGAAAACACCCCTATTAGCATCTTGTGACCAACAAATTCCTCTACCATCCTCAAGAAAAACAGAAAGAACTTCTTAAGGGGCACTAGCCTATGATGTAATCAGCTGCTGTTTACTTTTGCTGAGAATATCCTTCATGCTTGGGAGAGCTGGCTATTGTGCAATGATCTATTCTACAGGATCAAATCTGCAGGGCTTTAAAATCCACTTGTGTCTTGGTCACACTCCAAGGTGTGACAATGAAATGGGTGCATCTGGCCAGTGGCAGTGGGGGCAAGAGCCCATTTAAGTCCTGAGATGTCCAAGGAGGGTGGATGAAGATATACTCAGTTCTAAACACTCCAAAGTATTCAAAGATCTCTTGCTAAATTATATTTAGGCTCGTATAAACTTGGATAAATAGAATGGAACTTTCTGCCAAGGTCCACTTTAAGGTCGGAACAGTTGTGATATTAATCTCATATCCTCCTTGAGTTTGGTTGTTACATTATGCAGGGCACCAGATTTAATCTGGTGTTTAGCCTCTCTACTTTCTGCCTGTTTTGCCCATCAGCTGACCTGGATTACCAGCTTTCATATTTTTTTTTTTTTTTTTAAGAAGAAGAAGAAAGTACCTGGGTTCTCTGGAAGTTGAGATATGAGTCACAGCTTGCAAGCAGGGTTTAGTCCCACTGTGAAAGCAGCTTGTTCCTACCTTCCATTTTGCTAACCAACTAAGTATGACGGATCAGAGACTGACACAAAGGGAAGTTCTAGGATCCTTTCACTCCCTTTCTCATGCATAACCCATAGGAGGAGGAAAATATTGTGGTCACAGTTCAATTATCTAAGGTTGGAACTCTCTGTTTCCTTTATGGAAGCTATTTGAGTTTTGTTCCTCCCCTAGGGAGGAAGTGAGACCTGCCCATTGAATACAACAGAGAAATCCAGGATTTTAGCACTGGCAACTGGTTACGTTGTCTTTTACCTTCCACCCCTGCCCCAGTAAAGACAGGATGTTGTGTTCTTTCCAATCCAGGTCTTATTTCATTTTTTTGTTTAAGTTGGGTTTTTAAAGATTTCTTTAAAAGTTTTTAAACATTAGAAAGTGCAGTATATTTGCTCACAGGTCAGAACAGCAAGTCCTCTCAAAGTTGTTTCATTTTAAGTTATTTTTGTATACAACTGAGAAAAAAATCAAATCCTGGCTGGGGCCACTATTTGTGTGAAGTCTTTATGTTCTCCCCATGGCTGCAATCTTAGGGTGCAATCCTAACCCCCTATGTCAGTGCAGCACTGACATAAGGGCAATGCAGCTTTGAGGTCAGGGAACAAACATTCCCTTACTTTGAGGAGTGACACCCAACTGCAGGATGCAGCACATGTCCCATTGGCACCACTATGCCAGTGCTGGAAAGCACTGACATAAGGGGTTAGGGTTGCGTCATTAGTCACACTTTCCTTGGGAAATAAGTCCCACTGAACACACTGAGACTTCTGAGTAGACACACCTAGGGTTTTGCTGCATGTCTGTGTGGGTTTTTCTCAGGCCCAGAAAGCTCACATGTTATTTCAATGCTTAGTATTAGAAGTGTTTTGGGACTTTATTTAGAATTTTGTTGATGTATTTGTAAGCAGAAATATGCTGTAGGAACTTGTTTCCATATATCAATTAGCCTTTGGTAAAATGGGTTTCCTTATAAGTTGTTTTGCCTGAAGTCTCAGTTTCCAAGACCCTATGGACAAATATAAGTGAAGACTTTACTTGTGTGCAAGGCTTGTGCGTGCAACTGATTGCTAGGCCAAGTCTAGTCATTTCATGCAGAAACCTTATGCTCCAGTGATACAGACATATTGTATTTTAAAATGTTTTACAACTTTAAAAAAATTCCCTGTAAAATAAGACATGAATTGGAAAGAGCACAAGGTCCTGTCTCTGCTGGTACTGATGATGGTGTGGCAGGGCTATGGCTGCGCAATCACAGTTATGCCAAAATTCTGGCTTTCTCAGCTGTATTCTCCAGGCAGCTCTCACTTCTGCACCAGGAGAAGGGGGGGGGGAGTCGGAACTCCTTTTCCTATCTATCTTCCCAGGACAGACAAAAAGTGAAAAGACTTTCAAAGATGCTGGAAAGTGTATCTGTGTCGTGCCTTAGGAGCTGCCGCGTCGTGCCATACACTGTTGGGTGCGGAATGACCGGCGGAACACAACGCAAGAAACCCCCTTGAGATAGCGCCTTTCCTGCAAAAGTTATGGCCAAAAAACCGGAAGGAAAAAATGCATGGAGCCCTATGGAAAGTGCAAGTGAGCCGTATCCCACGTTTACGCGCGAGTAGGCGTACTTGCCATAGTCCGTCGGAAAGGGCTGGCTGAGAGGACTCCAAGGACGTCAGAATGGTCCTGATCCAACGAGTGCAGCCTCCAAAAAACACCCGAGAAGGAGGTTCCCCCTCCCAGCTGCGAGTGTGTTCAGCTCTATGGGAAGGGAAGCCGCCTCACGTGGCGTTTACTCACGAGTAGGCAGATGTGCCTTGGCTGGTGGTCAGGCCAGGCAAAGAATGTGAGGACGCCAGAATGGTCCCAATCCGATGGGACTGGAGTGCAACAAAAGCCCCAGAAGCAGCCTCCCCCCCCCCCCCACTAGAAGGGACCAACAAAGAGGCTTGAGCTGGTAAGGGGAAAGTTTTCTAGTTTGCACTTGCAAAGTTTCCCTCACAGCCCAATCCTACCCACACTTTCCTGGGAGTAAGCCCAACGGACTGTAATGGGACTTACTTCTGAGTAGACAGGCATAGGACTGGGCTCTCAGACTTGTAAAGCCAGGTGGGTCTTTGTATTGATGTGCTTGCAATAGAAGGACTTTAAACTGGGCACTGGGGAGGGCTGAAGATCTCACTGATTCTTTGGGGGGGGGGGTGTTATTGCAGGCAGACTACAGAGAAAACTCACTTGGTGGAACAGGACTGGCTCCCTCTTATTTAATTATTTCTTTTATTTTAATTTAACTATTTATAATGATTTATTTTAATTTGCTTGATGATGTCACTTCTGGCCATGACATCACTTCCAATGGGTCCTGGACAGATTGTCATTCTAAAAAGTGGGTCCCAGTGCTAAAAGTATGAGAACTGCTGCAATAAGGTGTTAGTAAGTTGACTCCACAAGTTTTCAAAATCACTAAAATCAGAGTTTGGAGGAATAATCCCATCTTGTTATATATCAATCAATGTGTGATTTCATGCAGAATGCAATGAAACAAACCACATTGAAATATCTGTGTTCTATCAAAAGTTACTGCCAAAAAACCAGTGGGGGCGGGGTGATGGTACATCACCATGCCCACCACCTGGGGTGTTGCCCCACCCACTGCATGGGGTGACGCGCAGGCCTCCCGCACTGGGTGAGGCGAATCATAGTGACGCCCGCCGGCTTAGGTGGGTTGCAAATGTGCCATAAAGCATGTTTGCACGTCCTTGGGAGTTTGCTGGGCCAAAGCAGGCTGTATCCAGCCACAGCGCTGACTTGGGGAGGGAGGGTTGCATTGGCTGAGCTAGCTGAGGCAGGGGTCTGGGGAGGGCAGGAGGGAGGCATTCCAAGGCAGGGGAGGAGGGCAAGGAGTGGTGGCTTACTCAGGGGTAAGAGGAAGAGTTTCCCCTTGCCTCTGGCATGTCTGGCCCCAATCTTACTCTTGATACAGCGCAGGCCTCCTGGCCTGCCTGTTCAAGCGCAAGATAGGATTGCCCTCTATGTTATCCGAAGTAAGGCTGTGGATATAAACCTCAGGCTTTCTCCCCACCCAGATGCATGTTTACTCAGTAGGGCCCACTGAGTCTGAGATATTGCACTCCCATTTAGGTATGCACATGATAGCAGCCTGAGTGAGGAAGGAACCTATCCTGGGCAAATGCAGGCACATGAGCTGTAATACACAAAACATGCAGTGTACATCTTGCTATTTCACACATTGCAGCTGTCAAAGTAGTTGAATTGTTCATAACATAATGTTCTTAAGACAATTAGGTTTTTTCTAGATTTTCTCTAACTGATACAATCCTATTGAATGTATGCCTCTACTGTATTGTTATGGATGCTCTGTCTCTTTCAGTGTCATTTGCCATTTGGCTTAATTGTCCTGCCTAAGCTACTTTGCCTGCTTCCACTAAGATCAATGCATTCCTGAACATTTCTGGATGCATTTCAATAGCCTCTAAAGAGAATCTGATCTTAAATGCAGTTGACTGAAGCTTCTCACATCTCATGAAAGGAAAGAAAAAGGCTTGAAGAGGTTAAAAAAGAAGAAATGAGACTAAGAACACATGTAATGACAAGGATCCCTAAAAGAACTGATGGATTTAATTTTCTGAGAGAAGGCTTTTAGAAATTAGGATGCCCCATGGGGATCAGAATTTTCTTTTGGTGTTCTTGAAAATGCATTTAAATTGTAATATTAACAGAAGAGAGTTAAACGTTTTTGAAATGTTCTGTACTGGTATTTAATGGTAAGATGAGACAGGCTGCCTAAAGGAGAGAAATGAAGGTAAAAAATTAAGTGGCCAGCCCAAAGATCAGGTTGATAAGAATTAGACTATGCTAATTATGTGGCTATGGCTTTTTACTAGTGAGAGAAAAACGTTGGTCACAAGATCCCTGCAAACAGACCAAGTGCAGTTAATAACCCATACTTTTACACTATTCAGTGAACACCACTTATCTCCCTGACATACTGCCACCTGCCCACACTCAAACAAAAATGTCACAGTGGTTTAATAAGCTGTTCAGTAGATTTCATTAAACAAAAGCAAAGCTTTGCAAGTTAAAATTACAGACTGGTCAAGCTGGTTTATCCAGCTACACTTCAAGGACACTTGCATGAAGAAAACACTTCTTCTATACTGACTTCATTTTTATTCCCTTCAGGTTTGTATATGATAATTTTTTATATACAGAACTGATCAGAGGGGAGGCACCCCTAAACTTAATTCTATGTGATGTCCAGGACCTGAGTGATGTAAGTGTGGCTGAGCCACCAAAGAACAGTGACCACAGTAATATCTGGCTTGAACATACACATATAATTAGAAATTACCAAGGTGTTCCATTACCAGAGTTCCAAAATTATGCTGGACTTCAAAAAAGCAGACTTCTCAAATATGAGGGAACTAATAAAAAGGAAGCTAAGGGGGAAAGTCAAAAGATCAAGTCTCTCTAGGATTTATTTAAAACCATGAAAACAGATGCCAAAGTAGGACAGAGATTGGGGTGTAACATGGGAGGGATGTGGTTGGGGTGAGGAGGAGTTGACGACGTACACTGTATCCTAATCCCTCTATAGACAACCAACATACTCAGGAAAGGTACTATGTCAACAAAAGAGCTGGTACAGGAAGAAGTAAGGCCATAGAAAGCAATGGGGATGGAGAAAACAGTACAAAATTGCACCTCCTGCACTGCCCACTTTTCTATGATGGAGGGTAGTGTACAGATGCACACAAATCCCCGTATATAAGCCCCTGTCAGGGAGACTACAGCTCAGATGGCTGTATCTCTCTGGTCTCTCAAAGTGAGTGATGGAAACTGATGAACAAGCACTTTGTACACAAAAGGAGCATGTTGCCCAAACAACCTCTTGTCCCTCAAACATGTATGGCAAGATATTTGGTTAATACAGATTGGCCAACCCTTATCCAGAATTCCCATATATGGAGTATTCTGAAATACTGAACTTTTTTGAGCGATAAGAGTTTTTTATTTACTTTTTTGCCAAAAGAAATAAAATCACAAACTGTTTTGTGCACAAAATTATTACCTTCAGGCTATGTGCATAAGGGGATTTTTTATGCCTAACAAAGGTTTGATTGATTGATAAGGGGATTATAAAATTTTAGGGGGTCTGTAAATGAATTGAGTGTTTAGACTTGGGCCCCAACCCCAAGATCTCTTATTATGTATATGCAGGTATTCCAAAATATGGAAAAATCCAATATCCAAAATGCTTCTGGTCCCAAGCACTTTGGATAAGGGATACCCAACCTGTACTTATTGTGTCAGAATTCTTATTACAGGGGCCTTGTCCCTTGGATGGCTTCATGCTCAGACACTCAACTGGGATCTCTACATCACCACTCTGACAGGAAGGAAGGAAAGTGCAACCCTTGGGTAAGCAAAAAGGGGGAGAGAACCCCATGCCATGCCATATTGATACTGAATCTCTGCCTTGTGTCTCTATCCCCACTCCCCAAATGTTTTTTTGCTGTGTTGTCTCACCATTCCTTCCTTTTGCAGCAGCTAAGAGCAGGGAGTGTCTGCTCCCTTTTGGTGAATAACAGGCTCTTTAAATCAGCGATTTTCAACTTTTTAAATCTAATGGCACACTGACAAGGTGCTAAATTTGTCAAGGCACACCATCAGATTTTTGATAATTGACAAGGCACACCCATTGACAGCAGGGGTTTGCATCCCCCAGTGGCCCTACTAACAAATGACCCTCCCCCAAACTCCTGCGGCACACCTGCAGACCATCCACAGCACACCAATGTGCCTCAGCACAGTGGTTGAAAATGGCTGCTTTAAATGAAGCAGGAATTGTGGAACACACTGAAAGCAGCTTGCTCCACACTTCCTACTTTGGCTCAAGAGCCTGCATGAAGGAAGGAGACAGGTAAGGAGTGCACAGATTGGGGGTTGTGGTAGTGGCACTGTTGGGCTACCTGAGGCAGCCCAAAACTTCAACTGGCCCTGTACACATGCACAAACTGTCCTTCTCAAGAATTGAGTCTGATGAACTGAGTCAAACAGAATTAACAAGAGACAAGATTCTAGTGTACGGACAAATTAAACATTAACAAATCACTGAGTCCAGATGGCATGCACCTAAGCGTTCTTAAGGAACTCAAATGTGAAATTGCAGATCTTCAAACAAAAATATCTGTCCTTTAAATCAGCCTCCATGCTAGAGGAATGGAAGGTAGCTGATGTAATATCAAAAGCTAAAAAAAAGATCCAGGAGGATCTGGGGAGTCACAGGTTGGTCAGCATAGGCTGCAATCCTTACCACACTTTCCTGAGAGTAAGCCCCATTGAACAAAATAGGACTTACTTCTGAGTAGACCTGGTTAGGCTTGTGCCCTTAATTTACCTGGTCAGATTCAGGTCAACTGGTGAAAACCCCAATAAAAGATAAAATTATAAGGAAACTAAAACAGCAAGCCTTGCTGAAGGAGAATCAGCATGGTTTCTGCAAAGGTAAGTCCTGCCACACAAATATTCTAGATATTTTTAAGAGGGTAGAGGCAGTTCAGCTGACATTGTATACCTGGACTTTCAAAAAGCTTTGGGCAAAGACCCTCACCAAAGGCTCTTGGGTAAACTTAACACTCATGGAATAAGAAGACAGGTCCTTTTATGGACTGATAACTGGTCAGAGAGAGAGAGAGAGAGAGAGAGAGAAAGAAGGAATACATGGGCAATTTTCACAGTGGTGTGAAGAAACAAATGGAGTCCCACTTCTTCAAGTGAAAAATCTTTCTCATTGAAATGGGAACTAGGGGCAACAATGCATAAGCAGTAGTAACATGATACATAAATAAATGGCATTTCTATCCTGCCTTCAACGGAAAGGAGGAACAAAGGTAACACACATAGCATTTTTCCTCACAATGATTCTATGAGGTAGGTTAGACTAATAGATTGGCCCAAGCTCACTCAGACAACTTCATGACCAGACAGGGATTTGACCACAGGCCTCCCTGGTTCAAGTCTAACCACTCTGCTGCACTCTTTCCCCTGGTGCCTGTCTTCCTATGTCCCCTAAGAACATAAGAATAGGCCCATCTAGTCCAGCTTCCTGTATCTCATAGAGGCCTACCAAATGCCCCAGGGAACACACCAGATAGCAAGAGACCTGCATCCTGGTGCCCTCCCTTGCATCTGGCATTCTGATATAGCCCATTTATAAAATCAGGAGGTTGCACATACACACCATGGCTTGTAACCCATAATGGATTTTTCCTCCAGAAACTTGTCCAATCCTCTGACTCCTGTGGAGGAAGAAATAGAAAATAATGTAAAAAAAAAAATCTACACTTGCCAATCGCCCAGTGATCCAAGGAACAGAAATCTGACTAACTAGCACAGGCTTCAACAACCGCTCTTTTCCCAGCCTCCATACTAGCCAGCAGAGCCTCGTTTTAAGAGACCAGCGCATTCTGGCTTGTAGAGTCATAGGCCAGTTGAGGAGCATCTGCGGTGGAGTAAAATGTATTTCACTTCCTCCATCTGCCGCAAAAGTCTTGGAAACATTAACGAGCGAAATGGAATTTCTGTCATTCCTGATAAACCAGTGAGACATTGGCATGATTTGGAATTGGGATCTCTGGAGGCGCTCAGGCAGAAGCAAGCAATGCTGGCAGCAGAATCGTGGTACATGGAACACCAGCAAGAAGGAAAGGCAGAGTTTCAAAGTTACATCAGAACTGGCTCAATGAGGAACAGCATAGCTCTAAAAGCTACAGAAATCCTGCTCACTGTTGCACCTGATCATGCTCATTTGGCATTGATTAGAATAATAAATGCTTTTATATTTTTAAAAATGCTAGAATTATAATAAATAGCATTTGTACAATGTGTTTTGTGTCTGCATTGTGCTTCACATGTGTTACCTTGATGTACTGCTTTCAACAGTCCTGTAAGATAAGGAAATGTTATTATCCCTGTATTGCAGCTGGTCCTGGGAGGGAGTGACAGAGGTGAGATTGAAGCCAACGAAGTCTTGATCCATAGTTCACTCTCTTTAATGCACAAACCAGACCCAGTGCTGCTATCATCTGTGACGAATAAGGGGGATAGTGATTTTATTTTGTTTCTTTGCTTTTGCAAGATCTTTTTCCCAAGAGAGGGAAAATAGATGGAAGACTTGGAGTGATTCTTGTCCCACTCTTTGTGTGTTTTAAATTGGTTTCATTGGAAGCCCACCCCATCTTCCGATGTCTATAACTTCAGTATTTCCCAGTCAAATTGTACTGATCTATCACACATTGTATCTCTACCTTGGGCCATAATACCTGAACAGTTTCAGAGAGACTGGATATAAAGGACTCATTTTATAAGGAAGTGGTTTACAGGTGCACGAAAATGTAAATTTGTTCTCCCATTCAATAAGACACCCAGCTTTTGTATTGCTTGTAATGCTACATCAACTTGCTTGACAAATTATGAACATTAGTTCCACATTTATAATAACTAATGCTGCAATCCTATGAACAAAAATCTGGAAATAAGGGGGATTTACATTTCACATGGAAGACTAAAATTCTCAGCTGGAGACACATAAAATAGTGCAAAAAACCCTTCTGTGGTCCAATCCGGAGACTATAATGGCCAGAGCTGGCCCAACCAAAAGGCAGGTGCTGGAGGGTCTGGCAGCAGTCTTTCTTGGGAATTAGCTCCTTTGAAGCTCATTGAGATCTGCAGGCCCTAAGGGAGGAAAGAAGAAGAGGTTCCCAGGCCAGAGGAACCTGTAACACTAGCTCCCATGGAGTCCAGTGCTGGCCTGAAAGTTATTCGCTAATGTATTTATTTTATGAACGTTATGTAGGCTGCCTTGGGCATTTCTTCTGGCAAGAGAAAGGAGGGGTATAAAGTCACTAATGAATGAATTAATTAACTAGTGCTTACTTCAGTGGAAATCAAATTAGTGGAACTTAAGAACTGTGTAAAATATGAAATAGAGCTTACTTCTCATTAAGTTTGCACATTAATGTCCATACAGAAGTAAATTCCGTTGGGTTCAGTATGATTTACTCGAAGGCAAGTGTGCAGAGGTCTCACACTTGTGAAAAAGTGCAAGCCTGTGAAAAAGCACTGGAAGAGTTGGAGACACGAGACAAAAACTTAGAAATGACATCCATGAGGTATTAACATGTTATCAACTCTTTCCCAGTTTAAAACATGTTTTTAACAAAGAGTTGATTGGAATGACAGGTCCTAAGTCATTAAAATAGTTAGACTCACACACACACCAACAGACTAGATGGGAGCGATGGAGCAAGCCACAAAATTTCCCTGAATTCCCTGTTCTTGACTCACAAGTAATTCTCACTGAGTTATATCAGACATCACCCCTTATAAATATCCTTCATAGCCCAATCCTCTGCATGTTTACTTGGCAGCAAATTCTACGGAATCCAAATGAAATTTACTTCCAGGCAATTGGATTGCAGCCTTTCTGGGAAGGAAGTCTCCTTGAACTCCATGGGATACTTCCTGAGTTAACATTCATTTATTCTTGTTGCTGCACCTAAAATTGCTATTCACTTTATGTAAATGAAAAACAACAGTGGCCCCACTTGTAGGCTTACCATCTTTAGCAATGTACTAAGGATTGTGCTGCACATGTATTTTATTCAACAGCAATGGATTGCAAGCACCAGTGCTTTTTTTGTAAAAGAAAAGGTGCAGGAACTCACAACTTGTTAATCTTTTATTTATTTATTTATTTATTTATTTATTTTAAAACCATTTTTTATTGGAGAAATAAAATATTTTTTATGTGCTTCCCCCCTAAAGATGAACTTACTTCTGAGTAGACATGCATAGGATTGGGCTGCCAATCTCCACATCCCCTTCCCCCTAGCTACTTTTCTACACATGGGGGAAAATACTATACAGGTGCACTTGTAGCATGTAGTGTGGCACTACTTTGAGGAGAGGAAGCAGTGAATGGATTCCGAAAAATGACTTACATGAGTTCCATGTAGTAAAATTACTCTAAGCAACTGTGAGAGTAAAAACAAAAAAGGAATTCTTACATGAGAGGGGTCCTTAGGTGCACACAGAAACAGCTACGTTTGCAAACAAGCAATTAAATATGGTTTAATTCAGGTATCAGAATACTCTGTGTCTTTGGGAAGGCGCTTGGCATGCAATTGTATGTTCTCTGCTGCCCTGAGCAGCTGCTGTGCATTGCTGGAGAGGAGCTGCAAACGCTGGCTGTCAGAGGGCATGCTTGTGGGGGAAGGATGAGGAGGATCTCTGGCAAGGCTGGACAGCACATTGTACACATGTAGAATCCCTTTTCACCTGCCCTTAGCATGTGAAAACGGGTGCAGATATACATCTCTGCCAGGATTAAGAGCCCAATCCTAGGTATGTCTACTCTGAAGTAAGTCTCGTTCTAGTCAATGGAGCTTACTCCCAGGAAAGTGCCTAGGATTGCAGCCTAAGAGCCCAATCCTATGCATGTCTAGTCAGAAGTCCACTTTAGTGAATGGGGCTTACTGTGGATAGGATGGCAGCCTCAGGGCCCAATCCTGAGCCTGTCTACTCAGAAGTCAGTCCCACTAGAGGCAGTGGGGCTTCCTCCCAGAAAAGTGTGGAGAGGACTGCAGCCACAGAGCCCTTTCTCTGCCTGTCTACTCAGGCTGCAAGGCTATGACACTTTCCCAGGAGTAAGCCCCATTGAACACAGTGGAACTTACTTCTGAGTAGACATGCTTGGGCTCTCAGGCTGCAAGGCTATGCACCCTTTCACAGGAGCAAGCCCCATTGGGCACAATGAGACATACTTCTGAGTAGACATGCCTAGGCTCGTGCTGCAGATTGGCACAGGGCTGCACCAGCCAGTTTCCTTCCCCTCCTCCTCCACCAAGCCAGTACCTTGGCGTTCCGTGGGTGCTGCAGCCTGTCTCCCTGGCTGGCTGTCCATCCTCCTCCTCGGTGTCGGAACGTGTCCCCCGCGCCCTCCATCGGCTTGGAAGCTGCTCTGGGAAGCAGAGCGTGGGGGGAGGGGAGGTGGGCTGGGCTCAGGTGAGAGCTTCGAGATGGGGGCAGGAGGGGGTCCTTGTGCAGTCAGGCAGGGGCCAGGTGCCCACCCACCCTGCACCCCCCAGAACCCACCCAGCGAATGCCTCTATTTTGCTCCCCCTCTCCTGGAATGCCTCCAAAGGGGAGGGGCCCCTGCAAAAAGGTGCCGGAACTCCGTCCCCCCGCGTTCCATTAGAAAAAAAGCCCTGGCAAGCACATACACAATACTGGCAGTCCAATCCTAAACACATCTATGAAGAAATCCAACTTTGCTCAAGGAGGTTTACTTTCAAGCAAGCATGCCTTAGGGCCCAATCCTATCCAACTTTCCAACGCTGAATGCAGCTGTGCCAATGGGATGTGCGCTGAATCCTATGGTTGGGATGCACTGATTACCTTGCAGCCTCCTCAAGGTAAGGGAACATTAAGGGCCCAGTCCTATCCAACTTTCCAGCACTGATGCAGATATGCCAATGCAGTGTGCGCTGGGGTGGATCTAGTGTGTGCGTTTGGGGAGGGACCATGAGCACTACCAACTCTAGAGCCCAGGTCAACCAAGCGGGGAGACCTGGGCTCCAGTTTGAACTTTATGTCCTATGTGGCTGAGGTTTGCTGGTTGGGTAGACCTGGGCTTCCGCCCAGACTAGGAGCCCTAACCTGCTGGGTAGACCTGAGTTTCTCGCTGAACTGGCCTCCATGGCTGTTTTGCTGTGGGGTAGGTCTGGGCTGCTTCCCAGACTTGGAGCCCAGCTCTACCTGCCTGGTAGACCTGAGCTCCCATTCCACCTCTTCCAGGTGGGTAGACCTGGGCTCCTGGCCATGCTTGGACTGTTTCCCATCCTAGCAGGTGCCCTTCCCCATGGCCCCCCTTGGATCTGCCCCTGGTGTGCACTGCATTCTGTGGGTGGGGCAGTCACAGAGGCCTCCTCAAGGTAGGGGAATATTTGTTCCCTTACACTGGGGCTGCATTATGTCTGCATTGGTACTGGAAAGTTGGAGGATTGGGCCCTTATTCCCTGACTTGGGGGCTGCACTGGCCCCAGAAAGTTGGACAGGATTGGGCCCTTATCCCCTTACTGCACAGGCCCTGGTAAGTTGGACAGGATTGGGCCCTTACTTATTTCCTTACTTGGGGGCTGACCTGGCAAGTTGGACAGGATTGGGCCCTTATCCCCTTACTGCACAGGCCCTGGTAAGTTGGACAGGATTGGGCCCTTATCCCCTTACTGCACAGGCCCTGGTAAGTTGGACAGGATTGGGCCCTTACTTATTTCCTTACTTGGGGGCTGACCTGGCAAGTTGGACAGGATTGGGCCCTTATCCCCTTACTGCACTGGCCCTGGTAAATTGGACAGGATTGGGCCCTTATCCCCTTACTGCACAGGCCCTGGTAAGTTGGACAGGATTGGGCCCTTACTTATTTCCTTACTTGGGGGCTGCCCTGGCAAGTTGGACAGGTTTGGGCCCTTATCCCCTTACTGCACTGGCCCTGGTAAGTTGGACAGGATTGGGCCCTTATCTCCTTACTGCACAGGCCCTGGTAAGTTGGACAGGATTGGGCCCTTACTTATTTCCTTACTTGGGGGCTGCCCTGGCAAGTTGGACAGGTTTGGGCCCTTATCCCCTTACTGCACTGGCCCTGGCAAGTTGGACAGGATTGGGCCCTTACTTATTCCCTGACTTGGGGGCTGCCCTGGCCCTGGCAAGTTGGACAGGATTGGGCCCTAAGATTGCAAACTTGAAAGCGGACGTCAGACTTTTGGAAGAACTCCTGAGCAGCTCTCCCCCTTTGGTGGAGCTTAACTTCAGGGGAAACACGTGTTTAAAATGGCTGGAGGGGGAGAGAAGAGGAAGGGAACGATGGCCACTTGGGGCGAGAAGGAAGTGAAGGGAAGCAGTTGCCCGAGGGGTCTGAAGGGGAACGGGGCGGGGGAGAGGCGGCTCCCGCTCGGGCGGTGAGCAGCCCCCTCTGTGGCCACTCCGCCTCCCACCGCGCGCGCCCCTCCAGCTTCCCTCCCGTCACATGACGAGCAGCTGGCCCGACTCTCCCGGGGGGTGAGTGGCTGCGACGGGGCGGAGCGGAGGAAGGACTATAAGAGCGAGAGGGAGCGCCCCAGTTTGCTCACTGCCCGCTGGGACCTTCGCTCGTGTGGGGACGCCGCCAGGTAGGGCGCAGCGGGCTGGCGTGGGCGCGCGGGAGGGGGGCCTGCTGGACCCCCGAGGGAGCTGAGAGTGGGGCGCCGCCACGCCTTGGAACTCGGGGGGGGGGCGACGTCCGACTGCTCCGGCTGGAGCAGCGGGTGATGCAAGAGCTACGCTGGTGACAGAGCTCCGAGGCGCTTGCTGGGCACCGCGCCACGCGTTGACGGGAAGAGCGCTGGCTGGGCTTCCTTCCTCCCCCTCCCCACCCGCGCCCCGTTCTCCCATGCTCAGGGCTGGCCTGCTGGGAGGAGTAGCTACTACTCAGGGCTGCCAGGAGGAACTGGGAGGGGCGGCGGGAGGGCGAGTAGGAAGCCTGAGTGAGGTCGTCTGGGTTGGAGCGGGCGCCTTGGCTGGGCTTGCTCCCCTCGCCTCCCTTCTCAGGCTTTTCCTTTCGCGTCCTGGAGGAAACTGCCCACAGTCAACCATAACAACATCCTTTTCCTCCCCCTCAAAAAAACCCAGAGTTGCCTTGAGGCAAGTGTTTCCTTTCCTCGTCCACTTGCACTGCACTAACCCACCCCTCTCTTTTGTGACCCCCACCCTGTCCTCCAGTTGTCAAGATCTCACTTTTTTCTCTTCCCCCCTACAGGTTCTGAGGTTCAAAATGGGGGTTTCAGGTGGCATGAAGTGTATCAAGTTCCTGGTGTTTTTCTTTAACTTCATATTCTGGGTAAGTGTACTGGGCTTGGTGCTTGGAGGGGTTAATAATCCTTCCTCTCTCCAGAAGTTTTATGGTTGTGCAAGAGTACTTCTCCAATTCGCTGCTGGTTCTGTTACTTAATGGAGGAGCTGGACAACAGTTAGGCACGCCTCTGTGGTAAACCCTGGTCCAGGCTATATTTTCCTTGTTGCTTTGGATATATGTCACAGGGACACTTGGCTGCCCTAATGTGATCAGCTTCATCTGCAGGCATTGACGCCACATTTGAAGGATACTGTACTTTAGATTGGCTTCCTTCCCTCACTGCATTTCTGTGCAGCAGTTCTCAAACTGCAGGTCCAGGACCCACCAGTGGCTTATTTCCCAGTTTTTGGTGGCAAAATTGGTAAGGCAGATGTGCATCAAGGGTTAAACAAGCTGCTGTTTATACACCTTGGCATGTATAAATCAAGCAGTAGCCTTTAGGACCTCTAGAAAGTTTGAGAACCACTTCGGGCCTCTTTTTGTTGGTGGTAAAATCTGAGCTGCACTATAGGTACATTACTTAAATCTCTCAGAAACAATAATGTCTAAGGCAGAGATTTTCAGCCTTTTTCATTTCATGGCACAATGGCAAGGCACTAGAATGGTCAAGGCACACCACCGGTTTTTTTACAATTGACAAGGCACGCTGTGCTGCCAATGGGGGCTCACATCCCCCAATGGCCCTACTAATAAATGACCCTCTCCCAAATTCCCACAGCACACCTGGGGGCTATTCGCGGCACACCAATGTGCTACAGCACAATGGTTGAAAATGGCATTACCTAGAGGACTTTGAGGATGTGCATATATTTGTAAGAAATCATGATTCTGTCATGGGTTATAACCTCTAAGTCAAATTTTTCCAAGTACAGTAGCTAAAAACATTAAATCAGTGAAGTTGCAAAATGGAAACGCTAAAAATGTGAAATAGAGTTACAGTTTCCTGGTTGTATAGCAGTTAAACGATAAACAGATTGGTTAAAGTAAGCCACATCTCCCTTCTCTAGCATGATTTGAGAGTCTGATAAAGAGTTGGCATTTCTGTTTGTGGAAAAGAGAATGTGAACTTTGAATGTCAAAACTCAGGATTGCTGAATTTCTCCTCTTGACTTCTGTTGAGCCTCTAAGTCGAAGTTCTGCAGTGAGGAGAACTTGTAACTTATCCTTCTCTCCAGGCCATGACCCGCTATTGACTGCTTATATCAGAATGATTTAACTGGCAGTCAGTAGTTGCTGATTTCTATTCAGCTTGGTGTAAAAATTGACTGCCGTGCAACTCTCAACTAATGATATTCACAGTTTGAGGAAGTAGGAAGAGCAGCTCACAAATTACATAGGAGTTCTGGTGCACTTTTGGGTGTTGGCAAGGAAGTTGTCACACTTGCAGGGCTTAGACGTTGTGGATATCTCTCTTGGGATATGTTCTTTCTGTGGGGCAAGCAACCGGATCCTACTACTTTCCTATAACTTTTGTAGTATAAACTACATCCGTTATCCTGGTCTTGTGTGTGAAACAAGCAAGACATTTGGGTGAGGTTAGTGGCAAATACCATGTTGCCATGCTGGAGGGAAGTGGCTATTTGTGCTGGAGCCAAGCAGGTTTGGACCTCTTATTTTCACTCTTGCATTCTTTACAGAATGGAATATGACTCCCATGATGTACCTACAATGAACCCATGTAGTAGTTTGGAATAGCATTTATCTTACCATGGCTCAGCAGGGGAATCTGCTATCACAGATAGCACAGATATCACTGGAAGCAGTGAGGATCTGGATGGGGGCTAACAAGCTGAAATTAAATCCGGATAAGACAGAGGCTTTCCTGGTTCGGAAATCCTTGATGCAGGTGCTGGACTATCGGCTTGCTCTCAGTGGGGTTGCACTCCCTCTGAAGGATCAGGTCCGCAGCTTGGGGGTCCACCTGGACTCACAGCTGTTCCTGGATTCCCAGGTGGCGGTTGTGGCTAGGGGGCCTTAGCTCAGCTTCGGCTGGTGCGCCAGCTGCAGCCGTACTTGGATCGTGCAGACCTGGCCACGGTGATCCATGCTACGGTGACATCGAGTTTAGATTATTATAATAATAATATATAATATAATATACAGTATTTATATACCGCCTTTCTTGGTCTTTATTCAAGACTTTATTCAAGGCGGTTTACATAGGCAGGCTTATTAAATCCACGCAGGGATTTTTACAAATTGAAAGAAGGTTCTCTCTTTCAAGAACCACCACATTCAAGCTGTTACACTCCGATCTGGTTTAACATTCTGGCCTCCATCCTCCGAGCAGATGGAACAGCTCAGCTGCAGCTTGCCAGCTGCTTCAAGGTCGCACGGTGCCGGTGGCCTCGAACTGGCGACCTTGTGGATGTTAATCTTCAGGCAAATGGAGGCTCTACCCTCTAGACCAGACCTCCTTATAACGTGCTTTATGTGGGGCTGCCCCTGAAGACGGTTCGGAAACTGCAATTAGTGCAGAATGCAGCGGCCCGTGTGGTCACTGGAGCTAGGCAGTTTGACTCTGTCAGCCCGCTTCTCCGGGGGCTGCATTGGCTGCCCATTTGTTTCTGGGCCCAATTCAAGGTGCTGGTTTTGACCTTTAAAGCCCTATACTGCTCTGGACCAGGGTATCTTAGAGATCGCCTACTTCCGCACAATCTGGCTCGTCCTCTTAGGTCATCAAATAAGGCCTTTTTACAAGTGCTGCCGCCTAAGGAGGTACATGGGGCGGCGGCAAGAAATAGGGCCTTCTCAGTAGTGGCACCAACGTTATGGAACTCCTTTCCCCTTGACTTGAGAATGGCTTCCTCTCGATACTTTTTGGCGAGGCCTGAAGACCCTTCTATTTAAACAAGCCTTCTGAGTTCATGGCCTTTTTAACATCTTTTTTTACATCTTTTAGTATTTTTTACAGGCCTGATTCCTCTACAATCTGCTGCTTTATGCTCTTTTTATCTGACTTTTTATCTGACTGTTTTATGGTATCTGTTAATGTGTTTTTAATGTTTTTATCTGTTTGTTAAATTATGTTTTAATCTGTTTTTAACATGTAAGCCGCCCTGGGTCCCTTTAGGGAGAAGGGCGGGGTATAAATAAAGTTTATTATTATATTATATCACAGCAGTCAACTAATGCTCTTTCTCTAATTTTGTATTGCCTAGTTGCAGTGCTTCCCAAACTTCTTTGCATCAGGACCCACTGTTAAAATAACAATCTATTGTGACCCACTAAAAAGAAAAGAGATCTAGAAAGAAATATTTTATTAATTAATAATAATTGGGGGTCCTGTGTTCCCGAGGCTGCTGGAGACCTTGTGTATAGTATGTGTGTAGACACATTTGCTAGATTCTCCCTAAAAATGGAGTTCAACGACTGCTCTCCCAAACCTTTGCAGTCATTTCAGGGTACTCAGAAGGGTGAAGACCAAGATGTGCAGTTAGGAACTTCCAGGCTAGGCAAAAGGCTGAAACTGGGTTCACATGTGATCTACTAGTTCTAATTGGAACTAGTAAAATTGAAAATTGGAAAATGTGATGCTTTAATTGTGGGTTATGAGGATTAGCTCATATCACAGGTTAGCATGCCAGCTAACCATTTTCTTCAAACCAAACAAGGATGCTTGTGAATATTTTGTTTTATGACCCACTATTGCCTCAGGACCCACAGTTTGGGAAACACTGGCCTTGTGAGTTGTATAGTGATGAAAAGGGAGGTTGTCTACAAAATGGGAGGCTTCCATAACCAGGATTTCTCAAAAAGCCTGACTTTGGTGTCAAGAAACACAAATATAACTTGGGTGACATTTTCTACCACACTGAACAAATCTCAGAATATTTTGTATCCTCTCTTCCATACCGTTGGTGCCTTCCGGGTGACCAGAGGGGAGCTTCATTTGGTTGGATGAGAGTGCATGAAGAATGATGGTAGTAGGGAGATCATTTCTGACTAGCCTTATAAACCTAACTTTGAAGAAGATCCCCTTTGAGAAGGATACATGGGGGTAGGGGTGCAGGGTAATAACATCATTTTTAATTCTGACTAATGGTCCTCTAGGATAGGAACCAAAAGCTAGGAGTTCCTGGAAATCCCATAATACCACTTTCTCATTCCAGCTACCAAATTCCAGGGTTGTCTTCACCCAGCTATATTTACCATCTTGATTGAATTAACAGGGAAAGGAAAAGCATGACTGACTTGTCCTTCTTGGTTGGAGCAAATATATTTTCACAACATACCCTTCAGTCAAGTTCTGTTGCCATAAATGCTGCTTATCTGTAGTCCATTTTTTTCCCTGTAGTTGGCAATTGAAGGGCCAAATGGTACTATTCAAAGGACTGGTTTGTTCCAGGGGCCACCTGTGGTGGTTCAGGTTTTGAAGGATGAGATTGTGAAGTAAATATGAAATTTAACTTTATATACCTCAACACAGGGCCAGAATGTCCCCTGCCAGGTGCTATTGGACCTCTTTGTTACCCTGTTCTGTTACCCTGAGAGGGTAACTAATGTGGGGGCATAATCTACCATCTCTCTGCGTATACCTGCTTCTACCTATACCACTGCTAATGCTCATGTAGTTGTCTTGAAAGCCCCATTTCAAAGAAGATACAGGTAACTACCTAGTAAGCCTGAAGACTCACTGTGTGACTCAGTGTTTCAGTGCCAATTATGAAAAGGGCAAGCTAGCATGTTTGCTTTCCTTAATATGGCAAGTACTGTTGGCAGGAGAGAACCCTGGGGCTTAGTCACTATATGATGTCACTATATGATGGTGGGAGGGCAGTCACTATATGATGTCACTTAGTCACTACATGATGGTGAGAGGGCAGTATATTCTGTGAACCTGATAAAGGTGAAAAACCTAGAAGTCTGAACCTTTTGCTTTCACCCCAATCCCAGATTCTAAAATCTCATGGGAAACTTGCTTTTACCCTGTTCCAAGTTTATACAATAACAGTTGAGGACCAAAAATTTAATACTTAATTGTAAATTCTAAATGCAGATTTTTGTTCACATTTTTTGATTTTTGTGGTTGTGAACTTGCTTTTTAGTGACAAAATATATTTGTTCTTGGAACTCTAACAAACTTTGCTATTTCTATAAGTATGTTGTGTTTAATAGTATCTTAGGCTTTCCATGATAAATGTCAAGTTGTTAAAGTGGTTTTGTTGTTTGCTAAATTCCCCATTGTTCACCTGGAGGTGAAACAATGAAGCAAGTGGGAGTAGGCTTCTCAGAGGTTTTCTGTTCTACGTGTAGAAATCTCCATCTTAAAATCCTGGACTTTGAAAATCTCATTTTTGAATTGTATAAGAAGTTACCTCTGTCAGATGAGCTGGAGACATTTGTTTGCAGTTGGTATGAACCTAGGCATGCAGGAAGTAGCTGACTTTCCCCTGGTTTATCTGTTTAGGAGATAAGGGAACCTCAGTGAAGGAAGAAGTGATTGTATCTCCTTAGCAGAGCTATCCCATATGGGGCTGTTTAACCACTGTTTCTTGAATCCCTGACCATCTTCAAAGAAACAGTCAAATAGCCTGCCAGTACTGCTTTTACTTCTAGCAGCTAGCCTGCTAAGCTGTTGCAAAAAGGCTTGTTGTACCTTGTTAGTCTTTAACACTTATTGTGGACCTACTGTCAGGTCCAGGAAATGTTATCCTTGGAGGTGGGCAGGCTGCTGACATGAATGGAATTGTAGGTTTGATGTTTTGACTTGTCTTGAGGGTTCAGTAGGGATTTGGAGAGTTCATTAGGGATTAGAAATAGTTATCTTGCAACAAGAAGTAACTATAGTTAGTAGCATGTGTGATTTTATCTTTTACCAATTTATCACCAGCTAAAAATGGGTCACACCCATTCTGGTTTTTTACTCTTAGTGGAACACATTAACCTTTGTGGTTCTCTACATACTCATTTCTTTGCATCATGGGCTTCAGTCTATAAAAACACTTTTCCTCCAGGCCCTTTGTTTCTGTCAGTGTGTGGTGTCACAAATATACAATATTAGTCTAGGATACCACAAGACCTTGGTTTTTTTTTCCCCTGACAGTGTAGGAAATGAGATAAAACTGACTGGATATAGTTTGTGAAATACAGTCCCAAATAATCATGTTATAAAAACGATGCTGAAGTTGGGTATTGGCTCAGGAAGGATGAGCTGTGGAAATTGGCTCAGACTCTTTTTTTCAGGGGGTGGCGAGGTCTGATTATGCCAACTGCCTGTGGTGCTGAGCTGCCCTTCCCTTCTTTACTTCCTTTGGGACTCTTTTTTTCCAGAAAGGATAAACCCCTGCTAAAAGAGGCTGGAGTACAGCTGACAGAACAAATAATTCTTACAATAGCCAGCAGTAGCAAAAACTGATAACTTGTTGAAAATGTCTTGGGGCAGAAAGTAAGCAGCTCTTTTTCTCAGTGGTGGTTATTGCTCTACAAGTGTTTTCCAGGGTAGAGTATGTTCGGGTATCCACACAGCATCTTTCCTCTAATGCAGCAGTTCCCAAACTTTACACAAGTTGGGACTGCTATAAGTATTTGCAGGTGGGGGAGGAAGCACTTCTGCAATCTTGAAGGAAAAGGGGTTTCTGATGTACCTGGGGATCACTATGGCCTTCTAGGGTATGGGCCTCCCCACAGAGGGGGCTGTGAACCTCCATAGCAATCCCCAGGTAAATCAGAAAGCCTTTCTTCTTAGCAGTAGTGCAGAAGTGCCACTGATGTTGCTGTACCCTTAAGGGGGTAGTGACCATTCATTGTGAAGACTCAGTTTGGATACCTCTGCTCTAATGGTAGCACAGCATGAACAGAATAAGTGGGTATAGGAAACATCTTTACAGCAGAAATCCTAACTAATGTGGGTGTGTGATATGACCCTTGCTGACTTTTGTTCCCATTAACACCTGTATTTGGAATAGCAGTCAGCATAGGGATTGACATGTTCTGTTGGAATTAAACGGATCAGTCAGGAGCAAGTAGCAGCAAAATTGGTAGTGGTGATGCTCAAACACTGAAGCAGCTTAAATGTGTTCTTTTCTCCTCCTGCTACCCAAAAGCACCACCAACTATTAAGTCAATATTATATACTCTATATCTTGTGTTTCTGTGGAACAAAAAGCTTTTAGCCTTGAGCTGGACATTGACCTGTTGTCTCCAGGAAGGAACTAGGGTTGGGGGAGGTGACAGCATGTGGAGAACATGTGACTGAGCAACTTCTGCAAGGCAAACTGACTGTACTTTTCTGGTGCCTAAAGAGCTTTCCAGTGTTGCCTGGCCTACCTGTTCTCAAGACTTCCTATATGCTTATGAGACTTCTCACACTTTAATACGGGGGGCTGTATCTACTGATCCCATATCCACAGGGCTCTCCCCCTCACCCCTGCGTGCGCCCTCTAGAGGTGAGGGGGTGCTATGCTCCCCTTACCTCTGGAAGGTATTCAGAACTCCACAGAGGCTGAACAGGTCTGCCTGTGGCCTCTGTGGTCCTTGGAATGATAGAGTAAAACTAAGTGACTTCTGGTTTATTGTAAAACTGGGTGAGTTTTTATTGCTTTATAAGGCATTCTGAGGTCCCCAGAGTCTGTGGGCAGATGTACATGGCTTCTGCGGGGCTTAGAATACCCTCCAGAGGTAAGGGGACCACAGCTCCGCTCACCTCCGAGGTGGGGGTCCCCTTGTATCCACAGATTCAGCTATCTGAGAGGGGTTCTGTTCTGGAACCTCCACAGATACGGGGGCATGCCTGTAATGTTAAGAGACTTGTGGCTTAAGGCAAAAGTGGAGCAGACTGTTGTGAGCAATAGTGACAAAGTTAACCATTCCTTCCTGTGTGCTCTCTCCTGCCTTGCCTACATTAGGCATGTGGTCTCCACTTTAGCCCTTGTATTGGGATTTTCTTCTGTTTGTCCCTGGAGCTGACATTTGATAGACTGAGGGTGCCAACAAACTGCTGATCTCTCTCCCATGTTCAGGACTGGTCTCTGGGGTGGAGCTGTATGCCACCTGGAAACTGGCTGGGTTTCTTTGCCTTGGGTGGACCTGCCATTCTATGATAGGGCTAGGTAAATACTAGCTCCAGGCAACTAACCTGTTGTTTGGGAAGTGGGTGGTGGAACAAGCTGGTGAAGGAAGGAATTCTGTGCTTCAGATTTGAATTGAAAGCAATTCTGTTTTTGCTATGTCTTCCCTCCCAAATCTGTAGGCCTGGTGCTTCAGTCTTGAGCTGGGTTTCCCCCACGATGGCATCAGGGGTTAGCTAGCTGAAGAACTGGCCAGTGGCCCACAGCCATAAGAGGATAACCTGGCTGAACCCTCAAATTCCAGTATGAGTCATGCGAGTGAGTGGCCCCAGGGCTGCACCTGTGGTTCCTGAACGTGTAGTTACCTGGAATCAGCTCTGACTCCTCAAATCTGATTTTGTGTATGCTTCAGTGTTGGAGTTCACCAGAGTCAGCCCTGACTTTCTGGTACTTCCTGTTACTTTCCTAATCTTGTTTCCTCTTGTCACTAACTGTACTGTGTATGTACAAGTTCTTCAGCTTTCAGTTTTTTCTTCCCCATCCAGCAATTGGCTTCCAGGTTTCTAGTAACAAAATACCTGGGTAAGTGGTCACATTTTTAATTCTAGGACACATCCATGAATATAGTTGCAATCGAATCTGTAGTTGACCACTTAGCACACTGTAGCTGGGGTTCATTCTGAACTGTTAATTATGGTATACTGCTAGTAGGCTGTCTTTACCAAAAGAACAAGCAGGCTGTTAAGTCTCATGACCAGACTTGGACTATGGCCAAGTATGAAATGTCAGCATGCAGCTTTCCTTTCCTTTCATCCTGTCACCATCCAGAATTTCAATTTGCTGGATTTGTTTTGGTGTTTATTACGGTATCTGTACACCATCTTTCTCATAGATTCAAAGTGGTGTTCATTGGAAGGCTAGCATAAGCATTTTTCCAAATATTATACTCATATTGAACCCTTCATTCTCCAGATGTTTTCCTTCACAATGTGGTCATCTCTCTGGCTGCATAACTCTCATGCCTTCAAGCTTCCACAGGCAACTACAAATCAAGCCCAGGCAGGTTCCCAGGCTGTTATCCATTCTAGCCAGCTGACTTCCTCCATGCTCTAACTACAGCAGCTTATCGGCAACTCCCATTCTCTCATGACAGGTTATAATGGCTTCTCTGTAGCTTCTGGTCTCCCCTCCAAAAGCACAACTGAGCTTACTCAGCTTCTTCATGTAGGGTGACTGCTCAAACACTGGACTGCACCTCCTGCCCCTGTTGCATCTTAATCTTAAATTTTACAAAGATTAGATTGCACTTAAGTTTTCTTATGAAAAGTGAATGGTGAACACACTCTTCTTGTACCTAGCATCAAAAGCTACTTGGGAACAAGTATTGCAGAATAAATGAACAGATGGGATAGAGAAGCCTTTCCATGTAATAGGGGAAGGGGAAGGGCAGGATTTTATTCTCAGTTTGTAAATTATTATATTAAGAGCAGACACAAATGCCCTTATTTTCATAATAAGTGAAACACTGGGAAAATGTGCTTCATTGTTAATCTAATCTGCTGTAGTGTTAGCAAATGGAAGTCTTTAACCATTACTGGTTTGGTTGGTGGGTGTACTGTTGTCATCTATACATGCTTCTGTGGATTTTTCATGTATTGGAGTTTTATCTAGGTAGAAAACAAGTGAACAAGCTCCATCAGAAATATCTTTAAGGCAGAACTGTGTCTGATCAATCCTGCCTTAGACTTTGAAGTCTTTTGAGGGGGATGAAACATTAACAAGAGCAATGGCAGGTCATGTACACTAATTGAAAGAAATGTAATGAGATATTGTGTTCTCTGAACCAAAATTGCTATGTAGGGTAAATATCCAGACAGGTGAGTATTCCAGTTCCATGTTTAAAATTTGGCTTCTACCTATGGTAAAACCTGTAGTAGCAGTAAACTCCTGTTCTTTTGCCTCACTTATATGGTGATTGGATGAATTGTCTGTAACTTGTCCAGTTTAACAGACCTCAGCTTGCCATTAACCCCAGTCCATTAGAAGGAAGCAATACTGATTGCTATACTGTTCCAAGCAGATTTGGCTAAACTATTTCATTTGCATAACTTGGTTTTCCCCTTCTCTATCATGAGTTCTGTCAAGAGCTGGGTCTATGAACCTGTGCCATGGACAAATCCACATGCAGATGAAATTAGTTTACTGAAAAAATAGTAATTTGAGTGGGAGAGCACAACACTTTAAGCAGCTATGCATCCTCTATTGATATAAACAATGTGTTGCCAAATGTTTATCAGTGAGAATTGGGCCAGTATGTCTGTACTTGCATCTAAAACTGGCATTGGACTGACAGTGTATGGGCGCTTGGCTAGTAGCTACCTCCAGAATATCTTCTTTCTATGCTACCATCTTGAGGTTGTAGAACTAGTAAATTTAGATGTAAGGCAACTAAAGATAGTTATTCACCTCTTTCTAACTAGTAGAAATCCTTGAGAGATACAACCAGAGGCTGGCAAAAATGTGTTGCACAGGCTTGTGCACCTTGCGTTTATGACCAGTTCTGGTTTGGACTCAGTGATGCAGTTAGGGGTTTGCTACTTGCGTGTGAGGGAGGCATGTCCTTGGTAAGCTTTGCCCCCATAGCTTAAGAATAGGATTGTATTTTTAACTCTAGTTGGATTGAGTCATGTATGAATAGCTCCCTCTTCCCTGGCTGCAATATCCTTTTGTTTGACAGACATTCCTTATCCCAATTCAGAAAGGGTTGGGACTGTAGGCAACTAATACACTTGTTTGATTCTTGCGGATTTCATTTTATTTAGGTGATTTCTATATTGCCTTTCCCCCAGGCAACAAGCCAGGCAATCATATGGCACAATTGGGCAACTAATATAACATTTCTTTCCCTTTCAATATAAATTACATAAAGATGGTAAGGCTCCTGTTCATATTTAGAACCCTGACGGATTTTGTGAAGCTGCTCGCCTCCTTTGACTTGCTGAAGGTTATTATCAAGGGTGCATCTAATCCTGATGGAAGTTCAGGAAGGAAATGACCAAATTAGTCCTTTCAAATTAATGTAACAGACCACAAATTTTATTTGCTTGGAAGAACTCAGTAATATGGACACTGGCAAAATAAAATTTAAGGTATTACTGGTATCTTGGTCCTGTAACTAAATGGGATATGTGGGTTATTTTAAATGCAACTTGATGGTGGTTTAATAGGCTGACTTCAGATATATAGTGCAGTAGTCTGGCAAAAATATAAGGATATAACAGGTAGCAAGTTCAGTGGTGGTTCTCTTGTTTTGGGTATGCCTAATTATGGGAAATTGACATTGATGGTACAGTACTGGAAATGATTTTTCAGCAACTGGCCCTTGGATGGCATAGGACAGTGGTTCTCAAACTGGTGGGTTGTGACCCACCAGTTTGTATAACACTTCCCCTGTCCCTTTAAGGGGTGGGGAAGGGAAAGGCAGCAACGCAATCCCCAGGATAGTGTTGCTGAGGGCGGCTGCTTTTGCTTTTAGGTGCTTTGCCTACTAGTAAGTAGGTAGGGCTGCTGGAAGCTGCAAGAGGTGTGGGGAGCCCTTTGCAGCCCTCTGTAGCACTGCCTGAGTCTTGGAATCTTCGGTAAAAGCGGGCACCAAGCACTTCCGTTTTGCAGGAGGTGCTTTGTGCCTACTTTTACTGAACATTCCAAACCTTGGGGACCCCTATGGAGGCCTGCACTGGGCTCTCCGCAGCTCCTGCAGCCTCCAGCAGCCCTACCTACTTACTTGTAGGCAATGCACCCTAAAAGCAAAAGCACCCCATTGCACATCCTTCGTGATGTGATCCTGGGCATCATGTAGATGCCCTAGCCCAGGGCTTTTCAAACTAGGGCATCGCGATACCCCAGCCTATGGGCCCTAGCCTCTACCCCCTTTAGGGTTGGGGGCAGCCTGGAGGCAGGGAGGAGGCAGTGGCGTGATCCCCAGGATCGTGCTGCTCAGGGGGGCTGCAGGGACTTGGGTGTACTTACCCAAGCCTCCTGCAGCGTCCCGGGGGGTGCAGGCAGCCCTGCGCGACCTTCTGCAGGGCTCCCAGCAGCAGCGAAAGTAAAAGCAGAGCGATCGCGCCCTGCCTCCACTGAAGTAGAAGTGGGGGGAGCCCTGCAGGAGGTCGCGCAAGGTGCTGCAGGAGGCTTGGGTAAGTGCACCCAAGCTCCTGCAGCCCCCCAAGCGGCACAATCCTGGGGATCACACTGCTGCCTTCCCCCTCTCCGCTGCCTCCCCCCACCCCTGCAAGCACTTAGTGGCTCTCAAACTCTCCCAGAGAATAAACTTGGAATATGGAATAAGCTTGTTAGAATGCTGGTGTCCATACTTAATACCCCAAGTGAACATAAAGCAGAATTAAATGTTATACAAGGATTGACTTCTGTAGACATAAGTTCATGAATATTGCATCACAGGCAGCAGGCCATTCTACAGAAGCTATAATTTGTGTCATTTTAATTGTAAAAATTGAACCCCTCATCCCTGCTGTACTGATAGTTTCTTTCTCTCCACAGCTCTGTGGCATTGCACTCATTGCCGTGGGAGTTTATGTACAAATTGAGCTCAACAACACGTTGGTGATTACCAGTGCCTCCAGCTCTGGTGCCCCCATTGTTATCTTGGCTGTGGGTGTTATAATCTTCTTCATCTCCTTCTTTGGATGCTGTGGCGCATGGAAAGAGAACTACTGCATGGTCACAACGGTGAGAGGGTTATGAGTGAGTTGGCATAGCAGGGTGGGAGTAGAAACCTAGAAGGAACTAAAGCTAAAGTTTGACCAGTATGCTCCAATATATTAACTGGAATGTCTGGAGCCAGTGATGTTGATCAAATTCACTGATGATAGGGCAGTGTCTTAAGTGGGTGTAGTCACTTTGGAGGGTCAGGGTGGGGGAAGTTTCTCTAACTACTGAGTTCAACCTCTTTGCACCCCTTCCATGTTTGAGTAATGAGGACTTCAGGGCATTAACCTTTATTCCCTCCTCCTATAGTTTGCTATCTTACTGACCCTGATCTTCCTGGTGGAGATTGCTGTTGCTATTGCTGGCTACATCCTCAAGGATCAGGTAAAATATGTTGTGGGATCCTGTGGTTGGAAGGAAGATTGTTTCTTGCTGTTGTCTTTAGACCTTTGCTGAAAGATCCTAGAGAGGGGAAATGACGGGAGTCTAGAGAAGAAACAACCTTATCTTAGCCCTGAGATTGACGGCTGCCCTTGGAGAATTCACTCGGTCGTCACTGTATCCTGTTTCTTGAAGCAGTTAAATTGTGTTGTGTCCCAGCAAAATGCCAAGAAGCTTAAACTTTCTCATTATATCTCCTAACTTTATATTCCAGGTCAAGGAAATAATTAATAATGAAGTGTGGGATGAGATGAAGCAATACAGACAAGATTCTAAGATAGCAAAGGCTTTGGATGATGTGCAGAGAAAGGTGAGTGCAATGGGATTTTCTCTCTTGGAGCACATTGGTGGAGTGTCAGGGTGTCATCCTTGCTGCATCTTTTCCAAGAGGTGGAATAAATGCATGACCCCAAGTACAGAGGAGCCCTGTATCCACAGATCCTGTATCCATGGTTTCAATTATCTATGCATGCAGGGGGCACATACCTTTCATCAGCTCTTCTGAGCCCCCCCAGAGGCCAAGCGTATCCACCCGCCACCTCTGAGGAGCTCAGAATGGCCATTTAGGCCAAAAAAGGTCATTTGTGGTTTTGCTGTCAAAAAGGAAGTAATGTTTTTAAAAGGCATTATGAGGGCAGGGGAAGCCACTGAGTGCATATCCACGGTTTCCTGCATCCATTGGGGTTTTTGGAACAGAACACCGGAGATACAGGGGCATACCTGTATTCATGGGGACTTCGTCATGCCCAGTGTAGAGCTTGATTCTTTCAGCAGACTGTCATGTTGTGGGACAACTATTCTTGTAAGCACCCTTGGTTTCAAACATAGTTTGCCCAGTGGCCTAGGAAGTCGCTCCAAACAAAATAAGCTAGAAGCCCTGTTTGGGGGGGGGGGGGGCGGGAAGGTGGAGGAACCAGTTACAGGTTTTGGATGGCAATGGAGTATTAGCTGAGTCTTCTGGAATTGGACTGAGGTTCAACCAGCCCAGCATACTATCTTTGACAATGGCCGGACAGTTGCCTTCATGTCCTGAAGTTTTTTGGGGGCTTTTCAGAAGCAGCACTTGTCCCTAGCATCTAGTATCGGAGGTATGCTGCTTCTGAACACAAGCTCTATTTAACTATTTTTGCTTAACTGCAACTGGTAGACCTTTCCTTCATGAATTTGTCGATTCCTCTTTGGTAAAGCCATTTCAGCTAATTGTCCTCATCACTGCAGCCCAGCACAGTAAAGGCCATGAATGATGCATTGTGCGAAGTGGCACTCGTTTTTGTCCTCTTTCCTTTTGCTTTAACCCACTAGACACATTTCTTCTTGTGATGTAGGTCATGAGATCTGTCATGCAACCAGAGTAGCAGAAGTTGGCAGAACATTGGCTTTGAAACTGGATTCACTGAATTGCTTAGTACCTTGAGGAGGTCACCATTGCTGACCTCTGCTTTTGACTGGTAAAATGGAAAGAGCTTGCCTTAGTGATTGAATGAGGATATGTGGAAGAAATAGCACCAGGTCTGAGCCATGGGACTCAAAACCAAACCCTGTGATTCTGAAACACTTGCTTCCCTCTTATACCTTGATTGTAGTATACCTGCTGTGGAGCTTCAAACTACACTGATTGGTTTAATATAACTGAGTTTACACCCAACCATGTGCCTGAATCATGCTGCAAGCAAAATGTGAACTGCACCAGTGACCCAACTGAGGCCACTGTCAACCCAGAGGTATGTATGGGGAGGAGTTGGCAGGGCTGGGAGAAGGGTTTTTTCTCCCAGGCTAGTGTTCTAGGATCTCTCTGGGAGGGGCTGTAGCTTCATGGTGGAGCACCTGCTTTGCTTGCATAGGGTCCCGGGTGCAATCCCTGGAAGCATGAATCTCATTCTGGGGTCTTCTGTTTCCTGCAGGGCTGTGTGGCAAAAATTGAGACCTGGATGAAGAAGCATTTTGTAATTGTGGCTGCAGTGGCATTGGGCATTGCCTTCTTTGAGGTACCAAATGTTACTGTTTGGAGAAGGGGGTCTGTGTATGAGAGAATTTGCAATATGACTGGCATAGTTGGAATGCATTGTCCTTAAGCCTGTGCCAAGAGAAGCTGCAAACTATTCTGTTAAACTAAATGTTTTCATAACTCTGGTTTGGCCAGTTGCGGTGTTCGGGGGCAGAGAACTAATACAAGGTACTGAAACCCATCCCTGGCCATTAGAAATTTATTTAGCTCCCCACTGCTAGTTTCTGTCACTAAGCATTGTCTACCTGCAAATTTCCAGTGCTTCCTATGGGCTAGAGTTGAAATGTTTTCCCATATCTCCCCTCTCAAAAAAGGGTCTGGAGACAGCAAAGATGTTTGCACATGGCACAGTGTGCCTGTATTTGCCTTCAGGCACATGACCAAGATATAATGGTTTTGCGAAGGCCTTTGGCACTGGTGTTTTGTTACTTGGGGATTTATTTTCTTGACTCTTGCTGGGATTTGTGTTAGTGGTCATTAGTACGTGACCAATGGAACATGCACTGATTTTGCCAATGATCCATTTAGTGAGCTGTTGTCTGTCTCAACACAAATCTAAAGGCAGGCTCTTGTTCTGAAGAGTCCTCCAATGTGCCTGTGACGTGCATGGAATCTTTCAGTCAACCCACATCCTGTCTGCATCGCAGGCTGGTGTGTAGTATTTCAGTGAAAGTAATTAATGGAGTGTTGCACAAGGCTGTTCCTGCCAAGAGCATGTTATGCAGTGAACAGAGAAAATTAGACTCCTGGGCATCGCAGCTGGTTCCTGTCAAGTGTGTAGACCAGCAGGTATTACTGTGGGCTTAAGCAATATGAACTGTGGAGATTGTAGCTTTGACCTCCTCCCCCCAAGGCTGGAAGTGTCTGGGTGGTGGAACTAAGGTGTGTCTCTGCCTTGACCTTTAATGCTCTGTTTGTTACCTTGGGCAAATAAAGCTCAGGGAAAATGTTCAAAGGGGTATGAACTTTTTCTGAAAAGCATTCTTAGAAAACACCAGTAAGCATCTGCTGGATGCTAAGGTGTTGCCTGTCAAAAGTTGAAGACTTATTAACAGAAGGGGGTACTGTGTTATGAAGGATTGGTTTGATGAAGACTATAGATTCTAGGCATGAGGAAGTGGTGTGATGGAGGTATCCTTTCTCTAGTGTTCACGTACATTTTTTTGTCCCACTGTTTCTGGTCAAATGTTGGCACCTTTTGAAGCACAATGAAATGGCAGTAAAGAAGATAGTAGGGTGACTGTACAAATCATGAGCTGTGATGGCCGCTTATCATACCACTTTCATCTCTTTGGAAAAAAACTTGTCTCCAGCCTGAGAATAAAAATGCGTACTTTTTAGATCCTTGCCATTTAAGACAAAAGGTCTGGGGCAAGTAAGTCTTGAGTGTAGGGAACAGGTAATGGAGGAGAAACTAAACATAGATTAATGGGATTGTGATTCTGAAAACAGACAAACTGGATACCTTGTGCCTGGGAAAAGTGGCAACATAGCTAGCTCTACTGAGACTAGGCTCTCTCCCCTGTGGTGACTTGGTATAGAGTGATGCGCCCAGTCTTGCCAACCCTTCTGTACCTGCACTCATGCCTTACATGACTGATTGCAATTATTGTCTCTTTTCAGCTCCTGGGCATCATCTTTGCTTGCTGCCTTATGAAAGGAATCCGCAGTGGCTATGAAGTTATGTAGCTGCCTCTTCAACCCGTTCATCTGGTTACTGCATTGGCAATTGCAGAACATTTCTGTCTTTCCTGGGGGTGCAATTGGCAGGTTCCAATGGCTCAGAGACAATTGTGTGCCTGTGGGACGGGTGGGTGGGTACTTTTGTATCTTTCTCAGTAAATGAATGCTGCCCTCAAAAGATTTGCGTGTTGCCTTGGCTCTTCCCCAACAATAGGAAGGTTGAGTCCTAGTAACTGCTGTGTTACTTAATTCATATTTGCCCCTTGGCTCATAACTTTGCCTCCTGGGGGGCATCTTGTTAAATACAGCTACTCCTGTATTTCAACAGATGCTTTAGAATACTTATGGGTGCAGCTTTCTCTAGTTCTTACTTTCCTCAGATTCACACCTTCTTAGAGATTTGGTCTGTGGCCTTGTATTATACTCCTAAGTAGAAAGTCCTCTACATCTAGGATGCCTGACCTCTTCCTTGACATGGCAGTCTCTCTAATCAAGCAGGCACTGTTTCAGAGGTCATGGACAAGATGAAAAAATTTGAGATGTCTGTTTTAGCCAGCAAGTCACCATTTTGGAAAATAAAGAACATTGTTTCCTCCAAATGTTCAGTCTGGAATATGTATGATTCTGTTACTCCATCCTGGTTTGGGTTCCTGTATTACTTGGAGTAGGCGTCACTTTGGCCGGATTGCACTTGGCTTCCATATTGCAAAAGTGGCAAAGTCCTGTACTACTGGGTAGATGCACCTGCAAGCGGGATAGTCCTTGTGTGATACTTTCATACACACATCTATTTGGTAGATGTCGCATTGTGGAAGTAGTCCTTTCATTGGAAAGTAGATAGCAGAAACCAAAGGTTAGAGTTTCCTACCATCGCCCCTCCCCTGACAGTTGTCCCCAGCACACTTACTGGAGTTTCTGGAAGCCATAAGAAGGGTAAAAGATTCCAACCACTCCTTAGTCTTTTCCAGGACCACTGAATGGTGGGAAGCACCCAGCTGGAGGAGGAGACTGTACCTTGTACTCTGCTTGCTGCTTCCTCACCCCACTAAATGAACATGATCTGTGTCCTAGTAGGGTATTGCAACCTTGAACTTTAACCTACCCTACAAAACCAGCCTGGCTCTATTGATTTAAAGTGTAGCCTATAATGAGGAACTTCATCTTTACAGAAGTCCCTCTGCAGTGAGGTCATAGGAAAAGTTATGATTACAGACAAACTTCTTGCTTAGCATATAAATGTCAACTGTGTATGGCCTAGCCACAGTCCTTCAAGGTATGGAGGAGGCAGGCTCCAGGCACTCTCATGTCACTCATTATTCTGAGCTGCTTCTCGGACACTGTTTGCTGGGAGTGTTGCTGCACAAAGCCCAGGGTTTCAGACGAAGTGTTTCAGCATTCATAATCCCTTGACAACACAGCGGAGTTGTCCAATTAGAAACCCAGTTTGTTGCTTCAAAGCCCTCCTTGGCATATTGGGACATGCTAGGATACAAAGGCAGCCTGTACATGTCTTGAAGTGCAATCCTGTGCATCTTTACTCAGAAGCCCCACTGAATTAAGTGGAGCGTACTTCTAGGAACTTGTTCATAGGATTGTAGTCTAAATTCCTTACTGTTTCCTATCCCTGCTCTTACTCTTTGCAATTTAGGGCATAATCCTAACCAACTTTCCATCACCAAGATAAGGGAACAAACATTGCCTTACCTTGCAGAGGCATCTGTGACTGCCCCTCAACTGCAGGGTGCAGCATGTGCCCCACTGACACAGCTATGCTAGTGCTGGAAAGTTGGTTAGGATTGCACTCTTAGATGGTTTTCATACCTCTTAGTTATTGCAGTGGGAATCGCACTAAGGTGATTTTGAAAGCCCCATTTCCCCTAATTCTGGATGTGTGAGACTGAGGGAATGCTTAGCATGCTTAGAAACTTCCTACCTTCAGCTGCCTATATTCATTCAGGTTACGGGTGTACCTTCATCTGAGTGTTGGTCTACTAAAGGCAGGTCCCTGATATTTAGCTCCCCTTCGTTTGCTGTTGTAGCAAAAGACTGGCTTAGGCTAACAGTTTCTAATATATGGTCAGGGAGTTGTATATTTCCTGAAAGCTTGAGCAGTTAGTTGCAGCCTCCATGCAGTTTCAGTAAGGACAGAAGCTTTCTGGAAGCCAGCTTGGCACTTACTACTACTGATCTTGCCCTGCAGTATGCAGATACAGAAAAAGATATGTGCATAATTCACATGGAGTGATGGAGCCACAGGCCTAGCACATGCCCTGTAGTAACTGAACTTGCTGTATATCTACAGAATCTTATGTAATGTACAGGGATGCTGTATTGGGTTCCTTGCCAGACCAGTTGATGTAGAAAGGCTTCAGAAACCACTAACCTACCCAATCACTGGTGGAAGAACTTCTGCTCACACCAAGTTAGTCTGTTCTTAGCCATCTATTCCCCCTTGGCTGACGAGAGGAATTTTGCAGACAGAACAGGCACTTTCAGTTGTCTTCCCCCCCCCCCTCCACCTGTGTTTCTTGTGTGGATCTCTAGCACTGGTGTTCCTGGCCATTCTGCCACCTGGGGCCCAGAAATGCAAATACCCCCTGATCCAGAAGTAATTGCAGTGACTGTGATGACTCTGAATGTATCAACTGCTTCCCCCTTTTTTTAAGTGAAGGAAGCCAGTGGCTGCTCAGAGCAGCCACTGACTTCTTCCAGTTTTTCTGGCCTTTTTAAGAAAGCAAGCAGCACACTCGGAGTGGTGTGCAACCACTCTGAGTGCTGTGAGAGCAGTGGGTGAAAGCATAGCACTGCCTCCAGGTGTGGCGGGCAGGAGTACTGGTCCCCCTTAGCCCCCAGGTATGCCAGTGTTGCCCTACTAGATCTATGTTCTTTTCAGTGTCCCCTCTGGAAATGCCATGCCTGTTTCTTCCTAAAGTGAAAGGGTTTGGTTGAAAACCAGAAATGCCATATTCTTATGCAAATAGGCTGGCTGGGTGTAGCTTTCTTTTAATGTTGTATCTCATCTTTATTTCCACACTTCTTGGGAAATTTGGCTTCCTCTTATATTAGCAGTTGAACCACAGCCTTTATGCTGAGTAAGAGAAGAGGTGGTGGAGTCTAGCGGGCAGAGTGGGCTGGCTTTGGTAAGATGATAGCCAGGGCAATGTCCACTATGAAGGCAGGGAGGTAAGAGGCTGGCAGCCACACAAACTTGGCATCCCAACCAGCACTGTAACGGGAGCGAGGGTATTTGGCCTGCAGTGCATGCTCCATGCAGTTGGTCACTTTGCTGAGGTCTGAGTCGCAGATGAGATTCATGATGAACTTCTGAACCTTCAGGTCTGTGGGGAGAAAAATGGAGAAGATTACAGAACTATTGGTACTACTGGCCTTTCTCTTGGCTGGTGTCTAGATGCCTCTGATGGTTCTGTGGGAAGGGGAGATCCCTAATCTAGTCAATGCATTTTCTAGCCCTTTGCTGTGTAGTTGCCCTAAGACTGCACCCGGCTTCTCATATCTAATACTTTCATAACAAAATTGAAATGTTGGAGGGCCTCCCAGGACTGTGTATCTAAGGCTGCATTCCTATCCACACTTACCTGGGAGTAAACACCTCTGACTATAATAGAACTTATCTCTGAGTAGACATGCATTGATTTGGGCTCTAACTTGTATGTTATGCTCTAAATAGGACACTTACAAAGAGCAACTGCAAGAATGATGCTTTTGTAAGCTTCTCTTCCTTACAGAACAGAAGAGAAGAGAACTGTGCACCAGAATAGTGTTTCCTCACTACTCTTGGAATTCCAGTAGTCCTAATGCCTGTGACATTAGGCACAGTAGACATGCTACTGTGGGGTGGGGGAAGAGGGGCAAGAGGGCTGTAGACATATTGCGGCCTACACAAAGTAATTGGGGCATAATTAAAATTGTGCCAAGTATTAGGTGCCTGAAAAATGAAGCTCCGATTAAGAGTCCCAGTTCAGCTATCAGAGTTGTGATTTACTACAAATTAGAAAGGAAACCAGTTGCAAGGTGCGAATGACACTTCTGGCTGTTCTATACCTTCTATAGAAGTATTGTAGTAACTACCAACTCTGTTTCAGAGTCTAGAGTCCCTGTTTTGCCACTCTTTCCTTCCATACTATACTAGCACTCACACTTTGGAAAGAAGTCTTCACCGTAGCTCTGCCGGGCCTCAGGGCTCAGTCGGTCCCAGAGCTGCTGCAACGAAGCCTCTATCGAGTCAAGATTGGTCACTGCGGTCTTAAAGAAGCCTGGCTCCACAATGCATACCTTTACTCCAAAATGGTGCATGTCTCTCCTGGAAGAGAATCGTCCATAATCACAAAGCATGTCATACTTAGAATCACACTCCACTCCCACAAAGACACTACACAATGTAACATAGTAAGTGCATAGCTTATTTAAAAGTGGCCCATTTGAAATGGGTAAGGGCTAGTGCTGTTGTGTTTTTGTCATTATCAACAAAAACACAGTGCATTTTGGTGTTAAGAACTTGAAATAAGAATTTAAAGTTAAAATGTGTAACATGCCTTTCTGCTTGTTTCATTTTTCCAAATCACGAGATCTGTGGGAAAAATAATTTCAAGCATCTCTAATACTAGCTAAATGCAAGACCAACATTGTGCAAGGCTTTACCAGCTGTGTGTGATAAGCATTATCAAAACCATGCTGTCCAGTTAGATTCTGGTATACCCTAGGGTGGACATTGAAACATTAATTCATAATTGGTGCAAAAGGTAATTCTCACACTTTAGAGTGTGAGAGCCTGATCCTATCTGACTTTCAAGGGCTGAGGCAACTGTGCCAACAGGGCATGCACTGAATCCTGCAGTGGGGAGGTAGTTCCACAAGCCTCTGCAAGGTAAAGAAACATTTGTTCCCTTACCTCAGGGCTGCATTGTAGCTGTATCAGTCTGGAAACTCTGGATAGCATTGAACCAGGGGTCATATCCACCACTGCTGGTGTGAAGATGTTGAAGGTTTTTCTTGGGCTGAGATTAGTGTATGAGCATTAAGGACTTAAAAAGCCAGAAATAGAGACTTGGACTTGACTAGGTAGGGTAGCAGTTGAGTATAAAACATGCTTTCTACAAACCAAACACTTCCTAATTTTAAAAGTTCTCTGTAGACCAGGGGTGTCTAAACTTTTTGGCAGGAGGGCCACATCATCTCTCTGTCGGGGGCTGGGAAAAAATTAATTTACATTTAAAATTTGAATAAATTTACTTAAATGAATATATTAGAGTTGGAACTTACATGAATGAAAGAAGGTCTTGCAATAGACAGGGCCTGTAAAAGTCCTTGTACAAAAGCAAGGCCTGCCTTTCCTTCACTGCTGCTGCAGCATCACAAATGTGAAACATCAAACAGTGGAGTGAGCCCTCATGCAAGAGGTAAAACAGCTGTCCTTAATGCTGAGAGCAGTTGTGTTGGGCCAGTACGGGCTTCAGCAAGTCTCCGGGGGATTTTTATCATCACACCCCATGCATGAACAGACAAATGCCCAGAGAATGATGCTCAGAAAAACTTCTGCTCTTGGTCTGCTTGCACTATAAGCCTTTCTGAGATAGAAAAAAAAGTTTCTTTTTTTAGGACTGCTGCAGGCCAGTTGGATATCTGTATGGGACTACAGGCCACATGATTTCAGGTGGTGGGCTGTAGGCTGCAGGTTGCCTATTCTGCTCTAGGAAGCACTTTCTCCAAGACAGAACAGGAACTAGGTGAAATAAGGAGAGTGGATCCTGTGTTAAAAACATATACCTCCTGCTTTTCACTTCAAATAGGCAGTTTATGATAATCACAATGAAAATACAAAAATAAAGCATTTTTAAATGCAGCACTAAAAAGGAAGCCAGTCAAACAGCTCATCCTCAAAAGTATTACAGAGATGGATACTAGAATAAAGGAGAAGTGAAGGATCAGAAAAGATGAACATTTGGAACCAAGCAATTGGATAAATAAGAGTAGCAGTGAGAGGGAAAATATAAGGGAGCAAAGTCAAGTGAGAAGTGTGTTTAAGAGGAGAGAACTGATGAGCTGCATAGGTAAAGCCCTACCTGTTCTCCTACCTGAGGCTGTCAGAGAAGGCCTCAACAGTGTATTTGGAAACACAATAACCACCACCATTGGCTGAGAGGCGGCCCAGGACACTGGAGGTGTTGACCACCCGGCCCCGTGCCTTCTTGAGCAGAGGTAGGAAGGCCAAAGATACCTCAATCACCCCAAAGGTGTTGACAGCCATGACCTTGCGGTAATCCTCCACACTCATCCATTCTGTGGGGCCAATTGGATTGGCCACACCTGCATTGTTCACCAGCCCAAAAAGTCCTGGAAGAAAAGATTGATTGGGTTGGATAGGAATAGCATTGCTAGCAGTGGCATCGCTTAGGGGGGTGTGGGTTGCACCAGGTGACATGCACGGGGGGGGGGGGGCAGGAGGCTGACACCACTATTGGCCAAAAATTTTTAAATTGCGATCTTTAGGAAAAATACCAGCATGCATTATTTTATTAAAAGTTATGTCCAAAAAACCAGTGGAGGTGGGAGAATGATGTGTTGCCACGCCCACCACCCAGGATGTTGCCCTACCCACTACATGGGAGCAGGTCTATCATGAGGGTAAGGTGCTGGCCTCCTGTATCGGGTAACACAAACCCTAGTGACGCCACTGATTAGAAGTTGCTTTTGCTTCTCACAAATTGCAGACTTTTTTTCTAAGTTGAAGTGTCTAGTGTTTATTCTTCAGCATCCTCAGGTAATATCTTTTCTCCTGCCCCCCCTTCAACGTGCTCTAGTGAAGCTTAGACACAGAGCTGTCATTCTTGCACCTTTCCTTGCCAGGACTGTAGAAAAGAGAGATGTTTATGAAGCTGTATTAAGACAGACCACTGGGCTCAGTGGGCTATCCAGCCCTCCTAGTATCTACTGTCCTAGCAGCTGTTAGAATTCGGGGACCTGGGTTCAAGGTATGGACTTAATGCATGGCCTTGGGCAAATCAGTCTGCTTTCCACCTGTAAAACTGACCTACATTGAGATCAGAAACTGTATGGTACGTCAAAAAGACTCCGAACATTAAAAGTAGTAAATATAAGTTGCAAATTGGAACTTTATCTCAATGGAGCCAAGCCACATTTCAGATGTTTTACAACTGTAAAAGCATGATTATGCTCGCAACTGTAATCCTGTCTAGCATATTGTTTTGAAATCAGTTTAGGTGCCCCCTTGCTTTTGCTTTACCATGGATAGAGCTTAGGTATTTTCAATAGTCCCTGCCAAAACTGGCTGGAAAGCATCCTCAGCCAGGGCTTTGCATCCTCTTATTCTAAGGGTTAAAATTATGTGCCATGGCAATCCCTAATTTTGCAAACAAAACCAGATTTTATAACCTGTACAGATTAAGCTAATCATAGCGTGCAGTTATAATTAAGCAAGTGAATCTGTTGAAGTTATTTGTTGAATTGACGTTTTAAAAATGATTTCGCACAATTTACTCTTGCTCTGTTAGTAACTGGAAGGGACATTACATAAGAACATAAGAACAGCCCCACTGGATCAGGCCATAGGCCCATCTAGTCCAGCTTCCTGTATCTCACAGTGGCCCACCAAATGCCCCAGGGAGCACACCAGGTAACAAGAGACCTCATCCTGGTGCCCTCCCCTGCATCTGGCATTCTGACATAACCCATTTCTAAAATCAGGAGGTTGCGCATACACATCATGGCTTGTACTCCAGAAACTCGTCCAATCCCCTTTTAAAGGCGTCTTGGCTAGACGCCAGCACCACATCCTGTGGCAAGGAGTTCCACAGACCAACCACACGCTGAGTAAAGAAATATTTTCTTTTGTCTGTCCTAACCCACCCAACACTCAATTTCAGTGGATGTCCCCTGGTTCTGGTATTATGTGAGAGTGTAAAGAGCATCTCCCTATCCACTCTGTCCATCCCCTGCATAATTTTGTATGTCTCAATCATGTCCCCCCTCAAGCGTCTCTTTTCTAGGCTGAAGAGGCCCAAACGCCGTAGCCTTTCCTCATAAGGAAGGTGCCCCAGCCCCGTAATCATCTTAGTCGCTCTCTTTTGCACCTTTTCCATTTCCACTATGTCTTTTTTGAGATGCGGCGACCAGAACTGGACACAATACTCCAGGTGTGGCCTTACCATAGATTTGTACAACGGCATTATAATACTAGCCGTTTTGTTCTCAATACCCTTCCTAATAATCCCAAGCATAGAATTGGCCTTCTTCACTGCCGCCGCACATTGGGTCAACACTTTCATCGACCTGTCCACCACCATCCCAAGATCTTTCTCCTGATCTGTCACAGACAGCTCAGAACCCAACAGCCTATATCTAAAGTTTTGATTTTTTGCCCCAATGTGCATGACTTTACACTTACTGACATTGAAGTAAGTGTAACATTGAAGTAGTGGGACATTGAAGTCCCACTACTGACAGGAAATGCAGCATTAGACTTTGGTACAGATCCCCCCCTCCCACAGCTATTAAACTCTCTTTGTGACCATTCAGTAAAATGAAGCAGGGCAACCACGCTGGTTCCCCATCAGGGTGCGGCAAGGAACAAGGTGGTGGTGGCCTCCTACCAACTCTTGTGCTACTTTGGCCACCAATGGTGCTGGGGCAGCTCGTAGGGAGTGCTGCAGTTCTGTTCTGAAGGCTCTGCTCTAGCAATTGGACTAGAATTGCTCATCTCTCCCTTGCTGCTACTGCCTCCTCCTTCCTCAACCACAGTCTTGCTCCTACTTTAAAACAGGCTGGGTAGGTGGATGCTGAAAGCAGGAGAATCCTCTCCCATGTCTCGCGTTGTCTCCTACCCATTCATTGTGAAGAAGCAGCCAGAGCTAAGAGCCACGTAGGTTGTTATGAGCACCTTAGAAATAAAAATGTGTGAAAAAAACGTAAACAAGAAAACATCTCCAACCCACCCACCCCTTCTAAAATTAACCAACTAGTGGCCCTACTTTCAGACATATTTTCCCAGCCATGAGGAGTAGAAAATTGAGTTATTTTTTAAATGAAAGATCAGGTTCCAGGAAGCAGGATTCATCTGGTATGGTGCCCTCATACCAGATGCTTTTGCAGATTTGTATTATAGATCCCCCCAATCTTAGTTCCAGTTTCTGTTTTCTCCCTGATCCTTGCTGACTGAGACTCACCTTTTTCACCCACTTCAGCTGTCACCCACTCCACTGCTTTGAGGATGCTCTCAGAGTTGGTGACATCAAGCAAGGCAGTGCGCAGATTTGGTGAACTGGAGCGCTGCAAATTATCAGCCCCTTTCTGAGTCAAGCAGCCCGCCAGCACTCGGAAGCCCTTCTTGTCAAGCTGCTTGGCCAGCATGTTTCCAAAGCCTGTGTCACAGCCCGTGATGAAAACATACTTATCCCTGAAGGAGCTCAAAGTCTGTCGGTCACGGAAGAACCAAACGACAGCCCAGAGGAAACTGAAGAGCAGCAAGCAGCACCACATAGCAGAGTGTCTCTGAAGGCCTGCAGAGATAGGAGACCTAACGCAAGGATCTAGCAACTGAAACACAGGACCCATCTCTCCAAATCGCATGTGCTGTGTTCTAAACCATTAACTTTCTGGATGTAAAATGCCTTTTAAAACGCTGATCTAATCTACTGATCTCTAGCAGTAATGTTAATTCCTCAGAGGCTATCCTTTATTATGTACTGTACCTTGAGATGATGAGGACTATTCAGAAATATGCCCATACCCAACTCGAGCTGTGGCCACACTTGCACGTCAGAGTCTCAGCACATTTTAACTCATTTCAGGGATTTTCAGAGAGGTTCCCCCCGCCTTATATTTAGCAGGAGAAAATAACTGTCTCTCTTTGCCCCAGCCCAGTGTATCTTAGGGGTGCCCAAGCCCTGGCCCAGGGGCCATTTGCGGCCCTTGAGGACTCCCAATCAGGCCCGTGGAGAGCCCTTGATCGCCAATGAACCTCTGGCCCTCCAGAGACTTGCTGGAGCCTGTGCTGGCCCGACACAACTGCTCTCAGCGTGAGGGCGACTGTTCAACCTCTTGCATGAGCTGTGGGATGAGGGCTCCCTTCACTGCTTGCTGTTTCACATCTGTGATGCAGTAGCGGAAGCAAAGGAAAGGCCAGCCTTGCTTTGTGCAAAGCCTTGAGCTATTGCAAGACCTTCATTCATTCATATAAGTTCCATCTCTAATACATTTATTTATGTAAATTTATGTACATTTATTCAAATTTGAAATGTAAATTAATTATTTTCCTGACCCCTGACACAGTGACAGAGAGATTATGTGACCCTCCTGCCAAAAAGTTTGGACACCCCTGTTATAGGGGCTGTTTACCGGTGTTTCGTCTATATCTCTTAGATTGAGAGCCTGTTTATGTATTTGTGACGGATGAAAAACTATGCCTCACAGTGCCCCCATGAGGAGATCAGAAAATTCAAGAAGTCGGTCATGCATTCATCCCTGTACCACTATCAGGTGGCCTGAGGTAGGCGCAAGTTTCTTCCCAGAGCCATTGCACTTCTTTCCCTCTAATGGGGTAACATGGCATTGTCTCCATGGCGTGTCTCCATGTAAACAGCAAGGGGGCATGGCCCCATTTGTGCCACAGTGAGAGACAGAACACTCTCCACTAACATGCATTTCATCTCCTTCCTTTTTACCATGCCCTAAACTGGATCACGGACTGGCCTGGATATGAGTGGGATTAGATGATTATAAAAGCACAAGAAACCTAGGTTTCTGGCTCCGTTCTTTAGTTCTTCTAGCACAGGGGTGTCCAAACCCCGGCCCTGGGGCCACTTGCAGCCCTCAAGGCCTTTCAATGCGGCCCTCAGGGAGCCCATAGCCTCCAATGAGCCTGTGGCCCTCCAGAGATTTGTTGGAGCCCACACTGGCCTGACACAACTGCTCTCTGCGTGAGTGTGACTGTTTGACCTCTCACGTGAGCTGTGGGATGAGGGCTCCTTCCACTGCTTGCTGTTTCATGTCTGTGATGCAGTAGCAGCAGCAAAGGAAAGGCCAGCCTTGCTTTGTGCAAGGCCTTTTATAGGCCTTGAGCTATTGTAAGACCTTCATTCATTAATATAACTTCATCTTTAATATATTCATTTATGTAAACTTATGTAAATTTATTCAAATTTTAAAAGTAAATTAATTCTTTTTTTCCCTGGCCCCCGACAGTGTCAGAGAGACGATGTGGCCCTCCTGCCAAAAACTTTGGACACCCCTGTTCTAGCACACACAGACACCGGGCCCTGTCATTGGTGGACAACAAATATGAGGCACAAAGAGAAAAGGGAGTTGTCAAACTCAAAATGTGAGGCTTATACGAGCAACATCTTCTTTACCTTTAACTTCACCTGTCCTGCAAGTCCTAGCTTATAGTAAGCACTAGGAAGTGTAGTAGCAGCCTAAAAACAGAACTGTGCGAAGGCAATGCATTCACACATGCATAAAGCTGATCCATGTGAAGTGGCGTCTCACATGGATTTGATATTACTCTCTCCAACACCAACTTGGCTAAACTGTCAGAGTGAAAATCAGCAAAGCTGCTCTTTCTACAAGCAGCTTGGCCTACAGAGTTATCTTGTGCTTTCAAGCAGCTACCATGTCATAAAGTGCATATGAAAATGGACCTCACACGATTGTTAACTCTTTCAGTGCATGCTTATGAGTAAAGAAGGCAGGCATTCTGTTCTATGTTAGCAGTTTGGCAGAGTGTGTGTGCTGTTCTGGACTAGTTAATGCAGAGTGCAAGATTGTGAGCTTTCATATGTGGTGGACTTAGCCTCCCTATCCTACTCCCCTTTTCAAGAGGTGGGACAGTGAAAACCAAAGCGGGGTTACCTTGGCTCTCACCATCCTTAGCTGATTCTCATGGGAGGTTGGGAATATGAAAACAAACAGCCAGCCAGCAATAAGTGCACAGGTGGGCTGGGCCTCTGGAAGACTCTCTCAGAGCAGGTATCTTACACCACCTTGATGACCATTAATGTACTGTCCAAAACCAGCATCTACTATGGCACTTGACGTGTGAACTTTGTCAAACCTCAGTGGCTTGTTTGTCCCAGGCCCAGCCCTAGTCCTAAGGAACAATGTCCCTCACATGGAACTACAGTCCTTGCTGTTGAGACTCAGGTATTAGAGGATTAGCCCCCTGTTCTAGAATCCCAGGATCAGGGCGGTTTCATAACCCAGTTTTGTAACTAGCCGGGACCCAATCAGGGGCATGATCTGTGCAAACCGCATTACATATGGCCCAGCTCCACATTTTCTTCCAGCATGTAGAGGCCAGAAAAAGGGGAGGGCCAGTGGACATGAAAATAGCCCAAAATGTACAATTATGCAATTCCCTGAAATGGAAGATACTTTGGGTTGTTTTTCTTAGAGCATTACTCTGGTGACTACCACGACATTCATGTTTGCATTAGACTATTTCTGCAAAAGGGCTAGTTATATCATTCAGAGGTTAAAAAAAAATCAACTCTTATTCATACGTTAATTTGTATCTATGTATATTCACCTATGCACTACCAAAACAAAGCTATGACTTAACATTACATTCTGAGTGGTGTTTAAGTCAGGCAGGTGCCAACCCTAGGTAGGCCATTTTAATACAGAGATGAAGCATCACACCCTTACCTTAGGCTATGTACAGCATAGGGCCAAGGTGGTTGTACAATGCAGAAGTGGTTGGACCTATGTTCCTGGCAGATATAGCAAGCACTCTAGTATATTTTAAAGCATAGCAAATCCCAGAGCTTCCAGCACCTGCTGCCTCAAAGTAAAGCAGGGTCACTGTTCCTCTACCCAGGATAGTTTTCATCCTTCTATCAGTTGCCTACAAGGTTGCCATATATGCTTCAAAACATCTTCTGAGCAATTTGTTGTCTCTCCCACCCTTGAGAGAACAAAGGACATATTTACACAACTATTTCCCCACCACCACCACTCTTGGGTGACATGGGTGGCAGTTTACAGTGAAGATCTACATACACCCAGACCTTGTGAATGATTCAGCCTGTTGGTTTCAGTACAACAGAATAGAATGCATGTGGAACCATCCATAAAACCAGTCATCACAAGCCACCAGTGTTGTGAAATAGGACAACAGCTCAGACCTAGGAGATACAATGGCAGAACCGGATATAGAACTTGAGACTTCACATGTCAAGCTTCCCAGCATGAACTACAGGGGTGCTCAACAGGTGGATCACGATCTACCGGTAGATCGCGAGGCAAAATGAGTAGATCGCGGAGTGCCGACCCCCCTTCAGGTGCCTCTGGGAGGAAACGCTGGGAGTAAGGCCCACTGTACTCAATGGGGCTTACTCCCAGGTAAGTGTGGCTAGGATTGCAGCCTCACAGCCTAACCCTAGGCATGTCTACTCAGGAGTAAGTCCTGTTATACTCAGTGGGGCTCAAGGTACACCAACATACATTGTACACATAAATGTTATATGTTATGATGGTGCGAACATTGTAAAAAAAAACTCTGGTAGATCTCCGGGCCTTGCTGGGTTTCAAAGTAGCTCTCGAGCCAAAAAAGTGTGAGCACCCCTGAACTACACTCTTCTCTCCCAGAGCTGGTGCCTGGGAACTCAGAATTCTAATTTTGCTCTTCCCCTGAATGCACAAAATTTCAGCTCTGTCAAGTAGAGTGGAATCAGTTGGTACACTGGAACAACTGTAGCAGGAATTTTATTCAGTTGTCAAACCTACACTCAGGTTTCAGCTCTGACCATTACTCTTCACTTTTCTCATCCACACAGCAAACTTGTTATTTATAAGGGTTCTGACAGGATTTCAAGGGGAATATAGGTTTCTAAAAAAAGCATGCAGGGTTAGTGCAATGCTAGCTTCCCTGTGTGTCTCTTACCTTCTCACTGGAGATGGGTGTAAGCAACTTCAGCAGACAGGAGCAACAGAAACAGCTTCTCTTTGCTGAGCTGGGACTCTTCACCCTGCTTGGCTTCTGTTGTATAGAGCCCTGGAGTTCTACACTCAGTCAAAGTCCATGAGGGTGAGAAGCCAGAGCCCTCCCCAAACAGCTCCCTGATGAAGGACGCCCAGAGGCAGGGACTCAGCCCAGCTTTAACTCTTTGTGTAGTTGCAAGGAACAATCTCACACATCTAAATTCCAATTAAATCTCTTAAGAATCTGTGGTCGGGTGGAGGAAATCAAAGGCTGGGCCAAGGGATTGGGCAGCTTTAAATCCAGTATGTCTGGTAACCAGTTTATACTGCATAGTAGACATAGGGGACGAGGCTCCTTGAACCCTGCCCCAGAGACAGTACAACCTAGCCAATTCCAGGCAGAATGTTAATGCAGCCAAAGATAGCCATTAGTGAGGAAATCAGAAAAGGAGTAATTGGTGGTAAGAGACTGATTAACTACCATGTTGGTGAGGAGATCCAATGAAAGCAGCTGCTCTCAAGAATTTGTTAAGGATTTTGTGCCTTTCAACAACTGGTGGGGAAAGAGGCCTTAAACAGAAAACAGTTCCTTTGTTAATCAGACATCACAAGATCTGTTAACAGGGCATCATAAGAGAACTGATTCATCCTACTGTAATGTCTGTGAGCAAAGAAGTGAGATTGAAACACATATCAGTCCTATTTGTAAATTTGTCTCATGCGTGCCTCATGAGAAAGTGATTTGGGCACAAAAACAGGGAAAGGGACAGGAGTAGAGCAGAGCCCTTGCAGTCAGGAGGGACCCCTGTGCAATAGGCAGGAAAATCCTGTGTTTGTTTTGAAAGCCACATCCTGCCCACTTCCAACACAATTGAGGCCAAAAACTATATGCATGCATTGCACTCAAACTGCAAAAATTTGACTATTTTATGGGGAGTTTTATCATGCAGTTAGAATTGGCAGGAGCAAAACACTAAAGCCTGCTCCATATCCTCTCTAGTTCCACCTCATTTCACAACCTGCCCCATGTGCTACTTTGGAAAAAAGCAAAAAAAACATACCCAACCCTATCACCAATTCTGCATAGTGTCAAGTTTTACCCTAATTTTGCAATCCTAAACATGCTCCCTAGGGAGCAAGCCCTGTTAAACACAACAGGGCTTCAAAAGTAAGCATGCACAGGATTGCTAAGGAGGGGGCTGCTAATCTGTTTAAGAGGGTGGTGGGATTAAAGCAGACTATGTATCAAATAATATATGGGAAAAGATATGACGGAGTGAGATGGAGGAATGCCTTGAACAAGAGGTTTTTGTGATCATTTCAGAATGTTCAGAAGCAGTTGGGCTCCTGGGGGGAGGGAGACCAAAACTGAGGGCTGAACCCTCTGCTCTTCCCATGCCACCTCATTCAACAAACATGTATTGCATGCTGAATCACAGTAGATTAAGACAAGCTAACCTAAGAAAGGTTTCTTTGTTAAGGCTTGAAAAGGACTTTCAGAAAGGATTTAAGAACTAAAGAGGATGAGGAGACCAAGCTAGGGGACATGATGGGCAGTGGGCCCACATGACACTGAAAGCCTCAGTCTCCATGTGATTTCCTCTGCCTCAAACCAATCACTGTTTGGATAGGGAAATCTGGGGTGCCAGCCTTGTTTGGATTTTCTACCTCCCTGCTCCCAAGATGGGCATGGACAGCACATTTAGCCTACACTCATACTTCACTCCTTAATGTGACCCACACAAATGCTTGCAACATGTTTAAAACATCTCTTTTATTCCATTCTTTTTAACACCACAACAGAAAGTGCAACAGAAGTTCATCTAGAAGGAGTAGGGCCCTTCTCCTTCCATTGTGGCATGTCTGTTCTTTGCTTCTCATTCCATGCCAGTCTGTTCAATTCTCCAGAGCCTGCAGTTGTTCAACAGGGGCACAGGTCAAAGCCAAAATCCCAAGCAGAAGCCAGGGAAAAATCTCATTCAGTGCTGCAAAAGGCAGATGCAGGAGTTAATATGGGCTGGCAGATTGGAGCTTGTTACTTAATTGTCCTCAACTGACAATATAGAAGGAGAGAAGCTGCAATGCTTGTACTATCAGGGTCCTGAATCCAAGCTGTCCTGGAGGCAAGGAACAGCAGGCAGGTTCCCATTTCAGGAGGATGAGGGCTGAAGTTGCCCTTTGTAAACATATTCCAGGGCTGTGGCAATGGTCCGCATGTCCATCTCGATGCTACGTGCCCAGTTTTCCACATCACCAATCTCCTGTCCAGAGAGAAACAGTCATGATTAAAGATTTATCCCTTGATTTCTCAGTTTTAGGCAGATACCTATACCCTGTCCTCCAGTCACACAATTGGGGCGGAACATCTTCCAGTGGCCAGACTCTCCTATGACAACTGAATGACTTCAGGTGAATGTAATGATATAGCAAGAAAACTCAAACCATTCTCTTTTGCTGCTTCTTATGCCTGGAACCTTCATGATACCACCTCTCATTTTTTCCAATTCCATTTTCATCAAAGAGATTTATTTTGAGATTTCAACATCACGCACACCCAAGAAAGAAAAAAAATTACACACCTTAATAATAATAATAATAATAATAATAATAATAATAATAATAATAATAATAATAATAACTGGGTATTTATATACTGCCTTTCTGGTCATCAGATTACTCCTCTGACTTTATTCATGTTTCTAAATCCCCAGGTTTTTTTTTTTTACAATCCCAGAAAGATTCTGTCTTGCAAGAACCACACAACATTTCAGATGGATCTTTCTGGTCTGGTATCACTTCTGGCCTGCAGTTGCCTCCCATGCAGGCTGATAAGTAGCTCCTTCATGTCTCACACGAAGGGCAGCCGAGACGCTTCTTCGCTCACACCAAAGAGCAGGTGGAATAACTCAGCTTGGTTTGTCAGCTGCTTCAAGGTCTCACCATTCACAGAGCTGCCGGTGGCCTCAGACAGGTGACCTTCCGATGTTATCTTCAGGCTAACGGAGGCTCTACCCTATATACCAGACCTCTTGCCCATCTTAATCTTAATCTAGTACATGCATTTGTTCATACTGATCCTCGACTCTGTTTTCTCCCCAACTACTGATATTTAGCCACCATGAATTCATTGAGGCAGGGACCCTTCCCTCTTCTTTTGGGTCTCTATACAGTAACATGTACATTATTGTATTGAGAATAACGCCTCTTTCCAGACCTGAGTTGAACATTTAGTTTGCTAGATCAAACTGTTACCAAGGGACAGGAGAACTACATACACTGGCAGTTTGTCCCAGGGTCAGGCATGACCAGACTTTTTATGGTGCCACTTGTTCTAGGAGGAGTTCTTTGTTGCAAAACATCAAATCCCACAAGATTTGGGGGACACCTTCACCTTCACTATGTTCTATTTTTTTTTTACACACATGCACATCCTACCTTTAAATACATCCTACCTAGAGCAGAAAAAAATACACAAGCACACTTTTCACAAACATAATGTTTTGTGTGGGACCAACATAGCTAGAAAGACTCTGATCTATTTTGTCTCTTCAGTCGTGTTAATAGCTTATATGATCCATGTCCACCAGGTGGGGCTCTGCAACCGGTTAATGTCAGTGTTGCTTCCGGCCTGCAGTAGCAAGAAGTGCATCTAAAGTTCTGCAAGTAGCTCTTGGTCACAAGACAACAGGCTCTTGCTTTTCTCAGGCAGTCCCATGCCTCACCACTTGCCCCCTCCCAAGTTCTCTCCTTCTGCCACCTCAAGCTTATATTCTCCCTTATCTGTATACCTACTATATTTTTATCAGTACACCTACTCGGCTGTTACTTGGTAGGAATGGAGCAAGCCAATACACTAAAAACAGGTTTATAGCACCCTGCATTGTCAGTGGCATGTGGAGGAATAGGGTGCATGCAGTCTGCCTCTGGAAAGTAAGCAGACTAGCCTCCAGCTGGAGAACTAACTGGCATTGCCAGCTGATGGCAGATGGAGACAATGGACAATGACCCTGCTTGGCATTTGTTATTACCAGAGAGACAGCTGGATAGGAATGGCAAAAGCATTAGAATAGAGGAGAGCTGTTGTTCCAAACACTGAAGAGAGAAGAATGAGGTCCTCTGGCACATCCTCTGCCTGCTGCTCCATCCCATTCCATGTGCCAGTTTTATCAGGCAAAACAGCAGCAGTGGAAGCTCAGCACTGCCCAAGACAATTTGTGAACAAATTTGCAGATGGGGAAAAATACATGTTACAGTGCAGCCTCCTCAACTTGCAAAGAGTCCTTAGAAAAGAACAAGTACCAGTGAAGGGCAGGGACATTTCTCTCCCCCTCCCCCAACTCCCTCCCCCAACCATTTTACTTCTGTGAAGTTCCAGGCCTGAGCTGGACCCATGTTTCCTTCGCAGGAACACTGATGGGAAAAGCAGAGAGTGTGCAAGAGAGTTTCAGGGGGAAAGCACCTGATGGGAAAGGACTGAGCACTTCCTATTCTTCTCCAAAGCAAGCTGTCCCCTCCCAGGAAAAGGGGCTGCTGGGGTGTTGTTGAAAGACACACGGCTGCAGTGCAACATGCAGTTCACCCTTTGTCAAAATAGAGAAATTACCCGCAGGAGATTGGCACTTCTCAGTCTTTATTGAAATCCACACACCCATATCTACACTCTGTATAAATACACTGAGGTATCCTCCTAGAGTCCATTCATATCTGTTGTAACTTCAAGGTTACTCTGTGACAAATGTGTCTCCCCCCCTCCCCCAGCTTCCCCTAGAGAATCCCACTGACCTTCAGAGCCTGGTTGAAGTTCTCCACCATAGTGATCCACTGGCCTGTCTGCTTAGCAAACTGAGCAGCCTGAATCTGCAAAGTTTTCACCTCATAATCCAGCTTTTTTTGGTTCACATAGGCCTGTGCCACCCTAAAGTGGGAAGAAAAGAGTCAGTAAAAGACTGAGGTATTCAGGAGAGGAACAGAAGAAACTTCCCATCATTTGAGCGCTTCACTCCCATATTTCCTGTTCAGCCCTTCTCCACACTGAGTGGCTTCCCAGCTCAGGATAGGCTAACCCCAGGGGCAGAGGCAAACGCTGGGAGACTACAGCTGGGTGAGTTCCCAAGCTGTTGTGGATTTACTGGCTCAGCAACATCTGGAAGTCATTATGTAAGACTGAAAACATCTGGACCAAATCAGGTTTGAGGAGAAGGCAGGTAAACGACTGGGCACAGTTCAGCAGCTATGAGAAGGAGTAGTCATGGAACTGAAGGCAGGAATTGCTAATCAGTCAGCCCCAAAGCCCAATAGGTAAAGGTGTTTGAAAATGGTGTTATTTATTTAACTCAAAAGTAAGCCCATTGATTTCAGTAAGACTCAGGGCCCAATCCAGTGCAGCAGTGCCAATGGGGCATGCGCTGCATCCTTTGGTGGAATGACAGTCATAGCAGCCTCCTCAAGGTAAGGAAACATTTATTCGCTTACCTCCAGGCTGCATTGCAGCTGCACCAGTGCTGGAAAGTTGGATAGGATTGGGTCCTCAGGCTGTAATACAAACACCTGTACCAATAGAGGTTGTGGCCAGAAATAAGAAAGTCTACGGACAACCACAGTACAGGTTGTCCCTTGTTATCCGCTAGGGTTCCGTTCTCCTCCATTGCTCCTAATGGGATAAGGTTGTGCCTTGACATCCACAGGAGTTTGATACTGGGACTTACTGCCAATACCATAAAATGTTTTAAATAAAAGCAGTTTAAAAAACTAAAAAGTACATCCCTTTACAATTGTGGTTTAAAAACAGCTTTTCTTACTGTTTTAGAGAGGCAGTCAGCAATTAGAAATGCAAAGGACCCCCTGCCTTTGCCTGACTCAGCTGAAGAATGGAATGATCGCTTGCATGACTGTCTCTCTACAACAGTAAGAAAAACAGTTTTTTAAACTGTGATTTTAAAGAGATGAATTTTTCCTCTTCTCCAGAGATCAGCAAATTTCTTCTCATTTGCAGTGGCCATTCGTGTTGAGTCAAATCCGTGTATAACAAGGATTTGAACAAGAACAAATCTATGTATATTTAATCCGTGTATTAAATCTGTGTATAACAAGGTTGGACCTGTACTTTCAAAACTTGTTGATGCATTTTTGCCGTAGCCAAAGTAGTTCATAGGATACAATTTACTAAGCCAATTGTATTTTAGGTTACCAAACTTGTAAGCTGCATATAGCTCTCTTTCAAGAAGCAAGGAGGATCATCCATTTTGAAGAACAGATCTATGCAACTCAAAAGCTTAGCACTCAACCTTACCAGAGCTACTGCTCCACAAGATGGTATTTCAACTATTTTGTACTTATCTATGTTCAGCCAGCTGATGTGTGAATGTCCTATTCTATTTTCTTGAGTGACCTTCATTCTGATATATCAGAGCTTCAACTTTCCCATCTGCTCTAAGCAAGTGTGTGTGGCAGGGGTTAGAACAGATAAGCCAAACACAGAACGTTAGAGCTGTGACATCCAGAATCCTACACTAGGCCACTTGAAATTGATTTTGTACCAAAGTTGGCCATAGGATCCACGTCCCTGAGGGAATGAAAGTGATCATTGTTACCACAAACTTCTGGAAAGCCAGACTAGTATAACTAAATCACACCAATGGCTGTATAATTCACTTCTGGATCTTGGGTATGTGCTTGTAGAGTGCCTGGGCCTCCTAGCAGCCCTGAGTGTGCTAGGAAAGCCCATTTTACCCTCACTCTTAGGGATTAAGCACCTCCATCCCAGATGGCATCTGTTTAGCACACTCCTCCTACTGAAGCTGGCTTGAATCCAAATTAGGCACTAAGGCTGTCCAGATGCCCATGACAACTATAAGTGGCATCATTCCCTAAAGGGCATATCACACTAAGTTGAAGGATGCTCTTGCCCTAGGTTCTGACCAAGTGACTGGTACATTGTTGGGATTTAGCCCACCTTTCAGGACGTGAGGTGTCATAGCAGATGGAAACCATTGTTTGAAGTAATTAAAAACAGGGACTAAATATAGGAAGTTGTGTCACATATCTGTTTATTTTACATGCTTGCTCTTTTGTAAGAACAGTGCCCAGTCCCACTTTTGCTTAAATCTTTTTGTGTATGCTTAAGTCCCCTTTAATCCTTTTTGTCTGCTTTTAATAAACTTTCTTCTTGTTTTGAACTCTAATCTGCCTGCCCCGGTTGTCTCAGTGGAGAGTGTGTTGCCTCATCCTCATGACTGCTAGACCTACACCACTGTATCCATGTCTGGAGTGTTTAGCAGATACTGGACTCATCTCATCAAGGCCAGAAGTCACACCACAAGAATCTAGCAGTTCTGACTTCCATTCAGTTAAAACTTAAAATGGAGGTGGGGGGCTGCAGCAGAGAGGTCTGCTGCTTGGATAAAGCCTTTGAGGGATTGACCCCCCCCCCCCCGGTCAATCTTTTTCACAATATTAAGTTGGTCTGGATGATACTTCTGATCCTGAGGCAGCCCCAGGCAATTAAGGATGTGTATGCTCATGCCATGAATACATCATTCCCTCCCTTCCTTGTTAACTCTCTGAATCATGCAGGGAGGGGGTGTTTCTCTGTATCACCCCTCTATGCACTTTATACTAGTAGCATGTGCATAGGAGCAGTGTGAACAAACTGCCTCCCCCCACTAATGAAAGAACTAACCAGAAAGGGAAGGGTCATTAAGTGTACTAACTTTAACACGTGAAATGGATCACAGAGTTCACCTTACCAAAAATGGGAAAGAATGCTTTCAAACTGGAATATTTACCCTAGTTGATACAAAGACTTCTTGCTTTGGGAGATTTTGCTATCATACTCATACTAATCAAAATATAATACAAAGACTGGCAAAACAGGAACTTGGCAAAGAACTGATCCATTGTGCCAATAGTGAGCTCAAGCCTTTACAATCAGGATAAAGATTTGAAAAAATGCAACTTTACACAAAAGCCTTCTTCTCAGAGGACCTTTGGCCATTCTTCCAAGATATCCACTAAAACAGGAAAGGCTAAAAATTTAAATTTTTAAAGCAACAATTTCCACAATTATATCACGGATTTTCAGGCCAAGGCAAATTGTTTTTTGTGGCAATGCAGAACCCTATCTAAGGCAGCAATTGATGGAACTACCAAGCAAGATTAGCAGATACCAATTTTCTCCAAACTACTCTTTAATATGAGCAACTCCCAGCAACTTCAAAAAATTGCAAGACTGTCACACTAAGATGAGGGAATTTTTTTCCTCTTTGGATCATTGCATTGAGCTAAATAAACATTGCATCCAAGTTTCTTTGAACCTTAACTATAACTCAGAGGCCTGTACCAGGCTCATTCCTACAAAATGTACACCCATCTTAGAAATTGTATCTTGGGGCGTGGGTGTCTGTCCCAGTCACAATCCACAGTGATATGCAAGATAAGCTCTGGCTTTGTTGCACTATCACATTCTGTAGCCAAGCTCCTGTTAAAAGAGAATAGTAGCATTTGCAACTACTTGTGGAAACTGCTCTAATAAGTGAATCAATAATTCTTGATGTATACTTGCTTATCCCTGTGTTTGAAACCACCACTTCCCACTGCTTAACATCACTTACCCTACATTCATTTTTTTGTTTTGTTTATTTGTTTATTACAGATACAGGGCAGGGAAATGGGCTAGACTTAGGGATGGGTCTACATGGGTTACACATCAGGGTATTGGCCATGGAATACAACATACATTCTTAAAAAAAAACTAGTGGAAAAATTCTTTTGATGCAAATATTACCACATTCATCATTATAATATTTACTAATTTATCTAAACAATCAATATTATTTATCTAAGGTTATCTATCCAGTCATAAAAAGGCTTCCAAAATCTTTTTATTCTACCTGGCTGTCTGTCTTTCATTCATTCTGTTAATACATCCATTTCTGCTATTTCATAAATCTTATCTATTAATTTTTCTCTAATTAGAACTTCTATAGATTTCCACATTTGCGCATATAATATTCTTGCTGCTGTACTAATATGTACAATAAGGTATTTCTTGTGTTCTTCAATTTCTGATGTCACATTTAAGAGGGATATTTCCGGTTTGAATGGTATTGCACAATTCAATACCTCTTGTAAGACTGTATGTATCATTTCCCAATATTTCTTTGCTTTTTCGCATGTCCACCACAAATGATAAAAAGTTCTCTCCAACTCTTTACATTTCCAACACTTGTTTGATGAACCTGAATACCTTTTTGCTATTTTCTCTGGAGTCAAATGCCATCTATATAACATTTTATATAAATTCTCTTTAAAGGATACTGCTTTGGTTATCTTAACACTTACCCTACATTCAAATGGTCGACCAGAGCTTCAGTTAAGCAAGTAGCTGCAGCAATAGCCTCTCGCCGCCGCTGCTCTACAGAAGGAAAAAGAAACTCCTCAGTGTCAGTATTATCTAAGAGCAGTGTTTCCCAAACTGTGAGTCAGGACCCAATTTTTGGTGGGTCCCATAGCAGCCAAGCAGAGCCTCCAATGAAAACATGGGAGGTGGAAAGATCAGATAGATATAGCTGCTAATTGCACTGCATAGAGCTCAGCTCCTTGCAGATTGAGCTCCTGCTGTTTGCAAATACGTGCAAATATAGGGAGATAAATGTTTGAGTATCTTTTTGAGGGGTTATTATTACTTGTAAATAATTTATTTCTAGATCTCCTTTTTTAAAGCCTAGTAAACCTAGGTTGGTCGCTAAAATGTTTGGGAACCTGTCTTAGAGTTTAATACACCAGTGGGAGGGGCACAAACTAAGAAATGCATCTTCACAGGTTTCATTTCACTTTTGTCCCTATCCTGGAGCTCATGGCCACAGAGTGCACACGCTTCCTCCTCTAGAGGGGTAGCTACAAAGCACATACCCCTGAGACTGAGGACATCAGATGGTGTCCATGACAATATTATGACATAATAAATCTGTCCTATGGTGTTCATGGATTTCATCGGATGCATCAGGTACAGTGCTTCTCAGTGTTTGTCCTCTGCTGTACCACTTCACATGGTCCACCTATTCTAAGTACCACAGGAAGTAACTGGTGATGACGGCATCAGCAAGTTACTTCTGAGCTGGGAGCCCAGACTGATATGACAGACACCAGAACGAGCCTCAGGGAGGCTTTACCTTGCACAGAAAAGCATGCTTTGGAGCTCTGCCTGCCAAGTCTCCTACCGCTGTTTGTCGTGTCGCATTCCTGGTCTCAGGGCCGAGCATCTGGGGTCCCACGAGGAGACACCAGACACCACCTCAAGTATCACTGGTGGTACCTGTACCACTGATTGAGTAACACCGTCTCCTATCCTTGTATGATTAAAACGTACAGAGGTATAAGCAAAGGTGGTAAACAAGGGGGCTGCTGCAGGCTTTGTGTTGGGAAATGCAAGCTGTGCATGCAGCCTGCTGCGACACAAAGCCCAGCTGCAGGGCTCTTGCCCAGCCAAAGCAGGACCACTCACTGATTTGCTCCCGGCATCACTTGACACCCCCCAATCCCCTCCCACCGCCCCGCGACTGATCCTTGGTCCAGTACCAACAGCTCAGGGGAGCGAGGAGAGCGGTTGCCATGGTGATGCTCTGAGCAGGATGCTCGAGGCGGCTGCTGCTCACCTTGCAGCTCCTTCCTCTCGCTCTGCTTCGCCTGGTGCTCCCTCAGCAAGCGCGACAGCATGGCTGAGACCGGGCGGCCACTGGCACCGCTGACAAGCCTTTCTTCCTCTACAGCCCTCGTCATGTGACGCCAGCCAGGGACCACGTGGCTTGCTGGGCTCTCCTCAGTCCTTCCCCTTTAGGCGGAGTAGTAGTAAGAGAGGAGTAGTAGTACTGAGAAGGGGAGCTATCTATAGCCTGCTGTGTGGAGTGCTGTAAGCTCCTTTCTTCACAGAGGCTGTTTTTTGGAAGAGCTGCATGTGCACCCAGGTTACACCAGGCTTCCTCGCAGTCCTGTTGGGGTCAAGGCGTGGTGGTGCTTGGAGCAATAACTTTTCCTCTCCTGTGGAGTGTGGGACTCTGAGGAAGGACTCCTGTGGCATTTTTCTAGTCCTGGAAAGCCAAAGGCTCCCAGATGAGTGTTTGACCAGCAGAACCAATGGTTGGAGTACCTGGCATACTCACTGCTATTAGGCCACATAGCTGCAAAAGAGGACCAGGCACCCCAAAGCATAGGACATGCGGGAAAAATGTAGGACGTGGTTAGGCAACACAGGGCGCAATCCTAACCCACTTTCCAGCACTGATATAAGGGCAATGCAACTCCGACTTAAAGAAACAAATATTCCCTGACTTTGAGGAGGCCTCTGTGAGTGCCACCCGACTGCAGGATGCCGCATGCGTCCCATTGGCACAGCTGTGTCAGTGCTGGAAAGCGGGTTAGGATTTGGGCAATAGTTTACAAAGACACATTTGACATTACTGAAAGATCAGTGTTTAGGGTAGCGGGGGAGGGACATGAGACAGATTTGCACAGGGTGACAAGATGTCTTCTTTTTCCAGGATGTGCCCTCTTTTTTAGCTTCCTGTCCTGGAAAAGAACTTAAATGTCCTCCTTTTCCCAGTGAGCAGGCAGTGCAGAGCCTTCTTGTAATTAATAAATTCTATGTAATATAGTTTTAATAATAAGGAATATAGGGCACAATCCTAATCCCTTATGCCAGTGATTTCCAGCACTGACATAAGGGCAATGCAGTTCTTCAGTAAGGGAACAAACATTCCCTTACTTTGAGGAGTGACACCCAACTGCAGGATGCAGCACATGTCCCATTGGCACCGCTATGCCAGTGCTGGAAAGCACTGACATAAGGGATTAGGATTGTGCCCATAGTGTTTCAGTTAACCCCATGAAATCAATATACGAGTGTTTTTAGCTTTTATTTTGTCATGTCCTACATGTTTCCTGCATTCCCTACATTTTGGGGTGCCTGGTCCTCTTTTGCGGTTATGACATCTGGTCACCCTGGATATGCAGCATCAATATGTGGCTTGGAATTCCCTTCCCTCTATTGCAGCCATTTTTAGCTACTGTGCTGCAGCACACTGGTGTGCCGTGAATGGTCCCCAGGTGTACTGTGGGAATTTGGAAGAGGGTATGTGAGCCCCCCATTGGCAGCACAGTGTGCCTTGTCAATTGTCAAAAGACTGATAGTGTGCCTTGACCATTTTAGTGCCTTACCAGTATGCCTTGAGATGAAAAAGGTTGAAAGGTTGCTCTATTGCTTATCTGTGTGGGGTACATTGTTTGATCCCCCTGTAGAGGTGGTGAAGATTTCACTTGTGTGTTTGTGTGTGGAGTCCTCTTGTGCAGAGCACCTGCAGTAAGAGTTCTGAGAAGACAAGTGTTTCTAAAGTATCTTGCCATACATGTTGTGATGGTCAACAGGTTGTTTATGCCAAATGCTCCTTTGTTTGCCATCCCCTATCTCTGAAATTTCCATTACCAGTTTCCCAGGTGTGTGTTGTCTGTGGACAGCATGAGACCATAGATGTATAGCTCCTTGCTGTGTGCCCTTTCATTTGAGTTGTGGTCCCTGGCAGGGGCTTTAGTACTGGGGTTGGGATGTTGTGATAGGCTGCCAAGTATAGTCTGCATCCTATGATCCATTGCAGGAAATTGGATGAGGTGGAGGGGTGGTAGGAGTTGGGGTTTTCTGGTGCTTTCCCCTTCCTTATTCTGTTTTTATGGCTTTTTAAATTCATATGCAAGCTCTGATGTCAGTGTAGGATTTTGCTGGCCTTTGGGGTATGTCCGTTGTCTGAAGGGGGTTTAGAATATGGCATACGCAAACTCCTCCTGGATACCTTTAAAAGAGGATTGAGCAGATTTATGGAAGAAATGTCGATCACAGGTTACAAGCCATGATGGGTGCCGTTACATCGAATCTCCTGGTTTTAGAAGTAGGCAACCTAAGAATGCCCAGTACAAGGGAAGGCACCAGGATACAGGTCTCTTGTTGTCTTGCATGCTTTTGGGGGCATCTATTGGGCTATTGTGAGATACAGAAAGCTGGACTAGATGGGCCTTTGGCCTGATCCAGCAGGGATCTTAGTTCTCCTTGTCCTGCCTGCATTCTTTCCATGTTTCCACCCCATTTGGAAGTTTGCACCAGGAGTAGCTGCACTAGTGTCAGAGGTATGTTGGTGTGGCTTGGCATCCATGGCACATCTGTTGGTGAAACTGGAGCCATGATGGCGGAACCATTGTTGCTCCAGTTTCACCAATGGATATTTATATATCTATTAATACCTTGTATACCTTGTCTTTTCACCCTTGTGGAAGCTCAAGCTCAAAATCAAGTCATGCACACAATCTGTTTAGTGCATATACTTCTCTGTGACAGTGACCAGCACCGAATGCTTTCACAAAAATGGAAGCCATAGGATGTGGATTGATGTTTGCTTCTACAAAGATCAAGCAGTTTGGTGTTTGTAGTCCCTGATATAAGTGAGATGATGACCACTGATCATTTTAGCTAGAGCTGGTCAATTATCCCTTTCTCATTTAATGTTTGAAAGCTTTGATCATTGCAACCTCCAGGGGACAATTATTTCAACAACTGAGTAGGTGTATTTATTTATTTATTTAGTGCTTCAGATTCTGCTAAGTGCTACTCAAAGAATAAAATTGACAGGTCTCTACCAAGATGGCACACAGCCTAATCAAAATGACCTGAAAGGAAAAAGGGACAGTGAAGGAAAAAGGAAAACAAGCTAATTCAGGTATGTGCACATAATGTATGACCAGGTGAATGGACACTGGTCAATGGTGCTTGTACTGAAATGAAGAACCCCAGTGGTGGTTGGTTCTCAAGACTTATTAAGAGGTCTTTGGTACTTCTACCTGCCTTTTTGACAGTTGCCAGTTAGAATGTGGTGCTTGGGTTAAATACTGGGTGCAGCAAGGGAGGGACAGTGGAGTTTGCAAATGAGCTGTGGGGAAGGGATCAATACTCTGCTGAGAGCTGGGTTGGCTCAAAAGGGACCAAATGCCCATCTAAACCAACTCAGGTTGCAAGGAAGGATCACCCCTTGCGTGTCACCTTGCATAACTCAGGCCACTGTATGCTGCAAACAGAGAGATTGTGGATGAGTAAAAAAGCACATATGGGGCCAGACTTTTTGGTGACATTTTTTGAACATATGGGAAGGGTGCCATGGCTGTGCTAGAGCTTCGCCTCTGGAGAAGAAAGACTCTTTCTCCCTCTCCAGTGTATTTGGTTCCTCCTTATCCACTTGTTCTTTTGTTGTATGTATTCCAATGGTTGGAATAGCTACAGAAAGCATGAAGTAAGTTGGCTTTTAATGGAATTAACAGTGTGTGCAGCTCTCTGGACTATTCCTCTGTTTATCCTTGCTCTGCCCCCCTGCCATCACTTGGAAATGGGTCTAAGCTTCCTCCATGCCCATTTTTCCACATGTGTTCCTATCCCCCAGATCCTCCCCCCCGCCCCACTCTGAATGATTAAAAAAAAAGACAAATTTATGACTGGCCACTGTCTCAGCTGTCAGTCTCTCATCTAAATCTCTTGAAGGTTGGCTGCCTTGACTTGGCTACTTCTAAAAAACCAGAGTGATGGGAAATTTTCTAGATTTTGTCAAGTCCTAGAAAAGTCTAGGGAGCTATCTGAATCTTTTTAAACAAGGAATTATTGGCATGTCATATTCTATTACTAAACTGGTGCTTTCTCCCTATCCCCATTTTAATGGTTAGGGAAAGCTGCCTCCAGAATGTGGCGTACACATACAGAGATCCTCCTTCAGCCTAATTTGGAAGTTGGCACTTGTATTCTAAAGAAAATCTCCCAAGCTACCACTTAGAACACAACAAAATCAGAGAAACCTGTATCAGTTCCAAGAGGAATGCACACTCTTACATTCATCTGGAGGTCATAAGAATAACTTCCATTTAGATAATACCTTTTGTTTTTTTCCAAAAGGAGAATCAGCACCAGCTAGAGGGCAATCCCCTTACTCACCAACTGCAGCATTTTTCCCCTCTAATACCAAACATGGCAATTCTGTTGGAGCACAAAGTATGACTTTGCAAAAGTATAAGACATGAATGATGAGAGCATAGGGAAAGGTTTGGAGAACGATTTTATGTTTTTGAGAGACCTAAGGAGTGAGGCCACTCAAGGAAGATGTAATCACTTTACAGCTTCTTCATGTCTTTGATAGCATGACCACAGACCTCACTGATGGACATGAAATCTGTTTAGAAATGAGACTTGGCCCTTTATGAAGATCCCACCCATGTTCAGCTAATGCAGGAAGGAACATTTCCCTGGCATGGCTCCTGTGCCTCAACAGCTGCATCAGAAGCACAGATTTGGCAGGGGGTGTTTCCCCCAGACTGCAGGCACTGTGTTGGAGAAAATGTTCACTTGCTGAATTTCTGCCTTACCATTTAGCTGTTAAAGTCACACGGGCTCTGCCAGGGAAATAAGTTGATAACTGCATCCACTGGAAAAGGATGCTATTCCATGGTCCAGATGGTGGATTCATTTGTGGATAGATTTTTCAGATTATTCATTTGTATACGACATTTATACCTTGCCCTTCAGCTGACAAGGCTCCCAGAGCAGTTTACATCAAATAAAAAGGGGGGTGGGGTGGGAGAAGGAATAATTGCAACAGAACAAGTGTGAGGGTGCAGGGGCAGGAATATACTGTGCTGGCTTTTTTCTTCTTCTTCCTCCTCCTCCTCACAAGGCAGCTGGTGCCTTCTTTCACCATTGTAAGCAGGGAAGGCCAAAGCCTACATTTCAAGGGGCACAAGGAGGTGGAAGTGGCAATGGTGGTTCTTTGCCTTTCTGGCTTTTCTTTCTTCTGTTTCCTTACAGGACAGTTGACATTTCTGCTGCCACTGTGAGGGGAATAGGGCACAATCTAAGCTTAAAGATTACATGCATTCATTAATGAGAGATCAGACTATATGTCAAGCATTAAATGCAAAACAGAATCCACCTTTCAGTCAAGCTCTCAACTATATTTGGAATTAGCTGCTGATATGCAAGATGCAGTGAGTTCAAAGAAAGTACCCAATGGTGAGACAGAGCATCCTGGAGCAGCTTGGTTGTCAAGTGGTAAGGTAGATTTTACCATACATCAAGTTCAGATGTGTGGTAAAATAGTCATTCATTATAGCAACGCACAAGTGCTAGCAGAGAAGCAGCTGAACATCAGTTGTGAAAACTCCCTAGAATTTCAGTTCTATATGCACACATGTTTGGGAGGTGGGGATAAGTCCAACTGAACTTACAGCACAAGCCTAGGCATGCATACTCAGAAGTTTAACTGACGTTTAACTCAGTGGGCCTTACTCCCAGGTAAGTGTATATAGGATTGCTTCTTTAGTGGGACTTGTTTCTAGGCATGCATAGGATCTGTCTGCAAGAATAAGATTTTCCCTGAAAAAAAGAAATACGTTAGCGCACTTGATCTCTGAATAAATAAGGAAACTCAGTAGTCTAGATGAACTTTGGATACACTTCTCTACTGTTCCTTCTTTCACAGGGTTGCTTTATTCCCTTGAAAGATCTTCTGAAAAGTAAACTGCTATGGATTGAGTGTGTTAGTATGCTTCTTTGCCTCGGCATGACATTAGTTGCTTGAAACAAGTTTAGAAAAATGTATGAAGGGAAGATCCCACACTCATCTGACAGACAAGGGCATGAAACCCAGCCATAGCCCAATTGTTTCACCAAGCCCTACTGTGTCCCCAGGCAGTCTGTTGTTCTTCTGTCTTTCCCAACTCCAGATTCTGTATATAATTATCTACACTGACCCATGACATATTTTCAGAGGGGCATTTTAAAAGATATTACCAAGTGGGAAGGGCATGCAGGCAGGAATCTCTGCTTCTGAGCCCAGCTGCCAGATATAGCATGGAGCATTTATTCAGGGTGTGTGTGTGTGTGTGTGTGTGTGTGGTTGACTGAGGGAATAAAGAAATATACTCCCTGGGGTCTTCAGAAGGAATTGGGTTGGTTCCCAGATTCTGTTCAGAATAAAACATCCCATTCCTAGCAATGCTTGTGCCTTGCTTGTGACAGATAACAGATAAATGAGACAGCCAGCTAGGTAAAACACTGGTGTAGAAGCAAGGCACTGGAATGGATATAGAAGGGGTTTTCTGAAGTGATGGGTCACCCGCTTCTGGACAGTAAAGTTGTAAAAGTGGTTCTGGTGTTGGACTTGCACTTGGAAGACCCGGGTTCAAATCTCCACTCAGCCACAAAGCTTCCTGGGTGACCTTGGGCCTGTCACTATCTCTCAACCCAACCTACCTCACAGAGCTGTTGTGAGGACAAAAAGGAAGAGACATGTGCGCTGCCCTGAGCTCCTTGGAGGAAGGACAGTTTAAAAATTTGAAAAATAGAATAAATAAAATGTATTCAGTCAACAAAGGGCAGTCCAGCTTAAAGCAGAACAAACATTCAGAGAGGCAGAGGACTTCCAAGTTCTTCTGACTTCTTGTGCTGCTCTACCACTGCAGTGTACTGCAAATGAGCTGGATTCCCAGAGATGAGGGGTCTCTGCCAATGTCTTTTAGAGTTTTCGCAGCTGTTTAAAAATAGCCCCCGTGTATTGGAAAATGTGACGGTCGCTTTTGCTCCTACATGTAGCTCATGGCTGGAGTCGAATTAACACGACTGCAGGTCTCTATTTTCAAATGTTTGTAGGCAAACCTAAGATAACTTGGTATGAACCAGGGTACATCAGGGCTGGCCCCAGAATGTCTCAGTGTCAGGTCTGGACCTCCATATATGAAGCAAGCTTGCTTAGTTTTCTTTGAAATGTTCATGACCAGGAAAATGTTCATGACCAGGAAAATGTCACATTCCCAGGCACAAACATCATTTTTTTTCTACACATCCTGGGTATCCCAGGTTTTGGTCCCTGCTAGCTACTTGTTCAGAAGTTGCAGCTTGCGTTCCACAGAGAAATCCTGGGAGAACAAAACAGAATCTACATATGCTAAAGTCTGTCCTTGCTTCTGCTGAGGAAAAATGCAATACAATATATCCTATAGATTTGTTTTGCCAGTTATGCTCTCAGCCCTAATCTTTGACAGATTTTTCCAATAGTGAACCCCAGGAATCTGTTCCACTGCAAACAAGCACAGAAAAAACACCATGCACCTGCTTGGAAGCTTTTTTTGGTTCATGGAAGAGAGTTCTTCTTGGCATACACAGAGTGTCATTTCCCCTCTTACAGAAAAATCCCCTGCAGGGACAGAACTTCTTGGTGAATCTGAGCTCTTGAATATGTATGAATACAGACTAGTTGCTAGGAGGAGACTTCTGTTTCTGGCTTAGCCTCTTTCAGCAGGTATCATTGCATTGACGGAGATAGGAGGCTGCATCTGTTTACTTACCAATGTGTAGGACTCCAACAGTAGGGAGCAAGGCAAAAGCATCAGCTATGAGTGCTTATCCATTCTGAGCACTACATGGAATGCTGTACAGCAGAATGCTTAGGAGCTGCGGGGCCCAATTGGAAACATTTTTTTGTGGGCCCCCACCCAGGTTCACAGCCAAGGTCTGTAGCATCTTAGAGATACAGACTTTATATCTCTATGGTAGAATGAAAGGCAATCAAAATGTGCAGTTAAAAAGTGCATGCGACTTGATGAACCAAATGGACCTAAGCACATTTTAATATAAAATTGCAGACGTGTAGGCCTACAAATAAACAAATAAAATGTGTAGCCTTGAAAAGTAGATAATTACACTGTGAAATGTGCACTAAAAGTATTAATTGTATTTTTTCTACCCTAGTACGGAGGGCCCTTAGGCATGGGGCCCAGTTGGGAAAAATTGGTCAAATTGGCCCTGCTTTACTGGCACAATGTGTGAAGCTTGCTTTGAGGGTATAACCACCTGACTGAGGGCCCAATCCTATCCAATTTTCCAGTGCTGGTGCTGCTGTGCCTATGGGATATGCACTGCTTCTTGTGTTGGGGAGGCAGTCTTGGAGGCCTCCTCAAGGTATGGGAACATTTGTTCCCTTACCTTGGGCCTGCATTGCGGCTGCCCCGGTGCTGGAAAGTCTGATAGGATTGGGCCCTCAGACTATTGGACTACCTAGGTCAGCATCATCTACACTGACTGGCAGTAGCTCTCTAGGGATTCAAACTTGGGGGGGGGGGGGAGGTCTTTCCTAGCCCTGTTTGGGGATGCTGGTGATTGAAGATGGGACCTCTTGAATACTCTGCCACTGAGCTAAGACCTCTCACCTGTAGGAGGGGAGATCTGTGATTGGCTTCCCTATAGTTTTCCAAAAGGATTAATGCAAGGATACTGATTCCCTAAACAAGGCACTAAAGGAGGGAAGTCTCGCATCTTCTCCCCTGCCATGGGTCCAATCCAATTGCTCGTGGGACAATGTCCAAACACTGTGGAAGGCAGGCAATTCTAAATTATGTGGTCAGGGCAGGAATCACTCATAAGACGAGATGGTTTTCCAGGATTCTCTTTCTGTTAAACTGGCAATATTGGGGATTGAACCTGGAACTTTCTGCATTGCCAAGCCTCTACTCCACTGCTGAACTGTAGCCACATCACAGGGAGGCTGTTTTTGGTGCCATTCCCATGATGGATGCTGCTATTTATTTTGTTTGCCATCCCCTTTCTGAAAACCGAAATTGTTGTGTGGGATAATAAGGGAATCTAATGATGATTAGACATTAGCAGTCTCTTTTTCAACTCCATATTTAATCATTAAGGCATGGTAATGTTACTGGTTCCCTGTAATTATATAATTGCAATGGCCAGTGTTTTGCACACTAGGATGATCTGTTATAATTATTCTTGTCTGCAGTGAACACCCATTTTGCCCCAGTGACACAGTGAAGGCCGGACAGTCTGAGGTTTGTCAGGTTAACGTCCCACTCCCATTATTTCCTTTATCCACTCAGAACTTCTCTCAGACTTGAGACCAGTGGTGGCGGCAGGAGAACAAAAAAGGCAGGCATGGAAGGGGAAAAGTGAATTTCTGGAGCGCATGTGCAAAGTACTTTTCCTTCAAACTACCATGGGGTACAAGAATGGGGAAGTGACAGAGGGCCTGATGGATTCTCTCCCTCCCCCCCCCCATGCTATCTGTACATGAGACAGGAAATAATTTTTTCAAACTGTGGAGGACAGTTTAAAAGAGAGAGTGCTGCTTGTGGTTGGCACTCATGACAGCATGTGCATGTTATTGTATCCTCATAAAGACTGATCAGAGGTGACAATAGGATAAAATGGGAGTTTGCCAGTTGGCCATGTTCCTCAAGGCTTATATACCTGTTGGTCATCCCCCTGGGCATTCATGTGATCCACACTGTCTACAGATGACAGCACTAAATGTGGATACAGTTCCTCCCCATGATTTGAGTCCCTACCAGCCAGGATTTCTATTCTCTACAGACAAGTGTTGAAGGTGTTGGTGTTTGCAGGCATAGCCAATGGGGTGCACAGGCATGGGGTGTATGTCTGGCTATTGTTTCCCCCTTTCTGCTCTTTCTATGAATGCAGGAGGCGTAGCTTTTGAACAGGGCAATGAAGCCACAATTGGGGAATAGAGGTAATATAATAAACATAAGATGATTTTATAAACATGTACTGTAAATAATGGTACAATAACAAGATTTTATGATTTCATCCTGCTTGTCTTCCAAAGATTTCAGAGTAACCCACATGATTCCCTCCACCCTACCCCTTTTATTCTGGCAACAACTCTTTTGAGTCTCTTAGGCTCAGGATGACCAGACATCCTCTTTCCCTGGACATGTTGTCTTTGAGCCTCATGTCCTGGAAAAGAACTTAAATGTCCTCCTTTTTCCTATGAGGTGGGCCCCTGCAGGCAGCGCATAACCTTCTTGAAATTAATGAATTATATGTAATGTAGTTTTAAATTTAATAATAAGTAATATACTGTTTAAATTAACCACATGAAATGCTATACCAGTGCTTTTAGCTTTTATCATGTGCCACATTTTTCTTGGATGTCCTACATTTTGGGGTGTCTTGTCCTCTTTTGCTGTTATGACATGTGTTCACCCCACTTAGGCTGAGAGATGCTGACTGACTCATAGTTACCCGGTGAGCTTCACGACTGTGCAGGAGTTTGAATCTGGCTCTCCAACCACTACACTACAGTGGCTGTAATCACAACACTTAGCATTTCTATAGTCCTCTCCAGCATTCAGAACCCATTTGATGTTGCATGGGTTCTTTGTTGTAATCCTTACAACAACTTTGTAAGGTAAATATCATTATGCCCATATTAAGGGGATCTAGTGTGACTGTTGGTATTGGGGGGGGGCACCAGTCACCCATCTTTGTCCTCCTTCCCTATTTCTGCCAGGTCAAGGGTTTGACTTTTGGGACCAACCCTGCTGAGATTTGGATCTGTGACCTCTGGGTTGGTCACCCCTGCTTCTCTTTTTCCTTCTGTCTCCATCATGTGCAGTAGTAGATTGTAGGAAGGGGGCGTGTTTGCTCCTCCTAGCTGCAATACAGAATGGGGGGGGGAGGAGGGGAGGAGTGGGAAGAGATGTGAGGCAAGGTTGCCTGAGGATTTTTACAATCTGGAGCGCAGGCTGGGCAGGCAAAGAGAGTGAGAGGGCGTGTGACAGAGCCAAGCAACTGCCTGAAGCCTCCCAGCCTGGGGGAAGGCTGGGAAGAGTTGAAGCTGCAGTGCCAAGTATCGTGCCGGGCTGCAGCCACCAAGCATGACTGCTGGGGCACTCTACTTGGGTCTGTCCTGCCTTAGCCTCTACCTCCTGGAGAGTTGTTCAGCCTTTAATCTTGATGTGACTGAAACCATCCTCAAGTACGGAGACAACGGCAGCTTCTTTGGCTTCTCGGTGGCGCTGCACCAGCAGCTCAGACCACAACCTGTCAGCTGGTGAGTTATTCCCTGCTTTGCAACATGACTCTGCCCCTTGGAATTTCACCTTGGATGGTGAGTCGGAAGGGGCGATGCATCAGGGTGGTGTGGTGCGCTAGTGAAGGATTTGCACATGCAAAGCTCCTTAGTCAGGAGAGTCAACTTGATCAGAATGATCACGGATTCTACCAAGAGGTCTTCTCCATTCAGCTAATCAATTGCAGGCTTTGAGACTCTGTATATGTGTGTGAGAGAGAATGCTACAGTCTCTGCTGAATCCCCTGGTTGTCACAGTTAAAACACATTGTGTGAGTCTTCCTCTTTGGGACTGAAATATGTGAATTGTGTGATCTGGAATATTTTCTGTGCCTCTGCTGGGTTATTTACAAGGTGCACCTTCCCTGCCCTGTGCTTTGGCCGTGGTTGGGGTTTGTGGAGGTGCTTCATGATGGTAACATGTTGTTTCCTTTGACCCTGCGGTGGGTGTTTATTATTTTTTGAAATTCCATTCTTATGATGCTTTTAATGCATTATTTGCAAAGTGGAAAGGTGGACCCACATACAAGCCCTGGTTACATTCTCTGCTGCCCAACCCTAAATATTTCTTGAGAGGAAGGGGAATCTTTGACCTGCAGTGTGTGTTGCCAGAGTTGCCACATTATTGTGTTGTGAACTATTGTCCTAATGGGCTATTTATCCTTTCGCTGCAGCCCCCTCAACCACTCCTAGGAATTTCACTAATGAACTGACGGGGTATGCTGTATTCTGAAATAATTTCTTCTTCCATGCATGTGAGCTATTTTCTGGAAAGAAACCTGGGTTGTCCCGTTCCCCCCCCCCCCTTTCAGCCTCCTGTTAGAAATATGAAAGGTCAGATTCTGATCACTTTCCAAAGATGAATGCAGACTCATTCTGTGCTTTTAGCTTAATCATTCCTGAATTTGGACTCTCTTTTTCCCAGGGATGAATTCATAACCAATCACCAACTGCCATCAGGCTAGGGATGGAACCTAATCTTTGATTCTCAGCATGTACATGTAGAATCACCCACCAATTATTATTCTCCTAATTTTCTCCAGGGTAAAGACAAAATCACTGCGCTGTACTGAAGCTCATAGAGCTTAGCTGGCATAACTGAGTTCTCTCTCGCACTGTGCTTTGTATATGAGAGCCACAGCATTTTGAGCAGAGGGAATGCTGGCCATGTGGCTCACGCACAGAAGAGCCAGGTCATGAATGTATTAACCTCTCATCATGGCGGTTTTGCAAATGCATTAGGAACTCTGGGCCAGCAGCTCAGATAGGAGGCTTGTAGTCCCAGATGACTAGTGTGAGATTATCTGCCTTTAATTGGGAGGAGTGGGGGAATTCTGATGACTCTCTTAAGTGTTTGATTCCTCACATGCTTTGCTACTATGGAATTGTAGTGATCTAGGCACTGCCTGCCCTCTAACCTAGCCCTGAGGGAATCACACAGTATGTTTTCTCCTAATAGCTGTGCACACACTCCTAAGCCCCTTACTTCAATACTCAGCCTATGGGCCACATCAGTCCCGCTGAGCCTCTTGGGCCCAACCTTTCGTCCTCTGCCTCTTCTGCTCTCCCTCCTGATCGACTACTGCACGTTTTTCTGTTGCTTGTGGTGGCTGCTGGCACCCTGGGTCCAGCCACCTTGTTTTCATGTGTGTTTCATGTGCTAAGAAACATATCCACAAGCTAAAGGAGGACCTGCTGAAACATTTCAATAAAGATATTACTTTTCCTTGATTTTTTTCTAATAGACCAAGACATCTATTTATGATTTTTATAAAGAAACAAGACTGGGCACTGGCAACCACTGCAAGTAGGAAGTGCATTGTGAGAGGGAATGGCCCCAGAGTGACAGCTGTTTAATCTTCACAAGTTGAGTAACAATTCTTTAAGGTCAGATTCCTCAGTAGACTCCCACATTTTCTGTTGGAATAGCTAGAATTTGTTGGCGCAGGGCCATTTTTCAAGATATGATCCTGGACAGCAGAGAAAGGAATAGTACTACCACTACTATTTAGCAGTGTGGGTCAATGGTTGGCGAACCTGAGCTCCTGAAGACCAGCTTTCAAGTCCCATCTCTGTCATGAACACTTCAGATAAAATTAATGATGCTCCTTTTGGTTGTCGCACCAAAAATGCGGTAGATATCTGAAAGGAAATGGTGATCTTCTAGCAAGGAGGCAGTTGTTGGCAACCTTCAGTCTCGAAAGACTATGGTATTGCGCTCTGAATGGTGGTTCTGGAACAGCGTCTAGTGTGGCTGAAAAGGCCAATTTGGGAGTGACAATCCCTTCCACACCGGGAGCAAGTGTAGTGTGTCCCTGGCCTGTCTCCCTGGCTATGGGCCTTCCTTCTTTGCCTCTTTGCCTCAGACTGTTGGCCAAGTGTCTTTTCAAACTGGGAAAGGCCATGCTGCACAGCCTGCCTCTAAGCGGGCTGCTCAGAGGCCAGGGTTTCCCACTTGTTGAGGTCCACTCCTAAGGCCTTCAGATCCCTCTTGCAGATGTCTAGCAAGGAGGATGGTTTTGAAATCATAATTCTATACAGTTCTGTCCTTGAAGATTCGTATATGTCCAATGCACATGTAATACAGTATATCAGCCATGTGCAGGGATGGCCAAACCTGCTGGATCTGCTGTCATAAAAGAAAAAAAAGTTACTTACTGTGTTCCTTTCTGTGTGATCCTTTTAGTCAAGGCAGGACGTGTGGGCCATGCTGGGAAGTGTGGTTCAGCATGCACAGCGCTTTCTGTTTTCTTTAAAGGAGCAAAAAGGAAGGGGCCAGGTAAGTTTCTGCTTCCCCACTTGCTTACACCACTCCTTCCTGGTGCAGTCCCTTAACTTTAAGGGACTGTGTGGGGAAGGAGAGAGGTGAGTGAAATGGCAATGATAGCCAGTGGCAATGGTGAAATGGCAATGGTGAAATGGATGATGGCAATGGTGAAATGGATTGCTGCTGCCTGCACAGTTTTTTCAAGCATGGGTAGTGATAATCTGCTTCTGTTAGGGAATAGCTGGAGAAGGCAGGCTAACCAAGGGAAGCAATGCTTAGTGCTTAGCATGCACACACATCATCCTGCTCCCTGCTTTCCCTTTGTTAGATCTAGAGTGTGGCAGGTAGGGATACCTGCCCTAGTCACCACTTGAAAGGGGGTGCTGTCCAGGAGCAGACTTACATGGTAGACAGTGAGGCTCCCCCGCAACTCCAAGGGAGGGAAGTCACAGGGAAGAAGATGAGGCAAAGAGGGTCCATCTTCTGGTGTTTCTGGCGCTTCCAGAAGACAGTTCCTGGTCATGCTGAGGCCTGCAACCCCCTTCCTGGACCCTGGAATGCTCCACAATTCATCGCTGTTTCAGTGCTTTCGAAATGCTTCTGCGATGCCTTGTGGTGCCCACCAGGGCCAAGGAAGGGGTTCACAGGCCTTGAAGCACTCCTGAAAGCCACTTCTGGAACTGACAAGATGATGTTGCATGACATGACGTCACCACCCTGGGTGCCACAGCTCCTGGGTACCTTTCTGACTAGATCTGTTGATGAACAGGGAGTAGGAGGAAAGTGGCAGTTTCTAACTGCTGTCACCATCCCAGGCTACAGACACCAGGCAGGCAGAGCATCTGGGAAACCCCCTTCCAAGAACAACACTGAATCCCAGGGGGGAATGTCTCAAATTCAAAGATGCACGTGGTTGCTTGATAAGAGAGTTTCGAGCAAAGGAAAAAAGTCTGCTGTGGGAGGATGTTCCAGCCACTTCTATCTGCTGAAACCTGCACAGGAACCTCTGGGGAGTTAGGATAATCCAAAAATAAGGAAAACTTGGCAAAAATTAGGAGAAAAACAGAGCTTTCATCATAGCATTCCTACCCACTCACAGAGGCATCAGTAGGGCTTGTGTTTCCCAGTACAATAGCTCATTGCGTCCCCCCATGATGGACCTCCTCCTGTATCAGACCATGCAGAATAAATTACAATATCATATGCACAGCCTAAATGCAGTGGCATCACTAAGGGCACAATCCTATCCTGCGCTGGAACAGGCAGGTCAAGAGGCTTGTGCCGTATCCAGCACAGGATAGGGACCCAAAGTGGCTGAGCCAGAGGTAAGGGGGAACTTTTCCCCTTACCTTCCGATAAGGCACCCTGGCCCCTATGGGTCTCCTCAGACTTGCACCACCTCCTGAGGTGGCACAAGTCCAAGGAGAGCAGAACAGCTTGAAGCCACTCTGAACTCCCTGGGAATGGGGGCTGGAATCCGGCATAACTGCCAGCTCAGCCCCGCCTCCCACTCCCCATGTGCCCGCCCCCCAGGACCTTGGTCTTGCTGTCACCCCCCCCAGTGACACCACTCCCACTCATCATGTGCCTTCCTCATATGGTCCCTTTAGGTTTCGAAAGGGACTGCACAATGGAAGAAGGAAGGTAGATAAGGAAGCAGAAGTGAATCAGTGTGGCTCGGTCCACAGTGGGCTACAGGTAGGCAGTGGTGATTCTGCTGCTCCCCCTGCCACCTGTCACCCATGAGAGGGTTGCATTGTTTGCTTCATGGCTAGGCCAGCCCTGGACCTGTGCCACCCTCACTGTGTAATGCACCAGCCATCTTCCCATCTACAGTCTGGACAGGAACAGGTGCAACCAGTAGCAGCCTTGAGCTTTTCTGTGCCTTGCTGCTTAAATAGGAACATTCTCTCATTATCCTGTTTCTCCAACAAGAGAATGAACTCCTGCCTTCCTCTTGAGCTTGGAGCTGGAAAGGGGGGCAGCTTATCCCAGATGTTGTGCTACAGTGGCACTGAGGACCTCAAGAGCACAGCACAACTGAGAGGATGATTTCCCCCTTAGCTCCAAGGTCAGGAGAAGGGTTGGGCCTTGTTTGTGTCCTACTATACTTCTGAGACACCCAAACATCTCAGAAATCCATCATGACCTCATGTTAGCATCAGCATGATGCAAGAGGCAAGCAGTCACCTTTGTAATAGGGAGTGCAGGTAGGTCATCCATGAGCACATATACTCAGGGATAACAAGGGTATTTTAAGTCATAGACAGATGTAACTTTCTATAAGATATAGACTTATCTCTATAAGATATAGACTTTTTCAACTCCTAAAATATTTTTTTTCTTTTCATTATGATTGAAACTGTGGACAAGCTTTTAAAAACTGTATCTTGATTATTTATTTATTTATTTCCCACCTTTCAGTCCCGGTACAGGACACTCAAGGCGGCTTACATTAAAATGATTAAAATGTTGTAGGACTGCCAGATAAAATTGTTTCAGGGGCCAGATCTACCCATGAGTCATCCATCATCCCTGCCTAAGGAATCCCTAAGGGAGACACAGGCAGTTTCTTGGGGAGTCATAAGCTTCTCCTTTCTTTCTCTTCTGTTTTGATTTTGGTTAAAATCAGTGAACAAAGCTCCTTGCCAAATGCCCACCCCACATCTCTTTCACAAGTGGGTTACTTTTATTGAGGACCGATGGGCAGCTTCCTATTTTTCACACACACACACACACACACACACACACACACACACACACACACACAATTACTCATCAGAACCCTTCTTTCCTTTGAAACCCTAAAGTACTTGGTGTATACATATGGCTTCTTTTGATTGGATTAGTCCAGGGGTGCTCAAACCCCAGCCTGGGGGCCATTTGCAGCCCTTGAGGACTCTCAATCTGGCCCTCAGGAAGCCCCCAGTCTCCAATGAGCCCTGGCCCTCTGGAGAACTGCTGGAGCCCATGCTGGCCTCAGCATGACAGCCAACTGTTTGACCTCTCGTGTGAGCTGTGGGACGAGGGCTCCCTCTACTACTTGCTGTTTCATATCTGTGATGCAGCAGCGGCAGCAAAGGAAAGACTGGCCTTGCTTTGTGCGAGCCATTTATAGGCCTTGAGCTATTGCAAGACCTTCATTTGTTTATATAAGTTACATCTCTAATATATTCATTTATGTAAATTTATTATAATTTGAAATGTAAATTAATTCTTTTTTTCCCCCCTGCACCGGACACAGTGTCAGAGAGATGATGTGGCCCTCCTGCCAAAAAGTTTGGACATCCCTGGCTTAGTCCTATCATGCTGTCAGCAACTGTGAGCTGTGTCTCTTTGACCTTGGTTGTACTTTGGGAAGGTTCAAATAATGTCTTTTCTCACAATGACTCAGCTTATACTCCTTACCCCATTTCATTCTGCTCTTCCAGTTAATATCACCTGCTCTTTCTTCTTTTGTAATGTCTGCATGTTGAATTCCTCTATAACTCAACTACTCTTTCCATCCGGTTTGCCCTGGGATGCTTATTTCATTCTGAGAGATGTGGCCATTCTATATTCCTTTGCAGCAGATAGGTATGGCGGATACTACATTTAAGGCCCAATCCTATCCAACTTTCCAGTGCCGATGCAGCCGCAATGCAGCCCCAAAGTAAGGGAACAGACATTCCCTTGCCTTGAGGAGGCTTCCATGACTGCCGCACCACAGGGTGCAGTGCACACTCCATTGGCATGGCTACATCAGCACTGGAAAGTGGATAGGATTGCACCCTTAAACAATGATCTCTCCTACTTGTTCTGTTTGGGATGATGACATCTATAGTTGCACTAAATATCAGAACTACAGTATTTTCATTTGCAACATCCTGTGTTTGCTTCCAGATTTATATTTGGCTTTTCAACAGTGTCTCCAAAGCAGTGCACAATAAAAATTCAACAACTGGAAAAAGTCACATTGAAAACAATGAAACATATTTTCTGAATCTAATCACCTATTTTAAAACATGTCCAAAGAAGGATCCATCAGTTGAAAGATCTGCCTGTGCATTTCTGGGCACAGTTCTAGGTTCTGGTTTTGACCTTTAAATTGCTAAACCACTTGGGAGAAGTGTAACTGAGGGCCACCTTCTCTCCTAAGAAGCTGTGCTTCTGAGGCTCTCCTGTGCCTGTGCCCCGTCATCAGAAGTTAGGAAGGCAGTAGCCTCGGATAGAATGTTTCCAGTGACAGCCTCCTGTTTATGGAACATTCTCCCCAGGCAGGGTTGGAAGGCACCAGCATGGCTGTTCTCCAGACATCAAATCAAGACTTAACCTTTTATTTTTTTTTAAAGACTTTGAATTGAGTGACATACATTTTTGCTGCATTGCCTTGCTTTTTTTTGTTTGTTTGCATCATCTGCTGCTTTTATTGGATGTTATTGTTTCAACTGGATTGTTATTTCTAAACTGATGTGAAATATTTTTTTAAAATAGAAAATTGGGAGATGAATGCGGCAGATAAATAAATAAATAATCAAAGCAGCAGGCAACACCTAAATTACAAACAACAAAAAACGTCACCTCCCTGTGACTTAGATATCAAAGGCCCAGTGAAATTAAAATGTTTTCATTCCCTTCCTGAAGGAGACAGGAGAGTGGATCTGGCACACTGCCCTCTTAGAACAACTCTGAGGGTGGTGACGAGAAGGATGTGATCTCAATTCATGAGGGAGTACATATGGGAGAAGGGTGGCATGCTATCAAACATCATGTTGATCTCCTTGATATGACCAGCACTATTTCTAGTTGTTCTGAGTTAACAAATTGTACTATTGGGACAATGAACTGTACACTGTAAAAGGATTTCCAGTGGTAATTGCAATGGAGGAAGGGTGGGAACCTTCCCTACACTGATATCCCTCTTGGTCCACCTGGCAGAGGAAGCTGGAATAGGAGATGGAGCATGGAGGAAGGAGGAACATGAGGGGACATAATCTTGTACCACATCATATCTTTTCATAGGTGTTACCTCTCTCACTTCCAGTTGTGTGCTCAAACACCAAGAACTGCCTCATCAAAGGAGTCATTCCACTTACAAGCATTTAGAGCTACTGTCACAATTTTGGTGGTTGTCTTTTCCATGTCAGCCCTCCTTCTAGCGCACTGCTGACATGAACTGCAGTGATCCAGTTCTCACTCACCTGAGCAAAAAGCAGATTCCTCCTGACCTTTCTCCTTGTGCTTTTTTCCTTAGAGCCAAAAGTGCAGAACTTCAGGCTTTATGCACAGGGACAGAGTGAATGAAGGAGCTCGTTCACATTGTCCCTTCAAATAAAACCGGAGGTCTTGCACTTCTGAGTTTGATGAAGCCACATGGTAAGGAGCTTTTACATTTTTTTTCTTGAGTGCCATGACAGAGGCGATAGCCATGGCAGCACTCCAGGTCACACAGCCCTTGCTTGTAGGAATGTATGTACTACTTGCCTCCAGCTGATGCTAAATTTATATATTTGTAAATAAACCAAATATTACAAAGACATCATCTGTCTTCAATGATCTTTCCTCCAAAGGAAGCCAAAATTTGAGTAGTGTTGTGGCTGGAATTGGTCCCTTTCTCGGGAATTGGGATGCATTTAACCGTAACATCTATTATTTTTGGATTTTGATCCCCTGATCTTTAGGGCTGCTTCAGGCATTACAATTTGCCTACACAGAAAACATTCCAGTGCAGGAAAACACACAGGAGCTGTTTGTAGACTGCCAAGAGTGACAAGTCAAGATACCTCTTTTCCAAGTAATTACTGCTCTTCAGTATATGAAATAACATATAACGTACCTGTACATATAATGAAAAAATATGTGGAATTACTGCACATGATGATATGCACACAGCTCTTATGCATTTTCCTGAACCATACTGTTTTCTGCACAGGGAAATCTGGAGGAAATATCACTTTTACTTCCTACTCAGCAATCCCAGGCAAGGGCAGCATAGTACTAAAAGGGGTTGTTTGGAATTAATGGATGCCCTGCTGAATATTTATAGCACAACTCCTTGAGCCATTGACTGCACATAGAATCACTAATGGGATATTTGAACAATGATGCCCAAGTCCTCAGCTCCTTCCGCCGCCCCCCACACCAGCTCATGCACACATATGTTCCAATCACCATGAGCCTCCCAGGGGGTGAAATAAATCCCCATCCAGCTTACCCAGGAAGCTTCTTCCATCTCTCTCTCTCTCTCTCTCTCTCTCTCACACACACACACACACACACACACACACACACACACACACACACACTTATTCAAAAGCAACCAAAATCAATAGTCCAATTGGAAATGGGAAATCTGTCTAACCCAGTGTTTCTCAAACTGTGGGTTGGGACCCACTAGGTGGGTCATGAGCCAATTTCAGGTGGGTCCCCATTCATGTCAATATTTTATTTTTAATATATTAGACTTTATGCCACCATGGTATGTGATTGCATTTGGGGAAATTACAGACCTGTACTTTTAACAAGCTACTATGTATATTCTTTTAATAATGATAGTAAATGGGACTTACGCCTGGGCAAGTGTGGGTGGGATTGCAGCCTAGAATTGTTAAAAATTTTCCTGCTTGATGATTTCATTTCTGGTCATGACATCATTTCTGGTGCGTCATGACAGATTCCCATTCCAAAAAGTGGGTCCTGGTGCTAAATGTGTGAGAACCACTGGTCTAACCCATAGCATGTGTGCCAAAAATGAATAAAATTCTTATGCATGAATGCAAATATACACACACCAGATTACAATGGCTTTTTAGGTAGTTTTAACATGGGTTTATTGCATCATTTTTACATATAGAACCTTGCCTGCCATTTGGTGGAGCATGAGTGGACTGGCACTATATAATTCATTGTTTGTTTTATTTAAAACCTTTGCTATCTTGCTCTTATTTTCTAAACTCCCCAAATGGCTATTTTACTCTTATATGAGCTGGCTGTGCACAGTCATATGATCTCTGAGAGCTTCCCTCTTCCCTGTCATGTAGTATTGGCTACAATGTGCAGTTCTACATCATTACTGCTCAATGAAAAGGCTCTGGATATATGGAAATGCCCCCCTCCCTTTTAAATAAAGGAGAGCTGGTTTTGCTTTTGGCCCAAGGCATCATTGCAATGCCACTACCTCCAAAATGAGTGCAGCCAGCCAGTACTCCACATACATGTGACAGCAGAAATGGGAATGTGGAATCGGTTTGGTCCAGCTGCTACCCTGCACATGCCCAATCTCGTCTGATCTCGGAAACTAAGCAGGGTCAGGCCTGGTTCGTACTTGGATGGGAGACCACCTGGGAATACCGGGTGCTGTAGGCTTATACCATAGTCTTTCAAGACTGAAGGTTGCCAGCCATTATGGGCTTGCTCTTTTCCTTGCAGGTCAAAGAAACACCTGCTAGCCAGCAGGCAGAGAAGGTGCCAGGCCTGCCCTCTACCCGCAGTCCTGCTCACTATGACTCAGAGGCTGATCAGACATGGAAGGAATGTGCTGCAAGGGTACTTTGGTGCTCTCGGCTCCCTGTGTGAGCTCTTTGGTGGTTGGCTGTTGAGAACCCACAAATACATACTTCTTAATACATGTTACACCTATCAGGAAGCGGGTGAAAGACTATTTACACTGTCAGGGAGTTGACATGTTAGCCTGTTGCAACAAAACCCTCTAAAGCAGCGGTTTTCAACCGCTGTGCCACGGCACGCTGGTGTGCCGCAAGGCAGTCTCAGGTGTGCCATAGGATGAGAGGTGGCAGGCAGCAGCTGCGCAAGGAGGAGAAGCGGCTGCTTTGACCCTCAGGCGGCAGCCGGTGAAAAAGGAGCAGCTGTGGCTGCTTTGCATCTCCTGCTGCTCCAGATAAAATTGTTTCTGAGCTGCAACCCAATCTCCATTTACCTGGGAGTAAGCCCTGTTGACTATTATGGGGCTTACTTCTGAGTAGACAAGCCTAGGATTGGGTCTCAAGTCCAGGCAGAGAGGTCCAGTGTGAGAAGGAGGGAGGCAGGAGCAGGCAAGCAGGTAGGAAGCGAGCGAGTTTGCTGAGGCCACCAGCCCAAGAACTGACTGGCTAAAAGGGTCCTGGTGCCACAGTTTGCCTGCAATTCCCCAAAGCAACCCTCCCTGCCTTGTCTTTTGCCTTTTAGGGGAAGGGTGTTGGGCCACAGTCCTATCCACACTTACCTGGGAGTAAGCTCCATTGACTATAGTGGGGCTTACTTCTGAGTAGACATGCCTAGAATCGGGCTTTTGGTCGCACTCTTTTCTTAAATACAGGAGCAGGCAATTGGCACTTCTCCCCACCCCACTCCCTCCCACAGGCACATCCCCCCCCAAATCTCATAATCGTAGCCAGCACCTCTCTTACTGTCCCTCCCTTCACTCCTCCACACCTTCCAAAGGTTCAGAATCACTTGCTTCAAGTTCTCTCTTCCCCCCACTCCAGCTGAACCCTGCAGTTGTTTCACTCATGTCTCTTCATTGCCCCTCACCCCACAGCTCTCCTATGTGCTCAGTCTGACCTCTCTTTGCCAGCACTTTCTGGCATTACACTTTAACAACAACATTTTTCCTCCTTTCCAGAATCGCATATTCTCCAAACTTCATACTCTCCAAACTTCTTGTGAGTCTTTGGCTGCAATCCTAACCAGACTTTCCTGAGAGTAAGCCCCATTGAATAAAATAGGACTTACTTCTGAGTAGACCTGGTTAGGATTGTGCCCTTTGTCATGTAATGATTTAATTGTATTAATTATATTAATTAAAAATTAATTGTAATGTAGTAATTTAATGTAAGTAAAAAACTGGTAGTGTGCCTTGACAATTTTAATGCCTTGTCAGTGTGCCATGAGCTGAAAAAGGTTGAAAATGACAGCTCTAAAGTTTTGTTAAAAACGGTATATAAATACTGTTAATAATAATAATAATGAGTCTTGTAGCATCTTAAAGGTTAACAGATTGATTTGTGGCATGCATTTTTCTGGACAAAAGCCCACTTCATCCGCTGGTGAAGTGTTATCTTCAGTTGGTCGATATTATATATACACATGGGTGAATGTGAACAGTATATCTATCTACCAGCTGAGGATAACAACCCAGTCCTAACCCTTGCTGGAACAGGAAGGCCAACTGACCTGTGCTGTATCTAGTGCAGAGTTTGAGGTAGCTTCAGCACAATTTGGAGTAAGGGGACTTATGTATCCTTATGCCGAGTAATGTCCCAGTCACCTCAGTGGACCTGCACCAGCTAAATAAATGCCCCTGTTCCAGCCTCCCCCCACCCGCCCCAACTCTCTGTGCTGGCCTCCCCAGGCTGGCGCTTTCTTACCCCTCCATCACTGGATCTGGCAAGAGCAGGCCAGCATGCATCCTTCTGCTGGCGCAGCCTGCTCTCAAGTCGACACAGATGTGCCTTACAGCATGTCTGCAACATGCTTGCACATTTGCAAGCAGGTTTTGATACAGACCAGGAAATCAAAGGAGCATCTTGTTCCCATGCTTCTTGAGAGTCTCTCCATGGCACTTGGACCCAGAATCAGATGAAGCTGCCTACCAGCCACTGTCCCCTGTGAAGTGGAATAATTTTCAGTACTGTATAGATGCATTACCCTCTGTGTGTGTAAAAAAGAACTGTGAATTGCATTATTTTTCTCCACTGTAAATCCTCATGAAACATTCTCTACATTCCTTCTCCTGAAGAGGATTTGCTGAAACTTTCTGACCCAAGACAACACAGCAGCTCAGTGTAAATAACTACATGCCCTTAGTGCTCTCTGCAAAGGGCAAAGATGAGATGGGAAGGTTTGGATCAGGTTCCCTCTGTTACTTGTTATGTCTGGGTTGTTGTTTTTTTTTTTAATTTCAGCTGCTCAGGAGAGTGGCCATTTCCCATGTGAACAGCTTTGATTTCTCTGGGCCCTCTGCATCCTTTGGATTAGCTAGCCCTGGTCTTCAGATTTGATGTGAGAGTTAGATACAATTATTTTATTAAGGTTTTTCTACACCAACTGTGATCCTGGTCCCCGTACTGCCCAGGGCCAGGACCGCAAAATGCCACCCTCAGGCCTAAAAACGTTCCTTCTGGTCTTTTGAAGAAAACCAGAAGTCACATTTTTAGGCCTTCAGGCAAATCTTGAGCTTCTTGTGCCTACTGGAGCAGCAGCGCCAAAGCAGCTACCACTGTATCTAGCAGGCTCTGGGAAGCAGCCAGAGACCTCCTTGGGAGAATGGGCCTTTCATTCCCTTCCCCTGGGGAAAGCCCCAAGCCCCACAATAGAGTTTCTTAAGTCTGCGCTGGCTATTTTCTCGCCCTGGTCCTTCCCCTGCCACAGCCTCTCCCTGCCCTCATTCTGCCTTTCTCCCCCACCCCAGGCCGCACTGTTGTCCGATGGTTGTACTTACCCCTGGCGGGCAGCATGTCCTCCTTCTGCCAGTGCTGGGCCTGGTGCCTGACTAGCGCAGGCCCAGCGCCAACACTGTTTATTCGCTGAGTGCTGTAAATGTGCTTTACAGTATATTTACGGCACCCAGTGCCAGCTCTAGGGTTCAGTGAGAGCTCTGACCCAGGTTAGGATTGGACCCTGAGGCCTCTCGAAGGCTTTTAAAGGTCAATTCTGGATTTCGGTACACATGACAATCTACTTCTTCCAGACTGAACTTGGCCCAGGCAGATAAATCAGTGAAAACTAGAGGAAGTTTATGAAAAAGCTGAGTAGACAAAGCAATAAAAAGTGAGTGATAGTGATGTAAAAGGATTAAAGTGAGCCACATATTTAAAAAAACAACAACAGGTATGGCAAAAAGGAGGGGTGGATTGGCAAAGAGATCAAAATGTAAGCAGCAAATAAAACAAATTTCCTGGTGCAATTAATTAAATACTGTCTTTAACCTCATACTTATGCTGTCTCAGTATTTTGCTCCCTGCATTCAGACGGTTAGTGCAGCGACTTTAAACTTTCTTCATTTCATTTCACACTGACAAGGCACTAAAATTGTCAAGGCACACCATCTGTTTTTTGACAATTGACAAGGCATGCAATGCTACTGGTAGGGGGGGGGCTCACATCCCCCAACAGCACTACTAATACATGACCATCCCCAAACTCCCACGGCACACCTGTAGACATTCACGGCACACCAATGTGCCATGGCACAGTGGTCAAAAATTGTTGGGTTATTGGGCATGTCCTTTTTCACAAAATAGTAGCTGTTTTCCACAGTGGACTGGAGATAGCTTACCCAAGCATCTTTATGCAGGACCTTCAAAACTCTAGGGCTGATGATGAGGTGGGTTCCTCTGATTATGGCTATCTGGCCATTCTTACCTGCCCCTTGATCCAGAGTCTGTCTTCTCACCCTAATGTTCAGCACCATCTACACTGATAAATGAGAATTAAATGTTTTGTGTCACTGGCAAGCTGGCAAGCTTCTGATGGATGTTGGAGAACACATGAGGTCATCTTATACAGGGTCAATCTTTTGTTCAGTACTGTCTCCTCTGACTCCAAGGATGCAGGGACAGGCCTTTCACTGAGGACACTTCTCTTGAGGGGTGCTTTATCTTTGAAAAATCCTCACCAGGCACATCCTCTTGGTACCGAAGCGCCCGTTGAAGATCACCTTATTTTCCTGAACTTTCTCTGACATCATTTTTGTTGTCCTCTGATGTTTTGCTGCTGTTACTTTGGGGATTTTGTTGTCCGTGTGCTGATTTTATTGATGATTACATGTGCCGTAGACTGCTGAGGTATTATTATTGGGGATCCCACTCTACAGGAGTAAGCATTGCTGTGTTTTCTGGGACAGGATTTTAGAACTTTTGTAACCTTCAGATAAAGAGCAGTAAACAGTGTCCTCAGGAATGGAAACCTTTTGCGTATATAAGAAAGTAAAGGAGCAGGTATTCTGGGAAGCTGCTGGGGTGGATTCCAACCTTGCTCTCTGCTCTATCTCTCATTTCAGCAAAATAAGGTAGAGAGAGAGAATTTCACAATTTACTCTTTCAGTTGGAATACTATCACAAGGTACTTTTTAAATTTTCTGTCTCGGGCACCAAAATATCTTGGATCTGTCATTCCCTTCAACAGTTCGGTAGTTTGAAAAAAAAAATGCTGGTTTTGGCTTTGGAAACTTGGAAGTGCAGCCCATCTGAAAAGGAAGGTCAAATCAGTGTATAAGATTCTGGAAGGGGTGGCACTTCTTGCTTCAACCTCCCCATCCCACCTGCCTTGGGCTGACAATTTTGCCAAGTTGGGGAAGATGTAAGCCTGTTTATAGGGTTTTGCCAAGAGGATGTTTCTACCTTCTCTCTTTCCCCCTGCATTCTTTCTGTAGATGGAAAAACAGCTCACAGGAGGAGGAATCTGAGTAGGAAAAATGTCCACAGGGGAAGGATTAAGCAGACCTTCCCTCACTGTTCTTTCAATCAGATTTTCAGCCTCCCATGGCTGCTTTTCATTCAGAACAAAAGAAAACAAAACACAGGAGACTGTTTACAAGCATATCGTGCATCATGTCTAGTTTGGCCTTCAGTGCTCTGGGATGAATGTTCCATTTATCCAGTGAATAGGCAGGCGAAGGACATCCTGTTGAAAGGCACTGATCCACATCACAAAGAAAACACATCAGTGGATGAAGGACAGGAGTAAAAAGGTAAACAGATGAGAACAAGTAGAGGCAGAATTATGACTTGCCCTGTTCAGCAATTTAACATGCTGCTGCACTGACTGGATGGAGTCAGGAGGATTAAACCAAACATGTCCTTGCCATCCAAAGGATGCTGAAATGTCTACATTCATTTGCATATTCCCAGTGCAAAGCTGACACACTCATAATTCTTGTCATGTCTTTGGCTATTTTTTATTGTCCCTTGTGCTTGCTGTCTCAGGCCGGTATTTGTGATGGAAGTTCCTGTATTCTGTCTTATTCCCTCCCTCATGACATTTTGGGGGTGAGGACTCTTATAGTCCACACAAGTCTGTGCTCTAGCAAGACTCAGGTATGGTCCAAGCCAGGTGAGATTCGGTTGTTGGGTCTGCTGTGGGGAGAGACAGATCCAAGTTATTTTGGTGAACCACTGACTACAGCCCCCCTCATTCAAATAAAACTGAAGAGCCCACATAGCACACAACTCTGGTCCCAGAGCCTGCAAAAGATGCACCTTCTGACCAGTATCCCCTCGAAGGTGCACAGCTGAGTAGGACACACACATCCCTGCCAAACCCCATGCAGCACAGAGCTTGACAACCTGGAAGTTTAGCGATGATATGATGATGTCATTGCAGAACGTCAGGAGGAAGCATTGCTACAAGCTGTGACACCACACAGCTGCCAGAGTCTGTATTCTGGCCTGGACCCCTTACTACAGGGTTTCTCGAATAGTGGGTTGCAACCCAATGCCTAGTAGGTCCTGGGTTGGGCCCTCCCACCTGCCCTTGTGTCCAAATTGGCTCCAAATTGGAGCTCTCTGGAGGCAATTGAAGGCCACACTGGGCCTGAGATGGCTTCTGCAAGCCTCCAAAAACATCAGGGAAAGTTACTTCATGTCTACTTCCAGGTTTGTGAAAGTGAACTCCGGTTACTTCCAGAAGCCTGCAGAGGGCTGGCGCTGGAGAAGGAGGTGGGTCAAGGCACCCTCTGCCACAGAACAAGTGAGTTGTGGTGGAGGGGAGTTTGAGAACCCCTGTCTTACAGGGAATGCTGCATCTGACCAAAGCCTCACCAGCCAGTCTTTGAATGCCTCAAAGTGATCTCAGCCCCTGTTGAAACCCATGCCAAGTCCTCAAATTGGAATGCATACTTGTGACTTGTCCCTCTTGCTCTTACTGAAAAGATTCCCAGGTAAAAGACACCAAAAAAGGCCACCAGAGCAAGTAGTGGTAAGAATGTATGACTTAACTAAATAGACACTTAGCAGCTTATACTGCTAATGGTACTCCAAAATCTACTGCCCTAGGGTGGGCTGCTTCATGGGAGGGCTAACCTAGCAGGAGGACCTTGGACAGGACTTGGCTGAAGGGAAAAATGGCCTCTCTCATGATGATGGGACTTCCACTTGAACCTAGGAAGCTGCCTTGTATTGGGTCCGCCCATTGGTCCAGCAAGCTCAGTATCATCTGCACTGACTGGCAGTGATTCTCCAGGGTTTCAGAAGGTGACTTTCCCAGGCCTACCTGGAGATGCTGCCAGGGATTGAACCTGCAGCCTTCTGCAAACAAAGCACACTCTCTGTTTACTTTCTCAGCAAGTTGGGGGGGGGGGAGGAAGGTTGGATGTGGGCTTCCCGTGTTGGAGGAAAGCAATTGGAGTCAATGTGTCCCTCGTGGGGTCTAGCATGGATGATACCCCAGGGGCAGTGCACACAGTTGCACAAGTATTTCTGGCCCCCTCCTTTTTTGGACATGCTGGATGCTGAGTTATTTTGAGTGAATTCTTGTTTATTTTTACCATCTCTCTCTCTCTCTCTCTCCCCGACTCCCAGGCTCCTTCCTGCCTCGAAATTACCCTCTTCCCTAAATCAGATTTTTAGCAGTGGGGATGAAACTGGAGCTCCTGTCTCACCCAGTCACAATTGAAAATGTTGTGAAGAAGAGGGTCAGCAGTGCTGGGGCCAGGGGTAGAAGGAACGCCTCCTTACCATTTTCATAGTGCTGTAGGCAACTCTGTAGGGAGAAGGCAAAACGTTGGCAGAAACATCAAGCCTGGCCCAACTGCACAGGTCATCCAAGCAGCCCTTCTAGGCAGTAATGGGGCACTTGTGAAGCAATGTGCCATCCAAGAACTGGGTCCCAAGATTACTGGCAACTTCATAGGGGCTATTAAGGCACACTTCTTAGTTGGTGCATCTGGCTGTTTGGGGCAGCTACTTCAGCCCATTGCATTGTTTTTACCTGTGGTGCTGATCATGATCTTTCCTCTTTTAGCATCTGAATGAGAATCCACATCTTCCCTTTTCCCTTTTCCTAGTGCTGTGTTCCTCCATTCCTGGAGCAACGCAAAGTTCAGAACAGTTGTTGCAGGGAGAGAAAGTACCAGGTATATGAATTAAAATGTACAGTATGTGTAATAACCTGTTTGATTACAAGGTGTAACAGATGCTGGCCGCTAACCATCCTTTCTTAAGCCAATTGCTTACTAATGTTAAAAGATGGTTGGTTGATATTTCCTAAAAAGGGATTTAATGGGAATGTTAATGTACCCTGATGGCTGCAAAATCTTTCTCCCTTCCTTTTGGGAAAGCGGCATCCTCTACCCAGCAGTGGGAGCAGGCAGAGAAACAATTTGGTGCTGGTTCTGCTGTTGTATTTCAGCAGGAAACCAATCTGGGAGTTTCTAGCTAGAGTTAGATGAAAGTAGGGCTACAGCTGGAGCGGGGGTGTTTGAATTGTCCCTCTTGTCCCACTCCTTACTGCTCATCTTGTACCTATGACCCCATTAAGTACTCCCCACTTCCTTGAGCACTTAGCAATATCATAGGTATATGATGAACAGTTTTCATAGGAGCATCTCAGCAAAAGTCAGAATGAGCATCCAAAGCAACATCCAGTCTAGTTACTGCTCTCAGCACTATAAGCAAAATGGCTTTACCTTTTATTTCAGACACTGATGCCTTGAGAGAAAGTTATGGACACCTGTGCACGCATCCTCTCTTTATATTCATAGTGACTGATGACAAGCTGGTTTCACACCACTCTTGGTGCACTGTGGGCATTGGGGCTCTGTGATGGAGACTAGGGAGATCTAGGGATGGAAATCTGTCAGAAAAGTTTTATGGGTTTTTTTTCTTGCTGCAGCTTCTTCATTGCTCACTGAGTTATTATTTTTTTTTTATACCAGCAAGGTTTCACCATGCCTCAGAAGGTATTCAGTTGGACCCACTGAAAAATATGGCCATTCTATTTAGTGAGATTCATTTTGGAGTAAAGAAATTCATTTTTGGCCCGCTTGGAGGCAGGCTGTGCAACATGGCCTTTCCCAGTTTGAAGAGACACTTGGCCAACAGTCTGAGGCTAAGAGGCAAAGAAGGAAGGCCCATAGCCAGGGAGACAGGCCAGGGACAGACTGCACTTGCTCCCAGTGTGGAAGGGATTGTCACTCCCGAATTGGCCTTTTCAGCCACACTAGACGCTGTTCCAGAACCACCTTTCAGAGCGCGATACCATAGTCTTTCGAGACTGAAGGTTGCCAACTATAAAGATGCATAAGCTGAGGCTGTCTACATTTTGGCCGAATCAGAGGATGGATGAACTGCTGGTGCTTTTCTCTCCTCTGCTCTCTCAGTCAGCTTCCAATCTGCACAGAATTCCTAGTTACAAGAGCCCCTTCAGTGCAAATTGGATTAGGTTCCCCCAGGACCTTCAACATATGGAAAACCAACCTTCTTTCAGCATTATTTGCTTCTCATCTATGGCCCCTGTAGGCATACTGTATACAGTTCTGTTCCATTTTCAATATTTCTATTGACTTGTCTCCAATGCGCACTTCATGTGGGGGAAAATGTAGTAGTTCCATGCTCTTTGCAATTGGTAGCTCTGCAGCAAAACAAACAAACTCGTATTTCACCCTGATATTTAAGTCCAAGAAGAAAACAAAAGTAGTCAATCTAAATCCTGGAACAATCAACCCTATCTGTTTAATGCCAATTGCTCAAAGTTGCTCATAACTCCTACTGGAGCTATCGTATTTCCATTTATCCTATAGTTATTCTAGCCTATTTAGAATAGGCTCCAGACTTTCACTAGCATTTGCAAATCCTATACTGGTAGGCAGGAATATTTTCTTGGTACTCTCAAATAGATACCATAAGCCAGGCAGAAACCTGGGTTTATAATACAGTACTGAAGTGTAACATTTGTTCCTGAATTTTCTCCCATATGATACTAATAGTAGCTTCATAGGGATTTTTCAGATTGAGGAAATGGCACAGCAAGAAAGGGTTCAATACGACTTTCACCCAGGCACTGCTGATCAGATCCAATTTCAAGCAAATTTTATTCTAAATTGGCATAGACACTCCAAAACTCTAGAGCTGGACCAATTTTGGATCTCTGCATCTTGTGTGGTTTAACTGAAGGACACATCCTGCTGGAATACCTCAGACTGATTCTTTAGCCTAGGGGCTCAGATCCCTGAGACGAAGCTGCTTGAGAGCCAGACCCTGCCAGTAATGACATCACAGCTCTGCTAGACACATGGGTCAGAGCCCTGCCCCCAGTAAAGAATCCTCCCAGCATCCCTGCGTGAAATGAGAGGACATCTAAATTTAGGCAATAACTCAAAGGGGTGCCAAGTATCTGGGAGGGATGCTTGAGAATGGCACTGCCTTTGACCTGGCCAGTGCCACTCATGCTTTTGTGCCAGTTTCTAACTCTTGCAGGCTGCAGTCTCTGAGGGAGTTTGTGTCCTTGTCTCATGTCTCGTACATGATGAGAAATGTGCGTGAGGATTTGTTCAGGAAGCACATAGAAAGTGATTGCAAAGGGTGGACATTCCTTATTGCACAGATGTACAATTATTCACTTTTTCATCTGTGCAATAAAGTGCCAGAGATTGCATATATAAACACATGGAACTGTGTGCGTGTGTCTGTCAGTCTGTTTTTGAGAGTATTCAGGGTGATAGGAATAATGCAAAAAGAACTGCCATTCACTTTGGTTTATGGGCAGATTTACACCCATTTCCTTTTTTCTTCTGGTCTGAAGTCAACCCACACATGGCGTTGCACATGTTGAACCAAAAGATGAGTGGTTTTCTTGATTTATGATGTGACACATCCAGATTCTAACCACTTTTCAAAGATGTCTCAGGATGAGGTGTATTATAACCTGGATGTACTGCAGAACTGCAAACCCCCTGAAAAAAATGTGATAGTATGAATTTTAAGCCACAACAACAGTGATGTGAAGGTTGTTATGACCTCAGTATTTATCCATTCCACTGTGAAAATACCTTCCATTTAAAGTTCATAGAAACATCATCAAAGAGCAGCACAGGTGGGAGAACTTTTTTTTAGGATCAATTGCCTTGCAATCCTCATGGGCCAATCACTCACTCCTGGAAGGCACTGTGCCCTTTCTTCTGTAGAACTTTCCCAGCAAGTTATGGTACAGTAATCGTCCCAGTGTAGATCAGCAATTTACAAGTACTGTGTGTGGCACATTGGAGTTCCATGTATGGTCCACAGACATGCTGCAGGAATTTGGGGGAGGGTCATCTATTAGGAGGGCCATTGGGGGATGTGCCATTCACCAGCAGCTGTGCAGGGTGTCAATTGTCAAAAAATTGATGGTGTGCCTTGACAATTTTAGCACCTTGTCCGTGTGCCCTGAGATGATAAAGGTTAAAATTTGCTGCTGTAAATATTGGCGTGTTGTTCCACTATGTCTCCAACATGTTGGGTAGAAGCTTCTTTGTTGTCTCCCAGCAGTACAAGATGGATGGTCCCACTCACTTTGGATCCAGAACAGCCTCTGAAATTAAAACTGGGCCCTGAGTACTTACAGGCCATTAAGGCTTCTGCATGACTCTGCTGATTTTTTTTTTTTTAACTGCACCAGCATAGCTAATCAGGGAATTTATTTTGCAAGGATTCTGCAGCCTAGGATGGAGGAGGAGGGGTTGCTCTCATCCTGACCTCACCATCTCTTGGGCTGTCTTGATGGCTCATCTTATCTTGGAAGATTAATTACTCAGAGCTGGCTTATTTATTGCGCATGCCAGTTCCTGGCATTGCCACAGCTGTGCTCATCAGACATCATTCTTTCTTCATTACAAATACAGGTCCCCCCCCCAATGAGTTTGTCATTAGTTCCAGATCAGTGCCTGAAGTATCATTGTTGTATCCTTTGTCTCATCCCAGCAGAAATACACAGCCTCTCTTCATAGAGTAGTTCCTGGCTGGGGGAATAGCACCCCAATCCCCACCTTCACCCTCTAATGCTTGCCAGAGACAATGCTTTAGAAGGGCAGACTGCCATTACTGCTGCTTTAGATGCTCCACTGGGGAAAGGGTGCAAGATCAAGGGGTTCTCATGTGTTTCATTGGCCAATAACAGAGTCCTGATGTAGATACAGGAACAAAAGAACATTTCAGAAACAGGCCTTCCTTGTTCTCTAACAGACAGGATACTGCACCTTGTCCCAATATTTAAATAAAAACAACAACCCATCAATAAAACCAAATGCATTACAGTCAGTGTTAGAAGAATCATTCAGTACTGTATATCCATTTGGGTTTCTCTTTTGACCAAAGTACTGCTCTATTTTTAGCTGTCAGGCCTGCCTAATGCCAAAGGTCAAACCTTCAGAGATGGTCTTTCATCAGCAGTATACATGGGAAACATTTACACCTAAATCACTGATCACGTCACTGTTCCATTGGTGCTTCTTGGCAGACAGGCCCCTATGGGAAAGTTACAGATTTCATTAGGTTACATTCCTCTCTTGGCTTCCAGCTAAACTATAATTCATACATATGGGAAGCCCAATTTTATGGAACTCCTTGTTTGGTGATTAATCCATGCAATTGGGCATGCACTGTATACTGCAGGGGTGTTTCAGGCCCCAAAAGTCTCCTCCAGGTAGCCAAACATTGATTCCCTTGCCCGGGGGGGGGGGTAAGTTCTTATACCTGAATGGGTTTACTTGGACTTGCACCAGTGATTTTGCTGGCAGAAGTCCAAGTGAATCTGGGAAGGTGGATTGAGGCCAGGAAGGGAGATGGAATAGTAGCAGCACTGCTACAGCTGATCCCGCTCCCTTCCTGGCCTTGATCCACCCTCCTCCCTGCCCTGATCTCCTCCCCTTTCCTCCCCCTCCAAATGTCCCACCCGCCCTACCCCCCTTCTGAGTTACTAGCATTGGGGGACATGGACATGAGGCTGGCATGTGGACTCAGCCATGTGGAATGGCATGTTGTGTTTTTTGACAGCCATAAAGGGCTTTATGCTGCTGGAACATTAATTTCAGCAACATAAATCCCTATTAGAATTGGGTTGTAAATTCTTCACAATGATCAGATCACTTTATGATACACTCTCTGCAGTAAAAATAAGGTTCACTATATGATACATTATTCACTTTATGATGGGCTGATGATTGCCACCAAAAGGACCTTGAGGGTGGTCAATAAGCCAATCAGTGATGCAAATGGAGGTGTCTGGTGGCATTTCTGCAATGTTTTAAATAGCATGGTTGAGTAATTAGGGAGAAGGAAACAGTCCTTGTGTAATTTGTATTTTATAGTTACAACCTTGTGTACACTGATAACCACAGCACTTCAGGAGAGCTATAGGCACCTTTTAAAGCACCCTAGAGAGGGAAATAGCTTAGTTCTGTGGCAGAAACTTCAACTTCCAAAGTCTTAGAACGAGTTACCAAAAAACAATGCATTGTTGGGTTCACGTTACAATATTTTCACAATAGTCTCCAAAATGGATTACCATTGGAAAGGAGGAGTCCACTGTATTTTATCTTTGAATAGTAACTAGAATGATGTTGATTGGTCCATTGCTACCTCATGTGTGATGTCATAGGATATACTCTGAAAACACACTTTTCGACCTATAAAAGGGTTTCCCCCGAGAGGCACAGGAAAACCTGGTTTTTGGTTTTTGGCTACCTGCTTAGCAGCCCATTTCTCAGCTTCTGTAAGATAAGGAGGCTTGTTTTACTGTATGGTTGAGAGAAACAAAAGCCTGCCCCCCAAATGGATTGCTGGTAACTCTCTGAAATTATTCTTATTATTTGCCTTAACTTCTAAGACTTTACCATCTTCTGTGAAATCAGAGTTTTAAATAAGTATTTAAATTTTTTTGTGTTTTTTTTAAGTACGGTGTTGCCAACCAGCTAAGTCATCAGGAAACCATATATAGTTTGCTACACTGATTATGCCTTTTTGAATGAACTTATCAAAAAGCTATCAAGGTCATTCAGGCCAACTTGGTTTGTGCTGGAGACTCAATCCTCCACTGTGCCCCTCCTGTGGGTGGCCATTCCTGCTAGCAATGCAGGACATGGGAGGATTGTGTGGGTTTTTTTCTCATTCCAGCAAAGAACAGATTTAGGATTGTTTACTCCTTTGTGGGCTTTTCTCCAGATTATGCACAGTTGTGCAGAGGAATGCGTAAGCTGCATGTGTATGGGTTGTTTTCATGGCATGATAAAGAGTTCTCTCTGTGACTTCTGCAGAGCTCCTGGAGTTGAGCAGATTCGTGAGCGTATGTGTTCTGTGAAAGGATGAATGCACGTGAATGAAAGTGGCAGAAGATGGTAGATGTCATCTTTTTACATGCAAGGTGGCCTCGCTGCCCCACATTGTGCCAGACTCTTGCTGCCTGGTATTGCGCAGTGGCTCTCCAGGATGTCACAGCAGCAGAGCATGTCCTTAATTGCAGAGCACTCTCTGCAAATTCTGTCTGATTGTTACCCAGAGAAAACTCAAAGCAAACAGACAAAACCAGCTCCATCGATTGGAATGCTTTGTTCGAGAGCCAGTGTGGATATCAGCGGCGCAATGTTGGTGTTAGAAAGCCTTTGGTTCTAATCCGCATCCAAGTGTGAAAGACGTGGGCGATCTTCAGCCAGTCATTTCGCTCTCTGCCTCACATAATCCACTTCACCAACATTTTGGGAGACTCAGAAATGGCAGGATGCGGACAACTGTTGTGTCCTAGCTGTGAGCACCTTACTGATGCTCCCCTTACTGGTGCCTCCCCTTACTGGTGCTCACAGGAAGGGCAGGGTAAAAAAGGGAATACAGTCTGAGCAGGATAGTGGCAAAAGAGATATGAGTCACAGAAAGGCATTAACAGCACCAGGATAGGGAATGTATGAATCAGATGAAGCTGCTTCACCCTGAGTCAGACAGCTGATCCACCTAGACCAACATCCTGCCTGGTAGCAGTCCTTTGACATCGCAACCAGAGGCCTTTCTCAGCTCCTCATTCAAATTCTGTCTACCTGGAGAAAGCAGGGGTTGAAACTGGAATCTTCTGCACACAATGCTTGTGTTCTAATACTAAACTATAACCCCTTCCAAAGCCAAGGGGCAAGAGAGAGGGGCAAGTCACCACATCAGGCAAAGGATTGCTGCCCCCTGGACAGTGGCATTTCCTGCATGTGTCACTATATCTCCACCAAGGCTATGAACAATTTTTAAAAATACTACTGGAACATTGTGTGAACGTAGTACTATGTCACAGACATAGCATTTTAAAAATACTCAGTTCCTGGCCTTGGACACGGGGCTGCCTTTGAAGTCTATCCAGAAACGGTAGTTAGTTCAAAGTATAGCCACTAGATTGCAAACTGGAACTGACTGTTGGGAACATCTCTCTCCTGCGTTACAAGAGTGTCACCAGCTTCTAGACTATTTCTGAGCACCATTTCAAAGTATGGGTGCTGACCTTGAAGCCCTATATAGCTTGGGGCCACCTGGGCATCTGGAGGAATGTCCATTCCTGCATCAATCTGCTTATGCACTAAGATCATCTTTGGAGGTCAGTTTTCAGTGTCCCGCTTGATGAAGAAAAGGGGGTTGTGATCAGAGGGACAGCCTTCAAGGTGGGGGTGATGGGGTGCCCTGTTTATGGGATACATTCCCAGGAAGGTTTACCTGATGCTCCCTTGGGGCTCTTTTGCATCAGGCAAGGACATCAATATCTGTGGATCTGGCTCAGCGTGGAAAGCGTTTGAAGTTAATCCCTTTTAGCTACTAGTTTTAGTCCTAATGCGGTGGTCAGTGCAGTAATGCAAACACATCTACATTAGAACAGTGTATAATCCCAATCCAAGACAATTACAATAGTATTGTTTCACATACTCAGTTTTCCACAAACATATCCACAGCTTTGATACATATAAATAATATGTACTTATATTTGATACTTTGATACTTATATAAATGTATAAAATAAACAAATAAAAGCCACCATTCCCAGCAATCTAAATTCTGTGCCAGATACAAGATTTTGCATGGGATCCCAGTAGGCAAACAGACATAGTCATGAAACCAAGCTCTGTATCTCTGCTCTCTCGAGACCAGCCTCATCCGATCCACTGGGAAATCTCCCCATTTTGAAGGGCGCTATCACAAGCTTGCTCTAATTTGCACCTGGCATCAAGGCATTCAAGGAAGCGTGAAAAGGTGGTTTGTACATGGGCTAGGACAGTGGTTCTCAAATTGTGGTTCTGGCACCCACCAGTGGGTTGTGATCCAGTTTTGGGTGGTTCACGAAACTTAGAAAATCACTGCAGAAAATTAGCAGCATTGTATTTAGACTTACGTAGAATGGAAAGTGTCCTGTTTGCACCAAAACATACTTCTGCAGCAGCTATAGCCCCACAGCTGTGTCCTTGAGCTCCTATACACTCCATCAAGGTAAGTGGATCTACATGCCAAAGAGTGACTGTAGCAGGCCAGTTTCCTCCCAGATTTGACACAGTGTTGCAGCTATGCAGACAGCTATGCAGTCAGGCAGCCAGCAGCAGGGTGGGGGCTATCCAGTGTTCTGCGTTGAGTGTCACATGTATGTTTATTTGCCTGTGGGGAATAAGTCATGGGTGTGTCCTCAGTGCAAGGAGCTCCAGGGTCTCAGGGAACGCGTCCGCTCCCTTGAAGCCTTGGTGGCCAACCTGGAGAAGCAGAGGCAGGGAGAGAAGGACAGTGGGGAGACTTCCGGGGATGATCATGCTTCATCCCAACCTCAGGCGTGCAGCTTCTCAGCTGCCTGGGTGGGAAGTCTCGGGGCTGGAGGACGTCATCCTGGAGAGGAGGGAAACAATCCCCTAGGGGGGGACCCCTTCTCCAGGGGACGGGCCCGTATCTGAATGCACTCAGGATACTCCTCGGCGGGAGGGGGGTCGGAGGCTTCTTGTAGTGGGGGATTCAATTATTAGAAACATAGAGAGGGGGTTTGCGACGGATGTGAGGACCGCATGGCGACTTGCCTGCCTGGTGCGAATGTTGCGGACATCTCGTCTAGACAGGCTGGTAGACAGTGCTGGGGAGGAGGTAGTGATTGTGGTGCATGTCGGCACCAACAACGTGGGCAAGTGTAGCCAGGAGGTCCTGGAGGCCAAATTTAGGCTTTTAGGAAGGAAACTGAAAGCCAGGACCTCAAAGGTAGCGTTCTCAGAAGTGCTACCTGTTCCACGTGCAAGGCCAGCTAGGCAGGCGGAGATCAGGGGTCTCAAAGCATGGATGAGACGGTGGTGTAGGGAGGAGGGGTTTAGATTCGTTAGGCACTGGGGAACGTTTTGGGACAAGCTGGGCCTGTACAAGAGGGACGGGCTTCACTTGAACCAGAATGGAACCATACTGCTGGCGCATAACATTAAAAAGGTGGCAGAGCAGCTTTTAAACTGATCCCTGGGGGAAGGCCGACAGGAGCCGAGGGGCTTCCGGTTCAGGACTCCTCATCCCTATGGGATGAGGATGGGGAGGTTAGAGAATAACAAGGCAAAGGCAGAGTAGGAGAAGAAATTGGGAATGGTAGTGTGATGGGATGTGATAGACGGTTTGGCACAGTGAGAGGATGCGGGGACAAAGGAGCAAATAAGCAGCCCGTTGTGGGGCATTCCACATACAAATGCTTTTATGCGAATGCCCAAAGTCTCCGAGTAAAGATGGGAGAACTGGAATGTCTGGTGACAAGGGAAAACATTGACATAGTGGGCATAACGGAAACCTGGTGGAATGCGGAGAATCAGTGGGATACCACAATCCCAGGCTATAAACTCTACAGGAGGGACAGGCAGGGGCGTGTTGGAGGTGGGGTGGCCGTTTATGTTAAGGAAGGGATAGAATCCAGCAAAGTAGAGATTGAAGGCGGGTCTGACTCCACCGTAGAATCTCTGTGGGTTAAATTACCAGGCCTGTAGGGCGATGTAATACTAGGGGCATACTATCGTCCTCCAGAAATCGGAAGGGGACCTTGAAATGAGGAAACAGATCAGGGAGGTGACAAGGAGGGACAGGGTTGTAATCATGGGGGACTTCAATTATCCTCATATTGACTGGGTCAATTTGTGTTCTGGTCATGAAAAGGAGGCTGGATTCCTTGACGTGCTAAATGACTGTGCCTTAGAGCAGCTAGTCATGGAGCCCACCAGAGGACAGGTGACTCTGGATTTAATATTGTGCGGTACACAGGACCTGGTTAGAGATGTCAATGTTACGGAGCCGTTGGGGAACAGTGATCATGCTGCGATCCGTTTCGACATGCACGTCGGGGGAAGAATACCGAGCAAATCTCTCACAAAAACCCTTGGCTTCCGATGGGTGGACTTCCCTCAAATGAGGAGGCTGGTTAGAAGGAGGTTGAAAGGGAAGGTAAAAAGAGTCCAATCTCTCCAGAGTGCATGGAGGTTGCTTAAAACAACAGTAATAGAGGCCCAGTAGAGGTGTATACCACAAAGAAAGAAGGGTTCCACTAAATCCAGGAGGGTGCCCGCATGGCTAACCAGCCAAGTTAGAGAGGGTGTAAAGGGCAAGGAAGCTTCCTTCCGTAAATGGAAGTCTTGCCCTAATGAGGAGAATAAAAAGGAACATAAACTGTGGCAAAAGAAATGTGAGAAGCTGATATGGGAGGCCAAGCAAGACTATGAGGAACGCATGGCCAGCAACATTAAGGGGAATAATAAAAGCTTCTTCAAATATGTTAGAAGCAGGAAACCCGCCAGAGAAGCGGTTGGCCCTCTGGATGGTGAGGGAGGGAAAGGGGAGATACAAGGAGACTTAGAGATGGCAGAGAAATTGAATGAGTTCTTTGCATCTGTCTTCACGGCAGAAGAGCTCGGGCAGATACCGCTGCCCGAACGGCCCCTCCTGACCTAGGAATTAACTCAGATAGAGGTTAAAAGAGAAGATGTTTCAGACCTCATTGATAAATTAAAGATCAATAAGTCACCGGGCCCTGATGGCATCCACCCAAGAGTTATTAAGGAATTGAAGAATGAAGTTGCTGATCTCTTGACTAAGATATGCAACTTGTCCCTCAAAACGGCCACGGTACCAGAAGATTGGAGGATAGCAAATGTCACACCTATCTTTAAAAAGGGAAAGAGGGGGGACCTGGGAAACTATAGGCCAGTCAGCCTAACATCTATACCGGGTAAGATGATGGAATGCCTCATCAAAGATAGGATCTCAAAACACATAGACGAACCGGCCTTGCTGAGGGAGAATCAGCATGGCTTCTATAAGGGTAAGTCTTGCCTCACGAACCTTATAGAATTCTTTGAAAAGGTCAACAGGCATGTGGATGTGGGAGAACCCATGGACATTATATATCTGGACTTTCAGAAGGCGTTTGACACGGTCCCTCACCAAAGGTTACTGAAAAAACTCCACAGTCAGGGAATTGAAGGCCAGGAAGCAGAGAGTGGGTGTCAATGGGAAATTTTCACAATGGAGAGAAGTGAAAAGCGGTATGCCCCAAGGATCTGTCCTGGGACCGGTGCTTTTCAACCTCTTCATAAATGACCTTGAGACAGGGTTGAGCAGTGAGGTGGCAAAGTTTGCAGACGACACCAAACTTTTCTGAGTGGTGAAGATTAGAAGTGATTGTGAGGAGCTCCAGAAAGATCTCTCCAGACTGGCAGAATGGGCAGCAAAATGGCAGATGCGCTTCAATGTCAGTAAGTGTAAGGTCATGCGCATTGGGGCAAAAAATCAAAACTTCACATATAGGCTGATGGGTTCTGAGCTGTCTGTGACAGATCAGGAGAGAGATCTTGGGGTGGTGGTAGACAGGTCGATGAAAGTGTCGACCCAATGTGCGGCGGCAGTGAAGAAGGCCAATTCTATGCTTGGGATCATTAGAAAAGGTATTGAGAACAAAACGGCTAATATTATAATGCCGTTGTACAAATCGATGGTAAGGCCACACCTGGAGTATTGTGTCCAGTTCTGGTCGCCGTGTCTCAAAAAAGACATAGTGGAAATGGAAAAGGTGCAAAAGAGAGCGGCTAAGATGATTACTGGGCTGGGGCACCTTCCTTATGAGGAAAGGCTATGGCGTTTGGGCCTCTTCAGCCTAGAAAAGAGACACCTGAGGGGGGACATGATTGAGACATACAAAATTATGCAGGGGATGGACAGAGTGGATAGGGAGATGCTCTTTACACTCTCACATAACACCAGAACCAGGGGACATCCACTAAAATTGAGTGTTGGGAGAGTTAGAACGGACAAGAGAAAATATTTCTTTACTCAGCGTGTGGTTGGTCTGTGGAACTCTTTGCCACAAGATGTGGTGATGGCATCTGGCCTGGATGCCTTTAAAAGGGGATTGGACAAGTTTCTGGAGCAAAAATCCATTACGGGGTACAAGCCATGATGTGTATGTGCAACCTCCTGATTTTAGAAATGGGCTATGTCAGAATGCCAATGCAAGGGAGGGCACCAGGATGAGGTCTCTTGTTATCTGGTGTGCTCCCTGGGGCATTTGGTGGGCCGCTGTGAGATACAGGAAGCTGGACTAGATGGGCCTATGGCCTGATCCAGTGGGGCTGTTCTTATGTTATCTTATGTTAGTGTTAAGGAGTGTCATGTATGCATTTCATGGCCCAGCCATATGGCTTTTGGTAGCAGCAGCAGCTGTGCAGCCAGCATCCCATGTGGGCAGCGAGTCCAGGTGAGATAGGAAAATATTCCAGGAAATTTCTGGGCCCCCATTTTTTGCTCCTTGGCCCCCTTTTTGACCCTGGGTCTGGTTACAAATTACCCCCTTTACCCCCCTGCCCTTGGCATTTTTAAATCAGGTGCAACCTCGAGGGCCTCTAAAAAAATTGGGAACCACAGGGCTAGGAGATTCAGATGGGTCTCATCTCCAACCTTTCTTGCACACAGTAGCTGGGAAACCTGGCAACCGCTTTTCCCAGATGGGGATTCTTTGTTCATAGTATAGAAGAGAAATTGCAGCTGTTCAGCATGCCAAATTATGGCATTGGCCATGTTGCGTAGGTGGGTGCCTTGATTCCAGAGAAAAGGGGAGCTGGATGCCAAGACCTGCGGTCACCCATCAGTTCTTGCCATTTTAAAGCATTCCAGTGTCAGATATCTTTCTTCAATCAAACCTCCCCACTCTGGGGAGGCTCTTTTCTGGCAAGCACAAAAAACTGGAATCTGACACTCCACTCAAATCTCTTGGGGAAAGCCTTTTAGAAAAAGCCACACGCTACGCACTGATACAGCCCAGCTCTTTGGCCATCTCCATGGAAAAATATCTGTCCAAAAGTCCTGGCAGTCCAGTGGGAAGAGCATTTGCCCCTGAGAGGATGGGAAGCAGGATGTTGGGTGTGGGGAGAAAGACAAGGCCTCTAAAAGCTTCGTTCCCCAAAGCCTCTGACGTTCACAAGAGTTGGCAGAGAGTTTGGGCTTTTAGAAAACATCAGTATGATCTGTGGGCTATAGTAGAGTGTGGATGGATCACATGAGCAACAGCAGAGAATCTTGCTGATTTCAAAGTCTATTTTAGGCAGGAAGAGCGCGATAGGGAATCTCCCTGCTGCATCTTCAGCAGGGCAGAGCTGGGGGATTGTGATGCAGGGTGCTTCCCTGTAAGCCAGGCTGGCTGGCTGACTGGCAGGAAGTGTTGAGGTGAAAGCCGAGAACTGACAGTGCCACAGCGCTCTGCTCAGCTGCTCCATGTGGTGAGTCATCAGAGCTAAGGAGAATCTTTCTGAGCACTGAAGGACTCCCTGGTGCTGGAGTGGCTTCACCCACCCAGGCTTGCTTGTTTGTCAGAAAGATTTAAAAAAAAGTTTCCTTATTCAGGCTGGGACATTATCTGGGCAATGATGCTCTTTCCTGGCTTGTTCCTGGTACCCACTTGAGAGCTTAGCTATGGCACTGACGCACAGAAACATCTAGTCAATGAACATATGAAACTATTTCTTCCTGGGAGGTCACTCTACCGATTCCTCCCTAGATCAGTAGTGAATGCATTTTTGGCTTTCTTTGGAGTTTGATAAACTACTTCTTTGGTCTCAGTTGCTAAAGTCCCCAAAATGTTGCTAAAGTCCCCCCCCCCCCAAGTCCACTTACTGGTGTTATTTATCCTACTGAGGTTCAAAGCCTGGTTTAGAGTTTCTCTACCGGCGTGCACTGAAAGTGGGGAAAGTATCCAGACTTCACTCACTCAAGCAGCCTGATTGTGATGGTCATAGCAGGGTGGACAAAGGATGTTCGGAACAACTAGTCTTTATTACGCAATCTCGAGTGTGTGCCTTGTGATTGATAACAAAGAACAGCGTAAAATGTAATGGCTTAGAGAAGAATAGGAACCCACACCAGAATATGGTTCATCCTGGAAGCCTTGTATTTTTTATTCCATTTCCTGCCTGTAAAATGTTGGACTGTGAGGAAAAGGCCGTTCTGCTCATTAAAGGCAAATGTGAAATGGTGTTTGTGGGCTGGTTGGAATTCACTTCATGTTCCTGACTAAGAGTCCAAGTAGCTGGACTCTTGGGGGTGGAGTGACAGCTGTAGTGGACATCCAGGAGCAGGTGATGAATTCGGACTTTATTGTCAAGTGTTGTTGCTGGAGCATATGCATGTGCCCGGTGCTTTAGCTGCTTGCTGAGAGAAGGTCTGAAGGTTGTCACTACTCTGCCGGCCGCTCACTACCTGGCCCCTCTAGCTCCGCCTAATACTGGTGGGATCTGATTTCACTTCTCCTTTAACCAACTAGAATTTTCATTAAAGCATGTTAGTGCAATTGGAGGGGAAATGCTTGCTGAGGTTGCAATTCTGTGCACACTTACCTGGGAAGTAGCTCCACTGAATACAATGGAACTTGCTTCTGAGTAGACAGCCATGCATAGGATTGGGCTGTGACATACTCTGAGTTGAAGGTCACTCAGATGCAGCACCTGGAGGGGGGCAGGCAGGTTCAACCGCCTCAGCAGAAACTGGGTTCCTAGTTTCTAGGCTTTCTAGTCCTCTTTCCTTCTCTCTTACCCACTTCTCCTGCATCACTTTAGTGCTGGAACAACTCCTCTTCAGATGTTACATTTTCTTTCAAGTGCCTGGGGAACCCACCTTTTTTTGCAAACTGTTTCCTGGACTTCAGTAGATTTGACTTTCCTTCCTCTTCCAGTTAACCCTCCCCATTCCATCCTCATTATTTTATTCAATTCTGTCCCCTAAATTAATCTTTGCATGTCCTTCATATGGCTTGCCTATTTTAAGTCTACAATTTTTTGCTCCCTTACCCAATAGCGTAGCAATAGGGGAGAGGGAGGGGTGATCTTTCCCAGGTACCAGGGACTCTAGATGCTCGGTGGGGAGTCTCAGATAAGAGACTGATTGCTGTGTGCCCCCTGCAGCTGCTGCCACCTCCACAGCCTGGAGAGAGCCAGGGAGTTGTGCGTGTAGCCACCAGGCCAGTTGTGGCTGCCCAACTTCAGCTGCAGGTGCTGCACCAAGGCACGGCCAAGCCCCCTTCACTCCCAGCAGCTGCTGCCAGAGCCAAGCCACCTGCCTGCCTGTTGGTGAAGCTTTGTTTGCCCTGCTCTGAGAAGCCATTGGCTGATGGGGCAAGGAGAGATGGAAGCAGTGCTGAACCAATCATGTAATAACTGTGGTGACCAGGAGGTACAACAATTGTTGTCCCTTTAACAGGTGTGGAGAACAGGGCATTTCAGAAAGTGTGCCTTGCCTTAACGCTTCCCTGACAAGTTCATCTGCCCAGATCCTCTCTTCTGTACGAGCACTAGAGAAAGGCCCAGTTCTCCTTGACATCTGCTGATCACCATAGCAGTGGCCTATTTGGGAGGACAGAACAGGGGTGGGCCCTACCTATTATTATACAGATCACTGTAATGGCATTTTTCATGCATGGGCTGCTTTATAAATAAACTCTCATTCCACTTATCCTCCCCTCAGTGCTGTGAAGAAGGTTAGGCTGAGAGACACTGACTTGCCAAAGGCTGTCCAGTGACCTTGGCGAACCTGAGCATCCTATATCTGCATTTGACACATGATCATGCCATAGTTGCCTTCTTCCTGTGCTAGCCTGCCCACCTTTGGTCAAACTTCTGTGACCTCCAACCACCCATCAATTAACCACCAGGAGACTCTGAAAGCCAGTTGGGAGACTCTGCTATTGTTCAATAATTGGTGCTCTCTTCGTGCGGAAATATGTTCTTCTTGCTTCCTTTTTCCTATCAGCTCCCATCAACTCAGAACATAGTGAGTGTTCCCTCAGTGCAAAGCATGTGGAATGTACTTTATTGGGGCTAAGGTAGAGATATCAACATCAGGAGAAGAATATTTTCTGCTCTGCACATGATTTTAGGGACTCAAGGGGCTGAGCAATGCTGAAGAAGTCACAACTGTATACACACATGTGCCTACTTTTATAAGTAAATGCCAGTAGAAAAGAAACTGTGGTTTTTGTATGGCAGAATGCAGCTTAGCTGAGGGCCCCTGTGTTCATGAGCCTGTCCTTGGCCTCCACATCTCAAAACTTCCCAGATGCAGGAGGATCTACCAAAGGACCATGCATCCAAGATCTGATATGCAGCACCCCAGCTCATGCTCAGTTCCTCCCTAACACTCTGCTCTCTTTCTTCCAGGCTGCTGGTGGGAGCGCCACAGGCTGCTGCTTTGCCGGGTCAAAAGGCCAACAGGACTGGTGGGTTGTATGCCTGCCCCCTGACCCATGAGATTGATGACTGCAAGCGCGTGAGCATCGATGAGGGAGGTAGGAAAGCAGTTGTGCCTGGATGAAAACCAGCATCTAAATCCCCATGCTATCATATAGCGGCAGTTAGTGTCTGATTTTAGATCAAGGTTAAACTGAAGCCAGTTTGGAATCTGGGTTGGCTGTGAATACTAGGTCCTGTGAATGGGTTAATCTGAGCCACCAGCATCCTAACTCACCCAAGTGTAAACCTGGAATCTGTTTCAATAAATAAATGCCAGGGCTCCAGCTTTAGAATGGATGAAGTAAGAATCATAAAAATGATATCTCTGAGCATGCATTACTCCTCTTACTCTGATATGACCATGCCTTGTTCTCACACTCTGGGATCACAGGTGGTTGATTTCCAGACCAAATGGCTTGGTTTTCAGGTACATTTGGGTCCTAGAAACTTGCACTGCAGAATTTAGCAGAAATCATGGAACAAAACTGGATTAGGGAGCCTAAATATTGAGTCAGTTAATTTCTGATGAGCCATTTGGGGGACATCAGGGTGTCTTATCCCTTTGGCTGATTCTCCCCGAGTTGTAGCACAGAATCTGGATCACCTGGCATAGCGCCCCCTCCTGGTGACTTGTTGCATTTCTACTTGGCCATTCTTAACAGTACATCTTCCCAACTCCTTAGGCCACTAGAGTTATAGAGGTATTTTTCTGTCCTGCCATAATATATGCCAGGAAAGGAGGGAATACTGCTGTGTTCTATGCAATGGATGGGGTAGGATAGACTCTCCTCTGTACAGAAATTGACAGACTTTCTCCCTCTCCTCCATACTTCACAGCTGACCTGAAGAAGGAGAGCAAGGAGAACCAATGGCTGGGAGTCACTGTCAAGAGCCAGGGCCCTGGCGGCAAGATCGTGGTCAGTGGCTGGCTGGGTGGGTGGTCACTCTGTTAACCCCTTTGGGACTGGATTGCAAAACATTAGGCTTCTGTCCTCTCTGTTAGAGCAGCTCAGGCCTTGACTTTGGGAAAATAGGTTTAGTGGAATCTTTTGAGAAGTGACGGGGGGCCATGAAAGAAGCTAGAAGGGGGCAGATTTCAAATGGCTTGTGACAGAGAAGAAGAACAACCAGAGATAGGGGGATTCTTGCCCTAGCTGTGTCTCTACCTGTGTGAACCAAAGGAAAACTGCACCAGGAACTCTTGCAGGGATAAGGAATATGCCTTAGTTCTGTACTGATCACATACCCTTCGTGTACATTCCCCCTTTTCCACATGAAATGGATCATGTTCTGTGAAAGGATAACCTGGAAATCAGCTCTACTGCGAGAGAGAGAGAGAGAGAGAGAGAGAGAGAGAGAGAGAGAGAGAGAGAGAGAGAGAGTTGTGCCTCTCTTCTTAGTTAAGCAGAGGTACCCTGAGAAATAGCAGAGCAGGCCTTACCCTGGGAACATCCTCATGAATAAGTAACTCTGGAGGAAGTGGACATTGTAAAAGGGTACACATTTTTCTATAGGGAATAGCAGCCAACTGCATTCCTTGGCTCTTGTTTCGTGGAGATCACAGTACGGTTCTCAATACCTGAACGGGTTTGTCCATCATACATTATCACTCATGTGAATATGACTCACACAATCAGAAAGCACACTGGACAAAGCCTTTGTGAATGTGGAAAGCAAACCCTTCTTGCTGAGACACTAGCTTTTCATGTGCAGGGAACCTGATTTGTAAGGGGAAATTCAAACATGGTGTCAGGAGGTCCAAGGCTTGTGCGAGGAGCTATGTTCTTTAAAGCTGGGACCTTGCCTAGTGAGCTACCCAGGAATGTGCATGTTCCAGTCCCAAAGCTTTCTTCTGGCTATATTCCAAGAACAGGCAAACAGAATGAGGTCCCTGGATTAGCTATCCTGAATCAATTCAGGCCTTCTACCATGGCTGGTCACCAGAGTTTGCCTGCCTGCAGTTCTCCATGCCTGAGCTCCAACCCCCAAGTCTGCCGACTGCCTGCTAGAGATCTGAGTTGGAGTAGAAGAAACCAGGTTTTATTCCTGGCATGATGGTCACAGCTCTAGCTAGCAGTCTGACACTAATGTATTCTCCATCCTTCCTGTCACATTATGGAATGGTACTTTCCAGGAAGTGATCAGCATGGTTTTTTGGACCATTTGAATCCACCACAGAGTACATGATGACATTCTAAAGATACTGGGGCAGGGGATGCACAGGGGAGCTATGTGTCTTCTGTTCATGCTTGTCCAGAATGCAAAACTTAGCTCATCTCTCTCTCCTCCCATGGTGAAACACATGCTCAGTCTCTGCATCTGAAGCACCGGTATCTCCCCTAGAAGTGGGAAGGGGAAGTCAGGGAAAAATGGACGTTTAGCTGTGGATATTATGAACAGCCACGGAAAGAGAAAGCACAACTTATTTCTACTTTCTCTTCCCTTTCTCAGTGGTTTAGAATCATTTCCCAGTGTCCATTACTGCAGAACACACTAGACTTCTAAGGCTGCAATTCTAACAACACTTTCCTGAGGGTAAACCCCATTGAACAAACTAGGACTTACTTCTGAGTAGACCTGGTTAGGATTGTGGCCCGAGTCACCTCTTTATTACTTGTGACTCACTGGACAGGCCCAGGGCGAAAACACTTAGCTTGGTACAATAACGGTTACAACATGTCTGAAGGGTTTTTCTGGTTACTGGCCTTTCTGAGCACAGACCTTTTCAGACACCCATACAAATTCAACCACTTCCAGAAATCTCTGCTGTAAAAAAGTTTCCTCCAGGTCTCTCACATGGCTGGCCACCTTCTGAGGCCATCTGGCCTTGCCTCTTAAAGAGGCTGCACACAATGCTCGCAATGGAATGTTCTTTTTCATCTTCAGTATTTTGTGCAAATCCTGGGCTTGCCTTGAGTCTGCAAGAAACTTCATATTTTGATCACTGCTTTACCCAATTACATTTTGCACCCTGGTAATGGTACCGCAGAAGTTGTTTATCCGGGATAAATCTCCTTATATGGTTTTTCACATTGGGGTACTAACCTACTGCTGAGATGGGAGCAACTGACATATTTTCTAGTCTTGAGTTAGACTTTTTTCTTGTTTGTGTTAGTCTTGTGCAGGAATGCCACTAAGCTGGACACTTTCTAATCCACTTCCTATTCTGCCCTGTCCTTCTTTCCATGTATCCCAGACCTGTGCCCATTTGTATGAAGCACGTAACAGGGTAAACGAACCTCTGGAGACGAGGGATGTGATTGGCCGCTGCTATGTACTCAGTGAGGGATTGGAAGTGGCTGACGACCTGGATGGTGGCGAGTGGAAATTCTGTGAAGGGCGGCCGCAGGGGCACGATCGTTTTGGCTTCTGCCAACAAGGGATGGCAACTGGCTTCACTGCCGATAGGCATTATATCCTTTTTGGGGCACCTGGCACCTACAACTGGAAGGGTAAGCTGGCAAGCATATGCCTGGGGTGTGGTGGGATTCTTAAATACGCAGCCCTGTCATTGATCATGCAGCTCAGCAAGGCTGTATCCCAGCCTGGAAGTTGCAATAGCCTTCAGAGGGATAGTGGAGCTCCACCTCTTCCTCCAAAGGTGGGAAGATTGTGGCCACTGGCACCCCTCTGGTATTTTCATGTCCACATCTTTGCCTCTGGACTGTAGCCTTCTTGCCTATCTTGCCCCAACATAGCCACTACTGGCTGACTTGACCTTTTATGCTAGGTGGAAGAGACAGTGGGTGTGCCCACCACATCACAACCCTTGTCTTGGTCAAAAGGCCCAATCTTATCTTTCCCCTCCCCCCACCAGTGCAGCCATGCTGCTGGAGCACATGCTGTCCTGCAGGGGGGTAGTCCTGGAGGTCTCCTCTGGATAAGGTAACATTCATTCTCTTACCTGGGGGTAAGCCTATGGCACCAGGATGGTTTTACTTAGACCTGTGGCAGTGATTTCACTGGTGTGAGTGGATCCAGGGAGTTGGATTGGGGCCCAGAAGAGGGAAAGGATTTTAGTGGATGTCTACTGCCACTGATATTGCCCCTTCCAACCCTTGTCCCAGCCCTGTCCCGGCCCATCTCCTCCCCCCCCATCCTATTCCAATGGGATGCCATACAATGGGAAGCCATACAATGTTGTGTAATGTTTCAACTGCCATAAAGATGCCTTATACTACCAGGACACTAGTTCTGACAGTGTAAGGGCACCTTGGGATTGGGCTGTAAATTTCTGTTAAGCATTGCCATCTGCATGAACTCCGTGGTAAAACTAGTGGGGTGTATCAGTTTTGATCTCTGACTCCCTAGCAAGCAGGCATGTCAGAAACCAATGTGCCAGTCACGTGTGTCGTTGAACTCCGTCACTTGACAGCGTGGGAAACGCAATGACCATGTCCATGTCAAGCCACATCACTTCTCCCACTTCTGAGCACCCAGAGGTGTGTCCACCCAGCCCTTCCATTTAGACCAAGTGGATAAACCGACATCACCTCTTGTTTGAAGCTGGTGGATAGATGGAAAGATGCGTCCATTTCCAAAGCGTTGCCCGCATACTGTTTTGTGAGAAGATTGTGTCTACTTCCCCAAACCTCCCCACCCCACCAATCACTAACAGGTGTTTGGTTTGGCAGGGACTGTACGGGCAGAGCTGAGTGGCTTGGATTTGAGTCACTACGATGACGGGCCGTATGAAGCCGGGGGAGAAAAGGACCAGGACCCCTCGCTCATCCCCTTGCCAGCCAACAGCTACCTTGGTACGGGGTTGCGCCCAGCAGACCAAGCACCACAGAGCAACCAGACAGGTCTCCACAGGGCAGGGTGTTAGTGAGGGGGCTCCTGAGGCTTGAGAGCATTTTGGCTTGAAAAATGGCTACAAATAGCCACAAGGACTCATTGGGAGAAATCTTGGTTGAAAACATAACTTCCAGTTGTTGAATCCTCAGTAAGGGTTTCATTATTTTGTCCTCTAAAGGTAAAATTTGGCAAAACCAATAGACTTTATTAGCAATTGTCACCCAGGACATAGAGAGGCAGTCTAGAAGGGAAAATGGCCTTCGGTCTTGTCACGTGATTTTGGACCCTGTTCCTGCTCAGTGCTCTGTGGTGCTTCCTTGGCTGGGCATCAAGGTTCCTCATACTGCTAACCCTCTCTCTCTCTCTCTCTCTTTCCTTTCGTTGGCCTTACAGGGATATTGTTTGTGACAAACATTGATAGCTCAGACCCTGACCAACTGGTCTATAAAATGCCAGAGTCCAGCGAACGGGTTCCTGGGAATGTTGGAGATGTGGCCCAGAATAGCTACTTAGGTTTGTAAGGTGTCGGTGTGCCCGTCTCAGTGATTTCTGCCTCTCCACCTTCCCCCTTGGAAATCCCCCTCCTCCTTCAGTATTTTTTAGCTAGTTTCTGTTGCTTTCTCCCTCTGTTGTGTTTTGTCACTTCTTTCCCCCAAGGACACATGGAATTAAAGAGTCCTTTGCTTGTCTTGATCAGCAGGGGGCTCTGTTCACAGCTCCTACGGTGGTGGCAGTAATAAGACCCAGGAATGTTGGGGGTGGAATAGGGCAAAGTCTGGAGCTATAGACTGTATGCTAGCAGCAGGTAGGCAATTCAAATAGCTAGGTCAGGGGTGCTGAGAGACTCAATTCTGTAAATGTGTTAGTACTGATTGATTTGGGCGCAATCCTAACCCCTTATGTCAGTGCTTTCCAGCACTGGCATAGCGGTGCCAATGGGACGTGTGCTGCATCCTGCAGTTGGGTGTCACTCATGGAGGCCTCCTCAAAATAAGGGAATGTTTGTTCCCTTACCGAAGAGCTGCATTGCCCTTATGTCAGTGGTGGAAAACACTGATGTAAGAGGTTAGGATTGCGCCCTTATAGATGTACATTAATTTGTCTGAGTAAGCATTCACACCAGTAACTCTGGCATCAAAAATAATGTGGATATTAAATTGTTTTTTAAAATCTATGTTTAAAACACTTAGAGGAGAGGAATGCAACAGGTGTTTGTTTTTGCTTAGGAAAACATATGGACTACTCTACTAAAAAAAAAAAAATCCAAATTTTATACCCAAAAGAAAATTATGACAGGCAATGAAATCGGCTTGCTTTGCATAATGTCTCTCAATCAGTGTGCTTAATTTTTTTTACCCAATATCAGCACTTTAAAAAAAATTTTTTTTTAGTGAAGGAACTCAGTGAAGTTGGAAAGAGAGGGATGAGCTAAGCTGTAAGCATGTATGGCAAGAAGAGGGTGACAGAGGGCCATGCTGGAAGGAATAGAGAGCCAACAAGGGCTTGTTTGGGATAGGGCAGAAGCACAGAAGCTCTTCCTCTGAATGCTAGCACCTTTTCAAGTCCTGTAAAAAGCTTCCATGTAACCATGAGAGCTAGAAACTTGAGGCACAACTGAGTCACTCATTTTTCAGACCCATTTCAGTGGGAAACATTGAAGCATGTGTCAGATTCTCCCCTGGAAATAAATGGTGTTTAAAAGTGTTTAACTTTGGCTGGATTATGATGTTTCTGTTTAAGAAATGAAAGTGGAATTTCTTCTTGGGAACTCATGCTAGATTCCAGCTAATGCATGGCATTCTACATGAAGAAACAGCAGAAGACAGATTGCCTAGGGTATAAATAGCAGCTTTGCACATATGCACTACATAAGATACCGCATCCAAGCATTGTACACAACACACACACACAGAACCAATTTTAGTTTGAAAAAGAAACATGTTGTAAAGTTGTCCCAAGAGTGCAATCCTTCAGAATGTGGGTGTGAGACCATATATTGTACATTCTCTCACATCATGAACTTCCCACACACTGAAAGCTAGCACATGAGGGAAAGGGTGGACTAGAATGTTTCTCCCTGATGCACTAGCTTACCACAGGAAAGGGATTTTTTTTTCTTCACATGGGGGAACTATCTGAGGTGCAGCCTCCACCACAAGATGGTACAGTTTCCGGATAATTGTGCTTCCCGGCCCCCCGTTTGCATTAGCTTGCATTCAGAGCAAAGTCCAAACTGAAAAACATTTTCACAGTGTTGTTCTTGTGGGGCTCCTCCTGCTTGAAATCTATGTGTCATGTGGATGTCCTTAATCACACAAAGGGCTCAATCCTTACTAACTTTCCAGCACAGAGGTAATGCAGCTCCAAGGTAAGGGAACAAACATGCCCTTGAGGAGGCCTTCATGATTGCCACCCAACTGCAGATTGCAGCACATGCCCCACTGGCACAGTTATGTCAGTGCTGGAAAGTTGGTTAGGATTTGGGCCAAAGAGACTCTAAATTCACCCATTATTTCCGACACCCCATTGCTCAGAAGCAGAACTGCACCTCATTGGGAGGGAGGCCTTGGATTTATGCATTAGATTTGGATGCTACCCCCTTCCTCAAGGCTGCTCAGGGCTTTGCGAAGGGTGCCCCCCTCCTCAATTGTATCCCCTCAACAACCCTGTGAAGGAGGTTACTTTGTGAGATAGTGACTGTCTCAAGGTCACCCAGAGTGTTCATGGGCTAAGCAAGGACTTAAACCTGCATCTCCCCTTCTAAATTCAACATGTTGGCTCTGGATCAGTGCTCTGCATCCAGGCAGGGGAAGGAAAAATCTGTTTCCCACAGTGTTTGCTGTGATGCCTGAACAGTCATTGTGTGGAACTTCTGATCTATGATGGTAGAGCTCTCCATTCATGTGCAGCATCTAATAGGCAGTGGCATATTGTCTGACCATGAAGGTCTGTTACTTGATTTCAGAGCTAACAGCTACTGGTAGACTTATATTCCACTGAGCCATTTATGTGGCTGGCCATCTTGACATCCTGTGGCAATGAGTTCCATAAGTTAGTTCCACGTGGCATAAAGTTGGACTTCCTTTCATTTCTCCTGTATCTATTCTCAATAAGTTTTATTGGATGCCGTTGTTTGACTATTTGGGATGACTCATTCTCTGCTGCAGTGTTTGCTAGGATCCCAGTGTTATTCCCTATTAACACCCATCCCTGACTTTGCGGAAATCTCCACCCTACATGAGATCTTTCCTATCCCTGCTGTGTCCATGGGGCAGGCATCAGGAGAACATTCCAGGCTCTGCTGGCTGTTGAAGCATTGACAGCCATGGTGAATTTGGGATAGGACAGAGGATCAATTAACCCAGTCTAAGTAAGAGGAAGAAAGCTAAGCCATGACTTGTCTAGACGCTAATCCAAATCAATTAACTCCTGTGGACAAGAAATTCATTTCTGACATACTTCCATCTCTGTAGATATGACTTGTCCAGTATCAGGACGGGTGACTATCCAGGAAACTTCTGCTAAATGCCCTGAGCTCCTTGGATGAAGGACAGTGTACAAATGTAGCAAACTCATACATGAGAAATCTGGTGCCTCCTACTAAGTTTTCAGGGACAACCTGTCTCTCAAGTGTGTGACTCACCATTTGTCAATTAGGGTTGAGTGAAAGGCCAGCAGTTTCCCCAATATGGTATTGCCAGCAAGGCCAGATGCCTCTCTCCTTGCTGTCTGAAATATATGGGAAATAAAGGGAAAGACTTACATGTAGAAGGAATTCCCTTCTCACTCACCCAACTGAGGCCCAGGGCAAGCGGAGGAAACTGAGGGCGGTGCTTGAGAACTGCCAGTGGTGGTAGGGAGGCAGTTCTTCACTGGGAGCCGGCTTTCCCCATGGTTTCCCCAGTTACTGTCTTCTGCAATAAACACCAACCAGCATATAGGTTGACTCCTTTGCAATAAACTGAGGAGCTGCAGGTTGTACAGCTGTGGGGGGGGGGGGTTGCTCATATGTCAGAAGCAGGGAAGTTTAGCAGCTGAAGTGGAATCAGCTGTTTACGAAGTTCAGGGAGAACATGATCATCAACTTTTACAGTCTTCAGGAAGCCAAGACAGAAAAGCTATGAGAAGAGCAGGAAGAGGTGACGGGGTGGATGTTGTGAGTAGAGGAGGAGAAGGAGGAGGAAAAGGCAGTGAAACGCAGAGTGTGCTCTGTGGGGGAGCCTGGAAAAGCCCTTGTGCAGTTGCCCACCCCTTGCTGCATGGTGTCTGTGCCGTCTGTGTAGAGTTGCATGGTGGGGTTTGTTGCCTGCACCTACTTGCATGTTTGACATTCAAAGCTGGGATGGGGTGCTTGTTCAGTGCTGATTCAACCATGCCTTATGCAGGGCCTGGCTCATTATTCAGCCCATCACATGTTCCCCATCTTCCTCTGCTGCAGACCCTCCCAGAATTAGAATGGGCCAATCACCAAAGAGGGAATAGGACTGTATGCCAACCTCTACTGGTCAATAACTCCTCCTGGTGTCCCAAAGGAGAATCTCCTTTGCCAGAAGTCCAGGAATCTATCCAGGCTGGGTGATTGGCTGGCTGCTGATGGAGGAACAGGGAGGCGTTGGCAGGATCCAACCCTGCTTGACGATGGGGTGAGGGAAAGACTTGGCAGGGATGCTAAAAAGAGGAGAACTATTCTGGGACCAAGGCATACTTGACAAGAGTCCCTTGCAAACAAGCTGCTTCTTTCCTGTCTTGCTCCAGCAGCCTGCATCCCGACACGATTTCCTTCCTGCTCTCCAGTGCCCTGCTTTTGCATGCTTGCCACTGAGAGTCCCTCTGCTTCCCACCGCTGACCATTCTACCCTTCATCATTTAGCTTGGCAACCTCCCTCCTAAGAGCTGGATAAGTCCTGCCATAAGCTATGTCAAGGGAGGGTCAGTTTCTAGTTTTGGCAGTGTGAGGGGCTTTTCAACCTTCTCTCTGCTGCCTAAACTGCCCCTTCAACTCTGATCTCAGCTCTTGAAGGAATCTCTTAGAGAGAGTGAAACTAAGGCCGTAATCCTAACCAACTTTCCAGCACTGACATAAGGGCAATGCAGCTCCGAGGTAAGGGAACAAACATTGCCTTACCTTGAGGAGGCCTCCATGACTGACCCTCCAACTGCAGGATGCAGCGCATGCCCCCCTATGCCAGTGCTGAAAGTTGGTTAGGATTGTGCCCTAAGGAGACCAAGGAATGAGGAACTGAAGCTAAGAAGACCAACTTCCAGAGAAGTTTCAAGGGCTGGTTTGGTGTCTGTTGGGTTTACCTGAGAAGTGGTAAATCTTATGCCTCATTTGCAGCAAGTCAAGTCCTATCTAGTTTATTGAGCCAGGGAGCAGGCAGTCATCTTTCTCTGGAAAGGCAGGCAAGAATCTTCATCAGATTCTGTGTCACAGCCAGACACACGTGCACCCTACTTTTGTGGAGGCATGTTACAAATCACAGCTGATCATGCCACCGGTACTGTAGGTTGGTTGCCTATTAGTGCCTACCCTAAAGGAACATCAAGCTGTGCAGTTCCGACTGTGAACAGCAGAGGGAGCTGAATGACATGCTTTTTGTCACCCAGTCTAACCAGGGATGACTGGAAACAAGAGGGAAGGAGGGAAATCAAGCTGCCCAGGCGTTGAGGAATGGATTAATTTTTTTCATTAGCATGGTGGCAAATTGTGAAATGTATGAAATTTTATTAAATAAAATAAAATGAGATGATGTCTAAGTACTTTCAAGTATGTCAAATTCAGAAGCCAGAAAGGGAAGCAATATTAAAATCTCATGATTTTTATGTCAGTAATTATGTAACTTCAGGTTTCGGCTGCCTGCTGATACTAACACTGTCTGCAATGGCACATCGGTCTTCAATTACTAATGTGTCCATCTCATGTTCCAGGCTTTTCTCTTGACTCTGGAGTGGGTATTACCAGGCAGAATGAGCTGAGTTTTGTAACAGGGGCACCCCGGGCCAACCACACTGGGGCAGTAGTGATTCTGCAGCGAGACAATGTCAACCGCCTGGTGCCTGAAGTGATCATCCCAGGGGAGAAGCTCACCTCGTCCTTTGGCTATTCCCTGGCCGTGGTGGACCTCAATCATGATGGGTGAGTAATGGGGGGGGGGGAGAGACTCCCTTCTGCCTGCTGGCATTTGGGCATATTCTGACGATGGACTCTTTGCTGTACCCTGGACTGAGTAAAAGAAGCATCTGATCAGTTGTCAACCCTGTAGCAAGAACTATCCTGTGTAAAATTTGGACTTGTGTTGTTCCATAGATGGGCATCCATCTGGAACGAATAACGCAATTCCCTGAAGTCAACTTAAGGACAATAGTGTTGTCCCTGATGTGTTTCTGGACAGGAGGCCCAGCCAAGGAGAGCATAAGAATATAAGAAGAGCCCCGCTGGATCAGGCCATAGGCCCATCTAGACCAGCTGTCTGTATCTCACAGTGGCCCATCAAATACCTGTGAGAATGCAATGGGCTCATGGTACAGTGGAGCAGCAATTATCAGGACAGTGGGCATAGGGGTGGGGCGTTACTCAAAACCTCTCTTCCAGAATTGTAAAAACATGTTGATTTGATAAGGTTGTTGAGTCACTTGCTCTGCGCTTCTTGTTCTGGTGTAACTCATATGGCTGTTGATACTCTGAGAGCAGTCAGTGTTTCCATGGCAGGCTTATTCACAGCTTGTTGTCTCTAGCTGGATGGACTTGGTGGTTGGGGCACCAAACCTCTTTGATCGCAAGGAAGGGATCGGAGGCGCAGTCTATGTTTACATCAACCAGGCCGGGCACTGGGAAAACGTCCACCCCATCCGCCTGAGTGGCTCCTATGACTCCATGTTTGGTATCGCAGTGGGTGCTGTTGGTGACCTCAACCAAGATAGCTTCCAAGGTAAGAGATCTTGGAAAGCCTCCTGCTGTGGGGCAAGGTTGAGTGGGAGCTCTTGAACTAGTCTGCAGGAGGTGACTGAGAACATGAGTCACAGGACAGGGAATTCTATGGATCAAGCCAAGTGTCCATACTTGGAAGTGGGTTCCCTTGATATCCTGCGGAACCTACTGCCAAGTGTACACAGTTAGGATTCTGGTTTCTGGGACTCAGAGATCCAGCAGGAAGAAAACCATTGGTAACTATGAGGTAGGGAGGGAGTACTTGAGTACAAAAGAATATGGAAGGGGAAAAATGCAATACATGATCTCAGTGATATTGCACTGGCCTAGTTTATGCAGTACAATAGTTTATGTAATAGTTGTGGGAAGAGTGTGTGATATATATGGAGTAAAGTGTGCATGTTTTGTAGCCTGCAACTTACTACAGTTAGATGTGAAGTGTATCTTGCGTGTTTGAGAAAGAATTAGATTGGCTGTTTGTGAATACTGATGGGTGTGCTGATGCTGGGAGAACCAAATGTGCCCATCATTGTGTAATATGCACCTGAAAGCAAGTGGTGAGTCACATGGCAATTTGGTGCTTGAAATATTTCTGCCTAATCAGGGTTGAGACCTGCCTGTGAGCCCATCAAGCCCAAGAATGTGGAAGGTGGCATGTGTTGTGAGGAGGATGTGGTTCTCACCCTTGGCTCTTCTTTTGCTTTCAGACTTTGCAGTAGGAGCCCCACTGGATGCTGATGGCAAGGTCTTCATCTATCATGGCAGCAACTTGGGGTTTGTCACCAAGCCTGCTCAGGTGAGTCCTGGATTCTTTATCATGGGTGGTGGCAGTTTGAGGAGCATTACATCTTTGCTATTCACCTTACTTTGCTCTCTTGTTATGGGTGCATCCTCTTTGCATTGCCCCAGTGGCAATCATGTTCCATTGCGTGCATGACCATTTCCTTGCTCTCTATCTCCATCCTCTGCAGATCCTGACTGGGGAGAGTGTTGGCATCAAGATGTTTGGCTACTCCTTTTCAGGAGGGCTGGATATTGATGGCAACCATTATCCAGATCTCCTGGTGGGATCACTCTCCAACACAGTGGTGCTGTACAGGTGAGTACATGTGGAGTATGGCATGAAAAAAGCCATAACGGAGTCCCAGGTCCCTCCTGGCTGTGTCTGCAAATGCCCCTTGCTGCTTTAAACCATAATCTGTTGCACCCTGCTGCTTTCCCCTGGGTAGGACTTCTTCTGAAGATCTCATGGTACAGATGGTCTAATCTCTTATTGACTCTTCAATTAAACTTTTAGGTCCCGGCCAGTCGTCCATATCTCCAGAAACATCATCATCTCCCCCCAGAACATTGACTTGGAGAACGTGAACTGCCGCCAGGGCATCTGGTGAGGAATGGTCTTCCTTCTCTTTTCTTCCATCACTCCCCCCATTATTCCCTTTCTCAAATGATGCAGAGTGGGGCTTTTTTGGGTCTGCCTGTTCATCCTGTTGTGCCTTTTCTCAGAAGAAGGAAACCGGTGCACATTCCATAGCTCTGAACAGGTGTTGTGCCTAATGAGTTGGAGGGCAAACAAATGGGGAAGTGAGAATCCTACCTTCAGCTCAAGGAAGGAGGAGGAGATCCCATCCTGACTAACAAACAACTTGTTTTTTAAGAAGTTTGAATTGGTGGGTGGAGACTGCAACCCTACTGAAGTGGGGAGAGAGTCCCTTGTTCACAGAAGAGCTGACTTTCTTAGCTCTCTTTTTCCTCCACAGTGTGAATGTGAGCACCTGTTTCAGCTACACAGCCAATCCTCCAAGCTACAGCCCCGCCATCCGTGAGTATTGGCAGGATTACACTGAGACAACAGAACTGGTAGGGAGCAGAGTGCTTCTCTTTACAGCCTCCCTGATGTATGCCTTGGAGCAGCCATTTTCAACCAGTGTGCTGTGGCACATTGGTGTGCCATGAATGGTTCACAGATGTGCCATGGAAGTTTGGGGGAGGATCATTTGTTAATAGGACCATTGGGGGAAGTGAGCCCCCCCAGATGGCAGTGTGGAGTACCTTGTCAATTGTCAAAAAACTGATGGTGTGCCTTGACAATTTAGTCAAGGCACTAAATGGTGTGATGGTGTGCCTTTGTCAGTGCATCATAAGATTAAAAAGGTTGAAAATTGCTGCCTTAGAGTCTCTCTCTCTCTCTCTCTCTCTCTCTCTCTCTCTCTCTCTCTCTCTGTGGGGGGGGGGGTCCTTTCCTCTGCTATTGTATGTGTGGCCTTTTCTCACATAGGGCATTTGCCAAGCATCCTTGTGGTGCTGATTGTCTGCTCTTCTTTGTTTGTCCTTGACATAATGTCAGGAAAATGTACTGTGTCAAAATGGCAGCAGTCCTTTCTGTTAGTATCTGCTAAGGAAGAAACTCATTTTAAGGGATGGCTCCTCCCCTAAGAAGCTTGAATCTGGACACCAAAAGAAGGAGCTTTCTGTTCTTCTCTCTTACCCTCTCTCCTACCGCAACTCACAGCCTCTACTTCTTCCCCCAGAGCTTGAATATACTTTTGATGCTGACACTGACCGCCAGAAATTAGGCCAGGCTTCCAGAGTCACCTTTCTGAACCGGAGGAGCACAGACCCCGAACACCAGCACTCCGGTGTTGTGGAGCTGCCCCAGCAACATGCCCGTAACTGTGCCAAGGCCACATTCCAGCTGAAGGTAGGTCTGACACCAGACCAGGACAGGCTGGCCCTCATGGGGCTGCTGGAACTCCTGATTTCTTTTAGCCTCTCAGAAGAACCTTCAGTCCAACCATGTGGGAAAGCTGTAATTGATATATAAGAGAATTTAAGAGCAGGGCATTTACAGAAACATGGATTATCAATGAAGTTTATGAGCCACACCATCCCTGCTTCAAATCCCATATACCCCAAACTGCACATTGATCATCATTTGCTTGACTCATTTGTTTGATGTTTGAAGGGGACACTAGAAAGTTGGTGTGTTCTAGCACTGGCCAGGTTGGCAGTGGAGAACTGGACATTCCGACCTCTGTCCCTGAGCTTTCGGTTTTCATTTTTTAAAAAGTCTCTCATTTTTTATTTACAGATTTATTATTTTTTAAATGCATTCAGTGGCACAGTTGCAATTAGTTTTGTTCCTGCCTTCTAGTGTTCTGGCCCCTGTGTGCAAGGGCACTGGGATGATTGACAGGCACTTGACACATTTTTAACTTTCTTAAAATTATTATATGAATTAAATAAGTTTACTTATTATCAGACCATCTGCATTTAGATTCTGCGGTTTTGTAGCGACTCGCAGTGTTTCCCCAAGCATACCCTTAGGCCCACACCCTAAGATTTCTAGTGATGGCCAGTTATTATGGCCCAATATGATTCACCGCCATGTGTCACTCCTGACCTGCCTCCGCTGCACATGCACCCTCCCCAAAACCCAGGCAGGAGAATTCAGCCCTTTACCTCCTCCACTCGCTTCTTCCCATGCAATTGTTTTTCCAAAGAGTGCACAACTGCACTTCCTATTTTATTCAAAGGGACTGTGTGAGGAAGGAGCAAAGTGAGTGGCTAGGAAAGCAGATCACCACTGCCTTCACTGCCCTGCCTGCTTCACACCTTCCTTGGCCAAGGTAGATCTGGAGGGAAAGGGCTGCAGGCTTGGGGTGAAGGGCACGCTGAGACTGCCACTCTTCCCACCACACACTGCTCAACATCTCACCAACATTTGTGTCACAGTTGGGCCAGCTGTGGCTACAAGTCGCCATACCCTGTGTGAGATGGTGACTGTGAACCCTATAATTGCAGCTTCTTATCATTCTGAGGACACCAGGGAACTACTCAAGGGAGTGCAGGCAGAGTAGCAGGGGAAGAAATCCATTAAAACCTCTGAGGGAAGAAACAGGATTACAGGTCCAGCCTATTTATATACGGATTTTTTATACAAGGATTTGACTCAACAGGAATGGCCCCTGCAAATGAGAAGGAATGTGCTGATCCCTGGAGAAGGGGAAAATGCATCCCTTTAAAATCAGTTTAAAACATTGGACAGTCCTTTAGAAATAGCCTCCTTAATAAGGGAACGGGCAGCTGGCTGACAATCCATCAATCCTTCTCTCTCCAGGTGACCCCTCCCTTCCTTCTGAGCACATGAAAGAAAGATACTTTGCATAGGTGAAGGGAGGGGTTGGAGCAAAGCCTTTCTAAGCACTTTGTTGGATTGTCTTAATGACTCTTATCTTACATCACAAAGGTCAGCAAGGCTGTTTTTAAATCACTGAGAAAAGAAACTTTGTTTTCTAAATTGATTTGCTATAGTGCTGTTTTTTGCCATCCAGGTGAGTGCTTGGAATGGAACCCAGGCGAATAATTAGTCTCAACCTGTACAGGTGTTTTCTTCTTTTTTTACAGGACCAAGTCCGTGATAAACTGCGCCCCATTGTGGTGGTGGTAAACTACAACATCAAGCATCGCCGCAACAAGCGCCAGGCCCAAGAGGCCACCCTGGGGCCACTGGCACCTGTACTGAACGCCCTGCCACCCAACACTCAGAGGACAGAGGTGAGTCTATATGGGGTAGTGTTTTCCAACCCTTGGCTTACAGGAGGACAAGAGAAGGAGAATGCGGGCCCAACCAGTCTTGAAACCTGGAATTTTCAGTACTGTTGTTGACACTAACCATTGGTTACGAAGGGTGAAGGCAAAACTTTAGAATACCATTTGGGGTATATGCTCAGGTGAATGAAGTTCATGCTTGGCTTATTTTATTTTTTATAGCCATTTAAGTATCTCTCGAGCACATCTTTGCCAAAATACGTACCAAAAACCCAAAGCAGAATGCTGGGGCAGGGCTTATATTTTCCCAGCCACAAAAGATTGCAAAGTTAAGGAGTAAACCACGTGTGCATCAGAACATTCCGAAGAGGTGTGCTTCCAAGTGGAAGTGCCTCTCTTTCTCCACAAGCAGCCGCAGGGTGAGGCGGTTTGGGATTGCAGTGCATGAGAAGGTCAATCCCTTTTCCCTCATGCTGTTTTCCCACAGAAAATCCCCCTCAAAATAGCAGTTGGCCCCTAGCGTAGTGATGTTAGGAGACAGCTGCTTCAGGGGTAAACTGCTCTTTGGGGTGTGTGTATATGTGTGTGTTGGCAGGGAAACAATGCATGTGGAAAAAATTTAACCCCCTCCTTCCCAATGGGATCATGCTCCATCCTGCAGCTATTTTTTATTTTTTATTTTTTGAGAAAGAGGGTGGAAGCACCCCTCTTTTGCATGCACTGCTATGAATATTAGGATTGACCCTAACTGATGGGGAAAATGCAAAGTTCTTGCAATAGAAGGGTGGTCCTGAAGAATAATGTCTGGATCCCCTGCAGGATATGGGCAAGAGGCACACTTTATTGTGGGACAGCAAAGAGCAACTGGAACAGCCTTGTGTCTGCACTGTTACTTTTTTTTGTGGGTTAGTTTTATATGGACTTCATTGAGGGATCGTCACACATTTTTAGGGCCAGGACAGGCCACAAGGGAACAATCACAAACCACAGATCAAAGGCCTGTTCAAGGCCAAGCTATGTGTAAAGACCAGGGAGTTCTTCCAATAGTGGCAGGGTGAGGAAGACTGCTTGGCTACTCATTACTCAATCCTGGGCTGCTTGGCTGTTCTTCCCATTGTGTCACCATGAGACTGTATCTCACTGAGATTCATGAAAGGGCCATCTCTGCTGGAGACTAGCTGCTGGGAGACCTGACTCGGGACACACTCACTCCGGTACCTTACAGGAATCTATGCTTTCAACCTGAGCTTGAGGTCAATATTGCAATCTGAACCAGTCCTTGATTCTTACAGCAATATTTTATGAGATGCCTTCGGAGATATCTTTGGGCCTTATGTTCCTACAGGTGAATTTCCTTAAGCAGGGATGCGGGGAGGACAAGATCTGTCAGAGCAACCTGCAGCTGAGCTACCGATTCTGCTATCGTATTGATGATACCGTATTCCACCCCCTGCCCAGGTATAATGAATGGGGTATGAATTCTCCAGGGAGGGGTGTGTTGATCTGATTCCCCAACACTCATTTAGTACCAACAGTGTTAAGTGAGATACAGAACACACCATTGCTGTGAAGGTGCAACATCGCCTGCTGCTCTCCTTTGCTGGAGTAGCTTTGTAGCTCCAGGTGTTTGGCATCCTTCCCAGGTTTATATGTAGAGGTGCTTCAGTGCTGAATCCTATCAGATTGATCCGCCAACTCCAGAACCAGTTTACATGGCCCATCACAATGGGGGTTTGTTTGATCCAGGAGGGCCCCCTCAGAGCTCCTTCTGTTTTGCCATAATTACAAAGGCAACTTGTAATCTTCACAGTTGCCTCTGTTCTTCTCCTCCAGGGGTGATGATGGTGTGGATATTTTTTCCATGAGTGACCAAAAAACCATAGCCCTGGAGATCCATGTCACCAATTTCCCTTCGGATGCAGCTGAGCCTCAGCGGGACGGTGATGATGCCCATGAAGCCATGTTGTCTATCTTCCTTCCACCTACCTTGACTTACTCTGCTTTGCGCCCCTATAATGCCACAGTATGTGTGGGTGCTTCTGTGAATATATTCTCCTAGCAGAGGGAAAGCAAGGGAAAGGGCATCTGTGGGATTAACTGCCATTAGTCTACTGACACTCAGATCACTGCCAGGTTTCAGTTTTGGGAGGCAAAGCATATCATGCTGCAGGGGTTAAGGAAGGAACAGCAAAAAAGCAGAGATGCCAGAGTGGATGATGTTGCAATCAGGGCACTAGTGTCACAGAAATGTTAGTTTTGTTGCGTGGTGTGTCTCAAGGGACAGAATTTGGCATCTGATGCAGAATTCAACACAATGTTTCAAGGGATAGATTTTTCTTAGCTCTTATAATGCTGAGAAAACCATCTTAAGAACACGTTGGTCACAGTACAATGGCATATCAGAAAAGGGCAGGCGCAGGCTTTCCACGTATGTGCCCCATGACCATTGATAGCCCACATTTCTATATCCTTCCATTGCATCAGTCCATGCCAACATGCTCTAAATTCTTTAAAAACCGAATTCACAGAAACAAAATATGCAGATCAATCCAAGCTAGTATATACAGTTGATTCATTCTCATCACATCACTTGGGACAGGATTTAGTTGGGGAGGGTTGTTTTGGTACAGAGCACATGCAGCTACTGACCATGCATGATCAGTCTTGATGATGTTTTGTCTTTCACAGGAGAAAGCCCCAACTTGTGTATCTAACGAGAATGCCTCGTTTGTGGAGTGTGAGCTTGGGAATCCCATGAAACGTGGAGCACAGGTGAAGTACAGATAAGCACCACCACCATCTATTCACACACATGCATGCATGTGCACACACACACAGAGCTTTCTGTACTTTTCCACATTTCCAAATTCTTCCTCCTGGTTTTTCCTCTCAGTCTCTGTTCTACCTCGTCTTGAGCACCTCTGGCATTACCTTGGAGACCACACAGCTGGAAGTGGAGCTAAAACTTAGCACGTGAGTAATGCCTACTTGGCTCTGAACAACGCCTCCTAGAGCAGTGGTTCACACACTTTTAGCACTGGGATCCCCTTTTTAGAATGAAAATCTGCCAGGACCCACTGGAAGTGATGTCATGACCGGAAATGACATCATCCAGCAGGAAAATTTTTAACAGTCCTAGGCTATAATCTTACCCACTCTTACCCAGGGGTAAGTCCCATTGACTATCATTGCTCAAAGCATATAAAGTAGCCTGTTCAAAGTACAGATCTGTAACATTTCCTCAAATGCAGTTGCATACCATGGCAGCATCAAGTCTAATATATCAAATATAAAATATTGAAATGAATGGGGTCCCACCTGAAATTGGCTTGCAACTCACCTAGTGGGTCCCGACCCGCAGTCTGAGAAACACTGTCCTAGAGCAAACCCCAGCATACTGCAAGACCACCTCTCCTGTAGAAGTGCTCTGCTAAACATGAGCTGCTTGATAGCTTATATCTATCCTTGCAAGACCTTAGATCCAACCTATCAAACAGACAAATTTTTTAAAACTCCTTAATTAGCCAAGTTTTTAGCTAATTAAAACTTAGCAGGGGATTCTAAAGATGCACCAGATGAAAAGCTGTGGGAGGCTACAGAGGGTAACAGGCAATTTACAGAGGCATGGGAAGGTACACATGACAGAATCCAGCATGAGGTGGTAACCAACCCTACTCCATTCAACTCCACTCATCTCTCCTCCACAGGATATCAGAGCAACCTGAGCTGGCCAGTGTGCTAGCACATGCCCGTGTGGTCATGGAGCTTCCTCTCTCTGTTACTGGGTAAGGGCCGCATTGGAAGAGTTCACATTCCATTCAGGTTAACTTTCTTGTTAGGTACATGTACAGAAAGGTTTGGTCTGTGCTGTGGGCTGCATCCAGAATGGGAAGAGGATTCAGGAAAGATGTGTGATAAGAAACCATATGACAGCTAATATCTGCTTTAAAAGACAACTTGGATCTTCAGCTCTGATGTAACATTTTTCATAGGTCTGTGACTCTTCTTCCCACACTAGACCTGTGAAGTAAGCTAGGCTGCGATATAAAGACTGGTGCAATGTCACTTGGGCTGAAAGCGTACAGGACTGTACACACTTCCCTGAGAGTAGGTTACATTCAATGGAACTGACAGCTGCATAGACATGCATAAGATTGTGCTGTTAGTGAGTTACCAGGCCTGAGTGAACATAGACCTTTCCAGTGCAAGTCCCACTAGAGTCTGGTCACTATATTGTATCTATCTGGGGTGCCATGGGATTGGGAACACCTGCAGGAAAGTGGTAGAATTCTCAGAACTGAGTGCTTTTCGTATCCTTGTGTTTGCACCATCCATATACAACATCTAATATCTGCCACAAAGCTCTGTGTCTCAGGCATGAAAATGAATGCGCACTCCCTGGTGAAATCTCAGAAGCAAGAGTGGAAGCTGATTGGAACTTTTAGTGGTCATTGGGATGGATGAGCTTTAGGGGCCTGCATAACTACCTCATCTGGGGCTAGGCAAACTAGAAGAAATTATGCCAAATAGAAAAATATATGCAAGCAGGTTAATTTGCATATATGCTTCATGATATAGGATTTTGTGCTGCCTTGATGCAGAATTTGGTATTTCTGTGTGCTGCCTGCCTGGTCCTGAGTATGTCTGTCTAGCTCAGTGACCAATGGGGACCAGCCCTCTGCTCTTGGATTCTGAATGGCAAACTGAAATAAGCAGACTCTGCCCTGGATCACTAGTACCAGTTCACATAGTCACCTGATCTACTGATGTCTGAAACCGATGGAGCCTCTGAGCATGGGACAGTAATTGGATTGTAGCTTGACTCCCCCCTCCTGTCTCTTGAGAGTTCCACAGACCCTTACTAATGCATCCTTCTCTCTGCAGAGTGGTTGAGCCTCAAAAGCTCTTCTTCAGCGGGGAGGTGCGGGGTGAGAGTGCCATGAAGCGGGAGAGTGAAGTGGGCAGTCCTGTGCTCTACAAGGTGATGGTGAGTGAGGCCATGGTTCCTTCATTGCAGAGCAAGGAGGCCCTGGCTGTAACAGCCTTTTTGAGTGCCTGCTGCTATTTCTAGGACAGTTCAGGCTGTTGTAGCTGAGAGAAGTTGTGGAGCCAAAAGCCAGAACTCTTGGATTGTATGGCCAGCTGTGACCAGGAGGAGTGGGATCTAGACAGCCAGAGTGAGGAGACAGGCAGCGAGGGAATGCATTGGTTATGCTGGAGTTCTTGCTGCAAAATATTGATAGACTTTTATGTCTTCTGTATATTGTGAGGAGGATGGAGAATTTCCTGTTCCAATAGTCTTAATCATGATCATTTAAAGCAGGGTTCTCCAAACATTTTGGCCAGAGGGCTGCATCAAATATCTGGCATGGTGTTGAGGACCGGAAGAAAATTTAAATATAAAATTTATATAAATAAATTAGAGATGAGCTCATTCATTCAAACTCAGAACACCCTCCAGATGCAACCAGAGCACAGTTCCAGTCATGTTCGGCCAAGTGGGCCAGAGGCTTTCAGGGGACAAGAGGCTGGCCGTGGGCTGCATTGAGGCTGGCCACGGGCCGCATCTGGCCCCTGGGCCAGGGTTTGGAGACCCATGATTTAAAGCATATGATTTGCCCCATAATCACCCTACAAGAACTTTAGAAGAGTGATAGAAAGTGCATTTCCTTCCATTGCATCTTAATGGATGAAGCATGCACCCCTATATTATTCATACAGAACTAGGGAAGGGTAGTGTGTCTCCCTTTGGAGACTTTTGACCCCCTCCTCTGGCATTCAAAGGATCACCAAGTAAGCCAATGGGATAGGTTTCTAGTTGTACCAGCTTTGCCCTCAACTATCCAGAAAATTGTGTGTTCCTTTTTGTCCCCCACCAGGTCTCAAACAGAGGTCAGTCACTGAACACGCTGGGCTCGGCCTTCCTCAACCTAATGTGGCCCCATGAAATCAGAAATGGAAAGTGGCTTCTTTACCCCCTACGACTGGAGCTCGAGCTGTCAACCCAACCTCAACGCCGCACAGTCTGCACCCCAACTCCCAACCCACTGGGTCTGATTCTGGTGAGTGGCATAGGAACCAGGCACACAGGGGATGCATTGTGCACTGGTGAGAGTGGTGAGCCTCCTCTCTTCTGGGTAGATATAGTCTTGAGGCATGTGCTACCAGCAGCCATGTCTTTGACTCTCTCTGCAGCATGTGGGAGAAAAAGCACACCTAAGTGGGTATTTGTCTGTTTGATCCCTTCTAGGAATGTCCAAAATATACCCATTTGTTTGGGAAGATATTTCTGTCTTCATAAAAACTGGCACCTCACATTTGGGACATTGATCTACAAACATAAACAGATATGTAACTTCTGCAGAAATAGAATGCTCTTAATTCACGAACTGTGATAGTACATCACATTCCCTATTCAGAACATAAAGGGTACTTCAGTGGTTCTCAAACATTTAGCCCTGGGACCCTCTTTTTAGAGTGAGAATCTGTCAGGACCCACCAGAAGTGATGTCATGACTGGAAATGACATCATCAAGCAGGAAAATTTCTAACAATCCTACCCACACTTAGCCAGGAGTAAGTTCCATTGACTGTCATTGTTAAAAGAATATACATAGTAGCTTGTAAAAACTACAGGTCTGTAACATTGCCCCAAATGCAATCACATACCATGGTAGCACTAAGTCTAATTGATTAAAAATAAAATACTAAAATGAATGGGGACCCACCTGAGATTGGCTTGCGACCCGCCTAGTGGGTCCCGACCCACAGTTTGAGAAACACTGGTGTACTTTATTGTACGCTGTTTCCATACAAAAGCCCTGTCCTAGGTATTTCATATTATTCTCCATTCACAAGCACAGGTCTGATATTTTGGTGTATTCTTTCCCCACAGATCTGCCTTTGTTGTACTGGGCACTAGCTATCACAACTGGCTCCCCATTCAAGAACACAGTCACGGCTTTTTGTCACATTTTTTCTTGTTGTGCGTGTGTACCAAATTACTGGATTTGTTTGTTTTAATGGATCCGCAAGTACTCTTTACAAACCTGTTTCTTGTTTGAGACACACAGATATTTGTGGCATTCCTCATCATTCACTCTTTCCTTCAGGAGCCTCTTCACCAGGGCAGAAAGAAGCGAGAGGCTGAGCAGGGAGAGGTGCCCAGCCACCCATCACTGACTTACGGGGAAAGGCGAAAAAATGTCACCTTAGTAAGTGGGCCTGTGTGCAAAGGCACTTGTCAAGGCGGTGTGTATCCAAAACCTCTGTGAGATTGCTCTGCAAGCCTGGAATCTGGTTTCCAGGCTTGGACAGAACTTGGCATTGTGCTATCCCAGCAGAATAACAATGACATAGGGAGGGGTCAACTCCACATTACATGCATGGGGGTGGAACAAGGCCTTGATGGGTTTTTTGTTTTAATGAACAGCAACCTCAAGAGGCTGCCAACTGCAAGAGTAATTACTCACCAATTAGTATCATTGGAGCTGAGGGAAGTGCCAACACAGTGCTCCCTTCCAAGCTCTGCTGACCTTGCTCCCTTATCTGCATCCCGCTTCAGGACTGTGCTCAGGGCACTGCACGTTGCCAGCACTTCCAGTGCCCCCTCTACAGCTTTGACCGCGCAGCTGTGCTCACCATGTGGGGCCGCCTCTGGAACGGCACCTTTTTGGAGGTAAGTCTTACTCCCTCTGCTGGGCATTCGAGGCACAGCAACATAAACATAAGTCATGGCAGATCTTATGCAGAGACTCATCCCAGCACAACCCATTTTAGATTAGGAAACGTGAATGTGAAGGAGACTCTCCAAGGTAATCCACTATAATAAATCCAGTTGGTGGGAAGCTGATGTACCCTAATTTACAGATTTGGTGGCTTCCAACTCTTGTCCCACATTTTTTGAAATGCTGTTTACAGTACAATCCTATTTTTGGATTGGATTACTTAGAAGTAAGTCCACTGTGCTCAATGGGGCTTACTCCCAGGAAAGTGTATATAGGATTGCCACCTTAGATGAAGTAATTCATGACATAGCAACTGAGGCAAGGAAACCAAGCATAGCTTGCAACACTCTTGCAGAAGTCTTCTAACAGTGGGCTCTGGTAGAGTGACCTGGGTGACACTTGGCTGTTCTGAGCCCTTTTCGCTCCTGCCCTTAGGAGTACTCACAAGCAACATTAGTGGAAGTGATTGTTCGGGCTAGCATCACAGTGAAGTCCACCATCCGAAACCTGGTTCTGAAGGACGCCACAACACAGGTGCCAAAGCCTCCGGGCTGAGCTAATGTGCTATTTTCCCCTTTCATTGCACAAAACAATCCAATCCAAGATCTTTTGCAACCCAGGGCAACAATTTAAGTTGCACCTACTAATTATTCTTCCAGTTGCTGCTGCTGCTGGGGAATCTTGCTGCAATCTTAAACTGCAGTGCATTTCAGTGCATGATATCACAATTCTGTATCAGCCAAATATATGGATTGGGGCTTTTGAAAGTGGCAAAAAGTGCCCATTTAGTTTTTGTTTTGCTTTTTTGCTTTGTTTTGTTTTCTTAAGGAAGGAAAAAGGGTCTGAATATTCAGGTTCTCAAAAAATTGGCCAGGGAGAGGGTTTGTCTTCCCTGTCTAGACCCTAATAAAAAGGGAACAAAAGGTTACCTTATGATGAACCTTTAATGAGGAACAAAAGGTTATCCTCAAAAAACAGTGTGCTAACAGGACCACAGATGAAATGTGGACTGCATGTCCTTTGCACATAAGCAGCGGCAACAGCAGATTGTACAAAATAAAACACCATCCCTGCTGATTTGGATGCACCCTTAGTTGGATTGGAGCCTGTGGTTCAGCAGCAGCCTGCCATAGTTGCAGCCATTTTGCGGAGGGAGTAGTGGGCAGCTTGTACATTTTGGCTCATTTCTGAGGCTCATGTGCTGCTTTTGTGACAGCTATCATCTCTAGTTAGCTCTGTCATTTACTGTAACACTCTCTTCCCAGATCCCAGTGACTGTCTACTTGGACCCCAGTGTGCCCTTGGCACGAGGTGTGCCCTGGTGGATCATCCTCATTGCAGTTCTAGCTGGGATCCTGGTACTAGGCCTGCTAATCTCCATCCTGTGGAAGGTGAGATAGTCTGGAGGAGGTGGCGGGGGGTGGGTGGCTGCGACAGTTCCATGATGCTCACAGCCCAGTCCTATCCAGCTTTCCAGTGCTGTTGCAGCCATGTTGGTGGAGGGACAATCACGGAGGTGGCCTCAAGGGAAGGGAATGTTGGTTCCCTTACCTTGGGGCTGCATTGCAGCTGCATCAGTATTGGATATGTGACCTTTCTACCAGTCTGAGGATGGTTAGTTCAGTTCTTTCCCTCTGTAAGGTTTAACCTTGGACAGAGTTTATAATAATAAAAAATAATAATAAACTTTATTTATACCCCACCCTTCTCCCCAAAGGGACCCAGTTTACTGTGATAATCCCAACTTACCTTATCATGCTAAAGTATGTTCCCTGGCAGCAAAGGCCCAAGACTAGGAATGCTAATGGTATCTCTTGTAGATGCCTTTTCTTGCAATAGGAACCCAGCCACTGGAGGCAATTCTCCAAGATCATGTCTTCCCAAAACATTCAGACCATTTCAACTGAGAGTCATGTTTTGGAGACATTTATCTGGTGACAGGAGTCTAAACTCTGCCCTGTGATGCATGAGGCGAGAAGGAGACTGCTTGAATGGTACTTACAGTGTGGCTACAGATGATCTTAGAATGCCATCAGGTTTAAGGTAGCAGTTTCTGCACCTCAGGTTTTTAGACCTCATCTCTGGGGAGTGGTCATCAGGCTATGCTAGACTGATAATTCCATTCGTACTTCTCCTCACCCCAGTGTGGCTTCTTCAAGAGGACCAGCAGGGAACCCAAATACTCCACAAACTATTATCGGGCCCAGCTGGCCATACAGCCATCTGATGCTGACAGGCAGGCCATGGAGGCCTAGTGGTAATGCCTGGCCTCACCCACCTAACTGATCTTCTGCTTGAACATGTGTAAGAGTAAGAGCATAGATGTGAAAGAGGAATGGGGCTAGCAAACAGAGTGCTAGTGGTGTGAGGTCACTAAGAATACTAGTGCATGTGCAAGCAATGAGTGGTACTAGTGCACTTCTAAGTGTGCCTGAGTGCACATGAGCACATGTGTGCAGAATCAATTGGCAGATCAATTGCAGATCATAACACATAAGGTCAACTGCAGTGCTTGTGTGCATGTGTGTTGCAAGGATACAGGTAACAACGCATGATCATGAAATAATCAATGGATACCCAAGGGTCTTGGGAACCATTAGTGGAGGTGCGCCAGAAGCCAAATCATAATCCCAGGCATGTCTACTCACACTTACTCCCAGGTAAGTGTGCATAAGGTGTAGGCTGAAAGTGTTCAGATGTTGTTGGAAATGAGAGCGTGTTCAGGAGCAGAACATAATTCTGTAAATATTTTGAGAGACAAGTTCATGTGTGCAAAACTATACAAGTGTGAAAGACATCAGCTAATGTTCCAGCCTATGCTTGCATTCAAGGTTTGTGTGTCAGACAGATGGTTGGTGTGAAGGAGAACATGAGTGTGCAGGGGATTAGGAACAATGATTAAAAAGGTACATCTAGTTGGCTCTGATTTATGAGAGCAGACCCACTCTTTCAGCACTTCTGTTCCCCACAGTCCAGATGTGCAGGTTCATCAGTCTGTGCTGGACCTTCCTCCACAGCAGAGATGTGCAGTCTACATGGCTGGCTTCCCACAAGGCCAACTAGAGTACATTGGGTGGGAAGAGTAATTGTTGTTGCACAGACTTTTGTACAATAGTACAGTAGTAATAGTAATCTTGTACAATAGTACAGATTATGTTCTATAGAGAATCAGACAGGTAGCATGATAAAGCACCATCTGAATGTGGTTTAAACGTGCAAGACACTTTGTGCTTGCAAGTGTATACAGGTACAAGAGGCACATATGAAGGTGCTTGCAGGGGGACACGTGTGCCCAGGTGAATGAACCTACTTCAAGGTTTCTGTGTGTGTGTATCCGAGTGCATGGAAATATGCTGTTGTGGTGTGTGAGGAGCTGGCTCCATTCTGAAAATTGTGCTCAGGGCAACATCATCACTCAGGTCACCACTGGTTGTGGATGGTGGGAGCAGCCTGTTAGTGGCAAGGCACAGGACATTCTGCCTTCTTGCATTCCATGTGGTGACCTGTTGACTACCCTCACTGATTCACCTCCATGGCTTCCTCTCCTCCAGCTTGGCTTCTTCAAACGTACCCACTACAAAGAAGCCAAGGTGCCACAGTACCATGCGGTCAAGATCCCTCGCCAGGAGCGGCAGCTTTTCCGTGAGGAGAAGACGGGCACAATCACCAAGAAGGACTGGGTCACCAACTGGAGTGGGGACAATGATGGCTACGTTCCTGCCTCGGCCTAGCTGCTTCCCCACTGCTCTGACCTTCTGGGGCAAGCCACTGACTGGTAGGGAGCTGCTGCTGGTAGAAGCTCCCTGGCGGCACCAGCCTGGTTCTTGCCTGCTCTCCTCTGTGGACCATCTGTAGACACTGGATTTGCCCCTTTCTGGAAGGAATCAGCAGAGACTTGGGGTGTGTGGGTATGAGCTTAACATTGGGGGTCATGGTGACAGATCAGACAAGGCCAATGGTTGTGAGGGTTTCCCTGCTACTCTGCTTTCTTTTTTCCCCTTCTTGTAAAGCTGGGCAGGATCTGAGTAGGGAACTCGCCTGGCATCAGAACAAACCCTCTGCTTGACCGAGTCCCCCTCGTATCCTGAAGAACTGTCTGCTGAGAACAAAACAGCGCACCCTGCTGCTGAGAGGTGGAACTGCACATTGTCATCATTGCCATCTACCCCTACTATGGGACATGCATGTGCTGTGCAAGCTCATTCTTTGGGAACAAAGAGAACCTCGCTTCCTTGTGTGCCTCATAGGGTTCCAAGGCTGTGATGAAAAAGACAAGGGAGGAGGGAGAGAGTGCCCTCTTTTCAGCAAGATCACTTTCTGCCTGTTAGCTTTTTTTGTAATTTATAATGTCTAAATATCAAAGACACTTGATGCCCAAATGTGAGAGGTGGGTGGGATCTGAGATGACATGCTTTTGTAACAGAGGTTCTCACTACTGTTAAGGGGTGGCACTGAAAGTTCCTCTCAGTTGCTCTCTAAGAGCTTGCCTTCTTTTCCAAAACTAAGCAAGCCTCTATTTCTAGTCTCACCCCTCCCACCTATAAACATACAATGGCAGACATAACATAGGAGGCTGATGCAGTTCCCTGATGCAATGTGGCAACTAAGTAGTGCTGATGGTAGTTTCACCCAGCAACAGGGTAGGATACTTTTGTGCCTGTACAGAAAGTTACAGGGCATTTTCCAGCCCCTCTAATCGCTCCTTGGTCATCATGAGACAATTGCTGCCTCTGCCTTTGTGTGCAGCAACTGTTACCCTGCACATGCCCGATCTTGGAAAATAAGCAGGGTCAGGTCTGGTTAGTACTTGGATGGGAGACCGCTTGGGAATACTGGGTGCTGTAGGCTTATTCCATAGTCTTTCGAGACTGAAGGTTGCCAACCAGCTGCCTCTGTTGTGTTATGATGCACCCGTCTTTGCTCATCACATGGCTTTGGAGGCCTCAGCTGCATTGTCTCACACATGCACTGGGTGCTGCACTACCTTCTTGGTGGCCTATGCAAATCCCCATCTCTAAACTATTGAAATACATTGACCGAACTTACAAGGGTGGTGCAAGGATGAGCATGTTTAGCAAAAATACCTCACCATCTTCACTGAATGTGTCATAGAAATTATGACTTGTAGAAACACGAGATGGAGACAATTGATCAAAAGACAAAGCCAAGCACACCCCCGCTGCTGTTGCCACTGCACAACACTGCCTGACGCAGGAGCAAATCAATTTCTTTAAACCACTGGAAAAAGAAATAAAATGCTCACAGTTGGTAATGTGCGAGAACTTGGAGTTCCATCAAACTTATAAAATACTTTCATTGCTGCCATATTAAACCAGCCTCAGTTACCACTACCCTGGTTTTAACAGGGTAGCAGAGTTCTGGATTCATTCACTGTGTCACACCCCATGTTTACAATGGTGTCAGAAGCTCCCTTATTTACACACAGGTTCTGGGGCACTTTTAGTAAGTTATTTTCACAAGTACAGTAAGGGCTCTCTCTCAGTTGCTGTAGCTGTCAGTTTCTTTGGGAACCTTGTCAGTTTCATTGGGGAGCTGCTGGGATTGCTTCTGAAATCAGCAGCATCAGCCACAAACTCGAAGTCAGGGCTAAAAATGTGTTCGTAAATTGAACACTCATAAGTGGGGGGGGCTCCTGCACTAAAACAAAACTAGATGCCGACTCATCTTGCTCTACAGGAAGTGACTAGAACAGAAAACCTTTGGTTTGGGGCTCAGGTTAGTTCCTCTGGAAAGATGTGTCACCTTTGCATTCTACTTTTTGACAGCCCCATCTTACACAATGGGGTTTCGAAACTCCTTTGAGGTTCATGCCCCTCAGTTGACATGCAGCTACAAAGCGGCAACCTGTCTCCTCATTTTTTTCAATCTCAACTGTGACCTCCACCCTGATGCAGACCGGACAGATGTGCCAGACCTGCAGTGGCACAAGCATACATGCAGAACTCCATTCTTTGCACACAAGACCTCAGGTCAAATTACAATGGGTAGAACCGGACAAAGAAAAAGCAGCACCAGGGAAAGTCATCCTGAACCAATCACATATGTAACACCTCCGGAGGGCTCACAAGCAGGGCTTCATGGTGAGCTTGTTAAGTCCATGGTTCAATACCTCCAATGAAAGAGACTAGAATGGAATGGAATTCAGAAGGATCCTATTTCCCTGTGGCGAACAGATTTTGGTAACATCTGTAACAATGCAGAAACAGCTTCCAATAACCAGTCTCTCTGATTATACTAACCATGAAAAGGATGAAGCATGAGGTTGCAGATCCTGTGCCTGACATGCCTCAAGCTTGTTTTTCTTGCAAGATTTCTGTACCATCAACAACTGCATGAAAGATCAACCCATTTTCTCTTATAACAAAAAGCTCTGCTCGTCATGCAGCTGTTCAAGGTACAAGAGCAGGGCTAGGAAAATATGTGGCAGTTCGCAGCTACCCACAGTCTTTGTGTTTCTTGCAAAACTGGTGGTTGAAAAGCAGTATGGGTTACATCTGCTCAAAGAGGTGGAGAAGCTGCTGGCTTGGGGCATTATTGGCCAATGGGCAGGTTTGTTTTCAATCACATCCTCCTATTTTCCCAAGCCATGTTCTCCTACCACCAAGCTGGCACTGAGGTTTTTCCTTCTCTATTGTCTGGCCAAAGGGGAATAGCTGTACTGTTTCCTACTCCAGACTTCAACTGAGTATTTCCATTGTGCTGCCAGACCAGTGGGAAATGCAAAATAAACCTGGAGTCTGATCCTTTTAATAAATTTTAGCAGTTGAGGGGCTTGGGAGTGCAAGCCATGCAAGACAAACCTGCTTTTGCCCTCTGCTGAGTTTGCTTTGGGTTTTGAAAATTAATAACAATAATAATTAATAACAGTATTTATATACTGCCTTTCTGGCCACTGGATTGTTCCTTTTTGACTTTATTCAGGGCTGTTTATATGGGCAGGCTTTCTCTAAACCCCCGAAGGAGTTTTTACAATGAACAGAGATGTTCCGTCTTTCCAGAACTACTACATTCCAGGTGGATCTTCTCACAGTTTGGTCACATTCTGGCTGCCGTCTCCTCCCTCACAAAGAGCTTCTGAGCTGGCTTCTTTTGGCTCTCACCCAAAACAGCACTGCTCAACTTGTCAGGGTTAGATGATATCTTCGGGCATAACAGCAGCTCTACCCTCTAGACCAAACCTCCTGGTCTAGATGGTATGGAAGAACCCTTAAGATGGTATGGAAAACCCATAGCAATGAAATGGAGTCATATCCCCAAAGACAGAACAGAAGAAGCAGGGAATGTGTGCATTGCCATGTTTGGACAGTGCTATGTCTCTCTCATCCAGCCTACTATTACTGGAGTGAGATTCATCATTGAACCATTTCACCTCTCCTGTGGTATAATATTCTCATGTGGAGAATATTATAATGCTTTTCTGACTTCTTCCAGTGAGAGCCCCATGGCTTCCTTATTTTGATACTGCGCTGGACTTCCAGTGCCCAGTGCCCTCCTGTTCTCTACAACAGGGACAGGCAAAAGGTGAATCAAGATCTACTGCAGTAACGAGGCAATTTTCAATTGTTTAGCAACAGCATTAACAAGAAGCCGTTCCACCCCACACAATTAGGTTGCTGAAATGAAGAAAACTTGAGGGGGAAAAACTAGGAGCGTGTTGTGGTGTGAAAGGACTGTGACACAGTTCTGAAAACAAATTCCCAAACAGCACACATGCTCAGAGGAGGCCCTGTGCCTTCACTTGAAATGGTGCCACCTCACAGTCCCAGGACACCTGGTGAACCTCAGCGTTCTAGGAAAAAAAATTGATGTCACAGTCCGGACGTTTGCCTACACTGCTCTGGAGCACTCAAAAAACATTGATTTGCTTTCTGCCATAGAAGTGAATGGTCATCTCACAGAGGCCGTTACTCTCACTAACACCATTAGGGTGAGAGAGAGAACTGTCCTCCCTCCTGCTGAGAAGTTACCATCTCACTTCATGCGAAAGTGCCCTAAGCAATACCGAACGAGTAGGATGTGTCCCATGGATCCAGGATAATTTTGTTTTTTGCTCTCCTTTGTAATTTACACAACAAATTGGACTGTTTTGAATAAGCGTTCTGCATTTCCTAACACCGGTGTGCGCGAGGGTGTCTGAACACTCCCATGCACACAATTGAGAGCCATGTCTAACACGCAAGCAGAAGGAAATGCTATTGAAATTAATGCTGGGTCTACTCAAGTGTAACTGTACTGGGCATTTTGGTCATCAATAAAATCATTGGCCCAGGCAACATCAGCATTAGAGAGCAAGGCATGGGGCAGAGACTGGAAGATGGTTGTGAAGTCAGTCACTGTCCTCAGAAGCTTGGGGCTGGATGTAGAAAAGGGACAGGCAGGCAAGTAGACTCATGTAATGTATGTACTGACGGAGCAGGTTTGGGACTTGGAAGGAAACAGTCCGGAAATTTGCAGTGATGCTGGCTTGGGGGGTTGATTTGGAAAAGATCATTGTAGTGCTGAGGCAACAGCTTTCTCTGTATGGTCCCAAAGCTCCAACTGACCTGTTAGAAATTGTGCAGTATTAAACAAATGGATCGTGCTTTCCAACTTGCACACACAAGTGTGTGGATTTGTTTTAGCTTTCTCTGTGCATCACTGAGAGAGAGGGGAACTGCTCCTTATTGCCCTTTCTAGTCTAGCAAAATATAGGGCTCTAAGCAGTGGAACCAGCATCAGCCTAAAACCTCCTGGCACCCAAGACAGCATGTTACATGCCTCCCCACCTTACCTGATGTTGTGCCAGCCCCACTCTCTGAACTGGAAAAGGAAGATAGGAATGGAGCAGAAAAGAATGTGCGGAGAGAGCGGAATGGTGGGCTAGAATGTCTGATATTCTAGCCCGGTGGTTCCCAAACGTTTTCAACTGGTGGCTCCCTTGACATGGCTCCCCATGAGAGTTACAATCCTAGCCATCAGTGGTTCTCACTCCTTTAGCACCAGGACCCACTTTTTAGAATGAGAACCTGTCAGGACCCACCCTGTGATGGTGATGTTATGACCAGAAGTCACATCATCAAGCAAGAAAATTTTTAACAGTGCTAGCCTGCAATTCTACCCACACTTATCCAGGAGTCCCATTCACTATCACTGTTAAAAGCATCTTTGTAGTGGCCTGTTAAAAGTACAGATCTGTGATATTTTTCCAAAAGCAATCATACCTTGGTACATTAAGTCTAATATATTAAAAATAAAATATTGAAATAAATGGGGACCCACCTGACATTTATTCGTGACCTACCTAGTGGGTCTCGATCCACAGTTTGAGAAATACTGCTATACATTGTATGGGGGGGTGAGTTTTTCATGAGGATTCTGTGGTTCCCCTGACTAACTTGCATGGTTTCCCAGGAAGCCACTGCTCACAGTTTGGGAATCACTGTTCTAGCCCACTTCCTCTTCTGGTTCATTCCTCTCTTCTTTTTTTCAGTTCAGGAAGCGGGAGGAAGAACAGAGAGTGGGAGGAAGATGAGCAGTGGGTAGACAGAGATGAGTGCTGCCCATCAATCCTCTGCCTGAGATTACTGCCTTAGGCAGCCTCATAGCCAACCCAGTGGCCCTGATTAGAACTAATCATCTGAGTGCTGCAGATTGATGAACGCTAGCAGCAGCCACAGCAGCTTTGTAGAGACTCATTCAGCTGTCTGAACTGAGTTCAGCTGTCTTCAGCCCCAGACCAGCAAACCTACCCACCTCACTACCTGTTTGGTTCAGTTGCAACAGTAAATATTTGTCTACAGTAGCACTGTCAGGAAAAAGAAGGCACTAGGACAGGCTGACTGAGGGCAGCAGCAGCTAGTTGTTAGCAGTCCCATACCCCTATCTGCTCCCCACTTTTCCTTTACTAGATCAGCAGTTGAGCAGGGGAGATTCTTGGTAGTTCCCCCCTCCCAGCCCCACCACCCCAGGCCACCAGGTTGGGGGGGAGCTGTCTGAGGAAAAAACCCTCCCAGGAGTGCACTGAATCCCAGGGGCTCTTATTAAAAACCAAACCCACAGCAGCAGCTGCAGGGTGAAGAGATGTGACAACCTACTGAATTACCAATAAATATGGACTAGACAAGCAAAGAGTCAAAATGCATTAAATGTCCAAAAGAAATTAAACAAAATGGGGTGGGTGGATACAAAATGTACCAGCAGGCTGACAGAAAATCAAGCAGAAACCTGATCAAATGGATACAGTAATCACCCTAATCAAGAACAAAGTTCACAACGCACCCACACTCCACATTGCTACCATTGAAGTGGCTTGGAGTAGAAAAAGCAAACAATTAAAAAAAAATTAGTTCCCAAAATGCAACTAGCTTGAAAATACAGTATCTATTGCTAGCTACTTACATTGTTCAAGGAATCCTTGGTCCTTGCGCATATTGGAAAGTAAGTAGATACCAGCTGTGTCCATCACTAGGTTTATCATAATCAACCAGCAGAAAAGTACACTCAAACTTTCCTGTGCTTATGTTTAAAAAAAATCCAAGGTTTGATGATTTCATCAAGTCCCCTGATTGGAGGAGTGGAATCCACCTTGCTTTGCCTCCCATCATTTTTACCTGGACAGAGTGGTTTGCTGCCCAATGGGAAAGGTAGGCTTATTGCTTGGCAGAATAGTTACTCCAGACAAGAAGAAGAATCCTAATCCACATCCAGCATGTGGTTGGTGAATAAACAACCAACAATGCTGCAGGAGGATTACTCAGCAGTCAGCTAAGACTGCTGAACCTGCACAGAAGCTTCTGGGGATTTAGAAGTGTACAAAAACTAAGGAAAAATAGGGGAGAAAACAGGGCATTCATCACAGACATTTCCAGCTGCTTCTATGCAGAGGTGGGGATTTAGTGTGTGTGTGTGTGGGGGGGGGGATTCTACCAGTGTCATGGTCTCCATCCAGGTGGAAAATCTCTATGGTTACTCTAAGGAAACATAAGCCCCTAACTAGACAAGCACACATGCAACATTGTGCCTAATTTGGCTCTGAGAAATCTCACCAGTGGCAGCACAGGGCCCAATCTTATCCAGTTTTCCAGGGCTAGTGCAGCTGTGCCAGTGGGGCATGCATTGCATCCTGTAGTGGAGGGACAGTCCCAGAGGCCTCCTCAACTGCATTGCGGCTGCACTGGAGCTGGAAAACTGGATAGGATTGGGCCCACAGTTGGCAGTAGGCTGCTGCGCCTCTAGCAGAAAAGAGGAAATGGCAGAGAGGCATATTGTTCTGTGCAGCTATGAGATTCTGTCCATTCAGTTCCCAACAGTCATTTAATCAGAGAAAAAGAGAGAACGTCCCCCTCTCCAGTGGGAGACTAGCCCACTCTTGGCAGCAGAGATAGAAAAAGAGGCAGAGCCCAAATTCTACACTTTGAGAGCTCCCATCAGCTGCTATTCAAGTACTGCCCTTTGTGAATCAAGATTACTGCATTTGTTAGATCAGCCATTTTCAACCACTGTGCCGTGGCACACTGGTGTGCCGCGAGTGGTCCACAGGTGTGCCACAGGAATTTGGGGGAAGGTCATTTATTAATAGGGCCAATGGGAGATGTGAGCCCCCACTGCCAGCATGGTGTGCCTTGTCAATTGTCAAAAACCTGGTGGTGCACCTTGACCATTTTAGTGCCTTGTGAGTGTGCCCTGAGATGGAGAAGGTTGAAAATCACTGTGTTAGATGGCTTCATGAATAAATCTATGGTAAATGTGTACCTATTTGGGATGCTAAAGCCCTCCAAGGCCATCACAGGTAAAAGGTGATTTTTAGAGCCATAATTAATAACAAATGTAATTAATAACAAACATAGTGTGACCATTTAGCTGATACAACCAAATACCTCTCAAAATCCATGGCAAGAGATCCTTTTTGTTATACCAGATGAGAGAACTATAGAATACAGTGACAGTTAAAGGAAAGGAGATGATTAACAGGCTTAGTTGTAATGCTGGGCTGCCTGTCCACTTGCTTAAGTCTAGCGCAATGTCATAAAACCTGGCTTAATGGCATTATTGTAGTCATACCAGCCCAAGAGTTAAGAATGAGATACAGCAATCAGAGCTAATTTCCACATTTCATCCAGATCATCATCATTTTTTATTCTTTGCTATGGTAGCTAAACCCTTAAGTAGTAGCAAACAAGATCAAGGCAGCAATGGGTCACTTTCATTTGGATCCAGCCAACTGATGTGTTTCTCTACATGGTAATCAACATTGCTATCTATACACTTCTATTTTTAATAAATAAAGCCTTCGTTATGCAATCCGACATCCTGGCAGCCACTTCTACAAGACCCTTTTTATGTATAAAATTAAATTAGTTCACCACTCCCATAGCTCAATATTCTGTGCTGCCTCTGCATTGGCTTACACTGCACCGAAGTATAGGCTCTTATTATGAGACACAGGCTGCAATCCTAACCACACTTTCCTGAGAGTAAGTCCCATTGAACAAAATAGGACTTACTTCTGAGCAGACCTAGTTAGGATTGTGCCCACTCTTATTTTCTGATTTCAAAGATGACAGTGTCCATCTCTAGAAATAACTGATGCATTACAATTCAGTTTTTTTTTTTAATCTACTATGGACATATCATAACAATGTTGATACCCCCCCCCCCCGTTTATCAGTGAGCAAGTCCCAAGTGTCTGACAGAGTTATTGTAAGAGCCCAGAGAGTAGCTTTAATAAGATTCCATATCAGTGATACAGCCCCTATATAACAGCTAAGTACAGAAATGGGTCGCTTATCCCGTGGCTCTCCTTTTCAGAATTTCAGAATTCTTTAAATATTGATGAAGCATTATACTAGCAGAAGGAGTGTGTAATAATGATTTAATGAAAAGATAGGAGTTGACAAAAGTTTAATGGCAGCAAGTCATTAGTTGGGGAAATGGTGAAGAAGCAAACATGTTCAGGAGTAATGTACAGTGCTATGGGGACAGAAATAAACAAGACTTACCGTAGATACTCGCCTATAGTATAGTATGTGAAATTTTTGCCAAGTAATTAAGCTCAAATTATCACTTCACCTTATCTCCTGGTCAATCAGAGGGCAAAGCCTTTCAACTCTGAAAAGTTTCCTTTCTCAGGGGCAGACAGGCACCAAGTTTCTCAAGCAGCAGGCAGGCACAGTTCCTTAGAAGCAATTTGTTAACCTTTTATTCTCCTTGCTTCTGCTGCAGCCTAGTTCTGCTTTGCAAATGCCTGCAAAGGTCTGTTTTTTGAAACACCAGGATGGGAATCCTTTGAAGCAGGCTACAATTCAATGCACACTTACTTATTCTTAACACCCATGGAAAGCAGTGGGACTACTTCTGAGTAAAAAGGGATGCAAATACATGCAGCTGCATCTCTCTGCTATGAATTGAATTGCACACTCCCAGTTATGTGTTATGGGTTGTATGTTGTACGTAGAGCTTCTGGCTTAACACACCAGACACCTTAAAGGTGAACTTGATTCATGGTTCTCCTGCAATGGTTCCCAACCTTTTTTCACTTGCATATCCCTTGGCAGCCTATTTCCATAAATCGTACCCTTCATATTAGCAAAATGTTTGTAATTAATAATGCAAGCCCTCATCTCCTCCATATGAAAGCCCAGACTTCATGTATTCATCACATATTTTCTCTTTTCATCTGTTTGAAGAACAGAAGACTCTGCCTTGCACTGTTTTGCACCAGAAGTGTGCTGAGAAATCTGGATGATTGATCACTTTCCATATTATGTTTCAGCTTTTTTACTGTGCTTGTTTTCAATCACTGGTTCTTACATAAATTGATGACCAAAAACTAGCTATTGGTGGGGCTTTCACAGTCAGCTAGCTACCTCCCTTCCTGCCTTGCTGGTCCTTGCAAGGCATTCCTGTCTTGCAAGGCATTCTGGAGCATGACCTGCCTTTTTCTACCATTATTCTGGTCCCTGGGAGTACATGAATACCAGGTTGGGAACCACTGTTTTACTGGTATGTAGTTTACAGTGCACTTACTCTGATAGTGCTTACAAAAAGGTGATGAAGACCAGAATTTAAAAAGAATAAAAATGTATCTTATGATATTTTACTGTAGGTTGGCAACCTTCAGTCTCGAAAGACTATGGTATCGCGCTCTGAAAGGTGGTTCTGGAACAGCGTCTAGTGTGGCTGAAAAGGCCGATTCGGGAGTGACAATCCCTTCCACACTGGGAGCAAGTGCAGTCTGTCCCTGGCCTGTCTCCCTGGCTATAGGCCTTCCTTCTTTGCCTCTTAGCCTCAGACTGTTGGCCAAGTGTCTCTTCAAACTGGGAAAGGTCATGTTGCACAGCCTGCCTCCAAGCGGGTCGCTCAGAGGCCAGGGTTTCCCACTTGTTGAGGTCCACTCCTAAGGCCTTCAGATCCCTCTTGCAGATGTCCTTGTATCGCAGCTGTGGTCTACCCGTAGGGCGCTTTCCTTGCACGAGTTCTCCATAGAGGAGATCCTTTGGGATCCGGCCATCATCCATTCTCACGACATGACCGAGCCAACGCAGGCGTCTCTGTTTCAGTAGTGCATACATGCTAGGGATTCCAGCACGTTCCAGGACTGTGTTGTTTGGAACTTTGTCCTGCCAGGTGATGCCGAGAATACGTCACATGTGGAAAGCATTCAGTTTCCTCTCCTGTTGTGAGTGAAGAGTCCATGACTCGCTGCAGTACAGAAGTGTACTCAGGACGCAAGCTCTGTAGACCTGGATCTTGGTATGTTCCGTCAGCTTCTTGTTGGATATTTTACTATGTTTTTAATAAATTAGAGACTACAGTTCTTAGGTAACAATTAGTGGTGGGTTATTTTTCAGGATCTGGCCTCGGGTAAAATCAGACAAAACTATAGTCGGGCACCCCCCTAAGTTTAACCCCCGACTTATCTGAGGCATAGAAAATTCCATGATTGTTGGCTCAAAACCTGCCCTTGGCTTATCTGTGGGATCGACTTATAGGCGAGTATCTGCAGTATATGAAGGCCCAACCCCGCTGAACCAGTGCAGCTCCAGAACACACACTCTGGTGGCACAGGGTGCGGAGGCTGCTGGTGACAATGGCCACCCTGCGCCCCCTGGCGCTGGGGCCGAAGCTCTTCAGAACATTCAAGAGACTGGAACTTTGCCCTTAACCAAGATGGCGGCAGAGGCGTCCGAGAAGCTCTTCCAGGCACACCGGAAGTGATTCTCTTTTCCCCTACGCCTGTCCCCGGAAGCGATTCTGCTTGCTGTTGTTCTTCGAGGCGGACTCGGCAAGACGGCCTGGCGTCGCCGTGCTCGGGAATGGTGAGGTATTGACGCCGAGGCGCTCCGGTGGCCTCCGAGAGGGGGCGGGGACGAGACAGGGGTGTGCCTTTTCGTCGGTACCGAGGCGAAGCGGGTGGAAGGCGCATGCGCGGCAGGCGGCTGAGCGGGAGGGGTCGGACGACGCACGCGCACGGCTGTTGCTTGGTCCTTGCCGCCGCGCCGAGGCGCTGACATGAGAGGAGGCGAGGCGCGCGGGCGGCGTTCTCACGTTACGGTGCTTGACACGCGTTTCTTCCTCTCTCCCTCCAGAGAGCGCAGGGCGACCAGGCACCAAGTGGCTCTGCCTCCAGCCACTGCGTAGCTGAGGGGATGCTGGCGGGGCGGCTCCGAGCCCCGTGCTGCGCCTGTCCGCTCCGAAGGAAGTCCCGTCGCAGCCCCAGGAGAGGGGCAGCCTCTGTCCTCCGTCGTGCCTGGTCACCCTGTGCTCTGGGGAGGTGCAGGGGGGGGCTCATCTCACTTTTCCTCCAAGGAGCGCAGGGTGGGTGGCAGACACGTCCTCCTCCTCCAAAGGAACCTTCCCTCCCAGGTGGAGGACCCAGTGCCTCTGCCTGCACCCCTTGTACAGAAGAGGGGACGCCGGCAGGTGCATGGAAGGGTCTGAAAAGCTGCCCCTCTTCTATACCAGGGTTAGAGATCTGGGCACTCCGTCCCCCTGTGTATCGGCTCACCCTGTCCTTGTTCCTCCCTCTAACCTTCTCCTCCTCCTCACCTCTTGCTTCTTCGCTTAGTCTCACCAGGCCACAGTAGGGACGGTGACCAGGTACAAAGGGGGCCAGACAGAGTGCCTCTGTCTTTAACTCTTGTACAGAAGAGGGGACGTTGGCAGGTGCAGCTCAACATGAAAGGGCTCATAAAGCTGCATCTGCCAACGTTCCCTCTTCAATAAATGCTTAAAAGTATGGGCACTCTGCCCCCCTTTGTACCTGGAGCCTGGTGGCCTTTCCTCCCATTCATTTTAGCTTCCTGACAATTCCATAAGATAGGTTACAGGAGACCCTGGTGACGGAGCCAAGATCCAATGAGGATTTGAATCTGGGTCTCCCCCCTTTTAGTCTGACTCTCTTATATCTGCATCACACCACCAGGTTGTATTTCTAAGGGCGCAATCCTAACCCCTTATGTCAGTGCTTTCCAGCACTGGCATAGCGGTGCCAATGGGACGTGTGCTGCATCCTGCAGTTGGGTGTCACTCACGGAGGCCTCCTCAAAGTAAGGGAATGTTTGTTCCCTTACCTCACAGCTGCATTGCTGGAAAGCACTGACATAAGCACTAACAAAAGTTAGAATTGCGCCCTAAGACTCCCATCCTAGACACACTTATTAGGGAGTGAGTCCCATTGGATGCAGTGGGATTTAGGTAAAGGTAAATATGCATAGGATTATGTTGGATATTTTTATCTTGGCATAGGAGAGGCTACCAGTGACTTGCAATGTGTGTCTGAGTAGGGATGTGAATTCCAGCCTTCTTTTGGGGCCGGGTCTGGTGCAAGTGCTAACCACATGAGCTGAAAAGTCACTGGTTCAAGTTTTGATTTATTCAGTGTCATCATACCACGGTTCTTCCATCTGCACTATGAGAATAATAATACTAACCTGCCTTGCAGGTTTCTTGTAAAGTTTTCTGTGATGATATGCATGGTCTGTATTGGACAGAGATACTGGATATGGCAACTTAACAATTGTATATGGGTAGTGAAAACTTTTCAAGGAAACTCATATCATTGTTTTCCAAATAAAGGCAATTCGGATGAGTGTTCAGAAAATCCTCACTTAAAGTTGTTTCATTCAACATGGTTTTGTTTTAAGATTGGTCAACAGTTCTCAGTCTTCTGATCTTTGTGAGCTCTGTGGCTGCACATTGTAGGGCTATCAGAAACCACATCTGGGTTGACCCTGGGCCACAACCCACTTTGCTGGCCTTGGTTGTGTTCCCAAATGTCTTGTGGGTAGATTTTGCAAGGCATTCTGGGGTGCAGCAGTGCTTTGTGGCACTACAGAAAAGTGCTCAGTCACTTGAGAGCCCCCCTCATGGTAAAATTGGTTTCATTGGGAAGTCGTTTAATTACTTAAAGTTGCAGTTTTCAAGAGCCTATTGACAACTTTAAGTGAGCATTTGCTATATGTGTTTTAAGGATTAGACATAAGAACATAAGAACAGCCCCACTGGATCAGGCCATAGGCCCATCTAGTCCAGCTTCCTGTATCTCACAGCGGCCCACCAAATGCCCCAGGCAAATGCTCACAGCAGATAACAAGAGACCTCATTCTGGTGCCCTCCCTTGCATCTGGCATTCTGACATAACCCATTTCTAAAATCAGGAGGTTGCGCATACGCATCATGGCTTGTACCCTGTAATGGATTTTTTCTCCAGAAACTTGTCCAATCCCCTTTTAAAGGCGTCTAGGCTAGATGCCAGCACCACATCCTGTGGCAAGGAGTTCCACAGACCGACCACACGCTGAGTAAAGAAATATTTTCTTTTGTCTGTCCTAACCCGCCCAACACTCAATTTCAGTGGATGTCCCCTGGTTCTGGTATTATGTGAGAGTGTAAAGAGCATCTCCCTATCCACTCTGTCCATCCCCTGCATAATTTTGTATGTCTCAATCATGTCCCCCCTCAGGCGTCTCTTTTCTAGGCTGAAGAGGCCCAAACGCTGTAGCCTTTCCTCTTAAGGAAGGTGCCCCAGCCCCATAATCATCTTAGTCGCTCTCTTTTGCACCTTTTCCATTTCCACTATGTCTTTTTTGAGATGCGGCGACCAGAACTGGACACAATACTCCAGGTGTGGCCTTACCATCGATTTATACAACAGCATTATAATACTAGCTGTTTTGTTCTCAAAACCCTTCCTAATGATCCCAAGCATAGAATTGGCCTTCTTCACTGCCGCCGCACATTGGGTCGACACTTTCATCGACCTGTCCACCACCACCCCCAGATCTCTCTCCCGATCTGTCACAGAAAGCTCAGAACCCATCAGCCTATATCTAAATTTTGATTTTTTGCCCCAATGTGCATGACTTTACACTTACTGACATTGAAGCGCATCTGCCATTTTGCTGCCCATTCTGCCAGTCTGGAGAGATCCTTCTGGAGCTCCTCACAATCACTTCTGGTCTTCACCACTCGGAAAAGTTTGGTGTCGTCTGCAAACTTAGCCACTTCACTGCTCAACCCTGTCTCCAGGTCATTTATGAAGAGGTTGAAAAGCACCGGTCCCAGGACAGATCCTTGGGGCACATCGCTTTTCACCTCTCTCCACTGTGAAAATTGCCCATTGACACCCACTCTCTGTTTCCTGGCCTCCAACCAGTTCTCAATCCATGAGAGGACCTGTCAATCCATCAGAGGACATATTCTTGCAGGATTCATAGAGAATGCAGCCTTAGACTTGGATCATCTCTGAATCTCTGGGTCAGTCCATTGGAAACTTTGGCTGTCCATATTGGTCTTATAGGAAACTTGTCCAGCACAGGAGCAGAAATCAAAGATATTGTAGCTGATTCTGTGTTTTTTTTTTTCCACAGCAGACGTGCTGGATTCCAGACTGATGGCGTCAGGCACAGCAAGTCGCTCTGAAGACGAAGAGTCTCTAGCAGGACAGAAAAGGAGTTTGTCCCAAGTGTCAGGTGCCATTCCAAAACGGCGCAGTTCATCCAGGTACCATGCTGGGTGTGATTGGGTTTTGGCATTTGCATTCGTGAAGTCTATTGGTTGGCACTAGGTCCAGCCAACTTAAGCAGCACTCAACACATTTTGCTAAGTTCAGTAGCCAACCAAGATCTGTGGTGATCGCTTTCCAAGACTTGAGGAAGGAATGAGGTTTTGTTGCTGTCATTGTGCTGCATCTCAGAGATGCTCTCTGCAGCACAGCATGTGGTCAGAGATGCATTTGTATCCTCCAAGTTTTGCTTGTCCTAAATACACTAGCCAGGTTCAAAGAAATTTTTTTTGCTGGTCAGCATGTTTGTTTGACCCCTGAATTGAAAATTAAGGACAGAGTTTGTACTTAGTTGATTACGAAGTATTGGCCTTTTTCAATAGAACTGGGACATTGTTTGGTGCAATATGGCCGGGGGGGGGGGGGGAGAGGAAGATGAACTCAGTGCAAAAAAGTACCCTAGAAATGTATACCTAATAAACAAACAGAACCCCAAAGTATGTGACTACATAAATATTGCAAGTGTGGTGACAGTTTGTTAAAAAACAGATATTCCCCTCTCAGTGGCCTGGGATCTGATCAGTTTTTCTGATGACCCAGGCGTTTATCACTGGAACTGCTGACCAAGTTTTTTAGGCAAAACATTGATTCTGAATCCTTTTTTAGACTTAGCCTTCAGGAAGTTCCTGGGTCTCCATCTTCCTGTAGATGCCCCATGTTAATGTTTGTAGGAGCACTGATGAGGCCACTAGAGAAGTGAACCTGTTGCAACAGGATAGAGCATGCGAAATAACTTTTGTTCATCTTTCCAGGTTCATCAAGCGGAAGAAGTTTGATGATGAACTGGTAGAGAGCAGCCTTGCCAAATCTTCCAGCCGGGCCAAAGGCCCTAGTGGAGTAGAGCCTGGGCGCTGCTCTGGCAGTGAGCCCTCATCTAGTGAGAAGAAGAAGGTGAGTTTGGTGTGACAGGAAGGACTGATAGCACTACTATGATGGCAAATTCATCATCAGGTTGATTAGAATTTCCTTCTTTTATAAACGAAGAATTTGGCAGCCAAAACAAATAGTATGGAAAAGTCGGTAGACATTTGGATAACTTCTAAATTGAGATCTTAAAATTCTGCAAAAATATGTTCTCAGGTTTTTATAGGGGGAAGGAAGTGGGGTTGCAAAAGGGCTAGCTGGAAATGGTGGTAGGGAAGGGAGAGTGCTCCATAGGGGAAAAGGGACCTGTGGTGTGATGGTACGTTTTGACATGCAGAAGCTCGTCACAGCACTTCCTATATCCACTCCCTACTAATATAACAACATCAACTTTAATTTTCTTCCTTAGAGTGTTTTCTTGTCCTACTTTGAAACTTATACTTCCGTTAAAGATCTAGCTCATTTTATACTTGGAGTGGGTTGCAATAGTTTAAAACAGTGGTCACCAAACCCCGGCCCGGGGGCCAGATGCTGCCCGCAACAATCCTCTATCCAGCCCGCAGCCAGCTTCTTGTCCCCTGAAAGCCTCTGGCCCACTCAACTGTACATGACCAGAACTGTGCTCGGGTTGTGTCTGGAGGGTGTTCTGAGGGCCAGAGAGATTGAATGAATGGGCTCACTCATTCATTTATTCACTCATCCAAGTTCCATCTCTAATTTATTTATTTAAATTTTATATTTAAATTTTTTTTCTGGCCCTCAACACCACACCAGATACTTGATGTGGCCCTCTGGCCCAAAAGTTTGGAGACCTCTGGTTTAAGACAAATGTATAAAAATTGAAAAATGCTTTAGAGTCTCATTTGTATAACGTGTGTTACCAAGGTGTGTGTACAATCTACTGCACACAAAGCCAATTTGTGTCACATTTGCCCTTGTTCTCCTTCCCTCCCCCTTGCCCTGAGCATGTAGGATTGGGGCATGAGGGTAAGTAGAATGGAAGATGCAGGGGAGTGGCAGCAAGATGCAAGTATCTTGTGTGCCCCCTGAGGCATCTGGTGGGCCATTGTGAGATATAGGACGCTAGACTAGCATGGGCTCTTCTTATGTTCTTGCATGGGCATGACTCCAGGCACTTGAGGCAGTTGCTCTGCCCTCCTTGTGCAATTAATCTGGATGCAGTGGGACTTTTCCCTTCACATTTTCTACCCTAGGCCACTATCTGGCTTGTATAATGTGAAGCCAGAACTTAGTACTTCAGTAGGAAGCTAGGGGCAGCCTTCTTTTGTTGCTGTAGATGAACCTACCGACTTTGCAGAGTTAATTTGTCAGCAGTCACTTTGCAATGCAGCCCTGCAATATATTCTGGCTTATGTTGCTGCTGTGCCTGCTGTGAACTGCAAGGTCTGTACACCAACATCTCTACCTCCACAGGTATCTAAATCCATCTCTGCACCTGTCACTCCGAGCCCAGCTCCAAACCCCAGCCTCGCCAAGCGGATGAAGAAGAGCAAGCAGCCCTTGCAGGTGACCAAGGATTTGGGTCGATGGAAACCCACTGATGACCTGTTGCTGATCAACGCTGTGCTTCAGGTAGCAGACTGGGGATAGCCTGGGTATATGTGCCAGTCTTTTCAAAATTTAAGATCCATGTGTGGCTGGAGTCCCAATTGATTTGCTACATATGCTATTCTTCCTTCAGAAGAAGCCTCCCAGGGTGGCTTGAATAGGGCTCCCAAGTAATCTCCCACCTGCAGATTTTAAATAATATGTGGTTCCTTCAGAACATTTTCAGGATCACAAGTACTTTCCTGGACTTGTACAACTACAGCTGTAATACGAGTCCTGGATGCATGATTCTCTCATGTTCTAATTCTGTCTGTTCCTTCACAGCATACTTTGTAATTACCTTTTTGCTCCTACTTCATCTTCCTTGTATGTTTGAACATACAATGGCTTGAAGCTCTTGAATATGCTGCTCTGGGCCTTTTAAAATAGTAGGCAGACCCTGGACCAGAGCATAGCTGTTGCTTGTTGCCACAGCTCCAAATTGGTCATCTCTGCATGTAACGCAGTGTAATTCTTGGGTTGACAAATCTAGGGACATCCATTACAAGCTGGGAAGGGAATGGAATATCCTTAATCCACAAAATTTGGTGCCAAACTGCACATTACATTATTTATGTTGTTAAGAGTTGTGCTTCAGACTGACAGCTCCTCTTTTTTGTAACAGCAAGCAGCCATGGGGGCTCCTATTACAGAAGGGGATTGCAGCATTGTTGAGCAATGGGGAGAGAGGCCTAACTGGAAATTTTTCCCACCCTGGGGTGGGGTTAGGGTTTTTCAATCAGAAAACAGTGCAGGGGGAAAGGGTACTGCCATCCTACCTCTCTGTGTATCATTAGGCCACTCTGAATCGCCCCTCTACCCCATGGCTGTTTTAAATAGAGAGGCTGTTAAAGTCTTAAGCATGTCATACTGAAGGTGGCATTGAGCCATGTCTTTGAGCCTCAGACCGTAGTTACGATGCGCTCTTACTTCCTTTCCAGACCAATGACTTGACCTCTGTGCACCTCGGGGTGAAGTTCAGTTGCCGTTTTAACCTGCGGGAAATCCAGGAGAGGTGGTATGCTCTGCTCTACGACCCTGTGATCTCCAAGTAAGTCCTGTGTTTTACATAAACAACTGTGGTTCTCAGAGTTGGAGGTATGGAGTACTTGCTGGCTTGATCTGGTCCCTAAGCTCTCATAACTAAGGTTCCTCTTATAGGAAAAGCCTATTTCTATTTTTTTTTTAATTATTTATTTATTTATTACAGATACGGGGCAGGGAAATAGGATAGGGTTACAAAGGTTACACAACAGGATATTGACCATTGGGTCACAAAATGCATTTTAAAATAAAATTTATACGACAGGTTGAAACTAAACATAAACTTATCCACATAAGTCATCCCCACATATATCATTAAAATACTGAACTTGATCTACTCAGTCAATAATATTTATCCAATACTATCCAATCATAAAACTGCTTCCAGTATCTTCCTATTTTATCTAAATCTTTATCTTTCATTCTTTCTGTTAATACATCCATTTCTGCTATTTCATAAATCTTATCCATTAACTTCTCTCTGTTTGGAATCTCTGTAGATTTCCACAGTTGTGCATACAATATTCTTGCCGCTGTATTAATCTGTACAATAAGATATTTCTGATACTATATTTAGGAGGAATATTTCCGGTTTGAACGGTATTACTTAATTAAGTATCTCTTGTAACATTTTTTGTATCATTTTCCAATATTTCTTAGCTTTTTCATAAGTCCACCACATGATAAAAGGGACCCTCAATCTGCTTACATTTCCAACACTTGTTTGATAAACCTGAATACATTTTTGCTATTTTTTCTGGAGTCAAATGCCATCTATAAAACATTTTATATAAGTTCTCTTTAAAAGATACTGCTTTCGTTATCTTAATTTTTGAATTCCAAATTTGATTCCAATCATCAATTGGAATATTATATCCAAATTTTTTGCCCAAATCACCATTGAGTCTTTCATTATCTCATCTTCCATTTTTATCTCAAGAAGAAAATTGTACAGTTTCTTAATATATTTTCCATCGTCAATCATAAATATTTTATCAAAGCTTATATCTTGGAAAAGCTTATTTCTAAAGACAGGAAAGTGGCAAAGTGCTTCCTTGTCAATCTGGCAGCTATAGACTATCATCAGGTCAGGACTGGAATCAGATCAGCTTGTGCTGATCTGGAAAAGAGGTATGCAAAGTATTTAGTTCCCCAAATATTTTTTATTATAATTTTTTCCTTCCATTAAAAAGAATGAAATAAAGCTTCAGGGAGATTTACAGTCAAATAAGAACATTAAAATAATAGAGGAGACTGTAAAGCAATAATTATGAAGTTAAAATAGCACAAAAATAAAATGGCATCAGGAACAAGATACAAACAGAATCTACTGGTTTTTGGAAAAGCCTGGGAAATAAAAAAAGGTTTTTGCCTGATATGGAGAAAATTTCAGTGGGCACATGAAGCAAGCCTTTCTGGGGAAAGTATTCCAAAGTTGGGACTTTGTAGCAGAAAGGACCTTCATCGCTTGCCACCTACCTCACTCCAGAAGGCAGGATTTACTTGGAGACGGGCCTCCAATGAAAATCTTAAAATGCAGACAGCTGCAACATGGCCCTTATGGTTAAAAAGTTCCAAGGTAAGCAACAGCACTTTCAACTGAGCTTGGAAATAATCCATCAGCCATTGAATTTCAATGGAAACGTCATGCCATCTTTGACTAAAGGCAATAGGGAGGAGGTTTTGATAATACTGAGATTGGAAAATGCCTGTGTAGTGGGTTTGTCTTGGCAATGGTGAGGATACAGTGGCAGCTAAAACCCTCCTTTTCTCTTTTTAAAGTGGGTCTGTAAGATTCTTGCTGGGAGCTACTTGACAGGGGGAGGGGGCAGCTTTCTCATTGGTTCTTTCTGACTGATAGGTTTTATTCCCCTTCTCTCTTTATCAGACTGTCCTGTCAGGCCATGCGGCAGCTGCATCCTGAAGCCATAGCTTCGATACAGAGCAAAGTATTGTTCAGCAAAGCTGAGGAGCAACTGCTAAGCAAAGTGGGATCGGTAAGGCCCAATAATTAGGTACTTGAACCTTAGCTCTTCTTACCATGGAATGAAGCCAGGCAGCATTTGGGGCTGTTTTGCTAGAGACCTTGATGGGGGGGGGATGGTCACAATTTTCTCTTTAGCTTGTGTTTGGCTTGTTTATAAATTTAGATAAACATTTGTTTCCTCTTCTTTATTCATATCAATCTTTTGGTCATGGTGTTTTTTTTCTGCTTGCTACAACCTCTCCTTGTTCTTTCCCCAGACCAGTCAACCCACTCTTGACACTTTCCAGGACCTGCTGCACAAACACCCAGAGGTTTTCTATCCCTCACGTACTGCCAAGGTCCTACAAACTCACTGGCAGCTCATGAAGCAGTACTACCTCCTGGATGATCAGACAGGTAAGGCAAGTGTCCCTGTTCCCTAGTAGTGTCTGAAGCAAGGGCTTGTGCCAGGATTCTAAATCACTGTTTGTCTTCTCTAATCACATTCAGTGCAGCCATTGCCCAAAGGGGACCAAGTGTTGAACTTCTCTGATGCTGAAGATATGATAGATGACACCAAACTAAAGTAAGTGAAAAGGAAGTGAGTAGGACTAGCCACCGCCACCACTACCCTTGCTAGTCATAGGCCAGTATGTCACCAGTATTACTGGCCTATTTGCCTTGTTCGGTGGCTGGAGAACTTTGCTAGTTGATCAGCAACTTAAGAGTTCCAACAACAGTGTTAGGCAAGTAGTTACTGTTTGCATTGTGTGAATGAGGAAACTGGAGCTTGGAGCAAGGGAGTTTACATCTTTTCTCTACCCCAGGGTTCTTCACAGTTTTCATTTTGGACTATAGAAGTCGAGTTATCTACTGCTTTCTGTGATGAGTTTTACTGCTCATTATTCTGCATCTAGCAGTCTTTGGGGGATGGGTGGTGGTTTCTGTGTGTGTGTGTTCCATTTGAAAACTGTTGATAACCTTACATTTTGCAGTGGAGTATCGCTGTGGCTGTCATATGTACACAACAGAGCCCTAATTCATCCACTGGTCTCTAGCGAAGCTGATAGTGGATTTGTTGATCTTGCTTGTCAGGGTGGAACAGAGGATGCAGACAGAGAATTGGTGCAGGTACTAGAGTGCTCAGTTAGCCAATCCAGGAGCTATTTAACCTCCTTTCTCTCATATCCCCCACCCCTTTCCTTTAGGGATGTACGGGATGAAGTATTGGAGCATGGTGAGTTGGATTCTGCTTGTTATAGTATAGAGTGTGTGGATATTAAAAAAAAAATGTAACAGAATCACTTGTAGGGGTTAAGAGTCCTTGTTGGGCAACTGTGGCAGGAAGACATCATGCAAACTTCATATTCAGCGAGCCCTCATCAATCAATCAATAATACCTTTATTGGCATATAAAGCGAGCCCTCATTATTCATGGGGATTCCATTCCCTAAACCCCTGCAGATGTGGAAAACTGCTGCTATTGAAACCCATGGTTTTGGGTTTCCCCCAACCCAACTGGAGCTGGGCTCCGGCAAGGCCCATATGGTTTTCTGAGGCCAGCAGAGGTAGCATGTGGCTGCCTGCAGCCAGTGCAGGCTTCAGAATGCTTGAAAAGTGCCAAAAAAAAAGTCTAGCTCTGATTTTACTATAAAACTGAAGGTGATATTTTTATTGCTTTATAAGGCGTTATGAGGTTTTGAGATAAAACCGGAAGTAGCCGTTTTTGGCTTTTTCATGCATTCTGAGGCTTCTAGCGGCCACAGGTGGTTGGGTGCAGCCATTGTGGGCCTCTGAAATGCTCCAGACATGACGAGCTGTATTCCAGTTGGGCTGGGGGGGGCTGTTTGGCATCCACAGATAACCCAAATCCGCTGTTGCCAAACCCACAGATAACATGGGCCCCCTGGAAAGCAGCCCATGTATTGTAGAAGACTAAGGGTGCAATCCTAACCCTTTATGTCAGTGCTTTCCAACACTGACATAAGGGCAATTTAGCTCTGAGGTCAGGGAACAAACATTCCCTTACTTTGAGGAGGCCTCTCTGAGAGACACCCAACGCAGGATGCAGCACATGTCCCATCGGCACCGCTATGCCAATACTGAAAAGTACTGACATAAGGAGTTAGGACTCTGGGCATTGATTTGAGAAGGGCTTGCTAAATAAAAGAACTGAGTGTTAAACTGTCTCCATTTTCGCAGTTTGCCCTAGCTCAGCATTTCTCAACCAGTGGTATGTGTCCCAGTTGTGCACGAGGTAGTGTACAGTGGTAAGCATAACACCCCCAGACACCCGCCGCATGACAGCAAGACCTTGACACAACAAACAGCTTGGTGGGCAGAGCTCCAGCATGCAGTTTTTGTACACTTAGAAAAGCTCTCCTGCCTGCCCTGAGCCTCTCACTAGTATTTGTCCTATTGTGTCTGGCCTCCAAACCCAGAAGTAACTGGCAATGACATCGCCAGTTACTTGCTGTGGTACTTCTGATAGGTGGGACCATTCAGAGTGGTACGTTAGGAGACAGAGGTTGAGGAACGCTGGCCTAGCTGGTTCTGGAAGAAAACAAGCCCTGTATGGGTTATCCCAGTCTCAAGAGAACAGTGCTCTCTCAGCCTGTTATTAGGCCTATTCTTATTGATTTAAAATATATTTATTCTGTCTTTCACTCTGTTCATTGTACTTTCTGCCGTTCTCCTTACAGAGCTGACAGTGGCAGACCGGAGACAGAAGCGTGAAATTCGGCAGCTGGAGCAAGAGCTGCACAAATGGCAGGTGCTGGTGGATAGCATCACAGGTGAGAGAGCTGCACTGAAGCTTCCTCTGCTGGGAGCAACCAATGCGACTTGTAGAGGTAGGAGGCAAACTGTAGGTCCTGAAACCTGGACTTTGTTGTTAACTGCCACGGATAAGAAGATTTTGCTATACATGGTTGGCAACCTTCAGTCTTGGAAGACTATGGTATCGCGCTCTGAATTGTGGTTCTGAAACAGCATCTAGTGTGGCTGAAAAGGCCAATTCGGGTCTGTTGCATGGTGCAGAGTTGTCAATCTGCTTGTTGGTTTTCACCCTAAACCCCATGCACCCCATGAGGTTAATGGACTGTGCCGATGCAGCACCTTACTGGCTGGGGACTGCCCAGCTTAAGGCGGGCAGTAGCTGCCCAATGAGATGCAATGACCTCTCCCACCGTTGGAAGCAGCCCCTGGTGTCACGCTTTATGCCAATCAAGCGAAGACTTATAACCGGTAAACTGCTGCTTCCTGTGTTGTGCCGATGCCGTGCGGCGAAGTTGGAGTGTCCTCTGCAGTGTGCGAAGCCTGAGTAAAGTAGGTATGGAGGATAAGCTGTTACCCATTTAGCAAATCCCCCCTCTCCATGTCGCTGGAATGGCCCCGTGGAAAGACAGAAGCCAATACGGTTGGTTCCAGCGGCCTCGCAGGAGTTGCCAGAACGTGACTGTATACAGCCGCGAACTGCCTCAGGGACTCCGGCTCCAGATTTTGCCTCGAGGTTGACTCCTGAAGCCTTTTCCATAACTGGATATAGCCACAAGGCAGTGGAGGTTTGAGGTCAGAGTTTCTTTCTCTTAGATGAGCTGCCTTCCCAGGCTGACAAGTCCCATCTCCCAGTGGCTGTTTAGTCGCCTCTTATGACAAGTACAGCCAAACTGAGGGAGTATTCTTATCCCCCAGCTATACATGCCACCTATACATAGGAATAGGAATAGGTGCTATACATACCACCTAGCTATCCTAATTGTATTTTTTTTTTTTTTGGCATTTGAATTGTAAGCCACTTTGGGAGCCAATTTTGACTGAAAAGCAGGTTAGAAATTGTAGGCATTGCTAAAAGGTTGGTGCTTGAGAGAGATGGTGGTTAGAAACATGGCATATGCACCTTCTCCCCCCCCTACACCAGCATCCTTTGCCCCTGCAAGTCTGCTGTTGTCCATCCCCTCCTTCCAAAGGCTCTGCCTGTCTAATCCCTCCTTTCCTCCTCTCAGGAATGAGCTCCCCTGACTTTGATAATCAGACGTTGGCTGTGCTGCGTGGGAGGATGGTGCGTTACCTCATGCGTTCCCGGGAGGTCAGTCCAGTCACTTGTTCACCTCCTTAGCTTCAGAAAAAGTGAAATGTTTCATCGGAGAGAGGACTTGGGAGTTGTTTTCTCAGCAACAGTGATTCAGTGTCTAATGCGGATTTAACACTTTTTAAAAAAGTATTTTTGAAGAGTCAAAATTACCTTCTGCTGGCAGAGTAACAAAATGGCTGCTATTCTCATGAAATGTTCATGAACATTTTATACTTCCAGGAAGTTGGATCTCTGTACATTTTTTTATATACCCATTACAAATCTAAATCATTTTTTCTGCTACAAACTAATAGTTTTAAATTCAAGACATAATGACAACTTTACTGCTCTGCTGTAACTTTCTTGAACTAGGACAAAATTCTGTCTGCAGTAGAGTTAACCATTGGCAGTGTTGTTTTGCTGTTATGCTGCATGTGTCCAAGGTGGCAGTGATGGCATACTTCAGCATCTGGAAATCTCAGATTTTCATTATTTCAAGCAGGTTTTCTTACATAGCCACAAACATTTGCATGTCACTCACTCTTCCCCCCCCCCTTCTGCCATGGTGCTGCCCTTTACCAAAGAATAGCGAGCACGGTATCCACTTTAGCATACAGTATGCAGAATAAGAAACTTGATGCACTCTGTCGATTTAACTTATTTCAATTACTAAATTGTAGTTTCCTTGAGGCAGAATTTCTGGTTCCCATGATGCATCGCATGAACACTTTTGCTCATTTCCTCTTCTAGATCACTCTTGGTAGAGCCACCAAAGATAATCAGATTGATGTGGATCTAGCTTTGGAGGGGCCCGCCTGGAAAATATCCCGCAAACAAGGTACGGGCTGCTGCTGTTGGCAGGAGTGTAGAATGTTGTAGAACAGGCTGTGTGAAACTATTGTATGATTCAAAGGGAGAGTGCCCTCTGAATGACTAAGAGCGCAATCCTAACCCCTTTATGTCAGTGCTTTCCAGCACTGACAAGGGCAACATAGCTCCAAGGTAAGGGAACAAACATTCCCTCACTTTGAGGGGGCCTCCGTGAGTGACACCCAACTGCAGGATGCAGCACACATCTCGTTGGCACCACTATGCCAGTGCTGGAAAGTACTGACATTAGGGGTTAAGATTGCACCCTAAGCCAGATATCATATTTAGCTGACACAAGTGACTTGTGATGCCAAGTTGCCTTGGAGAAGAGAGGGTTGCTGTGGGGATCAGAAGACTTGATGATTTGAAGGTAGGGCAGGTACTGTGTCCTGCCTTAAAAGCAGGAGGGAGCAACTGGTGGTTACATGTGAAGAGTCCTCAAAGAGCACTTTTTCTGTCCCTATAAGCTCTGATAAACTACCTACCCTTCCTACTGCTAAAAATGAAAACCTGACAAGTCCAAATTCATTTATTTTTCATGCTCTTTGGACATTACTTCTAATAAAAAAGTGACAAAATAATGTGTCCAGCCTTGCATGTCAACAGTACCTCTGAAGTATGCAAATGGGTCTCTCCTGCAGCCTCCACTTATGAGGCATTCCACCCTCCCACAAGCAGTTGTGACTGCTCCCCCTTCCCTCCTCCCTGTAACTCTAGCTTCTCCTCATGTTTCCACTTTCACAGGTGTCATCAAACTAAAGAACAATGGTGACTTCTTCTTGGCCAATGAAGGACGGCGGCCCATTTATGTTGATGGGCGCCCTGTGCTCTGCGGCAGCAAGTGGAAGCTCAGCAACAACTCAGTAGTGGAGGTGAGCTCTGTAATGAGGGAAGGTCTGGCACAGTGATAATCTTTGTGGTTTGGCCACATAACACAGCCATATTAGTCTCTGTGGTTACTGTGTAGATGATCCACCCTGTGCTTAAATCTGGTAGATCAGGGATGTCAAACTTGTTTCATACATAGGGCTGAAGTTAGCATTCATTGCGCCTGCTGAGGGATGGAAGTAACACCATTAAGCTGAAAGTGACATTATTAAGCAGATGATGACCAGAAATAAGCACTTTGTTCTCATATAGAAACTCATTGGCTGCAAATGACAGAAAATGTGCAAATCTTGTTTATATTTTCAAGATACAGGTAAACCCAGTTATCATGCTGGGAGAATCCAGTTATAACAGGGGCTTGATAAATTGCTTCCAGGAGCCACATTTGGCCTGCAGGCCTTATGTTTGACTCCCCTGTGCTAGACCTTCTCTGGCACACTTTTAATATGGTGTAGAGTCAGATAATCATGCACATTATATATAAAAGAGATGGTGGAGAGTCATTCAGCTCTACTTAACCGGAGCCTGATGCTAACTGGGAGGTACAAATTGGGATAAGACTTGAGGGCAACGTAGTCTTTGTTCTGCTAACCTTGTGGTTATAGGTTAGGCCTTGAGAAGCAGTAGGAATGTAGTTAGGGTTGAATATACAAAAGTTTCTCTTCCCATCCCCCCCATCTCTGCCCTATTTGACATCTTCTCCTTTTCCCCTAGATTGCCAGTTTGCGTTTTGTCTTCCTCATCAACCAGGACTTGATTGCACTTATCAAGGCAGAGGCTGCTAAAATTGCTCAGCCCTGAGACTTGGATCATGCCAAAAGCATCACTGGACCTGGATGTGGTTTTTCCCACTCTGCTTTATCTGCCAAGAGGGACTATCATGCTCTCTGCTGCTGTTGCGGCTGCTGCGTATGGCCTGGTCTGCCCTTAAGACTAGGACTGTAAGTTCTCTGGGAAGGATGCAAGTCCTGCTTCACTTTGCAGCAGCCCTGAGAGAAATGGTCAGATGTTAATGGTGACTTCTAGACAACTGAAGCACCTTGTTGGGTGCCTTGGATTGTGTGGGAAGGGACTTTGCAGCTGGGGCTTGAATGTCTTTAGAACATGAGTGAAAGGATCTTTCAAGAACAGGAACGGGACAGCAAGTGGTCAAGTCAGCAAATAAAATAGTCTCACCTACCTGCATTGTGTCAGTGCCTCCTGCTTCTGTATGTCAGTGTCCCTCAACTCTTGCCAAAAGTAGCCTCAGTTTTGTGGTATTGATTAGAAGTCTTACAAAGAAGGGCCTATCCATTTATGTTCTCATTATATCGCTCTGCAAGTTTATTAACATTTTACCTTTCCTATTGGAAGCTCCAGAACAATTTTAGAATCCAGAAAAGACTGATGCGCTGTATAATACATTTATATATGTTTGGTTTAAGAATCGATCCATAGAATAAAGAGTCTCTCTTGGTTTTGCAGCAATAGACTATCATGACTCCCCTCTGGAAATTGCATTGTTCAAAAGTTATCATGATTTGCTGCCCAGTCCTAACCTGTGCTTGAATAGACAGGCCAACTGGTCTGTGTCGTATCCAGCGCAGGTTAGGAGGTGGCTGCTGTGCAACTTGGATTAAGGAGATATTTATCCCCTTACACCACGTTGCACGCCAGCCACCCAGTGGGGCTACTCGGATCTGCACCAGTGAAATCGCTGATGCAAATCTGAGTAGTGTAGTGCCAGGCTGGTTGGGAGGGGAGTTAGCATCTGGACTAAGTTGCCCAGGCTGGTCCCACCCTCCTCCCTCCCTCCCTCCCTCACCTTCCTCCTGACCAAACATGCCTGTTCTGCTCTCCCACTACCCTCTCTAACCCCTTATGCTGGCCTACATTGGCCAACGCAAATGTACTGGACCCAGGGCTGAATTTGGCCTCTGGGAGCTCAGCTGGCTCCAGAGTAGACACTAATGTGCTTTATGACGCTCCTGGGCTGCCACAAGGGACTTGTTCTGGCCCAGCGTCAAGTTGCTGTCTGATTTGAATAAAATCTGAACCTAACCCACAACTACTTAAAACAAAAACTACTATTCTGTCAATCTCTATATAAATATTGCACCTTTTTCATACTAGTCGGAATCCTTTCTTTATTCAGTATTTTAAATTTGATAGCTAATTTCTAGCCTGAAGAGTGTATCATTAGATCATATAGATGGCATTAAAAAGGTAATCACTTACTGTTGTAAGATCACAATGTTACCCTATTGTTTGCCTCTAAATGGGCATTAAAATATCTCTGAATGGGACACGAAAACTGCTAATAGATTTTTTTCACCGTTGGTGTCTTATCAGAGTGTGCAGTGCAGAGGTGAGAGTTGGTTTTGCTCATGAGAAACACAAATAGGTGCTGAACTTCATGGCCAAGGGGACCCTGACCTTTGGCACCCCCCAACTATGTAAATGTAGTAAATGCTACTCTACATAACTGGTGAAAGCAGGATTAGGATTTCTTTGGGTTGTGTGGTTGCACATGGTGAAGGTTCATCCAGCACTGATGAGAGAAGCTCAGCATTAATGTATTTGATCAGAAGAATAAATATACTAGCACACCATTTACTTGCTTTTGCCATTTTAAGGATCAGCTCTCTCAGCCTTCAGCCCCAGACATCAGGACTGAGTTTATAAACAAAGAGGTCGGAGTCCAAAGTATACCTGTTTATTTTATAAAAAGAGTGCCCACCTTTGCCCAGTGCTATAGGAACTAGGGAAGCACCTGCTTCCACTTTGCCCCCTGAACAAGAGTTACGTGCACAGCCAATGCCTAGCCATCAGTCAAGCTGCCTGAAGGAAGAGTAGTTAAATCTGGGATACAGATACATATGTATTTGCATATATCAAGCATCTTGAGTTTGACACTGGTGTACTCCTCAATCTGCACAATAATCCAGGAACGGACAGTTCCAGCTTTTGGCAGCCATTCCCATTTGCCTGCTTTTGCTCTGAGAAAGGACAGAGGGCCAGATTCTGGAGAGAAATCCTACACTTGTCTTCTCACGCTGTCCCTCTTATGCTGCTGCTTTCTCTTGAAGTACCATATCAGGGCTTTCTAACTTCTGTCTCCTGTGTTGCCTTCTGTTTGCAAAATGGACCATGCCCAGTACTGCAAGACAAGCAATTCTCCTTGATGTTTTAGGACCAGAAGAATCTGTGATAGTTCTCTGTGGAAAGAAGCAGGCAAGTGGAACTGTCATATTCCTGTTCCTTCTTCCTGAGACCAGCAGGGGGCACTGCATGCTGACCCATCATCCTCAGCTCCAATCAGCACCATCTCAACAGCTGAGGAATCACAGGCTTGAGTCCTGGAAGGTTTGGTTTCTGTGAGGCCTGTATGGCATGCTGGCTCTGTTGGGGAGGAAGCTTGGGGAAGGGAGCTCTCTCTTTGGCTCAGCAACTGCGTGTGGCTTCCCTGATCCTTGGTTCCATGGTCTACTGGTGAAAGAGCCTCCATCTCAGTCTCCTTTCCTGGCCCCAGTGTCCACAATGTTCCTGGCCAGGGGGAGCTCTGTCCAGCTGGTGGAGCCCATGCCCATGGAACCCGGCCACAGGCCCCATTAGCACAGGGTGCTGGGGGTACACTGTGGGGACAGAAGGAGGGTGAGGATCCTGTGTCGACCCGGAGCGGGCTCAGTAGAGGAGTAGCAGGAGCATCTGTGCATGGAAATGGTCCATGGGCTGAAGGGTCCATGTGTGGCTGGGCTGGTGTCTGGGAGAGAAGGAAGAGTTGTACAGCCTGACGCAGGGAGTGCAGGCCTTCGCGCATTTGCTGAACCTGCCCAGAGAGTTCAGCCACCTGCCGTCAACATGGTGGGAAAAGAAAAGGAGGAATCAGGTAACCAACAGTGCCTTCCATGACTAGGTGAAACTCACAGAATTCCCTTTGCTTTATGTTTTATGGATGCCACAACAGTTCCCCTGGTCGTGGGAGCCAGTTTCGGAGAATATCAGCAGTAGCTGTTTCCATCTACTGGGGAAAGACTGAGAGGGAAAGAGAGAACTAGTTCTAGCTGTCCAGCAGTCAGATAAACCATTTGGCTGTGTCCCATGACCTCCTTTACATGCCCTGGGACTTTTGGCTTATCTCTAATTTGGATTAAAAGCCCCAGAAACATGCTTAGGAGATGGAGAATTTCACTCTTTAACCAGCCTTGTTTAAACAGCAGAATGGTTAGAACAGGATTAAAAGACAACCATGTAAAAATGAGTTAGCACATTCAGTAGAAAGTAAGTGCTCATGCTTTTCCCAGACTCAATGATTTCAGGCTTCAGGTAGATGGTTACAGGATTGAATACACCCCCCACACCCAGTGAACAAAACTCAAGACATCAGCCTTTTCCCATTTAGTTTTCAACTTGCAGGAAGTTTTCTTTTTTTTCTATTCACGGAGAATTTAAGCATACACCCCTCTCCGTCTGTCTAGGAAAAGTTTTGTTCTGTGATGCTGTTAAATGTATAAACTGTCTCTTGCCCCCCCCCCCTCCAAAAAAAAAAACCTTACCGCCTGGCGTAGTTTCTCAATAGTGTCAGCTCCTGAAAGCTCTGGTGGAATGGTAAGCAGGCCACTGTCTGTAACAAGAGAGACAGGTTCAATAGCTGTAAAAAGTAAAAAAGCTGTCCTCCCACACAGGCTGACAGTGGCCAAAGAGCAGGTGGAATAACTCAGCATAACTCGGCTAGGCTTGTCAGCTGCTTCAAGGTCTCGCCGTTCACGGTGCCAATGGCCTCAAACTGGCAACCTTCGGATGTTATCTTCAGGCAAACGGAGGCTCTACCCTCTAGACCAGATCTCCTGCCTCCTGTTACCCCTTTCTCCCCTTCTCACATACACAAGGGGAATACTATGCAGATAGTTTACCTGTGCCAGGTGAAGGGCTGCTGTAGTCTGGGCCTGAGGGGCCAGGGCCAAGGCGGAAACTGAAAATGGGTTTGTCAGAACTGCACCCATCCTCAATGCCATCCACAACCCTGCAGAAGAAGAAGGGAGAATCTAGTAAGTAGGAGGGGGACCATGGAGGGCAGTTTGCCAAGAGCCCCCCTGAAACTTGGATCCTGCCCAGCTTACTTCACAGAGGTTAAGGGTAATCAACTCCTCTGTAATCCCCCAGGTAAGAACTCTTTCATTCTCATCTCCTTCTACAACTAGAACGCAAACCAGGACTTCTGTAGCAGTGTCTAAGAAAGTCTGTGCAATGGTAACATTTATATATTTTTTTTAAAAACCAAGAGGAAAGAAAGTTTTACAAAAGCACTCAAGGTGGCATACATTAATTTAAAAACAAGAGCACTGACTGTTAAACAAGCCATGCACAGCAGCAACATCTAACTATCTAGCACACCAAATGTCTGCTTTAACAAAATGTTTTTTAGAAGTTAAACATCATTAGGGAGGCTGGATGTTCTACAGCCTAGATGTGATTATGTAAAAGAGCCTCTCTTCTATTCTCGCCCGGTTGCATTTGCAATGGTGGCAGGACACACAGTGGAGGTTGCCCAGTAGATTTTAATGAAACACAACATATCTTAACCAGGAGAGAAAAAAGGAGGCAATAACACCCACTCCCATAGCATTATCCCCACTGTACAGAGCTGTCTTCAGTTGGTCTATCCTCTGCCAGTTTCTTACCGGGGGCTGAGATCAGGGGGGCCACTGCAGGGGGCACCGTGTAATCGCAATGCTGTGGGACGTGAGGAAGCTTCAGACTGCAGGTGACGTTGTAAAATGCCTGATTGTGGTGGGTAATGGCTGGGGACCCCAGAGGAAGAGGGAAGCAAGGGACTGGAGGGTTCATCCACACTGTCTCGGGGCAGGCAGGGAGTTTTGCGGCGTGCAGGGAATGAGACTTCGATGTCCTTTCCCATGGTGGAGAGCAAGGTGGTGGCCTCTCTGCTGCTCAGTGAGGGCGTCTCAGCCTGCAGGAACAGGGAGAAAGATGCAGGAGCAACTTGTGAGAAAATGTTCCGCTCTCTCTCACTGAGTTCACAACCTTCTTTCTTACCCAAATAATGCCCTTCTGAATCCCACGTGGCACAGATGAAAGTGGGAACATTAAACAGAAGAAATTAGAAGCCCCAAACTCTGGACCGTTTAACTATACAGTTAATTGAATAGACTTCATTGAATAGACTTTAGAAAGAATAGAAGTTGTCTGCTTCACTGAAAACAAGTAATGTACAGTATGTTTTGCACAGCAGACACCTGCATGGTCATCAGTGCCTTTGGACACTGAATGAACTTTCATCATTAACAGACTCCCCTTCCTCCCATTCATCCATTCAAGCAAGAGTTCACGATACTGTCAGTTTGCCAACTGGAGATGGAAAAATGGTTGCAGAAGAATAATTCTTTGGTCCACAACCCAACTGTACATATATGGTTTCTTGCTCTCCAACGTTGGTCTGTACTATCTGCAAACTGTTCATCAGGCACATTGGGAGAGAGGTGGCTTGCCATCTTAGGACCCAATCCTATCCCATTTTCTAGTGCTGGTGCAGTTGTGCCAGTGGGGCGTGTGCTGCATCCTTTGGCAGTCACTGGGCCTTCTCAAGGTATGGGAACATGTGTTCCCTTACCACAGGGCGGCATTGTGGCTACACTGGAGCTGGAAAGTTGGATAGGATTGAACCCTCAGTGAGTTCATTTGAACTAATGACTTCCGGTTCACAGCAGTCTCTTAACTACTTAACTGGAATCCATTTTAGCATATTTAATCCAACACATTATTTCTCTTCCCTTTGACCTATGTTTTTTTTTTTTAGCTGGTTTTATAACAGGTTTGGAATCCACTGGATTTGTCCTCAACTTGAGATCCACTTCAAATCTTACACAGCTCCTTCATGGAAAGGCTTGTTAATCCAAGAGTTAACATGAAACCCATAGGCAAATAACGCAGGCCTACAAAATTGAGGGTCAGAAAAGTTTTTCCCAGACTTTATGGTGGTTTGATATGAATTTGGGTACCGATTCCAAAAATGGCATCCGTTTTGCCCTATCACATCTAGTTTTGGAGATATAGCATAGCCTCATAAGTGAATGGTTCACTTAGCCTGCACTGATGGCGTTTTCATTGGCTATCAGGACCTGGTTGTACTGCAACCTGGATTGTAGCCCTTGAGCCATGACTTTGGCCCTGCACCCTATTTTGTGTTACTGGGTGGGATGGCTGAGAGGACTCGGCAACATGAAGGCCATTGCAAGCATCTGAGCTGATGGGTGCTGCCACATGGATTTTGAGTGCCACAAGGAAACTAGGAACTGCAGAAACTTGCCTTCTGAAGTTACCTGCTTCCCTGGATGTCCTAATGCTGCCCACAAGACCAATAATTTTCTGATTGTTTAGTGGACTTCCATAACATTAATGTGCTTGCTTTGGATTACTTCTGGAGTGAACTCTGAAGAGTTGGTCCAGCTTTCTCTTAGGTAGGCAGACAAGTAGCTTTCTACATTATACTGCAAGTGCAAGAGGCAGTGACCAGAAGCACGACTCAGAGCTTCTGTATATGCCTATAGATGAGCGATGGAATCCACAACCGTTGAAGAGGGCTCAAAAAGGTACAGTACACCTGGCTGTCTTCAGAAAGGCTTTGGAGATTTTATTGTCTTGATTCCACTGAAATAAATTGCTTAATTTTTAAGGTGCTATAAGACTCTTGGTTATGTTGTTTAGGGGCCAATCCTATTCAACCTTCCAGCAGCTGAAATGCAGCCCTAATGTACTTGTTCTCTTACGTTGAGGAGATCTCTGTGACTGCCCCTCCCCCCCCACTGGAGGATGCAGTGACTGCCCAATTGGCATGGCTATATCAGGGCTGGAAAATTGGTTAGGATTGGGCCCTTGGATTCCAATTACCCTTACCAGATCTTGTAAAGTGACCTTGCTGAAATTTACATTGCTTTGCTGTATGTGCATTTGTAGTAAGCTGGTGGATTCTACAAATGCACAAATGTTACTCTATTTCTGAATGCAAGCCATCCTGACTACATCTGTAAGAAAAGGTGGAAATAAAAATCAATAAACAAATATAAAAGGTAGTGACCACCGCCCTTTAGTGTGGTACCTCTAGTGTTGCAGCTAGCCACTGACCTGGAAGACACTGCCCCCACCCAGGTTGTAACTGAGCTCACAGGGGAGTTCATGACGGAATTTGCTGGCAAATTCTGGGTAGAGCTCCAAGCTGGAAAGGAGGCCAGGTAGACTTAGGCACTGCAGATCACAGTAGGTGAGGCCCCGCACATCTGCACTGGCTTGAACCACTTGCTCTTTGGATGAGATGTGGCAACCAATCAGGTCTCCCTTGCCTATAAAAAAGAAACAGAGTGTAATGGATGAGTCCCAACTAGTACAACCCCTGCTAATTGGGTAAGAGGCACTTTTTCAAGTGGGTGCTCCTTTTTTAGCAGGGGGAGAGTAACTGGCCCACCTCACCGCAGCACTGTCTGTTCTAGTGGCTGTCTGCTGGTATTCCTTTGCATCTTTTTAGATTGTGAGCCCTTTGGGGACAGGGAGCCATTTAGTTATTTGATTTTTCTCTGTAAACCGCTTTGTGAACTTTTAGTTGAAAAGCGGTATATAAATACTGTTAATAATGTTAATAATAATTGTATATAACCAATGTTAGTCCCAGATGGGATGTATACCTGCATCTTCATTCCTTCAGCTCATCCAGGCCCCACTGAACTGGTGGGCTAAGCAGCACAATGTAGATAGAAATATACATCTACAGTAGATCTATATGAGCTCCACACCTAGATCTCCCTTGATGGAGCTGGAGGGGTGCCAGTTTATTAAGATCAGTCCAAGGAGACCCAGTACTGGAAAGCAGCATCAACAGGACTTGCATTGAGGTTTATAGAAAACTAGAAACTGGAAGCAGGATGGAATCCATTCATTATATTCCTAATTAATTTTATGTAACTATGCATTTTTAGAAATGGGAAAGTTTCCACAGAAAAAAATAGCAGTGGAAAAATTACTGCCCACATCACCACAAGATTTTTTCTGAATATGTATGTATATCAAGCTGTTCACCCGTCTAGAAATAGCTGGGAAATCTGGATTTATAGTACAAAATGCATTGATCTTGCCATGATCAACAAATTCATCATCTATCAAGACAGATAAGAAATTAAGCACTTCTTTTACCCCTCAAGTTTTTTAAAAAAATTATTAAAGGAACCAGTTTCCAGCCCCAGTGATTGCACAGAAGCCATCTCCTTTCCCCAAGACATCTAGTTTCCCGCCCCTGCTAGATGTGCAAGCAGTGGAGAAGCTAAGGCACCTGGCACTCAGGGGCACAAAAACTTTTAAAACTCCCCCCAGGTGCCAGAAGTGCCTTTCGGAGGCCTCTAAGAGGGCCTTCCGGAGGACTCCCTTAGGAAGTTTAAACCAGACATGCTTGTAGGAGGCCTCCAGAAGGCCCTCTGGGGTGCTGGGAGGCCACACACAGCCTTCAGAGGGCTTCAGTGGGACTTCTGGAGGGTTTTGTGAGACAGGTTTGGTTTTTGCTGAAAACCAGAAGTGCCTTTCAGGGGACTTTAAGGCCCCCCTCTCAAGGCATGGTACCCAGGGCACTGTACTCCCCTGCCCCCCTTAGCTATGCCACAGGGTGCAAGAAAAATTCCAGAGAGGGATTAGAGCAGAAGAGGAAGCTGAAGTACCTAGAATGGCAAGCACAGTTCCATCTTTGAGCACCTCCATAGAGCCTGAGCAGACCAGATAAAGAGCCTGGAGCGCATCCCCTTGCCGAATTAGATATTCCCCAGGTGTGCAAAATGAAGTCCGAACGCAGAGTGAAAGTGAACGTCGACAGCCCCGGCTGGCTTCTTCAAAGAGGGGCAGCTGCAGCAGCTCCTTATGCAGGTGCAGAGCGATGTCGGCTCGCAGTTCATCTGGGAGGCTCTGCAATAGCTGGAAGATGGGAGTTGGAGGGAGGGCAGGGCAGAAGGGTTAGCGCTGGAGCACTGTCAGAGCACCAGCCAAGGACGATGCTATGGGGACTGCTACTTAGAACAGAAGAGTGGCAACAGTCCAATGACAGGTTCTAAATGAGTCCAAGGACCCATCTGCACATTTCATTACCCCAAGGAACATACAGCGACAAGAAGAGATGATGGGATTTGTGACATTACTAGCACCCAACTTTGTGGGAAGAGGTTGCTGAGGTTCTGAGGTACACTGATGTACTCATTGCCCAAGGTCAAAAAGGACAGGCAGGTCCTTTTCCTGTCCTGATTTCAGTGGACTTGGTGGAGACAATGCACATTTTTAAGAACAACACATTCCATTCTCTTGTGGACTGCTACTCTGATCTTACAACTAACTGAACAAGTTTAGCCTCCACCCACCTTTGCCCCCACCTCATCTGCCCTTTCACTGCCAAGCAACACTCCTGTAGTGACTACTAGTCACGCGTCAATCCTTGATGGTATCTTTCACTACTGTGGGCTTAGCCCTTTGGTCAGGGATTACAACTCTCCCATGTTCTGTGTTGTGGCTAATACACCATGGTGTTCTATAAAATATCTTCACCACCATCCTTGAAAGTCCCTGTACCCATTTGCTTTGAGAAGAGATAGAGCCCAGGGAAAAAAGCCTATTCATCAAGCCCAGGCTTTTGTTTGATTCCATCTCACCTCCCGGGTGTCAATGCCATTGCTGGCACTCCAGGTGGCTTGGAAGTACTCCAGCATACGCTGTTTCAATGGCGGTGGGATGCGGTGAATGCGGATGTAGTCACGTAGGTCACGTGTACGGCTGTGGTAGAGGAAACGGCGGGCATACATGCGCTGGATGATGGCAGTCACGTTTCCAAAGACTACGGCATGCATCAAGGCTAGGGCAAGGGGAGAAGGGAAGCAAAAACAGGTCTTGCAATGTGGTCAACGTGGAGTAGAACATTTTCCCACTCCCCCATACTGTGGAAGAACTGAGTGGACAAGGGCCTCCCATAGACAGAAGAAGGCAAAGCTCACAAGCTGTGGCAAGCAAGAAATGTGATACCAAAAAGTGAGAAGGCACCTGCATGCCTTAGCCACAAATGCAAATCTCTGGGCTGGTTTGCACATGCACCTCATGTACACAAGGAGGGAACAAGGTGTAGCATTCTAAGGTGGTACAGTGTTCTGCATTATGCGAGACTGCAGCTGGTTGGTCACATTTGAGAACACTCCCCCATGTAAAGTAATTCCTGCAAAGAAATAAACTATCACCTCCGGAGAACGTTTTGAGTCCAGCCCCTCCTGTGCTGTATCCATTGCTGGATGTTTTTCACATACAGAAATGTTTAAAAGAAAACTTTCCCCTTCCCCTGCAGTCCATTTCACTGCTTCAGATCTCTGCTACCTTATTTCTGCATGTGTAGATCAGATCCGAGCTGTAGTTGTCCAGTCACAACCCTAAATGAACTGTAAATCATGGCTGCGGCCTCCCTGGCCATGGAAATGAGACTCGTGTCACTTTCTCCAAACATGAGCCTCCTGGAAAGACTGACCTCCAAGAAATTCACTGTAGGAGCAGCTATGGAGATTCCATGATTTTCTGATCACTCCACAGAAGAACAGAAATTGGAAGGAAGTTCAGTATTTAGCATTCCAGGACTCACTTTTCGATTTAGAAGATAGGGGAGTGCAGGCCTGAAAGTCTCCCTTCAAGATTCATACTGCATCTTCCTGCTCCTGCCTAAGAACATGAAGACACCAACCTTGTGCTCACTGGCATTCCTGGAAGGGGGGGGGGATGACGATGACAAAACACTAAGGCTGCAATCCTAACCACACTTAACATAAGAACATAAGAACAGCCCCACTGGATCAGGCCATAGGCCCATCTAGTCCAGCTTCCTGTATCTCACAGCGGCCCACCAAATGCCCCAGGGAGCACACCAGATAACAAGAGACCTCATCCTGGTGCCCTCCCTTGCATTGGCATTCTGACATAGCCCATTTCTAAAATCAGGAGGTTGCGCATACGCATCATGGCTTGTACCCTGTAATGGATTTTTTCTCCAGAAACTTGTCCAATCCCCTTTTAAAGGCGTCCAGGCTAGACGCCATCACCACATCCTGTGGCAAGGAGTTCCACAGACCAACCACACGCTGAGTAAAGAAATATTTTCTTTTGTCTGTTCTAACTCTCCCAACGCTCAATTTTAGTGGATGTCCCCTGGTTCTGGTGTTATGTGAGAGTGTAAAGAGCATCTCCCTATCCACTCTGTCCATCCCCTGCATAATTTTGTATGTCTCAATCATGTCCCCCCTCAGGCGTCTCTTTTCTAGGCTGAAGAGGCCTAACCGCCATAATCTTTCCTCATAAGGAAGGTGCCCCAGCCCAGTAATCACCTTAGTCGCTCTCTTTTGCACCTTTTCCATTTCCACTATGTCTTTTTTGAGATGCGGAGATCAGAACTGGACACAATACTCCAGGTGTGGCCTTACCATCGATTTGTACAACGGCACTATAATATTCGCTGTTTTGTTCTCAAAACCCTTCCTAATGATCCCAAGCATAGAATTGGCCTTCTTCACTGCCGCCACACATTGGGTCGACACTTTCATCGACCTGTCCACCACCACCCCCAGATCTCTCTCCCGATCTGTCACAGAAAGCTCAGAACCCATCAGCCTATATCTAAAGTTTTGATTTTTTGCCCCAATGTGCATGACTTTACACTTACTGACATTGAAGCGCATCTGCCATTTTGCTGCCCATTCTGCCAGTCTGGAGAGATCCTTCTGGAGCTCCTCACAATCACTTCTGGTCTTTACCACTTGGAAAAGTTTGGTGTCGTCCGCAAACTTTGCAACCTCACTGCTCAACCCTGTCTCCAGGTCATTTATGAAGAGGTTGAAAAGCACCGGTCCCAGGACAGATCCTTGGGGCACACCGCTTTTCACCTCTCTCCATTGTGAAAATTGCACATTGACACCCACTCTCTGCTTCCTGGCCTCCAACCAGTTCTCAATCCATGAGAGGACCTGTCCTCTAATTCCCTGACTGTGGAGTTTTTTCAGTAACCTTTGGTGAGGGACCGTGTCAGACGCCTTCTGAAAGTCCAGATATATAATGTCCATGGGTTCTCCCGCATCCACATGCCTGTTGACCTTTTCAAAGAATTCTATAAGGTTCGTGAGGCAAGACTTACCCTTACAGAAGCCATGCTGACTCTCCCTCAGCAAGGCCTGTTCGTCTATGTGTTTTGAGATCCTATCTTTGATGAGGCATTCCACCATCTTACCCGGTATAGATGTTAGGCTGACTAGCCTATAGTTTCCCGGGTCCCCCCTCTTTCCCTTTTTAAAGATAGGCGTGGCATTTGCTATCCTCCAATCTTCTGGCACCGTGGCCGTTTTGAGGGACAAGTTGCATATCTTAGTCAAGAGATCTGCAACTTCATTCTTCAATTCCTTAATAACTCTTGGGTGGATGCCATCAGGGCCCGGTGACTTATTGATCTTTAATTTATCAATGAGGTCTGAAACATCTTCTCTTTTAACCTCTATCTGACTTAACTCCTCAGTTAGGAGGGGCCGTTCAGGCAGCGGTATCTGCCCGAGGTCTTCTGCCGTGAAGACAGATGCAAAGAACTCATTCAATTTCTCTGCCATCTCTAAGTCTCCTTTTATCTCCCCTTTCCCTCCCTCACCATCCAGAGGGCCAACCGCTTCTCTGGCGGGTTTCCTGCTTCTAACATATTTGAAGAAGCTTTTATTATTCCCCTTAATGTTGCTGGCCATGCGTTCCTCATAGTCTTGCTTGGCCTCCCATATCACCTTCTTACATTTCTTTTGCCACAATTTATGTTCCTTTTTATTCTCCTCATTAGGGCAAGACTTCCATATACGGAAGGAAGCTTCCTTGCCCTTCACAGCCTCTCTAACTTGGCTGGTTAGCCATGCAGGCACCCTCCTGGATTTAGTGGAACCCTTCTTTCTTTGCGGTATACACCTCTGCTGGGCCTCTATTACTGTTGTTTTAAGCAGCCTCCATGCACTCTGGAGAGATTGGACTCTTTTTACCCTCCCTTTCAACCTCCTTCTAACCAGCCTCCTCATTTGAGGGAAGTCCGCCCGTCGGAAGTCAAGGGTTTTTGTTAGAGATTTGCCTGGTATTCTTCCCCCAACGTGCACGTCAAAACGGATCGCAGCATGATCACTGTTCCCCAATGGCTCCGTAACATTGACATCTCTAACCAGGTCCTGCGTACCACACAATATTAAATCCAGGGTCACCTGCCCTCTGGTGGGCTCCGTGACTAGCTGCTCTAAGCCACAGTCATTTAGCACGTCAAGAAATCCGGTTTCCTTATCGTGACCAGAACACAAATTGACCCAGTCAATATGAGGATAATTGAAGTCCCCCATGATTACAACCCTGTCCCTCCTTGTCACCTCCCTGATCTGTTTCCTCATTTCAAGGTCCCCATCCAATTTCTGGTCTGGAGGACGATAGTACGCCCCCAGTATTACATCACTGCACAAGCCTGGTAATTTAACCCACAGAGATTCTAAGGTGGAGTAGGACCCGCCTTCAATCTCTACTTTGCTGGATTCTATCCCTTCCTTAACATAAACGGCCACCCCACCTCCAACACGCCCCTGCCTGTCCCTCCTGTAGAGTTTATAGCCTGGGATTGCGGTATCCCACTGATTCTCCACATTCCACCAGGTTTCCGTTATGCCACTATGTCAATGTTTTCCCTTGTCACCAGACATTCCAGTTCTCCCACCTTTGCTTGGAGACTTCGGGCATTCGCATAAAAGCATTTGTACACGGAATGCCCCAGCATGGGCTGCTTATTAGCTCCTTTGTCCCCACATCCTCTCATTGTGCCAAACCGTCTATCACATCCCATCACGCTACCTTTCCCAATTTCTTCTCCTGCTCTGCCTTTGTCTTGTTGTTCTCTAATCTTCCCATCCTCATCCCATAGGGATGAGGAGTCCCGAACCGGATGCCCCTCGGCTCCTGTCGGCCTTCCCCCAGGGATCAGTTTAAAAGCTGCTCTGCCACCTTTTTAATGTTATGCTCCAGCAGTCTGGTTCCATTCTGGTTCAAGTGAAGCCCGTCCCTCTTGTACAGGCCCCGCTTGTCCCAAAACGTTCCCCAGTGCCTAATGAATCTAAACCCCTCCTCCCTACACCACCGCCTCATCCACGCATTGAGACCCCTGATCTCCGCCTGCCTAGCTGGCCCTGCGCGTGGAACAGGTAGCACTTCAGAGAACGCTACCTTTGAGGTCCTGGCTTTCAGCTTCCTGCCTAAAAGCCTAAATTTGGCCTCCAGGACCTCCCGGCTACACTTGCCCACGTCGTTGGTGCCGACATGCACCACAGCCGCTACCTCTCCCCCAGCACAGTCTACCAGCCTGTCTAGATGAGAAGTGATGTCCGCAACCTTCGCACCAGGCAAGCAAGTCGCCATGCGGTCCTCACACCCATTGCAAACCCCCCTCTCTATGTTTCTAATAATCGAATCCCCCACTACAAGAAGCCCCCGACCCCCCTCCCGCCGAGGAGTATCCTGAGTGCGTTTGGATACGGGCCCGTCCCCTGGAGAAGAGGTCCCCCCTAGGGGGCTGTTTCCCTCCTCTCCAGGATGACGTCCTCCAGCCCCGAGACTTCCCCCCCCCGGCAGCCGAGGAGTTGCACTTTCCTGAGAGTAAGCCCCATTGAGCAAAATAGGACTTACTTCGGAGTAGACCTGGTTAGGATTGTGCCCTAAGTTTCTCCAGGTGCCTAGCCGCTGGTGTAAAGTTGCTCCTCCTCCTCGCTTTCACAGCCAGTCACAGCCGCAAGAGCAAAAGTTCTTGAAAAAAACAGGAGCGTTTTGCCGGTTGTGTGCGTGCGTGCATGAATGTCAGTGCTTGGGCCTCCTGAGGCACCCTTGCTGTAGGCTGGTCACCCATACTGTAGAGAATATTAATTCACTCACCCCCCACCAGCATGGTACATATGGAGAAGATCTTCTCTGAGTCAGTGTTTGCAGACACGTTGCCAAACCCCACGCTGGTCAAGCTGCTCAGGGCAAAGTAGAGGGAGGTAATGTAGGCACTTCGCAAGGAAGGGCCTCCCACCAGCTCCCACGTGCTGCCATTCAGGGGGGCATTTGACCTGTTGCAAGAGTAATCTTCACCACTGCTGTTCCTCTGCCCCAGACAGTAGGGCGTCTTTAAGCGCTGAGCCAGCTCCTGTAGCCAACCTGAGAGGAAGGGACAGAGGAGGAGAACCAGGTTAGAAGAATCCTCAGCACCAACATCCTTTTCCTAATTTGGAGTTCCCTCACACATACTCTTGGGAACACAGGAACCTTATCAAGGGGATCCCAGGCACAGGATTGAGACAGCTGGTCTTTTGCCAACAGAAATGTAAGGAGTGCCTGCGTGGACCTGAGCAATGGTCCCTCAAGTCCAACATTCCAACACTGGCCAGCCAGGTAGCTTTGGGAAGCTTACAAGTAGGGCAGGGAGTGGGTGGCCAACCATTGTTTTTTTTGCTCACAATACTTGCTAGCTAGAGTTCTGCTGTTTTGTTGTATGAATGACAAGAGCCGTTGACAAGGCCTATCCTCTGAGGATGCATCTAATCCTTTATTTAAAAAAAAATCCAAGCTAGTGGACATAATCACATCTTGTTACTGTGACCGGGTTCATCATCCACTCAGTAGAGATCAATGCATTTCACAGTGCAACACCATCAGATAGCTGGTACCCCACAGAGTGGTTTCAGCAGACCAGGTGGGTGCACGAGGAGAGCCAATGTGAGAAATGATCATTCTGTCCAGGAGCTGGAGACACACACTCTATACTTATATTTTACTTTACTTACCTATATTTTTACCTTATTCTTCTCCACCTCATCCCCTCACACACCTTCTGTGAGGAAGATTAGGCTTCGAGACAGTGACCTTCATAGCTGGGTCTCTACAACACTAGACTAGGGCTTCTAACCACTACATCACTTTGGCTTTTTGGCCTGAATACGACAGTAGGACAGGGGACAGGATTGAGCCTTCCTTGCTAAAATGATGGGTGAGAAGCCATAGTTAGGAAAGCCCATCTCCACTCTTCTTTTCTGAAGTCTAAACAATTTCCCCTTTCCAGGATCAGTGTTTTTCTCTCCTCTTCCCATAGGAGAGCATGAGTGAAAGGCATACACTAAATCAGGCATGGCAATATTTTGAGCACATGAGAAAGAGATAAACAAACCGCTGCACTGGAGATAAGTTAAGAGAGGTTTGATCTCTCTCTCTCTCTCTCTCTCTCCCCCCCCCCAAGTATTCACCAATTGCTGACAGGATCCACCACCCTTGAGTATCCAGGTTCCACCCCTTGAGTCTCAGGGTCTGATTCCAAGCCTCAGGAGATTTGGCAACCCTACCTAGAGGTAAACGCATCGGTTGCTTGTTAACTTGTCACCATGCAGTCCCTGTAGTCTGCTTAGACAACAGTAATTATAGAAGAACTCATCGCCCCCAAGTGAAAGTGAGTGGGTGTGGATTATCTATTTATCTGAACGGTGGTGGCATATTTGTCTGTGCTGCAGTTTGCACGCATGCCGCAGTATCTCCTCACATTCATGCCCAACCATGTTGCACGACAGGCCCCGCATGTTACACACCTATGCCTGGCAGCTGGGAGGGGCTGTTCTCAACCTCATGCTGTCCAATGAAGTACCAGATGCAGGCAACCCAGTGAGCCAGGAGAGCAAAGACTGTCATGAGAAGGGTGAGCACCACCGCACTGTATTGCGAGTACCGGTCCAGGTTGGGCAGCAGCCGCAGCAACCGCAAGAGCCTCACTGTCTTCAGTAGGTGTGCCCCAAAATACTGGGTGGGGAAGAAAGAGAAGAAAAGGAAGGGTTGGATCAGCCTGTGCTGTCTTCACTGGCATGGAGGGGAACTGCAAAAGGAAAGGGAAGTGGGTGTGGAGGGATGGGAAAGGGGCTGTCATAGTGGCAGACGGAAAGTTGCTGCCAGGGTGATGGCAGAAGCACAATTCTATCCAACTTTCCAGCACTGCTGCAGCCACAATGCAGCCCCGGGGTAAGGGAACAAATGTTCCCATACCTTGAGGAGACCTCTGTGACTGCCTCCCCACCACAGGAAGCCGTGCCTACTCCATTGGTAAAGCAGCATCGATCGGCACTAGAAAATTGGATAGGATTGGGCCTTTAGTCTCTGGTAACCAGGACTTTAGCTACAGGGGAGGCCTTGTCTCTTTAGAGAGACAGCAGGATCCTTCTCTGGATTCAATTAATAAATTGAGTGTTCCAACAGCACAAGGTTCCTTATGGCGGTACGAAATCAGGTCATCGTCAGGCACCTCTGGGCCATTGCCACAAATGTGCAGAGGCACAGTACATGCAACAGCAGCTCTGCAGGCCTCTGTCAGTTGTGGGCCATGGGTGGGGAGGGGGAGTTAAGTGGGCATATTAGGAGGGGAACTATGGCTGTGTCGGGGAGGGAGGGGGTAGATCCAGCACCAGCAACTTGTACCCAGATCCTATCCCCAAAGACCGTTCCTGGAATGTTCCCTGGCTCTCATTTTGGTTCCCATTTTGCTGGCATAAATCCAAGGATACCCAAAGGTAATTAGGCAGTATATTTTCCTTCCCTCCTGTAGGCTGTCCAATCACTCCCCCCCCCCCAATAGTAGGAGGAGGAGGGCAGGAGGTCTGGCTCAGTTGATAGAGCTGCCGCCTTGTATGCCTGAAGATCTGAGGCTGCCAGTTCAAAACAACCGGAAGTACCCAAGAACTGACGACACACTGATATACTGATGAGCTGACCCTCGGTGGCAGAGAAGAGTTGCCATCAAGTGGAGCGTGGGACTCCACTACAGAATTTGGGACGCGAAGGGCCAGACAGAGGCCAGACCGGGAAGGAATCCAGTTGGAATGAGGAGTTATATGAAAGACTAGAACTGTTCAATTGTAAAAATCCCTACGGGGGTTTAGAACAGCCTGCCTATGTAAACCGCCTTGGATTAATGTCTGAGGAGAAATCTGTTGACCAAGAAAGGCGATATATAAATACCTGTATAAATAAATAGTATGTAGTGTGCTCTTCATTGCTGTGGCTGCATGCTATAACTTGGCAGGGGATAGGATTGGGCAGTAAGTAACAAGACATATCAGGCTTATATTTAGGTTTGTGCAACTTCCCACTGACCCACAACAGACCACTCTCCCCAGCACACTCTTAGGCTCCCTCACTATAACATTTATGGCTACAGATCTGCTGCTGACTTGGAGAGGAACTGCAAGGGGGTAGAATGTAAAACTGTGATCCAGAGATCAGGACAACCCTCTAGTGATGGGAAAGGTACCTCAGAATTTGTCTTTAGTGACACTGCTCAGTCCTAGAAAACATGTAGGAGGGAATTCATTCATCTATTAATTCCAAGGTACAACCCGCATTTTGGCCAAGGCAGCCTTTGAAGTGGCTTGCAATCAATATGTCTCCTGCTGAAAAAGGATATACAATATTTTCCCACAGGTTCCAAATCATCAATTACTTTACTTAGCCCTCACTGGACCTGAAGTCTGTTTCAGGTTATGTTGTGATATCCTAAAGCTTGAAATGTCTCATAGCATGCATCCACTTGGACAGCTTTTTTCTTTTTTTTTCTGGAGCAGACTGCATCTGTACATATGCAGAGTATATTTCTACAAATAATCCTTGAAGGCAGCCAGTTTTCAAATATTTGAAATTTATGGGGAAAGATTCCAGATTAGAAGACATGTCCCTGAAGCAGAAAGGTAGCATCTTTTTAACTCATACATTAAGCACTGCGAGAAACTATGATCCCTAAATGAGTAGGGAGTAAAACAAGCCTACTGGGCTTTCATCCCAGGCTGCTTGGCCTAACTAAGATGATTTAACTTCCTGCTGAATTGAATGGCACCAGAGCCAATGAGATCTGAAATGGGAGTTCTGTGACTGGAGTTCCTGGCATAATTTCTCTTCTTTTCAAAGAGTAGATGCAGGAAAAGAGGGCATGTTGGATCACAGCTTTGGTTCAGGAGGAGGGTATCTAGCCCATTCTCCCCCCATGCCAATTTCCCAACCTGCTATTTGATGCTTTTGTGTACCCTCCCCAACCTGCTATTAGATGTGATGTACAACATTTACAGGCACAATTTGTGACTGCATGTTTTCCTCTCCACAACCAATAGCTGCTTCAGAGGGTACCTGGAACTGGAGCACAGCACAGGGGTAAGTGATCCCTCCAATAATTTCATAGCCCCAAACCCAAGTCACTTCCCTCAATTGCTTTTTTTTTTTTTTTTTTTTAAAGAAAAAGACATGAGTTTGGCTCACAGAATGCCCACATCACATCTCATTTGGCCCTGAGCTGTCAGCAAGAAACCTCTATGCCTTGTTGGCATCCTTCAGTCTCAGAAGACTATGGTATCGCGCTCTGAATAGTGTTCTGGAACAGAGTGTCCTCTTCAGTGTGCGAAGCCTGGGTAAAGTAGATATGGAGGATGGACTGTTACCCATGCAGCAAATCCCCCCTCTCCACGTCGCTGAAATGGTCCAATGGAAAGGCAGAAGTCAATACAGCTGGTTCCAGCAGTGTCGCAGGAGTTGCCAGAATGTGACTGTGTTCAGCCATGAACTGCCTCAGGGACTCCGGCTCCAGATTTTGCCTCGAGGTTGACTCCTGAAGCCTTTTCCATAACTGGATGTAGCCACAAGGCAGTGGAGGTTTGGCATCAGAGTCTTCCTTCTCTCAGATGAGCTGCCTTCCCAGGCTGACGAGTCCCATCTACCCAGTGGCTGTTTAGTCGCCTCTTACAACAAGTACAGCCGAACTGAGGGCCTATTCCTATCCCCAGCCTCCAGGGGAAACCCAAATCCAAATCACTTTCCTCAGCTGCTTTTTTTTTTTTAAAAAAAGAAAAAGACATGAGTTTGGCTCACAGAATGCCCACATCACATCTCGTTTGGCCCTGAGCTGTCAGCAAGAAACATCTATGCCAGTGTTTCTCAAACTATGGGTTGGAATCCACTAGGTGGATCATGAGACAATTTCAGGTGGGTCCCCATTCATTTCAATATTTTATTTTTAATATATTAGACTTGATTGTATATTAGACATGGTATGAGACTGCATTCGGGGAAATGTTACAGACCTGTAGTTTTAGTAAGCTACTATGTATATTCTTTTAACAATGACAGTCAATGGGACTTACTTCTGGGTAAGTGTGGGTAGGATTGTAGCCTAGGATCGTTAAAAATTTACCTGCTTTGATTATGTCACTTCCAGTCATGACATCACTTCTGGTGGGTCCTGACAGATTCTCATTCTAAAAAGTGAGTCCCAGTGCTAAATGTGTGAGAACCTCTATGCACATTTGTGCCCTTCAGCCCCCTCTGTATCACCCTGTGAAACACCTGAGGCCTACTCACCACATTGACCTTGAAGGCGTAGAGGAGATCAAAGGGCAGTGCAGCCAACAAGTCTAGCACAAACCAGCGGGTCAAGTAGTGCAGGAAAATGGCGTGAGGGTCAAATACCACCTGCCCAGACTTGCTGACAAAAGTGGTGCGGAAATTCAGCACAATATCTGGAACAAGAAGAAATGAGTGGGGTTTACATCAGAGAAATTATCCACAGTAGTGAGTGGATGTGTCTATGGTGAAATAGGCTTGTAGATTTCCTGCAGTTCTTTAGCAATCCTTCAAATGTGTATCCTAACAGATTACATGTCAGATAAGGGGGAATAAAGGGAGCTAAAGTCTCACTCATGCCAAACCCATGAATTCTATTACCATACTGTTTCTCAAGAGCAGTTTCTCATGCTCAAGAGCATGGCCTAGAAGCAGATTCCTTCATAATGGATTCCTTACCTAGGATAAAGAGGATCTCCACAGAAAGATCACAGACACTGGGTGCCCGAGCAGCCTCTGGAAGCCCATCGTCTTTGGTGCCGGTGAAACAGACGCTGTATGGCACCGTAACAGCCACATACAGTGTGGCCAGGAGAATAAGCCCATCCCAGCCAGCTTTGAAGGTCCCATAATGCAACAGGATGAATGGTGACTTGCGTGCAGCGGCCACCTTGTATTCAGGCAGGGTTGGCTTCTCTCCAAATACACCCTGGGGGCAGGAAGGGAGGTAAGCACTTAGTATCAAAGAGTTGGGAGGCAATTGGCTCCAACCTCCTACTACACAGTAGGGCTATCCCCATAACCACCACTCACAGCTCAACCCAAAAAGCCCAATGTGCCAGAAGCAGAGAGCAGAAAGTTGCACTACAGAAAGGAGATCTCAGTCATTAATGCCTTGGTGAACTTCAAACTAGACTATTATAAATGTGCTTCATGGGAGGCAATGGATGAAAATGGTTGGAAAATTCTATTGGTACAATGCACTGCTGTGCATGTGGAGGTGGGCAGAAGCTCAAGTGCAGCGCAATCCTATCTTGTGCTGGAACAGGTGAGCCAGGAGGCTTGCGCTATATCCAGCACACGATAGGGCTCCAAAGTGACTCAGCCAAAGGTAAGGGAAAACTCTTCCCCTTACCCCCGGGTAAGCCACTGTAGCCTGTATGGGTCTCCTCGAACTTGCACCACTCTTGAGGTTGCCCCAAGTCCAAGGATAGCGGAGCGGCTTCAAGCTGCTCCGTGCTGCTCAGGTATGGGGGCTAGGATCCAGCATAACAGCCGGATCCCAGTCCTGACTCCTGCTCCCTGCCCGCCCACCCACCCCAGGATCACCCTCCACCCACCCACCCTCCTTGCCTCAGAATGCCTCCCTCCTGCCTCCTCCTCAGCTGATGCAAGGCTCTTTCCCTATGTCAGCGTGGAAGTTGGATTCCGCCTCCGTGGGCTGGAGCGCCTCTGCATGCTGGCCCAGCCAACTCTTGAGGAGGCACAAACGTGCCTTATGGCAGGCAACCCTCCTGGGCCGCCACACGAGACTTGCATCGGCCCAAGAGCAAGCCTGAATTGCACCGCTAGTCATATTCAACCCATACATTGGTTATTAATTTGTTTTTGAATCCAGATCAGGAACTGGTTTTGAACTTTAAATTCCTAAAGTGACCTGGAGTGCCTCCTCCCATATGAGCCTCCCCTCCATTTTCACATCACCTGATGAGGTCCTCTCTCAGGTATCATCCTATTTAGATGCCAAGTTGGTATCCGCCAAAAGCAGAACCTTCACAGTGTCACAGTGGGGGCTCTAGAAGTTTGGAAGCCTCTTCCACAGTTGTTCATTCAGGTTCCACAGTAATCTAATCTCACAGGCAACCAAAAACCTTGTTCTATTGTGCTGTTGGGTGCTGATTCCTGCTGGTCTTGTTCGTTTTGTTACACGGCCATGTTCACCATATCGATATTTTTTATTACTGTATCATTGCTGTTCTAATTGCTTATTTCATTTGCTTTATTGGTTTTATTTCAAAAGCTTTGTACAAGGGACACAAATTTTTCAAATAAATAAACAAGTAAATAGGTAAACAAATAAATAAATAAGCAAGCAAGCATCCACTGTCCTCCAGTACACAGCATGCCAACCCTACCCAAAGGATAGGCTCTAGCAGCCATGAAGTCATCTTCCCATCTCTAAAACTTGACCCCACCGTTTTACCTTGTGGAGTTTGCGCTTCCCTTTGCCCTGCTTCTGGAGATGTCCTGACAGGTGATAGAGCACAGCCCGGCTTCGCCGACGGTTGGCATTAAAACCTTTGGCCCCAGCTCGGCTGTAGCGGCGCCGTCCACCTGCCAAGGACAGAAGAGGTTGATAGGCTTTGTTGCGTTTGAGCAAGAAATGTTCTATTCTCAAAGAACACTCAGATTTGTAGGCAGATAGTAGAAAAGATCTCAAACATCTGAATTCCAAATTCATGATTTATGCTCTGAATCAGGGGTGCCCAAACCCTGGCCCGGGGGCCACTTGTGGCCCTCAGGGGCTCCCAATCCGGCCCTCAGAGAGCCCCCAGTCTCCAATGAGCCTCTGGCCCTCTGGAGACTTGCTGGGGCCCGTGGTGGCCCGACGTAACTTCTCTCAGCATGAGGATGACTGTTCAACCTCTCACCTGAGCTGTGGGATGATGGCTCCCTCCACTACTTGCTGTTTCATGTCTGCGATGCAGCAATGGCAGCAAAGGAAAGGTTAGCCTTGCTTTGTGCAAGGCCTTTAATAGGCCTTGAGCTACTGCAAGACCTTCATTCAGTCATATAAGTTCAATCTATAATATATTCATTTATGTAATTTTATTCAAATTTGAAATGTAAATTAATTCATTTTTTCCCCAACAGTGTGTCAGAGAGATGATGTGGCCCTCCTGCCAAAATGTTTGGACACCCCTGCTCTGAATGAAAGGTCAATTTTCAGAGTGAATTTAGATGCAGGGTGACCGTAAGCAAATTTAAAGTTTCAGTTTGAGGCCTAAACCCCTTTCCTCCTGCGAGAAACATTTGAAACTCAAACAACACATCTCTGCTCTTAAAACATCACAGCCTCAGGAAATAGATTGCTCTTATATGTTGAGTTCTTATTGCTCATGAGAAGCAAAGAGTAATTATTGGGCGTTTTCTATGCTAGATGCTATGCTAGATGCTACAATAATTTTAACCCAAGGAATAAAACTGAACCTGAACCCGAACCCAAATTCTAAAGTAGTTTTCAAGAGGTGTTTTTTTTTCAAGGACCTGGACCTGGATTCAAACTAAAATCTCTTGGCTGTCTTGATTCTGAACTGGAACAATTCATAAACACAAAAAGTGGTGATTGGATCAAAACTGGTTCAGTGATAACTGGATAAATTAAAAAAAAACAAAAAAAAAACAGAACACTTAGGAATTGAAGTGTGGTGAGAGTTTCTCTAGACTCCAATTATATACAAGAAACTATATTTTCTCATGAGCCATCTGAAAAAAAGAAGAAGAAGAAGGAGCTGGAAACTCCAATAGATAGAGCAGACGTGTCTGTCCCAGGCAGTGGCGTAGCTAATGATCGTGTAGCCCAGCTCAGAATGTTGCCTCGGAAGTGAAGACACAACCAGAAGTGACATCACACCCGGGCTTTTTAAAAAGTGAAAATTGGGAGGAACCCACCTCCTCCCCCCAGCAGCTCACCATCCACTGCTACCTCCCCCCAGTCAGTGGCATAGCTAAGGCATCTATCTGCTACCCAGGGTCAAAGAAGATTTTGTAGCCCCCCTATGATAAAATAAAATTTAGTTAAGTAAATAAATAAAACATTATTGGTATAATAACATCTCATTGGCACTCAGAACAATCAGTCTCATAGGTCAGTTTGGAGTGAAACAAACTCATTTTTTGTCCCACAAGAAAGTCCTGTTTTCATTTTCTAGTTAATTGGCCATAACTTTTGAAAGAATACAGATATTCCAGTGCAGTTTGTTTCATTGCATTCTGCATTAAATTACCTTTCCAATTATCTATAACATGATGGTATTATTCATACATACCAAGATTTTCACAATTTTGGTCACTAGTGCCAAGTGCAGCTTGTTGCCCCCCGAAGCTTGATGCCTGGTGCAACTGCTAACCCCTATACCCCCTTAGCTACACCACTGGTCCCAGGCAGAAGTTCTCCTGGGCTCAGGTACCCACAGGCTGTTGCCCTACTTAAACTGAGGCTGGGGGTAGTTTCTTTGGCCCGACAGTTCCTTTCTGTTGCCGTTCTACTATTCATCCTGAACAGGGTCAGTTCTTTTCTTATTTTGCTAAATTAGGATAGCTTTTGAAAAGACAAGCTAGAGCCCTGAGATAGATAGATAGATAGATAGATAGATAGATAGATAGATAGATAGATAGATAGATAGATAGATAGATAGATAGATAGATAGATAGATAGATAGGAGACAAAAGGAAACTCATATGTCTATGAGTGTTTCTGAGTGTGTGGGTGGGAATGCTTAGTAATTTTAACTTGGTTCATTAAAAATCCACTTGGCTACTGCCCAAGGCCTCCCAGGGTGGTCAGGCCTCAGGCTCTTCCCCTCTGGCTACTATCTGAGGAGACTTTTCTCCCACAATGGAATTGCTGCATATCACTTTCTTGATTATCTGTTTCATTTGCATTTTCATGACAGAGAAGCTATTTGCTTTGCCTGTATTATGTATTGTTCAATTACATTTGTCAAGGCCTAGGGAAGATCGTCATGTTCCTTAACTTCAGTTCCCTTCAACAGACTACCATAATGGTGCCCTGGTAGTATGAGTGCAGACAAGGCCAAAGCAAGCAAGGTTTAAGATGGCCTTCGCCAAAGTGCTCTCTCAGCATGTATGGTTCCCCCATACATGAGTAGGCCTTAGTTGTGCTTCGCATAGCAAGCAGTGGTGGCTGTCGCTGTCACATAGCTGCAACAAGGGCAAAGATGGCAGCAGCACTCCCCTCAGTATTGGTACGGCTGGAGGTGCCATTTAATTTCCCCACAGTACACTGGCCCCTGAAATAGCACTGGTAGAAAGGACTGAGGCAGTGACAGGGCATTGGTGAGCACCCCTGACGGTACACTGGAGCTCCAGGATTTGCCCAAGGGTGCCACGTGTTGACAATGGACTTGAGCACAGGGGAAGGAGGCATCAAAGCAGCAAGATTCATTTCATTTGTTTTTATACAGATTTAAATCAGTTATGAGTCTGATATTAGTCTGTATTAAATGTCTCCCTAAACTAGTTCAGAACCAGTTCAAAGTGTCTGAACTGGTTGCCAAACCACTTCTTAAAATTAGGACCAAACTAGATTTGCCCCAATTGTACAACATGGCTGGACGCTGTGAGCAGCTCCTGGCCTCCTCAGAAGACCTGCTGGATGTGACTGAAAGACATTTCCAGTTTGCCAGGAAACTGGAAGTGTCTTCCAGTTGTATCCGGAAGGCTTTCCATGCCCCCCCAATAGCTACGCCACTGGTTCCAAACCAAAGAGGGCTTTGAAGGTAAAAAAATAGATCTTTGAATTGTGCTTGGTGGAACCATTTTAGGGCCCAATCCTATTCAACTTTCCAGTGCTGATGCAGCCACAAGATAAGGGAACAAATGTTCCTTTACCTCAAGGCAGCCTCTGTGACTGTCCCCTCACCACAGGAAGCAGCACATGCCACACTGGCATGGCTGCATCAGCACTGGAAAGTTGGATAGGAGTGGACCCTCAAACTGTCATAGTATGTTCTCTAGGACTGGCTCCAGTTAGCATCCTGCTAGCAGGATTCTGGACTCATTAGTTTCCAAGAAGTCATCAAAGGCAGCCTCACATAAAATGCATGGCAATAATCAGAAGGTCACCAGAGCATGAATAACTGTTCATTGCTCTTCAGTGCCAATCCTTGTGCATCTGTGTGCCTTACTGCATGTCCTACCTACGCCCTCCTTGCTGGCATGCATGCAGTCCTCTTTGCCAATTAGCTGTGATAGCATCTGGGCAATAGCATTTATCTTACATACACAAAGGATTGTCAGCAATCTCACATCTAGTAGAGTAGCTCTGTTAGCTAGCTGAACTAATTGGCTGTAATTCCATCCTCTGTATGGCATCACCATTCAAGAGAATATAAACACAGTCTCTTATACATGCATCGCCAATGTGGGGAAACAGAACATTCTGCCATCCACACAAAAACTTAAGAGGTACAACTCAGAGAGCTGAAAGCAAACATTCATTGAACTGAATATTCATAAAGATTTGAACTGCTTCTCAGATCTTTATGATTAAAGCCAAACTTATTCACTGCATACCTCTTTAAGTTTCTAGTCCTTATGGCTAAGGACCATAATGCTAATTGTAGGATTTCTTATGTGTGTCCATATGTCACACAGAAATTTGTGGTGATGATACAAGAAATGGGATTTTGTAGTCACACTTCTGATTTCCTCTGTGTTTCCTGCTTCCAGTCCATTTATCTCAGCTACAAAGCTTATGACAACTGCCACGGACCCATGTCCAGTTTTGCAGTTCCCAGAAACTGTCTCACCATGGTCTCTTTCAAAAGCAACAATTATTATTATTATCTATGTATTTAGTGCCATCAGTGTGCAAGTTGCTTCAGAAGAGAAGGCAGATACCTGTCACAAAGGTTTCACAATCTAAAATAGACCCACGGGAGAAATCAGGAGAAGGGGATGAAGCCAGAGAATAAGGGGGAAAATATGTAATCGTTTTGTGTACATGTATTTAGGTAAGGAAAAGGGACTAGAACAGGGAACATCAAACATAAGCCCCATGGACCAGATATGGCCCACAGAAGTTCTTTATCTGGCCCTCAGGCTCTCCCAGCAACACCATATGCTGAAAGGGTGGCCTATGTAATAACTGGATTCTCCCATATCTGGAAAATATGATCAAGATTTGCACATTTTCTGTCATTTTCAGTTAATGAGTTCCTAAGTGAGAAAAAAGTGCTTATTTCTGGTCATGACTTGCTTGATGACACCAGTTCTGGCCCTCAGCAGGTTTCTTGAATGCTGTTTGGCCCACTGTATGAAACGAGTTTGACACCCCAGCACTAGAGGGTGGTGCCAAAGTCTCCATGGAAAAGATGGGTTTTGAGTATGGATTTGAAGGACATACGAAGAGAGGCATCCTGCAGGTGAGCAGGAAAGGAGTTTTAAGCATAAAGGGCAGCAAGGGAGAAGGGGCAGAACTGCCTGAGGGAGCAACGTACTCACAAATTGCAATATCCACCATGCGAAGAGGAGAATTCTCCACATATGCCGCAGAGCATTTCCCTTGGGCACAAAGTAGAAAATACGTGATGCTGAAGAGAATCTGGAAAAATCTGATCATGTGTCTAGATATGGAGGCAAAAGGAAATGGGCCCCATGCCACCACCACAATATATTGACCGCTGCCTAAAGAATTACACAAGACATGTTGCGCCTGCTTTGGGGCTTGGAAGCTTTTAGGGAGCAAAGCGTGGTGAAATGTCAGAGGACTGAGGAAGATTCCCATTGGTTAAGGGGCCAGGATCCAGGTCCTCTGCATAGAACTTATTCAGAATTCAAGTCTTGGTTTCTCTTGGCAGAGAAATGGGATGTGGTGGTGGCAGGGAACATAGAACTGCTGCAGAACATGAGGAATTAGGTGGGGGCTACATACCACACTGCAAAACAGTCAAACATCACCACGTGGGACATTACATCTGCCCTACTGATCAGGTTCGGAGTGTTAAAATAAGTGTACATTTAAGAGAGGGGGAATAAGTTGCTACACCTGGCTGTTATTGTTGCATCTTCCTAGTACAGTTACAGGGCCTTTGGAGCAGTTTCGTTCTTGCTTTCTCTCTCCCCCTTCCTTCTTACCTGTCCTCATTCACACCCCCTTAGCATCTGTTCAAGAAACTTCTGCCTCTCACTTTGAGAACTGTGTGCTCAAAATCTTAGCCTGCCTTTGGTAGCCAGTGAAAAAATAGGCTGTTGTTGGCTGGAATGCAAAATCGTGGTTTGTTTTAACCTGTTGCTTATTTGATTCTGAGCCTGCAAAGAAAGCACATTCTGAAACCACTACTTGAAGATGGTTTGCAAACCACAGTCTGAGCTAACTGTGGCTTCCTTCTGGGTCTGAATTCACAGACAACTGTCCAAACAAAGTTAGGACAATTGCTCTGCCTCAAAGCTAATGAAGCATAGAGATAGGAGTGAACTTATGAAGTTGATGTCTGAGTAGATGGGGGAGAGCGGACAAGTAGCTCTAAACCAGGGGTCTCCAAACTTTTCAGTACAAGGGCAATATCTTATATTTTACACATTTTCATGGGCTAAAAAACAAATCCATTTTTATACAGGTTCTCAGATTTTTATTAATTTATCAGTTTTTATTAATGAATAAAATTTAAATGAAGGAATAAGTGTCTTTTTTGCAATCAGCATGATAGGATTCAGAACAAAAGAGATATGTGACCATTAGAAACAAACACTTTGTGCTTGAGTTGAGAAATTATATATAATGAGTAAAAATGTCAAAAAAGCAAGTGCTCTGACAAAAAAATAAGTTGCTGCAGGTCAGATGAAAACTTGTGGAGGGCCAGATGTGGACCCTGGGCCTTAGTTTGGAGACCCCCTGTGGCTCTTAAACCATAGTTTGCCTGTTGTATGTCTCAGACCTAGATGTGGTCTGTTTATGATTAGCACGAACCACGGTTTCATGTTATGTCTGAATCCACGAGACCCAGTCACCCTTACCTCCCGTATGACCACTTTAGAGTTCTTGGGCTAATGCAGCAGTTTTCAAACTCCCTGAGAGTTTGAAAACCGTTCTAAGTCCTTGTGGAGACAGGGGAGGGGAGGCAGCAGTGCAATGCCCAGGATCGCGCTGCTACCTCCTCCCTGCCTCCTGGCTGCCCCCACCCCCTAAGGGGGCAGAGGCCAGGGCCCACGGGCTGGGGTGTCGCGACGCCCCAGTTTGAAAAGCCCTGGGCTAATGAATCGCACATCAGACTATCTGGGACATCTCCTCTCCCCAGCCTCAGTCAATTCTCACCTCCTTCCTTCCAGCTTTCTGCAGATGCTCTGCTCTTGGTCTCAGTGATGTCCTTGTGGGAGACCAGAAAAAGAGCCACCTCTCCCTTTTCATTCTTGATAGGCACCACGTCTAGGAGACACCAAAAGGGGACACCTGGAAGACAAGGAGGAAGGTGAGATGCTGATCTCAGGAGGACAGACCCCCTCCCCTGCATGCACCCTCATTGTTGCCCCAATAATAATAATAACCAGTATTTGAAACCAATTGAAACCAATATTGAAGCCAAGAAACCATGCACTTAACACCACCCTCCTCCCGGAGCATGAGGGAAATGAAAGAGATAAAATATGAAAGCAGTCAGCTGTCACCCACAAAGAGTTAAAATACAAAGATGTTGCGATTTGAGTTCCACCCTGGAGGAGACCTCCTCCTAGCTTTGGTGGGGTCTCCTCTCTCATCTCCACCAGTGCCAGCACTGTCCGGCAATTGGGACTGTGGTATCACAACAGGGTCACCTACACCCTACGACCCATTTTCAGAGACATCCTGTAAGAAAAGCAACCTTTTGCCCTCCCCTTTCAGGGCATTTGGGTGGAGACCCTGTTCACCCTGTTGGTGCCTCAAATAGGGACTACACTCTTTCTTCAGCTCCCTGCTGCTCCCAAGTATAACCTGCATATGTGCAACTTTCCAATGAAGTCTGCACCTCATCCATGCTCTACATTTTGACACTTACACTTTGAGTATGTTAGTGTAAAAAATGTGATGGGTGAAGTATGTCAGTTCTCAGCAGGGAAGGGATATGTATCCCTTCCAATTTCTTTCTCTCTTCCAATGCAAACTTGGAAACTGAGAGGTGACTGCCAGGAAACATATAAGGAGAGTTGGAATGACATTTGAGGCCCTTCCTTCCTCTGGGCTCCTAGTGCCAAGGCCCGACAAGCCTACCCTCAGATGCTCTTTTCCATCCAAGTTTCAGTCCAGTAATCCCAAAACTTTCTTCTTCTTTTTTAATTACACCTGGACTACAGTCTTCCAACCCCATGGCATGAGACCCTCTCAAACCCCAGTATTCTTTCCAATATGCCTCCATTTTGTGGCTAGAGAACTCACCACTTTTCCTATAGAGGATGAGCTCGGCTTTGAACTCCTTGCGCTCATCTAGGGCCTTGCGTATCTGGCTGCGGACAAGTTCACTGGTGTCAGGCCCATACAGGAAGCTGCAGGCACAGCAGCGCTGCATGACCTCAGCCCGAGAAAAGCCAGTCAGTTCACAGAAGCCGTCAGAACAGTACACCACAGGGAAGGCGCCACGCACCTGGGCATTGCCCAGGACAAAATTACTGTCTGCAAGAGAGAAAGAGAGAGGCATTGTGGGTGGACATGGGTCCGGGGAGGACTGAACTCAAGACCCATCTAAGCCAAGGAATCAGTGAGTAGCCCACAGCAAGTCATTACTCCTAAAGACTGTGGACTGGTTCACCCCTGCAGGTCTCTTCACTGGATGATTCTCAGCTGAATATGTGGACTGTCTTGTCACCATTGAAAAGCACTGGCAAAAGTGATTTGCCAACATCCATTGAAATGAAAGGGGTTCCAATTCATTATAACTAAGGTTGCAGTCTTACACACCCTTTAATGGGTGAGCCATAGTGACCAACAGGATACTGGAATAGATGAGGTTTTGGCCTGATCAAGCAGGACTTTCGTATGTTCTCAGTTGCATGTAAGGTCTCTTGAATTCAATGGGATTTACTTCTGAATAAATATGCACAGACTTGTGCTGTAAGTTTGCAGTCCTAAAGGCACCTGGAAGGAAGTCCTATTAAAGTTAGTTGGACGTGTTTCAGAAGAAACCTGTTTCAAACTGGCATCAAGGCTACAATCTGCAACAAATATACTAGGGCAGTGTTTCTCAAACTGTGGGTCGGGACCCACTAGGTGGGTCTCGAGACCATTTCAGGGGGGTCCCTATTCATTTCAATATATTCGACTTGATGCTACCATGGGATGTGACTGCATTTGGGGAAATATTGTATTGACCTGTACTTTTAACAAGCTACTATTTTTAACAATGATAGTAAAGGAAACTTACTCCTGGGTAAGTGTGGGTATAATTGCAGCCTAGGATAGTTAAAAGTTTTCCTGCTTGATGATATCACTTCCGGTCATGACATCATTTCCAGTGGATCCGGACAGATTCTCATTCTGTCCTGGTGGGTCCCGGTGCTAAATGTGTGAGAACCACTGTACTAGGGAGTAAACCTCCCCCCCCCCCGGACTTGGTGACTAAACATGCATAGAATGGTTCTGCATGCCTGCAGTCCTTTGCACACTGGCTTGGGAGCAAATTCCATTGAAATCAGTGGAACTTCCAAATCAATTATGTCCACTGTAGTTTATTATTTTGTAAATTTTCACTAATTTTTTTTTTCAGTGTGAGAACTGACAAGCTTTCAGCATTGTATCTGGGCTGGCATTCCATGGTAGCATGAAAGCTCTACCAGGAGTGATTAATCTGTGATGGCTCATTCACGTGTTCAAGTCTGTGAGTGATGAACGTGCATTTGTGAACTGACCCTGAATAACCAACTGATCAGTGAAAAGAACAGTGGTTAACTTAGGAGCATGTTGTGAAAGCAGATCAAGTAGACTTTGCATGTTACGGTTGCCAACTGAGAATGATTCCACACCTATCAAGGAATGGGTACTGACCTCCAGGTGTGCAATCTTATCAGGTGTGAAAACACAACATGCCTTATTCTGATTCTGTGCGCAAACAGCAGGGATTGGCCTCAGGGTTTCCACAGGGTAGGCATGCAGTATACATATGGTCAGAAGAAAGAAAAAGACATTCCTCACTTTTAAGCTCTGCACATGATGTGCCTCTCATTCTAGTCCCTGTGAAGCAATCCTAAGTGAATAAAATAATATCTCCATAAGAACAGGGGCAGAAACCTGGAGCCCTGTTTGACTTGGTTTTGCTTGTTGATAAGCGGGTTGCAGATGTAGTTAGGAGCACTTTGGAGAACCATCTCTCTCTTGAAGAGCAGAACTACCCCTCCCTCTAGACTTCTCAGGAGGAGCGCAGAATGCAACTGTCTAGCTTCTGGGATGGTAGGCTGACTTCCTGGGCTTCCTGGTGCTGTTTTTGGGTTCCACATTGTCAGTTTAAACCTGTTTTTCTTAATGCAAGCTGCAACGAAGCTTGTTGAAAAATGGCTAATAAATCTTATGTACGTATGTGCCATGCAATGGGATGAGGACACCAGAATCCAGGTTGACTGCAACAGGAGAAAGGGTATGCTTAATGCCTACACAGTTGAGAACAAAAGATGTATGGTTGAACAAGAGGTAAAGAACAGTGGTATGGGATAACTCTCAATCCTGTAGGAAGGGCAGGGATGTAAGGTTAGAAATGCAAACATAAGAGAAGTTCTGGCATCATTAGAGGCTACAAGTGAAAACAGAAGGAAATAATCAGCATTGGAGAAAAAGAGGGGATACAAAGTGGCAGGTGGCCAACAGGTGGAGACAAGATGCCAGGATGCTCTATCATGTCCCATCTGCCAGGTGCCCAGTAGAGGGAAGGTGGCATTCCTGGTTCCTTCCCCACTGTCTCCCCAGGAGTTGGCACCATATGGTACATCTCCAGTTTCTGACTATTTTTACCCTGTTTGTTCCATGCAGAATTTAGTCATCGCCTGCGGCATCTGGACTCCAACTCCCAACTTCTCACCAGCGGAGAGAGCCAGAGACCACCCCCAACCCTGATTCATTTGCATAGATTTGAATAGGAACAACAGCAAGCTGAGAGGGTTTAATGGATGCTGGGCACGACTGTCTCCTAGTTCCAAGGATAATTTTTAAAAATGCTTAAACTTTGCCCTAGAGAAATACAGGAGTGGTGATGAGGATGAGGGGCTAGGACTGCACTAGACTTGGGAGGAGAGGGAGGCCTAATGGCTAGAGTGGGGGAGGGGGGAATGAGAGACCAGCAGTAGTGCAGTTAATACTCCCAAAATGGGACCAAGTAAATTTACACCCTTCATTCTGCTTTAAACCAATGGCAAAGCCTCCCAACTTACAGGGATTTAGAGAGTTTTGCAATTGAGAAAGCACATTATAATACACCCAGTTAAATGATATAGATAGGGTAGCCAACATTTTTATGGACCTTTGAAAAGTATCTGGATCCTGCATAAGCACATGTAGCAAGTGAAGCTTTTCCTAGCATTGAGATAAGTGGTGCAGCAAGTGTCACCTGGTTCACTTCTGTGTGTTAGGCTGCTGTTAAAAGCACAAAAGCAAGGCCATAAGAAAAGCTGGCAACCCAAGAAACAGATATAATGAGTCAGAGTTAATTTCCCTTCTGAGAACTCTGTAGCTGGCAAAATGCTCTAATGCAGTGTTTCTCAAACTGTGAGTCAGGACCCACTAGGTGGTTCGTGAGCCAATTTCAGGTGGGACACCATTCATTTCAAATTTTATTTTTAATATATTAGACTAAATGCTACCAAGTTATGTGTCTGCATTTGGGGAAATGTTACAGATCTATACTATTAACAGGCTACTATGTATATGCTTTTAACAATGACAGTAAGTTGGATCTTACTCCAACAGGAGTAAGGTCTAGAGGGTAGAGCCTCCGACTGCCTGAAGATAACATTCACAAGGTCGCCAGTTCAAGGCCACCGGCACCGTGCGACCTTGAAGCAGCTGACAAGCTGAAGCCAAGAGATTCCATCTGCTCTGAGCGTGGGAGAAGGAGGCCAGAATGTGAAACCAGATCAGATTGAAACACCTGGACTGTTGTGGTTCTTGAAAGATAGAACCTTCTTTCAATTGTAAAAATCCCTACGGGGATTTAATCAGCCTGCCTATGTAAACCACCTTGAATAAAGTCTTGAATAAAGACCAAGAAAGGCGGTATATAAATACCTGTTTATTATTATTATTATTATTACTCCTGGGTAAGTGTGGGTAGGATTGTTAAAACTCTTCCTGTTGATGATGTCACTTCCAGTCATGACATCACTTCCAGTGGGTCCTGACAGATTCTCATTCTAAAAAGTAGGTCCCAGTGCTAAAAACTTGAGAACCGCTGATCTAATGTTTCTCTCTAACATTCTTTGCCCCAATCTTTCCCTCTTTTTCTTTTTTCTGCAGCAGGGAACAACATTCATAATGTACAAAATGGGTTAAAACAAACATCTCATTCTCTGAAACTGAGTTCTTCTTGTCCTTTCTTGATCGTATGCTAACAAAAGGGCTTGTCGAGAAGCAAGAGCTCAAACCTCCAAGGAGGTGATGTGTGGCTACCAAGGCAATGACCCACCTGGGAGAAGAAAAGTGCAGCCATGTAGCTAGAGGTGACACACAGTACACCTAAGCAGGTTCCAGGAATTCATAGGTGGAGCTAAAGTAAGTCAGATCGCTGAAGGGAATTGACTGTAGCAGGGCTTCAGCAAGAGTCTTTGACTCAAAAGACTTCCAGGGTGTGTCTGTATTATGAACTTAAATTGGTAAAGTATAGTCATTCTCTCTCTCCCCCAGGGAGCCCTGGGAACTGTAGTATTGTGATGAAGATACCTGTGATTTTCTTTAAACCACAAGTAATGAGAATTCTCAGCAACATTGCCAGATTACAAGTTTCAGGATTCTATGGGAAGCCATGACAGTTAACTAGGTATAGGTTTTTTTTTAAGTGCAATATACCCAAAAAAGAGATTCTGCTTTAAAAAAGGTGGCCACAGGAATCCAGGTAGTTTATAAGGTAAGCTGCTGTCCTTGGTTTGAACAGCAGAGTAAGGTGAACACAGGAATCTAGGAGGTTTATAGGGTGCTTTCCTTGGTTCAGCTCCCAGTGGGGAGCTGATATTCAAATGCAAGCAGACTCCTACAAAATGTCATCATTGGAATATAATGTCCCTTTTGTAGGAGGAACAAATGGAGACCAGTGTAATTGATAGCTAATGTGCTAAACCAGTACTTAGAATCCTGACATCTGAATGACTAGAATGAACAAAAACCCCTAGGAAGCTGGATGTTTTTCTCAGATCCGTCATGCCAGTAGAGATACTTAATCTGTTCTGCGCAGAACTAAAGCTGACACTTGTCAATGGCAGAGTCTTTGAGAATGCAAAATACAGATACAAATGAAGCAAAAAAACCAGCATCTGAATCCAGAGGCAGCCAATGGGACAAACAGAGGCAACACTGCAATCTTACGCATGTTGACAGAAGTTGCAGTGTGTTCAATGAAGCTTGTTCCGAGGTAAGTGGGAAAGATTGCAGCATTAACCATGTTTAAGAATATCCCTACTGCCTCAGACCTGTGGTTCATTTTATACCGTCTCCAGCAATAGATGGTCAAACACTGAACATAGTTCTGAACAGAGAATTCAGTACTGGATTATTCTGTATACTGGTTGTTCTACAGAGGTCCAGACAGATTTCAGCATTTGCTCAAGTTTGATTGTTGGAAGGATTTCCAATGGAAAACACTTATTTAATTTTTGTACCATTCTTACAGCCAAATCCTAACTGTTTTTCTAGTGCTGATGCAGCACTGACATAAGGAAACAAATGTTCTCTTACCTTGAGGAGGTCTCCATGACCGCCACCACACCACAGAATGCAGCGCACTCCCCATTGGCATGGCTGCATCAGCACCAGAAAGCTAGTTAGGATTGAGGTGTTATTTAAAGTCTCTGGCAATATAGTCTTACCACACGATCACTCAAAGTATGTCTCCAGTGTATCTGCCCCTTTTAAAAACCTACCACATTTATGGCTCATATTCCAAGTGTGACTACTTGGAGATATGCCTCACCTTTTCACCCTTTCTGTGTTAGCACAGCAAATACCTGCATGACACCAGTGTCGTATGGTAAACAGAATTGGCAGGTTAAATGCCAATCAGGTCTGATAAAGGATGACTTGGAGTTCTGCACAGGGTTCCTTTCATCTGGACTGGACATTTCCTATTCCCCTACTTGCTTTCTGTCAGCCACATCCTGTTTAACATTTAGAAATACTCTGTCCTGATAATTGTAGCTAATAGTGGTTCAGACGGGTGTTCCTGTATTCCTGTGTATTCCATTTGATGAACTCCATTGTATTGCTGGCTGCCTCTACTTCCACTGGTAGGGAATTTCACCAGTCAATTCTGCAGTGTGTGAAAGAATCTTTAAAAAATCTTTAAAAAAACAAAAACAAAAAAACCTTCTGCACATTCATTTTATCTGTTGCCTTTGAGAGAAATGTGTGAAAGAATACTGAGAAAATAACCTTCTGCGCATTCATTTCATCTCCTGCCTTCAAGATGAACAGACAAATCATTTTTTAAACAAGGACAATTTATTGTCTTGTACTAGGACAATACCTGATATGGAAAATCCCTGAAAAATCAGGGCAGATCTCAAGGCAGATAAACTCCTCCCAAGGAATTAAGCTTCCAGGATTGATTCAGAACGTAACTGGAATTGGGACTTGGCAAAGCTGAACTCCAAAGCCAGCAGTGTATAATGTGGCCCTTAGATTGTGTGATGCTGGTCTGATCATTTTATTCCTTACATTTGTGTCTTGCCCTTCCTCTGAGGAGCAATGGCAGGGTGGCATACACAGGGCAAGGCATCCCTGAAAGATACAGGCTGAGAGACATTGACTTGCCCAAGATTACACAGGAAGCTTCCAAGTTGTGTATTTGAACCCATTGCACCACATAGGCACTACGGTGGGATGTCAAATACGTACCATTTGGGAAACTGCAACTAGTCCAGAAGGGTGCTGCTAGGATGCTGACAGACACCAGGTATGGGGATCACATGACTCCACTGTTGTATCAGTTACACATACATTGATTCTTTTCTGGGCATAATTCAAGGTGCGGGTTTTAGTTTTAAAGTTTTAAATGGCTTGAGACCAAGGTTCCTGAAGGGTCAGCTTTGCCTGTATCTGCTTGACCTCTGATGTCATTTGGTATGGGCCTTTTGTATGCCACATTGTTCTGAGAGGTGTGATTGGCATGATGTGTGAAAGGGCATTTCCACAGTGGTACCCAGTTTATGAAAATCCCTGTCTTGTGAGATCAGGCAGGCTCCATCTGTCACAATGTTCCATCACCTGCTGAAGACATTTTCTTTTTTCCAGTGAAGTTCAAAATTTATTTTGTATTTACGACTGTATCTATTTTTGTTGTTTTATTTTTATGATACTGTGTTTTATTTTTATTGTTCTAATTTTGACTGTTATGAGCCACTTTGGGTATCCTGTAACTAGGAAGGAAAACTGGGGTAGAATGTAAAAAAATAACAAACAACCAGAACCATTACAATATAATCAGTGCTTAATTTCAGCCACAGTTCCCTTCTTTGGGAATCTCCCATATCACATGTAATCTAGCACTGAGGTTCCCCCCCCCCCCTCTTTGCACACACAGGCTGACTGGAGAGCAGAACATCCTTGAGCCTGTTCGGAACACACTTCTTACTGACAAATCTCCCACCAGTAGAAGCCAGGGATTCCAGTGACTTCTCTTTAAACAAACATTCAGAAACATCTGCCACCCAGGGTAGGGTGCACCTGACCCCAAACACATAACTGAAGGTCCTTTCCCTTTACATAATGTTGACTGCCACTTGCCTGGTGCATGTGGCAAGCATTTCGCATTACTCAAATGCCTGTATCCCATCCTGTATCCTATCCCACACAAAATACCCTGTAGCCCACCAGCAAGCCAATTCAATAGAAGGTGTCATCATCTCACCTACACTGTGTTTTCTGCCACAGTGAACGAGCATCCTCCTTGCGCCTGAGCTGTAAGGACTCTCACCAAGGTTGGTTATTTTGATAGTCTGATGTTTGATATTGCGACATTCAGTCGCATTCCCTTCAGAATGGCAGCCCCACCAGGGGGTAGTCTCTAGGAGAGATTGCCCATTATTTCATCTGGCTCAAGGTAAAGCACACACTTTTTCAACTATGGGTATGGGTTTTCAGCTATGGGTAGCACAAGAGAGAGCTGGAGACCAAAAATAGCATTTCCAGGCATTCATTTGAGGCCTGGGTCCTGCAAGTTCTGCAATTTTACACATCAAAGATGTGTTCCGGGCATTTGGAAGCTGACACAGGCATTTGACAGCTGCAGGAAGATTTGACGACTTGCCCAAAACTCCTGCAGGATCTTTTGTCAGAGTCACTCTCTGGAATGGCAGCCCTGTACCTCTCCCCATCTCTCCGGCTCTCATAGTCCTGCTGCAGCCCCCGCCCCCACCCCTGGCCTTTGAACCTTATAAAACAAATCCACACAAAATACAAGTATGGCAGAGCATGCAACCAGAATTAACAAGTTACCTCAGACCATTGGTCCATCTTGGTCAATATTGTCTACATCAGGAGTGTCAAACTCATTTCCTACAGTGGACTGAATAGCATTCATGGTACCTGCTGAGGGCAGGAAGTGCCATCATTAGGCAGGAAGTGACATCATTAAGCAGACAATACCAGAAATAAGCACTTTGTTCTTGCATAGGAACTTATTAGCTGCAAATGGCAGAAGACAAATGGTGCAAATTTTGTTCATAAGCTCAAGATATGAGAAAGCTCAATTATCATACTGGGAGAGCCCAATTATAATGGGTTCTCCCAGCCATATATATTGCTTCCGGGAGCCACATTTGGTTCATAGGCCTTAGGTTTGACACCCTGGTCTGTACAGACTGGCAGCAGCTCTCCAGGGTTTCAGTCTTTCTCAGATTTACCTGGAGATACCAGGGATTGACCTGGTCTGGGACCTTCTATATGCTAAGCAGTGCTCTACTCATGTGCAAGTCATTATACACAGGGTTGCCCCCCCCCCCGGGCAGCCCAATCTTAAGCTGCCTGGTGCCCAGAGGAGCAGCAGTGCCAAAATAGCTACCACTGTATCCTATTGGTGCTGTGGAGACTGCTGGAGTCTCTTTGGGAGAAGGGGACATTCGTCCCACTCCCCCCAGGTAAGAACGCAGGTCCCACAATGAGTCTCCTCCAGACTGTGCTGGCTATTTTGCCAGTGGAGACTGGAGGAGCTCCGTGTCAGTGGAGCAGGACTCTACTATCCCCTCTTGCCCAGGTACCTCCCCTGCTCCGCCCTCCCTCTGCCCTCTTCCCATCCCAGAATGCTTCCCCTCCCGCCCCAACAAACCTTACTGCTGCCTGGAGCTCTTCCCTTGCTCCGGGTTGCATCCATCCATTGCTGGGCTGGCGCCAGTGGTCACAGAGGGTGCCGTAAATGCATTTTACTGCACATTTATGACACCCAGCGGCAGTGTTATGCTTGTACCACTGGTGCTAAAGAGCTCAGGATTGGGTTCTTCACACTTGATTTCAATCATCCAATCTCACAACTTTAGTTTGCATTACTGGTCCTCCCTCAAAAAATTGTTTGACGTTTCAGGAGCTGCAGCAACTCTGGAATTTTAAAAGTTGTGTGAAGTGAACCCATCTGGAACAAGGGTGGAACCATCTGATTCTCTAATTAGGGAACTGTTGTTGTTGATGATGATGATGATGATGATGATGATGATGAAAAGTGGTATATAAATGTTCTCAATCATAATAATGAAGAAGAAGAAGTTGGAAATCATGTCCATATCTCATCTATGGGGCAGCCTCTCAAGGATGTTAATAGAAGAGGGATAACTCTTTGGTGTCCCTTCATCTGCACCGGGCCATGACTATGAGTGCTGATGGGAAAAAATCTCCTGGTGTCAACAAAAACCTCACTTTCCTCCATCCACCCACATGTTGCACATTTCCATTGGAATTGCTGCGTAATGCTCCCTCACATCCATATAGCAACTCTACCGCCTTTCTTTGCACAAAGGAAGGCTGGAAAGAAACAGGCCACCCCGCCTTCTGCTGGCCCAGAAAGGTGGGCAAGTGTTGCCTTTGTAAAGCAAAGGTGCCTTTGTAGGCACCTCCAATTGCCTCCTTGACTACGGTTGACCTGCTCCTCAGAGGCAACTGCAATCTCAGCGCTAAGTGAGGAAATCTGCTAAAAACAGCCATTCCTGCTACACCGTTCCTGAGATGTTATACCTCAACGCTAGGGAAGGATCCCTGGTACAAACAGATCCCGCACAACAGACAGGTTGTGCCAGTTCACAGCCAGGGCTTCATGTACTATATGCCTTAAAGCAGGGGTCTCCAAACATTTTGGCCAGAGGGCCGTATCAAATATCTGACATCAAATATCTTCCCCGGTGTTGAGGGCCGGGGAAAAAAATTAAATAAATTTATATAAATAAATTAGAGATGGAACTTAGATGAGTGAATAAATGAATGAATGAATGAATGAATGAGCTCATTCATTCAAACTCTCTGGCCCTTAGAACATCCTTCAGATGCAACCAGAGCACAGTTCCAGTCATGTTTGGCCAAGTGGGTCAGAGGCTTTCAGGGGTCAAGAGGCTGGCCATGGGCCGAATTGACACTGGCCGTGGGTCACATCTGGCCCCCAGGCTGGGGTTTGGAGGCCCATGCCTTAAAGAAATTTAAAAAAAAAAGAAATAAACCTGCAACATCCAATGTCAAGGTAACCCAAATGCTGCATTCTACGAAGTATACAAAGCAGGTTAACAATGTGCGATTGCACAGGTTTGCTTGATCTCAATCTTTTCACCTGTTTTTGCCAGTTAGAGGGAAGGACAAAGACCACTGGAGTCCCACCCCCTGACCAACAGAAATCCTACTCTGCCTCCCCTTTGCCTTCTGAGACTACTCACATGCATTCAAACCTCATTTTGCAGTCGTAATAGCTAGCTTTCCAGAAAGAAAGCCATCGTCTAGAATTTCTGTCCCTAATACAACTCTGTGTTTTTTCTATGCTTGTACAAGACCGGGAAATACACAGACCCCTTAAAGTAAAAAAAAAAAAAAAAAAGGCATCAGCCTAAGGGATGATTCCCTCATTAGGGTGAAATGAGGTCTCTCTGTCTCACACTCTCTCTCTCCCTCCCCGCCCCACCGAGATGAAGCGAGGCTGGTGTAACTGGTGGAGAATGAAGCCACAGCAGTCTTGCAGCTGCTCTTCCCATGTGTTCTCTTTCTTCTCCCCTGCCCAGCAGGGCTGCTTATGGCAAGACCAGCCCCTCTCCAGAGCCGCCCAAGAGGCTCATGGCCCTGCGTACTGTTCACACCCTCTTCATGCCAGCTCGAGAGCCATTCTCCCCACTGCTCTGTTGTACATCATTCGCAGCCATGCTGCAGCTCTTTGAAATTAAAAGGCAATTAAGACGCAGGGGGGGTGGCAGGCAGGAGCCCCCGCATTCTCCTGGCTGTTTTAACTGCACTCCCCATCTCCTCACTACCCTCTAATTATACCCAGGGTGACAGCAGCTTTCAGGCTCTGCGTGCATCCGTTAGATCTGCTTGAGTTGGTGCCGAGAGCACTGAGACCTGCTCTGTAATTTGCCTGCTGTTGTTACTCACTATTAGCAGTGTGGGGTGGGCTTGGTATTTATAGTTGATTTCTGGGATTCTTGGGGAGTCATTTGGTGGGGTCCAGGAGGAAAGGGAAGGAGAGAGTATGCATGGAAAGGCCTGCATGACTTGTGACCCACCAAGCCAAACACAGCCCATCAGCCACATATGATGGCCTGCTGCATGCTTGACCATTATCTTGCTTAGGTAGTCCTGGGCACACAGACAGCAAAAAAGGAGATTGGCAAGCTTCAGGGGGGCCCACCAAACTTGGTCACATGGGGGCATCAGCAAGCCTGAAGCTAGCAGAAAATAGGTCTGCAGGTGTCCAAAGAGAATGTGAGCAGGAACCTTGAACTAGTTTTGCCCCCCTTTCTTTTTCCATTTTTATCAACTCCTGCCTTTCTCTTCTTGCGTCTGATCCCTGTGGTTTCTCTCAGGCTGCTCCCTGCACCATGCCATACGTCACACCACTGTCGTCCTCTTCTTCTTTGTGCACTTGGCTAAGGCTTTTTCCAATTCTGCATTGTCTCCAGCTCAACTATTACTCAACTATTACTCTCCACTACCACATCTGCACTGGCTCATTTGTCAAGCTCCAATGCCTCCCCTTCTCAGTAGCCTCCCCATCTATTGTAAGCCCTCTGGACAGAGGTTGTACCCTGTGCTGGTTTGTAAATCACCCTGAGTTCCTATTGGTAGGATATAAATAGGAAAAAAAATGAAGAATGCTCTGTACAGTGCCTAGTGCAAAATTAGTGCAAAATAATTCTCCAAGTTCCAGCCCAGAGAAGTTATGCCTGTATTCGTGTCTGCTTGATGAGAACATATGCTTCCCTTGTCACTGCTATGCTTCTCCCCAACTTTCCTGCATCACACACTCTTGATGTAGCAGTAGCAGACTTCTTTCTTCTTCTTTTTTTAAGGAAAACCCTACGATTGCTAAAAATAAATCCATAAAAGTAGTGCCACCTTTAGAGCAGTTGCAGTTTTTATGGAGTCTCTGTATATGGCTCCCCACACCCTCGTAGGTGAGTCAAGGGGTGGATTCCAACTAGCAACCGAAACATCTCAGGTACCAGGGGTGATTAGTTTTTTGTGGGGGGTACTTTGATTTACATGTATGAAATACTGCAGCCCAATGGAAAGAAGCCAGTAAGCTTCTTGGAATTTCTTTGGAGGTATGGATTGAGAAAGCACCAAACAGCAACCTTGCCATGCACCTGTGGCATATGAAACCATCCATATGGGTCATTATCCATGCAGCCACTATCCACCATCTCACCTATTCATCTTACGGCCTGATCCAACTTGGGGCTAGCACCGGTCTCATGCATGCTGCCTGGGAGATAGCTACCATAAAAGTGTCAGAAGGCACTTCATGGTGACCAAAAGGAGGGAGGTGCAAGTGTGGAGGCTGGTGCAAGTAGGTTCTTGGCCTCTGTGCCACTTGGAGAAGCCCTGAGAGCTATCAGGGGTAAGTCTGCCACTGAATGGCATGGGGGTATTCTGGGGTGGGGGAGGGCAGTTCAGACCTGGGGGGGCAGGGATAGTGAAGGAAGCCTCAGGTGGATTATAACCCTCCCCCCACCTGGGCCTAAAAGCCCTAATGGAGCTATTCTGTTCTGCACCAATGATTTTGCTGGTCCAGATCTGAGTAGCCCCATTGGGCAGGCTGGGGCTTGACACAAGGTAAGGTAATAAAGCAGCAGCCATTTCAGCCCCACTGTACCACAGCATGGGCAGCACCATTAAGATTGCTAAAAATAAGAAGTCCAGCAAGTTAATGAATTAAAAGAAACTTTAAGAGAGGTCCATACAGGGAGCAGGTTAATAGCCCAATACTATCCAAACCTCCACCCCCCCCCGGCCAATGCAGCCATGCCACTGCAGCACATGCTGCATTTAGCAGGGGGTAGCCATTGAGGTCTCCTCAAGGTAAGGAAACATTTGTTCCCTTGTCTTGGAGTAAGCTGCTCTGATGCACTACCTGCATCAGACCTGCATTACTGATTTTGCTGACGCAAGTTGAGTGAACCCGGCTAGGTGAATGGAGGCTAGGAAGTGGGATAGGATATTGGTGGCGCTTCTGCCACCAATAACTGTCCCCTTCCTGTCTTCGGCGCATCCCCATCCCTGCCTCATTTTGTGATGGCTATAAAGTGCACTGCACTGCTGCTACATGAAGTTCAGCAATGCATCATAGAATTGGGCTGCAAGTCCACTGTCCACAAAGAGATGCTCTGAGATAATCATACTGCAGGGGCTCTAATCAGGCTGGGACCCTACTGTATGGTGTACTTAGTATTATGATCCATTGAGCCCCAGATGCAGGAAAATGTGAACACTTGCAGGTCAAAGCTGTGCAAGGACAGGGGAAGAGCTTTCCTCCTGCACAGAAACACCAGACACCAACACCCATATGCACACACACAAACCATTATATTTTATATATCCAGGTGCAAAAATGCCTTTTTAGATGGGGGGACTAACACTGACTCCCCTACCAAATGTAAGCAACTTGTTCCCAGCACAGGTGGCACAGCTATTGTTACAACTCACGGCTGGAGCTATTTATACCCCAGGACTCCATGCGCTCCTGCCGATTGCTGTGTCCTTTCGCCTACTCAGAGAAAAGTAGACTGTCTGAGAGTGCAGCTCAGGGGAGCAGTTGCTATTGGTGGGATGGGGTGTGGGTGTGCAAGAGAAGAATACACATGCCAGAGCACTGGGGCAGATTCAGTTCAGCTGAGGGAGGAGGCAGGAATTGCCATTGCAGCAAGGAGGAAAAAGTAGTGGGATTTAAGAGTTGCATCATGGAGAAAGTGCAACATATTGTACACGGGAATGAGAACAGACATTCATGTGACAAAAGGGGTCATGTGGCCTCTGCGTGACCACAGGGCAAGCCTGGAAGTCACATGACCTCCAGAGGTCTTCTGAGGGTTGGAGAGGCCACATGCAGCTTTCCCGCCCTCAGAAGACCTACTAAGGCCACTGGAAAGCTTTAAAACATCACTTCCAGTTTTTCGGCAAAAAACAGGAGTAATGTTTTAAGACCCTCCGGAGGCCTTAGATGGCCTTCTGCTGTCTGGGGAGGCCCCCTTGCCCTCAGAACGCCTTCCCTGAAAAACCGGAAGTGACGTTTTAAGGTCCTCCAAAGCCCATAGAAGGCATTCTGAGGGTAAGGGAGGCCACGCGTGGCCTCTCAGGCCTGCAGAATACCTCACAGTGGGGAAGCAGTGGACGTGGGCAGCCCTCAGGGCAATACGACTGGGGGTGGGGCCTTGGGGTGACATGGCCCAGAGTGACACAGCCTTGGGCAACATAGCTGGGGAGCACTTGCACCCACTAACCCCCCCCAGGCACACCACTGTGAAAGGCCCAATCCTATCCTTGAGATACACCAGCATACTTCCACATAAGTCAGCACAATGATAGCCCTGCAGGAGCAGAAATCCTGCTGCCAGTGGGTGTGCCATGGAAGCTGCTCCAATGTTGGAAAAATGCCATGCCAACAGAACCCCTCTAGGGAAGAGGCCAAAACAGGGAAACGATGAGGACATGACATGAGAAGTATGTGGAAGGGATGAGGAGGAACATTTGTTCTCTTGCAGAGGGTAAGCCTCTGCTACCTGAATGGGTCTACTTGTACCTGTGCCAGTGATCAGGAAGGCAATTTGGGGCCAGAAAGGGGGATAGGATATTGGCTGCTGCCACCAATGCCACTCCCTTCCCAGTCTCAACACACATCTCTCCCCACCCCGGTCTCCACCCCATTCCGCCCCACCTCACCCACTCCTTGCACTGACTTACCAGTGCCAGGTTTTTCCTGGGGCCAATGAAGTGTGGGTGTAGCTGTGCACCACTTGCAGCAGTGGCCTGGCTGTGCAGAATGGAGCACTGCATGTTGTGACCATCATAAAGAATGCTGCCCTGCTGGAACCTGACTTCCAGCAGTGCAGTGGGCCCACAGAATTGAGCCTTTAGTTGATTAATCTACTGATTAAACTGAACAAAGCTTGCATCATTAGTATCCATGCCTCAAACCACTCAGATTTTTGTATATGTAAATACAACAGTTTGAACAATACCTAGAAGCAATAAACCAGAATATGAATATAACATAACTTGTAATATAGCCAGTAAAGGAGTAGGGGGAAGAAAACATGCACACAGCTAAATTAGTACCGACATCTGGTACACTGTCAAGAGGATTGTGGAAATGGAGCTGTCCAAGGTTCTGAATGCCTTTGTTCCCATGTGCAAGGCTATGTGCTTTAGAGCTGAGGGTTGCTTTAACAAAAGAGGCCTTGGTCAAGGTTTCTTGCTTCACTCTTCCAGGCATATTTCCTTTATAAAGATTCCATTTCTTTTATAATAATAATAATAACGAGGTATTTATATACCGCCTCAAGGCGGTTTACATAGGCAGCCATTACAAGGGGATTTTTACAATCATAGAGGTTCTCTCTTTCAAGAACCAACAACATTTCAGAATGGATCTTCCTGCTTTGGTCTCACTTCTGGCCTCCAGGTCTCCCATGCAGGATGACAAGCAGCTCCATCTCTCACATGGAGGGCAGCCAAGAGGCTTCTTGCTCACACCAAGAGCAGGTGGAATCACTCAGCTCAGCTTGTCAGCTGCTTCAAGGTCTCGCCTTTCTCTGCCATTCAGGGAGCTGCTGGTGTCCTCGAACTGGTGACCTTATGATGTTATCTTTGGGCTAATGGAGGCTCTACCCTCTAGACCAGACCTCCTGCCCCTTTATGCAACATCTAAAAAGGAAATATCAGTCTGCTATTGGCAATGGTGAGGCTCTGATAAATTAGGTGCAAGTTATTTCAACTCAGATTGCTCGTAACAGTGTCAGCAGTGGCATGTTGGAAAATATGTAGCTAATCTATGTATCTGTTCATAGAGCACACATATAGCACTTGATGCAACTGAAGGATGACATAAAACATGTCAAAATATATTATATGGACACAACAGACACAGAGCTGTGTGACTTCCAAAACAGGGAGGTCACGCAATTGTACCTACCCAATGATGCATGTGGTTTATATACACCTATAATAACAATGAATAACAATTAATGACAAAATGTTTTTGTATACACTGAACACAGTACTGGGCATACTCCCCTGATTGTCCCACTAAGCACTTCCTGCCACTTACAGCCACTGCAGAGAAGAAGAGACCAGAGGTTCTGGTTGTTTTTAATGGCTCATGTATTTTAACTGTCATTTGTAATGAATTTTTGTTATGTTACAAATAAAGACTTCTTAAAAGCTGCTTTGAAGACCCACATGAACAGAAAAACAATCTAAAACAGTGGTTTCCAAACATTTTAGCACCAGGATCCACTGTTTTAATTGATGCTCTATCAAGACTCACCTAGGTTTACCAGACTTTTCTTTCTTCTAGAAAGTAATAATATTTTATTTACCTATTTATTTATTTCTAAGTAATAATAACCATAAAGATCCTCAAACATTTATCTCTCAATATTTACACATGCTTACCAAGCAGTGGCATAGCTAGCAAAGGACAGGGGGGCAGTCCGCCCTAGGTACCAGCTTTTGGGGGGGTGACAACACAAATGACCCAACATTGCAGAGGTTATGATTAACCCCATCATGCCATATATCGTTGGATGCAGAATTTCCAGCAGAATGCAATGGAAAAAACCAGAGTAAAACATCTCCTTTCCATCAAAAGTTATGGCACAAAAACCGGAAACAAAAAAATGCATGGAGCCCTATGGAAACTAAGCCACACAGTTGCATTTACTCATGAGTAAGCAAACATGCCTTGCCTCCTGGTCAAGTCAGGCAAAGGGGAAAGCAAAGCTAGCTGCATGGTCCCGATCTGATGAAAGTGAAGCTCAACAAATGCTCCAGAAGGCAGCCCCTCCCCAAGAATAAAACAGAGGCTTGAGCTAGTAAGGTGAGCACTGAAAATCTCATTGATATTTGTGTGTGTGTGTGGGGGGGTGTTATTGTAGGCAGGCTACAGAGAAAATTCACTTCATGAAACAGGACTGGTTTCCCCTTATTTAATTATTTGTTTTTCTTTAATTATTTATAATTATTTCTTTTATTTTGCTTGATGATATCACTTCCAGTCATGATATCACTTCTGGTGGGTCCTGAACAGATTGTCTTTCTAAAAAGTGGATCCCACAGTGTTAAAAGTTTGAGAACCACTGCCTTAACTCAAAACAGGCCAATGAGACATCCTGGGGGGGGGGGAACACCCTAGTGACCAAAATTCTGGAAATCATGGCTTTTAGGAATAAAACCATCATGTTATATGCCATTTGATGTAGAATTTTATCCATTGCTTGTTGGGAAATATTCACTGCATTTATTTTCTAGCCATTATTATTATTCATTTCATGTCATGACTATTACTATCTCTCAGTCTCATCTACCTCACAGGGTTGTTGTGAGGTCAAAATAAGGGGAGGAACCATGTACAGCACCCTGAGGCAGGGTGGTATAAAAATGTGAATGAATGAATAAGTAATGTAATGTAATGAATTAATGAAATAATTATGTTGTATGGAGTGACAAAAATTTATGGACCCCAGGTGTCAAATGACCTAGCTATGCCACTGTTGCCAACTTAAGTAGCTCAACTCCTAGCAGGGCAATTAGCAGCAATCTAGCAAACTGCAGGAGCTGAGCTCTTTGCAAGTTAATTAGCAACTACAGTAATTGATTCTTGAATAGCCTCAAGGCTTGAGACAATTAGATATCTGATCTTTCCATCACCCTTTGGCAACCCACCGAAAATCAGGTCATGACCCACCAGTGGGTTCCAACCCACAGTTTGGGAACCACTGATCTAAAACATTTATCGCAATTAAAAGCATATGTTTAAATCAACGCCAACAATTGAACATACATAACAAAGCTATTCATCCCACCTATAGAAATGTAACATGTGCACATTCAAACCTCAAGTTCTGCACTTAAATTATAAACTGCTAGAGGTGCATACATACACCCACACCGTGATTTTGCTGAGGATATTTTTATTTATCCTACACACCCTCTGTTTCTCTAGCGGCTGCTGTAAGAATATAGACACCAGCTAGTGTGCACACTGCCTGTGGGCTGTGAGTGTCATCCGGCTGCAAGTGGCTGATCTGATGTCATAGTAGGTCTCGGCAGAGCCTCTCCAGCTTCCATTGGCACAGCTGCACTGATAAGGGCAGGCTATCAATGAACTGGGCAGCTATGGGGGACCGGGGAGAAGCTAGAAATAATAGGTATGAAACTGGCAGGTAAAATAAGGAGATGGGCTGTGAATGAGCACATACAGTATTTTGCAGGCAGAAGTTCCCAAGCTCCCAATGCCTGGGATCAGCAGACAGAGATAGGAAAGATTCCAGTCTTAAATTGTGGGGAGCGGCTGATGGTCCTTGTCGTTAATACTGAGCTAATGAGACCTACTTGTATAAGGGTGCAAATTCTTGTCAAAATGCCTGGCATAAGTATTTCAGACTTCGATGGGCTGTAAACCGACACCTTGGTCACATGCAATCAGCAGCATGACAACTGCTCGAAATTGCAAGCCGTTTGTGTGACCAGCTGTCCATATTCTTCCAGAAATATTTAACCACAAATTGTGTTTTGTTTTGTTTTGAAAGGAAGATCTACAATACCATGGTGAAAACCACCAGAACAGCCACACACCCAGCATCCTGTTTCAAGTGGGCCAATACAATAAGCACGGCAAGCAGAGAGAATGGGGGGAGGGGGGCACTGCAAGGTGATACCTATGGAATAAATAGCTTCGGATTACTCAGGGAAATGAGCCATGTGCCACAGGGGAAGGCAAAACCAGATAAACCCAGGAGCATTTATCTGGCCTGGGGAAAAATTCTGGTCCATATCCAAATACAGTGATGATCCTGAGCATGATGAAGAAGAAGAAAAAGAGAGTAATTGCTCAAACCTTGGTCTCACAGACTCCAGTGGAGGAGCATACCTGTCTCTGGACTGTACCAGTTCACACTGCAGGTGAGGCTCACATGACTGAATACTCTTCCATATGAGATGATTTCCTGCATATAGACTAGTCCAGCCTGCTCTATGACATGCCAGTTTTCAACGCAGTGGCAGCACTATGGTTTGCGTCACCTGGTGCAGGAGGCCAGAGCCTCACCCCCACAATGAAACTCCTCCCATGCAGTGTGCGGGGCAACACCTGGGCATTGGGTGTGGTGATGCACCATTGCCTTGCCCTCACTTGTTGTTTTTTTTGGCTATACTTTTGATAGAATAGAGCTATTTCAACACAGTTTGTTTAATTGCATTCCTCATGAAATTACACATCAAATTATACATAACATGATGGTATTATTCAAAAATACCATAATTTAAAATTTTTGGGCTTGTAGTGGTATCACATACACCCCCCCAACCTGTGCGCATCACCCAGCGATGCCACTATTTCAAATGTGCAGGGATTTTGGAGTGGGGGCAGGGAGAGATGGAAGTCATGGGAGCCTCCACCTCAAGTCTTTTGAAGCTGTACAGCTGAGACACAGGCTCTAGTCTTCTCAAAGGAAATACTAGAGAAGTGCAGGCCCACTTTCTCTTTACAGTAATCCACAATGCACATAGGAAGATGACAACCATTATAGAGAGAAAATAGAGTCAGCATCATCATTATATAATGATTAGACTATCAGACTAGATCTGGGGAAGCATGTGTTCAAATCCCTGTACAGCCACGAAGCTCTGTGGGTTGTTTATCATCCCTCAGCCCAGTGGTTCTCAGACTCTCTGGGAGAGTTTGAGAGCCACTAAGTCAGGGGTGCTCACACTTTTTTGGCTCGAGAGCTACTTTGAAACCCAGCAAGGCCCGGAGATCTACCAGAGTTTTTTTTTACAATGTTTGCGCCATCATAACATATAACATTTATGTGTACAATGTATGTTGGTGTACCTTGAGCCCCACTGAGTATAACAGGACTTACTCCTGAGTAGACATGCCTAGGATTAGGTTGTGAGGCTGCAATCCTAGCCACACTTACCTGGGAGTAAGCCCCATTGAGTACAATGGGCCTTACTCCCGGCGTTTCCTCCCAGAGGCACCTGAAGGGGGGGTCAGCACTCTGCGATCTACTCATTTTGCCACCTATTGAGCACCCCTGCACTAAGTTCTTGCGTGGGCGGGAGGGGGGAGGCAGCAGGGGTGGGGGAAGCGCCGCTCAGGGGGGCTGCAGCATCCACTTTCATGGCTGCGGGGAGCCCTGCTGCAGGTTGCGCCAGGCTCCCCGGACCCCCGGGAGGCTGCAGGGGCTTGGGTACGTGTACCCAAGCTCCTGCAGCCCCCCTGAGTGGCACGATCCCCAGGATTGTGCCGCTGCCTCCTCCCTGCCTCCAGGCTGCCCCCGCCCCTTAAGGGGGCAGGGGCCAGGGCCCACAGGCTGGGGCATCATGATGCCCCAGTTTGAAAAGCCCTGCCACAGCCTAATCTATTTCACAGGACTGTTCTGATGATACAGAAACTACCATGTGTGCCACCTTCATATAAATGCCATAAATAAGACCTCATTGTTTCAGTAACAATGGTGACACTAATGCTTCTCAACCATTGTCCCTGTCAAACCAAATTATCCCAAGTGCACACATGCAAGTGAGTGTGCATAAGCATTCACCCCCATTCAGCAAGAGAGGTCCAGCCACAGAAGCAGGTTTCTGTGAGCATAGCTGATGCCTAGACTGAGTCAAAGAATGATAGGATAGTAGAGTTGGAAGGTATCTTAAATGGTCATCTAGTGCAACCCTCTATATACCACTTAGGTCAGCATCCCTGACAGATGGACTGATGGACAACAGCTTCCCTGACAGATTGTCATCCAGCCTCTGCTTGAAAACCTCCAATGTGGGAGAGACCACAACTGCACAGACTATTCCACTGCTAGAGAGCTCTTATAGTTGGGAATTTCTTCCTCATGTACAACTTAAATCTACTTCCTTGTATCTCCACTGAGTCTTCCCTTAGAGAGGGACAGCACTTGCTTGTTTCCAGGAACTTTCTTCATTTTCCACAAGTTTTCAAAGATTTTCTTTGAGTTCTCAAAAATCACATCCACCACCAGCTCCTTCAGTCCCATGCAGTATAATTCATCTGGTTCTGGGGACTTAAGTCAATTTAAAGTAACTGGAAGTTCAGTTACCATCTCCTTATTGCCTTATTTATCTTAAGTTGTGCTTCCCCTAGTTCTTCATTATTGTGAATGTCAGGTTAATGCTCACCTGACCCCATTCATTTGGGCTGGATACATCTCTTTGATGTAGACAGCAATACTCAGCTAGGACCTCAATCCTATGCCTGTCTACTCAGAAATAAATCCCAATATAGTCAATGTAGTTTACTCCCGGGAAAGTGTGGATAGGATTGCAGCCTAAGACCACTAATTGAGGAGGTGACTTTGTGTGTGTGATTACAGCTGGATGGGGGACATTGTGCTTTACCCCTTAGTTACTACTTCTGCATTTATCTCTGGTTTTGCCACCCTACCACATTTCAACAGCAACAGGAGAACATATTTCATTAGCAGCGACTGACAATCTGACCTGTATTACCTGCCTCTTTGTTCATGAACATGAGAAGAGAGGGACACAGTTATTTATTTCTAATGTAGATTTCTGGTATATAGATATCATTAGGGTGGCATCTAAAATACTGCATAACCAATTTATTTTCTTGAATGCAGATAATCACAAAAATAAACAAATCAAACCTTTAAACCCCAATTTAGACACATTATATCGACTATTAAAAATAGGCAAAGTACAATTAAAGAGACTTGCAGCTAAATAGACAGCAAAATTCATTCCAGCAGGAGAACAGTAGCCGATTGTCTGACAGCCACTATCAGCCCAGCATAAAAGGCCTTGCAAAAGACTAATGTTTTAATGAAATCCTGGAAGGCTGGCGACCAAGTGGCCAGACACGCCTTCATTCAGAAAGTGTTCCAGAGAGTGGGCAGAGATGGTGCAGCTCTGTGCCCACACAGTTCTCACTTCTATAATATATGAGACATGGAGTAATGCCTCCCCCATAGATCTGAGAAAGCAGGGGGAGGGGGCACCTAGAAGATGATGTCCCTCCAAATGTTCAGAGATCCGAGACCATGTAGGGCAACTGCCAGGGTAAATACTGCAGAAGATTCTAGGTATGTCTCAGCTTTTGGGCATGTGAACTCAACTGCATTTTTCAGTATTCAGCACCAGAGTAGATGGATTTTATGCCAAGGCTGCCATCATCCCTCCCTATATTCCACTACATGTAGGCTGCAGCTACCCTCAGGTGTATTATTTCTAGGGAGTTCTCTCCATCCAATGCTTAGTGGTACCTTTGCAACAATGGAGGAATGAACACAAGAGCTAGTAGTCTCTTGGTGCACCAACCAAAGAATTCAATTGTGGTATGTGGGGACAAAAAAAAAAAAAAAAGCTCTAAAGCAAGCCAAGTCTGACAGTCACTCACTTAGAAGCAAATACTGTGCAAGGGGTTAATTGCACTCCACAGCTGGAGCAATGTATGGGAGAGAAGTTGCAGCTACCCCACATTGCAACTGGTTCTGCACCATCCACTTTGTTTAATAATTCTGTGTGTGTGCGTACAGCACCAAGTTAAAAATCTGACAAATTCATCCAATGATGGGGGGGGGGGAACTGTGAGCGAGTATCAGTTCATCTTGAAACTGAAACAGATTTGCAATAGCTGCTAATGAGGGGATCATCCTTCTGCAACTAGCAAAGAATTTAACCTTTGCAATAATGATATGTGGCAAGGGGGAGAGAGGAGGGGGAAAAACCCAAGCCTCTCTTTCTGGATTTTTTTTTTCTTTTTCCACCTCGGATCTATTCTTCCAAAGGTTTAAAAATATTTCAACAGGTTTGGCAAGCTCCCTTTTCATTCAAGACTATTTCTTAAAACAACCACAACCACAACCGGAAAGACCATTAAGCACCAACCACACCATTCAAAGTGGGCAGAAGATATCAGAGTTCACTTGGATGTACATGTCACAATGCTGTAGTACTAATTGCACCCAAAATAACAGGCAAGGGTGCAGGAGAGGGAGGGGGAGGGAGAGAGAGATGGGCCCGGATTGGCTTGGTTAATGCTCAAATTACACAGCAGCCCAACTGCAGAGATATTACTAAGTACTACATGGAGGGATCATTTATTTATAGATTGATGCAGGCGTTGTCTCCCCTCCCCAAGCCTTGAGACATTTGCAAATGTATTTCCCTCAAGGCCTGCCTGTTAAAATGCCCAAATTGATTTAAATCACATGCATGCTATAGAGGTGTGCTATGATGTTTTAATACAAGAGAGTCAGGTTATTTATTCTTATTTTATTTTAGGAATGTCTTAAATTATTGGGGAGCGGGCAAAGAAAGGAGAGTATATGAGAACTATTTTTAGTGCTAGGACGTTCAAATCAGCAACAGGATGCAAGCTGGGTGACTTTCTTTTTTTCCTGACAGAGAAAAAAAAAGACAGCTGTCCAACAGGCAGAAATCCATTGGTGCAGCTTTCCTTGCATTTCTGGGCCAGGATATGGCACAGGTACTGTATTTTTGCCTAACACGTGGGCTGTTAAGGACACAAAGCTTTTCAGAAGAAATGGGAGATGTCAACTCTCAAAATACACTGGAAAATCTGGAGTCCAGACAGTTTCACAGAAATCCTGGGCGGCTCTATATTTACCTTTCTTCATCAGAAACACACTGCAAGAAAGGAAGAAGACACAAAACAGTGACCTTTGCTGGAACAGCTCATGGATCCATCTAGCTACCAGGTTCCCACAGTGGTCAGTAGACACTGTCATGAAGGCAACATTTCTCCTTTGTTGCTGGCCTCTCAGAAATGGGTACTTGGAGGCATTTTGCCTTTGAACATGGAGGTCTCATTTAACAATCGTGGCTGATGGTTATCTATAGACCTACTCTCCATTAATCTGTCTAATTCCCATTTCAAGACAAGTAATAGCCCAATCCTATGCTTGTCTGCTCAGAAGTAAGCCCCATTAGAATCAATGGGACTTGCTCCCAGGAAAGTGTGGATAGGATTGGGCTGTTAGTCAGGAGCCATCACCACACCTTGTGGCAGAAAGTCCATACATTAAAGATCAGAACATACACATGCCCTTGGAGGATTAGACTGGGATGTTAAACATAAGCTCATGGAAGCTCTTTACCTGGTTCCCATGATCATTGGCTCTTGCAGCACTGCCTTTTTGGCAGCATTACTTCTGCTGAGGCTCTGTGACAAGGAGGAGATGGAAGGAGGCCTCAGAAGTCAAGGAACACTATGGGGGAGGGGCGGGCAACAGGCCCAGAGGGGTTAGAGAAGGAGACACTGCTGAGGCTCTGGGAGAACCCAATTATCTCATGGGCGACCCTTTCAGTAACGCCGCTTCTTCTGTAGTGTCACTTCGCAGACCATCTGTGACAGGACACATTTGGTTGGGATAGTTATCCAGAAACATTAGAGCAGTGGCGTCACTAGGGTTTGTGTCACCAGATACAGGAGGCCAGCACATCACCCCCATGATGGACCTCCTCCCATGCAATGGGTGGGCCAACACCCCAGGTTGTGGGCATGGTGATGTAACATTGCCCTGCCCCACTGGTTTTTTGGCTATAACTTTTGATAGAATAGAAATATTTCAATGCAGTTTATTCCATTGCACTCTGCCTGAAGATACACATCAAATGATATATAACATAATGGTATTAATCTAGGAACTGAAACTGAGACCTTCTGCATTCAAAGCCTGTACACTACCACCAGTTGTGACCCCTCCCCATCACTCTTGAATCCTGTTCTCTTCATACATACACCTTCAGAACGACCTGCTAAGACCAACTCTGCGGAACTCTCAATGCAGACGGACATTGAACAGAAAATCTATGTTTCCTGCTAGGTCAGTCCTTCTCCAGGGGAACAGAAATTCCAAAGATATCCTCCAGGGATGTTTATGTGGCCAAGTTGCTATTGTAGTGAGAAGGGGGAAAGAGAGAGGGAGAGAAACAGTTGGTATACTGCAGCCCACATGCAAATCTGTTCCACAGTCTGGTGCTGAGCCCTGTAACCTGGGTTTCCTAAGATGACCTTTCTCCACAAAAGCAGGCTGGTTGTAGAGGAAAACACAGAATATGCTCAGAGGCATTTTCTTCTATACTCCGCCTGCTTGAGCTTGTTCTTGTACCAGTGTAGCTGCCAGTTCCTAACTCAGAGATCACAAGCGTTCTGGGAATAGTTTCTCCCAAACCTGTATTACACAAATGCTAGTGTTTCATCCTTCCCCCTTGGAAACTGTAGCATATGAAATGGCCTGAGGAAAAGGTCTTTCCTAGCCCTAAATAGGAACATGCTTGTGAGTCTTAAGTGGGGTTTTTTGTTTTTTTTAAAGATTGTAAGCTCCTTGGGACAGGCAACCATTTATTTATTTAACTATGAAAACTATATTATGAACAACTTTTTGTTGAAAAGCAAAATATTTTTCTTAATAACAACCAGCTGAATTTGGGACACACTGAATACAAAACCAATGGTCTATTCCCCCCCCCCCCTTTCCTCCAATTTATCCTCACTTGGTTTCCTCTTATTGGAAACTCTTATTCTTTTGCTACTGGAGGAGTGGTGGATGGGAAGAGGCTAATGGTGAATATGGGCCAGCTTCACCAAATGCAGAGACAAGCCATGATGCCTGTGTCCACTGGGGCATGGAAAATAAGTGGCTCCCCTGGGAGACAGCTAGGATCTCTCCCAGATACACCAGAAAGGCTGCCACTGTGTCATGGAAGCTCCTCTAAGGGAATAAGACATGAGAGCTTCTTCAGAACTGGAAGATCAAGCTTGACTGAAGAAGAAAGAAGCCTCCTGGAAGTGTGTGTTTACTGTAGAGTCTTTAGTTCAGAAAAACTCTCCCTCTCCTTCTGAATTACAGAGATTTCTTTATCAAAAACTCCTAGCTAACTTTAAGAGGGGTAGCCATGTTGGTCTTTGCAGCCAGTTGATGATGCTCAAATGGCACCTCTGGCCGCCCTAATTTTCATTTGTTTTTATAAAACAGTCCCTGAATCAAAGGTGTTGTCTGAAGGTGCACAATGTTGCCACCTTACTGAAGTGAAACTGTGAACTTGGGAGCGACCCCAGATGGGAAGCCACCTGAGCGCTGTGTACATACTCCCTAGAGCTCCATCGTGGAAGAACAGTAGGATAGAAGTATGACAAATGAAGAAAGAAGATGCATTTCTTGGCAATTGGAAACCTTTTGGGGAACACTTTAAAGAGAAAGGAACATACTTTTAGAGTGGGGGGTGTTCTGTTTTACTCTCCCTGAGGGCTTCCCCTATATTTTTCTGAATATAGGTATCTATTTGAATACAAGCATCTATGGACAAATGTTTCTATTCTGGGAGAGGTTTTCGAGTGAGAGTTGAGTGGGGGGCTTTGGCTGGGGCATTATTTGATATTATAAGGGCCCAATTCTATTGGGCCACTGAACCACCAGAACTCAGTGTGCTTTATGGCTATGGCAAAAGGCAACATGTCACTCAGCATGGCCAGGTCACCACCACAAGTGGCAAGCGGCCACGGCTGCATACCCGCAGCCTGCCAAGGACCCCCTGTACTGCTAAGTGAGCATGAGGGGTGGGTGGTGGGCAGGACAGGGCAGGGAGGGGGGCAGATCAAGACCAGGAAGGGGGCTGATAGCAGCAATGGCCCCACCAATGTCCTATCCTCCTTCCTGACCTCGATCTACCTTCCTGGGTCCACTCAGACTTGTGTCAATAAAATCACTGGCACAAGTCCCAGTAAACCCATTTGGGTAGTGAAGGCTTACATCCTATAAAATCCTCTAAAACTGTTCCCCTGCCCAATGCAGCATGCTCTGTGGCATGGCTGCATCTGCAGGAGAGGAGTTTAGTTCGGATTGGGCTGAGTTTGTAAATAGGATACACTCAGAAATATTCTTTGGGAGTCACTCTGGTTTAGAAAATGTCTCTATCAATAATCACAAAAATGGAACACAATCCACCACATCCACTGAAACAGTGTGCTCTTGCAGGGCCCATGAGAGGGGAGTAAAGGGAGTAATTTGTACCCAGGCCCAAAGTCAAAAAGCGGACCCAGGACCCTAAGAAGAGGGCCCAGAACTTTCCTGGAATCTTATATTTTCCTATCTCACAAGGACTCACTGCCCGCATGGAATTCCGGGTAAGTGGCTGCTGCTACCAAAAGCTGTATGTGCTGAGCCAAGGAATGCATACATGACACTTCTTAACACAGTGCAAAAATCTGGGAGGAAACTGGCCTGCTACAGTAGCTCTTTGGCATGTAGATCCATTTGCCACAAAGAAGTGTACTGGAGCTCAGGGACATAGCTGCAGGGCTACCAATGCTGCAGAAGTAAGTTTTGGTACGCACAGGACACTTCCCATTTGAGTGTGAGTCTAAATACAATGATGCTAATTTTCTGCAATGATTTTCTATATTGAAAAGATTTGAGAGAGACTTAGGAGTGCATTTGCTCTTCCATATACTGTATCTAGCTGCTGACGCTGCGTGGGTGGGTAGATCTGGGCTTTGCATTGGGAAGTCCAGTAGATCTGGCTTTCCCAGCTGTTGCCACCCTCCCTCTGCCCTGTTCTGCCCACTCTTGTCACCATTCTCTCCTGCTCTGTTTCAACCCCTCCCCCTTTGAGAAGGGGCCCAAAAGAACGTTTGTGCCCTTTGATAAAATTTCTCTCAGAGGCCTTGTGCTCTTGCACAGCTACCATCAGTGATTTTCAGTCTTTTTCATCTCACAGCACACTGGCAAGACACTAAAATGGACAAGAAACATCATCAGTTTTTTGACAATTGGCAAGGCACACTGTGCTGTCAGTGTGCCTGACACATCCCCCAAAGGCCCTACTAATAAATGACCCTTTCCCAAATTCTCACAGCATACCTGAGTACAATTCGTGGTATACCAGTGTGCCACGGCACAGTGGTTGACAATGGCAGAAATAGAGTATGTGCAGGAAACCCTCCCACTGGGGTGTGCCCCATGAGTCGACTGCCCATCTGTCGCCCTTGAGAGTGGCCAATATCTCCTGCCTACCATGGAACCTGACCCTGCCTCAAGATTGCTCCCAACTCTCAGTTAGGCCTGATATGGATAATCTGACTATTCTCTTTGGATGTGGCGTGGGAGGCAGGTAAGACAAAAGATGTGCTAGGGAACAGGCTGCATGGCTGGAACTCCCTAGAGGCTCCCACAGAGTTGTGGCAGTTCCTTTGTGGCAAAACTCTCCAGGATGGGAAACAAAAAAGGCATGAGAGTGGTTGAAGGCTGGGAGGAAAGGATTTTCAACCTTTTTCAGCTCATGGCACACTGTCAAGGCACTAAAACCGCCAAGGCACACGCCCAGTTTTTTTTACTTACATTAAATTACTACATTACTATTAATTTTTAATTAATATAAATAATACAATTAAATCATTACATGACAAAAGGCACAATCCTAACCAGGTCTACTCAGAAGTAAGTCCTATTTTGTTCGATGGGGCTTACTCTCAGGAAAGTATGGTTAGGATTGCAGCCAAAGACTTGGGGGGGGGGGGAATGTGCCTGTGGGACTTGCACTTCTGAGTAGACATGCCTAGGATTGGGCTTTTGGTTGCACTCTTCTTTCTCAAATACAGGAGCAGGTAATTGACACTTCTCTCTCCTCCTCTCCCCCACCCATCCTCCCATCTCATAATTGCAGTTAGCACCTCTCCTATTGTCCCTCCCCTCGCTCCTCCTCACCTTCCAAAGGTCCAGAATCACTTGCCTCACATCCCACCCCAATTGCCTGCTCCTGTATTTCAGAAAAAAGTGTGACTAGTAGACTCTTTGCCCAATCCTAGGCAGAAGTAAGTCCTATTATAGTCAATGGGGCTTACCTCCAGGAAAGTGTGGATAGGATTGTGGCCCAGTGCCCCTCCTCTGAAAGGCAGAGGCAAGGCAGGGAGGGAGCTGCAGGCAACTGTGGCAAGGAAAAGGGAAAATGGACCCTCAGCCAGCCCATTCTTAGGCTGGTGGCCTCAGCAGACTCCCGACCTGTTTGCCTGACCAGCTTCCCCCTTCTCACTCCGCCCAGACCTCCTCCAGGCTTTTCTGGTTGCCCAATCAGCAGACAGGGCAGACAAGGGACTTGATACCCAATCCTAGGCATGTCTACTCAGAAGTAAGCCCCATAATAGTCAATGGGCCTTACTCCTAGGTAAAGGAGGATTGGGTTGCAGCCTTCCTCTTGCTCACAGCAGGAGATGCAAAGCAGCCCCTCTGCTCCTTTTTCCGCTGCTGCCACTTGAGGGTCAAAGCAGCCGCTTCTCCCGCCCAAGGCTGCTGCCTGCCTCCTCTGGCCCCGCGGCACACCTGAGGCTGTGCCATGGCACAATGGTTGAAAAACGCTGATCTAAGTGACCAACAGCCCAATCTTATGCGTGTCTACTCAGAAGTAAGTCTCATTATAATCAATGAGGCTTACTCTCAGGTAAGTGTGCATAAGATTGCAGCCCAAGACAGGTTACCTATTTTGCATTTGCTCTGGGATCATTTTGGTTAGTACAATCTCCACTGTGCAAACTTTATCTGACATCCCTAGTTTTCCAGAAGTCATTGGGATGGGAGAAGGTTGCCTCCACCTTACACAAACCTAACTCAGTGCAAAAAGCTGACAAAGATGCAGGTAACTGCGTGGTTTGAATGTTCCCTGGAGGCCTTCCCTGTAAAAAAAAAAGCTGAATTATGTTCAAATCACAGGCTGATGCCGTTGATTTTCTCAGGTGACACAGTGTTCCAAAACACAAACTGCAGAGAGAAAAATGACAGAGAAAGAAAATCTCTTGCCAACACACTGGAGCCTGTGCATCCCTCACAGAGATGGAACTCACGAAGCCTTCTCATTCCAGACACGCTCAGGCAGATTTCCACCAGTGTAAACAAGCGCACACGCTCTGAAGGGCCATGCCTGAAAATCTGTAGGGAGGAGCACGTTCTTTCCTCCTGACAAGCCTGACCTGCAAATGATCGTTCAATGGAAAGTTCCTATTCAGGGTCAGCTTTAGAGCAATTTGACCAGTTTGGCCAAATTGGGCTCTGAACCTGGAGGGCCAGTAGCAGAGCAACCACAAGCACAGCTGCCACCTCGCTCTGTAGCTGATGCTCCAGCATGGGAACTTCCAGGCCAAAGTGTCACGAGGACAGCTCGGCCAGTGGAGCATTGCCACTGAATGACCCTCCTGCCTGCCCGCTCTGGGCCCAAGTGGCTTGAAATCTCCCCTCCCCCCCACAGAAGCAGTTTGCAGTGACACTGCTGCTGGCTGCCTTGCTGCTTTTGCTGCTTATTCAATTGAGTAGGGGAGGCCACAGGAGTGCCCCCCCCAAAATGTTTTGCATTGGGTCCCGCAGCTCCTAAGGCTGACCCTGATCCCATTCCTGAACTTTGTCCCTTTCCTCAAAGAGCTTCCTTTCCTGTATTCAGAGTAGTGGCGTTCCTGAAGGGGAGCAAATGCCCCCGGGTGCCACACTTATGATGCCCACAGAAGCGCCCCACCACCACCCTGGCCCCACTGCCATCACTCGCCCTCCAGATCCCTTCTCAGGACCAAGGTGGCTTTCTGCAGTGCTCCCTGGCCCTCCGAAAGCCTTCTGAAGCCTCCATCACTGGGCATCACTACCGGTTAAGCATCACTACCGGTTTTCTGATGTAAACCAGAAGTAGTGTTCAAAGGCCTACCAGCAGCATCAAAAGGCTTTTGGATGACCAGGGAATGCCATGCAAGGCTCCAGAGGCTCTGGTAATTGGGGGGTGGGTGGTCTCCTGGGGGCGGTGTTCTGTGGTCCTGGCCTGAGTTGGTGCGTGGGCCAGGATAGCAACTGGTTCAGATACTGCTTGTTTGCTACCCCTTCATTCCCCCTCTTTTACTTGCCAGCTCCAACGAAAGGGAGCAAATTCCATGCCAGTGGTTACATTCAAAAGAGGCTGCAGAGTTCTCGCTATGCTTCTCTCCTTCCAACGTGTGGCTGAAGAAAAGAAAGGAAATCTAGCTTCTCTTACAGAGAAAGTTCAGTTGGGGACACAGTCAAGAAAGCGGGGAGATGAGCTGGGGGTGGTGGTGTCTGTTTTGTGCACTGGCAAAAGCTTCTTTTCAGCCCAGGTTGGCTTTTTGCCCCTTCTTCTCCAAACCCGGTTTGAGCCCCAGCATATGGAAAGGGGATGCCTTGCCAAAAAGAACGCTCAACATGTAGAAAAATAAACCCACAAATGACATGTTCATTGCATGCTCCATGACAGATTGCCCACAAACAGCCTGGTCACTTGAGGGGTGGGGGCACGTGACACATGACCAAATTCCTATGCAGAAAGCACTGCCATGTAAGACATAACATGCAACATGGAGATAGATGGTCATATGTAATTATTCCAGGTACAAATTCTTCCCTAGCATAGGGGCATGTTCTGTGTTAATTTAAGCATGTGCTATGCAGCTACATGCTTTGGGGGGGCAGGTACCCAAATAGTGTGCAGGCACCCAGGCTGGGTTAGGACCATGGCAGAAGGGGAAAGTGTGTTTAAACTCTTTGCCCCCACCATAGTTTAAATCCAGATCCCTCTCTGTATGCTTCATTGCATAGAAAAAACAAAACCAAAAGTGCATAGCTGCATAGCTCATGTTAAAGTAACATCTCCTTAGACCTTTGGGTAGCTTTAAAAGGGGATTCAATACATTCATGAAGGGACAAAGCTGTCAATGGGTACTAGTCATGATGACTATATGGAACCTCCAGGTTCAGAGGCAGTCTACCACTGAAAACTTGAGGAAGGGCAATTGTCTACATTTCCTGCCTCTGAATTTCTCAGAGGCTTCTGGTTGATCTTCAGAGAGTGGGATTCAGGACAAGCTGGGCTTTTCCTGGATGTGAAATGGCTAAGCACAAATTTCCTAGCATATGTTTGTGCAGCAAAACCCCTATACATACTCTCTCCATACAACCAAGCTGCATGTTATTCTCTGCCCAGAGGTAGCTGCTTCGTCAGAATTTGGTACTAAGTCAAACAGTATTTCTGGTTGTCACTGAGGTCAACCCCAAAGCTGGCATCAGCACCTGGCATGTGAATAGCTATGAACATAGCTAGATGATCGGTCCCGCATGGTGATTCAAATTTGATTGACAGAGATCAACACTATTCCAGGGGTAGGAGAAAGCCTCTCTGTAAAGGGTGTGTGGGTTCAGCCCTTGTCCTGCTTGGATTGGGGGGAGGGGGGAAGAATGTGGACCTTCAATGAAATCCACCAGCCTCACCTACAAATCATAGGTGGCCCCAGCTACATCCAAATCATGCCCACTAGACTACAGCCTTCTAAAACTAGTCGCTAAGGGGCCTGCACCATCCCCCTGACCTTCCTGCAAATCAAGTGCAGTCTCTCCTTCACAAGGACCTCCTGCTCCTCATCTAGCCCCCACTCACTCAGACTGTCCAGATACAATCACAGTATATTGTGCATAACTATTTGAAAAATGCCACTTGTTTGAGAGCATCCCTGCCTCGCTGACTAGACCTCTCTATTTCCATGAACGAGTCCTGCAGACAATACATCATTTCAACTTCGAGTCCTTTCTGAATCTAGAAAGACATTCAAAGACATTTCACCCAGTTCTTCATACAGCCTCCTTTCATCTCATGATGGAGAGAAAGCTTTGCTGCCCCTCACTTCAGGGTGTTCAGTCCCCAGGCATCCCTCGTGAGTGTGTGCAGACCTAATTCCTCATTTAGATCCACAGCAGGCATTGCGTGGATGATGAACCCAGGTTTACTGTCCCCCAGTGTGGATTTGCCATGGGGCTCTGACCTGCAAGGTACGTGTCTTTTCAAACACAGAATGGTGACGTTCACGTTTTAGGTTCACATGCAAAATACCTGAGGTCCATTGCGCATATTACATAACCCAAGTTGGCCATCAACTTGGCAGGAAGCCACTGTCAAATCAGTGTAACAGATGACCTCCTTATTTGCAAACACATGTCTGTTGCACCCACACACTTTACATTTTTAGGTGTACGAATAAAACTAGAACCACCACCACTTGCTGTTCACCCTAAAGGGAGCCAGATTCCAGTTCTGGGGCAACTCCTGTATTTATGGCTCTGGGTGGTTCCTTTTGATACCCAGTCACCAGGGTTGCTCTGTGCAGACTCTTAGGCTGCTGCGCTTTGCCCAGAAAGCAGAATTTCACAGGTACAGCTTTTCTTGGGCATAATGCTGGAGTGATGGAAAATGGTTTTTTATTAGTTACACCAGTATCCCAGTCAATTTCTCAGGAGCTCAGAATGGCAAACACAAACCTCTCTGCAACAGGCCCAAGGCTGCCCAGTGAGCTTCACATTTCAACCCCCTTCTCCCCAGGCTGCAACCCTAAACACACTTTCCTAAGAGTAAGCCCCGAATGACCACAGTGGGACTTCCTTCTGAGAAGACATTCATAGGCTTGCACTGAGAGTCTGTTAACAACTACTCCAACTACTCCAGCACCAGCTACACCTGGTGAAGTCCTGCCTTTGATGGATGCCAGGTGCTGCAGTATCCCTCTCGGAGTCTACACCTGGCAATTGCCTGGTGGAAAATATCAAAAAGAGCCTTCCTCGTTTAAAAGATTTGGGGGACAATCTGGCTGAATTTGCAAACCGCCTGGGAATGGGTGCAACCCATAAGTGGTTGTCACATGCAATGAATGCACACGTGTACGTATTTTACCTTGTTTTGCTGGGGGGGGGGCAATTCCCAGCACATATAGGCAACATGCACATACATGTCATCAACATGCACCATAATCTACCTGCAGGCTTTGTGTTATTGCCTACCCCAAACCCCCTTCCTCATAGGAATTGTGTTTCACACATCTGAAAGGGCCGTTAAGGTGTGAACAGAGAAATCTGGAGGACTGAAGATCACAGGGATGAAATCATGGACGACAGACGGACGAAGGGCCCAATCCTATCCACTTTTCTGTGCCAATGGGGCATGCACTGCTTCCTGTGGTGGGGAGGCAGTCACAGAGGCCTCCTCAAGGTAGGGGAACATTTGTTTGGGGCTGATTGGGGTAGGGGCTGATTGCAGCTGCACCAGTGCTGGAAAGTTGGATAGGATCGGACCCAAAGAAAGTTGGGGGGAGACAGAGAGGGAAAGGGAGGGGGCCTCTACTCCAGGGATGGAGGGAGAGAATGGCTGGGGGGGGGGAGGTTCTGTAGAAGGGACCACAAGCCTTCGAACATTCCTGCAGAGACCCCCAGAGGTGCCGGAGGGAGGAGTGGGGGGACTGGGGAGAGGACTCACGCGTGCCATCGAAGCGAGTCGCGATGGTGTCCAGGAAGGTGTTTTGGGGAGCCAGGAGGCCCCTCATCACCGGCATCTTAGGACTTGCTGGAGGACCCGGACATCATCGTCGTCGTCCAACGAGGGAAAGACCAGGAGATGCAGCAGAAGTCCTGGCAGGGGGGCGCCCTCGGTCTCCCGAGGAGAAGTGGGGAGACCTCTGAGGAGGCGGGGCCGGGGCTCTGGCTGCGGGTGCCCGGACGGCAGGACGGGGCATCCACGCGTGGAGAGAGAGGGAAGGGCACTCAAGCTGGGGGGGGGGGGGGAGGAGGAGAGGCTCAGCAAGCCCGAGGTGCGCGGGAGGGTCCAGCCCGACGTGAGAGGCTCCACAGCCCTGGGAGCGGAGGAAGGCAGCCCCTTCGGTGCGCGGAGGCCCCCCAGGACGGCCCGCTGCTGCTGCTGCTGCTTAGGGGAGCTCTCCATACGCCTTGCCCCGGGGGCTCAGGGCTGCCGCGCGCCCCCCGCGCCCCGGTCCCGCCCGCATCCTCTCCTGGCTCCCGGCGCTCCGCAGCTCCGACGGCGGCTCCGTCCCAGCAGCCGGCAGCGGTGGCGATGGCCGCCCGGCTCCGGGCGCCCGGGGCATGCTGCAGGCTGCCTCCTTCAGCGCAGAGCCGGCGCCCTCCTGCCGCGAAAGTTGCTCCGAGGGCACATCGGCCGGGCTTGGAAGGGGCTTCGCCACCGATGCTCGGCAGCGGGAACTGGGAAGCGCTCCTGGACCGGCAGCGGCAGCGCAGCCCTCGCCAGGCTCAGCCTCGCGCAGCAGCCTCAACTTGGAAGTTGCCATGGCTACTCCAGACACACCCGGGGGCTCTGCCTTAAAGACGCAGCCAGCCTGGAGCAGCAGCGGGGGGGGCTCCTGGGGGTGCTGCTTGCCCCTTTCCCTCCTGGGCAGGTGAGAAGCCGCCTGGAACGCACCCAGATGCCCACCAAGAGGACAGGCAGGGATCGGGGAAGCACAGACCTCACCCCCAAAGAGTGTGCCCTGCGGGTGGAAAGAACTGGCCCAAACCTGATGCCACTATCACCTTACCTCGGGGCATTACCACCTTCCCTTAGCAAAAGGCAGTGGCATAGCTAGAGGGGGTGCAAAGTGCTACGTTTTGCAGGGAGGCTCACAGAAAGGCTCCCCCCCCCCCCGTCAGAGCCATTCCTGGCAGGGGAGCAAAACAGAGGCCTGTTTCTTTATATGTATATGTTTGTATGTAAAACATAAACACAAACAAACAAACAAAAACAATATAAACAACAATGGAATTATGACTGGTGTTGCTTGGTTTCTGAATAACTGCTCAGAATCAGTATGACAATCAGTCTGCCCCTGCAGTTTGGGGGAGAGCCTCCAAAGGGGAGGGGGAGGATCCCCTGGCATGCTGCAGCGAGGTTCCCTGCAAAACTAAGTGCTTTGCACCCCCTCTAACTACGCTACTGGCAAAGGGCCATAGCATGTGCAAACAGCAACAGAAAACAACCAGGTTCAAGGTTGGTGTGGAGGCTCTCCATGGGAGCTGCTGAAATGTTTTCACGTGTCACTCCTCATCTGGAGCTCCATCCAGGGAGTTTTGTTGCCCCTACTAGGAGTCATGTTGAAAGTGGGCTTAACAGTTTAATCCCACGATTTCTGTGCCTTTAATATGAGTCCAACACACAGATAGTCTCTTCTACTTAACTTCACACCAGGAAAATCTTCATCCACTAAATTTCAGCAGGTTGCTGCGGGAGGCCCAGGGCCATGGCAAAAAGTTACAATACTGTATTTGTAGATCTCTGCATCCAAGAGGTGCCCACTCTTCAAACCCCTTGCAATTTTTGTGTTGCTGATTGCTATTCATTCTCTAGAACAAGGGTCTCCAGTGGCGTCGCTAGGGGGTACGGGGGTGTGTGGGCCATACCGGGTGATGCGCACTGGGGGGTGATGCGCACTAGGGAGGTGACAAGCTAAAATTGCGGTGGTTAGGAGTAACCCCATCATCTTATATACCGTTGAATGCAGAATTTCGAGCAGAATGCAATGCAGAAACCCAGAGTGAAATATCTCCTTTCTATCAAAAGTTATGGCCAAAAACCAGAGAACAAAAAATGCACGGATCCCTATGGAAAGTGAAAGTGAGCCGTATTACGCGTTTACTCGCCAGTAGGTGAACTTGCCTTAGTCAATCGGAAAGGGCAGGCTGAGAGGAATCCAATGAATGCAGCCCCCAAAAACACCTAAGAAGGAAGTCCCTCCCTCCAAGCAGATGAATGTATTAAGCCCTATGGAAAGCGAAACTAAGCCAGAAGGTCGCGTTTACTCTTGAGTAAGCAAACATGCCTTGGCTGGTGGTCAGGCCAGGCAAAGGGGGATGTGAGGACACCAGAATGGTCCTGATCGATGGAACTGGAGAGCAACAAATGCTCTAGCAGTTAGCCTCCCCCCCCCCCCCACTAAAAAGGACCAAAACAGGCTTCAGCTGATAAGGTGAACTTTTTTGAGACTTGAAAAGCCAGGTGGATCCTGACAGTGATCTGGTTTAAACAGAAGTTCTGAAATTGAACTGGGCACTGGGTAGGGCTGAAAACCTTACTGATTTTGGAGGGGGAGGGGTGTTATTGCAGGCAAGCTACAGAGGAAATTCATTGGGTGGAACAGGGCTGGCTTCTGCTTATTTAATTTGTTTTATTTTAATTATTTATACTTATTTATTTATTTTAATTTGCCTCATGATGTCACTTCTACCATGACATCACTTCTGGTGGGTCTTGGACAGATTGTCATTCTAAAATGTGGGTCCCAGTGCTAAAAGTTTGAGAACTGCTGCAATAAGGTATTAGTAAGTTGACACCCTGGGGGAGGGGTGTGTGTGACACCACTAGTGACTAAAATCACAAGTTGGAGGAATAATACCGTCATGTTATATATCAATCAATGCGTCATTTCATGCAGAATGTGTTCTATCTTTGTTCTATCAAAAGGTACAGCCAAAAAGAGAAGGGCTGTGCTGTTTCAGATTGCAGGTGGTGGGTCAGAGGACTGGTCACTTCAGGCAGCAGATGACAGGGTTCTCATCTCTGTCCACCTAATTACCTGTCCCTACTCCTCCTCCTCCCATTGCCTGGATAGGAAGAGAAAGACACGGAGGAAGGGGAAAAGAGCCAGGAGAGAGCTGAGTTAGAGAAAGGGGCAGGCAGATCATTGGGGAAGGGAGTTGCATTTGGCTTCAGGTGGTCTTGGGCCAGCCCTCGTGGATCACATCTATGACCACTCCACAAACAACTCCCTGTGAGTTTCTATCCAGCATTATAGAGAGCACCCCATTCTGCTGCATAGGGACACTAGATCAGACTGACATTTTGCCTGAATTGTGACAAAAAATTTCTCTGTTTTTATGAGTCTCCCTGTTATTCCAAACCAAGTGGAGAAGTGGTGCTTGTGGATATCTTGAGTCACATCACCTGCATTGTGATGGGAGGGGGGGCTGAAAGTGATCTGTGTGTGTGTGTGTGTGTGTGTGTGTGTGTGTGTGTGAGTGAGTGAGTGAGTGAGTGAGTGAGTGAGTGAACATAAGAACAGCCCCACTGGATCAGGCCATAGGTCCATCTAGTCCAGCTTCCTGTATCTCACAGTGGCCCCACCAAATGCCCCAGGGAGCACACCAGATAACAAGAGACCTCATTCTGGTGCCCTCCCTTGCATCTGGCATTCTGACATAACCCATTTCTAAAATCAGGAGGTTGCGCATACACATCATGGCTTGTACCCCATAATGGATTTTTCCTCCAGAAACTTGTCCAATCCCCTTTTAAAGGTGTCTAGGCTAGACGCCAGCACCACATCCTGTGGCAAGGAGTTCCACAGACTGACCACGCGCTGAGTAAAGAAATATTTTCTTTTGTCTGTCCTAACCCGCCCTACACTCAATTTCAGTGGATGTCCCCTGGTTCTGGTGTTATGTGAGAGTGTAAAGAGCATCTCCCTATCCACTCTGTCCATCCCCTGCATAATTTTGTATGTCTCAATCATGTCCCCCCTCAGGCATCTCTTTTCTAGGCTGAAGAGGCCCAAACCCCGTAGCCTTTCCTCATAAGGAAGGTGCCCCAGCCCCGTAATCATCTTAGTCGCTCTCTTTTGCACCTTTTCCATTTCCACTATGTCTTTTTTGAGATGCGGCGACCAGAACTGGACACAATACTCCAGGTGTGGCCTTACCATAGATTTGTACAACGGCATTATAATACTAGCCGTTTTGTTCTCAATACCCTTCCTAATGATCCCAAGCATAGAATTGGCCTTCTTCACTGCCGCCGCACATTGGGTCGACACTTTCATCGACCTGTCCACCACCACCCCAAGATCTCTCTCCTGATCTGTCACAGACAGTTCAGAACCCATCAGCCTATATCTAAAGTTTTGATTTTTTTGCCCCAGTGTGCATGACTTTACACTTACTGACATTGAAGCGCATCTGCCATTTTGCTGCCCATTCTGCCAGTCTGGAGAGATCCTTCTGGAGCTCCTCACAATCTCTTCTGGTCTTTACCACTCGGAAAAGTTTGGTGTCGTCTGCAAACTTAGCCACTTCACTGCTCAACCCTGTCTCCAGGTCATTTATGAAGAGGTTGAAAAGCACCAGTCCCAGGACAGATCCTTGGGGCACACCGCTTTTCACCTCTCTCCATTGTGAAAATTGCCCATTGACACCCACTCTTTGCTTCCTGGCCTCCAACCAGTTCTCAATCCATGAGAGGACCTGTCCTCTAATTCCCTGACTGTGGGGAGAGAGAGAGCGCGCGCAAGCAAGGGCCAGAAGGAGTTTGGAGACATGGCAGGCAAAGGATGGATTTGAAGGAGGTGGGTCAAGGCTGCTCTGGGGTAATCTCACAACCTGCTTGCTTCTTCACCCAAGGAATACTTGCTTGACCTGTATGCTTTCCAATAAGATTATTACTTAGGAGGAGAAGTCTCCTCCTTGTTCCATGAGAAACTTCCTCTGGAAAGGACTCCCTGAATATGCCACAGAGTCACTACCTGTCATTTTGCTCTCCTAGAGAACAGTCGCTTAACTCAGCAGGCAAGTTCTTCAGCCTCTCTTGTAGAATAATACCTCATAGGGGGCCCTTGGTTGTCACCAACACCTCCTCACTCCTGCGGCTGATAGGAAGGCATTTCAAAGCCAACACCTGCATGCAAATCAGCTTGACTAAAGAGAGTCAGCAGTGCTGTTGGTTCACAAACAAGCAAAAGAAAGCCAACAAGCAAAAGGGAGGCATGTCAGCAAAGCCCATTGTGCTCCTGTTGATACTGTACAGGTAGGCAGGCTCTTAACCCTATTGCTGCCTGCCTGCCACACACACTCAAACAGCTGAGCAGTGTGCCTTCTATGTATTTCATTAGGGTTTGTGCAATAATGGTTCCTAAAGGAGTTATGCATCACATTGTTAATATATTCTAATATGTTCTGTTATGACAACATGTTATGTATATGACCTGAGCGTAATAGTGCTGTATAGGGAAGCACTCCTTCAAGTGATCCTTTTAAACCACATGAGGAAGGAGTGCTATCCTATCCTCACACCTTCCTCATATGTAGTCCCTAGTTTAAACTGAATGGAACTGCATGAAGCAGCAGCAATGCAGGGAATTATGGTTGCCAGTGCCTAAAGACCCTTTCTACTTAAAGGGGCCATTCAAGGATAGAGTCTATGTACACTGTTCTTCTGCAAGTCCCTTTAAATAAAACAAGAACTCCTGCACTTTCTGTTTTTGGAGGGGGGGAGGGAATCACACAAGGAAAGAACCAGATCTGCTTCCCACTTGCTTGTAGCAAGTAGGACATGGATCGGTGCAGCTCCTTCCAGGGTAGGCTGAAGGGAGGTAGCAGCATACTCAGGGTGAAAGGCACCAAGAATCTGCCACCCCCCCCATCACCACAACATCTGCATCATGGATGGGCTGACCCTGCTCTAACCTATTCTTATGTTAGGGGGGAGGCCTGGCATGCAGATTCTCAGAAAAGCATTGTGAATATGTGTTTGTTTGCACTGGAACATGTACAAAAGAAACACAAAAGTCTGAAAGGCCTGGTCTTCCTCTTGCCAGCTCAGAGAGCTGCCCACTTACAGAGTGCAAGTCCCCCCTGCTTGTGAGAAAGATGCTTTTCTGGCAATGGTTGTTTCATACTTGTGACAAACAGGCTATCTGCCTCATTTGCAGTGAACAGGCCCTAGAGGTTTGCACAGAAGTGTTCTCATGAAGACTAATCCAACAGCCAGAATATCCAGAGACTAATTTTGTTTGTTTTAGAAAAGAGAAAAGACAATGAATATTGCTTCATTCACATTCTGCAGCAGATTTCCAATTCTGCATAGACATCCATGTCTTAGCATGATCACAGAAGATGAAATAGACATAGGTATCTAAACATCAAAACATTCCAACCCTGATTTCTCACTGTGGTTGACTACAGCTGCCTCACCTGCTTCTATTCTTGAAAGACACAGACTTGGCCTTCAAGGTTGTTTCTCAGCAACAGGTCCCACAAGAGAAGCACAACTAGCTCCCTCTAGAGTGATTCAGGGCCAAAGCCAAGATCACTTTCTCAAAGAAGTTACTGAACTTAGCAGTTCTTGAACTCGCAAAGAATTTGAAACTAAGGGAACTGAGAAGGGGAAGTTTCAAGCAAATTTTTTCTAAAAATTTTGAATTTATATTTTCTCCCTATGATTTTTTTTTAACATTATGATGAATCTAGGAATTTTAGAAAAACTATGTGTAATTGAATTCAGAAGCTCCTTGTTAACATAATTGTCTTAAAATTCATTCCTCCAAATTAAGGTTGGGTGGTTTTTTAAAATATCCCCCGGGTGCCAAGTTTCAAAAGCAAAATCTGAAATGGAATAAAACTAGAAACATTCCAAAAGTCTGCCCAAATTCCATATTAGTGTGAAACAGCATTTCAGCTTGACAAGAGATGCATCACAAATGGTGACAGGGGTGGATATGAATCCCTGTTACTTCAGGTTAGGTAATTCTATGATGATGACTCTGTAGAGGGAATGACCCGTGTGTGCATGCATGTGTTCCTAAAGCCCAGATTTAGTAGCTAGACTCCATTGTGCAAAAGGGATACATTTGCACAACTTCTATTGCTGTGCTAATTGTTGAATGAGATAAATTATTCTAAAGAACTTTGGAATTTCATGTTCAATCTTATTTTTCCCACCTGAGGGTCCAAGAAAGCAAGGGTACCTAATAATGAAGGGGGGATGAGGACATTGGAGGGGGTTGAATACAAAAGTGTAAGATCCCAGGAAATTTTTGGTCCCCCCTCCTTTGGTTCACGGTCCCCTTTTTGACAATGGGCCCAAGTACAATTTACCCCCAGTCTTAGTCACCCTAGTAGAGGACCTGAGCTGGAAGAGAGATAGGAGAAGTGTGACTCAGTTGGTTCTCCTGGACCTCTCAGGGGCTTTTGATACCATCAGCCATGATATCCTTCTGGGTAGACTCTTGGACTTGGAACTGAGAGGCCCTGCCCTGCACTAGCTCCAGTCCAAGTTGAAGGGTGGGACACAGCAGGTGATACTGAGACTCTGTAGTGCTGCCTCATGGTGTTTGACATTTGGAGTACTGGAGGATTCCATCTTGTTCTCCATGCTCTTCACCATTTGCATGAAACTGCTGGGTGAGGTCATCCTGAGGTTTACATTGAAGTGTCATCATCAGGATGTTAATGACACCTGTCTCTACCTAATTCTAGAGAAACAGAGAAAACCTGGAACGCAGCCTCAGAAGCAGTGCTGCAGTGGATTGAGCAAGCAAACTGAGGCTGAAATCAAATAAGATGAAGGTGCTGTGTGTAAGAAACACTGAGAACCAGTTGGTGTTTTTTTCAAATCCCTGTCCTACTCTTTGCCTGTAGAATTTAGGCCCACTTTAAATTAATTAGTTGCCCCAGCTTAACCACAGCTAGCTCTAGCAGTCTACAAAAACTACCACTGTACCTCAGCACCAGCAGAAAAGGGTAGCTTGCCTGTGGGGCTTGCAGGGTCCCTCCTCCCAGTTCCTGGCAGTGGTCCTTTCAGGTCCAGCAGCACCACCTCAGCTTCCCCTCATGCAGCAGTCACTGTTTGATTAGTCCATTAGTTAGTCCACCATTCAGAGCGCAATACCATAGTCTTTCGAGACTGAAGGTTGCCAACAATACAATGTAATTAGTCCATCAGTCAGCGCACCAGTTTGTTGTCTAGTTCATCAGTCAGAGTGCCAGTTTGTTGTTTGTTCACCAGTCTTTGAGTTAGTGTGCCAGAAAGTCAGTCCAATAAGCAGAGCCAGGGGTCAACAGACCAGTTAGCCAAAAGGTCACTCAATTTAGCCAGCAAGTCTCCTCTCACTACAACACACAAACTCTCTCTGCATGAGGTGCTGCTTATATCCCTGGAGACTTCATTGCCTCTAGTGGCTGCAGCTGTGCAGCACAGCCCCTGCTGAAAGCCCAGGCCTTAACCCTGTGTTCCCCAGATTCACCAGAGCAACGGCCACTGCTGACACCACATCCCATCTTCTTGCAATATCTTCCACAATTCCAATACAGTTGGAGAAACTCACAGCCAAATCCTGAGCTGCCCGATGCACTGGGCTGCTGTGGTTCCAAAAATGGCTGTCACAGCATCCTTAGTGCAACATTCGTCCCTTCCCCCCAACTAAGGGAAGTAGCCCTGCAATGGGGCTACTTGACTCTGTGGTGGCTCTTTAGCTAGCACAGAATCAAGAAGCCTCCTGTTGGGCCATGCAGGCTCTGGATCTGGCGGAGCTGAGCTCTGCCGGTCCCACCTCCTCCTGCACTGCTCCCTCCCCCACCATGCCTTCTCCCCACCCTCCACCTGCCTAAGAACGCCTCCTCCACACCTCCCCCCACACCCCGACTTACCTCTCTGCCACCACATGCTTCGCACGGAGAGCCTGATTGGGCCCTCACTCTGTTGCAGATGGGGTTGTGCTCCCCCTGAAAGAGCAAATGTGCAGTTTGTGATCTTGGGTCCTGTGCTGCCCCTGAAGGATCAGGTGGCTGCTATCACCAGGAGCACTTTTCAAAAACATTAATTTCTTTATTTATGTTGCCAAGACACTTGGCAAGACATTGCAAGCACTTCATTCTCTCCCTCTTCATTTGTTTTTCATTTGTTCAACCAAATGAAAATACTAGCCATTGTGACAAGTAATCAAAATGCACTTTTGAAAAATAAATATCCTGAAGAAGAATTAATTCAAAATACTAACATTACATCTTTAAATAAGTGAACATAGAATCATGTCATTTGGTAAATACAACCAAATGGACACCCATTTTAAAGCACCATACATTAAAATGTTTAAGGATCTAATCCTAAAGAGTGTGCTCTGGCTTACCGCTGGCACACACTGTCACAAACATGGCATAAGGCACATTCAAAGGCCCTAGCACTGGTGAAACACCGGTACTAGCCCAGTGCTAGCTGGTGCTTGGCAAGCGCCAGTGAAGCACTGGAGCTCTGCCGCTTGGCAGTCATGCAAACTACCGGGCAGCGGAGAGGTAGGTGGGAGTGTGGGGGGAGGTGGGGAGGGCCAGGAGAGGGTCTGGAGGAGGTGTGCCGGGGAGAGGCAGGTCTAATGGAGCAAAGCTCCACAAGATTCTGAGCTTCTGTGTCAGGCCATTTGCCCAACACAGAAGCTCTAAATTCTACACCAACCCTCGGGTCATCACGGAATCAAGTAGGAGCTACTTGAATCATTGTGGGGCTATTTGTTTTACCCAGGGAAAGGGGATGAAAGTCCCCTTCTTCCAAGGAGGCGGTGGAGGCTGCCTGGGCGTGTTGGATGCAGCAGCAGCCATTTTCGGCACCACTGCAGTCCCGCGCACTGCACAGCTCAGGATTGGGCTGCCTGTGATCACTTACACTTGATACGCATTCTGTGTATACCAATAGCCTTTGTGCTGGTCTATTCATTTGCTATCATCTGTGATAACTCAACTTGTGAGGTCAACTCAACTAGCTGCCTATAGACATAAATATGCTTCATATACCCCATAGAGTAGCTTCACACACACAATGATACAAAATTATTTGTGTGGCATAGTAATTTCCATTTGCTACTAGAAATAATGGGCAAAGAGTTGAAACTTGTTTCCAACTGGAATTACATACTTTAATTTGGCCGCATGCCACAGTATTAATGCACGTGTTATTTCAGACATTCTCAAAATATTATGTGTTTAAATTGTTGAACAAATAAATGTCCCCAATGTGGAACACATTTAAATGCTTCTTAAAATGCTGCACCAATATCCCCAAATAGGTATATCTAAGCAGTACATAACAAAAGGCTAATTTTAATATGGAACAGTCATTAGGTCACAGACAACATAACAAAGCATGGCCAATTAATTATAATAAATGTTGATGTTGGCAAGCAAAGATATATTTATGGACAAAGTGAGAGGCACATGCTTTTTAAAGAATGAAGTGAAATGGAGAAATGCCAAATTTCAAGACCCTCCTCCACATACACGTGTGGGTCCTGTTGGCAAGTAATGGCTGGGGAGGCCAAGGCTCACAGGCACATGGCAGCAGGGAGATCCCTGGCTGGCATCGCAGCAGCTGGTTGCACATCTACCCCTGCCACTGGCTTTCTGGGTGGGTAGGGGGCAGGCAGGGGGCAGAATGGGAGAGGTGGATCTCAGTGGCACCAGCATGTTCCAGATGCTAACCCTGTTCGCTGCCCCCTTCCCTCTCCTGTACTCTTCTCAGAATTGTGGCAGCAGAATAATAACTGGCACAGATCCAGGGAGACCCATTAGGATGGCAGAGCCTTGTCCAGGGACAAGGGAACACTAGTTTCCTTACTTCAAGGAGGCCTTGGACCCCCCTTCCCATGCAGGATACAGAGCATTCACTCTTGCGTTTTTGGTGGGGATTTAGTTAGGAATAGGCTGTTTGTTTACCATTTCCCCAAAGTTCTTTTCCATGTTTCTGACTAATATTTTTTGTTTCCGTTTCCCAGGAAACCTCTCCCAGATTCCTGGAAAAAGGTTTTAACCTTTCTACCTGGATCTCAACTGAAACTGACTAGAATATTTTTTGCCCTCAGGACATCATTTTACAACAGGGCGTGGAACCTACCACAGATACAGTATACAACAGAGGAAACCAATACATTCCTTAACAGCAGCACTACTTACACTTGGCAGCCACAAGTGTGGGGTTTCTCTGTGCAACCAGATCAGTGCATGCAATAAGAGGATTAGAAACATGACAGTTACATGCAGTGGCGTCACTAGGGTTTGCATCACCCGGTGCGGGAGACCAGTGCGTCACCCCTGTGCAGTGGGCAGGGCAACACTCCAGCTGGTAGGCGTGGTGATCTACCATCACCTCGCCCCCACTGGTCCTTTGGCTGTACCTTTTGATAAAATAAAGATATTTCAATGCAGTTTGTTTCATTGCATTCTGCATGAAATTACACTTAGATTGATATATAACATGATGGTATTATTTTTACAAACTGTGATTTTAGTGATTTTGGTCACTAGTGGTGTCACCTCCCCCCAATTCTCAAACTTTTAGCACTAGGACCCACTTTTTAGAATGACAATCTGTCCAGGACCCATCATAAAGCAAATTAAAATAAATAATTATAAATAAATTAAAGTAAAATAAATAAATAAGGGAAAGCCAGCCCTGGTCCACCAAGTGAATTTTATCTGTAGACTGCCTGCAATAACACCCCCCCCCCCAAAAGAATCAGTAAGATTTTCAGCCCTACCCAGTACCCAGTTCAATTTAAGTTCTTATTTTTCAAGCATATCACTATCAGGACCCACCTGGTTTTACAAGTCTGAGAGCCCAATCCTATGCCTGTCTACTCAGAAGTAAGTCCCCATTATAGTCAGTGGGGCTTACTTCCAGGAAAGTATGGATAGGATTGCAGCCTAAAACAAAAACAAAAATTCACCTTACCCTGTCAAGCCTCTGTTTCGTTTTTATGGGGGGGGGCTTCCTTCTGGAGCATTTGTTGAGCTCCAGTTGCATAAAATCAGGACCATTCTGGTGGCCTCAGATTTCCCTTTGCCTGACCTGCCCAGGAGCCAAGGCACGTTTGCTTACTCATGAGTAAACATGACCATGTGGCTTAGTTTCGCTTTCCATAGGGCTCAATACATTCGCCAGCTTGGAGGGTGGGACCTCCTTCTCGGGTGTTTTTTTGGGAGATACATTCATTGGATCAGGATCATTCTGGTGTTGTTGGATTCCTCTCAGCCTGCTCTTTCCGATGGTCTAAGGCAAGGTCGCCTACTCATGAGTAAACACATGATATGGCTTGTTTTCACTTTCCATTGGACTCCATGCATTTTTTATTTTCTTGTTTTTTGCCAATAACTTTTGATACAAAGGAGATATTTCACTCTAGTATTTTGCATTGCATTATGCTGGAGATTCTGCATCCAATGGTATATAACATGATGGTATTACTCCTAACCACCGCGATTTTAGCACATCACCCTCCCAGTGCTTGTAACCCCCCTTGTGCATCACCCGGTGTGGCCCACACCCCCTGCACCCCCCTAGCAACGCCACTGGATGCAGAAGCAATACACCAACCTATGGACTGGTGCTGGGTGTTAATAGTACACCATGGCTATCTTTTCTAGATGGCCTCCCCAACTCTGAAGGCTAAAAATGGTAGGATTTTTTTAAAACAAACAAAAGCATAGCATCCACAATATTTCTGTGGTCTGCCAGCTACAGCTTGCTCCCAGAGGTTATGAAAAGCAGGATAATGAAAGCCTGCTTTGAGTAGTTACCTTGGGGTATATCAGATGCATTGACATGGGTCGCCCACCCCCCAGCCTCGTGTGAGTGTAAGGATGGAGATTTTGAACTAGCACAAGTACTTAGACTACTAGGGCAAGAGCCCAGGAAGATCAGTTTGTTTTATGGTTTGTTTCAGCATGCATTGAAGTTGTGAAGAGTTGCCAGGAGTCAAAGCTGGAATACTACAGGGCTGTATAACTCCTCACCTGAACTACAGCCCTCCCTGCTTTTGCTTTGCAACCATTTCTGTTCTCGCTGTGGGTAGCCACTACCAGGGCAAATTACCCCCAGCAATTTGCAAAAGAATGCCTGCACTTTGGTTGCTTGTAAAGGAGTAGCCTATTACAGAGTGAGCAATAACCAGAACTGTGTCTAGGTGGTTTAAGGCAGTCTCATGGCACAGTGACAAGGGGCTAAAATTATCAAGGCACACCATCAGTTTTTTGACAATTGACAAGAGGGGGGCTCACATCCCCCCAAGGCTCCACTAATAAATTACCCTTCTCCAGACTCAACGTGCACACTTGCAGACCATTCAAGGCACAGCAAAGAGTCACAGCACACTGGTTGAAAATCACTGGTTTAAGGAACAGGTAGAAATCGGATTTCTTAACCAAGGCAGCTCACATTTTCCACCAAGAACAAACTGGTTTTGTGATTCATATGAATGACAAAAATTAAGCAGGGCTGCATATAGGCACTTAATTTGCATCATGTATTCTGTGTTTCATGAAGGAGGGTAAGAAACTACCTAAGTCATTGAAGCCCCCTTCCCTTCCCCTCCCCAATCTGACTACTAGAAATACTATTTTACCTCCACTTAGACTTCCAAGGCATTGATTACTTGCAGGCATGCCTTTCACACAGAGAGAGAGAGAGAGAGAGAGAGAGAGAGAGGCCAAGATTTTTAGGATGATGAATTCTCCAACTTCAGTGCCTATGCAGTGCGAGTGTTCATATTGGCCAGCTGCAGCTCATCGGGGTGGTCCCAACCACTCCACAACCCTAAAGTAATCTAAGGACTCTTTCACAGCAATAGACTTAAAGGCAAGTTTTCATCTCCCCGTCAGCACAGGATGACAGAGTGACAAGGTTGGAGGAGTTATCTCACAGTGTGCCTGCTTCTCCAGTGCCATCTCCCATGCTTGTGTGGGTGAGCACCCGACCTATTAAGCAAAGCCTTTGTCTCGAGCACAGCATGTGTGGGATGGCCTGTGAACATGCTCTCTGGGTATAATGGGAAGGTAAAAAAGGCAACAGAGAAAGTAGGTGGGATGCAGAGGGGAGCCTTAGGGTAACAGGTGGTGCCCAATACATTTGCTTATCCTGCATAGTCTGCTTAGAATTTGGAGAAGCTTGTTTTTCATTTCAGAATCGTGTAGTTTCTAGCTCTCATCGTAAGAGATACAACTGAAATGTTGTGCTAAGAGATCTGAAACTGGGAGGCACATAAAAAGCAGATCAGAAATCACAGGAGCTGAAAGGCCATTCAAGAACCTTCAGGGATTTCCAATCTCTGGGTCAGTTTTTTTCTGTTTGTGGGTAACCATTTCAGAATAAGATTTGCAGCTCTTCTAGGCAAGTCAGTTTATCAAGCAACAAAGGCGCAGTTGTTGCTCAATTGTTGTGTTGGAGGCAGGCACCTTTTGCCTAAGAAAGTGCTTCTGTTTCACAGACAGGCCCGGCCCACCCATGAGGCCAACTGAAGCAGTTGTACCAGGCACCATATTGGTGGGACTTTGTCTGGCTACTTGCCTCAGCAACTTCTCCTTCCATAGGAAGAGAGGGGTGGATAGGAAGAGGAAATGTGGAGGGGAGGAGAGCACTGCGCTAGGAAATTGGTGAGTGGGAAGAGCAGAGCTGGCACATTATCAGGCAAGGGGGCAGCATTTGGTATGACACCTTGGACATCAGGCGGTCTTGAGCTAGCTCTGTTCATAGACATTACATTTGCCCAGCATTCAAACTGTAGTGTTTCCTTGCAGGGAAAATATGATTCTTTCCCCTGCTAGCATGCCACATCACTGTCACAACATGACCAATGGAAGAAATAAACATCAGTGTTCAAACTGAGCTGGATCTCCAGCATCAATTTTTTTCATTGCAATTCCACTAAGGGCTGGCCTGGCCCAAATTGTCCACCTGCCTGAGTGTGAATGGACACCATTTTCCTGCATCTCCCTCTCCCCTGGCCCACAAAGAATGCTGCAACCAGGTGAGCTCCTCTTCAGAGAGCCAGGCTGAGAGAGCAATCTCAGCCCAATGTGTGCTGGTTCTTTCTGCTGATCAGGTGGGGAGAACTAGCTGGAGGGGGTGGTGGGGTGCAAGGGGGCACCCCCTGCCAGGCCATCCCTCCCCTCAGCCCACCATTTGAAGTTGCTGCTCCACCACAGCTTGCAGGCAGGCTGGCCCGCAGCAAATGACACTGCACCATTAAGAGATGTCTGGCAATCTCTCTCCCCCCCCCCCCCCGTAAGATTGAGATCAGGATTAGTACTTTTGAATTGCTGTTAATCTAATTCTGAGTCCTAGTATCATAACAGTGGGAGAAAAACTTCACTTTCTCTGCATTTTTCCCCATGTTGCCTTCCCACCCAAAATTAGATAAGGTGAGGAGAAGGTGGAGCGAGAAAAGTTTTTCACTCATTCTCCTTATACTAGAATTCAGGGTTGTTCCACAAAATTGTTTGGTGAGAAATTCAGGGCAGAGAAAAGACAGTGCTTCTTCACACACCATGTAATTCATTGATGGAATTCACTGCCACATTACCATGTGACAAAAGTCACTGGTTTTGCTAGCTCAAGAACAGGATCAGTCAAACTCTGGCTGGCTGTTAGTTATGATGGCTACATGGAGCCTCTGCATTCAGAGCTAGAATGCCACCAAATCCCAGTTCCTTGAGGGCAAAAAGAAAAAGAAAAGCCACCTTCACTTCCTGAAGGCATCTAGCTGGCCTTCTTGAGAAGCAGGATCGTGCTTCTGATCCAGCTCTGCTTTTCTCATTCACAGGTCACTGGGTATCTCTGCAGAACAGCAAATTGCACCTGTCTGAGATAAATAGCCTTGCTGTCTTTTTCACGAGGTGTGCAGTGCAATCCTAGACATGTTTACTTCGAAGCCAGACCCGCCAATTTCAATAGGACTTATACTCCCACATCCGTCTGTATAGGATTGCATTATTCTGAGATCATGTAGCGGGGGTGTAAAAAACTGTTGGATCTTGGCTGTGGCTTCTGCATCAATTGAAACTACAGTACCTATAACCTCTTCTAGAAGTAGGGAGTGGGCGGGAGAGGAGGTTTCAGAGTGACATGAAGCTAACTTCCAATCTATCTTATTGTGGGATATTGGATTGTGTCAGCAGACCATGGAAGGAGTTGTTTTCAAATGTGCCATATCATCTCATATATATTTACTGACAAGTGTGCCACTGAGTTAATAGAATTCACTTGCTGTTATTGTATGTAGGAATGCACCTTTAAGAACCATATCCAGGTGGCGGGAAGGGAGGTCGCTGCTGACTGGTTCATTGGGTATGAAAAGCAAATGCTATTTCACCTCTGTGAAGCATGTTGAGACTTGTGCATACTGAAGTACATAAGGTTCATGATTAGCATAATTTTTTGTGTTCCACCCCTTCCGCCCACAGCAAGAGTGATTTTGGGGGAGAAAAGACAGAAGATTCCCAGAGTATTTGGGGGTACTTTGAGAGCATTGATGAGCTTTCATTATCTATGTGAACAAAACATGGCTTAAAAGCCTGATGCAATGACAATTATTGTTGTGGTTAGAGGAGGGCTGTGAAAAGATATCAGGGGAAAAAATCAGCAAAGAAAAAAGCCACCTGCACTTAAAAGCATATTTATTTAGCAAAAGATATTTAGCAATTGGAAGTGGCAGGAGAAAAGGTCTATTTGTATTCAAAAGTGCTCAAAGGAAGAAAAGGGCATTCTGAAGCCAGCAGGTTTTTAAAAAGGACTCTTTCCTTCTTATTCCTCTGGGAACAACTGCCTCACTATTTCTCCTGGAAGTAAAACATAACACAGTGTAATACAGTATGTACAAAATGACACTTACAGCCCAGTCCCAACCAAGTCCACAGGTAAAGATATTATTTCTATAGCATCATCAGTGTTCATGCGTTAACAGAGTAATATCAACCCCACCTCACCCCCCAAAAAAGTTTCCTATATCCAGAAGAATTTTGAGTGAGGGAGGTTAGGTTTGGGTGGTCACATCCAGAGTAGATCTTCCTGCTAACATTTTCTTGGTTTTGCTTCTAAATGTTCCCTAATTTATCTGTAAAGTTTTTAAAATACAATAATTCATCCCTTTCCACTGTTGACATTGGCAGATATTCACTAGTTCCAGAAAGTTCTATAGGCTGGAATCCTCTACAGTTCTGTGGGAGTTAGGGCACAATCCTATCCTGCGCTGAAACAGGCAAGCCAAGAGGCTTGTGCTGTATCCAGCGCAGGATTGTGACCATAAGCAGCTCAGCCAGAGGCAAGGGGAAAATTTTCCCCTTACCCTGGGTAAGGGCTGCTGGCCCCTATGGGTCTCCTCGGACTTGCGCCACCTCTTGAGGTGGTGCAAGTCTGAGGAGAGTGGAGCAACTTGAAGCTTGGTTCTCCCCAGGAATGGGGGTTGGGATCCAGCATAACTGCCAGATCCCAGCCCTGCCTCCCACTCCGTGCCCTCCCACCTGGCCCAGGGCCGCCCAATGCCCGCCTTCCCCCTGCCCAAGAATGCCTCCCTCCCACCTCCTCCCCTCCTACCTTTTGTCCTTTGAAGAGTTGAAGAGGAAGCTGATGCAGAGGCTTGCATCAGCCTCCACAGGCCGGTGCTTCTCAGAGCGCTGGCCTGGCTTCCTCTCGAGGAGATGCAAATGTGCGTTATGGCATGTTTGCAACCCTCTTGGCCCTCTGGATTGGCCCTAAATCCCATTGAATGTCATGGGATTTACTTCTGAGTAGACATGCATAGACTTCGCTTCAAGAAAGGTGAACATTTCGTTTAGATCTACAATGAGTGCATCCCAACATTTTAATCTCTGCAGATGCAACTCTTGGTTAGTGGTTTTAAAAATACAACAATCAATCCTGAACCAACCAACAATGATGACTTCACCATTTGGAAACCTTGTAAGTGAGGTTCCTTACTTGAAGGAGCTGGTTTCCTCTATCTGTAAACAACTGGAAACCTTGTGACAGGTAAAAAAGCACATCTATGCACGAACTGATGGGGAAAAAGACAGAAGACACTCCATTGGATGACCAGAAGTAATCCCAACATTTGGCTAACAGTTTGACTTATCTTACTCTCAAAAAGTTGTCTTTTAAGATTATGCAAGATGGCACAGTACTGTTTGGGTGGCACCTACTTATAGATCTCTATCACAGTGCAATGTTGGAAGAAGTGCAGAATTTTTTTTGGTAGACATATCCCAAAATTTGCCTCTTTGGGTACTTCAATACAAAAGTATCGTACCCTGTTTTACGAGGGTATTCTGAATCTGGAACAACCCCCACTCTTAGGAGGCAATTTATTATTTTATTTCTCATTTCAGCCAAATTTATCACAGCCAAAATAATGGAGAAGATAAGCATGGATACAAATTTTCAGGTTAAAGCATCCCACAGTCTGAGTTACAAAGATGATTTTCTGGAGCAAGGAATGCCTTTTCTGAACTTCATTGATTCCACTAAATCATCCTACATACACCTTTGAGGTCAGTTTTTATTTTACTTGATACTTTCAGAGAAGCAGTTCACGGAGTAAAACAGGTGAACACCAAGCCTGGATTGTGTAGGCTTTTATTTCTGCAAACACATCCTTCCCTTGCATGTGAAATCAGCTCTACTGAACCTTGACTTTCTCATAAACATTCTTTTGTGAGATTTTTTGTTTTCTTTTGTTGTAGTGACCTTGTTTATCTGTAAAACGGAATACTGATTTTTTTTCTTTGAAAAATACATTAAGAGATTTGCAAGTGCCATATCATTCTCTCAATAAGGTTCCACTAATATATTTTATTTTTCACATGTTTGTGCCATTCTTTTTGCAAGGGAGCTCCTGGTGGTGTATATAATTCCCTCCTTTTGTTCTCACAACAACCCTGTTGGGAAGATGAGGCTGAGATAGAGTGGCTGGCCCAAGGTCACCCAGGAAGCTTTGTGGCTAAACAAGGATTTGAACCTGGATCTTCCAAGTCTAACTTCCAAACCACTACACTATCCTGGCTGCCAATATATAAACACACAGTGAATTTGAGTGTTCTTCAGCATCCCCTCCCCTGCCATCTAGTTTTACCTCAATAACCTTCTCTTGCCCATTACACAAGTATGATAAACAAGTATGAAATGGATATACTTCTGGATTTGATAACTCCCCAAGAAACATTGATGTTATGGAGGAATGCAAATGAAGTTTAGAGTACCAGGATTTTTAAACCCAAGCATCCCTCAGTACAGTACTGTGGATCAGAGGAATACAGTATTTCTTAATCCTACAACTAGTTTACGATGAGAAAGATAGGATTACAGCCTAAGTATTACTGAACACAATGGGCTTACTTCTGAGTAAAATAAATAACACTGTTTTCAAACTCCTCTACCTATAACAGTAAGTTCTGCTTGAAACCTCACATTTTCTAGTAAAAACTGTAACTGTTGAGAAACAAATATCCTCTACTGTTCAATAAGGTTGTCTCCTTTTTTCTGTGGCTGTGTCCCTGTGCCTTTAGCACCTGCATGCCAGGTAGAAATGTACTTATTTCAGGCACATCTTACCCTTCCTTAAGGAGTTACAGGTGTGGTCCCTCCTTTAATTCTCACAACAACTCTGTGTGGGAGGCTGGGCTGAGAATGACTTGCCCAGGCAACTTCATGGCAAAGCAGAGATTTGAGCCTCATCCTAGCTGGGATTCTATGACTTGCACTCACTTCCTCTTTCTTACCTGTGGACAGGTTCCTACGCCTATAACAGAGACTTTTCCATGAATGGAGGCGGCGATGGTGCCATGTGGTAGGAATCCCTGGACTAGGTTCCCATTGTGCTCCCCTGCCCACCCCAGGTGCTTCCACTAGTACTGAGAATTCAGGAATCAGCTCAGCTGGGTGAGCTCTGGATCAGTGCCCAACCTAACTGACCCTGACAGTAACCTGTCCACCGAAGAAGGCTGCACAACTCTCAAGTTTGGTGATAACGTGACATCATTTCCAAGCATCCATAGACAGTGTCACAATGCCCTACAGATACAGAAGGAGTCTATGCAGTGGCACATACCCCTAACAGATAACATAGGGCAGCACCCCTAACCATTAGAACCTTCTGCACATCCTGGGACATGAAGGTCCAAATCAACAGATAGCCTGAGCAATGGAGGAATGCTAGTCAAGTAAGGTTGTGTACCAGTCAGGCTGTGTAGGACTGGGGTCTAACATTTCTCTCTCTCATCCCAAGCCTAACTTTTCTGATCAAAAAAGTAGTGAGGAGAATTACGACCAGATGCACAGGATGGATGTTGGCTGATGGTGAAATGAGAAAAACTGCACCCTGACCATTTCAGACATTTCTATTCCACTGCATCACGATTCAAGGTGAAAGAATTATCTCCCCCTTTCTAGCTGGAAAGCCCAGCCCACCTAGGGAAGAAGGACTTGGGAAAGCTGCTGGAAGTTTGTCTTCTTGAAATGGTGGAGTTGTGAAGAATCCTCCTCCTACGCAAATCCTCCAGCTTTTACACAACTCTTATATATGCAGGAATGCTGTTGCTTTGGAGCCAGGATAAGTCCCACAGACCTGAGTGGCACCGGGTTCCAAATAAACCAATCCTGCTGATTGAGTTCTGGCGTCACCCATTTCTGGTCTCTTCTTGGGCAGACTGGTGTTCCTTCTCCCAAAGTGGGCATTCTGAAAAAAAGGGGGGAATCCTCAGTGGCTGCATTTTGGTTTGTTAATGGAGCGACCGTGAGGAAAGGAGGGCAGGGCTTCTGGGCCTTCTCACAGCTGTGTGGAAGTGGGATTTTTCAGCAGGAGTAGCTGGTCATACAAGTCAAGCAGGAGAAAGGAGCATCTGTTGAAATACCCTTTTCTGCACCCTTGCTCTGTTGGAAGGTACTTAGGTCCACTTTCCCTATGGTCACTCTAGCCTTAAGTTGTGCAGGAGTCTAACCAAAAAAGCTGGCAACCTAAGCAGTGGTCCTGGTCCTTGTTCACCTGAGCTGTGGCATAATGGTTTATGCATCATTCCACACCTCCCACTTTTAGTGATTGGGTTAAATGCTGAAGTAAGAGTTTAGCATTCCTTCTCCCATCTCCATCTGGCAGATGGAAGTATTTGGACTCTAGAAAAGTTTCTCTCTACAGATGTCCTCTAGTCCTTTGTACTCAAATACACTCTATGGAGAAATAAGAAATAAGAATTCTATTCCAGACACTTTGCTCTGGAGGCTTTTGCCTGAAGGCCTTTTGTGTCACATAGAGATACAAGTGAGAAGCAACTGAACTGAGATGTCAGCAACTCTGGTTGCCAGCTCACCAGAAAAACACCACCCTGATCTGCTCTCATGCCTCTATCAGCAGCTTGGTCAGCAGAAATCCGCAGGTGAAGTGTCCCATAGCATGACAATACCATCCTCAGCTCATTGCTGCAGATCAAGCAGCGCAGTTTGAGCAACAGCTACAGTGTGGCAGGCAAAAATGTCTATAGCCCTATCAGCAACTCTGTTAAGCAGTTCATAGTTCCACATTTGGGGAAGTATTGGTGTAAATGAAAAGGCTCTTCTGTACAAGTGGAGGAGTTTTCTCCACACATGTATGCACATGTGTGCCAGCAAATGGACACACTACACTTCCTGTGTCTGAGGCACAGCTTACAGAATGTGGCAGGGTTTTTTTAATGCACCCTCATATGTGTCTCCTGAAACTTTCATGGGTCCGCTCACTAGCAGGTGGATCAATCCAGTCATTCCTTATCTAGTGGCTTTAGTGTTGCCACTTTTAAAATTGGCCCTGCTCTTGTGCTATCCAGCTGACAGGCAGACATAAAGCACATGAAGGCAGGCAGCCTTCTGTGGGAGAAAAAGGCCATAGTATCCATGACACATGCTGAACGTGTATCCTGTTTGTCAGGATACAGAGATGGGATTTCTCTCAGCTGTTCTTGTCCAGTTTTTCCTTGATGTCAAGCACCTGTGTAAGGTTGTCACCTTCTTTTACTGACCCTGCTCCTGTGCATTTCAAGGCAGCCGTTCTGCAAGCTGCCACACAAATATTTCTTATTCATTTATTTAGGAGAAATGATTCATATCTTGAATTTCTTTTTCTAAAATGGAGGTAAGCCTTTTAAGGTGTTGATCAGGTCCTAGCATTCCTGGTCTGGAGAGAAAATGATGTGGAAAATTCACCTGTTTGATTTCTGGCTGCATATGTCAGGCTGCTTTTCAAACAGGCCAGTGCAACCTGTGACTCATCAAGCCACACAGACAACCAAGTGTTGTGGCCTGCCCTGCTAGATGCTTGACAACATGCCAGTGTTCATTCCCCCCTCCCCCACCTAAATCTAAGGTATGCAGCAAAACCAGCAAGTGTCTCATGGTAGAATGGCACGCTTGGCTAGTGAATTGTGTTTGGCTTGCTGAATCACAAGCAGTGTAGGTGGGTATTATTATTATTATTTATATAATGCTTTTCAACAAAAAGAAGTTCACAAAGCAGTTTATGGGGAGCAAGGCTGGTTAAAACCAAAACAATCTGGCAACGCTTCACTGAAATGATGTTAAGGTGGAGCTTTGCCCATACAGCGGTCTTCAATCAAGCCATGCCAGGAAATACAAAGTCCTCATTGCCTGCCTGATTTTCTTGTGGGTTCACTTCAGGGCTGATTTCTTTCCTGTGTCAGCACTGCAACGTGACACCTCTCTCTGCTTTTGCATTGTCTTTCTTGCATCAGTTAACTTGAGTGGGAGTGACAGGTCTAACTCAGAGATGGGAAGGTGTCTCCGATGGTAAGTTGGTTGGAGAACAGGACCCCCCACATCTCTTGTAGCCTTCCCACTGACTCAGCACTCCCTGGGGCACTGTTACAGTAGGTGGGAAAAATTAACCCAAAGAGGCTATCAGTTAAATTGGTTGGAGGGGGGGGAGTTATTGTTGTTTGCAATTTTGTGAGCACCAATGTGAAAAGTGAAAATAATGTTGCGACATGTCGGCCTGGGCTAGAAGTCTTGGCTCTGGCAGTATAGCCACAAGAGCCCCCACCTCTCTTCCTCTGACAAAGAGGCCTGATAAGGAGTCTGGTTCAGTGCTGTCAATGCTGTCTGAACAGGCTCTTTGAACTATGTTTTTGCTGACTTTGTTCCCTAAGGGCCAAGATGTGATGTGGGAGATTTCTGACTGGATCTCACACTGACTTTTTCTCTTCTTGGCTGAAAGCTGCTGCAAGGGGACCTGGTTTGGATGGGGATGTCGTAAACACAGGGGGGTTTGGGGTGCTCAGCATTCTTGGTTTTTGCCCATGATGGATAATGGAGCTCACATGTGTGCAGGATGTTGCACCCAAAACTCTGTTCAAGAAGGGCTCACACCCCTTGGGCACTCATTATTATACTTCTCATGCTAATAGTACTGCGGTGACTTCATACTGTTTAGACTGTCCAATCAGAACCCTTGAGGAACAGAACCTTCTCGAAGTTGGCCTGGTTGCTAACCCCTCATAGTTCTTTACCCCTCCCAACTGGAGATCCACAGCTGCACTCAATCACCCTTGATAAGGTGCCTCACTGTCTGCTAAGGTGCTAAACATTCCAATGGGTTGTAATTCTTGTTATCTGTCCTTTCTGGCCAGCAAAGGAGAGACAACAATCCTTTTGTTTATTTACTCACATTCTTGCAGCTGGTAACTGCTAGCAACTTCTCCGTTACACTGACTTAGTTTGGTTCAGGCTTCACATGCTAACCTAGGTCTAACATGTACTTATTCATGACAGGGGACTGGGGGGATGCTTAACCTTTTTTATTTGCATCACCTCTGCCCCAAATTTAAATGACTTTCCCTAACCCAGCGTTTCTCAGATTGTGGGTCTGGAGTCGGGACCCTCTAAGTGGGTTGTGAGCCAATTTCAGGTAGGTCCCCATTCATTTCAATATTCTGTTTTTAATCTATTAGACTTGATGCTACCAAGGTATGCAAATGCATTTGGGGAAATGTTACAGACCTGTACTTTTAACAAGCTACTATGTATATTCTTTTAACAATGATAGTCAAAGGGACTTACTGCTGGGTAACTGTGGGTAGGATTGCAGTCTAGGATTGTAAAAAATTTTCCTGCTTGATGATGTCACTTCCATTGGGTCCTCGTAGATTCTCATTCTAAAAAGTGGGTCCTGGTGCTAAATGTGCGAGAACCACTGCCCTAACCTGTTAGTGGGCACAGAGGGGTAAAACAAGGCACCCTTATTGTGCCTGGCATCTTCCCCCTCTGCAGCTAAGAGCAGCTGTACCTATGAGGTTATTATTAAGGAAAGAGCACAGGTTAAAAGATTCATCACACACACATCCTCAGCACAATAGTCATGACCAGTCATCCAATCCCTGCATATGACTACTTTCAGTTCAGGAGAAAGATCTTGGGAGATCCCACAACACACTTAGTTTGGTCTTGAGACTCCGTTTGACTGGAGATGGTGGGGACTGAAACTGGAGCCACAGACCCACAGTTTGGGAACTGCAGCTCTAGCCACTACACCACTAACCCTGTACAAGGTAGAAGAGAAACTACAGCTCAATAGCTGAGCACAAGCTCTGCATTTTGCATGCAGAGCTTGTGCTCAGCTGCCGTTTCTCCCCTACCTTGTACAGGGTTATGTTGTATAGTGGCTAGAGCATCAGTTCCCAAACTACGGGTCCGTGGTCCAACCCAACCAGTAGACCACAACCCTATTTTTGGTGGTTTGCAAAACTGATAGGGTCGATTAGGCAATATGCACCAAAGGTTAAACAACCTGCTACTTGGGGGAGCACTGCTTCCAGTTCACCATCATAACCACAGAAGCTTAAGTGGCTGGTAAAGTAGAACTTTCTTTTTAGGTGGGTTCTGATGTTAAAAGGTTTGGGGAACACTGGGCTAGAGTGTTGGACCTGCAATGGGGAAACGGGTTCAAATCCCTGCTCAGCCGCAAAGCTCAATAAGTAGTTCTGGGTAAGTTACCCTCTCTGAACCTTCCTTGTAAGGTCTTTGTCAGGTTCAGCCCCCATTATGAGCTCCATTGAAGGAGGAGATTGCAGAAGCAGAGCAGGAACTTTAGGAATAGCCATCCAAACAATATATACACTGCATACTGTATTACAATCACCATCTAACCATAATCATTTCCAAAAAAATATTTGGTTAGTCTTCTTTGACTAAAAATGAAACCTTCACTGCTGTGTTTTTTTTAGAACTTTAATCTTTTTAAAATGTGGGTATAATATATTATTCAGCTGCAGTGCAACTATCTAGTCTAATCTGCATATGAATGTTGTTTTTTTTTAACTTATGTAAGACAGTGTCCATGACACAAAACATCTATTCAAAGAACGGTTTTTCCATGAAGCTTGTAATAACATAGTGAGCCCATCTCCCATCCTTGTTACATCTTATTCCTTTCACTAACCTGCTATAGGATTAAGTGAGAGAGCCAGTCTTACTGCAGCAGGTGGGAGGAAAGAACCAGGAGAAACTGCAGTTCCAGATCTGATACCAAGACTCTTGGTATCTTCTGAGCTTCTTCCAGTCTCAGTCTTTCATGAGTGCAACAATGAGCTTGATGCTCTTAAGCTAATGATAGTTATCTGGGTCTTCTGCAATGTTATTATTTTCTTGCATATCACAGCTGCCCATTTTTTAGCTGGACTTGGCGTCCATTACTAGTCGTGCCTCACCCAGGGACCTAGGACGTCATAATGTATTTGCGAATAATGTGTGCCAAACCAAGCAGGGTGGTTTTTTGAATTTGACCAATAGTAATTTTGTCAATGTTCAGATGTTTTAGATGTAATTTAAGTGTTCTGGGGACTGCATCTAATGTGCCAATCACCATTGAGATGATCACTGCTGGTTTGCACCATAGTCTTTGAATTTCAGTTTTTAGATCCTCATATTTACTGATTTTTTTCATGTTCTTTTTCATCAATCCTACTATTGCCAGGTATTGGTATGTTGATAATGGTCCCTTTATTTTTACTGTAATGTCTGGTGTATTGTGTGTCAAAACCTTATCAGTTTGTATTTGAAAATCCCACAAGATCTTCACTTTCTTATTTTCTATCACTTTTTCTGGTTTAAGCTCCCACCAATTATTAACTGTTTTGATGTTGTAGTTTCTGCATAAATCCAATGGATCATTTGAGCCACTGAATTATGTCTAAATTTATAATCAACCTGTGCAATCTTCTTGCAGGAACTAAGTATGTGACAAATAGTTTCTTCAGCTTCTTTGCACAATCTGCATTTTGCATCATTTGATCATTAAGTAGACTAATATCTGTGGCATGACTAGAAAAATAGAAAGGCAGGACATGCCTGAAAATGGAGGGTGGAAAGTGGGTGGGGGAGGAAAAAGAGACAACTGAGATCAGTGTTTTGTATCCCTAATAAGCATGACTGTCAGATGTGTTGTGAAGGCAGGAGGTGAGGGAGAAAGTTGGACTTGTTTCACAAGAGAACCTGTGGCGTGCCCTTGCTTGTATGCAACCTGTACATCATGGTTCCAGCACGGGCACATGAGTCTTTGTTTTTCAGACCCAGACCAGGGAGGTGGGACTGGGGTTGCTGCCTGACACACCCTTGGATCTGCTGCCACCACCTTGCACTGGAAAAAAAAGCCTGTTACCATGCTCTGTTTCAGGGGTTTTGCAAACCCAGGCAAATCCTGAAAGTGTGGGGCTTCTGGTTCTATTTACAGGAGCCAGGTTAACAAAGGAGTGCCTCATTTGCATGGTCCTGTAAATAAAACAGAAGTCCAGGTTTGCAAAAATCATGCAATGGAGCGAATCAATGTGGCTCATGTCCGCACTGGACTGGAGGGGGTGGTGGCAGACTGGGGATGAAAGGCACCCTGAATCTTTCCCCTTGCCATCTGCTACTGATGCCAGCCACATCAGGCTGCCTCATGGTCAGGACCCTAGCCAATGCACCAGACTGCTATTACAGAATCCAAAGCAAGATTTCAAAATAGAAGAACTCTTAGAACCAGCAGCACCTTAACCTGCTAAAACAAAAATATATATTCTGATTCTCCTGGATGCCACACATACTTGTGGAAATGAAGGTGTTAACATGGTGCATATCTTCTGTTATTCAGACTTTCTGATCCAAAGCATTCAAGAGGCACTAATTTAGTTGAACCATCTAACTGACAGTAGCTGACTTTTCCACAACCCTGTGATATGGCCCTGACCCTGTCATATCTCTATGACTTTTCTTCTTCTGCTATGAGCATGTTCTGCTGCTCAGCATCCGCAGAAGCAAATGACCAAGAAGGGGAAATTCCTTCTGTTCACTGTGGAAGATACAAATGTATTGTATCATTCAACCACTTTGGGCCACCATATGGGAGGGAAAAAAAGAGGCCAGCCTTGCTAGTCATTTAGGATTCTTGCATTTAACAAGCAAACATATGCTTTGTTTTGAGTTGTCAAGTACCTCATTACAATATTGAGTTGGCATCCTTCAGTCTCAGAGACTATCGCGCTCTGAATAGTGTTCTGGAACAGTGTCCTCTCCAGTGTGTGAAGCCTGGGTAAATAGATATGGAGGATAGGCTGTTACCTATGCAGCAAATCCCGCCTCTCCATGTCGCTGAAATGGTCCAATGGAAAGGCAGAAGCCAATACGGTTGGTTCCAGCGTTGTGGCAGGAGTTGCCAGAGCGTGACTGTATACAGCCACAAACTGCCTCAGGGACTCCGGCTCCGGATTTTGCCTCGAGGGTGCCTCCTGAAGCCTTTTCCATAACTGGATGTAGCCACAAGGCAGTGGAGGTTTGGGATCAGAGTTTTCCTTCTCTTAGATGAGCTGCCTTCCCAGGCTGACGAGTCCCATCTACCCAGTGGCTGTTTAGTCGCCTCTTACAACAAGTACAGCCAAACCGAAGGCCTATTCTTATCCCCAGCCCCCAGGGGTTTTACAACCCCAGGTTTTACAATATTACAACCTGATCAAAATTATCACCAGGAATACATGGGTCTGAGAGGCGATCTTTGTGCATCTAAGATGTCATGGAGCTCTACAGCCAGGACAGTGACAGATAAGGTGGGAGGAGAAATTGTTATGCAGCTTGGTCTAGGCCTGCGTGTAGATTAGTTACTTACACACACTTAAACTAGGTTACTTATTAATATGTTTAAAAATCTTTGCAAAGCAATGGCTTCTCAAATAGCCTACAGGCAAGTCTAAAGTTTTAAAAACCCAGAGTTATTTAAGCATAAAAATGTCACAACTTTTAAAGCTCAAAAGTAGGCTTCCTGGGGAAAAAAATATATAATAAAACTGCCTGACTTAAGAGTTTCATTAAATACACATCCCAGGCTGAAAATACTTTGCCCTTAGAAAGAACATGCTTGAGGCTGGGAGGAAAGGTGCAAAGATGCTGAATGTCAGAGGCTTATAATTTAAATCGTACAATGGGAAATGGGCAGAGCAATTGTAACGCACACCGTTCTTTACCAGGAGTGAAGAGAGACAAATTGGCAATCACAGTGGAGTCTAATGAATTTGTACAATGTCGCTTCAGCTCATAGATTAAACACAGCTAACAGAGCCAATTAACTAACAAGCAAAACAATGAATAGGCCTGGCTGTCTGAAGAGCAAGGTAAAAAAGCTTAAATTCCAATAACAACACAGGCCAATAACACAGGCCTGCGAAGTTGAGGGTCAGAAAAACTTTTTCCCACAATTTATGGTGGTTTTATATGAATTTGGCTGCTGATTCCAAAGATGGCATTGCTTTTGCCCTATTGCCTCTGGTTTCGGAGATACGGCATAGCCTCGTTAGTGAATGGTTCAAGCAGCCAGGGCTTCTCACAAGGGAGCTTCTTGAACCATTCACTAACAAGGCTATGCTGTATCTCCAAAACTAAACATGATTGGGCAAAACTGATGCTATTTTTAGAATCCGCACCCCAAATATACCCAGGAGTAGGTCTAATTTTAAGACAGCAAAATGTGCGTTGGCTTGCGATTAATAATAATATACAAATTCTTTGCCCCAAGTGGGTGATGTGGCACAGTGTCTATTCACAGGTGTAGAGTAGCCTTCCAGTTCTTTCCATCTGTCAGTTTCAGTTCCCTGTGCCTTTACATTTCCTCTGCAGTCTTCTCCACCCTTCTCTCTCAGGTTTCTTTCCTACTCCTGCTTTACACTATTCTCTGCTGCTTCTCTCTCCAACCTGCACTTGCCCAGCATTCACAAGCCCAGCATTCTCGTAACAGTCAGTATCAAACAACCTAAAGTCCAAACTTGGAGGCATGGCAGTCCCCCTGCCCCTCATTACCTGTGTGGGGTACGTTGTCCTTGCACTCTCTGTTGGGAGTTGAAGTTCCAGTTGGATGTTTGTGTGTGGAGTCCTCCTGGGGCAGGGCGCATGCAATGAGAATTCTGACAGGATGTAACCAAGTACTCTTCCAGTATACTGTACATTCAGAGGACAGCAGGCTGTATGTGCAAAGTACCCTTTCCCCAAAGTCCCACCACCAAAATCCCCCTTCCCTTGCTCTAAGTGTGCATGTCATGAAGCCAGAGAGGTATAGCCCCATGCCACGCACCCTATAATTGGAATTAAGGGCTTCGTGGCAGGGGCTTTAGCCCTGGGGTGAGAGTATTGTGATTGGCTGCAGACTTTAGTCCCCAGCCTATACTCAGTCATAGCAGAGTGGGGGTGGGGTGAAGAGGGAAGTTGGGAGATATGCTCCCCTCATTGATTTCTATGATTTTAGATTTACAGCCATTTGGATATTCAGTAGATCATACCAACAAAGGGGGCATGTCTTTCGTTGGAGGAGAGATCAGCTATGGCATCATCAGCTTCTCCCTGTCCTTCCCACACTGTGCCCATATTCTTCCCTCCATTTGGGGGCTTACAACTGCTGGAGTTGCACCAGCATCTGGGGTTCAATGACATGGAGTTTGCCAGCATCACTGTGAAGCACCATCCTTCCAGGTAAAGTCATGGCATAGTGTAGTAAGAACAAAGTTCTGCTAGCATCCAAAGACCTACATCAGTGATTCCCAAACTGTGAGCTGTGGCTCCAGGAGCCATGGAAACCAGTTAGGGGAGCCATGGAATCTCCAAGAAAAACCCACCACCCTATACAATGTATAGGATTATAACCCTAATGGGGAGCTGCAGCCAATGGCCCTATAGGTCAAGGGAACCGCCAATCAAAAACGTTTGGTAATCACTGACCTACATCATAGCCCATACTATCCAGAACCATTTTTAAGGATAGAATTGCACTGTTAGGTGGCTCTCACGTTGCCTTTTATTCTGAGTAGCTCTTCCCATTCCATCCGGCCACACCTTTCCTGGGTTCACTTGGTTGACTGGCCATGTCTACTGGCTCTTTCCTCAGAGGATACGTTGTAATCCACTCTCCCCACTCCATTCTCATTGCCACATGGCCAAACAACAGTTAGTCCTGCCAGCAGTAATCAAGGGATTGTGAACTCCTGGAAGCTGCTTTATGAGACTTGCCGGCGCTCCAGAAGCTAGAGGGAGGAGAAGATGCAGACTTTCCACCCTGATGAGAAGTTAGCTTCCTCCCATTGGGTGTCTCATTCTAAAGACAACTGAGGTGATGCCTCACAGCATTCATGAGAGCTCCCTTTCTGATCTTCATAATTACCACAGCAGAAAGAAAGAACGCAGCCCACAAACTTATTGAACAGCACTAGTAGTAGAGTTCTGAAAGCAATCCAGAAGAATAGAGCACACACCTTCTCATTCTAGCAGGTCTCCTGTGCCTTTAAGAGTGCCATGACTGACAGACAGCAGAGTGAGAGGTGTAGCTTCCACCTCACCATATCCCCATGCTGGATAGAGCAGCACCAGTGACATAGCTGTTTGTCAGGCAGCTCTGAAGAACAAAATAGCCCTCCTCCCCACAAGAGCAAGTAGGTTGTCCAGCTGTTGGTCACTACTAGTAATATGGGTGGCACAGAATAGGGAAGGCAAAGAGCATCTTGCTTGCATCTGTGTGTTGAAGGGCTACCTGGCTGCCTCTGGAGACAAAATGAACACCAGGGGAGGGAGAATCCTGGATAGTCAGTACCAGCTGTCACAAATGGGTCCTATGACAAGGTACTCCTCATGAGTTGCAGAGAGAGAAAATGTGAAGATTGTCATCAACCAGGAGCTTCCCTGTTCTGTATCTCTCAGCCTAGTTCCTCACTCTTCCATCAGGTGTGTCTGCCAAGTATTCCCATGGATATCTGCATAAGCAACTACACCTGCCAGGGGAGAAGTCATCAATGTCAGGACAGTGTCTCCCGTCTGCCATTCCTGTGTTCCGTTCCATGTTTCCTGGCTCATGTCCCAGAAGGAAATGTGTCAGAAATGGCTGCTTGACCAGCAAGACAAATAATTAAGAGTGCTTGGTATTCACCAGCCAAGGTGAGTAGGCTTGCTCTGGCCTTCCCCAATTGTAGGATGTGGCTTAAACCCATCTGAGAGTTTGTGATGAACAGAGGCCTGCTTGTTGGCAGAAAGCAAAGCCCAGCCTGCTGTACTTCCCTGCAACTGTAAAAATTACACTCAGGACAAAGAGTGCTATATGCAGAATACTATTATAGCTGTGGGAGCTATTAGTGTCATGTATTTCAAGTGCACAACACTTCACATACATAATTTCAGTAATCCTTACAACATCCCTGTACATTAGTTATTATTATTATTATTATTACTATTATAGTTAGAGTCAACTGTTAGAGCTGTAGTTATTATGGCTCTGTGCTGCAGGTGGGTGTGGAGCAGACTAAGACAGGCAGTGTGGTATGCACCACTCAGCAAGTTCAAAATGGAGATTAAGTTTGAATCTGGAACTTCCTGCCTCATGTTAGTTGCTGCTACTCAACATCAGCTTTTGCACATCACAGTGAATTTATGCTGTCTTCCCTAATCCCTTTCCAAGTAGCCATGCAATAGCCTTTCCCTTTTGAACTTAACAATGAGGGAACCTAGCATATGCTGCAACAGCTGGTGAGACCTTATACTTTAAAAGATTTTCCATTTGAGACAGTGTGTGTGTAGCAATGGGATGGTCTGGGATTAAGAAGAGGAAGAGAGTTGTACTTCATATGGGTTCTCTGAGTTTTAGTATCCATATGATTGTTTTTACTGTAATGGTTTTACAATGCTTAAACATTACATGATGGACTACTCATGTTGCTCCTTCATTGCAAATTATCACCTTACAGTGAACCGCTATAGGACAGGATGTTTAAAAGATTCCAAATGAACCAACACCTGCTGTGTGTCTTCTGCTGCCCCAGCTCAAGAAGGTTTATAGGGGTACATAGGGGAGAAGCCTGCACACAGCAGAGGTCTTTTGAAAGTTCTGTTGCAACCATTTGCACTGATGAACATAAGAGCCCTGCTGGATCAGGCCCATCTAGTCCAGCTTCCTGTATCTCAGTGGTCCACCAGCTGCCTCATGGAGCACACAAGACATCTGCATCCTGGTGCTCTCCCTTGCATTCTGAGGTAGCCTATTTCTAAAATCAGGAGGTTGCAAAACCCATCACAGTTTGTAACCTGTGATGATCTTTGTCCCAGAAATCTGCTTTCAGACTAAACTCATGGCCTTGTAAATTCCCTGGAAGTACACCAGAGACATAATGTAAGCTGTTCATGTCAGCACTTCCTGCTCCAGATCTACAGAGCAAATAGGCTGAAAATAAGTTGACAATAAATTGGAATGATGCAAATTCGAGACATACACACATCTTTATACCTCAGCAGCTTTTACTGTAATGATAATTCTCCAAGACAAATGGTTGTCATATCCTGAACAGAACAGTTTCTGGTGTCATGATGGGAGCATCTTCTAAAGTTTTCAAGTCAACCACTGCTGCTGTGGGGCAGGAATCTTCAGTCTCAGAAGATTTAAAAAACAGCATTGCTGAAGGAAAAGGGCTGGTTTGGCTACTTCACAAATTAGCTCCTGTTTTTTAAAGGACACCTGAATTCAGCAGAGGTCTGGTCACTTCGTCCAGGACTTTGTAGGGAGGATTATCCAAATTCTCTTCATATTAATACAGGCTTTGTTTATGGATAGATTTTCTCAGAGTAGCTCATTTTCATTTCAGTTTAAGTATATTCACTAATTATACCAAGCTAAACCAAAACAAGCCTCTTCAGGGGATTATATTCACTGTGGAAAATACTTCACCTTTTCTCTTGGCACCCTCCTAGTAAACGAGTCAGTTGATTTTTTCTTCTTCCAATGTGGAGCTTTCATGTACCATCGATTGGGATAAGACAGGGAAACAAGCTTCACTAGGAAAACTTGAACCCTATGTACTAGCCTAGACTCAAAGTACAAACTCTTTTCTGTGCCACCTGCTCAGAGCTCTTTTTATAAAAAGTCAGATCTCACCACCACAATGGGAGGAAGGCCAGAAGCCTGGGAAACAAGCTGCTGTATTTTCAGTTGGGTTTAAGGATGCAGACTCAGAGTTCCTTGACAGATCTCTTTGTGATTTATAACTATACAGATGAACACTAGCAACAGGCAGCAGACAATGATGAACCTGCTTGGCCCCAGAATGATAATCATGTATTAATGGTTCAACACTGCACAAATTTTGAAGCCAACAGAATGATACTGTAGACAATGTTTTCAGAGTTGGTGGTGGATGATCCTGAAAGGACATCAACTCACGTCTGAATTGTTTTAGATTTGCTTATTTGGGATGGATAGATTAAGCGTGAACTCACATTATTCTCCCCCTCTAATCAATGCAATCTGGTAAGATGCACCTTCCCTCCCTGACCTCTTGATTACAACTCTATCATGTACCCTAACTCTTTGTTGTGCTGAACATTCAATCATTTGCATACCTCTCTGGGTAATGGAAAGACTACATATACTTTTCAAACAGGTATAATTTTATTGACTTGCTTACCTGCTATGACAGTCCTTTTAAACTAATCACATCTCCATTTCTACCTAAGCTTGTAGGTATGCTAAAATCTCAACCCTTCCCTGTGCTATTTTCAACAATGCTATGGTTGTATGATAGCAAAAACACCACATACAGAAGCTGCATATCAACATTCCCACTGATAGATGTTTGACAAGCATGTCCTCCATTGAACAAGCATCCCCCCAAAAATTCCACTATGAATTTGAGTTGCAGGGCTATATCACACAATTTTTTTTAAAATGCCATTTTTCATGAAATATGGAAGATAAGCATGAGTATAGCAATGAATTCCATGTTTGCAAGGTCAAGGAAGCCATCGGACATGTTATGACCATCAAGTAGAACGTAATTAATCAGCAAACAAATATGGGGTTTTATACCTAATTTCTGCTTTTATATATAACTGTACAATGCAGATCTAGATACACTAAAAAGAGTATGTTCTACAATTCAGGAGAGAGAATTTCAAAAATGGCACCATGTGATTCTCTTGCAACTTTGATGCATTGAGGAAAATTTTTTTGAAAGTCTACTCAATAAGGACAGTTTACTTGCCAAGGATAAATGGGAATAGTCACACAAGACCCTTACAGTAAATGGCTGACCACCTATGAGATGCACCACATTTTTGAGCACTAGTTTTACAAAAACTAGTGCTATATAGTGGCTATAAGACTGAACTCTGAACCAGGAATTCTCTATATTGTCACATCTGCCATGAACTCACTGGATGGACTTTGGATGGCTGAGCCTGAGAGGTGGTGGTATGCCTACTTGCAAAATGGGGTTAAGAATGCTGGCCAACCTTATGTGGTGCTGGTACATATTAATGAAATCATGTGAAGCACTTTGAACACTCTAGCACTATATAATTGTTACAAGTTGCTACCTTCCCAAAACCTCTGATCTTTCTTCCTGTCTTTTCTTGGCTTGTCAGCCCCAGCCTGAAGTACTGCCATCTCAATTAATCTGTCTTTGAGACACACCAAGCATAACAAACAGTTTTCCCTCTTTGTTTATAAGCTGCAACTGAACTATGCCATTAGCATTAGAGGAACAAACCCAAACTGTACCAACCTCTCCAATGACTAGAAATAAAGGCACGGTGGAAGCCGCCATCTTTCAAACATGTACGTCATTTTTATTTATATAAGGATAGAGAAAGACTAGCAATTTTCATTTTATTTGAGATCACCTAGGATTAGCACTGCTAATTAAATTGCTAGAAATTTAGTTTAGGATCAGATGGTGGGATTGTGGCTGGAAGGTAAACAAACGAAGCCTCCCATCCTTTACCAAACATTAAAAGTAGGGAACATTGAAATGTATACATGACGTACAGACAACATTGCTTCTTTCAGGAGGACTGGGTCTCTCCCATCCTCTGGTGGAAGAAGCATACAAGCCCAGTTACCCCAATTGTAGTATTTAGAGAAGATGTAAAAAGACAAAAACCATCCCAGCAATTGCTCTTATGGCTCCTCCCATTTGGATTTTGCATCCCAGTCTCACAGTTCACAGCAATTTGTTTCATTGCCAGCATGAATAGCTTTGCTGTTAGAAGTAAGGCCTGGCTAGCAGCATTTAGGGAGGGGGGAAGGACAGAGGCTGTAGGGTTGGGGCTCGTGGAAGACATTCCCCCTACCCTTTTGCTCGTTGGCTGAGAGACTCTGCCAATGTTTCCAGGATGGCACCAGTACAAGAGGAGCCACAGTGTGCAAAGGAGGCGGCAGCAGTGAGGTTTGGCAAGGCCACGCCTTACAGCATAAGTGTGCATTTTTCCACTAAAGCCTAACCCATGTCACATGGCAGGAAGCAAGGACAGGAAAAGCAAGACGAAGCTGCTTTCCCAAAAAGGAATGACTGGGGAAAAGAAGTGGCACAGGGACAGCAAGTGTAAACTTTCCTTATTAACATCTCTAGCTAGGTGTGTCCTACAATCCTGTTATCCAGTTTTGGAAGGTGTCAGAGTTCATGGTCCTCAAGAACTGGCTACCTCGCACTGGTTTGGCCTAGGTTTCCGCTGTGGGAGAGCCTTGGTTTCTTTGTTGAGAGTACCCAAATGCGCATGTGCAGTTGGGGCTGGTGGACCTGTCTCAGGGCCAGTGCCAGTTCCATTAGGTCCTGTGGCACAAGTCTGGCTGAGGTTGTTTGTGTTTCCAAGAGGAGGACGGGACCTGGAGTTGGACTGGTACCAAGGCCCATTTCTGTACCGGTTTGAATTGGGGTGCAAGGGTCCATTCTGGCGTTGTCCTTGGGGCCTATAACCTTGACCAGGTCTTCTGTTACCCTGGAACCCCTGAAATGGAAAGAAAGGGAAGATCAATGTTTGCCTGCACCTTTTGCCTCATTCAGCTCAGAGTCACAGATGCCAAGAATATTCCAATATTAAATCAGGAGAGCAAAAACCTCTTGCCAGGTTCCAATTTTAAGAGTTGCTGTTAGCAACGGGTATCTAAAATTATTAGCATTTAGCATACAAGGTCAGTGTATGAGAAAAATGGTGCAACTTCTTGTCTCAAAATTCATGGTCCTCCCCCCCCCCCCCCGATTCTTTGAACACACACAGAAGTGGTGCACAGAACATCTTTCAGCCGGGAGCAAATGCATCACTTACAATATATCGTTTGCGAAACACAGAAAGTGGAAAACAGTCATTTTAAATTGCAGGTACATTCTGCTTAGAATGAAAAAGAACCCCTATTTTCAGGCCTAAGAAATACCATTATGGGATTAAGTAAGATTTCAGAAAATGAGCTCTGAGCTGCTGTGCAAGCAACAATCAAGCCAAATTTCTTCCAATCAGTCAACTCGACAAGCAAACTGGATACAAGTTTCAAGTACAGGATCTTCATGGGAAAGCAAACAAGCTGCTGCAGCAGCATAATGGTCTCACTTTTTATGGTAGCCTCCATGTCCCCACACAGCTAGGAAGTAGCTTGGCTAAGAGTGTAAGGCTCTTAAGAGTGCTACAAGGTTGAAATTCTAGAAGTGAAATATAGCCAAGAGGCACACGCACATACATGAAGTGAAAGGCCACCACACTTGGCATTCCTAGTCAATCCCCATGCCAGACTATCAACAGCAATAGGTAAAGTTAGGCAGTTACCTCACGATAGGGTTGAAATGGGCGGCTTGTTGCACTGGCAGGGATTTCTGCTGGGGATGGTGGTTTCTTATTGGCTGTGGCAAGGCTTGGAACAGAAGCAGAGGCACATTCTCTGGTAGCTGCGTCGTCTGGGCTGTTCACAGACACAGAGGTGACTGAACTGCACCGTGACCGAGTAGAGTAACTGTTCTTTGGATGTGAAACTGAAATGGGAACACAAAGGGAGCCTTTATAAAGTAGCCCACAGTAATCCAAGGCCACTCAATAAATCCTTTATGTCCTCTTGAAGATGACATCAGGTTCAAAATGTCTTGTATAATCACCAAGACTAGGTACCAAATTAAAAAATAATAAAAAAACTTCTCTTCCGTCTCCCATTTCTTTGCCCATTTGAAAGGGTATTACAATTTCCATTTTCTTTGTAAAATAAAAGTCCACCTAATGAAAAATGGGTCTTCTGTTCTTTCCTGAAATTATACCGAGCTGGGCTATGAGTTCGAGGACAAATGGTTCCAGAGGGACTGATTCCAGCTGGGCCCTCAGAGAAAGCCTCATGAGCAGATAGGGTTATGAGCGAAGCCTTTCTGGCAAGGGCTCTGCAGACTTCCCCCACTCCTGGGGGTTTGTCCCAAGAGGGCAGGTCCACATCATAGGCATTATGGGTATGATATCTGAGGTGCAGAGAGGACCACAGGGCCCCAAAACACTACAGACAACCAGACCAATGCTGCTCAGACTTCTTTATTTCTTCTTCTTTTCAAGGCTTTCCTCATCTTTCCTGGGCTGCTCCTCCCACCTCCAACCAGTACTCATCCCTCTGCTCCACTCTCCCTCCTCTCCGGTCATTTTTGTCTCTCCTTCGTTCAACTCCATGCTGTTCCATCTTTTAAAACCTCATACTTCCCTGCTGCTTTGCCTTCAGCCAAAGCTGCCATCAGCTGTGCAGCTAACAGTCTCCCTCCAGGTTCCAGAGCCTGGTGATGTCATCATCTTGCCATCAGCCGCGTAGCTGGTCATTTGCTCCTCCTAGGGACCTCTGCAAGCTTGAACAGGAAGATGGACACCCACAAAGAAAACCTACACATTTTTCACTGGACATGCAATGCCATGCCTCGACTGCTCTATTTATGGCCATTGTTTCACCCAATTTAGCTTTATCATCACAATAATGTGGTATCTGTCAATGGGAGATAAATTTAGTTCAACTGCTAACTACACTTTAACTAGCCATGCAAAGCTGGCCCCAAGGCACTCTGATAATTACCAGACTGAAAACATCAACCCCTTCTGCAGGTTTCCAGTTCTACCAAGCGTCTGGGCTGTCTCACCTTGTCCAAAGGATTCAATACTCTTCTTTAGCACATCTAGGTCACAAGTGAAGCGAGCTACCCTTCCAAGATCTTCGTCATATTTGCGCTCACTAACAAAGTGCTGAATAGGGAGAAAATGCTGAAACTTTAGAATTATGTTTAAATTGTTTCTTATGAAGTAAATTCATAGTCTAAGAATGGAATTCTTAATGACAACCAAGGCATAGTTTGGAGTGTGACAACAAGATGTACGTTCCCTTCTCTGTGCAACCTACACAATTACAAAAAAAGAAAAAACCACCTCTAATTTTTTGCAAGGGAATCCAATTGTCTACTTAAGTCAAAATTCAGATGCCATCAACAGCAAGTTGGAAAACATAAAAAGCAAATATCTAGAAACGGCACTCCTAGCAGAATGGCAGTTACAGAAACAGAATTTCATTGAACCTGGTCTATCTGACTTCTACATAACTTTTTCTGCCCTCTGGTAATGGAAAGAGGCAGTACTTATCAGAGCTGTAGAGACAAATAAAACCACTTTTGTGATCCTATTAAGAGGAAAAGATGCAAGAGAACAAGCATTTAATAAATGCCAAGAAACAGTTCAGACAAAAGCTCTTGCTTAAGCTTCTTGTCGACACAGAAATTTGAAATGTATTCGTAAAGTATTTCCCTCTGAATGAAATTGCTGAACACTGAAATACAAAATGCCATCTTCAGGGGCAGCCAAATTGTGTCAAAAATATATAAAATGCTTAGTTTAAATAAGGTACTTCATCTGTGCATTGTATTTTGGTTGCACAATTCATGTACCTTGTTGGCACACAGCTAGGACTACTGAGTAATGGTGGGAGCATACATGTGTAGAGCTAGGAAGGCATGGATATTAGTTCAGCAATAACTTATTACTGCCCTGATTTCCAGCGCTCTACCAGAACCACCCGTTGCATCAAAGACAAATCTCCTTTACTTCAGCAAGTTTTTCTAAAGCCACATGGGATTCAAAAGTATGCTCTTTATAATATACACACACCTCTGACAATTCAAATTCTTGTGATTCTGCTAGCAAGAGCAGATGCCCAGAAAATCCATCATGGACATTTTCACAATGGGGACAACAGCAAGCTTCTTGCATATCACATCCAAAAAATTCTTTAGATCAAAGGCCATTACTATTAGTCCTGGCATGTTAACCCTTGTCCTCAACAGCTTGGAAAGAGGATCTTTTCAGTTCCTCTTCTTAACCTAAGATGCTAGAGGTGAAACCTCATACATACAAGCCCATAAACAGCTATAGTCTTCTGATGGAAAGAATACAAGGGGACTGAAACAAACCCATACAGGATGCTAAGGAACTGTATTTTAGACCAGGGAATGTCGGTTCTGAATAACTGCTCTCGATTTTGACCTCTGCCTCCGCTTCCTCATCTCATACATTAGAACTTAGAATGCAGCTTGCATAACCCACAAGTCTGAGGTTCACCTTTATGTCAGCTCTAAGCTCTACTAACTGTTCCTCTGACATTCGAACTGCGACATCCGTCAGCTTCTTCAGTGCCTCTGCCTTCTTTTGTCGGCTGCCTAGGATTTCCACTGAAATGTAAAAGAAGCCAAGACCCAAACGTTATGCCAATGCAATTACATTTTTCTCTCACCTATCCTAAAGGCTCACTCCAGGCAACAAATTAATAAGTGAACAAAGTTTTGTGAGACAAATGCCACAACTCCAGTGACCTGGGAGTTGCCATATAATATATCTGTAAACATGCTGGTATAGCAAAGTGCCTAAGAGACTGGGCTGCAAATCAGGACTTCTCCAGTTCGACTCTTGCCTCTGCTATGAACTCTAACTGCGTAGCCTTAGACATACTACTTTCAGCCTCTGATTCACCATGTGCACTATGGGGATGCTTACAGCCCAATCCTATGCAATGCTGGTGCAGTGGATCCGCCAGGCCAACGCTGTATCCAATGCTGGAACCGAGTAGGTGTGAAGTCTCCTCAAGGTAAGGGAACATTTGTTCCCTTACCCGATACAGAGCCCCAATATGCTCAACAAGGCTGCTCAGATATGCAACAGCAAACTCACTGGCACAGAACTTAGTAGCCCTACGTAGGGCTTTCAGGCCCAGGGAAAGGAGATAGGATATGATGGAGTGCCATCCCCGTCCCCCTCCTGGGCCTGAACTACCCCTGCCTGCTCCCCCCCACCCCAAAAGCCCCCTCTCTGCCTCCATTCTGCTCTTCCTCCCTTATCTGCCCCTGTGGCTGTTGGGCAGGTAAAGGAAGGCACAGGCCTTCCTGCTGGCGCCACTTACTTCCCAGGTGCTGAAAAGTGCTTTACAATGCTTTTATGATACCCAGCACCAGCATTCTCAGAGTATGATTGGACTGTTACTTTACAGGGTTATTGTAAGAACCATATCAAGAATACAGCACATGAAGCACTTTGCACATTCAAAGACTGTTATTTAAATATGAAATAGTGTTATTTATGTAGGCACAGACTATCTGGAAAGGGCACCAAAGAGAAGTGTGCAAGACCTGATTTCTACTCACACAGCTTGATTTGATTTTTTTTTACATGCAATTATCTTATACTACTTCCATACGAAGATGTTTTTGACAAGAAAAAAAAACACCAGTGACCTACTTGCTTCTGCTTTCACTTTGTCCATTTCACCCAGAAGGGCTACTTCACGATCCATGAGGCTAGGAGAAAGACAAAGAAATCTGGATGAAACCTTTTACACTCAGCATATACATAGCCGAGACAAAACACAAGCCAGTTACTACTTAGAGTAAGGAGACTGAAGATATTCTCCTCTGAATGAAAAAAGGTCCATGCTGTTCAGTGTGCTTTCAAATTGAGAAGACCAATATTAGCAGAGAAAGAGCCAACACATAGATGGCAGCAGAAAGCTGAAAATCTTTCCATGTCTAGTGAAGCTTCTCTCTCTTTAATGAACAAACAAAAACCCAACATGTGTCTTTAATTTACTGCCTTCACTTTGCCTTGAAAATCTGGCTACATAGGTACCAGGGGTTTTAAGCGCTGACTCTTAAAAGTTTCCTACATCTCAGTAAAGATGCAATCCTGTATTGTACGTCCCTGCTTTACTATGGACTCACAATGCAATCAAATCACTTTACAATGGACTCTCTGTGGCAAAACAAGGCTCACTGTACGATAAGTGATTTGCTATACCATGGGTTTTATGACTGCCTACAACAGAACCTCAAGGGTAGCAGATACGTCAAACAACAACTGCAAGTGTTTGGCAGAGACTCAGCCAAAAGCAGCATGTTTAATGTCCTGGCTCTGTGAGTTTGAGGAAAGATAAAAGGTAAAGCCTTTGAAGTAGCATCTTAGCCCCAGTAGCATTGTAAAACAAAACAATGGCCCCTAAGGAGCACCACAGGTTTATTAGCGTTTCAGCCTGGTAGTAACATCATGACTATGTATGTATTGACAGATTTTAGCTGAAGTGAAAGCCTGCAAGCTCTTAGGGGTGGGAGTGTTTTTTACATAACAATGGCCCCTAAAGAGTGCAGTGGGCACCTTTAAAATAACATTTTAGAAAGTTCAGCTTACTTCTGTGGCAGAAGTTGAGGTCTTGGAAGGAATTACCAAAAACAGTGAGTTTATTGGATTCACACTACAATATTTTCACAATACAACAATGACTATGGAACACATTACCATTGTAAAGTGAGGGTCTACTATATATACATGTCTGGAAGCAAGTCTTGCTGAACTCAGTGAGGTGTACTTTTGAGTTGACATGCACAGAATTGTGCTGCATTAGAGGAGTATTTTATCCAGGGCAGCAAAAACCTTTCCCTAAATTATCTCCAATAGCAAAGAGCCCACACACACACACTTCTCCCTCCTCACCCCACCACAATCAGTTCTCCAGGGAGAAAGCCAGTGGAAGATATTTAGAGATTGGATTATTTCAGCTCTGTACACAGCTCTGGGTGGCTTACAGAACACACAATACAGAACAAGTGAGACTGCCACAGCATTAGGGAAGAATGTGAAATATCCTGCCAGCTTACCTTTACTTGCCCCCCCCCAAGATCAACTTAAGAGTAGTCTCCAAGATTCTTATAGGCACAAGAGTACTTTGCAGTTCTGTTAAAGTCAGCTGCCCAGTGGGACTAATTCAACCAGTGCCCTAAACAAATGCAACCAGGGTTCACAAATCCTTTGCATGAGTAGAGCCTCTGAGCAGTGGAACCACATTACACTCAGAAAGACTGCCTCAGGAACAGCTCTCTGCCCTTCCATAGCACCTTGCAGGTAATTGGCATAGCACATCTTGCCTTCCATGCTCTCATTACACTTTTTGAATGGGCTGATAGGAGGCATAGAAATTAACAAAAAATAGTAAACAATGTGGCATCCAGCACTTGGTTAAGCGGCAGACTTCGTTAACCATTTGCCCTCTACCTCAAGCAGGCAGGGATGCCAGTTAGACTGCAGCTTAACAAAGGCCTTATGAAGAAGGGAGTGGAATGCCTCCATTTCCTAAAAGGCCCTCATGAAGGAGGACGGGGGCAAAGCAGCTGTTGGGGGGGGTGAAAGCCTAGGAAAAGTCCTGTTGGTGGTGGGCTTGTAAGTCATGTGAAAGCTCTGTTGATCAACATATTTGGATAACTAGCAAACCCTGTTCCCCACATGTGCTCGATAACACCACTTTTACTGTAAATACTATTCAACAACTTCCCATCATGCAACTCAAGAATGTCTCCTACTTTCTCCAATGGGTTAAAAGCTGTGACTCTCCTGTGTAGTATTTTTCAAAATCACCTATTTCTAAAATGAAATATTTGAACAAGAGTCACTGAACAATGAGGTATGGTGGGAGATCACCTACAGAACAGATCCTCAATGTAACACAAAAGTATTTTTGAAACCACGCTGAGTAAAGAGTGGCAAAACGTTTTAGATGTTGATTGGAACCAGCTCTCTTCTACAGAATGTAGCACCTGAAACCAAAACACTTCCAAAATCTGCTGTTGCTTGACACCCTTCCATAGGAAGAGACTGTATTGTACCTATGTGCTGACATGAACTGCTTTTCCAGAAGCAAATGGAAGATTTCATGTGTATGCACCAACTTGAACATACACAACCATTGTTCCTTGAATCTAGATAACTATAAGAAATACTGACTTCTCTCTAGCAGACTGGCAACCACACTACTTTAATGAAAGGGTAAGTAATCTTGGCTGCAACGGTGAGCTGACCTGACCACAGGCCTGATGCTTTATCAGTCCTGTGTACAAAGCCTCACTGCAGGAGTCTTTTTTCACCTGGCATTTATTGAAGGAGGTTCCACTGGCTTTGTTCCAAACAGGCACTTCATATCCCTGTGTCACGGAACTGCACTTCCTGGTTTCTGTAGATTCTGCCCTCACCCTGTCCTAGAGTGACATGCACACAGAGGCATTCATCTGAGCAAGGCTTTTCAACCACACTTGGGTCTTTAACCTTTTCAAATGGTGACGCAAGTGTCCTGAGGATGATAACCCAAGCCAAAGTGCAAAGAATTAATTGATATTTACTGGAGGAAATATTTTTAAGCCAGCAAATTACAGCTTTTGTGGCCTCTGCAGAGATTATAACCACAGAGAAGGTGCTGAATCACTGATGGAAAGTGGCTGTATGCATAATAAATAATGAACTAATATATATGGGCAAAATCCAATAACTGAAACCATTCCCAATTCTAAGCCACAGAGTCTCAAGGAGACTCCTTGAAAAATACTGCCATGCTTCGCCACAGCATAACAGCGTACCAAGCCCATGACACTCAAAGCAAATCTCTCTGTGTGTATCCTTGGGGCACATCTGAAGCTCAAGTAGTCCCAAACCAGAATCTTGCTCCCACTAACATTTTACAGTTATGTTAAGAGGAGGTGACCTAGAATCAAATTAAAGGCTTAAAAAAATGGGGAACAAGTTTTGGCTGTACTGCTAGACATATAATTCAACAGCAGCACCCTAACATCACCTGTAAAGCAACAATGAAAATCCTTTTCTCTGGGCTGTATTGGGCACACAATTACAGGTGAATTTATAGAATGCCAGATGCAAGGAACAGCACCAGGATGCAGGTCTCTTGTTGTGTGCTCCCAGGGGCATCTGTTGGGCAATTGTGAGATACAGGAAGCTGGTCTAGAAGGGCCTTTGGCCTGATCTAGCAGGGCTTCTCTTATGTATAAGTTCACACTACTGAGCTCTGAAACTGATTTTTTTCTCTTTGACATGTGAAGGAAAGTTCACTGCATGTATTTTTTTTAACTGACTCAGATTTGGAAGCAATTTTGAAATCCAAAACTAAATGTTAAATAGGCTGTGTTTAAAGTCTGCATCCATGTCTGTAAAAAAAAAAAAAAAATTAGGGATCAAGATGGCCTTACTACTGTAAAATATATACACGCATACAAAGTTACTCAATTATGAAAATAAGTGGTATTAAGTCAGTTAAATCAAAGAGTGTAATTCATGGAGGACCAATGATACAGTTGGTTCTTATCTGCGGGTTTGGCAAATCGCGGATTTGAGCTTCCGTGGATGTCGAGCCCGTGGTTAGAGGCCTCTGAGATGCAAGTGGAAGTCACCTCCAGTCCCATCCAGAGGTGTTATGAGGGGTAGGGAGGCACATTGTATACCAAGGGTCCACTGTATACATACACAGACTTTCTCCCGCTGCCATCCCAAAAGTCGGAAGCTGATTCCCAAACTCAGGGGTGTTTAAAAAAAAGAAACTTGCTAATGTGGGATAAGACAGTGTTCAGTAGATATAAAAAAATGATAACCCCCCCAAGCCTTCTGTTTTACTGACTCAATACTGCAAAATGCTAAAGAAACCACAACTTAACCACAAAGATCAATTCATTACTATCACAATTCTATACAATTACTTGGGATCAATTCCCACTAAACTCAATGGAATTTGCTTCTGAATTAACATTAATCAGATCAAGCTATTAAATAGTTGATTGACTTGTAATCAGTCCTATAACACCTAATCAGATTACATTAGTTTATGTGACTAGTGAATTCCCCACTCAGAAAGCAGCAAGGAAGTTTCCTGGCAAAGATTCCAAAAGGACAATCTCTTTGCTGCTCAGGAGGGACAGACTTGTAGTGCTGGTGTGATATTCAGCGCTGGTATATGATGTTTTTGATTTTAAACACCAACATTCAAAAATGGGTAAGACAGGGCTTTCCTTGCAGCTGTAGGCATTCTAAGACACAAACATTTTTAGTGACTTCAAGGCAATACTCAGAGAGAGCTGCAATTACTTTAGTCTTAAAATACTTTAGTCTTATAATTTACAGTCTTATAATTAACTTTTATGTTCTAGATTTCACTAGCTAGAATTTTGATTCTTGCAGCCACGTTTTTCCGCATGAGGATCACAACTACCATGCAGCAGGCTGGTCATTTGCAGCTTCCATAATTTCAGTTATTGCTGAAAGGGAATTTCATCATTCCCAAGCAGCATTCATCAAGGCAAAATGTTTGACCAAGTGTACTACTCACATGACTGCACCACAGAGTAAATGTGCCCTGATGTAATGACTGAAATTGTGCATGGTGAGGGGGAGACCAGCAAATCAGACTGCTCCCCTTAGCAGAACACCTGAAACTTATTCATGGCCAAATACAACAACCAAGTGTTAGCATACCAACTCTGTAGCTCAGCAAAGACCTGTTTCATTTTCTTAATGGAGGCATCCATTTCTTCTTTAACTACAACCCGATACCGAGCCAGCGAGACGGTGCATCGTTGGAGGTCTTTCACTGATTTTTCAATATTGGAACCTATATATACACACACAAAAAAAATATGAAGGTTTTCCAAACTGCAATAAATAATCAAGGAAACTTCAATTTCAAGACCACTAACAGTTTGCCACAAAGCATCCATTTGTTGCAAAAACTATGGATTCAAGAGAGTTATGGCAATTCCTAATGCTATTTCTTCCCAAGTGGAGGCCAAATAGTCACTAAAAGGAAATATGTTAGATAAATTTTAAAAATAGCAGCAGTGGATTACTCAGGGGGAAACTATGAATTAAGTTTCAAGTTTACTGGAAAGCCATTTTCCCAAAGTTAACTCAGAAACATGTACCAGTGAGCCATTTTCTCTAAAAGAAAAGGGATGTAAGGCTTAGCTGCTTCAGATCTCTAACAGAGCACTTTTCATGTTTATTCTCATCACTAAGGCTTCACCCCCTGCTTAGCTGAACTACCAGCTGCTTCTTATGGCCCTTGTTATAGAGAGATGAACTACCACTGCTAGGAGCCGGATGGCCACATCTCTCCAAAACTGCAGATAATGACCATGTTTAGAATTAAGGTCTTAGAGGTCCTCCTTCCTGACAGGTGGAGATGGGAACAGAGACGACTAAAAGGAAACAACCAAAAGAGGTTGTCACTTCTCATTAACCACTGGCTCTCTGAAGTTTTGGCTCAGGATCAAACTTGCATTAAGGGAAAAAGTATTAAAATGTATGGTTTTATGAAGAGGGAATATCACAAAGGATTACAAATTATTTCTGTTAGATAGTGGGCAACTATTGAAGGGGGATGCCAATTCTTTAAAAATATTTCAGTCAACCAACTCTTGTTTTATTTTTATAGCAGCAGGAGGAAGGAAGAAGACAGGGTGTCATCTACAGCCTGCCCAACAGAGATGCAACATTAAAGCACTCATAATCCTTCCACCACTAAGCAATCTAATTAAATTCCGTTTTAATGGGCTCTGCCTAATGTGCTCTGCAAATTAATCCCCAGCTTACCTAATACACTCTATACAAAATTTCTCTGCAGCCCATACCAAAGCTGAGAAGGAACTCAAATGGAACCGGAAACAGGAGACATTCTACATAGTGGCATCCTTTGTTGTCAGGACAGTCAACTTCTCACTGAATTTTCCCTCCTCAGGATTTGGGCCTTACTGGGTCAGTAAAAAGCAGACTGACAGTACAATGTTGGCAGCAGTCTGATACTAAAGCAGGCATAGAAGTTTATCATTATGGGAGAAAGGGGGAAATCAGACACAGTCTCTCTCAGGCAGATCACAACTCGGGAGCTGCCAGATGCTAGACCCTTGTCAAGTATACAGTTGAGATTATTTCATGTTCAAAGGACATTGAGAGCCAGGGTGGTGTAGTGGTTTGGGAGGTGGACTTAGACCTGGAAGATCCAGGTTCAAATCCCTCCTCAGCCACAAAGCTTCCTGGGTGACCTTGGGCCAGTCACTTTCTCTCAGCCTCACCTACCTTACAGGGTTGTTGTGAGGACAAAAGGAGGGGAGCAGCTGTGTATACTGCCCTGAGCTCTTTGGAGGAAGGGCGGTATAAAAAATGTAAATAAACACTGGCAATAATGTTGGGAGATGTAATGTTGGCAATAATATAGGGAAATCCTACTTGCATTTTCCTGAGTTTTAAAAAATGGATGGAAGATGTTTACAAAAGTGAAGATAGGAATATCAATTACCATTGTCCAAAATGGATCGAGGACCTTCATGAGGAAGTGTCCCTAAACCCAAGTTGCTCTTTATGAACCAGAGAAACAGGGTATACCTCCACTGCCTTGTATGCTTCCTTGGAAGCAACCACAAATAAAAATTAACAATTTTAGATTTTAAATTTGTTTCATTGCTAAACTGTTTTCAAGACTCCAATGGTGTGAATACATCACTGGATATTCATCACATTTTTCACAGCCCTTTCTGCAAAGAGTTCAGGATACATGCAGGTTAGGCTCTTGCTGTTCTATCTTCAAAGACAATTCTGCAAGGCTAGGCTATGCTGACAGAGGGGATGGGATAAAATTATTTATGGATGAGTAGGGATCCAAACCAAGGTCTCCCTGATCCAAATACAACACTCCACCCCTTTACACTACAGTAGCCTGATTAGACTACAATGCAAGATGATGAGAACAATGTTAAGTTCCAAACACATATCCATCTACTTTCACAGCTACTCTGTGATCAGGTCAGCAAAGATAGAGGATGTCCAACAGAATAATGCAGAGATCCCACATGACCTACCTAGCTTTTTGTTTCCAGAGGATATGGGGATCTCATCTAGCATTGGCAGAGACGAAGGAATAGGTGACTGGTTGCTCGATACAGGCCTGGATTGTGGCTTGCCAGGGCTCCTCAGCTCAGGCTGCCCTCTGAGGGATTGGGTATTCTGGGAAGACCTCATGGCAGCAGACTTTGGACTGAAGTCTGCTAGTCCATTTTCTAACTCAAAAGTCGCTGAAGAGGAAAAAAAAAGAAAATTATGTCAAACATCAAAAGAACATAAGGACAACAGAGAATAGAGCAGAGGAAATAATCTAAGCCAGGCGTGCCCAAACTATTCTTCTCGGGCACATCTTTAGAAGTCTTCACTAAAGCATGGCAACAAACAGCACAATGCGCTGTGAAAATGCTCACCAAGCCTACTTGGTACCCTCAGTTCCATCTCCATGTAGTCACTGTCTATTTAACCCATACACTTTCTAGCAAGGTGTTATGCTGTAGGTATAAAGACTAGATATATACAGGATCCTCTAATCTGTATTCACTTCTCTCCGAAAACTATTTAAAAAATAGTTTCAAAGCTAGTTCAAAAAAACTGGGTGACCTCCATTCTGTTAAAATACTGCAGAACAGTGGAAAGCAAAAGTTTGAATTGTTTTTCTATTAACAGCTATTGGATATAACAGGGAACAGGAAAAGGTAGACCTCCAACCTTTTTCATGCACCAGGGCAGCACTTCTGCTTCTTAAAATATTTGACAGAGAACTAACCTGATCCATCAGGCACCTCAGGCACAGCAGGTTCACTCTCCTCCAACTCTCTGGCATCTATGGAAAGAGTATCCAAGCCTTCACTAAGCGAGTCCACAGACTCCGTGTCATTGGCTGAGCCATTGACATGGTAACCATTGATCCCACCCTTCTCCAATGAAGCTGCAGACTGTTCCTCTTCTGTGGATGTTGGCTTGCTGGGGTCAGGAAGGCTGGCACTTGATTCTGCAGCAGGCTTTGGTTTGGTTTTCTTCTTCTTGTTCTAAGCATTAATATATCAACCCCACCAAAAAAAAAGAAAAGAAAAACAAAAAGCCATGCTTAATTCCTGAATGAAACTTAGGAACAAAGGAGAATCAAATACTTTAGCAGTCAAGTCCTAGCCATTACACCCTTATAAGTGGGTTAGATTTATTCAACTATTAAAACTGACAGGCTGAGATTAATGGGACTCAAGTGTGAGGCAAACGAGCAGAGAGGCTATACTACAGGAGACAGGCAACACTACTGTTCTCAATCATCTATTTGTCTGAAGGATGTGTGCATTTTTTGATAATGTGAAAATGCAGAACACACAGATGTGCCAAGGGGCATGGAATCAAGCCTTCTGAAAACTGCAGCTTTCAGTTTTGAGCCTTAACAGCTGCAAAGATATGCTGAGTTGTGGGAGAGAAATGCCTTGTGAAAACAGACAAGAGCCGTGGCTGAAAAACATTTCCAGTGGTCAAGGGGCGGGGCTTTACTACCTCACACACCTTCTTAACCCTTTCAGCAACATGACCTGTAGAAGTAGAATGAATCATTCTTAATTTGCATCACTTATATTAGGTCATAGATGTCAGCTTTTCATTGGGCAGAATTTAAGTTACAGTGGCACAGATTCAGTTTTTTAAAGACAAGAACACAAATAGCACATGCTATGCTTACATTCTAGCCCAACTGCAAGGAAGATACTGCAGGGTTTCTAACTGTAAGTAGACTGTTTCAGTAGGGTTGTTGCTTTTCTTGCTACTAAACGACAGGTGCTGTCCACTGTTTAAAGCAACAGCTTCCAAATGCATGACTAAGGGGACATTTTAACTTATGGTTCTACTACCCTGACCTAGCAGGTCACAACTTCTTCATCCCTGTCCCCAACACTTACTGGCCACAAGCCTACCCCCATGGAGATCACCACCCCAGCCAAATTCTTCTACTTTGAAAAAATGTGGAAGAGGCAGACAGCCACTGCCACTCTGAGAGTGGCTATGAAGGGGGGACAGGTTCCGTTCTTGGAGTGGCTGCTCGCTTTTTGGCGCTGGGCAACTGGAAGTAATTATGGTAACTTAATTGCACTACTGCAGTTACTTCCAGGTCAGAGGGCAGCACTGGAAGGTGTGCCCAGGGGTGGCGTTACAGCCAGCTACGTCATTGCTCTAAAGGCAGATTATATTGTAATAAATCAAAGGTTTTTGTGATAACAGTGGCAATGAAGCCACTGGCAACCATTAACTGAGCTGCCCTAATGTTACAGAATGCACAGGGCAGGCAGAAGGTGCTCTGGCTGCCACGAGCCGAGTTACTCAGTATCTAGAGAGTGGCAGGGCATGTGAGAGCTTATTGAAGAAGAGGAAAGGAGATAGGCTTAGGAAAGCTGGCTAGGAGAGGGAAAAAATGAGGAAAGTAACATGGGGAGAAAGGACAGGTAGAGAAGAGAGATACATCTGCATATAAGATATACTGCTTCACATATCAATATGCAATGAGGTCACCAAATCTCTGGACATGAACCTCTAGTCCAGGGATGGGCAAACATTTTGGCAGGAGAGTTGTATCATCTCTCTGACACTGTGTCAGGGGTCAAGAAAAAAATTTACATTTCAAATTTGAATAAATTCACATAGATGAATAAATTAGAGAGTACAGGCATGTAGAACCACATGAGAACTATGAACTGTTTGCCACAAACCTCTTGCACAGTGAAAACATACAGACCAAGCCAGAAACACATAGAGACATAAGTTGTTCAGAGGCAGTTGGGGAGTTAAAATAATGCCCAGGGAAAAGCAGAAAATACACAGAGACTATAAAAGGCCTTGCTCTAACTTGGCCTACATCTAGCACCTGATGGTCGTGAACAGCAGTCGAGGGCTAGCATGGGCTCCAATGCTTTCAGACGGACCAGAGGCACATTTGAGACTGGGGGCTCCCTGAAGGATAGATTGGGGGTCCCCAAAGGTCACAAATGGCCTGCTGGCCGGGGTTTGCTCTAGTTTATTTTATGACCCGCGTGCCACCCCTGCTCTAGTCTATTTTAAATCAGTGAGTTCCAGGGATACACAGATTTAAAATTTTACAGACGTGTAATAGGGCAAATGGAAACAATTTATCTAAGGGTGTGCCTTTCAGCAGCTCAACAAGCAGCCCAGCCCACTGCTCCACATCTCTGCACATCACTCTAGTGCAAGTTGTCAGACTTGCCCTGCCAAGCGGCTCAGCCAGCTGGGGTTCCATGATGCCCCCAGAAACATGTCACAATGCACAGTTTGGAAAACTCCTCTATGCAACCAATGATACTTCATATATTGCTATAAAATATATCACCAAATCTCTGGACACTCTGCTCTTATACAGCAAGTGTGAATTATGGTTCTTAAAACTTTATTTCAAGAACTGCAATGTATTGGAGACCAGCATCAGCACTCTCTCATATCAGTGATTTCTAGTGAATTAGTGTTACAGTCACTCATGGCTTATTTACTATATCGTTGTAACACAGAGGGAACATTAGGGCTTATCAGGGTCCAGGGACTTTAAAGAGAGTCCAAATCAAGGACTTTTCTATCTTCGCAAAGCAAGTTAAAGCCTACCTCAAGGCATACCTTTTTCTTACCAGTTACCGTCCATTCTTTCAACACCGCACTGGCACTCCCTAAAAATATATACATAAATCTTTAGTAGCATTAGTTGTCAATGACTCATGTGCTTCACAAGTATCTCTGATGTAGACACAAGCATGACAAGCAAAGTTAGTTTGAAAAGGGTGGCAGGAGAAATTTCAGGTCTTCTGTGAGGCAATTATTTTCACTTTGGGAACATCCTACAGATAGAACCAGCTTAGGGCCCAAACCTATCCAATTTTACAGTGCCGGTGCAGCTGTTCGAATGGGTCAGGCACCACATCTTGTGGTAGGGCAGCAGTCACAGAGGCCCCCTTAAGGTATGGGAACATTTGTTCCATTACCTTGGGGCTGCATTGCAGCTACACCGGTGCTGGAAAATTGGATAAGACTGGGCCCTTAGTGTTACCAAAAATTTACAGGCTGCTTCTATTTAGATAGCACTAGCATGATAGCTTTTTGTGTGGCATAACAGGTTATATTATATTCCTTTCCTATTGTATGCAAAGGGAGAATTTAATTAGTTCTCCTCTCTCAATGATACCAAAGGTTCATTAGGTTAGATATACTAAGAATTTTAACCTAGCCTGACTAAAGAAGGAATATTTTTAAAAAGGGTTAGAAGTTTGTCATTAGGCAATTTAAAAAAAACATGTCAAGTTTCCAGTCTTGGAAGTCCAATTACACAGGCCTACAAAATTGAGGGTCAGAAAAGCTTTTCCCAAACTTTATGGTGGTTTGATATGAATTTGGGGTGCCGATTCAAAAAATGGCATCCGTTTTCCCTATCACATCTAGTTTTAGAGATGTATTATAGCCTCATTAGTGAATGGTTCAAGCAGCTTCCTCATGAGGAAACCATGGTGTTAGCTTCCTCATGAGGAAGCTGCTTGAACTATTCACTAAAGAGGCTATGCTGTGTCTCCAAAACTAGACATGATAGGGTAAAACGGATGCCATTTTTGGAATCAGCATCCCAAATATACCCAGGAATTGGTGTAAGGAAGCAAAATGTGTGTTGGCCTGTGTTATTAAAATCTTGACCATTAGCAGCTTGATCATCCAAGACAATCTTATACAAGGTTACTTGGAAATACGCCCCACTGAATCCAGTGGGGCTTGCTCTCAGGTAAACGTGCATAGGATTATATCCTTAAATTTTTTTTCAAGTTTCTAGTCCATACGATTATCAGGAGGATTCTGAAAACATAATCGTACTCTGAATCCTAAGAAATTTCTCCTCCAAGATAATAGTATAGTACAGTGGTTCCCAAACTTTTTGCACCAGGACCCACTTTTAAAAATGACACTATCAGGACCCACCTAGCTTTACAAGACTAAAAAAGAAATTTCACTTTGCCACCATTCTGGTGGCCTTGCATTCCCCTTTGCCTGGCCTTTAATAAGAGCCAAGGCATGTTTGCCTACTCATAAGAAAATGTGCAAGCGTGCCTTAGTTTCACTTTCCACAGAACTCAATACATGTTCTTTGTCAGCTATCAGTTTGTCACCAACAATCGGGTTGTGACCCACAGTTTAGGAAACACTAGTACAGTGTATAGACCTATCAAGGTGTACTCTAGAAGTGCAAACACACTCAGTTTCAGGAGCGGAACCTGAACTGCAGAAATGTGGGCCCTACACTGTTGAAATTGCAGGTGCTTGCCTGGAGATGCTAGAAAGGATGAAGGAAGTAGAAAATGAGTATCATTTACAAGAAAAACAGAGTCTAGAACAGGGGTGCCCAAACCCAGGCCCTGGAGCCACTTGAGGCCCTCAAGGCCTCTCAATGTGGCCCTAAGGGAGCTCCTAGTCTCCAATGAGCCTCTGGCCCTCCGGAGATTTGTTGGAGCCCACACTGGCCCGACGCAACTGCTCTCAGGGTGAGGGTGACTGTTTGACCTCTTGCGTGAGCTGTGGGATGAGGGCTTCCTCCAATGCTTGTTGTTTCATGTCTGTGATGCAGTAGTGGCAGCAAAGGAAAGGCCAGCCTTGCTTTGTGCAAGGCCTTTTCTAGGCCTTGAGCTATTGCAAGACCTTCATTCATTCATATAAGTTCATCTTTAATATATTCATTTATGTAAATCTATGTAAATTTATTCAAATTTTAAATGGAAATTAATTCTTTTTTTTTCCCCCGGCCCCCGACACAGTGTCAGAGAGATGATGTGGCCCTCCTGCCAAAAACTTTGGGCACCCCTGGTCTAGAACACTAGAGTTATGCAACTGACTAGCGTGGGATGTGATAAGAAAAACTAGCTTCATTTCTGGGCCCTTCCCATAAGACTTGGACAGCAGCGTTAACGAGACTGTCCAGCTAGTCCCAAATCGTCAATTAAGATTTTAAATCCTCAAAAATAAGGAAGAAGATTCTGGATGTGCAGAAAGTGCTGCAGATAGGACCAGGGATCAGTAGAAAGGATGGGCATTTGCAAAGGTATTTCATGGCACAGGAAAGTGTGACTTACTCTATTTTGAGTGGCTAAATCAGCATTTCTAGGTCATTGCATAACTGGTTTAGACATCATTTATTTTATGTAACAGTAGGGTGGTGACAACACTAAATGTTAAGACCTCCATCTTACAATTTTAGGCTCATTCAAATACAAGAAAAGCAGCCTTTTATCTCATAAGTCTTAAAATAGATTCTGAAAGAGACTGAAGAAAACTATATTTAGGAAGAGGAATGATACTACTTGCTTGGTTATTCTGAGAAAAGCTACAAGAAAGGCCTTCCTGTGTATCTAAAACTCAATCAATATGATTTAATGACAGGTACACCTAGGATAGCTACTGAAACCAACTCCAGTCTCATGTTAGGCAAGGAACGTTTAAATATTCATTAATCTACATAAATTTATAGAATGACCTCAAGCAGAAAGTAAAGGAATTTGTATTGCCATGATCATGCTATATAGTGGAGAATGGAGAATGCAACCATTTCTCTCTTTGCAAGTTTTTAGACCTCGTGGAAAAAAAGAAACAGACATACTATCATCATCATTAATATAGTACCATAATTGTGCGTGACATTTTGCAAAGAATGAGAGGATTGGTTCCTGCTATCTGTAGGTATATACAAGCCGTATGAAGTAACCCTGACGATGAAACAAAACTGATGATCTGTTTGCATAGCACAAATACTCTCATGTCTTCCGGCCCTGCATTTATTCGGCACAATCAACCCCTTGCCCAAATGTTAATCCTTAATTCAAATTATGGGGAGACTGCAAATTGAGTGAGTACCAAAAAGTCTGCCCGCTTAATACTGCTTATTCCAGAGCTTATTCTGAAGCCTGTCAATCTGCATATCAGTCAGAGCACTGTTAATGAAGAACTCACCTTCCATGAAAGCTTGCACAGTTCGATCTACACAGTTATCAAAGTGCTGCAGCACCAGGATGATTTCGTTGTTGCTGCGGTTGGGGACTATCGCTCGCACTGCACTGATCTAGAACAAAGAGATATGCAGATTAGCAAGATTAACCAGTTGCTCCCTATTGGCAAATATTGTCCCTTACTTCTTACACAGGAATTAAGTTTCTGTTCTCTCAGCTGTTGTCAGTTTCGTTTTAGCTTTGGGAACAGCTCTCTGACAGTGTTTTCTCTGGACATTTTTTTGAAACCTATCCCATGGCAACAAACCTGTCAGTGACATCACACCTGGACGCAACATGAAGCCACGGTGGCAATCGGGCCACCTGGCTTCTTTTTTCTTGTGCTGTCTCTGTCAAGCCTAACTCAATGCTCTGTTTGCTACCAAATGACCAGCAATGCCCTTTCCCCACATCAACAAATAACTCAAGTAGGTGTATTATATTCTAAACACAGCCCTAATCACATGTCAGAAAAGGTTGGGGGAAGAACAGTGTTGCTGAATTCCAGGGGTACAGGAATCAAGGGTAGCAGCAAAGGACCTAAGAGGCATGCCTACAGCAAGCATTCATCCTAGATTTCTGTTCACAGGTGCTCATAAGCTCCTACCTACTTGTAATAAGTAACATGCCATTTGAAACCCTTGGATAAAGAACTGCTTAGGAATCACTTACCTTCTCTTTCATGTTTTCAAAGGTTCCTCCTTGGGCCATCACAGTATTGGACTGCATATCAAAAATATACCCTGATGAATCTGAAAAGGTCAGAGAGGTTAATGTTCAAAATTCGAGGCACCAAAAAGAATCAAATGAAGATCACTGGTTAATTCTACGTATGGGCTGTGTTGTGCTGAGAGAGCATAAAAGACTGGCTAAAGATCATGCTAAAAAGAACTCATCCGATCCCTGCAGATAGCACCACAGAGACACACCTCACAAAGGAGGCAGAGGGCACAGGTGTTCTAGCTAGTCAACGCTGCAGTGTTTACACACACTGCCTCCACACCAAACCCTAGCAATATAGAAAGACCAAACCCAGATCAAAGCCTACCTGGGTAGCACTTGCCACCAAAGAATTCTGAAGCTCAACCTAGTATATCCCCAACAGTTAAAAAAAAATTTATTTCACCTTTATCATTAAGTTCTATATACTTTCAATGAGGGAAAGAGAATTCTTTGGTCAGTTTTCCCAGGATATAAGACCGGAGAAAGTTGGTAGCAGCAAAAAAAGGAAAGAAGTATCACACCAAAGTCTTGGAGTTTGTTCACATAACCATCACAGCAACTCTTGTCTAGCAGTGTCACCTATACCAGCTATGTTCAACCTTTTTCATCTCATGGCACACTGACAAGACATTAAAATGGTCAAGGCACACCATCAGGTTTTTGACAATTGACAAGGCACACCATGCTGTCAGTGGGAACTCACATCCCCCATTGGCCCTACTAATAAATGATCTTCCCCCAAATTCCGGTGGCACACCTGTGGACCACGACACAGTGGTTGAAAATGGCTGACCTATACATTCATTCTGTGCCTGCCCATGGCAAGGTAGCTACACACATGAAGCTAAAATTCACTGTACACAGCTCAGATCATAGTTACACTACTATTTGGGCTGAGTTCAGAACATGGAGGCACACACACACATTGCCACAGACTGACAAAGCTGGTAAATCCACCACAGGATGAATGAAAACTTAAGTATTTGTGAGGGTCAAAAAGGTATAACAATTCTCTTTGATGTGCTACATCTGTTCAATTTTCACTAGTTCAGTTTTGAAATGCTCCTAACAAGTTTCTGAAATTCTGCTTCATTAGGTAACTTAGGCTGCAATCCTAATCACACTTTCCTGAGAGTAAGCCCCACTGAACAAAATAGAACTTACTTCTGAGTAGAGCTGGTCAGGATTGTGCCCTTAGGCAAAGAGAATGAGAAAGAAAAAAAAGACAGGGGTTACATTTCCTCAGTTGATGCTGCGATTCTTCTGTGTTCTAAGGGAGCTAGGTTAATTCCAATCAAGATTATCCGGAGCAGTTCCAGGGCTGTTTTTGTTGTTCTGTGCTAATCTGAAGTGAAATGCAGTTACCAGATCTATGCAGAGAAATCCACCTCAGGACCAATCCTTTATTCAATATTTAACATTATCTCACCTTTCTGGATATGCAAACTACATAAGCTTTGCAACTCATTTATCAAGATCTGCCAACTACTAATTCTGTTTAATGTCACTATAATGTCCAAGGGAACATTTGTCCTTCCTTAAAGATTCACACACAACAAAGAGGTGCACTGCAGTTTTCTATTAAAGTTCCCAGAGCCAAAAGGATTGAAGCAGCAAGCAGTTTGATGATCAAAGGTCTAATTGCCCGTATCAAACGCATAGCCTGGGAGCATGGATGGGAAATCTTCTTATGCTCTGTCAATACTGCCATCCATCAAAAGAGTCCCAGCTTTTCCCATTTTGGCTTCAAGAGGTTCACTACTGTTTTAGACAAGTGGAGCTCATTGTCAATTACAGGTGCCAAAGGACTACACCAGGGGTGTTCAATACGTCAATCTCGATCTACAAGTCGCTCGCGAGGCAAAATAAGTCGACTGCAGGCTTCTCTCCCGTCCACGCATCCCTGGGAGTGAACCCCATTGACTCTACTGGGGCTGACTCATGAGTAGACCTGGAGAGGAGCCACTGGCAGGCTTCTCTCCCATCCACGTATCCCTGGGAGTGGGCCCCGTCCTGGGAGTGATGCTCCCTGGGAGTGAGCTCCTGTCTAAGCATCCCTGGGAGTGAGCCCGTTGACTCTACTGGGGCTGACTCGTGAGTAGACCTGGAGAGGAGCCACTGGCAGGCTTCTCTCCCATCCACGCATCCCTGGGAGTGAGCCCAGTTGACTCTATTGGGGCTGACTTACCTTTCCCCTGTTTTTGCACTGGTATGTATGGAGATCTGCCCCCCCCCCACTTCCATCTGTTGGTTCTGTGTGCAAGGGGTTTTGCACTGGTCTTGCTGTGATGTCTATATAGAGATCTTCCCTCCCCCACACCTTTCCCCTGTTTTTGCACTGGTCTGTATAGAGATCTGCTCCCCCCCCCCCACTTGTATTGGAATCGAGGAAGAAATGGTGAGGAGGTAGATGTGGTGTCAGCAATGGCCCCTTTAAGGGTAAGGCCTGGGCATCCAGCAGAGTGTGCTGCACAGCTGCAGCCACTTGAAGGCTATAGGGCCCTCAGGGATATAAGAGCACCTGAGGCAGGAAGGGCTCCACTTATTTATGTGAGTCAGCCTTTTCCTACAGGAAGATCATTAAGTCCAAGTACTGTTCCACCATGACTGATGAACATTTGGAAGTGTGCTTGAGGCTGGCTGTCAGCAGCTACTGTCCGACTATGCATCCTTGGCTGATTCACTTCAGTGCAAGTCAAAGTAAACTCAAGTAATTACAAAAAAATGTTTATAGTTAATTATGTTGTGTTGTGCAATATTGGCTCATGTGGTTATGCAAGGTACACCAACATACATTGTACATATAAATGTTATATGTTATGATTGCGTGAACATTGTAAAAAAACTCTGGTAGATCTCCAGGCCTTGCTGGGTTTCAAAGTAGCTCTCGAGCCAAAAAAGTGTGAGCACCCCTGGACTACACAATTCTTACTTTTGGTAGCTGATGTGCTAAGGTTCATTTGGCACATGGTCTGAAAGCCAAGGTCACTGATATAACCACAATTTGTGAGTGGTCAAGGAGTGGAAAAATGCCCAATGTTGACACCATTCTTTGAATGCACATAGTCAACTGGGTAACAAATCTGTTAACTAAACCTTTTTAAGAGCACCTCTGCAATTCATTGTCAGTCATGAATTACTTTCTTTTGTTAAAAAAAAGCCAGCAAAATAGCTGCTAAGTACAGAGCACACACAGGTTGAGATCTCATCCACATGAACTTCACCAGAAGCCGGACTATGTTTTCACTAGAGACCAAAATTTGCCCTTCATTCCTTACAGCATTTTTTCTAGTTTCTGTATCTTGTCACTATGCCTGAAATTCAAAGTCCACTCAGAAAGAAAAAACATTCATCCCTCTCAAAGTCCACTCAAAGTGATCAATATGCTAACTCTTATGTATTCCAGTTGTTCGCATACAACTTGAACCATGCTGTTATTGTTAAGAAATATTTATATGGTGCACTTGTGCTCCACCAGAAGAATCTGGATTCTTTTTCCTTTGTCAAAAAACAGCTGACAAGCAGTTAAGATCATAGTTTGCTCCTCTTCAGGTTCTTATCACTTCAGCTCAACCGATCACAATGACACAGCAGCTTGCTTTCCTAAGAGGAGGCATGCTATTCCAGAGCTTGAGTACCAAGTATGCACTCACAGGATGGTCAATCCACTTGGAGCCAAAAACAAAGAATGTCTTTTGTGGCTTTAAAAGAGCATGGCACACAAGAGCCATTCCTTAGATTACACAATATCAACTCCAGAGATAACAATAACCACCTTAACTGCTTCACAGTTCACAACCTTCTCCCTTTCTCAGGGAGTCAAAAAGCACATGCAAGATGTAGCTATAAAGCATGCTAATCCAGGTTTCTGAACTAGTGTGTTTTTCATACTAAATGAAATTGCTCCTTTAGAACAGCTGCAATACCGGAAGCAGTCCACCCACCATAGCAACCTAACAAACTCAGTGTCTACTGCCTTGTTTCTTGGGAAAACATTGGTAGCTTTCTCTTGGAACACAGACCTTGAAGCACAATTGGGTGTTAATGGTATTACTGAAATGGATTACAGGCGTCCTCCCGTATCCATGGGGGATCTGTTCCAGCCCTCCCCCCACAGGTAAGAGGTTACTGTGCAAGTACAAAGCTCCATGACCCTCTGCATCCATTACTTTCAATTTTCTTCACTAACAAGGAGGCATGTTTCTTGGTTTTACAGATGCTACAAAAGGAATGTGTCATGCAAGCAAACAGCCTAGTAAGGACATCAATAGGAAGCAGACAGCATGTCTTGTAGTGTCTGTAAAAGCAAGAAACATGCCTGCTTGTTAGTGAAGAAAATGGAAGGTGATGAATATGGGGGTGGGGGAGAACTGTGGATAATCACTGGTGCACCTGGGAGGTCAGGGGGGCAAAAGCCCTGGTGTGCCGCCTGGGGGCAATGCTGAGATCCCCTCCTCCAGCCACCTCCCTCTTTTTTAATAGCCTTTTCAGGCCTTTTAAGGGCCACAGAGGCTGCCCATGGAAGGCCTTCTGAGGCAAAAACTGGATGTGACATTTTTAGGTCTTCCAAAGAAGGTCTTCTGAGAAGAGCCGGAGAGGCTGCATGTGGCCACTCTGGCTCTCTGGAGGCCTCCAGATGTGTTCAGCGGGGTGGTGGGGTGGCATGGGTTTGCCACTTTGTGGTCCTGGGCAACATAGGGGCCAGAATCACAATTGTGGGTAACTGAAACCATGGATACCAGATCCATGGATATGGGGTGGTGGCATGTACTTGACAATTTACACCTCATAACAAACACATAAATTTACAAACAACTAAACGATCAAGAGTAAGCATCTGACATTGTAAAGAGCTCTGGCAGGGTTCCTTTTGCCAAATCCCGTCACATTTCAGCCTATCCTTAGTTCCACAAGAAAAGGAAGTCCAGAACCCTGACAGTTAATGACCTTCCTGAGCCACTCTCAGCACAGATCTCAGGAGTCAAGTTAGACATGAAGGTGGCATAGACATGTTTATTCTCATGCATTCACATATAAAGTATGTGTGTCTTTACCACTGAAGGGGTATCACAGGAAGAGGACACTGAACCGTCCCTCCTTGCCCACATTACCTCTCCTCAGCCCTTTTCTCTGTTCCTGCTCAATTCTAAGACTAGAATGAAGAAATATAGCTGCAGCAACAAACTGTGAGGAGGGAAGTGGGAATCAGCACTCCTCTCCAACATGCACCTTTCTCAGTTAGACATGAACGCATACAATTTTAATGTGAATGAGATTAACATCTCATTGACATCGAGATTGACCTTCTGTCTCCTCTTACTTGTATCCAGAACTCTGCTGTCAAAACCATACACCTCTCTCAACCGTGGAGCAACCTACTATGAATCACTCCACTTGGTAATGACTTTCATTTACTTACTCTTACTTAAGAGTGTTCTTACTCTTTCCTTGCCTACACTGCAATAACTGTCTCATGATCCAAGTTCTTGCCACTCCTACTTCTCTGTCCCTTCAAATAGGCCTTCAAAACCCATAATCTTATCGCAACTTTTGACTTAACTCCCTCAGGTCTCAGCTGAAATGGTGTCTAACTATATGCAACTCCATTGTTTCCTCATTCCATTCCTCTGTTTTGTTGCCTTTCTTGATTTGCCCTACCCCACCCTGGAAAATTTAAGATTGTAAGCTCCTTGGACCAGAGATCTGTCTATCTTGTTAACGTTACTGTATAAAGGACCACAGAACCGATGGTGCCATAAATAAAATAAAATGACAAGAGATTCCAGATACCTAAGTATTTAGAAATTGGATACTGGCTCTTAGGGGGTTGTGGAATTTCCTCAGAACTGTTCCAAATCCTTGTAACAATTTCTAAAATACCAACTCAAGACATTCACATTCCGATTCTAATCCTAGAGGAGATTATAGTAAAATTACCAGTATTTTCAGATCCACCTATGCAAAATGTCTGAAAGATGATGCTTAAACACCATTAAACACAAATTAGTTACAGATTGCCAGCTTATGCAGTATTTCCACTTTAGCTGAAAAGTTGCCTGTTCAAACTCATTCCATCCCCCAGAAACACTGGGTACATGCTGGAGGGGCAGGGCAGAAGAAAACATCAACCACAATTCTTGTCCAAAGTGATGGATAAAGAATTAATGGCAAATATTTCCTCACAACCACTAATGACAAAGTTATTGCTGGAGCAATCTCTGAAGTACGGGCATAAAATTCTGCCCTGTGAAGCTCCAGTTAACTGTGAAACAATCATATGCTCAGTGCCTTTTCAGGTCAGCAGTGACTGCTCATGCTCTTCTAGAGATAGACAATGAAGATTGTAGCTACAGAAAGTAAAAGCCATTTAAGAAATGTTAAGTGTAGTGCAGCCAAGAGTAGCATGAATCTACTCCAATTACAAGCATCTTCAGGTGCTCCTACACTACAAGGGTCATTAGAAGCATCTGTGGTAAACAGCAGCAAACTAAGAAAGACGGATATGACAAAGGTTCTCCCCACTGAAGTTCTCACTTAACTGTTGACTGAACAAGCCATTATTTAGATATTTAGAACAGGCATTTAGAACATTTAGAACAGGCATTTAGAACAGGCATTTAGATTGTTTAGAACAGGCATGCCTTAAGGTGGGGGGGGCAAAGAGGTTTACAGGGCTTGGGTAGTGAAAGAAATGCCACTGAAGGAGTAAGGAAACAGGCGGTTACTAGGCCAGCCAGCTGGGCTGCTACAGTTCACAGCAATCTACAGTACACACACACACACACACACACACACACACACACGCATGTCAAGGAAAAAGCTAGGCAGCCAAACAAAGATCAAGTACAAGAGGCATGCTTAAATATGACTTCTATTCTCTCCCATTCTCTTGTCCAATAAGAGGAAAAAGACATAACCATCATTTGCTTCTAACCTAACAAGTGAGTTTCCAGCATGCCTACAGAGTGACCAGCATTCAGGGTGGTGACTTGCATCTGCACACATGCTAACAGTTGCGGTCAATCACATCTCCAAGTATAATGCCTAATGCACCTCCCTTCCCCATGGTTTTACAGACACATTTCTCCCATTCAAACATTTACGATGTTCATTGCAACATATGCAATGGGCACATATCTGTCATGTCAAGCATGAAAACCTGTAGCTTCTAAGGTAACACTTCCGTAAAATGCAGAGTAAGCAGCCTGGTTGAATGTTATGCTTCGCTTTCCAGATGTTGGGAAACACATTTAGAACACTTTAATTACTCATCCTGTTATTACCTTCCAATTCCATTTAGCAGTAGAATTGCCCTCCAATTTACAGGCAAAAGCAAGTCACAGTTAACAATTTTAACCTCAGGATAGACCAAAATATTGCTGCTTTCACTGCAGTGAAAATTTAAAGAAATAAGCCATTAAGGTTACAAGAAAGACCATATAGTCTGCAGTGGTTCCGAGCTGCATCTGAGACATGACAGCAAGAAATTCAATCACCATCCTAACTTCAGTCATTTGTGCTCTGTCACCATTATCTGAAAACACTCCCTCCCCCTTCATTAAAGGAAATATAGTGGAACCTCTTGATAAACAGGGCAGCATTCAGTTTTGCATAATCAACTGGTGATGAGTAGAAGAAAATCAGTTCATATTTTTGTGTTCAAATATATACGTGGCAGATATACACACAGGAAAAGTTAAAGTAGCAATAAAATTGCAGCTAGAAGATTCAGTAAGGAAGATGTATTAATCATGGGGACAAATGCTTAGTTTAGTGCCTCCCGTGTACATGGATACATTTCAATGAACTGAAATTGTTTGGGATGTTTTTGCAAATCCAGTCACCAAAAAGATTAGGATAAAAAGAGTTTGGGGAGGGTTTGAACATTATATTGAACATAAGAACATAAGAACAGCCCCACTGGATCAGGCCATAGGCCCATCTAGTCCAGCTTCCTGTATCTCACAGCGGCCCACCAAATGCCCCAGGGAGCACACCAGATAACAAGAGACCTCATCCTGGTGCTCTCCCCTACATCTGGCATTCTGACTTAACCCATTCCTAAAATCAGGAGGTTGCGCATACACATCATGGCTTGTACCCCATAATGGATTTTTCCTCCAGAAACTCGTCCAATCCCCTTTTAAAGGCGTCTAGGCTAGACGCCAGCACCACATCCTGTGGCAAGGAGTTCCACAGACCGACCACGCGCTGAGTAAAGAAATATTTTCTTTTGTCTGTCCTAACCCGCCCAACACTCAATTTTAGTGGATGTCCCTTGGTTCTGGTATTATGTGAGAGTGTAAAGAGCATCTCCCTATCCACTCTGTCCATCCCCTGCATAATTTTGTATGTCTCAATCATGTCCCCCCTCAAGCGTCTCTTTTCTAGGCTGAAGAGGCCCAAACGCCGTAGCCTTTCCTCATAAGGAAGGTGCCCCAGCCCCGTAATCATCTTAGTCGCTCTCTTTTGCACCTTTTCCATTTCCACTATGTCTTTTTTGAGATGCGGCGACCAGAACTGGACACAATACTCCAGGTGTGGCCTTACCATCGATTTGTACAACGGCATTATAATACTAACCGTTTTGTTCTCAATACCCTTCCTAATGATCCCAAGCATAGAATTGGCCTTCTTCACTGCTGCCGCACATTGGGTCGACACTTTCATCGACCTGTCCACCACCACCCCAAGATCTCTCTCCTGATCTGTCACAGACAGCTCAGAACCCATCAGCCTATATCTAAAGTTTTGATTTTTTGCCCCAATGTGCATGACTTTACACTTACTGACATTGAAGCGCATCTGCCATTTTGCTGCCCATTCTGCCAGTCTGGAGAGATCCTTCTGGAGCTCCTCACAATCACTTCTGATCTTTACCACTCGGAAAAGTTTGGTGTCATCTGCAAACTTAGCCACTTCACTGCTCAACCCTGTCTCCAGGTCATTTATGAAGAGGTTGAAAAGCACCGGTCCCAGGACAGATCCTTGGGGCACACCGCTTTTCACCTCTCTCCACTGTGAAAATTGCCCATTGACACCCACTCTCTGCTTCCTGGCCTCCAACCAGTTCTCAATCCACGAGAGGACCTGTCCTCTAATTCCCTGATTGCTGGGCTTGGACGGCAAGTTGAGCTTTGGCAGAAGGCAACCTTTAATTCCAACCCCTGCACAGCCAAAAGCATGCAAATTCAGGGCCAGACAGCAAGCTTCTACAGACAGGGCTGTTATATCTCCTGCAATTTGACATATCTGATGTTTCATCTAAGAGGCAACATTTGGTAAAAACAAAAAACATGGATTCCTGCAAATGAGCTTTTGAAGCACAATCTGGTGTTCATTCTTGGGAACTAAATCTCACCAAATTATTCTCATTATGAACAGAATCACAGTCTCCATCTTTTAAGTAGTTTTTTTAGCCTTCATGCCGTGGAGATCTATTCGTAAACTTACAGGCATGATATGAAAAATGCTTCATACACGCAGGCAAAGTGTGTGTGTGTGGGGGGGTTCTGTATAGCTTCCTAGCTCTCCATCACTACCCGCAGTTGTGCTTCACTTGCTTCCCACCTCCCCACTTTTTCATATTCTTTCTTCCACCCTCCACATCAGTCAAAGTATCTCAAATTCCATAATACGTTTCATAAGTTACCACATCAAAATGGAACAAATTTGTTCCATTTTCATATCAGATGTGCAAGTTACATCGATTCATACTGTTTATTAAGAATATTTATATATCACTTTTCAACAAAAGTTCAAAGCAGTTCACAAAGCAAAATGCAAGTACAGGATTAGGATCACTTTTAAAACATAATCAGCTTGGAAGATCAAAAGTATACTACAAAAAGGAAGATCAGAAGAATAGCCCTCATAACATTTTCCTGATTCGAGCTGCCTTGTCATCAGCCTTCCTTATACCTTAGCACTTATCTTACTCTTCTCTGCAGACCTGATTATGTTCAAAAAGTATTGTTTTCAATCTGGTATAGGCTTTAACCACCTTGGATCCCCTCAGGGAGAAAGGCAGGGTAAAAATCCTGTAAATAAATATGCAGGGTGACAGAGGCAGATCACCTGATTGCAAATAACCCCATGTCAGAAGTTTCCTTCCAAGGAGATAGCTTGCATACAGGAAGAAAAACAAACCAGAAACATTCTTGCTGGTATGTATGAAAAGAAACTCTGAAACACGGCTCTTTCAAACAAGCAGTTCTGCTGTGGAACAATTTCATGAAACAACTGTAACCAGATGTCCAGAAATTTTGGCTTGCCCACAAAGATAGCTAAATTGTCATGTTTTAACAATCCTGCCCCAAATGGAAGATTCATAGGACAGATAGGGTCTCATCTCAGACATCAAGCTAAGCTTAGAAGCACTCTAGCAACAAGACTGCTTCCAAAGTCTAGTGTGAAATTAGACACAGGATCTCATTAATCACTCACTTTTTAAGTCTGGCAATTGCCTAACCGTACAAAGATATGTTCACCACTGGCAACTGCATCGTGGACCCATCTGTACCAGGCAAGCAACCAAATGCTTTTGAATCAACTCTCCATCTCAAGAACAACAGCCCAGCAACTTCAAGTGGAAATAAGTTAGCAAGTACACTCTGTGCAATCAGTGGCAACGCTGGGGCTAACCAGGTAGGGCACTGGCTGAGAGCCCATGTCCACCAGAGAGTCCAGGATGACCCCCCAACTTTCAGAAGCTAAGAATGTGCTATCAGGGAGCGGCTGGGAGTGGCCTGGGACCCAGCAACCTGGCACCAGCACAGATTGTGCGCCCCGTAATACATAAGGGAACAACTTTTCTTCAGTCATGTGCAGATAATCACTGCTCCCTGAAATATCTGAATGCAGTTTTAAAAGAGCATCTTTACCCATACAGTCTGTTGCTATGGTTTATTAGCTAACTCTGTAATGTATGAAGCAGCCTACTGCTGAAAAGTTCACTTTGAGCCATTATAAAAGGGATTCTCTATGAACTAGAAAGAGTGGATTGTGTGCATATGCATTTCATACATGAGATTCAGAACATCTCTTGCTGATATTCAGACAGCAGTGAACAGAGCTAAACAATCTTAAAATATTTACTTGTACAGTTACCGTGCGCAGGTAATTACCAGTGCTTTTCCATGGAATTTCTAAATAGTGCCAACAGAAAGATATTCGTCATAAATTTAAAGAATAATAATTCAGTAATAACCCTCAAACCATCTTGCTTCAAGATGTCACAACTCAAACATGTATTTTCTAATACAAGCACCTTCTAAAGTGGTGGCTCTTTTAAATTCTACAGGCAGAGAGGAACCTCTATTTAGTCCAGCAGCTGTTGTGGCTACTTCCTTTGGGTATTCTGCGAGTGCCTTAAGGACAGGGAACCATCTTCTCATTCCTTCTACTATGTAAACCATGTTTTGTTGGAAAGCAGTACAGAAATAATAATAATCACTACAATAGAATGGATGATAAAGTACAATATTCAGGGCAAAACAACAGTTTGAGACAAAGTTCTGTAGCGGATTTTCAAATAGACATTTTCATAATTGTTCTCTGCATATTTCCTTGGTGGTAAAACAGTGAGGTGGACTAATGTGGTTTCAGAACCGCAGCATTACTTGGAAAGAGAAGTTGGGCGTTTCCTAAACAACTGAAACGCAAGGGTTTTGTGCTAAAGAGCTGAATGGATTCTCAGACTTTAGAAACCAGACTTGGACTTCCTTGGCACTTAATATTTAGAACAAACACAGTGTAGGATAAAAAACTTCAACATTATCCTTATAGTGCTGCTAATTGGGTAAGAGGCACTTTTTCAAGTGGGTGCTCCTTTTTTTAGCAGGGGGAGAGTAACTGGCCCACCTCCCCCCAGCAGTGTCTGTTTTAGTGGCTGTCTGCTGGTATTCATTTTTGCATCTTTTTAGATTGCGAGCCGTTTTGGGACAGGGAGCCATTTAGTTATTTGATTTTTCTCTGTAAACCGCTTTGTGAACTTTGAGTTGAAAGGCGGTATATAAATACTGTTAATAATAATAATAGTGCATCCTATGCACTGAAGTCTGTTGGTATGCTGGCTGTATGTTGACATTTGCATGTACTATACAACAAGTATCAACAGATATACGTAAACTTCAGACATGGGTAGATGTTTATGCAATTCATGGGTGTAATCAAAGGAGTCACTGCATTTCATCTTTCTGTAGCTGGTCAGCACTATTGTAACACATGTAAACTCTATTAAACGCAGGAAAAAAACAGGTCAGAGTGAGAACTCATATTAGTTCCATTTGAAGAGATGGATGCTTGCTAAAGAACTCTACAGGCATCACATAAACCAACTCTACTCCCAATTAATCTTAGTCAGAGGGCTGTGTGGCTGCATGCCATCTGACTAGCCAATGTTTGGGTGAACAGCGAGATAGCTTGGTCTACTTATCCAGCACATTTTTCAACTCTTAATAACATTTTAATTGAATTTTGTCTCCAATTCCCCTAAAGCAAGGCCATGTTATGCTTTACACACCAGATGAGTGGTTCATTCATTTTATAACAAGGAGAGGATGGAAAAAGCATATTTTAGACATGAGAAGCATAAGATCAAATTGGAAAGGCATTGATAGAGATTTTGTCCAACCCAATTCTGTCCTGAAGAACCTGAAAATTCGTCTTTCAAGGTAATTTTAAAAAATGAGACCCAAATTGATATGATGGTGTCTTATCCAAACACTCTGCTGGTAAAGGTTGTAAAGTTTAGAAGAGACCTGGGATGCTGATAAATGTTTTTATGAACAGCTGACCCAACGACACCAAAGGGTGTCATTTGTCTCTTTTCAGTGAGCAAACTACTATATATACTTTTGACAATCAAACCACTCATTCTAGTGGAGATGGATAGTAAGATCATTTAGTTTAAATCAGTGTTTCTCAAACTGTGGGTTGGGACCCACTAGGTGGGTCACGAGCCAATTTCAGGTAGGTCCCCATTCATTTCAATATTTTATTTTTAATGTATTAGACTTGATGCTACCGTGGTACGTATGTGACTGCATTTGGGGAAATGTTACAGACCTATACATTTAACAAGCTGCTATGTGTATTCTTTTAACAATGATAGTAAACGGGACTTACTTCTGCGTAAGTGTGGGTAGGATTGCAGCCTAGAATTGTTAAAAATTTACCTGCTTGCTGTAACTTCCAGTCATGACATCACTTCCATTGAGAATCTGTCCTGACAGATTCTCATTCTAAAAAGTGGGTCCCGGTGCAAAATGTGTGAGAATCACTGGTTTAAATAAAATGGCTACTTTCAAAGATTAAATGGCACCTTCCCTCACATGCAAAATAACTGCTTTTGGCATGTTCATTATTCCTACTTGAGAAAAATTGAACAGGAAAAAACCATGCAAGGGTTAATGACATGATTAATATCACATCTATCTGGGCCCTACTCATCACTGCTACTTGAATTTAAAGGCTTCAAAAATTGGGTCTGAACTTCCCACAAGCCTTCTGCTTATACAGAAACAAATATATTTGAAAATAAAATAATCCCAGTTAATGAGTAACGGAAGATGCTACACTACAACATAAACTCTTCTTCTCTGCCTCCTATTTCCAGACATTACAGCACAGCCTATTAATGCAACCTTAATTAAGCATTTGAGTCAACTGGAAAATATCATAATCTGGAACAGAGTGTCTGCTCTAGGTTGGAGGACTAAACCTTGTTTTTCCACAGGACAAATGAAACTTCTAACAATTTACCAGATGGAAATAAATGTCCACACAATTCCATAATTCTGTTCTGGCAAATACAGACCAGTCAGCAGGGCTAGAAGCAGAAACTGGAGGAAAAGAGAGATAACCACACTGCTGGCTCCAAGGGGCAAGTTCAGAGATAGAAGGCATGGACTCCAGCCTAACCCAGGGTTAAACAACTTGGAACCAAGACATCTCAAGAACCGTCTCCTCCTGTGCACACCCGCCCATGAACCTTGCTCCTCTACAAAGGGCTGGTTTTCATGTTCCTTCACTATTCAAGGAAAAGCAGATGTTGATGAGTAAGAAGACCCTCTCAGCTGCAAGACCCAAATTAAATGCTTGGCTGGTGCCTAAAACCTGTCTCCCCCAAAAAGCAGCAAAACGTAAGACTATTTTGGTGAACCTTTTCTAGACCTTTAAAGTGGCCTCCTGCTGTATGTGTATATTTACTGTACTAGCAATTTATATTAGAGTACCAATGTCAGTATGAAGTTATCTATAACCTTATGTTGAACATAAGCTGTTTAAATACACTTCAGTGCAGAAAAGTGGGATAAATTAAACTTAACTTTTCAAAAGGCAAACCTTATAAGAGGTCAACTTCTGAAGAGTTAGACCAGTGGTTTTCAGCCTGAGAGCACTGGGTAGTTCTCCCTTAAGGGGAGGGGCAGGGGAAGGCAGAGACGCAATGCTCAGCATCGTGCCTCTGATCTGGGCGTAAGGGCGCGCTGCCATTCACCCCTGCCTGCAGCAGCCTCCCAGGGGTTGCGGAAGCCCGGCGCCAGCCTCAGCAGGGCTCCCCACGCAGCGCAGAGCCCTCTCAAAGAGAATCGCAACCACTTCCAGTTTTGCAATTGTGAAACAGGAAGTGGTCACGATCGTCTTCTGGAGGGCTCTGTGCTGCATGGGGAGCCCTGCTGAGGCTGGTGCCAGGCTCCCCCAAACCCCTGGGGGGCTGCTGCAGGTAGCAGTGAGTGGCAGTACGCCCCTGCACCCAGATCAGAGGCACGATGCTGAGTGTTGCATCTGCCTTCCTCCCACCCCTGCTGCCTGCCAAACACTCCTAGAGAGTTTGAAAACCACTGAGGTAGACCATTCCAACAGTCCACTACTAAACAACAACTTATGCCAGCGCACGACTCTGTGCCAGCTCCCAAATGCCATTAAGCACATTTGTGCCAACTTGGAAGCAGGCTGCATCAGCACAAGGATGTGTGATGGTCTCCTTGGTGGCATGTTGCAGGGGAGAGGATTTCCCTTGCTTGCAGCAGCAGGGTTTCTCTTTTTAAAAAAATTTGTTGCCATGTTTCTGCAGACAGCAATAGGTTTAGTAGCACTTCAAGTACTGTTACTGATGGCCAGTTGTCTTTTCTTCACTTTAGAATGAATGCACCAGGAAGCTATGTCTATGGACCCAATCCTATTGTTGCCAGTGCCAGCAGTATGTGCATACTGCTGACTTTGGGTGTTGCAGACATACCATAAAGCATGTTTGTAGCACTCAGGGAGGAAGGAACACAAGCACTGGGCCTCAGTACCAGGAGAACCCAGTGCTGGAGCCGCCAACGGTAAGTACCATTGGTGGGCAGCAGTGCAGCTTTTCAGGGCAGGGGAGGCATTCCAGGATGAGGGGAGGGGGAAAAGAACTGGCCCAGGAGGGGGCGGGACTGGTGGAGGCCTCCTCAGCCATATTCTATGCCCCGCATTGGGCTTAAAAGCCCAACAAGGCTTCTCAAGGCTGCACCAGGAAAATAGCTGGTGCTGACTTGAGTAGCCCCACTGTGGGGCTTGAGGTTTTCCTCAGGGGAAGAGACAAAAATCCTCTTCCCTAAGGAGACCTCTGGCGGCCTCCTTGGTCCAGCTGGATACAGTAGTAGCCATTTTGGTAATGCTGTGATTGGTGGAACCAGGGAAAACAGGACTGGGTCGTGTTATTTCTGGGCACATTCTAATGGGGGAGGGGGAGAGATCACTGGCAAAAGAAAGGGATCAGGAATGGAATCACTGTGTGAAACACTGCTGAAGTTGCCACTGTCTGAAGCGGAATGGAGAAAAATATTTTTTTAAAAACAGCCACTTACCCATACATAAATGCAAGAATGCAGATGGCAATCAGATGACTGCTTTAAAGCCCAAAACAGTCTAGATTCAGGTCTTAAGAACAACCTTCTCCCATATCTACTTGCCTGCACATTAAGATCTTCCTCACAGGATCTACGCCAGGTTCATCTGCCATCAGGATTACAGTGGAGGGCTACTTAAGAAAGCAACTTCTCAGAAGTACACCAAAATGAGACAGCACCCTTCTAAGGGACACTTATTCCCATTCTGCTGATCTTTGTGCTGTACAAAGGGGGAGTAAGGTGTTCTTGTTTCAAATCTTTAAACTTTTCATAGTTGGCACTTTCTTTGTTTGCTATTCCCATTGCTTATTTCCTGTTGCCAAACCTAATTAAATATCTTTCCTGTTGTGTTCTGTGTTTTAATATTGATATTTTTTAACATTTGTGTTATGGATTTAAAGTTGTTAGCTCCCTTGAAATCTTTAAGATCAGAAGGCAGGATATGTGTTTTAGAGTAAATAAAAACCAACTACTGAAAAGACAAATAAGAACTGTCAAGACAAAAGGCAAGAACTAGACATTGCTAGATGTGCAGCTGCCACTGATAATGGCAGACGCATGTTTAATTCCCACTTTGCCACCTACAACATCTAACAAAAAGTTGCCCGTGACCTGACTGCGGGGCATTATGCCTTTCTCTGACCCATATTACTGGCTGTCACTGGTGGAGGGCAGAGAAATGACCCAGACTGCAACACCAGAGCACAGATAACTTCTACCAGATTTTACAATGGGAAGGTGGAAATTATGATGTGTAGCTACCATGTTTTGGAACCAACCACAAGCTTAACAATAATGCCCACTGTCCTAAGAGCTGCCTTTAATAACATACCCTGTTAAACTCTGTACCCAGAGACTCAAAGCCACACTGGGTAGGCTATTTGAAACAAACAAGTGAACTTCTCATTCAAAGAGACAAATTATGAAACACCTGGCATTGAACAGAAGCTGCCAAGTCATGATACCACATCTGAAGATGTACAAAGGGTACTTAAAACAGTGGTTCACATACCCACAATGCATTTTTCTTTAATTACATGTAATCTCTTTTGAGTACACAGCAAGAAGGAGGGGTACAAGTGTTTTCAATAAATATAATTTCCAGGAATAGCAACATTATTTCCCCTGCCCCAGCCACCAATAGCTGTGCCCTTCTTTCATCTAGCCCAGGGGCAAAATGTCAACCCACTACAGAAGAAACCACCATTTACCCATCACATTTTACCAATTGTTAGTATCAGCTGTCAATGAAACAAATCTTTATTCTCTCATGTTCCTTTGTCTATTTATATTCTCAACAGCAGATATCCAAATACAAGCTGGTGTCTTCATAGTTCTCTTGCTTTGGGTTAAGAGACATTGTTAGGATTAATTTTATCTTAATTATATTTGGGAAGATTCAAACAGGTGTATGAGTGTTTACTTAAGGACATTTCCTGATCTACATAAATGATCTTTACGTAATTATACAATAGTAAATTGTATCTTGGTTTATTAAAAAATAAAGAGATGATCTTCTACTTCTGACTAGAAACAAAAAAAAACCCACATTTAACATCTACCTATGTACAATACAGGCGTGCCCAGGTATCTGAAGGGGTTCCATTCTGCCCCCCCCCCGCGGTTTACTGAAACCACAGATACCAGAGAACACCCCACCCTACCCTACAGAGGCAAGGAGAGTTCCACTTCCCTAGCCTCCAGAGGGTCCACTGAGCCCCACAGTAAAAAAAACACTACCAGTTTCCCTATAAAACTGGAAGTGACATTTTTAATGCCTTATAAGGCATTTAAAACGTCACTTCCAGTTTCATAGGGAAATAGTGCTTTTTTTTTTTTTTTAAACTGTCAGGCTCAGTCTGATGCATGTCCATGGCCTATGCTGGGCTCAGAGGACAAGGGAGCTCCAGGGGATGCATGTAGGGGGTGCAGATCCAATCCATCAATAAGTGAATCCATGTATACTGGTACCCCTCTGTATTATTTACCATTTGTTTGATTGCCAAGTTAAACCTTACCTTTTTGGTTTTGTTTCTTGGACATAGTAGCTTGTCTGTATTTAGTGTTCAATTATGTAGTGTAGAAACCAGAATCTGTTTCCTCAAATAAGAGAAGGTGACACGAGGAATTCAAGTGCTGCTTTGCATTGAGGCAGGAAGTGGCAAATCTCTGCTTGGAGACGGCAAACCCCCAGTTCCAAATGCAGCACAATAGTTTTCAAATCCTGCTAGCCAGACTGCAGATCACAGTAGATCCGTCCTCTTAGTACCAACCTTCTGTTAGGAAGCACAAACACAGCAGTTCATGTTGCTGTTTTTCAGATTCTGAAACGCCAAAAAGTACAAAAAAAATTTTAGAAGATGCCTACCATACTAGCAAGCCTCTATGCAAAAATCATTTTTCCAAAACTTTGGTTTTTTTAAAATCTGAAGCCCATTCACATTGCTTAAGGAGAACATTACAAGAGGTCAACAAAAAGTCATCAAGATAATCAAAGGCAGACTTTGCCCTGCATTTTAAACAGCTTGCAATTCCAGAATTAGAATAGTGCGTGCTGGTAAAATACATTTTGAAACTACACAGACAGTAGGATTGAGGATGTTTATGACTCAATAAGAGCAGTAAACATTTCCAATAGCATAAAATCATTTTTTCCTAAGGGCAGGATTGTTAGAACATAAGTCTTGAAATGCTAGTCTTTCTAAGGTATGGCAACATACCATTACAAAATATGCAGCACTCAATTGGCAGTACTGAAGTTGTGGCATGCGATTTTGCAGAAAAAAGTTGTTTTATTGTTAAGCACTTCACATTTTACTATTCAAAATGAAAACTTTGATGCAGAAGAACTGCCAAGAAAAATGGCTGCTCTGTTACTTTACAGAGTTATCTTTTGCTAATACAACTCTGTTTCCTTAAAACAAAACTAGCAATTAAACACTTTCAGGAAGACAATGGGTGAAACAAAAAACAGGCTGCAATATGTACAACAGAATAAAAAATTCTTCCTGGGGGGGAATGACATTGTTCTATCACAGAGGTCTCCAAACCCCAGCCCGGGAGTTAGATGCAGCCTATAGCAAGCCTCTATCCGGCCCATGACCAGCCTCTGGTCCCCTGAGAGCCTCTGGCACAGTTATTTATTATTAACAGTATTTATATACTGCTTTTCAACTAAAAGTTCACAAAGCGGTTTACAGAGAAAAATCAAATAACACGACCAGAGTTATGCTTGTGGGGTGGGGGAACAGGGGTCCATTTAAGTGCATACTTTATTTCTTTGGTGTATGTTGATGCTTGGTGAAATCCTGGAAATTTGAGCCCATTCATTCATTCATTCATTCATCTAAGTTCTATCTCTAATGAATTTATTTAAATTTTTTTCCATTCCTTGACACTGTGCCAGATATTTGTTGTGGCCCTTTGGCTGAAAAGTTTAGAGACCCATGTTCTAGCAGAAGAGCCTATGCCTTTTCAAAAAGACCTGAAAACCTGTGCTTTGTTTTGCCTCTAGTTTTAGGTGCTAGGAAGCCAGTTTGAGTGGTTCTCCAATGGGAGTCTTTTCCCCCCCTCTGGCAGTCAGGAGAGCAAAAGAGCTCATCTCAACTATCCTTGGCTTTTCTCTTTTCCAAGGATAAGGTAGGACCTCAGTGCTGAGTGTAAATGCTGAGAAACTGGAAATGAGCAGAGGAACTAGGGTGAAGCAGTTTTACAAGATCTGGAGTGGACAACAAGCACAGTAGTAGACTACTTACATGTATTATGAATTATCACGTTAACTTCATACGGTCAAGTTCAATACAATCTTATACTGAAACATATATATTAAAGTATCTTTTGACCACTTTTGTGCTTTGTTTTGATCAGTCTTAAAAATACAATTTTCCAGTACTAGTTTAGAATGTACTGTATTCACTTTTCATTTAGAAGCATACCAGCTTCTCGAATAGAAGCCCGTCCTATAAAGTACTGGAGGAGATGCAACTTCTGATTTAACAAAATGGTGCTATAGAAGTATTTTTTTTTAATATGTAATAAAACTTCACCTGAAAGGTTCACAGTTCTAATTTCATTCTCATTTGAAATAACCATCATCTTTTAAGAAAAGTATATAACGTACACAATTATTTGGGAATGATTAAATACATGATAAGCATTGTGTTCTAGAAATATTTACAGTTTACAAAGCCTCAGAAACATTGTGATACTTGCTCATTTACTAGCAGCCAGTAATAGGCCAAAACAGGGTTCAACTTTTTGATTTACAGTCTCGATACTAATAAAAGCTTCCACTTTTAACTCTACCAGCTTCAGAACCCAATGCACAGCAATAGGAAATTATAAAAGTTCACTGTGCTTTTAAAGGTACCTCTTTTAAACATTTTACCTGACAGTCAGAATTTTCAGTAAAAGGGAGGGTCCACACAACAGCACTCAAAAATGTACTTCCACATAAAAAAAGAGTCTACAACCTATCAACCTAATTTTATTTAAAGAAAAAATAAAGCACAAAACAGTCTTCAGCAAGACATTTCCACGTCAGCACAACAGGTGCTTCACTTAACAGCAGTGTGCTGGCTGCTGCGACTCAAGTATCATTTACACACCCGCCTTTTTCTCCACACCGTGCTGGCAAGCAGAGTTTAATGAAACTGAATCTTAGTTGGAAGAAATGCTCAGGCAGGACACATACAAGTGGTTTCAAAGAAAACAAGGTCTGTTCAAAAATAGTCAGTTTCACCTTCCTGAGAGCAGATCAGTTTAAAATAGAATATTTCAAAAATCCCTACAACTATGCCTTTCAAAGCTACCTGCCCCATTTAAAGGTATAAGGCAATCTCCCTGAACTGGTACCTCTTCTACTTGCAATACATTTACCCACTAAACAAAGGAGCCATTTGTACTGTGTGAACATACTGAAGCTATCAAAAAAACATCAATTACGCACTAGTAAATGAACCATGCATGCAGCTGCTGCAGCTCACATAGAAACATTATGCTTGTTGGCTAAAACTAAACACTGCTTCACACATCAAAATGCATGCTAGATTTCCAAACCTACACATAAATGGCATTTTTGGATTGCAACCCAAGGTGATTTCCCTCACCAATTTCTAATACAGAGTAAGCTATGCTTTGAAAAGAAACAGATTAAATCAATCATTCCAGCTAAGTGGAATAGCTATCCCAAAGAACACACACACACCCCTATTCACCCCTATTCACAGCAAGGCAATTGCTGCAATGTTACATGTGCTGGTCTGCGCTTATGAATAACTCTTGGAACAGACTACCAAACTACCCTAAAAGCTTTAAGCAAAAGCAGGAGCTGCTTCATATAACCACTGATAGTGTAGTGAGGCACTGTTTAACATAGCACTTGAGGAAGAATGAAGAGATTTTATACAATCAGAACTCATCTATTTATCAGATCTAGAACCCCATGTGGTCTCAGATTCTTGAGACATGGGCTAAGTGACAACATACAGAAGTAAAGCTCCTGCTCAAAACAAGCAATTTCATAAAGTATTTTGTTTTCTAAAGTAATTTGTAATACTGCATACAGATTTTGCTGCATGCACTATCTTAGTTAAGTTTTAGGCAAGTTATCAGGAAAATTTTTGATTTTTTAAGGAAAACAAAACAAGAAAAAGAAATATATATACCTCTATCTAGTTATAACTGACTAAGCTCAGCTAAAAAGGTGAAGGCAAAACAATTTTAAAAGCTCAGGAATATTGTCCATTAGTGAATCAAGAAAGCAAGACAGCTGTTGAAGAAACATCATATACTACCTAGGCCTGGAAATACAAACAAATCACTCACTTTTGTTGGTACACCAGGACAATGAAAGCTCTATGAACAAACAGGTCAAAACTGCACAGAGAATACTTAAGAGCACTTCTGAACACAACAACATAATTAACACAAAGGCTACAATCCTATAAAAATTCCTGGGAGTAAGGGGGTCCATCTTACATAAAGGAACTTCTGAGAGGACATAGGATTGCACTGTAAGCATTTTGTAAAAAGTTAACATGTTTCACATATATTTTTGCCTTACAGATTATTCCAGGGGTTCCCAAAGTGTGCATCATGACACCTTAGGGCAGTGGTTCTCAAACTTTTCTGGCCTGCAGCTCCCCTCATCTTTGTGGCCATTGGCCACGGCTCCCCGTTACATCACCTCAACTCAGTTACTCCTAAACAGGGATGAAGGTGTTTATAATTATACACCTAGAAACAAAAAAAAACCAAGTCAAATCTGCAGCAGAGCTGCCAGCACTCTGAGTTTGTTAGGAACACACCTGGAGGGTTTTGGAAAGGGACGTCCTTTTCTTTCTTGTAAGGGGGGAGAAGTGATGAATTTGCTGGGGGAGGGGAAGACTTTGTTGTGTGTGTGTATCCGTTAATTGCAAACTGATGTTAAACCAAGACCCAGAGACTGTTTAGCTGCAATCCTAACCTCACTTTCATGGGAGTAAGTCCCATTAAACACAATAGGACTTACTTCTGAGTAGACCTGGTTAGGATTGCACCCTTTGTCTTACAATACCAGCGAACTTGGGAAGTCTCTCCCCCCCCCCCCCCCAAATGAGGCAGGAGGAAAAAGGAGGATAGCTGAAAAGGAATGGGTATTTTTATTTATCATTTTTTGGAGACAAAACTTGACTGATCAAGAGCAGCTTTTTTTTCTTTTTAGAAGGGGGAAGAAAAAGAGAAAGGTGAAGATCCTTAGTAAAGCTGACACAGAGCCCAATCCTAGGCAAGTCTACTCAGAAGTAAGTCCCATTTGAGTCAATGGGGCTGACTCCCAGGAAAGTGTGGATAGGATGGCAGCCACACAGAGCAAGATTACAACTCACCCCCAAAGTAGATGGGGGCATGCTCGCGCGCGCGCACGCGCACACACACACACACACACACACACACTCACTCACACACCCTAATATGCAGGTGCCACCCCTATTCCCCCCAGGCAAGACAGAGGAATGCAGGCTGTGGCATTTGGACATCCCGCCCCACTAAGAGCAGGCTGGGCTTCCTCCTTCCCAAGCGGAGGGAAGCGCTGCGCTGCCTGCCTTTATTGGTGGAGCTCTCTAGTATCAGGCTTCCCTCCCAGTTTGGAGCCTGCCAGGAGCACGCGTCTCCCTTCTGACTAGGAGGGAAATCTGAAGTGCAGCATCTGATTAAATGCAGCATCTCCACAGCCCAGCCAGCCTTCTCTAGGTTCTGCTTCCCTTCTGCTCCAGGGAGGATACGGCCGGCAAGAAGCCCCATGCTGAGCAGCTGAGCACACTTGCTGGCATGTCCTCCCTGGAGCACGAGCGAAGCTGAACTTAGAGCAGGCTGGCAGGCAACAAGATTCAGCGGCAGCGCTGCCTGCGTTTCCAGCCGAGCCTACTTTAGTGCCAGAGGGTGCTGGAGAGGGCTCAGCTGGTAAGCAGACGCAGTACCGTCTGGCCAGCCTTCTCTGGGGTCGGGCTTTCCTCCCGGTACGGAGCCTTGTGCTCACCAGCCAAGCCTTCTCCAGACCGAGAGGGAAATCACGTGGCTTCCCTTCAGGTCTGGAGAAGGCTTGGCTGGCGAGCACGAGCCTGCTCCTTACGGTCCTCACCGCAGCAGGAGCGAAGCCCGACCCCGGTCCTCTCTGGCCTCAGGCTTCCCTCCCCATACAGGGCAGGCTTGTACTTGCCAGTCAAACCTTGTCCAGACTGAGAGAGAAGCCTGGGCCAGCAGTCCTACTCTGCACAGAGCTCAGTGCAATTGCTGACCAAGCCTTCTCCAGGTGCAGAGGCAAGCCAAAGCGCACACAGTGCAGGTGGCTGGAACGGCCAAGCTGGCAACCTCTCTCACCAGAGGTAAGCCCGATGCCAGGGAGGCTCCACCACCTCCCTCCACCATGTTTCACACACCCTCCCCACCTCACACTGCCTCACCCACCCTGTTCACAGCCGCAGAAAAGCAGCAAGTAGGGAGGTAGCAAGTGCAGCTGAGCTGAGCAGCTATGGCCACCTCTCTTCCCAAGATGCCTTGCAATGCCCCTGGGGGCTTGCCCCACCTACCCAGGGAGTCCCAGCGCACACATTGAATACCTCAGCCTTAGGGCAACACAGCACATGAGATTTTGCAAGATCCAAGATGGCAGTACCCAGCTGAGCTGGGAAGAAGAGGCTAGGGGTGTCATGACCCAGGTAAGTTTAGAAACCACTTGATTATTCAATAAGCCTACAAACTGGTCAATGTGTTTACTAATATACCTGTGCACACACATCTATTTTAAATCACACACAGCACAGAAGAAGACAACCAAGGTTTTGCCACCTGAAGAGAGATTCTTTCTCACCATAGGCAACAAAGCAACTGGCAAAGTGACAATTAACAAATCTAGGTGTTTGAGGCATATGAATGCAATTTTAATTAAAGAACAAAGTTGCAGTTCAAGCCTAATATACAGTAAATTCTACGCAAGTTTTGAATCTGGATTCAAACTGCAACTTAGCTGTAGACCCAGGTGGCCTTCAGAGTACAGTATCTGCTTTGCATAGATTGAATCAAGGCAGATTTTGTGCTATTATTCCCTGCTACTCAAGATATGAAGACACAAGACAGTTCTGCTGCTAAAAGTAAGCTGATCTGCTTTGAGTATTTTCAGGCTAAAGCATCTGTCAGGACATCATATACAAGCCTCTCTGAACCCCTTGGGAGAAGAGCAGGCTACAAGGGTATTAAACTACTCCACAAAATGAGACAGATAAACATGCACTGTTTCTTCACAAAACCAACCCATCAACCAAAAGCAGGAAAAAAAACATTTTTAATGTTGATATTTCTAAAAGATTTCTTTCTTCTTTCCCATTGCCCTGAAAACCCTCAGCAGCAACTATCAAGCTACCCTCAGAACTCTGCTTACACCCAACATTCAACATATCCTCTGTTGAACTAGCATCACTGGTACTGTAGCAAGCTTTTGAAATGAACGGATATCCCTTGAACAGTGGGTGGCCTGTCTTTCTCTGGGAAGACGGCAGCAAACATTTGCATACAAAGATACAGATTACAAAAGGGAAAAAGCCTTGTGAAACAAGGTTTTCAAGTTTTTACTGAGGAAAGCCAGCACAGGGCAGTAGCAAGTGCTGGATTAGGACCTGGTTCAAATTCACACTTTGCTTGGAAGCCCACTAAGGTAGCAGTTCCCAAACTGGGTGTCCAGGATCACTAGTGGGTCATGACTCAATATTCGGTGGGTGACAAAACTGAGGGCAGATTAGGCTATGTCAGCATTTCTCAAACTGTACGTTATGACCCACTTGGTGGGTTGCAACATGATTTCTAATGGGTCCTGAAGAGCCTTCAATGAAAACAAGAGTGATAGAAAGATCAGATAACTAATTGCCTCAAGCCCTGAAACCATTCAGAAATCAGATAGTTGCTAACTGTCCTGCAAAGAGCTGAGCTCCTGCAGTTTGTGTAAATATAGGAAGATAAATGTTTCAGAGTCTTTTTACTAGTGTGTTTCCCCCCCCCCCCCAAGTCCATCAGGGACAGGTACTGGCACAGGTGAAGAACAGGTCACATAACTAAGCCCTTCAAGACTTCATTCATTAGGGCTGCTTTATTATGAGAAATGGATCTAGTTTTTTGAGAATAGAATTACTTGTAAATAAATAAATATTTTCTAGATCACTTTTCATAAAGCTCATAAGGCTAGGTGGATCCCAATAGAGCAGCCATTTTCAACGACTCTGCCGTGGCACACTGGGGTGCCGTAAGTGGTCCACAGGTGTGCCACAGGAATTTGGAGAAAGGTCATTTATTAGTAGGGACAATGGGGGATGTAAGCCCCCCACTGGCAGCATGGTGTGTCTTGTCAATTGTCAAAAACATGATGGTGTGCCTTGACAATTTTAGTGTGCAGTGAGATGAAAACGGTTGAAAATCACTGCATACACTGTCATTTTTAAAAGTGGGTTCTGGTGCTGAAAAGTCTGATAATCACTGGGCTGTGTGTATCAAGGGATAAACAAGTTGCTAATTGGGGGGAGCACTGTTGCCCAATCACCATTATAGCCACACCCCTTGGCATTTCTAAATCAAGCAACAGCCTCTAAAGTAGCTATTTTCAACTTTCTTCATCTCATGGCACACTGAAAAGGTGCTAAAATTGTCAAGGCACACCAACGGTTTCTTGACAATTGACAAAGGACACTAAGCTGCTAGTGGGGGACTCATATCCCCCAATGGCCCTACTAATAAAAAACCATCCCCAAACTCCCACAGCACACCTGTGGACCATTCACAGGACACCAATGTGCCACGGCGCACAGTGGTTGAAAACCATGACCTCTAAAAGGTTTGGGAACCCTTGCACTTAGATGACTTGAGGCCAGTCACCAGCCTAATCTACCTCATGGGGCTGTAAAATAGGGGACAGTGTAGTCACTCTGAGCTCACTGGAGAAAGGGCGTGATAAAAACACAATAAGCAATGAATTTATTTTACTAATAGATGTGAAGTCATTTCAAGGAATCCTTGGCAACTTAATATTTAAATGTGTTTCATGGCCAGATTGTTGTTGGCATCCTTCAGTCTCAGAAGACTGTGGTATCGCGCTCTGAATGGTGGTTCTGGAACAGAGTGTCCTCTCCAGTGCGTGAAGACTGGGTAAAGTAGATATGGAGGATAGACTGTTTCCCATGCAGCAAATCCCTCCTCTCCACGTCGCTGAAATGGTCCAATGGAAAGGCAGAAGCCAATACGGTTGGTTCCAGCGGCGTCGCAGGAGTTGCCAGAATGTGACTGTGTTCAGCCACGAACTGCCTCAGGGACTCCGGCTCCAGATTTTGCCTCAAGGGTGACTCCTGAAGCCTTTTCCATAACTGGATGTAGCCACAAGGCAGTGGAGGTTTGGGATCAGAGTTTTCCTTCTCTCAGATGAGCTGCCTTCCCAGGCTGACGAGTCCCATCTACCCGGTGGCTGTTTAGTCACCTCTTACGACAAGTACAGCCAAACTGAGGGCCTATTCTTATCCCCCAGCAACAAACAGTAAACAGTACACATATCAAGAGCTTTGCCTAAATCTTCCATGAAATTTTCACCCAAGCAAATCTTACCACCACTGTGCACAAGCAGTGTTTTTTGTTTTCCAGTGTATTATCTACAAGATTTTTTCATTCTAGGATGTCACACAAAGGAACATCTTTCCCTTCAAGCTTGAACACCAGCATCAATGTTATGCAGCAGCGTCTGGCTAATTGGCTTTGGACTACTATAGTCCCTTACCAAGCTATTTTAGTCTTGTTGATTATGTGAATACATATGTACAAAGGACACAATTCATAACCAACAATTATCCTCAAATGCACATAGTTCACAAGATAGTAGGTTTACCACACAAGGCATAAATGCCCCAGAGAACCAAGATGTTTACCCCAAGTTATCCACCAAATCTTAAATCAAGATACAGAATTGAAACCTTTAGTATTAAAACCACATCACATTAAAATGCATTCGTCTGTAATACCTTGGGCCAATCAACTACACCAAGAGGTTATTAATTGGGGTTTAATAATTTACACAGCATTTCAGTTGTGCAAAACAATGATCCATAACACCATTCCTAGAAAATAAACACCAACAGAATCAAGGGGGCTTCCATTCAAACAAACATGGTAAAGATCAGACTGTAATCCTAGACCAGGGGTCTCTAAACCTTTCGGCCGATGGGCCGCATCAAATATCTGGCGCAGTGTCAAGGGCCGGAAAAAAATTAAATATAAAATTTAAATAAATACATTAGATATGGAACTTAGATGAATGACTGAAATGAATGAATGAATGGGCTCAAATGTCCAGGATTTCTCCAAGCACCAACACAGCCCAAGAAATAGAGCACACACACTTAAATGGACCCTTATTCCTCCACCCCACAAGCACAACTCTGGTTGTGTTTGGTCAACTGGGCCAGAGGCTCTCAGGAGATCAGAGGCTGACCGCGGGCCAGACAGTGGCTCTCCACAGGCTGCATCTGGCCCCCAGGCCAGGGTTTGGAGACCCCCTGTTCTAGACTATGAGGTGGAAAATTGATCCACTTTTTGGAAAGTGACTTTCTAGAGCTCACATATCAGAAGTGTTGATAGTTTGGCTACAATTTAAATCCAAAGCCTCTAAGATCTAAAACAGCAACAAATTCTGTGTGCAAGTCTGATCTCTTAAACACTACTTAAGATTTACAGGCTTGTATGCAATTTTTTTCTTGGCAGTGACAGATTGGTGTTAAATCTGATCTCAACAAAAGCCAACAATGCTGGCATAAACTGATGTCTTGCACCACAACAGATGATGATCATCATATGTGGGACACAAAATATAGAGCAGCAATTTTCCTCAGTTCCCCCAAAACTTTTCCTTCCTACTTCATTCAAAGGTTACAACCCTATGCACACTTTCCTGGGAGTAAGCCCAATTTAACACAATGCTTACATCTTAGTAGACAGGCATAGGGTTGTGCTGAAAGTCACCTATTCCTCAGTTTTTCAAGCATTTCTATGACACTTACTTTTCAAAACTATGACAATTCATTCTAGCAGCAACGAACTTCAAAGCCCACATAGCCAAGAACACTTTAAATACCAGATTGCTATTGGTCAGGTGCAAACCCTACAGCTGAAGGTAGCTCACAGGTGAGCTACATTTCAGATTATGAGACATCCAAGAATAAAAGGTAGCTTCAGAAGGCTACCCTGACCCAGAGGGAGACACTACCTGACCAAGACCTACAGAAGTGAGGACTGCCAGGACCCTGCTGAAGGAGACACACTGCTGGAGAGGAGGGACTCTGCTGCAGAAGACTGGATTGGGAAGACTGGACTGTGCTTTAGAGACTGGATTGGACTTGGACTGGAGGCTTCAGACCAGGGGTCGGCAACCTGCGGCTCTAGAGCCGCATGTGGCTCTTTCAGCTGTCTGCTGCGGCTCCTCCCGGTGAAAGTGGCAAAGGGGTTAACAGGAGGCACCTGTGCTGGGAGGGCAGGCTGCTTCCCTCCACCCCCTGAGCTCACTGCCCTCCTCTCCCTTCACCCCCACCTGCCCCACATTGGTTTCCCTTTTCAATTTTGCCCACTCTGCAGGCTTAAGTTCCCTGTTTTTCCCTTCCCTAACTCTCCAGCAGGCTCAGCCAATCAGCATCCAGCAGGCTCCTGGCTTTTTCAGTTGGAATGGCTCAAGGCCCTTCACTGGCTGACCACCAACCAATCCTGAGCTGCTCTCCTCCTCAGCCATTGCAAGCCCTTGCAGCCCGCCTTTCCCTGAGTAGGTCCCCACTCAGTGCAAGGAGAGGCTTGTCCCCCACAGCAGAGGAGACATCCTGTGTGTCTACTCAGTAGTAAGCCCCATTACAGAGGATGAAGCTTACTCCCAGGAAAGGGTGCCTGGGATGGCAGCCTTGGAGCCTGCTCAAGGCCAAGCACAAGGATGGGTGAGTGGGAGCCCGCACAGGTCTGTTCAAGAGTAAGCCCTGATGTAGTCCCTGGGCTACTCCCAGGAAGGTGTGGAGGGCTGTAGCCTCAGCCTCCTCCTGTGCAGGTCTACTCACAAGTAAGCCCTGCTGTAGTCAGTGAGGCTTCCTCCCAGGAAAGTTTGGAGAGGACTGCAACCTGAGAGCTTCAACCAACTTGTCTGCTCAGAAGTCCCATTGTAGCCAATGGGGCTTACTCCCAGGATAGTGTGGAAAGGGTTGCAACCTGAGGGAGGGAGGGCAGGCAGGCAGGGCAGAAGCTGGCCTGTGGCTGCCCCCCCCTTCTCTTCCCCACCTCTGGAGTCTGTGTCTTTTTTTCCTTCCAGCAGGGTGCCTCTGGAAGGTGGAGGGAGTTCTTTAGTATCCATGTAAGATAAGCAGATGTCATAACTGCCATATGTATTGGAATCCTGGAAGATCTGGTGAGGAGGTAGATGTGGTGTCAGCAGTGGCCCCTTTAAGGCCTGGGCATCCAGCAGAGTGTGCTGCACAGCTACAGCCACTTGAAGGCAATAGGGCCCTCAGGGATATAAAGGGCACCTGAGGCAGGGGGTGTGGGTTGTAGAAGGAGTGCAGGTTGGAGAGGAGACTGACTGGGCTTATTGACTTTGACTTGGATACTCTGACTGATTTGACTGACTTACTTTGGAATCTGACCTTGGACTGTGACTTGGCTTATTGACTTTGGACTCTGCCCTGGATACTCTGGCTGACTTTGTGACTAACTGCTGGAGACACTGGAGTTTGAAGTGTGGCTGCTGTGCCCAAGACCTGCTGAGGACCAAGGGGCTGCTGTAGTGGTGGGAAGCTGCTGGCAGGAGAAAGGACCTCTGCAGGTTGAACAGGCGAGCTACTCTGGAGGTGGGGTCCAGCAGGACTACAGGGCAGAACCAGGGTCATTTGTTGGGGGAAAGAAGGGGAGCTAATTTGCTTAAAGTGGGCACAATTCTCCAGGCAGAGAATGGCCTTGGAATCAGGCAAAACACCATAGAGAACCAGGCGTCTGAAAACACAGGACAAGAATGTATGACAAAACTAACTAAAAGCTACAAGAGGGGGCTACATTATAAAAATGGGACCTATAAGAGCATAAAGTTGAAAAAAAAACTATATATGCAGTATTATCTTCATTTTAGATGTCAAAAGGGTTTTGTGGCTCCTGAGGTTTTTTTCCTCCGGAAAACAGGTCCAAATGGCTCTTTGAGTGTTTAAGGTTGCCTTAAACCCCTGCTTCAGACCTTTACCCACTTAGTTAAGTGGAGTTTTGGAGAAGGAAAGCCTCTGGACAAGAGTACTTGCAGGAGTGTCTGTGTTTGTAGCAATAAATTCTTGTTAATTGCTCAGCTGATAAGGAGTTCTGTTCATTTCTTTGCACACCACAGCTGCTATTCTTGGAAAAGGAGGGTGTTAATTAGCCAAAAAGTGGGCATTAGAAGGGAGTTGGAATATTTGGACAGAACAGATTGGCATAGTTGGCAGGATAGGAAGAATTTAGGCAAGATAAGCTCAAGCCTACCTGGCAGCCCAATCCCCAAGTTGCCCACCTGACAACTCCACTTATTCAACTGCAGGGAAGATGCTCTGTGAACATAAGAACAGCAGCCCTACAGGATCAAGACAAGGGTCTATCTATTCTAGTCAATACTGCTTCCCACAGTGACCAACCAGATCTGTCTGGGAAATCCATCAGCTGAGCTTGAAAACAACAAGCCTTTGCCAGGCATTGCTCCCCCATCAACTGCTATTTGGAAGTATATAGCTTCTGAACATGAAGGTTCCATATATCAATCAAGGCCTATAAATCTATTCCCTGTAAGCATGTCCGATTTGTAAAGCCATCTATCACTCCATCTTGGGGGCAGGGAATTCCATATATTTGTTGCACTCTTAAATGCTCTTGCCCCTTGGTTTCAAATGGGTGACCCCAGAGCAGCCCAGACCCTCAACCTTTGTCATCTCCCAGCACACTGACAAGGTGCTACAATTGTCAAGGCTCACCATTGGTTTTTTTTTACAATTGACAAGGCACACTGCACTGACATCAGTGCCTCGCATCCCTCAGAGGCCCTTCCAGCAAACAACCCTCCCCCAAACTCTTGTGGCACACCTGCAGACCATCCGTAGCACCTGTGTGCCACAGCAGAATGGTTGAAAACGGCTGCCCCCCAAAGAGACTAACAACCTGATCCTATGTGCGCCTACTCAGAAGTAAGTCCCATTATAGTCAATGGGGCTTACTCCCAGATAAGTGCAGACAGGGCTGCAGCCTCAGAGTGGAAACCTGGGGCCCTGTCCTTTCTGTCCCATGCACGATTTTATGAGCCAGTACCAAGTGCCCCCCTTCCAGCCACCCTTTACCTCAGGGGAACCTCCCCAGGAGCACTTTCGCCCCCCTCCAGGCTTCCCAGCCCTGCGCAGGCATCAGACACCGACAGCCGTTCTCGGCTGGTGCGCCCCAGTACAAGCGCTGCCTGGGAAAGGGGCGCGTGTTGAGCCTCGGAGAGCCCGCCCCCCCCCGACCACCAGCCCCTCCGCGGCTGCCTCTTGGCCCGACCCAGCCCCGTGGCGAGAGGCCACTCGCTCCCTCAGCCTCGGCTCCCTCCCTCGGTGCTGCTCCTCCGCTGGCCCCCCTCCCACCTCGGCCCTCTCGCGGCGCCCCTCCCCCTCACACACACGCCCCCTACCCCCACAACGGGATCGCCGCTACCCCACAACCGACGCCCGCCCCTCACCTCAGGCCGCAGCAGCCACCGCAAACCACCGGGAAGCGGGCCCCGCCCACCAGCCAGCGAGCCAGGAGCGGCGAGGAGCGCTCGAGCCCCGCGGCCAATCGAGTGCAGGGAGCCCGTGCCCTTCAGCCAATGGCAACGGCCCCTTCTCTTGGCGGAGCTCTGGCCAACCGCAGAGACGGACAAGCGAGCGAGATTTCGAGATGGACGGCCGCGTTCGGCTCGAGAACAACAGAGCCGCTCTAGCCGCCGAGCCCTCCTCACGCTGCCCACCGGGCCTCCGTTGGAGCAACCGCCAATCGCAGAAGAAGGAGGCCGCTTCGCCCCAAATCACGGCGGCCAGAGCCGCAGGCAGCCAATGGACGAAGCCGCAGGACCCCGAGCCAATCCGGGTGCGGGGGGCGTGGCGAGAAGCTGCAGTGACCAATAGAGTGCAGCCGAGGAACAATTGGCCGCGTTAGCTCCGCCCTCCGGATCGAGACGGAAAGACCCGAACTCTTTCCGGAGAAAGCCGAAGCGTGCAAGGAGACCAAAGGCTGCAGCAGGGGCTTAGGACCATCTCTGTAATGGAGGTCTCAGGTCCTTGCTGGCCCTTTAAGAGCAGCACAGGCAGAAGTCCAGCTGTGAAGCTTTCCTCAGTGTGCTGGGAAAAGCTGAACTTCTGCCTGTCCTCAGGAGCCCTGCCGGGTGGGTGGAGGTGGCCCTGTGGTTCAGCAGCCTTTCCCATAGCCCCACAACAGCCATTTTCAACCACTGTTCAGTGGCACACTGGTGTGCCATGAAGGGTCCGCAGGTGTGTCACGGGAGTTTGGGGGAGGGTTGTTTATTAGTAGGCCCATTGGGGGGTGTGAGCCCCCCACCAACATCATGGTGCCCCTTGTCAGTGGACCAAAACTCATGGTATGCCTTGACCATTTTAGGACCTTGTCAGTGTGCTGTGAGACATTAAAAATCCCCATCAGGAACATGGGGGAACCACATGCAAGAGTAGCATTAAAATACAAATCAAAAGTTGTTCCCCTCTTTTCCCTGCCCCCTTATCCTGTTTATGGCCAGAGATTTGAAACAACGGCACATATTTGGGTTCCGTAGTCACCTCGCCTTAATTTCAAGAGCCCAGTCCCTGCTCAGCAAGTTATTAACACTCTGGTTATTTGGTTGTGAGGTGACACCAATCTTCTTATATTCAGAGTCATTTGTCCTCTTGGGCAGCTCTCCATATATCCCAGTCTGAAGTGTGACACTCCAAACTTTTCTGACTGGTGGCTCCCTTGACCTACTGGGCCTTTGGCTGTGGCTCCCCATTAGGCCTACAATCCGATACAGGTTGTATAGGATGGCAGGGTTTTTCCGTGGCTCCCCCAGCTGGTTTCCCTGGGGAGCCACGATGCACAGTTTGGGAACTGCTGCTCCAAACAGTTTCTGTGGTTCAGTTCTGGTGAATTCCGCCTCAGACTAAGCATAAACATTTCAAGTTGCCTGCTGGAAATCTGCCCAAGTAGCTGCCTTTTGGGCAACCCTACATCTTCCCTCAAGCCTCAGGTAACCATTCCGACCTGTTGTAAATTTGATTGCTGAAGCCCTGTTGTCACACATCACATGCCCAGATCCGTATATGTTGTCAGTCAGTGCTGGTTTTCTGAAATATATACAAATACTGCACATATATATCTTCTGCATCCAAGATGGCCCTTAGGATCATTTTTTGTTCCCAAAACCTGCATTACGAAAGTGGTTCCAATCCTTTCCTTCTGTTTCTCTACTTTTCAACAGCCCAACAGCAATGCCTGCTGGGCCCAGAGAGGATAGTAGGTACAGTATTTCAAACATTCCTAATGTGTGCCCCCTGAAGTCCAGCACAAACATTCATAACCCCAGAAAGGCACTTAAGAAGAATTAGGAAGGTCCAAAGAGAAGCTAGCGAGACAAATAGGAATATGGAGAAGGTGAAACTGAAGTTTGCCAAGATTTCACACACTAGTACAGGAACTCCTACTTGTAAGAATGGAGGAATTCAGAAATAGTTAAATTACATCAGTCTTTCTGGATTAAAGGCCCAATCCTACTGAGTGCATGCCGGCTCACAGCCAGGTGTGCACTGTCACAAACATGCCTTACAACACATTTGCAATCTCTGGCACTTGGACTAGAGCCGGTGAAGCACCGGAGCTCCGCTGCTTGGTGGTCATGAGGACCACCGAGCAACAGAGAGATAGGTGGAGGTATGGGTGGAGGTGGCAGAGGGAGGGCGGGGAGGAGGCATTCCAGGAAGGGAGGGAGGTAGAACTTTGCTCCACCAGATCCAGAGGCTCCATGTTGGGCTGGCTGCCCAACACGGATGCTCTTCATTCTATGCTGACCTTTGGGTCATCATAGTATCAAGTAGCCCCATTGTGTGGCTACTCAGTTTACCATGGGAAGGGGACAAAAATTCCCTTCTCCTGAGGAGGAGGCGGCGGCGGCTACCTGGAGCGTACTCTCAGCCTCTGCTACCCTGCATCAATTATGGTCTGGATGCCAAATTTTCACCAGCTCCTGGTAGCTTTTGTTGATTTCTTCAGGGCTGGCGTCTTCATGGTGGGCTATGATGAAGAGGGGAAAAAAGCCTATCAGAGCTGTGAAATGCGAAGGAAGTTCCAAAGATCTGGGAGCCATTGAAATGGCTGGAGTAGGGGTGGGGAGAGTAAAATAATTGTCCAGTTGTTCCTGTTCTGATGGGTTCAAGTGCTGTGTGAGTCAAAAGTCTTGTTTGCAGAACTAGATAATGACACAGGGCCCAATCCTATCCAACTTTCCTGCTCCAGTGTAGCCACAATGCAGTCCCATGGTAAGGGAACACAACCCCTACCTTGAGGAGGTGTCTATAACTGCCTCCCCACCATAGGATGAATGAATGAATAAACCTTTATTAAGCATAAAGAAACCATAGGATGCACCATAGGATGCAGCACATGACCCATTGGCATGGTTGCACCAGCATTGGAAAATTGGATAGGATTGAGCCCACAGTCTCTAATGGGCACATGCTGTTTCTTAGGTTTTTGGGAAACCAAGCATGCCTGCACTGCACTCACTTCTTTGTTCCCTTTATTTGCAATTCTGGGCTTCTGGGAATTCCTTATTTTCCCTCCTTCTCATTCCAATGGGATCAAAACTAAAGACACATCCCTTTGTGTCAGTAGTCTCTGGGCCTGAGTGCTTTTAAATCCAATTTCCAAACTGTAAAAGGACATCTTTTTCCTCAAAGTTTTTTTAGTCTTCCAATCAGCCTTCATCTACTGATATTTAAGGCTAGCACTCTAACAGTGCCCCCCCCCCTGGGGCTGAGGCATAAGAATAGGCCCTCCGTTTGGCTGTACTTGTCTTAAGAAGTGACTAAACAGCCACCAGGTAGATGGGACTTGTTAGCCTGGGAAGGCAGCTCATCTGAGAGAAGGAAAACTCTGATCCCAAACCTCCACTGCCTTGTAGCTATATCCAGTTATGGAAAAGGCTTCAGGAGTCAAAATCTGGAGCCGGAGTCCCTGAGGCAGTTCATGGCTGAACATAGTCACATTCTGGCAACTCCTGCCACGCCGCTGGAACCAACCATATTGGCTTCTGCCTCTCCATTGGACCATTTCAGCAACGTGGAGAGGGGGGATTTGCTGCATAGGAAACAGTCTATCCTCCATATCTACTTTACCCAGTCTTCACGCACTGGAGAGGACACTCTGTTCCAGAACCACCATTCAGAGCACGATACCATAGTCTTCCGAGACTGAAGGATGCCAACAACTTTAACAGCACAATCCTAGGTATGTCTACTCAGAAGTAAGTCCCATTGTTAGAGGTGGGAGAAAATGGTTTTATTTTTCATGGATTTTGGTGTCTTCCAAATTTAGAAGTGCATAAAGCAGTGTTATGTGTTTTTATTCAAAATTTACATTATTATAAATTATAATTGCTTTAAAAGCATACTAGGTAGGTGATGTAGGTGGTATAGTGTCAGCAAATGCAGCCACAGTCATTAGTCATGTACCCCCTCCCCCAATTGAATTACAAAACCAAACAAAACAGTTTTGTTTTTTTTCACAGATTTGGGGGAGGGGGTTGCTTGTTTACAAAAGTGAGAAAATGGTGTTATGTGTTTTCATTTGATTATCACCGTTTTCTCCCATCTCTACCCCTTGGGTTCAACAGAACCTCCTCCTAAGAAAATGTGTACAGGATTGCATCCTAAAATTTCAGACAATAATGAGGAAGCTGTAGAGGAGCAATATCAGAGAGTTGGTCCAGGGCAGGTACAGGCATCAGACAACTTACCACATGGCTTTACTTTTATGCCTTTTGAACTCCCTGCTTAAATAACTCTGGTTTTGAATGATCTCATTTCTACATCTATAACATTTGCTAAGTGATTCTAAGATTGCAGAATTATTAGGCTAATGACACCGTATGCTCTAGGATGCTGTTAAAAGCAGAAGAAAAAAATTAATGAGATGAATAACTAGCTTCTTCAAAGACCTTCAATTTTCTTTTTCTGATTAGATTCTATATCTCCCTGTTACAGGTTTTTTTAATATATATATATCTTGTATTCTGTGTAATAGTTTGGTCTGGGCTCCATGCATCATTTGTATTCTGCTTTAATAATGCCTTGTCCATTGGCCTGGATGATTAATACAACCTATCTTGCAGCCAGAAGCCGGGGGGGGGGGGCATCTGGATCTAGGCCATTGCACAGGGAGTGAAAGGTTTAACCCTTTCCCCCTATGCTGCTTTTCCAATTTAAATTGTTTTCTTGAAAACATACAAAAGGCAATTTAGAACAGGATACACGGGGCAAAGTTTAGGTCCTCACTCAGCACTGTAGCCCAATTCCAAATCTCTCTCTCTCTCTCACACACACACACACACACACACAGTGACTGCTTTTAGCAAAAGAAAAACACATTGGGCGGTCCATTCATGGATCTCGTGCATTATGCATAATTCAGCCCCACCACATATTATTCAGTCCAACTTTACAGATCTAATTCCACTGTCATCCCAACTGCCATAAAGTGCATCTCCGCACAAAGAAGGTTAAACTAGTCATAAGGAAGTGCCCTGTACCTTCTATGCAATCTTGGGCCTTGCCTGCCTGGTCTTGCCTTCCCTCAGATACAGCAGCAATGACCTCTCTAACCACAAAGTCCTTTAGGGTGTCTAAGGAGGATGAGAGCAAGACTGCTAGCTCCTAAAAGATAGAAACTGTCCCACCTACTAGAATCAAGACATTATGAATTGAATAACAATTTTAAAAAGAATGTATTGAAAACGGTGATAGAGAAATGGGACAAGGACTAAAACTAGACAATCATATTGCCAGATTCAATGCAGGAAGGCCAGCTCAAGGGCCATTCCAGGGCCATGTCACAGAGCAGAGCAGCAGAGCTATATCCAAACCCCTGTTCCCCGGGCAGACACCCCCCCAGATGCCAGTGGTCACCGTACCATCGATGGAGGTAGCACAGATCTGAGGAGACCCACAGGGGCCATGCAAGGTCTGACTGTGGGGAAAACACACAGCAGCCACAGACTAGCTCAGCCATTGCCCCGGCCAGACAAGGTTAGGATAAGGCCCAGCTCTGGCAACCAATCCCAATGCACCCACCTCCCCATAAAAGCCCTGACCCAGGGCCTACACTCCCTCAGAGAACAGGGTGCGTTGCCCAGGGCTATGGCACCCTGTTCTCTCAGGAGGGGACTTAGGTGGTGGAGAGCACTCCTTGCACACATACACAAACACCTCACTCAGGCACTGGGTACTAACCATGTCTGCCTGTTCAGTTCCTTTCTCTTCGCAGGTTTCCTCCATCCTGGCTCGGCATATGCCTGCTGGTGCCCGAGTGGTGCATGCCATCCCCATGCTCTGCCCACAGCAGGCAGGTGACCCTGGCAAAGTGGGGCAGGGCTGGATGTGTGTGGGTGGCGAGGGCCTGGGCATTGCCACAAGACCCCACTGAGTGACTGTTTGACCTGCAGGAGTCATGGCTTGGGCAGACGCTGGCATCGCTATAGCTGAAGCAGCTAGGCAGCCACCAGCATGGTGCACAGTACGGCGCTGATGCTAGGAGGCTATGCCGACCCCCCCCCCCCCGGCCAGTTCCTCCAGCCCCATGGAGGAAGCAGAGAGGGAGCAGCCATCACCAGCAGCCAGGGCATAGCAGCAGCATTCCCCCTCTCTGTGGAGGAGCGGGGGGGGGGGGGAGAGGAGGTAGTGATATGGATGTGGCAGGTACGGCACATCTATTCAGGTACCCATGGGCAGCCAGCGGGGTCTGCACAACTGCCTCCTATACCTGGAGGGCGCCACCCAGACCATGCTACGAGGCCTCCGGGACTATGGGTTGGCAGTCAGCACCGTGTCCCAGCACATGTCCCCTACTGGGGAGGCAGCAGTGCTGGCTGCAAGGCCAGATTGCCACCCTGTAGGCGGCAATGCTGGCCCTACTGGACAGCATGGGGATGGGCCCTGAGCATTGGAATCTCTGAGCCCCCTTATCCCCCGCTTCCACCTGGCCCCATCACTCTGTGCCCCCCCCATGCCCCAATTCCCCACTTATGTATGCCATATTGGCAGTGCTTTATTCCAAACCTTGTTTCTCTGGGGGGGAAACCCATTCGTACAGGATCCATGGTGTGTCTCTCTTACTGGGCACGCCATCCCCATGGCAGCAGGGATTCCATGTCAGGTCACCCAGCCCTGCCCTGGCAGGGGCCCCTGCTCATGCTGCCACCCCTTGATCCTGTGGGTGTGGAGGGGAGGGTTAGGGAGGCAGCATGCACATCCTACCCCCCCTTGGGCCTTCTGCCTCAGAGGCCCTCACCTGGCCTTGGCTGAAGAACCATGCTGTGACATACTCCCATATCGCCACTTCTCATGGCTCCTGCCCTGGCAGACGGCAGCCCCTTATCAGCCAGTGAGATTGCCAAGGGGTCCTGATCATGTCCCCCAGCAGTGGGATCCTTCGCCGCAGGCACATATTGTGGAGCCCAAACGCCTGCTGCACAACCATGTGGGTCTTCCAGTGAGCCACACCATACCGGCCAATGAGCCCTGGGGTGTCCACTGCATACAGCGTGAGGAGGTACAGCCGCAGGGGGTAGCCACGGTCACTTGGGGCAATGAAAGGGCATCAGCACAGGAATCCCCCCTCACCAACCCCATCCACCCAACCCCTTCCTGCCTAGCAACCAGCCCATCCCCTCATGCCATGTGGCTACAAAGGCTCAGACAGGCTCAGACTTAAAGACCTGAGCATCATGGACACTGCCTGGGTACTCTGCTGTCACACTGGTGAAAAGGTCTTGTGGGTCACAGGTCACCTGGATGTTCAGGGAGTGCTAGTGGTGGCGGTTCCTGTACATGGTAGGCACATCCAATGGAGTGAGTATCCCAATGTGCCTTCCACCCTTCAAATTGGGATTATGTTCCATTTTGTTCTCTGAAAAGAGACCTGCAGAACAGTGCAGCACACCCACTCAGCTGCACTTTTCTCTCTCCTCTTTCAGGCATAGATCCAACTGCTGAGGAACATGGTCACCTGGACATTGGCCAACAGCCCTATTCCTGTAGTACCTGCTTCAGCCGCAGTGGAACATCCGCAACATCCCTGACAGTCTGATGGGGGGAAGGGTGTCCTGTGTTGTCTTCTCCTTTTCTTTCCCCACATCAGCCCTTCCCAAAGAGGTTTTTTTCTCCAAGCATCTCTGACAGGTTAACACAAAACCGCTAACTTTTCAACAGAGTTGGACTTAGGCACTTGGGTTCTTAGTGAACAATTTCCATCTGCTGCTAGAAACAGATATGCTATCAACCTACTTCCTCCTAGCTCACAATTACACCACTGTAGACAACAACAACATACAACAAACCTTTATTAGGCATATAGTTTTACAACTAATATCTCCAAACAGTCATGTATGAAGGTATATATTAAAAGAGAGATAGGAAATAAGAGTTAAAACACACCAGTTTGCTTACACAGTTACTCCAAGTTGCTTAGAACCAGCAACTTAGCCCACTTCAAGTTGCTCACATGTAGAAATTTAGCAACTGGAAGGGTCACAGATTCAAATTCACCTGCCAGCAAAAGTTGTAAAGAGGTGATCTCAGAGAGACCTTTTTTGTTTCCAGATAATGAGGGGAGATACTGGTCTCTGAGCACCTGATTAAAAGCACAATGCAGAACAATGTGTGGAAGAGAGTCTACCTCTCTGAGGCCACAATTGCAAAATCGTTCTTCCTTTGGGGCATTTCTAAACCTACCAAGTAGGTCATTAGAAGGCAACACAGTTGCATCAGGCTAATGTTAAAGCCCTCCTTTCAAAGGGGCACTCTAAGAAGGACAGGTATTTTGGTTGTAGACCAAAGGTATTGTTAAGATGGAAATTTAGGGGTGAACATTTTTTTTGTGCTGCAGCCAAAATCTCTTGCCTTTCTATGTCTATTAGTCTTGTTATCAAGAGCCTGATAGAAGTCTCAAGTGTAGCAGCTCCTTGTAGATCTTCCTCGAGACCCATTTGTCTAATTTTCTTATTGAATAGAGCTAAGCAAGGAGACAACAGCGAGTCAGTCAATAACCCCTTTAACAATGGATTTTGGTCAGCCCTGAAGCACACTTTGGCCCAGTATTTTAAGAAACTGGACCAAGCTAGAAACTCCAGCCTATATTGGCCTATCTCCAGGCAAAGTGCCGCAAAGGGAACGCAATGCGGTACACCTAAGATCTTGTATAGAAAATTAGAATGTATCTTTTCAATTGAATCATTTAATGCTGGCATCCAAACAGGAATGCCATACAAAATTTGAGGTGTAACTTTGCCATTAAAAGCCTGGAGAGCAGCTGGAATGAATGAATTACCCCAAGAGAAGAAAAAGCGAGTAATAGCCTGAACAGCTAGTTTGGATGAATTAATTACTGTAAGACGATGGGAAGACCAGAAATGCCAGTAGTGAAACCGGAGACCAAGATACTGAAATTCCTTTACTTGTTGTATTGTTTTACGATTGAAAAGCCAAGACTGTGATTTCCAAGAGTGCCCAAACACCACAATCTTGGACTTTTCATAGTTTAGCTGAAGGGCATTGTTGGTAAAATATTCTATGCAGGCATTAACCAGTCTCCTTAATCCTATTTTAGTTCGAGATATCAGGGCCATGTCATCAGCATACAAAAGGAGAGGGATATCCACTGAACCTAATTTGGGGGAATGCGTATCAAAGTTTGCTAGATAGGGAGCCAGATCATTAATGAAGAGATTAAACAGGGTGGGAGCAAGAACACACCCCTGCTTGACCCCCTTGTTGATTGGAATTGGGGCCGAGAGGTCACCCCTCGGAGATAATTTCACTTGGCATGAGGTGTTTAAATGAAGCGCACAAATTAATATTAATAGCCTTTTGTCCACTCCCATCTTCTCAAGTTTATCCCAGAGTCTATCTCTATCTATGGAATCAAAGGCCGACTTTAAATCTAAAAAGGCCACATATAGTCGGGCTTTATTTTGAGTCCTTTGTTTGAAGATTAGGTGTGATAATACCACACACTGATCAATTGCAGACTTATTTGGTCTAAAACCCGCTTGCCCTGGGCCTATGATGTTATGGTCCGAGATCCAGGCAGAAAGTTTCTTAAGCAGATGGGAAGCATACATTTTCCCTGCCAGGTCTAAAAGGCTGATTGGCCTGTAGCTGGGGGAAAGTTTTTTATCCCCTTCTTTAAAGATGGGAACCAAGATAGATCTAGTCCAAGTGTCCGGAAGTACCCCAAATTTATCAATTCTAGTGAAAAGTTCTGCAATTATTGGGGCCCACCACTCTGGTGCTTCTTTATAAATATCAGGAGGAATTGAGTCTGGTCCCGCTGCTTTACCCAGCTTTAACTGCTTAATGAGTGAAAGAACTTCATCCACTGAGACTGCAGGCCAATCAGGGAGATCTAACGGGAGTGGCATATTAACAATGGAGACAGGTTTAGATTCATCTAAATCTAATGTAGACTAGGGAGGCCCTGGAGGCATTCAGAATCTTACTTCATCAGGAACAACGACAGACTGTGCAGAAAGTGGAAATGCTCTTGGAAGAAGCTGTCAGATATGATGCAGACCACACATCGCCTTACTTCATGTGAGAGCACATCTTCTCTACAGGACTCTCCAATGGTTTCCTCAGACAAAGACCCTTTCTTAAGGGTGACCTATCAGACTGAGATGCATCAGGAGTCCCCAGTCAGGGGAAGCATGCCTTACTCCCTCTCTCTTGGGGGCTCTCCCTCTACAGTGCCTCCTCCAGTTGGCTCAGCCTGGGCTTCTGAGTGTGAGAAACAGCCCCTTAACCATCTGCTCCCTCCACCAAAAGAGGCCATTGATAGCGAACACTGCTGTCTAGATGATAAAATGGAGGGTGTGGTGATGGAGATGCCCAATACATCTATTCAAATTAAACAGCAACCTGCCTCTACTGTTTTAGCGGAACCCATGGCACAACTCTCCCAGCTTTCAACAGTGGATATCCTACCAAGCCAACAACCATTGATCCATCCTGTTCCTGATGGAACTCCAGCCGTAGCAGCAACAGGCAATGCTCTAGAAGAGACAAATCTGCTGGATCGATTGGAAACCAAGCTAAGTTTGCCAGAGATCATTATGCTTGAGCCAGAGCTACAACCACCTGCCTCAAGCATGCAGAGAGGCTCAGAAATTCAAATTCCCTTAATTCCATCAGACTGACTGCTTCCACATCGACTCCCTGAAGCCCTCCAAGGTCAACTGAAAATCCTGTCTTGGAATATCGCTGGCTGGTCAGCAAAGTCACGGGAGAAAGTGCTAGATGAAATCCTAAGGGATAGAGATGTTATATTGCTACAGGAAACATGGGCTACCTTACCCATTGAGTTTGAAGGGTTCTCCGTAACATCACTACCAGCGCGGAAGAGCGCAGCAAAAGGTCGTCCTGCTGGCGGTCTCGCCATATTAGTGAAACCAGTTTTTAAGCATGAGTTGCTGTTTATGTCCGATAGCTATTGTAAAATCCAGGCAATTAAGCTGAGGCTGCCACACCAAAGCCTTATGGTTATAAATGTGTACATGCCACCTGTCAATGACAAAGCGGCAACCGAAAAGCAGTGGGTATATTTTAGTGGCATGTTTAATGAATTGACTGGCAAATTTCTTTCTCTCGTACCAATAATTTCTGCGGATTTTAACGCCAGGGTGGGACAAAATAACGACATCTTCCATCAAATATTAGATCTGCCTACTGATATGACCTTATCAGAGATTTGTTTCTCTGAAAGGCAGTCAAAAGACAGAACAATTAATGCGGCTGGGCTTCTTTTGGCTAAATTCTGTATTGCCAATGGCCTCACTTGGTTAAACGGCCTAGATTATCTGGGGGATAAAGGAGAGTATACCCATATTTCAACTAGAGGTATGAGTGTTATTGATTACATTCTGGTTCCCTTTTATTTTCTCCCACAGATAGTGAATTTTAGAGTTGGATACCCACAGTCTAGTGACCATTTACCCTTAATATGTGATTTGGCCTACTTCTCAGATTGCCACCACAATTCCCACTCTCAGGTGGAGGATGGTCACCCTGACACAATTAAAATAATTAAATGGGATGCAGCCACTAAAGAGTCCTTTTGCGCACTACTACAAACTGAGGACATGTTCCAGTTGTCTACTCTGGATCCAGATAACCAACTAGGGATTGTGACCTTATTCGAGGTTTTAATATCAACTCTCCAGAACAAACTGGGCTGGATACCTCCACCTTAAAGAACAGAAGGTGGGAGAAAGAACTCTGCCAAGCTTGAACAGACTTGCTTGACACTGAAGTTTGCTGTACGCAGTGCTTACAATAAATTTCGAGTAACTAATAGTAGATTAAATTTACTACAATATTTTAAGCTGTCTGCCCAACTCAAGGAAGCTATTAAAACTTCGTTACACCACAATGCAACAGCGAGATGGTCACGTTTAATTAAATCTGTGAGATCTAAAAACACCAAGATTTTTTGGCAAATTATATCAGGCTGTTTCTATAAAAACTCATTTGGTTTCACAGCAATTCCAGCTAAAATGTGGGAAGCACATTTTAAATCAATCTTCTTTGATGAATCTAAACCTGTCTCCATTGTTAATATGCCACTCCCGTTAGATCTCCCTGATTGGCCTGCAGTCTCAGTGGATGAAGTTCTTTCCCTGTAGACCTTTGAAGTGTACTCTAAGGAAGGTGGATGACGTGCATTTCTGGGTACCGAGCTCTAGGAATGTAACTCCCATGTTTTAAAACACCAATTTTAAATCGCCATGCTTCCTGGGGAGCAGAAAGATTAGTGTCAGGATTCCTAGAAAGGTGTAGGGGTTTGAAGCAGGCATGCATGCCCCAGCAAGAGGCTTCAGGTTGAGGGAGTTAAGGAACCCTGGTTTGGTTGGTTTGCCCTGGTCTTGGGCAGCCACTGTTGACTGCACAGCCTCCTACCTCCCCTCTCTTTCTGCTCTACCTGTCATCATTGGCCTCCTTACCTCTTATGGGGCTTCCTGCTTCCTCTTACCCCTCCCCTCCCTGCCTGAGGGATTGAAAAGGAGCAGCTGCTGGCCCTTAAGCATTCCTGGCCCCACTCCTGGTATCCACTGACCCAGTATGGGGACCTGCCTGCCATTCTCTGCCTTCTGGGACCCCTACCCTGGTAAGTCAGGGTCTGTGGTGGAACCCTGACAAAAGGCATCCCACTGCATCGGAGCCCACACTTTTCACCCTGAAACCTGGAGAGGGAGAGAAGCCTGTCCATTCCAGGGTGCGTAGAAACCATTGGAACTGCAGCATGACACTGAGTTTGTGCAAAGATGGGCAGACGAAACCAAGAGAGGAGTTCAGAGCTGGCAAGATGAGGAACAAAAGATTTTTTAAAATTAGAAATGGGGAGATGGGGAAGAGCTACTTTTGCTGAAGATTCCCACCCAGCACTGAAGCCTAATAGCCAGATTCAGAGCATGATTACTGTAGGGTCCTGGGGGACTGATTTCCAGAAAGATGTACATGCTACAGTATTTGTTTTGTGGCCCCACTTGTTTCTGCAATTCAGCAATCCCACAACACTGCTCTGCAAACCCTTCTCTGCCTTGATAGATGCGTGCTGGTGGTAGGTGTCGGCCGGAGGTCTCTGCACTGGCAGTTGGGCCATGAACTACCTCCCTTTCTTCCTGATGAAGACCCTCTTCCTCTACCACTGTCTTCTTGCAATTACTTTCCAAATACTTCTGATCCCGATTGTTCTGCAGCACACAAGCAACCACCTGTGCAGGTAAGTCTGCTGGGCGTGGGGCTTGCTTTCTGCTCGAGACCATACCGTGACCTGGGTGGGGGATTGACAGGTTTTGCCTTACGGAGGACAGCTGGAATGTACACAATGTAATAGCTAAGAAAATTAACTGGTAAGTCTCTGATTCAAAGTCATGAACTTGCTAGATCTGCATTTTTAGTTTGGCACAAGCTAGGGCCCACCTTCAAGAGCACAGCAGGTGAGAGAACACCTGCTCATCATCCAGACCTTTTGTTCCTTCTATCCCAGCTGGAAAGTGGTGAAGGGTAGAGGTTACAGTAGCAATTGTGTGCTTTCCATTGCAAAGGGCAGAAGGAGAGGAAGCAAGGTAAGAGTGGGACTGGGAGGGAGGGAGGACACTGAAGAGTGCTCCAAAGCTCAGGCTCCTGGCAAGATTTATCTGCTCCAGGACCCCTAGCCTGTTCACACTGTCTGGCCTGAAAACAGCAGAGCTGGCACTGCTGTGACCCATTTCCAGGGTCCAATGCAGCTGTTCAAGGTTGCTGGTCTACAATAGCCTAATCCAAATGGAGTCCAGTGACACTATGCTAGGAGAGGGAGGAGCCACGATGGCAGAGCCCAAGGGACATGGAGTATTTGTTACTGACCTGGCACTTCTGCATCAGTGTTTATGTTGGTGCATATCTCCCTTTTCCCTTTCAGGTCCAAGCTCTCCAAAAGCATGCACAGTGCTTGTGGAGGCCTGGTTCTCCTCTGTCTACCTGGCCCACTAAACCTTCCATCTGCTCACCTGTAGCAAGCCTCAGCTCTCCAAAGCTGAGCTCCAGAACCTGCGCTGGAAGGCCAGATGGGACATCCTGATCCGGAAACACTAGCTGGAAACCACTGGGGTGGGATAGACTCACGGAGCATTGACCAAGGCAGAACCAATCATGATGGGTAAGCAGATCTCCCCTGATCCTTTGGGGCAAGGTCAGAGCAACAAGGGGAGGAATAGATTCAGACAATTCCCCCCCTCCAAGGAACGATGGCTTTTGCAGCTATTGGAGGATGATTCTGGCACTTCCACCTGTGCAATATTTTGAGTGTCTGGAGCTTTTCTGCACTGCCTTTTCCTATGGAAAAGTTGCATCATCATCAGTCCCAAGCAAGCAGGGTTCCAAAACTAGCAGGGATTGATGACTACTGCACTTTTGGGCTAGCTTGCAAAATGATGCCCATCACTTGTCAAGCCTAACAGGATCTCAACCATTCACTGGTCCAGGAAAAGTCTGTAATACTCTTCCATGAAAAGACTTTAAGGGCTGGAATCTAGGCAGATCCTCCCCCTTTTGGTGCAGCACCCAGCTCCCTTCTCAATATCTCTAAAAACCCTCTTGGGGTGCTGCTGCTTCCCCCAAGAGCACCATTGGCAGAAGAAATATAGATGCACACAAGTATTAATTAAATTGAATACCATGGCCGAGAAAAGGCTGTTGGAACCTTTGGGAAGTACGTCACTTACTTCTGCAGCAATTCCTGACTTGGAAGACTAGCTAGAAATGTCTGGTTCTAGCACACCCCAAAACAGATTTCCCCTTAACTAGTTTTTTTTAAAGGAACAGACATTTCTAGCTAGTCTTCCAAGTCAGGAATTGCTGCAAGTGATGTATTTCCAAAGGGTTCCAATAAACTGACATTCTGCAGATTAAAAAAAATGAAATGTGAAGTTATTTCCTTTGAGGGAGGAGGAGTCAGAAATCCTTCATCTCAACTACCCTGGACATCTCAAGAAGATCGTGCCAAATCTGTGGGTCTTCTGTTTCACAACATTCTGAAAATAGTGAGCCAATGTATGTATTTAACAGTCAGCACAATGAAAACTCACCTTTGTCATGCTTTTGCTTCTTTGTTAATCAACAATGCCAAACAACAAACTGTATGGGGAAACCCACAATGGAGTTAGAGACTGAGGACAGAGCTGGGAGCCTTTCATAAACCGGACAGCAACTGCAGACTCATGTTAGTGAGCTGCACCATCCAGACTCTTGATGGGGGATTTCAGCAGGTTTGCCTGTGCCTTGTTTCTCAGATGCTAAATCCCTGTTATATGGGGTGGATTCTGACACTGACAAGGCCTGCAGCCTTTTCTACACACAGCTGACTTTACATGGCTTTCCATTTGCCCACCACATTCTGCAGCAAAAAGTTGGTTTCTCCCCAGCAGATTAAGCCACACCGAGCCACGTGTCAGGACACAGATCCCTCCATCACTCTGGAACAGAAGAGATTTTAAGTGTCAAGAAAAGGTATGCCACACTTACTGACCTCCTCCTGTGCTGCAGGTGCACATCCTGAAGGGCACGGAGGCATTTAGCCCAGTCCCAACCTGCATCTATGGAGGTGGTAGAATTCTGAATTGCTCCTCTGCAGGTGGCGAGTTCAAATTTTGGAGCCAGGCTGCACGCTGTAAATCTGCAGACCTGAGAGAGGCCCTACATTAAAACTTTTCCTCCAAGGTGTTCATTTGTCCTGTGGAAGGAGTTTTTGATTAAAAATCCTACAGCCTCACGGGGATAAATCTAGAATTCTGTCGCCTCCAACAGGTGTCACAGGTAACTCAGGTCATTGTGGGTGCTTGTTTTCCACACCAAGTCTAATTGTGTTGAAAAACAATGCCACCTGCTGATCAGACCAGGAACATCCTTGAAGCATCTATTAGATGCATAAACAGCAGGTCACATTCCCTTCAACCAGCAGCTTGCTACAGTCCCAAGGGCTTGTTTTCCATCATGTCTCACCTTCTAGATAAGGAAGGCAGCTCCATCTCTTGAGGGAGAGAGAAGCAGTTGTCTTTCCACCTCCTCTTCTGCAGGATCATTTCCCCCAGTAGAGGCTAAGAAGTTTGGAGAAATCAAAGCATACCCTGTGCCTTGTATAATCCTTTCCCATCTCGCAACAGTAGGTAGTCTTCCCATAAGTGACGGTGATTCTGACTTTTAATCACAGATCCCCATCACTAAGAACAGTTTCTCTTGCTACCACCAGAGGACACTGTGAACCAGCACCCTAAGGGAGCAATCCTAACTTGCACTGGAACAGGCAGGCCAGTGTGCCTGCGCTTGTATCTAGCGCAAGTTTCAGGCAGCCAGAGGCTCGCCCCAAGGCAAGGGGAAACTTTTTCCCTTACCCCAGGGAAAGCCACTGCAGTCACAATGGGACTACTCGGATCTGCACTACTGGACCTGAGCATAGACTCTGGACATGTGCAAAGTACTCTCCTCTCTTGCCCAATTACCTGCAGCAACCCTTTGAGTACCCTCTGGACATGTGCAGAGCGCTCTTTTTCGCCCAGCTGGCTGCAGCGACCCCAAGTGTAGCCTCTGGGTATGTGCAGAGCGCTCTTCTATTTCGCCCAGTAGGGCCCAGAGCGGCGCGCAGGCAAAAAGTACCGGGAGGGACGTCCGAACCGGGGTCCTTTCCCGCCACCTGCGTCTTGCGGCGGGGACCTGTCAGGCTGCCCCCGTGAGGGGACGAGAGCACGGATCGCACCAGAGCCGCGGGGCGCCCAACCTAGACCTGCTCGCTAACCCCAACAGGGGAAGCCGGCCGCAGAGAAGAGGGAGCGTAGCGGACACGTCACACAGCGCACCCTCTTCAGTTCTCGCTCAGGAGGGGCGGAGAGAGCTTCCCGATGCCCCGCCCCTATGCAGCAGGCCCTGCCCCCTCCGGCGCGGGCGTCAGGACTCCGTTTCCCGCCATGCTCTGCGCGCCAGGTGTCGCTCGGGTGCCGCCCTGTCTCGCGCGCGGCCCGCTGGGGGATGTAGTTTGAGTATCTCTGGACTGCAAGGGACGGGGCTGCAGAGCTCCTGCTGTTTGCAATCAGGTGTGCAGGGAGCCGGTTGGTGCTCCTGGCCGGCCTGGGAAACCTCCTTCTTCCGAACCGTTGTGGCAAAGCCTCTAGCCAGGATGTCCCTGAGGGTGGTCAACTGCACAGAAATGCCGGCCCCATTTCCCCCCCCCTTGCATCCCTGGGGGTGCCAGCTCTGACTGTGCTGCTGTCATTGGAGACGTTTCACCTGTGCCAGTGATACAGCCTTTTTCATGCCAGGACTCCAAAACATACATACATAGAGCGTCAGGAGTTAGAAAATGTGCCTTTACCCAGCATGCAATTAGTCTGTGGAACTCCTTGCCACTAGATGGGGGGTGTCTGGCCTAGATGCCTTACAAAAGGGGTTGCAGGGATTTCTCATCCGTTACAGTCTGTGATGGGTATGTGCAACCTCCTGGTTATGCCAGGTGCAAGGGGGTGGCAACAGGATGCAGGTCTCTTGCATGCTCCCTGAGGCACCTGGTGAGCCACTGTGAGACACAGAAAGCTGCACTAGATGGGCCTTTGACCTCATTTAGCAGGGCTCATCTTATGTTCTTAAAAATATGAGGCTGGGGACCACCACCTATCCCACCCACCCACCCCTGGCACCCCATCAGCTTCTTGTGTCTTTGCCCACCTCCTGCATCTTCACAACAACCCTGTGAGGTAGCAGCCTGAGCAGAGCCTGTCTTGGAGCTGCGAGAACAGCAAGAAGAGGCTGTGCAGGATTATATCGAGAATTCAGTTTTAACAATCCTGCCCCAAATGGAAGATTCATAGGACAGATAGGGTCTCATTTCAGACATCAAGCTAAGCTTAGAAGCACTCTAGCAACAAGACTGCTTCCAAAGTCTAGTGTGAAGTTAGACACAGGATCTCATTAATCACGCACTTTTTAAGTCTGGCAATTGTCTAACCGTACAAAGATATGTTCACCACTGGCAACTGCATCGTGGACCCATCTGTACCAGGAAAGCAACCAAATGCTTTTGAATCAACTCTCCATCTCAAGCACAACAGCCCAGCAACTTCAAATGGAAATAAGTTAGCAAGTACACTCTGTGCAAATCAGTGGCAACGCTGGGGCTAACCAGGTAGGGCACTGGCTGAGAGCCCATGTCCACCAGAGAGTCCAGGATGACCCCCCAACTTTCAGAAGCAAAGAATGTGCTATCAGGGAGCGGCTGGGAGTGGCTTGGGACCCAGCAACCTGGCACCAGCACAGATTGTGTGCCCCGTAATACATAAGGGAACAACTTTTCTTCAGTCATGGGCAGATAATCACTGCTCCCTGAAATATCTGAATGCAGTTTTAAAAGAGCATCTTTACCCATACATTTCTAATGGATCAGTTCTATTTGGAGCCAGTTGAAGTTCTTGAAGACTTTTGAAAGACATGCATGTGTGTGTGTGTGTGTGTGTGTGTGTGTGCAGTACTGTACTGTACAGTTCCTGTGCTTTCTCATGCTTATGTCAGATCAGGGGTTTAGCAACAAGCCTCCTTAAGTTAAGAACAAATATGTTCAAATCATGCCAATATTAACAGAAACAAAGCAAAGCAGATGACATGGCATTCATTCTCTTCCTAAGTCACAAGAACCTGGAAAGAAATGGCAAAGAGAAGGGCCGCCACACTAGTCTACAAACCGCTTTAGGTAAGTCTTATGGAGAATCACCCTGGAACAGTGGTTCCCAAACCTTTTAGCAATGGGACCCACTTTTAGCAATGGGACCCAATTGCAGGGGTCTCTGAACTTTTTGGCCAGAGGGCCACATCAAATATCTGGCACGGTGTTGAGGACCAGAAAAACTGCAGGACCAACCTACAGTTTGGGAACTACTATTCTAGTGAATTAAAAGGCCTGAATAGTAAAGGGAAGCTCTATGAACTCCAGCACTGCCAGATCAATGTGTAGGGTGGGGGGAGGCACATATCATTATAACACGTTATATGTTTATTATATTAACATATTATGTTAATTATGTTGTTAATATTATGTTAACATTATAACATCCTCCACCTTCTGGATCAACCTGATGCACAGACAGAATATTTCCATGAGCAAGCACCTTAACCTCCAGTGAGGAGGCTCACCTTCAAAAGCAATGCTTCAATCCCCGCCAATATAAAGGTACACACAGTGCTTTTGTGCTTCCACTCAACCAAAGGTATTCCAGGCAGAGTCCAGTCATCTCTGCTTCCTCATCTGTGTGAGGAGCTCATAGGCAGACTGAACCTCAATAAACCTTCTCTCAGCCTCTGCTACCCTGTGCCGATTGTGGTCCGGATGCCAAATTTTCACCAGCTCCCGGTAGCTTTTGTTGATTTCCTCAGGAGTGGCGTCATCACGGAGGCCTAAGACCTAAGAGGAAAAGGGGAACAAAACATATCAGAACTGTGAAATGGGAGGGAAGTTCCAATGATCTGGGAGCCATCAACATGGCTGGAGTGGAGGGGGGGTGTAAAACAATTGTCCAGTTGTTCCTGTTCTGATAGGCGGCTTCAAGTTCTTTGTAAGTCAAAAGTTTAATATGCAGAACTAGGTAATGATGGGCAGCCCAATCTGCGCTCCCAGTGTCCAGGGCTGCAGCAGTGCCAAAAATTGCGGTTGCTGCATCCTGCACACTCCAAAGGCAGTGCCGGCAGCTCCTCGGGAGAAGAGGACTATTGACCCCTTCCCCCTGGTAAGCCGAGTAGCGCCACAATCAGGCTACTCAATTCTACTTTGACCCAAGGGTCGGCTTAGAATTTTCAGCCTCCATGTCAGACCAGTGGCCCAAAAGGAGGCTCTGGTTGTTGCTCCACCAGTCCCGCCTCCCTCTTGCCCGACTCTCTCACCCGGGCACACCTCCTCCCTGCCTCTCCCCACCCTCTCCTCACCTCCCCCCACACCTCCACCTACCTCTCTGCTGGCCGGCAGTCCATACAACTGCCAGGTAGTGGAGCTTGCCCGGCCGTAGCCCAGCGTTGGCCAGCACTGAGCTAGCACCAGCGCTCCATCAGTGCTAGAGCCTGCAAATGTGCCTTAAGGCACGTTTGCGACAGTATGCACTGTCGGAAAGCTGGCGAGCACTGTACAGGATTGGACCCACAGCCTCTAATGGGCACATGCAGTTTCATAGGTTTTTGGGAAGCCAAGCATTCCTGCACTGCACTCACTTCTTTGTTCCCCTTCTTTGCAATTCTGGGCTTCCGGGAATTCCTTATTTTCCCTTCTTCTCATTCCAATGGCATCAAAACTAAAGACGCATCCCTTTGTGTCAGTAGTCTCTGGGCAGTGCTTTTAAATCCAATTTCCAAACCGTAAAAGGACATCTTTTTCCTCAAAGGTTTTTTAGTCTTCCAATCAGACTTCATCCATAGACTTTTAAGGCTAGCACTTTAACAGCACAATCCTAGGCGTGTCTAGTCAGAAATAAGCCCCATTAATAGAAGTGGGAGAAAACGGTTTTATTTTTCATGGATTTTGGTGTCTTCCAAAGTTAGAAGTGCAGAAAGCGGCGTTGTGTTTTTATTCAAACTTTACATTATAATTACAAATTATAATTGCTTTGAAAATGTAGGTGACATAGATGTTATAGTGTCAGCAGATGCAGCCACAGTCATTATCAATGGGCCCCCTTCCATTGATAATGAAGAAATCATTTATGAAGAAATCATAAAAGCCAAATAAAACAGTTTCATTTTTTTCACAGATTTGGAGGAAGGGGTTGCTTTGTTTACAAAAGTGAGAAAATGGTGTTATGTGTTTTTATTTAATTTTCACTGTTTTCTCCCACCTCTTCCCACTGGATTCAACAGAACTTCCTCCTAAGAAAATGTGTACAGGATTGCATCCTAAAATTTCAGACAATAATGAGGAAGCTGTAGAGGAGCAATATCAGAGAGTTGGTCCAGGGCAGGTACAGGCGTCAGACAACTTACCACATGGCTTTACTTTTATGCCTTTTGAACTCCCTGCTTAAATAACTCTGGTTTTGAATGATCTCATTTCTACATCTATTACATTTGCTAAGTGATTCTAAGATTGCAGAATTATTAGGCTAATGACACCGTATGCTCTAGGTTACTATTAAAAACGGAAGAAAAAAATTAATAAGATGAATAACTAGCTTCTGCAAAGACCTTCAATTTTCTTTTTCTGATTAGATTCTATATCTCCATTACAGGTTTTTTTTCAATATATATATCTTGTATTCTGTGTAATAGTTTGATCTGGGCTCCATGCATTGTTTGTATTCTGCTTTAATAATGTCCATTGGCCTGGCTGATTAATACAACCTATCTTGCAGCCAGAAGCCGGGGGGGGGGGGGCAATCTGGATCTAGGCCATTGCTCAGGGAGTGAAAGGTTTAACCCTTTTTCCCCCTATGCTGCTTTTCCAATTTAAATTGTTTTCTTGAAAACATACAAGAGGCGATTTAGGATGCACGGGGCAAAGTTTAGGTCCTTACTCAGTACTGTAGCCCAATTCCAAATCAAAAACACACATGCACACAGAGTGCTTCTAGCAAAAGAAAAACACATTGGGAGGTCCATTCATGGATCTCGTGCATCATGTATAATTCAGTCCCATCATGTATTATTCTTTACAGATCTAATCCCCCTGTCATCCCGGCTGCCATAGAGTGTGCCTCCGCACAATGAAGGTTGAACTAAGTAGTAAGGAGGTGCCCTGTACCTTGTATGCCATCTGCTGCCTCTCATTCTGGAAGGACTGCACGAACACAAAAACCTTCTCCCACTCCTGGAAGTAGCCACCAGTGAAGCCCAGTGTCTTGGCAGCATGAAACGGCAGGAGAAGTATGGATTCCAATACACCACCCAGTGATGGAAATACATGGAGCCAATCCAGTGCAGCTCCAATAGTGCTGGCAACATAGCTGGCAGTAGCTGCAGTGTTGTAGAAGGCACAGTAGGCCAAAGGCGTAGTGAAAGCCAAGTAGGCCAAACCCATTCGGTACAGTCGGACACTAAGGTTCTCACTGGTGCCCCTGCTGGCTTTGTAGCGCCGGTGCTGCTGTGCTACCACACTGGTGGCGAGGCTGACGGGTAAGATGGCCACAGGACGACCGTAGAAGATTGGTGAGGTGATGAAGGCTGCCAACAAGGTGCTGTGAAGATCTGAGGCTTGATCACCTACTTCAGAAACCAAGTGAACTCCAAGGCCCACAGCAAGGGGCAGAGCTAGGAAGTAGAAACCAGGCAGGGTTGAGAGACCAATGAAGGCCACTAACCCAAAGTAGATGCCTACTAAGGCCTGGCCAAAGAAGCGTACAGGGCTCAATGGTGGGTGTTCATCTGGATGCTGTTCTGAGGTACTATTGGCCTGTGCCACCCAACCAGGCAGCAGCCACAGCTCCCAAAGCCACCCTACTCCGAACCCCCCCAAAGTCAGCATCCACAATAGGGCATGGTTATCCCGGCCTAGGTAGAGATGGTGGAGCCCTGCAGGGCCCCCCAGAGCCCAAAGGGCAACAGTCACCAATAGCCGCTTGGCCATCGTTCTCCAGACAACACTTCAGTATATCCAGTGTATTCTGCTGTACAACATCTTGTTGGCTGCCAGGAGTCCTGAAGAAAGAAGAGAGCAAAAGGTAGCAGTTACATAGAGAATGTAAATTCAGGTCATGCAAGGTTCAGGTCAGCATGCCAGATGTAAAGCTGTGGTTTCTGCCAGTATGTCCCTCCCTTCTTCCAAAACTGCTGTCGATCACATTCCATGTCCTTTCCTGGCACTCAAATGTCTGTATCTGTAGTAGAGTAACTGGAAAAAACTCCCTGTGCCAATTTGATTCTCCTGACATCTAACCATTGCCATTTATGGGATTCTTTTGTCCCTCTCTAGAGCCAGAACCAGCCTGATGAGGGCTGCTCACAATGCTTTCTCTCCCTTGAGCTTCTCACAACTCCCACATACTGGGTCCAGCCAGGCGGGGCTCCCCACATATTGGATCAACAGAGTAAATCTGAGCACTGCAAATCCACACAGGAACCTGAACAGCCTTTCTAGAACTGTAATCACATACCTTTTAGCATGCTCCCAGTGAGGAAATGAATAGCAACCATGTCATCAGGGCTGCAGTGAGGACTCAGGAAGCCTTTGATCGCATGGGGCTGCTGAATTGAACTTTGCCTCCCTTCTAGAGAGAAGAGGATGAGATTGGGCACAGGTCATCTGCCACAATGGGAGGAGGAGAGGCCAAAGGGCATTGCAGCATACCCGCAGCAGCAAGGGAGGGGAGAATGAATCATTGGACTTCGATTTCTCCCTATTGGGCTATACCAGTCACACTGATAAGGCCCATCACATGCTGTTGTACGCACTGCTGCAACTATGTAGTTGGTGCTTGACCAGCAGTACCTTGGTTTTAAACTACTGCTGTTTCCCCGGGATGTGCTACTAGAGTATGAATACTTCCAGCCCTTCTGAGTAGAAATAATTGGACAGGGTGCCCTCTTCAAAGCCAAGAGCTCTGTGCATCTTTAGGTCATGCATGGAGAAATGGAACAGCAATACCTTTCTTCTGAGCTTAGTAGAAAGCAACAAAAATAAAAGAACCTGAGATCCATCTAGTCCAGCATCCAATAATAACCTGTAAGGTGCCTCTGAAAGCTGCCATATAGACTATAATGGTAATAATCTTCTTCTGTTGCTAGCGCCCAAGATCTGTCACTCTTAGCTCATGTTTACTCAGAGCTAAAACCAGCTGGATTCAATGGCATTTATTCCCAAGTAAGTACATACAACATTGCAGTCTCACAGGTATACTGCCTCTGAACATTGAAGTTTCACTTAGGCTAATCATTGCTGACGAGACCTATCCTTCCTAGATAGTGAAATCTGTAAGTTAATTATATGTTGACTGTGAAAATAGTACACAAGTAATTTGTTTAGCTGAATTCACATGGGAGTAAGTTACAGGTGTTTGAAAAGGTAGGATCAAATTATATCCTCTTGTAGTTCTTTCCATAGTTCTTGCAATCTAGTATCTAATACACAAAGGGCGAGGAGGAACATAGCTGCTGTTCTCATGCAGCTTTGTTCCTATGTAGATCCAGAATCTTAGCAAAAGATTGCGGTGATATGCAAAATCTCAGCATGGCTATTGATGTCCTACCCAATCATTCACCCTGGAGATTTTACATATCACTGTAAACCTTCCTAAGTGGATTGGACAGTGATCCATTTCCTATGGGCACAGGAGCATTTGCACAAGGGGAAGGAAGTGGCCGTGTCACAAGTAAATAAATCCAGTGAACTCTCCCTCAGCCACTTTGTGACATGCTTCTTTGGGTTCCCGGACCCACACCAGCTGTTCAGCTTCCCACATGCCCCAACGGGCCCTATCTTGGCCACCCCATACTCTGACTCCAAGATGTAAGCGTGTTCTTTTCTTGGGCCTTGCCTGGCTGGCTTGGCTTTCCCTCAGATACAGCAACAGTGACCTCTCTAACCACAAAGTCCTTTAGGGTGCCTAAGGAGGATGAGAGCAAGACTGCTAGCTCCTAAAAGATAGAAACTGTCCCACCTACTAGAATCAAGACATTATGAATTGAATAACAATCTGAAACAGAATGTATTGAAGACGGGGATAGAGAAGTCGGGCAAGGACTAAAACTAGGCAATTATAATGCCAGTTTCAAGGCTATGTCTGACTGTTTGAGTACTGAGTGGGCTTCAAGTGCCACATATCTCCCAACATGTCACCTCATGGAAAGTTGGGGTCTCTCTCTCATAGACTTAGGGTCTGCCTAACCATCTGTAATGGAAGATCAGATATCATCAGGTGGATGATGTGGTGTTGACAGTGAGCCCCTGTTTTGACAGCTGGTTGACAGCTCTGGGAAGGGCAGGGCTGGCTCCACAGCTGTAATCAATCTAGGCCAATGGAGACCTGGATGGGCACCTGAGCTTCATTTGACCTTGATGGGACTTTGAATGAGTTAACGAGGTAGCTCACAGTTGAGCTGCATTGGGATAATGGGACATACAGGAATAAAAGGCAGCTTCAGAAGAAGCAAAGCCCAGACAGAGTTACCCGAACCCAGACCTACAGGACACGGATGGACCAGGACCTACAGGAGAAGGGGACTGCCAGGACTCTGATGGAGGACTCTGCTACAGAGGAAGGGACTCTGCTGCAGTGGACTGCCATGGGAAGGATTGGACTGCAGAAGACTGGACTGTGCTTTGGAGACTGGATTGGACTTTGACTGGAGGTTTTGGACCTTTACCCACTGAGTTAAGTGGAGTTTTGGGGAGAGAAAGCCTCTGGACAAGAGGAAATGCAGGGACTGTCTGTGTTTGGAGCAATAAATTTTACTAACTGCTCAACTGATAAGGAGTTCTGCATTTCTTTGCACACCACAGCTGTTGTCTCTAGAGGTGTGTTAATTAGCCCAAAAGCAGGCATTAGAAGGGAGTTGGAATATTTGGACGGGACACCATCTCCAACACAAAGGACAAGACTTCTGCTCTGGCTTTTGGCTTCATTTCTAACACCCCATCTCATCCACCCGCTTGTGCCATTTGTTTTCCCATGAAGTCCCTTTCTCTTCACTGAGGAATTAGAGCCCAATCCTGGGCTTGGCACAGCAGCTTTGTGCCGCCACGCATTGTCACATACTTGCCATTAAGCACGTTTATCAGGCTTACTGCCCATGCTAGCCTAGCGCTGGCCGATGCTGGGCTAGTGCTGGGCGGGTGCCCGGCCTCCACTGCTCGGCAGTCTCAAGACCACCCAGCTGTGGCACAGTAAGTGGAGGCTGAGAGGGGGCGGGTGGGAGGTGTGCCGGGAGGGAGCGGGGTGGTGGGGAGGCAGGACCTCTGCTCCACTGGATCCTGACCGTTCATGTAGGGCTCGGCACCCTACAAGAACGTCTTTACGGTAAAGTGAGTAGCCCCATTGCGGGGCTGCTTCCCTTATCAGGGAGAAGGGGATGAAAGTCCCCTTCTCCCAAGGCGCCGCCCTCAGCAGGCTGAGGTGTGCAGGATGCAGCGGCAGCCATTCTCAGTGCCACTGCAGCCGCACGCCCCGGGCAGCTCAGGATTGGGCTGTTAATACGTTGCCAACCTTCATTCATTCCAGCTACTTTCTGGAATCAAAATAACAACTGGATCAAAGTAGGCAGCTGAGCTCTCCTTTATCATCATCATCATCATCATCAACAACAACAACATCTATGTGCCACTTTTCAACAAAAAGTTCACAAAGCAGTTTACAGAGAAAATCAAATAACTAATGTCGCCGTGTCCCAAAAGGGCTCACAACCTAAAAAGATGCAAAAGAACATCAGCAGACAGCCACTAGAAAAGATACTGAAGAAGATCTGTTACTCTCCCCCTGCTAAAAAAAAAAAAAAAAAAAGAGGAGCACCCACTTGAAAAAGTGCCTCTTACCCAGTTAGCAGGGGTTAACTTTACTCAGTTAAGTCTCTGAATGACAGAAGACCTCATAGGAATTGATAATGAAAGGAAACCATGCGCTTTAAGCCCAGCCAGTGTTTCAGGGGCAGGGGCATATCTTGGGTGTTGCAAGACAAGGCAGGTGCCCTGGGTGCCACAGGGGGGAGTGGTATCAGCCATGGATTTACCGGGCAACAAGCAGTAGGGGCAGTGCTGGTGCCCACTGTCTGCAGCGCACTGGGTGGCTCATTGCTCTTCATGGGGATGCTTGTGGCTTAGTGTCTCTGTTCCTTCTCAAGCACCCCCTCCTTTGAGGAGAACCCAGAAGTGATGTCACACTATCACTCCCCTATATGCTGGGGCAATAAGAACATAAGAACAGCCCCACTGGATCAGGCCATAGGCCCATCTAGTCCAGCTTCCTGTATCTCACAGCGGCCCACCAAATGCCCCAGGGAGCACACCAGATAACAAGAGACCTCATCCTGGTGCCCTCCCTTGCATCTGGCATTCTGACATAACTCATTTCTAAAATCAGGAGGTTGCGCATACACATCATGGCTTGTAACCCGTAATGGATTTTTCCTCCAGAAACTTGTCCGATCCCCTAGGCCAGATGCCGTCACCACATCCTGCGGCAAGGAGTTCCACAGACCAACCACACGCTGAGTAAAGAAATATTTTCTTTTGTCTGTCCTAACCCTCCCAACACTCAATTTTAGTGGATGTCCCCTGGTTCTGGTGTTATGTGAGAGTGTAAAGAGCATCTCTCTCTCCACTTTATCCTTCCCATGTATAATTTTGTATGTCTCAATCATGTGCCCCCTCAGGCACCTCTTTTCTAGGCTGAAGAGGCCCAAACACTGTAGCCTCTCCTCATAAGGGAGGTGACCCAGCCCAGTAATCATCTTAGTCGCTCTCTTTTGCACCTTTTCCATTTCCACTATGTCTTTTTTGAGATGCGGCGACCAGAACTGGACACAATACTCCAGGTGTGGCCTTACCATCAATTAGTACAATGGCATTATAATATTAGCCGTTTTGTTCTCAATACCTTTTCTAATGATCCCAAGCATAGAATTGGCCTTCTTTACTGCCACCACACATTGAGTCGACACTTTCATCGACCTGTCCACCACCACCCCAAGATCTCTCTCCTGATCTGCCACAGACAGCTCAGAACCCATCAGCCTATATGTGAAGTTTTGATTTTTTGCCCCAATGTGCATGACTTTACACTTACTGACATTGAAGCGCATCTGCCATTTTGCTGCCCATTCTGCCAGTTTGGAGACATCCTTCTGGAGCTCCTCACAATCACTTCTGGTCTTCACCACTCGGAAAAGTTTGGTGTCGTCTGCAAACTTAGCCACCTCACTGCTCACCCCTGTCTCCAGGTCATTTATGAAGAGGTTGAAAAGCACCGGTCCCAGGACAGATCCTTGGGGCACACCGCTTTTCACCCCTCTCCATTGTGAAAGTTGCCCATTGACACCCGCTCTCTGTTTCCTGGCCTTCAACCAGGTCTCAATCCAGGAGAGGACCTGCCCTCTAATTCTCTGACTGTAGAGTTTTTTCAGTAGCCTTTTGGTGAGGGACCCTGTCGAACGCCTTCTGAAAGTCCAGATATGTAATGTCCACCAGGTGGCAGCATTTGCATCCTAATGAAAGTGCAGAAACCTAATAACTGGGATACTGAACTGCCGCACAGATTCAAGACACAAAAGAAGGATGTTGTGAAAATCAGAGACTAACAAATTTTGAAATTCTTGTACAAAAGGCCCTTGTGCAGAAGTGTTAGTGTGATGTCCCATGCAGACCCTCATGTGAGATTTTCACTCGATGTGCAAACTCTGGAAAGTCGCAAGTCATTGTGGTTTAATTGCCATTAGTAATGGTCTATAAGTTGATGTGATATCAATTTCACCATACGGCTGCTTTGGTTGTAATACATGCCACAGCTCTGAGTTAAAATATGTGGGGGGGGGGGAGGGAAGGGCTCTACAGTACAGTGAACTAATGTGAGGAATGGGTGTCCTGTAATACCAGAAGTCCATTAAATCCATATGCATTTATGACAGTGCACACACCACACCTCTGCAAAATATAAATGACTAGTTTTTTAAATGAAGCAGACAACTTTTGTTATTTCGGAAGCCTGCTAAATCAAGGGTTCCCTAAATCAAGGTTTAATCTGGCACTAGTGTTCAGTGCACCAATGGTTAGATTCTGTGGTACAAAACTGCTTGGTGTGATACATGCAACAAATTTCAGTGGCTCCTTTTTACTGCTCTTTTAAAGAAACCAACCTTGTTTCTTTATATTGAAGACTTCGTATGGAAGTCTGCTTTGACTCCGCCCATGAACAAGACTTTTTGAATCAGGCTGATGGACTGATCCACCACATAGTAGTGAAGCAGTGCAGAACATGTTGACCAACAAATACCCCTAGCATCCGCTTTAGCAGGACAGCCCATGGGATGGGCATCTCATTGTCGATGTAAATTTCAAGGCATCACCCCATAAAAATTAATAGCACCACAACGTCTGTCTCTTCTGACCTGCCACCGCAGGGAGCCGGCCTGCCTGTCTCTTCCTAGCCAGCTCCTGTTTGCACAGGCATTCACGGCATTATCGTCCTTATTTACATAGATTAGTGAGTAGCAGGCCACCAATTTGTCCTAATTCATAATTAATCAGCCCAATCTCCTTGCCTGATGTTGACTCAGCCTGCCTGCCTCCCAGCCCCATGCAAATTCGGATAATTTTGCATTAACCTGGAGGTGGATGGGGAGACTTTAATATTTCTTTTTTTTTTTTTAAAGCAACCCACACCGATACCCCAAGGCTGTTTTTCTCCCTTTTTCTCCAAAGGTTGGGAATTACTGGTGTGCTTTGAAGCATCCGCCTATAACCTGATTTTCAGTTTGTCAAGGGCTAGCAAATGTTGGAAACAGAGACTGCTCTTTCTCCCTCTCAAGAGCGCAGGCTCTGATTGGGCAATGACTGCAAGCATTTCATGTCTACCCCTGCTACTGTTCACTAGCTAAGCTCCATGAGGAGTTGGTTCAGTCTCCAGCTTGTCCTGGGGTGGGTCAAATCAGGAAAGTCAGGAATTTGGCTTTTCTTAAACTGTACATTCTTTTGATGAAGAAATTTAGTGTAGAGTGCACATAGGTGCCAAACACTGCTTTTCTACCATCTCCTCCATCACAAGCAAAGCCCTGCTGGATCAGGCCAAAGATGCATTTAGCCCCATGTCCTACTATAGCATCCTGCTTCCTCCCTTCCCACCTCCCCATCACCTTGAAGAAGGAAAAAAATCCTGAAAAACTATTTCTGCCCTGTTATTAATATGTACAGTTTAGGCCTAGGTTAGCATGTGAAGCCTGAACCAACTTAAGTTGGTTAAGTCAGTAACGGAGAAGTGGCTAGCAGTTCCCAGTTGCAGGACTGTGAGTAAACAAACAACAAGAATTACAACCCATTGGAATGTTTAACACCTCAGTAGACTGAGGGGCGCCTGATCAAGCAGAATGGAATGCAGCTATGGATCTCCAGTTGGGAGGGGTAAGAACTAGGAGGGCTAGCAACCAGACCCACTCCAAGAAGGTTCTGTCCTCAAAAGTTTCTGACTGGACAGTCTAAATAAGTATGAAGTCACCTCAGTACTATTAGCATAAGAAGTATACTAATGAGTGCCCCAAGGGGTGTGTCTGGGTCTTCTTGAGCAGAGTTTTTGGGTGCAACATCCTGCACGCGGTGAGCTCCATTGTCCACCATGGGCATCTGGCCTCACAGGTAGCCTGGAGCTACGAAATCTGCAAGAGTAACTGACCAAGGTGAGAGATAGGTATTAACAGAGAGAGCCAGTTAGCTTTATTATTTTATTGCTGATATGTTTCCTAGATGTTTATGCCTCTAGCATTTGCTGCCTTATGTAACCTTATGTACTTAATAAACTAAAATCTCTTTTACCAAGTTGTTTCATTGTCTGTTGGGGACAAAGGTTCAGAATCCTGCCTAGCCGTTCAGCAAGCTACCAAGTGCTCATTGAGGTCTAGTAACCTGAGGACTGAAGCTTTAATTGGAGAAAGAGCTCAGTGCCTGCAAGGGATAGAGTTAGGCCTAGAGGGTCTCAGTGTCCCTGGACTGAGACACTGGCACATACAGGGTGGTGGCAGTACTACTGGACGGGGGGGGGGGGGCTTGAAGGCTTTAGGGTTTGAGAAACAAGAACTCTGAGCGCCCCAAACCCCCCTAAGTTTACGACATGCCCCTAGAGCAGATCTGGGCCTATTGAAGCTTTGTATATTCCTTCACTATAACAAGACCACTCAAATGACATTCTCAGGTGAGAAAACCCCTTCCCAGCCTTTGGAAGCTCTCCTCCCGACAGACCATGCCTTGAGCAACAGAGCTAGGAACTTAAAAAAAAAAAAAAAGCCTCCTTGAAGGCATCAACTTAAGTCCTGATCCCACTTAGCTGGCAGGAGACATCAGCATCACAGCTCCATTAAGGAAGTGATGGGAATGCAGAGGGACAATGAGGTCAGGGAGAAAGAAAGATGGTTAAAATAGGCTAGCTGGGAGCCAGATCTGTTTTATGATCCTTTCCTCTTGAAAAGGAAAGAGGCCAAAGAACCTTGAATGGGAAACCACATTACAGACATCTATTCCCAGTACAGAAGATAAGTGGAGGCCTGCAGGTTAGAGAAGCAGGCTTGGAGGGTGGGGGGATGTCTCCTTCATGGGAATGGAGCTAGGACAGAATGGGAGGGGGGGGAATGTTAAATATTTAACAGGCTAATGAATTTTAATGAAAAAGTGCTGCCTTTTGCTGCCACCAAATTCCCCCAGGAGTTGACGGTGCAGCATGGCCCTGAATCACCATCACTGATTAGCAGGTGCTCATTCTGTGATTGACACAGATGTTAGCCGGTGGCTCTGTTCACAGAACACTTGGATTTAAGCCCTCTGACGGGACTATCCACACATACCCCCCCCCCAAAAGAAATCACTTTCCATAAATCACAGATTCCCTTTGCCATGATATAAGATTTGGGGAGGGGACAATGAGTTGGGTTGCCTTAATTCTATTCTTAGCTCTGAAAACTGGGAGAACAGTATCAAAGTAACATAAGAACATTAGAAGAGCCCTGCTGGATCAGGCCAAAAGCCTATCTAGTCCAGTTTCCTGTATCTCACAGTGGCCCACCAGATGCCTCAGGGAGCACAAAAGACAACAAGAGAACTGCATCCTGTTGCCCTCCCTGGCATTCTGAGGTAGCATACTTCTAGAATCAGGAGGTCATCACGGTTTTTAACCTGTGATTGACTTTTCCTCCAGAAATTTGTCCAATCCCCTTTTTAAGGAATCCAGGACAGATGCCATCAACACATCCTCTGGCAAGGAGTTCCACAGACTAATTACACATGGAGTACAAAAAATATTTTCTTATGTCTGTCCTAACTCTCCCAGCAATCCATTTTAATGGATGTCCCCTGGTTCTGGTGTTGTGTGAGGGGGGAAAGGACATCCCCCTATATCCATCCCCTACATAATTTTGTATGTCTCAATCATGTCCCCCCTCAAGCAACTCTTTTCCAAACTGACGAGCCCCAAATGCTGTAGTCTTTCCTCATAACGGAGTTGAACCAGCCCTGTAATCATTTTGGTTGCTCTTCTGCACCTTTTCCATTTCCACTATATCTTTTTTGAGATGTGGTGAACAGAACTGAACACAATACTCCAGGTGTGGCCTTACCATCAATTTGTACAATGGCATTATAATATTAGCCATTTTATTCTCAATACCTTTTCTAATGATCCCAAGCATAAAATTAGCCTTCTTCACCACTGCCACACATTGGATCTGTGTGTGAACTGATAACCAAAATGGCAGGGAGCAATCGCCACTTTATTTATTTATTTATTAATATACCACTTTTCAACAAAAGTTCACAAAGCAGTTTACAGAGAAAAATCAAATAATGGCTCTTTAGAACTTTAGCCACAGGGAATAATTGACAATTGACAATAATAGACAGTTTCTTCTAAAGATACAATGAAGAATGCACTTCACTTTCCAGCGAACAGAGAGACATCCAGAATCCTGTCCAACTTTCTATGACAACCAGGAAGACTCTCAGGCAGAGCTGCTCCTGATGTTGCACAATACACGCGCAAACTGGGTTTTACATTGATGTGTTGGTCATACCAAAATGTATTTCTGTTTCTTTTCTAAAAGCACAGAAGAGGCCTGCTGGTTCTGACTATGGGTCCCTGTTGTCCTGTATCCTGTTTCCAGCAGTGGTGCTTCTAGGAAGCCTACAGCAAGGGCATGAAGACAAATGTCCTCCGTCATTTGTCTACTGGCAGCTGGTGTTCAATGTGCCCTGGTTCTGAAAGTGGACATTCCATTCAACTCTCACAGATAATTGGCCTTGATAGACCTGTGAATGTATCTAAGCCCTCTTTAAAGCCATATTTATGATTACATGAATTTTCTTGTTGATTTTTTTCTTTTAGGAAAATATACGTGCAAGTGAAAAATATCTGTTTCCACTGATGCGTACCATTTGTAATATGCTAAGGCAAGTGTTGGAATGGGGTCCCTACAAGATCATTGATGGAGATCTCAGAGATGTCTACAGTGATATTTTGTTGATAGCTACACATTCTTCCAGGATTGTTTGTCTGCTCTAATGCAGTATACTTTTGTGATTACTACCTGAATGCTTGTTTTTGCTTACACAAAGAGTCAAGGGGAAAAATTTGAATGTCATCTGAAGACTGACAAGAACAGAGCTGTATGTAAGGAAGCTGTACTTAAGACCCCAATCCTATCAAGCCGTTATGCCAGCAAAACACATGTTCTGTCAACATCAAGCCTTCATTTCTACCTCATTTAGGTGCTTAAATTGGAAAAAAAATGTGTTAATTGCAGCTGAGGCACATAACCTATTATTGAATATGTATGCACACACTTTAGGCCATAAATTCCTACGGGCTGGGATCAGCCTTCGGGCAGCCCAATCCTAATCTGCCATGTAGCAGGCAGGCCTGTAGGCCTGCCCTGCATCCAAGGCAGGATTGGGGCTGAAAGCGGCTCAGCCCAGGACAAGGGAAATTGCTTCCTCTTACCCTGGGTAACGCTGCAGCAGCCCCAATGGGACTACTCAGATCTGCACCACCTCAGGAGGTGATGCAGATTCAAGCAGCCTGGAGCTGCCCCAGGCTGCCCAGGAACAGGTACAGGATCCAGCATAAGTGCCGGATCCTGGCCCCACCCCCAGCTTCCCTGCTGTTGGCCCGTGGGCCCACCTGCCGCCTGCCCTCCCCCATCCCAAAACACCTCTCTCCCACCCTCCCCATGCCCCCCAGACCCCAGAGCCAGCTGAGCTCAGCCTGCATGGGTTACCGTTTAGGCCAGCCAAGTGGGGCTCACGTCAGCCTCCGAAGGCTGGTGCACATCTGTGCACTTGTCTCCCTCTTCCAGAGACAGCGTGAAAGTGCTTTATGGCACTGTAACGTCCAAGGCGGGAGGTGGCCCCTGCCCTGGGGTCTGTACCGAGTGTGAGGGGCTTACCTGGTCTAGGCGCCTTACCCGGTCTAGGTGACAGACACTTTCGTTACCATCATGGGCCAGCACAAGGGCCTTGTGCCTCCTAGAAAGTCCAGGTGCAAGGCTCCACAGTGGCAGGGATGCAAATCAGTCACCACTTTGTGGCAGTGACTGCAACTGGTCTGGCAGTGGCACTATCTTTGTGCTGTTACTGGGCCTTTTATGATGAGTTTTCGCTGTTGTAATGTGGCCTTAGGATTGGGCCATAAGTCCCTTTTCTGTTTGAAAGATTCACAAACCAGTGTACAAGGTCCCTGAGGAAAGGCTCCCAGTCTGAACTGAGCTGCCAGTGGGCTGAGAGCAGTCCCGATTCTGAGAGAGGTCTCTGAGGGAAAGCAGGAAATGGGTTGTTCTGCTGTAGCAATCATGTGATGACTCCACAGAAGGAGAAGATGGCAAATTGTAGAAGTCTGTTTCCCCATTCTGCTTTAGGGATGCTAGCTCAGACTGAAGCTATTCCAAGAGATTTTTCCCCCCAACTCAGTGTAATAACATTTGGAGCGCAATCCTTAAAAAGCCAATGGGCTGGTGCAAGAACTCTCCGCTGGTTCATTGGTATCGCGAAAGTGCCATCAAGCACTTTCACACCACTGGGCAAGGAGGGAGGCTGGCACAAGCACCTCTTGGTTGGCCTAAAAGTTAAGCCCACGCTAGCCAAGCTAGGCCAGTGCAGAGGTCGGGGGGGGGGGGGCTAGGGCAGGCAGGAGGGAAACGTTTCAGGGTGGAAGGAGGGTGGGTGGCAGGCAGGCCTGTGGGTGGGCAGCAGGTGAGGGAGCTGGGCAGCATCTGGCACTTATGCTGGATCCTATCCCCATTCCCGGGCAGCCTGGGGCAACTCCAGACTGCTCAAATCTGCACCACCTCTTTAGGTGGCACAGATCGGAGTAGCCCCATCGGGGCTATTGCCACTTTACCTGAGGTAAGGAGAAGCATTTCCCCTTGCCGAGCCACTTTCAGCCCCAACCCTGCCTTGGATACCAGCCTCCTGCTCCAGGGTAGCTTATTCATCATTATTATTATATTATTCATCACATTTTTATACCGCCCTTCCTCCAAAGAGCTCAGGGCGGTGTACACAGCTGCTCCCCTCCTTTTTTCCCCTCACAACAACCCTGTGAGGTAGGTGAGGCTGAGAGAAAGTGACTGGCCCAAGGTCACCCAGGAAGCTTCATGGGTGAGGGGGGATTTGAACCTGGGTCTTCCAGGTCTGAGTCCACCGCCCAAACCACTACACCACCCTGGCTCTCAAGGATTATCCTGGCTCTCCCTTAGGATTGGGCTGTTAGCAAGGGAAGCCTAGTTCAAATCTCCATTTGCTTTCAGCTGTCTCGGAGTCCTGGAGATTGATTTCTGAAGGCTCCTAGTAAATCCTGAAGGATTCTCAAGCCTATCCTTCATCCCAATCACCATCCCCATACCAACCTCTGAGGAAGTCACTTTCCTCCTTTTTCTTTTCCTCCATCTACACTCTTGAGCTCCTCTTCTCCCCAGAAAATTCTGATCATCTATTAGGATATAATGGGGGGGGGGGAATATTGTCCTTTAAAAACAAAAGAGGAAGACTACAGGGGTGTTCACATATTAAACTGTAGTATCAGGCTACGTTATTGTAACCAGATACAATCCTTGTTAATCTGTAGCTGATTTTAGTTATTCACATGTTCCATTCAGTGCTGGTAAAATATGGGTGCAGTGTACACAGATTATTAATCTGTAAAAGCAAACTCAGATGATACAATCATTCCCACCAATATGTGTACCAGAGTACAGACATTCTGTACCTTGGAGTTGGTATATCACAACTTCTGAACGGCCTTTATGAGAACTGGTGTAGTGTAGTTGTTAAATGAGCTGTGCCCGAGAGGTCTCCAGTTTGAATATTACTCCTGCCATTATCTCCATCTCCACACCTGCCATTAATAAGAGGACAGTAACATCTACTTACTTCACAGTGTTACTGTAAGGATTATATGAAAAATATACATGGGAAGTGCTTTCCACAGTCAGAAAACACCATACAACACTATTATTTTCCAACAAAAACTGAGGGTTTGAGGTGTTTGTTTTAACTATTTTCTAAGTAACAAAGGAAAATCTCAGACTTTCCCTGAGGATAAGGGAACTAGGAAATATTTTCTGAACAGTGCAAGTGAGTCCCCTCAGTATTATAATAATAATTACTGTATGTTATTTTTATTTTCAGTGTCAATATGAGGTTTTTCTCTGGCTCGGCTCCCCCACCCATCCAGGTACTGCTTGATGGATCTGGCTGAGGCCTGCCCTTCTCAAATCCCAGCCTGTCTGTTCCATGACAGTTGGTCCCTCTGGGATCATGAGCAAGAATCTTCCAGCGCCAAGCGCAAATGCTTGGTTGCCTCCAAGCTCGGCTGTTCCATAGGGGATCTTGGGGAAGCAGCCAAGGATGGAGCCCAGCCAAGCGCAGGCAGTCCAGGGGAGCCTCCTTAAACCAGACTCTGGCTAGAAAGGAGGAGGCGTGCAGGGAAATAAGAGCAGGGCTGAGGCTGAAACAGGCTTTGGTAGTTCTTGATATGTGCTTTACCGAATAAACATATCCTGATGTGTCATAATGCTGAACTTTAACTTTAGATACTATTTAGCTACATCCTCCTCCCACCAGTCCAAGTAAAACAGCAGTTCTGGACTTCCTTTTGCCCTGTCCCATTTTGAACACACACACACACTCGCACACACCACTTCACACCCCATAGACTATGTTTGTTACATCCATTAATGATTTCCTGCCCAACTCTTTTAAGAGAATCAATTGCTGGAGGGGGGAGGGGATTTGTCTCCTAACTCTAATCGATTCAGTAAAAGATCTGGCTTTAAACTGTCAAATTTGCCTCCCCCCCCCCCCGCTTATGGTCAGATAATGGGGGGTGGTGATGATCTCAACATTCAAGAATGGCATGCAACCCTGGATCGGAGGAACTCTGTTTTGTTCAGAACAAACCCCAGGCCCTGATGCCTTGCAGAATTCTGGCCCAGAATCCTGTCCACTTCTTGACCATCCAGCTGTCTTATGAGCTAAGGATGGCAAATGTACCTCCCATGACCTCCAAAAGTCGACCTCTAGGGCTACTTGGCTCAGTCCTCTCTCACTCTCACAGCACAAGCCTATATATGTCTACTCAGAAGTAACTCCCATTGAGTTAAATGGAATTTACTTCCAGGTAAGTGTGTACAGGATTGCAGCCTAAGGTTGTAATTCTATGCACACTTTCCTGGGAGTCAGCCCCACAGAATTCAATGGGACTTACTTTTGAGTAGTCATGCCTAGGATTGGGCTGTCAACCTCTGTTTCAGTGCTGGAGCAGGCAGAGACCTTCCTTCCATCTCCCTATTTGTGCATTTTCATAGAAATACAGGACCGACCGGCACTTCCCCATTACCAGAAGACAAACACCTGACAGGTAACCAGGCAGGTGATGGGGGGCTGTCGGATTGCCATTGGGGTGGGTAGGAGGAACATTCTGTGCCTGGAGACCTGGGAGAAGGAGGGGGGAGAACAACCTGACAGAAGGATTGCCAAGCCTTAAATGAAAGAGACATTCTTCATTTTCAAAAGCCTCTTTTTGCACCTGAACATTACAGAGGTACTACAGTATTCTTTATTACTGAAAAGTCAATTAGGCATTAACGAAAGGACAGTGAACACACACATATAGGGACTTGAACAAATCTGAATGCACACATGGGAGGGAATAGGATAAGATACAGACATACCCAGGTGCATGAATATAGAAATATGAGTACTGCACAGTTAAATGCACAAACACCCACAATGATCACACTAAGAATGCATGAGAAGCCATGCAAAAAAGACCAGGAACATAAAATCAAAACATGTACATGTGTATACAAACACACATAAATGCACGTATAAAAGCATGGATTCATGTCTCATACCTGCTAACACATATGGACACGCCTGAATATTCATGAATGCACAAAAGCATACTTAAATATGGGCAGTGATAGCATACATGTACAGAGAACAAAAGACAGAAGTACACAGATACATCCTAAAGGAATGCAGGCATTGAAAGATATGAACATGCACTATCAGATATATGTACATACAGATTTACTCACAGAGGTACAACCACGCATGTTTGCAATTCTTTTTCCCACAAAAGACATATCAGTTGTTCTGCTGCTACACAAATGAGGCTAACAAAAAAGGAGTCTCTCTCTCTGAAGAGTTCCTAATTCTCAGGCAGATGCAATCTAGTTTCTCACACAATATATACTTTGTATTATTTGAGTTCACAAGTCAATTTTATTGGATGAGAACTAATGTTTGCTAAATTCAGAGGCTGTTGAAGCCTAGTATTTGTGGGGTTAAAAGCCCCTCCTAATTCTCCCTCCCCCCCTATAGTGCGCTGGAATGAGCCCTTCATCCCATGTCCTTGTTTACAACTTGTCACAGAAACAAAGATGTTGCAATTATACACTGCCAGGTAGACAGGTACCTGACAGGAAATTGGGCAAGTGGTGCAGGCTGTCAGACAGGCAGATAGGGATGGCAGGGAGGTCAAAATGGGTCTATCCAGCCTAGTACACACACAGAAACCCAACTCAAACTGATGCTGTTACTGATAAGAGTGAGCTACTGGGCAAAACATAAAAGAAGGGAACATGCATGCACACACAGCCTGAGGCAGATGAGTCCCACTCAAGGGGATGTTAATTGCCTCTCATTCATGCTCTAGCGCAATGCTTCCCAAACTGGTGGGTCACAACCCACCAGGGGAACTGGAAACAGACCATTCCCCTTAACAGGGAGTGGCCAAGCACTGATGGCAGCAAGGGCACCACAGTGTGGCAATGTGAGCAAGGGGTTTAGTAAGGTGCCTGGAGGGCAGTGCTGGCCATCCGGAGGGTGCAGGGGAGACGCAATCCCCTCTGTGGACCTCCCTGCTGCTCCAAGCAGATCTCCTGTCGCGACCCACTTCGTGTTTGGAAATCCAGAAGTGCCTCATAATCAGAGATAAGAGCTGTTTGGAGGAGTGGGGAGGCCCACAGAGGGGGTTGTGGGGCAGCCCGCACCTTCTGGATGCCCCCCCCCAGGTACTTTATTAAATCCTTTGGTCACAGCATCACTGTTGTAGCTGCAGTGCCGACGCTGTCCCTGCCCCCACAAACACTTAGAGGGTTCCCAACTTCCTTGTAGAAGTTTGGGAACCACTGCTCCAGTGGCAGGTGGTTCCGTAATGTAAAATCCTAATCACTGGGTTTCTCAACACAGGTTCTTCTCTTGCACAAAACATTGTGCACAATCCTTCAGCCATTTGTGGAAGGAGATATTCTCCCCTTTCTTTTCTGATTTGCTAGAGCAAAACAATGCTGCTGTTTTTTCACTCGGGCTTAATTTCCATGCACTAGTGCAGTGGTTCTCACACATTTAGCACCGGGACCCACTTTTTAGAATGAGTATCTGTCAGGACCCACCAGACATGATGTCAAGACTGGAAGTGACATCATCAAGCAGGAAAATTTTTAACAATCTTAGGCTGCAATCCTACCCACACTGACTCAGGAATAAATCCCATTTACTATCATTGTTAAAAGCATATACAGAGTAGTCTGTTAGAAGTACAGGTCTGTAACATTTTCCCAAATGCAGTCACATTCCATGGCAGTATCAAGTCTACTATATTAAAAATAAAATATTGAAATGAATGGGGACCCACCTGAAATTGGCTTGTGACCCACCTAGTAGGTTCCAATGCACAGTTTTAGAAACACTGCTCTGGTGGGCATGGGCATTCTGGTCTTCATTCTGCTGAATGTTGTACTGAGCAACAAGTTGTATGGACTCATAGCAGCAAGTAAGCCCCACTGAACACATTGGGGTCTACCTCTGAATAAGTAACACATAGTGCACTGCTATTCACCTACATGGACTGGGAGGTATTTTGTTGCCTGCCTGCCTGCCCATCCATTGGCTAATATCCAGAGTGGGAGCCAAAATCTGATTACATCAGAGGGAAATCTGTGCCTTGTTTGCATCCTAAGGCATTCTAAGAGCCCAATCCTATGCATGTCTACTCAGAAGTAAGTCACATTATAGTCAATAGGGCTTACTCCCAGGTAAGTGTGGCTAGGATTGTAGCCTCAGTCCTCTCAGGCCATCTTTCCAGTACAACCACCTGGGGTAAAAAGGCCAGTATCAGGATGCTTGGTTTGGAAACTGCAAAAAACAACAGAGAACCTACTGAGGTAAAAGAAAATCAGACCAGTATTGCATCATGCAAAACTGAGCAGCACAATAAGCATATGATTAAACTCAGAAAACAAAAGCCTCTGGTGATGTACATGGCACAGAGAGCGCGGGGGACCTGAATCAAAGATACCTGGATTCAAATCCCCAGCCAGCCATAAAACACACTGGGCACTCTTGAGCTAGTCATGGTCTCTCAGCCTAACCTACTCTGCAGGACTAACGTATGCTCCTTGGAGGAAGCATAGGATTAAAATCAAAGAAAAGGATGCAAATACTAAACATGACAGCCACATGATGATCAAAGGCAGCTGCTTTCTAGACCTCTTGGGTTCATCCAGCTCAGAGTTGCCTGCACTGACTAGCAGCAGCTTTTCAGGCTTTCAAACAGGGGTCTTTCCCAGCCCCACATCTGGAAGTGCCAGGGTTTGTATTTGGTTACTGAGTTACAGCCCTTCTTCAGTGATTTAGCCAGAAAGAAGCAGAGCCTGTTTTCTGACAACAGTCTCGAGAGTAGGGCCGATTCTGTCTATGATGCCAACAGAAGTGGTCACTTCAAGGCAGATGAAGTGTTTCCACTTCAGTTCCACTTCAGGCTGGCAGGATGCACCCACCTCTACCTACCTACTCAGCACCGCTGCTGCTGCTTCTCCTCCTTGTAAAGGAAGAGATGAATAGAGCACAAGAGGAAAAGTGGAGAGGAGGAAAGTTGTAGGCTAGAGCAGGGGTGTCCAAAGTTTTTGGCAGGAGGGCCACATCATCTCTCTGACACTGTGTCAAGGGCTGGGGAAAAAAAGAATTAATTTACAATTAAAATTTGAATAAATTTACATAGATTTACATAAATGAATATATTAAAGATGAACTTATATGAATGAATGAAGGTCTTGCAATAGCTCAAGGCTTATAAAAGGCCTTGCACAAAGCAAGGCTGGCCTTTCCTTTGCTGCCACCACTGCATCACAGATGTGAAACAGCAAGCAGTGAAGGAAGCCCTTATCCCACAGCTCACACAAGAGGTCAAACAGTCACCCTCACGCTGAGAGCAGTTGCATCCGACCAGTGTAGATTCCAACAAATCTCCAGAGGGCCAGAGGCTCATTGGAGACTAGGGACTCCCTGAGGGCCACATTGAGAGGCCTCGAGGGCTGCATATGGCCCCCAGGGCTGGGGTTTGGGCACCCCTGGGCTAGAGCATCAAAGTCTCTTCTGCACTTCCTCTTCTGTTCTACCGCCTCTTCTTCTTCCAATCCAGGAAGCAGGAGGCTAGCTCATTACCAGATATGGAGGGAATTTGCTGCCTCAGGTGCTGGGAAGTCTTGGGCCAGCCCTGCTCCAGAGTGAAAGGTAGGTGATATCTGGTTAGTTGGCAATCAAGCAAAATTATTCCCAAACGAATTCTATCTATTCTATTCTTTTAAATAGAAAGAAAAAGAAAGAGTTGTGACATTATAGTCTTCATATTAGCCATTTCCAATCCTATTTGCCCTCAAGTATTTAATTTCCAAGAGGTTCAAAACAAAATTTGCCCATACTGTTATAGTTTTCACAAAGGAACCTTCAGGCTGCACAGATCTTTCCAGCAAGGTGTGGCTGCAAAGGTTCACAGATCAGATAAATGGCTTTAAGTCATCAAGAACAGAGCTGTCAATTAGGTAATTAGGGACTTTCAAGCCAAGAAGAATAATTGAGAGGCTAGAAGAATTTATCTTGGAAGGCCTTTGAAGCATTCATAAGAGTGATTTGCATGAGACAAGCCAGGATAGAACAAAAAACTCCAAGGTTAGCTTTCAGATCCAGACGAAGGGGACTTCCAGACTAGCTCTTTGAAGTGCCAGCCAATCCAACACTCTTTGCAGGCTGTAGTATTAACAGAATCTTTTGGGGAAGCAGCTGACAGACCCACACTCCTGTATCCCTCCTGTCTCCAGTGCTATCATTTCAGGGCATTTACACCACTGGGCTAGAATCCGACATAAGTGCTGAGTCCTAGCCTCCCTCCCGCTCCCTGCCCAACCACCCCCGGAAACACTGGCCTCCTGCCCTCCCCCCACCCCAAAACACCACCCTCCTGCCTCCTCCCCACCCTCCCCATGCCCCCCCAGACCCCTGCACCAGCTGAGCTCAGCTGGCACAAACTTACTGGGCCCCAGGGTTCGCATCAACGTGGGGAGGCCAGCACACATCCATGTGCTGGCCTATCTACTCCAAGAATGGCGTGAAAGTGTTTAACGGCACTTTCATGACACTCTTCAGTCGGCAGGGCAGACGCCCAAAACAGACCCTGGGGACACTTCCCCAAGATCCGAGTATCCCCATTGGGGCTGCTGCAGCTCTCCCCGGGGTAAGGGGAAAAGTTTCCCCTTGCCTCAGACAGCCCCAAACTTGCACTGGATACAGTGTAGGCCTGTTGGTTTTCCTGTTCCAGCACAAATTATGATTGTGCTGTTAGTGCCCTATGAGGAGGATGAAGAAGAAGAGAAGCCAGCAAGACAAAAAGCCACTATCATATATGTATCACCATCTCATATAGCCCATCAGTAAAGGAAAGTACGAGTAGAAAGAAGATGCATGATGATGTCAGGCGAAGCTCCAGTAAAAGTGAATGAACAGCATGCAACAGTCTCAGACTAACAGCACAATCCTGTGCATGTCTACTCAGAAGTCCCATTTTTTTCAGTGGATCTTCTGGGTATAGGATTGTAGCCCAAACACCTCCTTTGGAAGTGTCCTAAAGCAGGGCTTTTGCAGAAGCATTAAGCATGATTTTTTTTAAGGCAAGAGAGAACCAAAGATACAATACTAAATCCTTCTATCTAATCTTCAGTGCTTAGCTGGCACTTGGAGAGCAGGTTTTCCTCTCGGCCAATACACTGTTGGTGCAGTTCAGATCTGTGTGTCATTCATGACACACTTCCACTCTTGGTAATTGTTGGTGATATTTCGTGCCTTGTCAATGGTCAAGCGTTGGCTCCTTAGGTCTTCCTCAAAGTGTTTGAGCCACATTTTCTTCAGTGCTGCCCACTGAACCCTCCAGTAGAGAGGTCGCTCTCAACAGAGGAGTTTGTGTGGCAGCCAGCTGGTGTTCATTCTGCAGACATGGCCAAACAATTGCATTCTGCATTTTTGGATTTGCTCTTCAACTGATGGTTGATGATCACACCTTATCCAAATTGTCTCATAACAATGGTGATCACGAAGGTCCTAGGTGTCTCTCTTTGTGCTTCTGTCTAATACAAGTTAAAGGAGAATGTTTATGTCACATACCGTAATGTCTTATGTACTTAAGTTTCACAGGCTACACCTCTTGCATTTCATGGCCACTTGACTTTACTATTTGCAACCTTTCTTTCTATTAGCATATATGCACATGCCAAGGAAGGACAATTTATGTATTTATGCCGCCCTTCTTCCAAGGAGCTCAGGGCAGTGTACATGGTCCCTTCCCTCCTTTTGTGTTCACAACAACCCTGTCAGGTAGGTGAGGCAGCAAGATAGTGACTAGCCCAAGGTCACCCAGGAAGCTTCATGGCCTAGCAGGGATCTGAACCTGGATCTTCCAAGTCTAGTCCAACTTCAGAACCGCTACACCATCCTGGCAATACTTTGTGCAAAGTGATGAAGTGGACTGTCCATGAAAGCTTCTCCTGAAATACCTGGTTTGCTAGTCTTTAACATACCCCTAGATTCTTTGTTGCTTTTGCTGCCCCAGTCTCACATGGCAGCCTCTGCGCACAGCCTCTGAGAGGAATTTTATTAGGGGGTACAAAGTTTCTTTTGGGCCCCTTTGCAAAAGGGGGGGTGAAACAGAAGGGGAAGGTGGTGATGGGTGAGCAGAATAGGGGTAGGGAGGGGCAAAGCATGGTGAGGGGAGGGTACAGACAGCTGGAAAAGTCTTTGGAGCCCAGGTCTACCTACCCATGTGGCATCAGGAGTGTCCCCAGGATCCCCAGTCATGGTAGTGTCCCCAGCATTCTGTATGGGCAACACGTCTGAGTAGATAGGAAAATGTGAGATCCCAGGAAATGTCTGGGCCCCCCTTTTGACTCTGGGCCCGTGTACAAATTAGCCCTTTACCCGCCCCCCAATCCTAGGCTCTGCCTCTCAGGATACTGTACTGGTAATGGGTATCATCTGTTCATAGATCACCTCGGTACTGTGCATAATTGCTTTTAATTCTCAGACTAGCAGTCCCAGATCAAACAATCTGAAGGTCAAGAGTAAGGTAGATTCTTAGGAAGGTGCTTGAGCTCACCCAGTTTCTTGGGATTGCTCTATCCAATACCGCATAGCAATTGAATCAAGCTAACTGTATATACACACACATCAGGAATCTGACTCTGTATGGGACTTGAACTGAGGTCCCAGGGATTCCTGGGCTAGGGCTGAGAGTCAAAGTAATGCTTGAGGGCAGCAGTTGCATGGAGAGATCACAAGCACTCCCTCTCATTCTTGACAGTCATGTCTATAAATGAGAGTTTCTGAGTCATGTGGCTCCGTTCTTTGTACTGTGAAACTAGAGGACATGTACCCATGCAGCATTTCCTTTTCCTGCCCTTCAGTGGCAGTACCAGAAAAAAATATTAGGGGGGGGGCACCGCAGAGAACAAGTGCACCTAGGGTCAGATTTGTCCCACAAGACAGATTTCTGAAAGAGAAAAAACATGTATTTTGCATGAATGCTTCCATTCTAAATGTATTTGGTCTATGATAGTCTGATGCAATTAACTTTCAAGTAAACCTTCTTAGGACTGCAGTCTTATTTTAAATCCCAGTTTATAATTCAGCAGTGGGTTGGTCCAGCAGTGGGAGGGCGAGCTACTAGTTGAGGGGGGGCACTTGTACACCATCAGCCCCTCTGGCATTAGGCTGCCAAAATCCAGAAGCCCTCCAGAATTGGCCTGAAATCTCTAAGAATTATCACTCTCCAGGTGACTACTGAATGAAATTCTGGAGATTTTATCAGAGCCTCCTGGCTTCGTTACATTACATCATACTGGAAAAGCAATCTTAGGAATTGCTTTAGTCAGAGCTGGAAGCCCTACTCTGACACCACCTATGCAGTCCTTTGGATCTTATTAATTTACTTTATTTAAGGTTCAATCCTATTTAGATAGTGTACTGATGCCACACTGATGCCAGTGCAATCATAAACTCAGTACAATTCTGAACTCAATGCAATCCATACTATGCCACACTGGTGCAGCCCTCCCAGTAATGCTGGCACAGCACTTCCCAGTAATACCCACAGCATCCATGGAAACTCCAACACAGCCCATTGTCCATGGAGTGGCACTCTGACACTGGTGTGATGCCTGTCCAGTATTCAAGGAGTTAATTATTGCATTTACCTGGCTGGAAAGTTGGCGGCCACTGCCAGGATGAACTGAGCAAGGGGTGGGACAGATGCAGGGCCAGTGAGCAGCCATCACTGGGATGACACTCCCCCAGTGGCCCCCCCCCAGGAAGGAGCAGCTCAGCTACAGTCATCACTGCCAATCATGGGTGGATGCCCCAAGGTCACCACGTTCACACCTGACACAAGGCTGTCACAACACCACTGTAGTGGAAATGCGGAAGATTCACCTCAGGAGATAGTGTGTGGTGTCAGCAGAGGCAGGACCTGTTGACAGGTCTGGGAAGTATAGAGTTAAAACCAGAACTTTTGCTTGCATTAGGTGTGGTTCACAGATGTAACCCAGGAGGAATAATGAAGACATTGGAGATAAAGGTGAAAGAATCATTGTCAGAGGGTGTGGTGGGGCTGCCACAGTGCAGGTACCAGAGATCGCTGGATACTGTTGTGGAGCTGCTGAGCCACAAGACAGTGAGAGCAAAGATGTCACTGCTGCAGCCAAAGAAGCTGCTGACTAGAGCAGGGGAACAGAAGGAAGACCCCTGCAGCTTGAACAGACAAGCTACCTGCCGATTGCCTTCACAGAGGTGGTGGGGTTCACCAGGGCATCACTAAGGTTGGCTATTTCTGGATAAGGGAAGCTAATTAGCCTAAAGTGGGCATAATGTTTCAAAGATTGGAAAGGTAACTTGATGGGATAACCACCATTCTTTTTATCAGAAGAAAGTTATTCTGCACATGCTCAGAAAATACAATCTGAAACATCAGAATTTTTTAAAACAAACAGTGCCAACTCCCAGAGTATCCCCCCACAAACACATATTTTTCCAGCGCAATGACAAACTCAGCTGCTCTAAAATATGCCTGTTGTCCTAGATTCCATCGATGAGCCCAGATTGCTCCGTCTTCCTCATCTTCTTCCCTGAGAATCAGACCACAAGGGCCCACCAGTGTGCTGCCACACCTGACCTGTCATGCCTCCAATCCTCAGCTCTGTGAAAGGTCAGCTGTATTGATCTCTCAGGTCTGTCAGAGCTTACATCAAGGAAAGGCTAACAGGGTGGGGAGGGAAGTGTGCTAAAACTAGCTTTCTGCCTTGATGCCAGCCAACCCTCCCCCCCAGTGGCATAGCTAACCAAGTTGCTGCCCAGTGCAAAAAAATTCCGTAGCCCCCCTTCGCAGTAATGACATCAAATTTAATTAATTAAATTGGGTCTTTTTATTTGTTAAAGTGAGTGAGAAATGTTAGCTAATATTTTAAAATAGCAAGCACTTGTTGAAAGCACTTGTTGCACTTTTACAACGCAAGCTATTCATATCTACTCAGAAGTAAGTCCCATTGTATTCAATGGGGTTTACTCCCTGGTAAGTGAGGTAAGGTAGGAATTGGGATTGCAGCCTTACACAGTTCGAGAGGTGCAGTAGGGCACTGGAGACAATCATAAGAGCCAGCAGCTGACCTTTAGGAAGTGGAATTTGCTGTTCAGTGCTCCTGCTGCAACTTGCCACCCAGGCTGCTGTGCCTTGCATGCTACCCTCTTCAGGTTCCTGCACATGCACAGGTAACCTATCACAGTCAGCCAACTCAGAGCCCAATCCTCTGCATGTCTACTGGGAAGCAAGCCCAATCTAGTCAAAGGGGTTTACTCCCGGGAAAGTGTGGTAGGACTGCAGCCTAGGGTCTCTGGGGCCTCCCCCTGCCTGCCTAGCGGGGGCTCCACTCACACACATCCCATGTCCCACCATCGGACAGCCCCCCCAAGCACACTTCTTCTTCCCTCCCTAAATGCAGGCAGGCAGGCATGCACCCTCCCTCCTCTGCTCCCCACACGTCCTCTCTCTTGCCACATAAGCCAAATAGGGCTTCAGGGGGCAGTGTGTCCAGCAGGACAGATGGGGGAAGTGATGGAGGGAGAGAGGGCTGGCAGGATGAGTGAAAGAAAGGTGCGCCTGTGTCTGAATGAGCAGACACAGAAGTCTGCTCATTCAGACTTCTGAATTCTCAGGAGAATTCTCTGAATTCTCAGGAGAAGTCTCAGCTGGGAGGGGACAGGACCAGCTCCTCCACAGTGCCTGCCAAAAGCTGTGGTCCTTCAGCTCTGCTGGAGGTTAGGGCTAGGCTATCCCCCCTGCACAAACAAGCGATTCCTCCTGGCTGCAGGGAGGGGCAACATACAGTTGAGCATGACTGTTGCCCCTCCTCCCTCCGGAGTGCCTGGAACTGGCAGGGCTGCCGGCAGCTGCATAGGCACTGTTGCCTTCAAGTTGTTGCCTACTCAGCCACGTTGTTGCCCCCACCCACCCTGTAGCCCAGTGTATTTGCTACCCCCTGCACCCCCTTAGCTACGCTACTGCTCCTCCCCCACACACTCATAATTCACTCTTTCACTATCCATCTCTAGCACCAATCACTGAGTGACTACCCACCAGCAAGGCAGAAGATAACTGAGCTCAGAAATGGAGAACAAGAAGATCTTGGAATTTATTATCACAATCCCTACAGTGTAAAAGCCCCATCCCTCACTATACAAAAAGGTGAGGGGACTTCAGTACAGTGAAAGGATTTGCCTATGATCACAAGATAACTGAGCCAGGAAAAGAACCCAAGACCTCTAGCCCATAAGACTGTATCTCACCTTTCTATCCTCCCTCTTCCTCCCCCCCACCCCAACAAGATGACAAATGCCTCAATTAGTAGGCAGATTTTGCTGATCGATTCCCTTAAGCGCTGGTGGTCGGGTCTGATCAATGCCCCCAATTACGCTTTATGCCAGGCATCTAGCAAGAACTTGTAAGACACATGTCTGACCCTTTTTCAGTCCAGGAATATTCATTACCCTGATGCCTCTCAAGGTCTGATCCAAGCTGCAGAGAGCCTAAACTGACTGAATTCTGCCCTAAGTCAAAGATCCTATCTCCCTGCACTTGAGCTAGGAAAAGGAAAAGGTCAGAGGTTGCTCCCTTGTCTACCTGAAACCCTAGAAGCTGCAGTACCTACATCCCTGTTACTGCAGAGAACTGCAAAAGGTTCCAAATTGGAGATGGGGCTGCAACTCAAGGGTTCTGTCCCTGCTTGGCAAGTGGAAGGGGCCACATTTAATCCTTGGTCTCGCCAGGCAGGACTGGAAAAAGACCCCAGAGTCTGAACCCCAGAGAGCTGCTGCCACTCATCTGGGTGGACCAATGGACTGACTCAGTTATAGGATAACTTCCTGAGTTCCTAAAGGGATTCCTTTGGACTGGCTTGACTGTGGCAAGGAAGAACTGGGTTCAAGCAAGGAGGCAGAAAAGAAGGTGGCTGGACTTCAAATGGCTAACACGAATATTTGTGAGCAAGTGGTTTAACAAAAATTCATTTGTGCTATTAACTTGTGTGCATTTCTTTGGAAAACTGCAGTAGCTTAGTAAAATTGGCCTTTATACTATCCTGGAGCAGTATAGCACAATCCTATACCTGTTTACTCAGAAGTAAGTCCCATTTTACTCAGTGGCTTCCCCCCCCTTTCCTACTCTCCAGGACCCCCTCTCCATTATATAGTTCTACAGCAGGGCCCGAGAACTTTTAGGCCCGAGGCCCACATCAAATATGTGGCATGGTGTCAAGGGCCAGAAAAAGAAATAATTTTAAATATAAAATTTAAATACATTAGAAAGCCTCAGAAAGCTGAAGGCCTTCAGATAGCCCAAAAAGTCAGTTCTGGTTTTTCAGGAAAACCAGGAAGTGATGATTTTAGACCTTTAGAAGGTATTCTGAGGAAAGGAGCATAGCCTCCCCAGCTCTCAGAACACCCTCCAGATGCAACTGTCACATTCAGTTGAGCGGGCCAGAGGCTTGCAGGGGACCATAGGCTTGCCACAGGCCAAATAGAGACGTTGGGGGCTGCATCTGGCCCCGGGCAGGGGTTTGGAGACCCCTGCTCTACAGTACAGCTCTACAGGTTTAAGGCTGTACAGCACATATAGTACAACACATATAGTACAGCAGCAAAATGTTTCAAGAGGGTGGGGAAGAAAAAAGTGGCCCCTTTTTCCTTTCCTTCTCTTTGAAACCATTCCCAAGCATCCACCCTGCAAGCCCTGAACTGCAACAAGGTTCCAGTTCCAGGAGAGAATACACTACCATGATTTGGTACCAGTCTCTCCATGTTATTACACTATCTGCATACCTTTTGTTCCTTCAAAATGCATAGAAATTATCCTTTTGAACTTATCTGAAATGATTGTATTGTACCTTCTTATGGAATGTTTGTTAAATCCTTTCTAGACACTTGTCTATTACTTGGGCACATCTGCCTTAAATGAAAGAGGAAAAGCTACTGACCTTCTCTACCTGAAAGTGGGATTCCAAATGTTTCCATTCTAATGGCAGTGAAGGATGAGCTAGCGAGTCTATATCTGAAGTAGCTAGTGCTCAGGTTTGCACAGGTGGAAGCTTCCCTCCTGGGACAAATAGCAGCTGCGGGCATGTGTGCGCGCAGGAGATCCAGGCTGGGATCATAGCATGGCAAAGAGTTAACCCCCCCCCCCATCACCACACACACCACAGTTGCTGTTTAGGAAAGAGAAATCAAGTGCGACAGGGCCAATCACACTGTTAATTTATTGTGTAGTTTGGCCCTCAGAGGGATACGTAACCTTTAAAGGTTTCTGAACCTTCTTGAAAATGGGTGAAATCCTTTTTTTGTTTCCATTGGCCTTTGGAAATTAACTGCTAGCCCCTACATAGATCCTGTTCCCTTTTTTGTCTTCAATGATGGCTGATTTATTCAGTCTGCATTTTTTAGCTTGTGAACCACTTCTGAAATTAATTTGGGTTGGGGGGGAAGCAGCATATAAGTGTTTTAAAATAAATATAGTTGAAAGGGAGGCTTTTGATTTATTTGTTTTTAAAAAGGGATTTGGAACCACTTTAGAAAATCATTAGGCTCAGAGAAATGGTATTTCAGCCAAGTTGCCTAGATTGGGTTCATCATTATGCTAAGTGCACTACGGAGCAGGGCCTCAGCCAAATGGAACTCTCTGCGGTAACATAATTTCCTGGGTGTTTTTCAATACACAGGGTTTGCCATCCTGCCCCTTAACATTGCCTCTGGCTCAGGCTCTGGCAGATGATCCTTCCTTACAACAGTGGGGTGCAAAATGCCCATTCTCCAACAGTAGGAGAATTTAGAGTAGTATTATATTTGTTAGCATGAGTGGTAGACTCTCCCCATGTACTGAATAACAATGGGGAAGATCTCATGGGCAGAACAGGACCAAGGTTCATAGATAGATGAGACTGTAGGAGACTTTGTGTACGAGTCAGCATTTGCGTTTGTATAAATCCCTATTCCTATGCTTGTACTGTTGGCAAATGAAAGTGTTATCCCTTGGTGGATCATGGACATGTGGGATCCCAAGGTATGGTTTGCAGCGGAGACCTCACTTCTTATAGCCCAGTCTTGTTTCAGAGCAAAACTGGCAGAACAACAGATTGCCAGTTTCCTCCCAGTGCCAATTGTAGCTGTTCTTCACCAATTTTGGATGCAGTCTTGCAATGGCACTGATAATCTAAAAATAAATTTTCCTTATTTCTCTGTATTTGGCACAATGGGACTGACCATGTTTTTAGATCCTGGCCACTGGGTTCTCTTCTTCATTTGGGATGTGAACTTTGTAGCTCCCAATTTCAGTCACCAATGTCTGATCACTGAGTGATTCTTGTTTTTGTTGGTTCTTCCCACTTTATTCTACCCCTTTCACTGTTGGGGGATAATTTCCTACTGCTACTGTTATACCTAGTGGAGCTGTAGTTGGCTGTTAGGCTTTGATTTATTATCCTGGGTGAAGGATAACTTGTTTAGCTGAGATCTAATCATTGCAGATTCTTTTGGTTTTTTCTTCTCAGTCTGTAGATGCTACACCCCTCCGCACAGGAAAATGAACACTAAGCTTTGATATCATTCCTTCCCTGAGGGTGAAATCCACACTGCACTTGACACAGAACTGCCACCAGAAATGGCAGCCCCATGTTGAGTTTTCCCCTCTGTTCTGTAATATTTATCTGTGTTGTGATGCCAGTACATTGTGAGTCTCTATGCTTCCACCAGTGGCAGCCAGTGATACACAGTGGGATGGAAGCAGTGACAGCACAATGCAATGATACTATGACCAACGCATGTTTATCTAAATATTTAAAGGGGTGTGTGAACTTGACCCAAGGCTGGCATTTTCCATGGCGGCACCTTGTCAGGTATATTCTGTAATAAAGCAACCAGTGGCTGAATTAGGAATGGACGGTAGGAACACAAGGGTCTTTCTGCCCTTCACAAAAGAATACAGTACTCATCACAAGATCATACTGTTTCATCCCAGGTTAGTTACTCCCCCCTTCTCCCCCACACATGAAAAATAACCTCTGGGACTTTAATCCTAAACACACTTACTTGGGAGTATATCTCATAGATAACAGTGGAACTTGCTTCCAAACTGTATTAAAATTTGGAAGCATAAAACTGTATTAGTTAATGCAGATTAGTTGATCTGTAATCCAAACTAAACTTCTATGCCTCATCTCATTTGCAACATAGAAACATTTATTCCATCATTTCAGTGTATGCACACTGGTAAATACTGATTTGCACCTTTTTATTCTGGATAGTGTAACCTAAAGTATTCTCAAAAGTTTGCAAATAGTAATGAATAGTGGAGTTGCCTCATCACTCCCAACATCCTTGCATTTACACATTTTAGATACAAAAATCCCCTTTACAGACATACATGCACACATACACAATCCAGTTTGCATACTTGCATTATCACAACATATTCTACAAGCGTGCACAAAAAGGTGTAAACTAACACATGCCTCTATATCAGGGTTTCTCAAACTGTGGGTCACAAGCTGATTTCAGGTGGGTCCCGAGAAGGTCCAAACCGCCATCTTGGAATTTGGCAATTGAAGTAGGCGCTGCCATCTTGGAAACTGGAGCAGTAAGCTCCTCCCAGGAGCAAAAGAGCAGCAGACACAGGTGTGAGGCTGTGCCTGCTCCTGCAGCATCCAGTGGAGAGAAGTGCTTCTTGATTTGGAGGTGGGCTTCCTGCTTTGCTTTTGTTTGTGCCTGGAAAGACAGGCACTGTTTTCTTTGCTCTTCCCCCCCCTTAATTATTCAGGGCAGCTGAGCTGGACCTTCCCTGGTTCCTTTCCAAGGAAAGGCAAGGTTCCTTTCCTTGGAAGGCTTTCCTGGTTCCTTTCCAAGGCAAGGTTCCTTTCCTTGGAAGGCTTTCCTGGTTCCTTTCCAAGGAAAGGCAAGGTTCCTTTCCTTGGAAGGCTTCCCTTCCAAGGCAGTGCAGGGAGGCACTCAGATCCTGCTTCTGTTATTACTTGCAGCAATCCTTGGGAGGAGGTGGCCATTCTCTTTTTGAATGGCTAATCTCCCCTCCTTAATTATTAAAGATGGCTGAGGGACCTGCCCTTGCTCCTTTCACCCCTCTGTTTCCTTCCAAAGCAGTGCAGAGAAGCAACTGAATTCCACTTCCAGGCAGCTCTGCCTGCCTTTGTTATCACTTGCAGCGATTACTTGCTTCCAAGTGTTCTCCTTGGTCATGCAGGAGTGGGGTGGGGGTCTCTTTCAGTACCAGAGCCATTGCTTAGCAGGTTTCCCTGCTAGTTGGAATAACAAAGGGAGGCCCCTGCCACCACTCTTCCAGCCACAAAGAGCTTCCTGATTAACTTCCAATTGAGCCACTACAAATCCTATGCAGATCTACTCAGAAGTAAGCCTACTCTGAGTTCAGTGGGACTTGCTCCCAAGTAAGGAGGATCACACAGATACAAAATACTGGTGAAGAAAATGTTCAATGTGGGTATGCATAGAAGTGGATTCTGTAAGTCATATGATGGCAGGAGGATATTGTAATATCATATGATGCACATGGAGAACTTCCCAGCAGGTCCCTGCCCCAAGGAGCTTATAAATAATTGTCATAGCAGAGACAACAGAGGAAGGCAGGGAACTTCCTGAGTCTATAATCTTATGCACACTTGCTTTTGTATAAACCCCATTTATCTTTGTAAGACTTACAAGTGAATTTGCACACAACTGGGCTGCATAACACCCATGGCAAAACTCCAGTTTTTTGTTTTTTTTAACCCAAGAGTTAAATTTATGAATTTAACTATTAGTATAATTTGATCTCATCTTTCCTCCACTTAGGTGAAGTGTAAATAGCCTACAGTGGATTCAAATATTGCTTGACTGCTTTTTCATTTGGCTTCTGGAATAGGAACAATACACTGACTGACTTCAAATGGGGCAGTCAGACTGCAGGTTGATCTTTTTTCTTTTTCTTAAGCAAATTAATGGGGGGAGGAGAATATCCACTTACACAAGTTGGGCTGCAGTGTGATGCTGAGTGGTCCATGTTGTGACACTACCCCCTTTATCTGCCCACCCCTTTGCCTCCTCTCTCTCTTTCTCTTTCTGGTTCTTTCAAACCCACCCACCCCCCACCTCTGCAATGACTGGACCCTGCCCTCCAGCCCTTCTCATCCCTCTGTCCCCATACCCTTAGACTGCAATCCTATGCACACTTTCCTGGCAGTAAGCAGTAAGCCCAATTTAACACAATGGGGCTTACTTTTGAGTAGACATGAATGGGATTGTCCTGTTAATACAACATGTGCATAGTATGCAATTCAACTCTAAGAGACTGGTTGATGACATTAAGAGATATGTGTGGAAAGATGCATCTGTTGCTAAGAATGGTCTCTGAAATGCAAGGCAGGCAACAGTCCTTCCTTGGGCTCTCTTTGCAGCCTGCTGTTTGTTAGGCTTTTTTAGTTGTACTAGGCAAGACAGTTTTCTGAGCCTGACTTTCAATTTGTGGCTTACTGTGCTCCGAGAAGCCATTGGTAGCGGGGGGGGGGGGGGGAGAGTTCCTAGGTGAGAAACATGGTGTCACTTCCTGCTTGATGACATCATTTCAGGCTCTGGCACAACAATGATGGCACTTCCTGTTTGATGATGTCACTTCCAGTCATGACATCACTTCCAGGTTGATGACATCACTTTTGGTGGGTCCCAGTCAGGTTGTCATTCTCAGAAGTGGGTCCCAGCCTAAAACATGTGAGAACCACTGCTCTATATCCTACAGAAATATGTGGGACAGCCCCTATACATGCCTACTCAGAAGTAAGTCCCACTGTGTTTAATGGAGCTTACTCCCAGTTAAATGTGCATAGGATTGCAGCCTAAATATCATTCATAGTATGCTTTCCTTATAAACAGATGCAGTGGCGTTGCTAGGGGGGTGCGGGCCGCACCAGGTAATGCGCACGGGGGTGATGCACACTGGGGGTTTGACACACTAAAATCGCGGTGGTTAGGGGTAACCCCATCATGTTATATACCGTTGGATGTGCAATTTCGAGTGGAATGCAATGCAAAAAACCAGAGTGAAATATCTCCTTTCTATCAAAAGTTATGGCCAAAAAACCAGAGAACAAAAATAAAATGCATGGATCCCTATGGAAAGTGAGCTGTATCACACATTTACTCATGGGTAAGCAAACATGCCTTAGACCATTGGAAACAGCAAGCCAAGAGGAATCCAATGACACCAGAATGGTCCTGACCCAATGAATGCAGCCTCCAAAAACACCTGAGAAGGAAGTCCCTCCCTCCAAGCAGACGAATGTATTGAGTCCTATGGAAAGCAAAACTAAGCCTCATGGTCGCGATTACTCATGAGTAAGCTAACGTGCCTTGGCTGGTGTGGAAGATCAGGTGAAGGAGAGTACAAGGCTACCAGAATGGTCCTGATCCTATGCAGCTGGACCTAAACAAGTGCTCCAGGATGCAGCCTCCCCTCCCCCCCATTAAAAAGGATCAAAATAGGCTTCAGCTGATAAGGTGAACCTTTCTGAGACTTGCAAAGCCTGGTGGATCCTGACAGTGATCTGGTTTAGTTCTGAAACTGAACTGGGCACTGGATAGGGCTGAAAACCTTACTAGTTTTGGAGGGGGTGTTATTGCAGGCAGGCCACAGAGGAAATTTACTTGGTGGAACAGGGCTGGCTTCTGCTTATTTAATTATTTGTTTTACTTTAATTATTTATACTTATTTTAATTTGCCTGATGATGTCACTTCCATCATGACATCACTTCTAGTGGGTTTTGGACAGATTGTCATTCTAAAAAGTGGGTCCCGGTGCTAAAACTTTGAGAACTGCTACAATAAGGTGTTAGTAAGTTGACACCCTGGGGTGTGTGTGTAACACCACTAGCAACCAAAATCATTAAAATCTCATCATGTTATATATCAATCAATGTGTCATTTCATGCAGAATGTGTTCTATCTTTGTTCTGTCAAAAGGTACAGCCAAAAAACCAGTGGGGGCAGAGTGATGGTACATCACCACGCCCACCACCTGGGGTGTTGCCCACCCACTGCATGGGGGTGACGTGCTGGCATCCCGCCCCGGGTGACACGAATCCTAGTGACGCCACTGAACAGATGTGTCTTTCATTGAACAGAGAGGCAAATTACACTATTGTTCACCCCTTAAACACACACACCCAATATGTTCCCCTTCAGTCACTTCCATGCATTTTACATGTTTCATGCATACATTTGTTACATACTTGCACATCTGCATGCATGCGTGCACAGACACACACAAAAGGACAGTTCCAACATAGCACTCAGTCATAGCCCAACACTCCGGCTCTCCCATGTGCACCATTACAGTGCAATTCACTTACTCTAGGATACACAGGTATATGAGTTAATAAATGCATATGGTTTACATGGCCCTCTTGCGCACACATTCACAATTCACCTTTTCTTATGCACAGGTGGGTGCACATATACCATTTACAGCTCACACACATCCTTTTATACAGTTTGCGCTCCTTGTGACTACCCACAGGTACGTCAAATGTGCCTTCCTTTATATATGCACAATGTAAATTCTTTTTACTTATTCAGACACGCGCGCACACACGCACACAGTGGCTAGAGATATTATAGAGGGGCCGCTGCCTATTCCATGCTGTCACGTCGGCCTGTCAGTCGACTGGTAATTAATGCGAACTGCAGGTCCGGCGCCCCATCGGAGTCGTATATCACTGCCAGCTCTGGTGCAGCAAAGCAACCTCTTTTACCCAAGCACTGCTATTAGGGGAATTTTCTATGTATTAGCTGTTGATGCACATTAATACATTAAAAATGTCAGTGGTGGAGGCCAGCTAATTGTCTGATTTAAATGTCTATTTGTCAGCGCGCTGCTCAGGTGGGCATGAGCCGAATCGGGAATGAGGCACGGAACCTGTCTTGGAATGGGCAGTGGGTCTCTCTGGAGGGGGGGTGATCAATGGCAGAGATGCACAGTCTGAAATGTTTGCATTTCTTCTCTGCACATTGTGGGGAGGGGGAGGAGAAGGAGAGAAAAGGAAGGGGACCATGATGCAAGGCAGAAATTTCATGGGGACAGGAGCTCTCATGGGGGGTGCTCCTGCCTTCTACAAACCCAGCTTTGCAGCACACAACACAGGAAGTCTGCTCACGATGGCTGAAGTTCCCAACTATTCAGTATCAGTGGGAAGAACTCGGAAATACCAGATGCTACAGGCAGAGACTGCAACTAGAAGCCCCAGTGCCCAGGGCAGACATCACAATGTCACATGACAGTATGATGTCACTTCCAAGTTCTCCCAGTGGAGGAAGAACTGGCAGCTTTGTGCCACCCTTGGTGTAGCACCCAGGCTCCCTCAGGCTCTATTGTAGTTATGCCTCTGGCTACAGGAAGCCATGAACGGCTCTGGAGATTTTGCCCAACTTCTCCACCCCATAATTTCTTCTAGGTCAAGCACCACAGGCAAAGGACGCTCGTACTGGGACCACTAAGGATTCTATACAAAGTAGGGCAGGAAACTTGGCCCTGGGGGCAGCAGATCATCCTGAGAGCTAGAATCATGCCTAATATAAATGCCATGGCTCCGCCTTAGCACATAGGAAGCAAGAATAAAGGAATTAAGGGCCCCTGGAAGTGCATTTCCTTCACTTCTAAAGAAATAGGGTCTGATTTCTGGAAACAATTCAGAGCATAGTTTTCAGCAGTGTCCCAGCACCTCTCTTGTTAGCAGTATGATACTGTCTGGAGGAATGCCTTCCTAGAAAGCCAATGTCACTCAGTGGGCAGAAATTTGCCTTTGCAATTGGTACTGAAAGAGTCTGGGTGACCTTGGCCAAAATAAATGTCTTGCAGGTTATTAACCTTCCATCTGAGAACGGGACGTGTACAGAGAGCTGAGCTTGGGAGTGAATCTCATGAACACTTTTGTTGTGTTGCCACACTCTTGCAACAAGCACTCCCCCTTTTGTTGATTTATCAGAGGTATCCAAAAGGTCACAAAAGTGCCCTTGGCAGCCACACTCCCTTCCCAGGACCTCACCATTCCAGTAGCAGCAGCACTCTCCAGCACCACTCAAGGAGTAGCAGTTCCATGCAGAGTGAATGCATTGCAATGCACAACATATCTGAGAATTAGTTTCCGTTGTTCTTGCTGACTTCATCACATAGCCAAAGGGGGAAAAAATGGCACCAAAGCAGCAGCCAGTCAGGGCGCTGTTGGAACACACTGAGAACAGGCATCAAGAATTAGCAGCTAGCAACCTAGGATGTGCAGGTTTGCAAACAAGTCTTCATCCATTCACACTTCCTATTTTTGGGAGTGCAAATAAAGCCTCTTTTATGTGTACACTTCATGGGCAAAACAGTCCTTGGGCAGGGTTTAAACTGTAAGAAGGAACTGACACCAAAAAATCTGCCTGGAAATTCTCAAGTTTATAGTTTGCGGTTGTGGTCACTCCACGGTAAAGGAAAAACATTCCACACAGACTGATGGGAGAGTCAGAACACAAAAAAGGAAGTATATCCAGCATGGAATCAATCTGTGAAACGTCTTGCCACAGGATGTTGTGATGGCACCTCACTTAGATGTCTTTAAAAAGGGATTGATGGCAGAAACATCCATCACAGGAAACAACTCATGATGACTGTATGTTACCTCCAGTTTTAAAAGTAGCCTATCTCTGATACAAGGGAGGGGCAATAGGGTGCAGGTTGTCTTGTGTACTCCCTGAGGCATCTGGTGGGCTCCAGGCGAGGTTCTTATGAGCTACGGCTTAATTCAGCCTAGACATGGGAATTCTGTCTCCAACTTGGTTCCATTATCCTGCCCATTCTCTAACAGAAGGCACAGTCCAGAACAGGACTGGGGCTCAAGCTGGGGAAGAGGGAGCCTGCTTCCTGGGATCTAACCTCCTGCTGAAGCTAGGACAAGGTCTGACCCTTGGCATCTGTGCCCCACCGGGAGCCTCATCTATCCACCCTGATCTTTCGCTGCCCGCCTAATTGCCAGCAAGGGCAGGATGGATTTCTTCATCTGACATCCTCAGAATGCTTAATAAATGCCGCTTGTCCAAGGAATTAATTCGGGCTGCCCTGCAGATATCAATCTTGGAGTGTACTGGCATGCAGGTGATATACAGCCTGGCTGCCATTTATTAGCACAAGGCCGGTGGATTTAGGAAATGACTAATTTTATATGGTCTAGAGCACAGTGCATCTCTTTGGACAGTAAATCCCAGCTGAAAAGATGTGAGGAGGGAGAGGGGACGGAACTGTCTTTTCCTATACTCTTTCAACAACCCAGCCCCCCCCTTCCCCGACAATAAGCATCATTCTTTCCCCAGCTCTGGAAGAGACTCAGCAAGGTTTTATGAGTCAAAACAGTGGGAGAAAGTATACAGAAGAACAAATGCACTTGGATGCATGTTTCCTGGAGCCTTAACTTTCATCTTAGAAAGCAGTCCCTAGTAGCTAGAGTAGGGCATGAGTGAAATGGAACTGGAAATCAAGAGTGCAATCATGCCAAGTGCCCGAAATCCCAAGTCCCAATTCCATATCTCTATTCTACCCCAAGAATGCTTCTCTTCCCACCATAAGTAGCAAGCTAGAACAGTAGGGTACAGAAGCCATTGCAAATTGATCCCCCCAAAAGGAGTGGGAAGAGAACATATTGTGCTAGGCATAGACTGTACTTGTTATGTTTTATGGCTCTTTGACCAGACCAAGTTTTTGTTTTTGCTGCTCTAGAGTAACAGGGGGTTACCTCTCTAGAGGTAGCTACCAAAACACCTGATTCTTAAGACAAATATCCCGGATGGCAACATGTGCCCTCTGTCCTTTTTCATATCCTCCAACTTTTGAAAGAAGAAAACTAGGCACATGGTATTCAGAAAAAGTGGACAAAGGCCAGGTTCTTCATTACAGAATGTAAGGCAACTGAGCAAACCTACCCAATGGAGTCTTTCTTGACAGCATTGCTCTGCCACAGTATTTTCATTTATATCATTTCTTGCATCCAACAAACCAAACTTGCACACTTTGAGCTCACAAAGATACCTTTTCAATAGCACAGTAACAACACGGTAGCTGCTCACAGGATTATCCCATAGCATGAACAAGCAGCAGTGCCAACTACATGGCTCTACAAAACTGTCACCCAGCTGGGAACAGATGACGATTTCGCTGTAAGGCCCCATGCAGTTGGCCCTGCCACCATGGCTGCAGGCTGTAAACGGTTCCAGCTGTACCATGGGAGGAATCTACAGATAAGGAGTTGAAATGGCACACAACTGATGCCTAAAAGGTTCCTAGTTAGGATATTTTTATTGCCGCACATTCACCTGGTTCCGCTACTTTGAATTTCAGTTCACTCAAACATGTTAGTGATATCCTTTCCCCATGTAAAATAGGAAGTGATGAGACCATTTAATGGACACAGAGGGCATGGAAGTGTCAGCATCAGGCAAAAATATTACAATAAGCCCCCCAAACAATACACTAGCACTTGTTATGATGTGTACCACTAGGTGGTGCCAATTTTATGCTTGAGCCAGACCATTCAGGAGGAGGTCAATTTGCAAGGCAAATTCTCTCTCTCTCTCTCTCTCTCTCTCTCTCTCTCTCTCTCTCTCTCACACACACACACACACACACACACACACACACACACACACACACTATTGTATTATAAAAAACAAAGAGGCCCTTCCCAAATAAGAAGTTGCACATCTTTGCTCTAGAGCAGGGGTGTCTAAACTTTTTGGCAGGAGGGCCACATCATCTCTCTGACATTGTGTTGGGGGCTGGGAAAAAGAATTAATTTACATTAAAAATTCATTGCATAAATGAATATATTAGAGATGGAACTTATATGAATGCATGAAGGTCTCATGATAGCTCAAGGCCTATAAAGTCCTTGTGCAAAGCAAGGCCAGCCTTTCCTTTGCTGCCACTGCTGCTTCACAGATGTGAAATAGCAAGTATGGGAGGGAGCCCTTGAACCAGACTCTTGAACCAATATCAATAAATAATGGAAAAAGATTTGCTGGGGAAGATGTGGTTCTTAGCACTGGTCTCCATCTTATAATGCGGAAGCAAGAGTTTAGATTTTGTCTAGTGGTAATGAAAAATATTTTGGAAATTCTTTCTCCAGTAGATAAGGGACTCCAAAGTCATGACATTTCCTTGGAGCAGGCCTATAACTTAATTCAAGCTACAGAAAGTTCACTAGAATACTTAAGAAACAGTGAGACTTTGAAATCAATTCTGCAGGAAACAACAAAACTGGCTAAAGAGGAAGAAGTAAAAATGTCCAGGAAAAGGAAATTTAATTTCCTAGTTGATGATTATGTGGTGTCTGAAACAACAGGTAACAGAGTATCATGTAGTGACACCCACAGTAAGCATGCTTCTGACTTTTTTGAAATTCTGGATGTAGTGCTAGCCGAAATAAAAAGAAGATTCCACGACAATGAAGAGATCTTCAGACAATAATTGCAGCAGAAAGATGATGAAAATGGTAGGCTCAATTATCTAAAAAAATTCAGTATTACCATTCCAAGTAAAGAAGAAATGAAAGTAGTAAAACATTTCCTTGAGAAGAACAAACTGAAAAGCAAAATTTCTTCAGTGAAATATACAAACACCAGAGTGCCTTTGAAGATTGTTACAGTATGTTAGCAGCAGTAAGAACTTTTGCATGTAGCACAGCAGTTTGTGAATCGAACTCAGTGCTTACACGAATTAACGGACCTCAAAGACTATCAATGTCTCACTCAAGAATGGCTAATTTAGTATACCTAGCTTTTGAGCTAAAGAGAACCAAGAATTTAAGTGTGGAAAAGGTTCTAAGAAGATTCAATTCTCAGAAAGATAGGAGAATTCAGCTCTACTAGGTAGTTTCAAATCTTCTGTACCTTGCTTTTTAAAAGTAATGAATAATGTAAAAAACTAATGTTCCATGGCATTGCTATATTTTACTTCAATATCTTTCCTCTTGCTTTTAGGTAAATTTACTTTTGTCATCAGCAAATGAAAGGTTTTCAATACAAGTAAATACTACCTGTGTCATAGTGATGTTTTACTTTTGCAGTGTTGCAAGTCTGTGTATTGCACTGGTGTCCAAAATGAAAGGACAAGTTGCATGTTATTTCTATGTAGACAAATAGAGTTTACATTGCATACAGAGATACATTTATTCTATGCAGATCATTGTTAGATTGCTTTACAGATAATTAATGCATTTTTCAAAAAACAAAAAACAACCTAAAATATTTCCTCCTAATGAAATTTGGGTTAGTTATGGGTCTTTGATGTTTCTCCATACTTATCCTTCATTTTGCATTTTACTTATCCTCTGCTCTAGAGCAGCGGTTCCCAAACTTCTGGGACCCATGACACCCCCCCATGCTCTGAGTGCAGTGCACAGCTCCTAAAAGTGATTGGAATGACATCATCGCCAGTTACTTCTGGGTTCGGAGGCCCAAGACACCACTACGAATGCAGGAAGGGGGTAAGGTAGCCAGTATTATCCAAGCACACAGTTTCTGTGCACTAGAGCTTTTCTTGCTGCGCTGAGACTCCAACCACTGTCTGGAATGGCACTTGAAGTCTACCTGCTGCGCATCAGGCATCTGTAGTGCCCCAACAAGTGCCTCACAACAGTTTGGGAACTGCTGTTCTAGAGCAGGGGTGCCCAAACCCTGGCCTGGGGGCCACTTGCAGCCCTCAAGGGCTCCCAATCTGGCCCATGGGGAACCCCCAGTCTCCAGTGAGCCTCTGGCCCTCCAGAGACTTGCTGGAGTTCATGCTGGCCTGACGCAACTGTTCTCAGCGTGAGGATAACTGTTCAACCTCTCACCTGAGCTGTGGGACAAGGGCTCCCTCCATTACTTGCTGTTTCACATCTGTGATGCAGCAGTGGCAATGAAGGAAAGGCTGGCCTTGCTTTGTGCAAGGCCTTTTAAAGCCCCTGAGCTACTACAAGATCTTCGTTCATTCACATAAGTTCCATCTCTAATAAATTCATTTATGTAAATTTATTCAAATGTTAAGTGTCAATTAATTCCTTTTCTTCCTGGTACCCGACACAGTGTCAGAGAAATGTGGCCCTCCTGCAAAAATGTTTGGACACCCCTGCTCTAGCAGAACCCTCTGCATGGACCTGGCAGGAGTGCAACTCTTCATCCTGTTCCCAAATTTTCAAAGAATCTAAAACCAGCAACGCTCTTCTTATGTTCTTAAAAGAGGATCAGAAGATCCCTGCTGGATCAGAACAAAGGTCGTCCAGGCAGGATCCTGTTTCAAACAGCCAACTGGTTTCTTCCAGAAAACATTCTAGGAAAGCATGAAGACATACAGTAGTAATTCCTCCCTTCTGGGCTCAGAGGAATAAAGTGGATGGGGAAAATGTTTCCACTTTGAACCCTGTGTAGGTCCAAAACACTCATGCCGGATGAGACTGTCTTTCCAGCTTTTGGTATTCTGTGGGAAAGGAAGTAGGAAACCTGATTTTTCTGAATGTTGTAGCTGACTTTAAAATGTGCCTCCACTGCCATGTTTGCTACATGAAACACTAGAAATACAGGTTGGACTTTTTTGCGCCTTCACAATTTCCAAAGCATGAACATGTCTTCAGAACATGTCTTCTTTTTCCTAAAATGGTATGCAAAAACAATACTATGTACAAGCAACAGTCTCAGATGATACTTTTTGCCCAGACCAGTTCCACCTACTTAAAGGAGTACACATTCATGGCATGCACATGTCCTGGGCCTTCCCCTTGCACTGAGGTGAATTCAGACCAGTTTCCTTGATCGCACGTTTGTGTGTGCGTGTGCTTCATCCAAATCTTTTAAGCTATGTATATCAGAACATGTAAAGAGGTGGTTTGGATGCACACACAAACATCCATGTGATTTTTCTCCCTGATGTGAGTGGAGGCCACGTTTGCGCTGTGAGTGTACGTATCTTTTATTAAGTGGGACTGGTCCAGTGAAAAAGTAGGATTCAAATTAGCCCAAGAATTATATATGACAATGTCCAGAGCCACTACTACTTTGAAATCTAGAAAAGACTAAGCAGAAATGCACCCTAAATTTATAATTCTATGCAGATCAATACAGTAATTATATACAGGTATTTATTGTCAAAAAATAAATTGTAATTTTTTTTGACAGTAATTGTCAAAAAATCTTGGTTGAATCTGCCCCCCATCACTACACTAATGGGGGAAAAATGATACCACTTTAAAAAATCCTGCTTTCCCTTTCTAAATATTTCTTCGTTAAGTTTTTAATGTTTTGCCTTGAGATGTAAAAAAGTGTATGTTGTTCCCTTGAAGCTTTATGCTCACCATTTGCAGTAGGGTACCAAATGGTTTCTGAACTGGAGAAGAACTGGAATGCCCATGAACTTACTGAGCAGTTTCCCTGGTCTTCAGTTAAATATGAACCTGGGAGAATCCAGATTCAAATCCCAATAGGTATGAAGCTCGCTGGGTGGCTAAAGTCTCTATTGCTCAACGTAACCTCCCTCTTGGGGCTGTCCTGAAGCTAAAACCCAATTCTGAGTTCCTTGGGGGAAGGACAAGATATGAATAATATATAACAGTATTTATAATAGCAGTAATGTGTGTTAATGGAGACAATCATGCATTCCAATTGTACAATAATTATCTTTTTATATAGATGGATAAATGCCAGTTTCCAATATTCCATCATGCTTTAGCATGAGTAAGAGATGAAACCCTGGAGAATGGGGCTATGCAGATAAAGGAGCAGCCTTGAGTCTCAATGGCTAGGATAGTTTGGGTCACTGGGCTCCCAAGTGCATCCCTCTGGGTTTTTTCACATAGAAATGAACAGTCGAAATTCACTCCTTAAGGGAAAAGTAAAACAATACACTTGGGAACATGGTTGCAACAAGTACAAAACTGGCCTTCTCTGCAGGCAAGGTGTAGCCAGCTGTCACTGTGGGATGATACCCACACACTCTGGGGAGATTCCTCTTAATATATACCAAGTCTGACTCAATGGTTCACATTTTGTTAGTGAGCAAATTATAATTGTTGGTAGTCCGTAGGCAAGAATGTTTCCATGAAAAATGTGCTTGTATACAGCTAGTGGAAAGAAATAATTCCATGCCTGTTATCAATCACCACCGGGACTATAACATCAATGTGAATAAGGAACAGAAACTATTATCAAAGCCTCTGATTAGCCCTAGTAGTATACAGGCAGAGCAGAACCATTACTTTTGGTATGGATGGACCTATTAATATTACAATTCTTCACCTTTTTAGAAGCATACTGTTTACTAATAAAGTACGCCACCTGTGTTGTTCAGTCATACACCTGGGCCCAGAGAGACCGCTCCTGCTTTACTGCCCACTGACCTTAATTCACCACCACCACCACCCACTGTCATCTAGCTCTCTTTGCAATTTGTCCCTTTCTTCCTTTGCTATTTGTCTCTGAGCATTCCCTCCACCAGAAAGTGCACTGGGGATGGACCAGACTTTCCCTCCTGGAACACACAACTGTGCCTGGGGCATTCCCCCCCCCCCCCGCCCCGCAGCATCCTGGTCCTTGGGGATCCTCTGTTCCCTGACCCCTCCACATGTGCATTTTGCAGCAGGACACTGACTCTCTCTCCTCTCAGGACCCAGAGTACTTAATTGCACCCATCCATTAGCCCCTGTCACTCTTCAGATCTAATATCCATGCTCCCCCTCTTCCCTGACTCCTGTGCAGCCTGTGGCAGGCAGCTACCTGTCACCAGCAACCTGCTTCAATATTTCATTAAGCATGGGCAAGAGGTGACTCTTGGGAGGGGGAGGGAAGGGAAATTTCCCCCATTCTTGTTTGTGTTCAAAAGCTGGCAGGTGTCCAGTTCTGTGTTGCTGCCAGTCCATCAAGGCAACAGGCATGACTGCCCAGGGAAAGGGCTCCTCTTGACAGGCTGCCTCCAGCCTGACGTGTGCCATAACTAAGGGAACCATCCTGTGGTGCTCCAGGAGCCCAGCTGAGCCTCACTCAGAATGTAAGCAGGCAGGGTGCACAAAGGGAGCTCTGGCAGGGGAAACATTTGCATTCCAAGTTCCACTGGAAGAGTATTAGGATTCCAACCCCAACACTCCAAATACACAAAAGGCTCTCAAGACACTAGACTAGCACATAGGTAGCCACTCTGATATCCCTTGTAACCACCGCTTCCCCCAACCATGGATATCTCAGGTTGTTCTGCAACACTTGGGGCCTGAAACTTTCCTCCACTGCCCTGAGGGCTTAAAGGTCAGGGTTAGCACTGATGTAACTTTTAGGTGTGCTGTAGGGTGTCAAGCAGACTCTCCCTGTGACTCCCCTGGGGAAGAAGTTAGACCTCGATGTCCCTGACTCTGCAATCTCACCTGTCACAGCTCAATAACATATTCCCTGTTGAGTGACAGGCGAAATTACCAGCCCCTTCATCTCTTCAGCCAACAGTCCTGTCAGGAAACATGAGGTCAACATGTGGCACTCAATGAACAGCTGCTCCCACTGCCTGGGGAACCTTGTTTCCTCTAGAGGGCATTCTGCAGTAGTTTCTGGAAGCTTGGCCACCCCAGCCTAGACTTCTTTCAGGACAACATTTTATGACAAAGAGTCAGCGGCCACTTACACTGACTTGTTATTGAAGTCAGTGGGGCCATGCTAGTGTAACAGTTCAGTAAATCACATTCTCTGCCACATGAGCTAGATTTCTGCACATTTCTCACACATCAGAACAATAAGGGAGTACAAGCAACTGTTGGCCCCAAGATGCCAGAAGGGAGAGAGCGAGAGAGAGAGAGAGAGAGAGCAGGCACAAGAGTTCAGATTTGCCAAGAGACACACTACAGGGAGCTAAAAACAGGGTCAACAGTCACTCATAAGGAGGACGCTCCTATAGGCAAGCTCCACCCTCTTAGCCACCTTATTTCCCATCCCCAAATCTAGTGTAATATGAAAACAATAATATTGGGCTACCTTACAGAGCTGCTTCAAGCATTAAGGAGATAATGTGAATATTGAGAAAATGTGCTACACAAGCATTTGATGATGATAATGAAAGAGACCAGTGAACTCTTATGGAATACACTACCACCAGATGCAGTGCTTGCCACTTGCTGAGATGACGGATAGATTCAAGCAGGATCAGTCTGAACAGCCATTAACTAAATGAAACACCCATGAGAAAAGACAGCATCCTTTTGAGTCCCACATGATGGGGACAAACAGGAAAGCTGTCACCCTCATGCCCAGAACTGTGTCTAGCTGGGCACAGCTGGGTTCAGAATGCTAAACGCAATGGACTTGTCGGGGTCCCCCTGACTTACCTGGGGGAAACTTGGAGGGAACAAGCTTGCAAGAGGGGAGCTCAAGGCAAGGAGGAGACAGGCTCTAAGGCCAGCAGCAGGTTGAATACCAATCTGGAGAGCCAGGAGAAGGAGGGAGGAACACCAGGCTTTTGGCTATCACAAGCAGGGAGGAGAGGAGCTAGGAGAGGCCAGTCAGCCTTTTAACCCTCCCATGGAGAAAGGGGTGGGGCCTGGAGGGGCTGGTCATGAGCATAAAGCCCAGCTGGGCCAAGGATGAAGGCAGTCTGGGTCAGGCAGCTGGAGGGAGAAGAACCCAGCCTGCCCATCAACCAAAGACTGGCTAGGAGCCAAAAAGTCCTAGCAGCTGGGGGAGAAGGGCCAGGGTAATGCAACCCCCTTTCCCCCCCCCACCCCTGCTGAGGCTCCAGTGGCTTGGCTGTTGATCTGGGAGACAGAACCTCCAGTGCCCTGCTGCTACCTCTTGCAAATACAAGCGTCCCAGGACCCCATAGGACTGTAGTCTTAGTCAGCAGAGCTATTTTTACATTTCTTCAGAAATATCGGAAAGCTGTGGAACTAGTGCATGTAACAGATTGTTTCAGCATTACAAAGGTGTGCACCTTCAGTCACTTTCTGGCCATTTTCCTCAACATGTTTTTAAAATTTCAGTAGGGAAATGTAAGGTCAGAAAAGTCCTGTAGACGTTGGACCTCTCTGCGCAATGAGTTTACTGTGCATTAAAAACAAGAGGATAATATTTTCTGAACACTCAGTGGCACCATATATTTTCTACCTAAGAAAATGGAATAACTCCTCTAGATAATGCACTCATTGATGTGACTGAACAAATAACACAAGAATCTAGTGGCTATGGGCCCAATCCCATCCAATTTTCCAGTGCCGGTGCAGCTGCGCCAACGGGGCGTGCACTGCATTCTGTGGTGGGGAGGCAGTCACAGAGGCCTTCTCAAGTGTTCCCATACCTAGGGGCTGCATTTCGGCTGCACCTGTGGTGGAAAGTTGGATAGGATTGGGCCCTGTGTCATCTGATGTCAACACTGACAAGACAGCTCATCCACTGTTCAGACACATTGTTTGAACTACTACACAGACAGATCACATCATTTTTAACCTGAGAGAGAGAGAGAGCACTCTGGAGGGTTACTTTCAAGGTTTTCACAAACCACCCACATCATCTAAGGAAAAGTTAAAGACATATAAAGTATAACACTGCTTATGTGTTATAATGCATGCTTTATGGGGTTTTTGGGGGGGCGGGGAGTAGTTTCACTCCCTTTCTACTCAATCCATTATGCATTGACAGGATATTGTCTACTATGTTTTTACTCTTATGTGGTATTGTACTTTTATTGTTGTACACAGCTTTGAGCTTTGGAAAAAAGGTATAAAAATCTTTTAATTAAATGAATGAATGTTGCGCATTCCCCCCTTTCTGGGGGAGGGGAGTGCTGAGTGGATTATTTGTTTTGGTGCTCACAACTCAAGGGCTATGTTTCAGGCTAAGAAAGTATTCTCACTTCCCAGTAAAACTGGCTGCTAACTCCAGAGTTGAAGGGACATTATTCCTCACTAAACTCCTGGGGTTTATTTCAACTAAAGCTATCCTTGGGTTATACAGATCTCTGGACATTATATAATTGGGCTTGTTTGTGGCATACTATAATCTCTGGGCATACTTAGAGAGCCAGAACTTCTCACCAGTTCAGCAGAATTGGATGACCTTTCAGGGCCTGCTCTACAAGCCAGCCCCAGTAGGGGGCACTGTTAGGAACAGGGCTAGATCATCACACGTCAGGGCTGGGTGCAGGTTCTTTCCCTGGCTTGAGTCCCCTTTCCTGCCACTGTGTGCTGCCGGTTATCGACCTAGCTGTGGCAGGCTGGATCTCGTTTATCAAACCGCTGGCGTGGGGGCCCTTTGCCACTGGAGTCAGCCGCCTGCCCTGACACTCTTTAAATTGCTTTCTGCTGAGCCCAATTTAAACAGCGTGACGAGACTGCAAAGCGGGGCTGGCTGACAGCTCGGGGACCTGCCTGCACCTCGGGAGCCCTTAATAAAGAGCAGCCTTCCTGAGCAGCCGACGGGCAGAAAGCCAGGCCTGCCGCCAGTCAGCACAATAAATGGGCTGGCAAGGGGGTGGGGCAGGTACTGCTAATTACCATTGGCATCTCGGGGGAGGAGTGGCTCATTATCACCAATTAGGGACAAACACTTTAATTGATACTATATTGTACAGCATAAAGTGGTGTGAGTGTGATGGAATAGCTGTGAGTGCAAAAAGGTGGAGGAAGACGTTGCAAATAGGTCTCCTGGATAGGATGGTACATTTGGGGGGGGGATGGGGCATGAGCACCTGTAGTAATGATTCATGGGAAGCAATGACACCTATAAGGATCTAGCGTGCACTAACAAGCATTGGTCCATTTGGCTGGGTAGAGGCTTACAGCAGGAGCACCTGCGAAGGTGCTCAGACCCCATCATGGGACCTCATCTCTGCAGAGTATGAGCTCCATGAGGAAAGTGGCATACAAATCTTCAAAACGAATGAACAAATGTAGCCACTATACCCTGCTTATTTTTACACGAAGCTAAATATACGCAGTGCAAGTTTTACAGATGCTTTGTTTCCGTTCTAGGAGGACAGCTTCTAGTATCCCACTCCAGTGGGCTATTGGCTCCATGCAAATCATCTCTGTATGAACAGGGAAAGAGGAACTAGACATGTGTGTGCAAGCTGCAAACGCAGGTGAGGTTGCCCTTTTGAGACTCACCGCTGAGGATTAACTTTCAGAGTCACAGGGGAGTGGCAGCAAGATGCAAGTGTCTTGTGGTCTTGTGTGCTCCCTGAAGCATCTGGTGGGCCACTGTGAGATACAGGAAGCTGGACTAGATGGGCCCTGGGCCTGATCCAGCAGGGCTCTTCATAGGTTCTTAGAGTTTGTTTAGAAAATAAATTCCCAAAGATTAGCTGTTACGAGGGAGAGCAAAAGGTTGGATTCATTCCCTACTCCCTCCCCATCAGCAGGATTTTATAAGTTTTAAGGAACTAGCATTCTAGCAGTGGTACGTGCTTTATAGCATCACAAACACCAATCCAAAAGTGCACAGAGCTGGACGCTTCCAGGCAACCACTGGCAGGACCACTGTGAATGGCTGTGGTAAAGAGGAAACCCACCAATGTTGGTGAGTTGGTGGGGTGGGCAGAATGAGGCAGGACTGGAGTGGAACAGGGGAGCATGGGAGGCATGTCAGAGGTGGGAGAGGGTGGCACTTGGCATGAGTGAGTTGCTGCAGATGCTATCCCCTCCAGAGCCAGCCAACACACTGACTTTCTCTCCTCGACCTTATGCCACCTAAAGAGCTGGTGCAATCCCAAGGAGGCCCTTTGGTGGTCAAGGGGCTTAGTGAGGCCCCTCCCTCTCCCTTCCAAGCCTCCAGATCACCCATCCCCTACCATAAAAGCCTGTTTTGGTATGGGAAACACGCTATGGCAGGGAAACGGTTAGGATTGGGCTGTACGTGTTACTGTTTTACTGCAAAAGTTTTACTGCAAATAGAAAACAACTTTTACAAAATTTTTATTCTTATACTTTTATTCATTCCTTCCCCCCAAGAGGCCAGTTCTGCACACATGATCCCCCCCCCCATTTTATCTTTGCAACAACCCTGTAAGGTAGCAAGTGCCAAAAGGGTAGCTATATTGATGTATAATAGCAAACAACAACACACCAACAATGGGCAGCCCAATCCTGAGTCGCCTGGTGCGTGGGGCTGCAGCAGCGCCAAAAATGGCTGCCACCACATATAGTGCATCCCAGATGCTATCATCCCATTCTCCCAGGTAAAGTCCCAAAGCCCTGCGACAGGACTGCTTGATTCTACGATGAACTGAGGATCGGCGTAGAATTTCAAGTCGATGTGTTGGGCAGAGGGCCCGACACGGAGGCTGAGGATTTGGTGGAGCTAAGCTCCACCGGTCCTGCCTCCCTTCCGCCCTACTTCCTCCCTCCCAGAACATCTTATCCCCACCCTCCCTCCACTTCCCCCAACCTGGAACACCTCCTTCCCCACCTTCCCGCATGCCTCTACCTCTCCGCTGCCCTGCAGTCCGCGCAACCACCAAGTGGCGGAGCTCTGGTGCTCCACTGGCACTAGCACAGTGCCGGCCAACGCTGGGCTAGCACTGGAGCTCGGGCCCGCAAATGTGCCTTACGGCATGTTTGCAACAATGTGCATTAGTATTGGGCCCTAAGCCCTGTGTGACCCTTAAAGTCTAACTAGTGTACTGCAATGTGTTTTTGGATTGCAGTGGGCTGTAGTCCATAAAAATGCATCCAACCATAATTGGTTAGTCTCTAAGGCAGTGATTTTCAACATTTTTCATCTCTCGGCACACTGGCAAAGCACTAAAATGGTCAAGGGACACCATCTGTTTTTTTACAATTGACCAGGCATGCTGTGCTGCCAATGGGGGGGCTCACATCCCCCAATGGCCCTACTAATAACTGGCCCTCATCTAAATTTCCATGGCACACCTAGGGACCATTTGCAGCTCTAAGGCATCACAAGACTCAACTGTTCTTTTTTCCCCCCTGTGACATGGGTGGGTCTCAGGCCCAGAGTCACTTAGTGAGCATCAGCATAAATCAGACTTTGAACCCCCATATAATGTACTGTATATGCATTCACATAGGAGTGTGTCCCTTTGTGCAGCTCGCTGCCAGCCTCCATCCGGCATCAGAATGTGAGCCCTGATCCTTTGTACAGAGGACATAAAAATTAAAATTAAAAACTCCCTATAGTGCTAACCAGGCTGCACGCTTTGGTGCTGTGGGTCAAAGAAAGATACTTTTAACGAGCCATTTTCAACCACTGTGCTGCAGCACACTGGCATGCTGCAAATGGTCCACAGGTGTGCCACATAAGTTTGGAGGGGGTTCATTTATTAGTAGGACCATCTGAGGATGTGAGCCTTCCCACCGGCAGTGTCAAGTGTCCAAAAACTGATGGAGCCCCTTGGGACAATTTTAGCACCTTGTCAATGTGCCATGAGATGAAAAGGGCTGAAAAATCACTGCTTTAACCCATTTCCTGCCCGGCCCACAGGTGCACACATTTGATCCCTGTTGTGTATATGCAACGTTGGGCAGGAATAACTTTAAGTGAACAGACCTTACCTTGGTACACTCTCCCGTGCCACCTCCTTCACGTATATATTGTAGTCGTGTGTGCGCAGGCAGCACCGTTGTATGGCTTCAGGGTGGCACATGCTGCCCTGTGCGTTCCTGGCAAGAGTGTGTGCGCGCACCCCCCACCCCACCCCACCCCACCCAGCAATAGTGTGTGCTGTTGTATGCAGACACACAGCCCGCCTTCTCATTTCTTTCAGCCTGCAGGCTTTTACGAGCCCCTAAAACGCGCTGGAGCGTCCGCCCATAAAAGCCCGACAACGCTGCCCGGTGGCGTAGCTGGAGGGGGGAGGCGCAGCCAGGATGACAGGGAGGCTCAGCGCGGGTGGGGAGCCCTCCTCCAGCTACGCCACGGGCGCTGCCCCCTGCCCTGCAGCCAGCCCCTCGCTCCCCCCGGGGCTGCCCTGCTCCTCGCTCGGCTCCCCCCCCCCGCCCACCTCTTTGTCAGCAGCGGGGCTGGGGCTGGGCCCGGGCTGGGCGGGGGGCGCAGCGCTGTCTGCCTTGTCTGCGGCGGCCCCCCCCCAGGGGCTCAATTTGGTGATGTACGAGGCTGTCCGCGGAGCGCGGTCTCCACCCGGGCGTGACGCCAACAGCTGGCGGCGACGGGCTCTATTATGCTAACAAATCTATTAGCCTGCGCGCCGTTCCAGGCCACGCTCCGTAATCCCCGCAATCAGGTCCGTTCTCGTTTCAATCAAGCCCTGCCGGGCCTCTCCCGCTCGGCTTTGCTTACACTTGCCGGGCGGATGGACCCCCCCCCCCCCAGACAGCCAGTGCGTGAAACCCACAGGCCCCCCCCCCCCCGCTTTCGGCAGCCATTCAAGGCCAATTTTCATCCAATTTGGGGCCCGGCGTGGAAGCGCTGCTCTGATTGCAAACATGCCCCGGATTAAATGGCGAGTCGGCCCCGCCGCCTGCAGCCCATCTGTATTCATTTGCACAGCTCCTCCCGAGCCCCTCCAGCTGCCTCTGACATGCCCATTTGTCTCCCGGCCCCGTCGCCGCGCAATAATTGAGAGGGAAGAGGCGCGCGCAGCCCCTCGCTATGGGAAGGTTCCGCCACTCGGCTTCCTAGCAAAGCTCCAGGGGGAGGGCGTGTGTGTGTGGGGGGGTCCTCTCTGCCCTAGAGGGCGCCAGCTCCAAGCCACACATGGCAGGGGGGGCACACTTGAGAGGTATTCCCGCCCCCCAACTCCAGTTCCAGTTCAGTTCAAGTCGAAGAAAGGAGCAGAAGCAATATGCGAAGGGTGGCAAAGAAAGAGGGTTGAAAAGCACGTTTTATGGTGAAAACACACACACAGCAAGTTTCCTGGTCATGGCTGTGGTGAAAACACACACACACAGACTACTCAGAAAGAGTCCCATTTGCGCTGGTCATTCAATGAGGCTTCCTCCTCCCAAGTTACAATGCCCATTGGACCCATGCAATTGGAAAGTGTAATCACTAGGAATCGCTCCCCCCCCCACACTTTGTCACCCCCTTTTTCCCCCTCCCTGGTTCTCCAGCCAATTCTAAGGCAAGAATCCCCTTGGACTTTTCCTTCTGCCCTACATTACCCAAAGAAAAAAATCAGACCACCCATCCTTCATCCAAAGATTATGGGTTACTTCAGAGATGGACAAGAGAGCCTGCTCTTGCCTCCCCCCTCCTCCTCAATGCAAAAGCAAAACATTAACCCTTCTGTGCCTCCTGGCTGGAACTTTCCTGCCACTTGCCTGGTCTGAATTATGGCCCCACGAGATCTTTCACACCATGAAAAAAGTAAGCAAGCACACCCAGGCACAGACAGACTCAAGTCTGCATGCATGAGTGCCGAATCAGTGGCCTCAGACTCAAGTCAATGCCCGAGTCATTGACACAGATGACTCGAGTCTGCACCAGTCAGTGAAAACATGTGTTTTTGTGACTCAGACTTGAGTCACCTGACTCAAGTTCCCTGCCATGGGATGTGGTGCTGACCATTCATTAGATGACTACCCAAATTTCTGGAAGATATTGCTATTAGCCATGACAGTTTGTGGAACCTTCAGGCTTAGAGCCTGTATGTCTTTGAACACCAGTAGCTGGGGTGGATGGGCTATTGACTTCATGATCTGTTGGTAGGCTTCACAGGGCAGCTGGCTGGCAACTGTAGGAAGCAGGATTTTGAACTAAATGGGTGTTTGGCCTGATCCAACAGGGCTGATGTTTCTTAATCCCCAAGGCTGTTTTTCAATAATTTATTAAAAGTTCATAAAACTGGGGTGGGTGACTGAAGAGTCAGTAAGTTGAATGTGGAATGTGTAGATGCAGACATGTGGCACTTTAAAATATGAAACAGCTGGGTAGCCTACCTGAACCAGGAGAGAAAGGGCAAGCCTGAGAGCTGATCAAACAAATTAGGTATATACATCTGTGCATAAGGCAAGTTGCAAAGCAGGGTTCACACTGCAGGTGGGGAACCCACTGTGGCCACTATCACATCTGTCTTCACCCAAACTCAGAACCTATCAAATGGGATCTCTCTCATCTGTGAGGTTCTGGGTTCAACCCCTGACCGGGCAAGCAAAACTGGACATATCAAAAAGGGAGATCCGCAACCTTTTATGCCAAGAAGCAGAAGTACAGATGTAGGATGGCCTGGTCAAGCAGGTTACAGAAACAGCCCCTTTCCATTACATAGTGGTGTACACTGGACAGCAACAGCTCACCTGTGGTTCCTAAAGAGCACTCCTCCATTTTATTGCCAGCCTACCTAATCACAAAGAGCTCAGTCTGTTCTTTTGTCTTTGACTCTTTGCCTTTAGTCCCTGAGAAATCTGCATTAGTTCCATACCATGTATACACATGCACACCCCTGAACCTGCTCCTGCAAGCATGTATGTACCAGTAATGCCCTTTTCATTGTTCCTCCTCCTTTGCTTCCTACACCCAGCAAGTTGAGAGACTTTAGGAAAAGGAGACTTATTGTCTTTTTAGTCCTGGATATTGTCTGCTTTGAGTCCTCACAGCAGGGCAAGCCAAAAATATGAATGAATACATTTTGTAAAGGTGGCAAGAAATGCCTTCACAGGATGGGAATCTGTTGGATAGTGTGGTGTTGTGCTTTGAGAGGGGGGTCCAACATTTCTTCATCTCCACGCTCGTGCCATTTAAGACCTGCATTGTTTTGATTCTTTGGGGACACACTGCATTCCCTTCTTCAGTGGTGCTAGTATCTCAGCATGGACTCCCCACAGTTCCTCTTCCAAACAGCATTCTTGATAGAGCAGTAAGGAAGAAAAACAGCATCTGAGCCATGGGGTTCCTGTTTGGAGCTCCACAACTCCTGGCAATCTCTACATTAAGACCTGTTTCACCCTAGAAACAGGTAATGCAGGTACCAGCGCTGAAATGTGGTAGGGGCACACTTTGATGGTGCAGGCACATACCCAGGATCACTCAAGAACACCCCACCAGCACTGGACTTCCTAAAAAATATACCCCTAATTCTGGATGCCTTTTTTGTTTAAAATCCAGTGCTATGAAAACAAAACTAAAGATGTTTAAGAGCACAAGATCACAGCTGCGTACAAAATACAAAGGTGTAAGAGATTCTTCCCAAGGTAGAGGTTGGATGATCAGACATTTGCAGATATTTCTGCCTGACCCCCACCTTGTTGTTTGAACTTAGTACCAGCTGGGGAACCCCTGCCCCTTCCTGTGGGAATGCTGCCAGCGAGAAACTAGCTCTTCTGACCCCATCTGCTTCTCTCTCTTCTAGGGCAGGGGAGCAAGCGTTTTTCTGCCCAGTGACAATGGGCACCCAGTGTGTATAATTCCTAAGGACAAGGCAAGCTAACAAGGAGGACCTCCTAAGGGGCCCATTTGACCTTCTAATGCCCTCCCTAATATAGATCAGGCTGAAATTTTAACACAACACCAGCTCAGACGAGACACAACTGACTTCCACTGCAAGCAAGGAGTAGGCACGGCCATTTCCCAGTGTCCCCTTAGTCCTCCTGAGGGGGGACATGATTGAGACATAAAAAATTATGCATGGGAAGGATAAAGTGGAGAGAGAGATGCTCTTTACACTCTCACATAACACCAGAACCAGGGGACATCCACTAAAATTGAGTGTTGGGAGAGTTAGGACAGGCAAAAGAAAATATTTCTTTACTCAGCGTGTGGTTGGTCTGTGGAACTCCTTGCCGCAGGATGTGGTGACGGCATCTGGCCTGGACGCCTTTAAAAGGGGATTGGACAAGTTTCTGGAGGAAAAATCCATTATGGGTTACAAGCCATGATGTGTATGTGCAACCTCCTGATTTTAGAAATGGGCTATGTTAGAATGCCAATGCAAGGGAGGGCACCAGGATGAGGTCTCTCGTTATCTGGTGTGCTCCCTGGGGCATTTGGTGGGCCGCTGCAAGATATAGGAAGCTGGACTAGATGGGCCTATGGCCTGATCCAGTGGGGCTGTTCTTATGTTCTTATATGCTCCATTAGATGCAAAGAGCCATAAACACAGCCCAGATACAGATCCATTAAAAATATCTCATCTGACATGTAGAAGGATGTGAGAAATTCAGTCCCTCCAAGAATTGCAAAACATCCTCATCAGTGGGACATACTTGCACACTGCTCATGCTTTCTTTGCATTCCTTAAAATGCAAGGAAAAAGAGGGTTGGACAAAAATTATGCTAGCAAAGTATCATTCACTTATGAGAAAATATTTATACATGGTATACAAAATACATGCAACATGTACATTATCTCATCAAAGAACAGGCATGTATTTACATTAGCACACAACACAAAGAATGTACATAAATTCTTTGAGAATAGAGTGCAAATTCCATGCAGAACCCTTACCCCCAGGACTAGCGCATTAATGAGGTCAACTGAGGAAGTTGCATCAGATTGGCGGGGGGGGGGGTACCATCTATTTGCTTCCACTGCTCCTCCTTCTCCCTGGATTTGGAAAGAAGAGGAAGTGTGGAGAAGAGGAAAGGAGTGGCACTCTAGCCTACAGCTCTCTTCCCCTCTGCACTTCCTCTTTAGCTTTTCCAGTCCAGAGAGTGAAAGAAACACTGGCACATCATCTGGTAAGGAGGGCAACATTGGGAGCAGCATTTGGCTTGCCGCCTCACTCTCCAGGATGGCTTGAGCGGGCTCTGCTTACCCCTGGACACAGCAAATACATGCTATGTATCACTGGCAACGTGTATGAAGCCTGCATTCATTTTATACATCAAACATGAAATATGAAGGCAGAAGTTTCTCTCTCTCTCTCTCTCACACACACACACACACACACACACACACACACACCATGTATGACTGACTGTGTGACTTACTGGCAATAGCAATGACCTTGGCTGACATGTTCCATTGGGATCCTGTGTGACCAAGAGCCAAACAGGGTCAGATTTAATAGGCAGGAACCATGTAGAAAGAATTGCAAGGATGTGAGCAGCAGTGAGTTGCATTTGTAACGCAAATTTTGCATCAGGGTCCAAAGATTTTCTGCCTTTGTAGCACTGTAGCAGAAAGAACAGGTAGCCTGACCTGGAAATACCTGCTTGTGACCTTTGCTCCTACACCATCCACAGCTGCCAGAAGAAGGCCTATTGTTCTTGAAACAACTTTGCTCATTCACTCTGTCTCTGGTGCCTGGGGCTCCATCCCTGATCACATGTGTGGTGCTCTTCCTTCTTCCTTCAGATCCGATCTCAAAAGTCACCTTTTTCTGGAAGTCTTTTATTGAACCACTGAATCCTCATCCCTACCTGCTACCAGGTCCAAAAATGTGTGACTGAACTTGTGCATATGCATCCCTTGTTACCTTTTGCTCTTCCTCCTCTCCCTTTGTTGTCTTCCTGACTGTCAAAATCGGGGTTTTAAGCTCCTTGGGAGAAAAGGACCTGACTCTTTTTTTGCTTATGAAATTGTGTAAAGGATTGCAAACTTTGATGCCACTTTATAAATCATTCATTCATTCATACATAATTTACCAATGCAAAATGTGTATTTTTAACAGGAATGGCGCTCCTTGGGAGAGGGCTTTCAGCGTTAGTACTGTAAACAATCCATTTGCAACTCTTGATCCAAGCAATGATATCTACAATGATCTTCCCCAATTCTAAAGTATTTTTCTACAAAGGAAGATAATGCCTTTATTGGATCAGCTACTGTTCACAATGCCTGAAGCAAGCTTTCAGCAGACATAGAACTCTTCTTCAGGTTTAGGCATTCAAAGCAAAGTAAAATTTAAAGCTTTTTCTTGAAATCTAGTTTTTTCATATTTCTTAGCCAAAAAAATTGTTATATCTTGTTGGATTTTTTTTTAATTCTTTTGTTGAGAAAGAAAAAAAGAAACCAGGTGGACAGTGCATAACTCAATTACTTCAGCAATGAGAACCCATTCCATTCATTATTTTGAAAAATACTTGTATGATCATTTTTACTGAGATACAATAATCTTTCATTTAGGGTGCAATCCTGCCCTTCACTTGGGCTGGCGCAAATCCCTTGCGCCAGCCCAGGAAGGTTGGCATGTATGCACCTCCTCTGGAGTAAACCATGTCAGCGCACACAGGTGTGCCGACACACGGGGGCTGAATCCAGCCTCCATGGTGGCTTCCTCTGCGAGTCTTGTGTCGGCCCAGCTGGGCTGATGCAAGGCTCTGGAGTGGGTGGGAGCGAGGCATTCCCCCGGGGGTGGGCAGGTGGGGAGCGGGAGGTGGGGCTGGGATCCAGCAATTATGCCGGATCCTAACCCCCATTCCCAGGGAGATCGGAGCGACTTCAGGCTGCTCCGCTCTCCTTGAGCTTGTGCCACCTCAAGGGGTGGCACAGGTCCGAGGAGATCCATAAGGGGAAAGGCACCTTACCAAGGGGTAAGGGGAAAAGTTTCCCCTTGCCTCTGGCTCAGCTGCCTTGGGCCCCTATCCTGCGCTGGATACAGTGCAAGCCTCTTGGCTTGCCTGTTCCAGCGCAGGGTAGGATTGCGATCTTAGTCTGATTATATGTGAAAAGCAAGATAGCCAATTTATCCCCTCACCCAAAATACTCAGGTAACAGCTATACATTCTATCCCAGTAGTTAGATTCCACTGGGTGAACATGATCACAGTTGCACAGACCTGAAAACAGAATTGAAGTGGTTTGATAAAAGGCAAGCTGTGGTTTTCCTGTATTGGTTGATAAATTAGGATTGAAGCCTCAAAATTTTTAAACCATCTATCTTTTGAGAGGAGACTGAGGGATCAGAAATCAGAGGTCAACAATGGCAAAACAGGTTAGGGGTTCTTATTAATAATATCCAGGAGGTTTCTTAGCCCATCTGTATTCTCTCTCTCTCTTCCCAAAGCATTGGGAGGGAAACAATGAGAAGGTGGAGCTGATCTCTCATCCCTGACTTGCTCACAGCCATAAAGAAGCAGATGGAAAGAAAGCTAGTGAGCACCCAATATTTAGGGAACCAGAGAGACTACTGGGTTCTGCCTTTGTTTCTGGAAGAGACTCAAGTAGGGACGCATGTGGGCAGGGCTTCTTAGGACCATTCCCAGCCCCAGGAAGGGAGTAGGGTTTAGTGTCCATTGGACTGTAGTCTCTCCTGGCTCTGGGAACAAGTGTCATTCTCTGTTAGAAAAGATTGGGAGATGTGATGTTTCCTTACGTGACTCCATCTAGGGGTGGTGAATCTATATCTGGGATTTTCATGAGGGTTGCTAGACCTGCCTAGGACTCACCACCAGATATGGACTCACCATCCCTAGATGGAATCAGGAAGAGAAACATTACAGGTACAACAACCCAATCCTCCAACACCCCAATCCTATTCAGATGCCATACCAACAGAGCACAGATGCCAACGTGGCATTCATCACACCCTAAGCCCATGCTGGCAATGCCACACCAACACAGCACCAACACCAGCACAACAATGGCCATATGCCAATCCTGTCCTGGCAAAGCGACACAGGTGTAGCCCTTCCTAATAACACACCCAAGCCCGTCCATGGAATCACTGAAACAGCACATTATTCGTGGAGCAGTGTCCTGGTATCATTTTCATGACACAGGTGCATCATCACCATAACATCAGCACATCATCAGTGTGATGTCCATGCATCATCATCATGATGTCAGCACATCATCAGTGTGATGTCCAATGAGCCAATCACTGCATCTAATCAGTCCCAACACTGGTGGCCAAAGAAGCATCACAAGGGAGAACAGAGCAGGGGGTAGGTGAAGGCTACACCAATAAGTGGCCAATGCTGGAGGGACATCCCCTAACAACCACTAGAAATGAGCAACACAGCAACAGGGACCATATCAGGAAGTGACCCAATGACACCACACACATACACAACACAAGTCGGGCACAGCGTTTTTCCAGCATTGCACTGGTGCCTGTGGTGAGCCCATCAGTGGACAGACGCCTAGGCCGGCAAGGCTATTGTTGCACCTGCATATGCAGAAATATATTGACATATCTAGAGGGCTGTATTGGGCTGTAAAACTCAAGAGTAAAACAGAAGGGAGAGCAATACTCAAAATGCTTGAAAGAGATGAACTAGAAAGAAGTGTCAAAGGAGAATTTATTTACTGTCAAATGTCCCAAAGCAATTTAACAAATAACACCAGCAACAAATAAGGAAATTGCTATACAAACAACAGCATGTTACAAAGTTCTTGAAAAACAATTGTGACAACTCATAAGGAAGCTATAAGAATACTAATGGCCCAGTCCCTTGGATTATGCCAGCAACCAGCATAATGCTTCTGGTGTAACTAGGGCCTTGTCATCATGGCAACACCCTCGCTGGTGGCTGCTGTAAAGCCACTGGTGCAGCAGCCATAAAGTCACGTACCGCCAGTAGTGCAGTGCAAACTGGCTGCTGGCAGGGTTCTGCCTGTGGAAAGGCAAGGAAGGGGCGGGGATTGGAGTGGAACAGGGACAGGATGAGGCTGAGCAGTTACTAGCTCCCAAACCCCTGTCCCAGGCTGGACACACCCCCAGCAGGGTAAGAATATAAGAACAGCCCCACTGGATCAGGCCATAGGCCCATCTAGTCCAGCTTCCTGTATCTCACAGCGGCCCACCAAATGCCCCAGGGAGCACACCAGATAACAAGAGACCTCATCCTGGTGCCCTCCCTTGCATCTGGCATTCTGAGATAACCCACACAGTTACAACAGCAACAAAGCTGGTGTAACTCTGAGGAGTTCCATAGGATGGCATGTGGCAGCCAGGAAAGTAAGGTCTTTTCCCTTTACCCCTCTCAACCGGCCTCTTTCACAGGGCAGTAGATAAAATGTAGCAGACACTGCTTCAGCAGCCCTGCACCCTACATGCCATCACTGGATAGGATTGGGCCAAAAATGGACGAAACCAGACCTCAATTCTAAAATAGTCAAACAAATTTCCACATTTAAACATGGCACCTACATTTATGACATAGTTCTCTGTCGGAAGTTCCAGCTTGACCTTCACTCCTGTTTTCAAAACAAAAATCACAGACTATGTTGTAATGTGATTCCTGCCTTGGAGAGTTAGAGACAGAAAGAAAGTTGATGTGCACATTCAGGGCAGAGTCCTACATTTCATGTTCAGCCCAGTGCTTGGCTCTTGCTTCTGTTTTCAAGGGATTAAATGGCCCAATCCCACCCAGGCCTTAGAGTGGCAAGTCTCTCATTCTGCCACTGTAAGCTGCAGGATGACGTGTGAAAGCCACTCATCCATTTGGTGGGTGGTAGCTGCCAGCACAAACACCCCAACGCTGCATGCAGGCAACAGCTGCCTGCTGAATCTCCACTGTCCTTCACTCTTGCCAGTAATAATAATAATAATAATAATAATAATACAGGTATTTATATACCGCCTTTCTTGGTCTTTATTCAAGACTTTATTCAAGGCGGTTTACATAGGCAGGCTGATTAAATCCCCGTAGGGATTTTTACAATTGAAAGAAGGTTCTATCTTTCAAGAACCACAACAGTCCAGATGTTTCACTCTGATCTGGTTTCACATCCTGGCCTCCATCCTCCCACGCTCAGAGCAGATGGAATAGCCCGGTTTCAGCTTGTCAGCTGCTTCAAGGTCGCAAGGTGCCGGTGGCCTCGAACTGGCGACCTTGTGGATGTTATCTTCAGGCAAATGGAGGCTCTACCCTCTAGACCAGACCTCCTGCCCCAGTAAATTGGTGATGGGGGCCAGATTGGAGAGGGAAGCAGACCAGGCTGGGGGCTGTTCAAGGGCGGGAGGGGGAAGATGTCAGTGACAATCACACACACCAAACCCTATCCCTCCTTCCCACCTGGACTCACTCCCAGGAGTCTCTTCAGTCTTATGCCAGCTAATGAGCTGGAGTAGGTCTTAGGAGACCCATTGGGGGACAAGTCAATCTACAGAAAGGTAAGTAAAAAAGTTTTTACTTAGCTCACTTGGGCTGTCGGGATCCCAGTTGGCCCATAGTATACAACGCGAGTGCTCTGTCAGCTGTGCTGCATACTCTGGGCTGCCATAGGATACGATTAGGCTGTGAGAGTGAAAGAGTCCTCAAATGCTGTAATCTACCGGTTATAAAGCTGTGAGGTTTTCCCACATGCAGACTGGGAGACTCACATAAAAGAACGCTGGGCAAAGTCTCACGCCACAGGATATCTCTACCCTGTTCCCTGAGTTTTTCGAATTTTTGCCTGGCACACAGGTGCACACATTTGGTCCCTGTTGCGTATCTGCAACATTGGGCAGAAATGGCTTAATGCTAACTTGCTGAAACTGCAGACATACATAGCTTCTGTAGAAGTGCAGTGAATCTTTCAGCTGGTCAAACAATTGGTTCATCTGCTTCATACATGCATGGTGAATTTGCAGGTGACATATGCAAAAGACCAGTCCCTGCTCTGGGATGCTTACAATATAAAAATAGGTAGTTGAACAGGGCTGACTTTTAGACACATGAGAGAAAGATAAAAGAGTTTTGCACGGAGAAAGAAATCTTAGAGTATGAAATTAGACTATATATGGGAAAGCTCTGAGAATTACATTATATCAGAGCATGATGTTTCAGCCATTGCTTGAATATTATGCAGTGCCATGGATAGAGAATTGAACTTGGACCAGAGGGAGAGCTAGATTCAAGCCCCTTGCTTGTCTCTGAAGCTCACTAAGGACGCAATCCTATGCACGCTTCCCTGGAAGTGAGCCCCAGTGAACTCAGTACAATGTACTCCTGAGTAGACATGCCTAGGATTGCACTGTAATAACCCTGGCCCAGTTGCTGCCTCTCATTCTAATCTACCTCATAGGGTTGCTGTGGGGATATATTTGGATAACCCCTCAGTATACCGTACTGCCCTGGGCTTCTTCAAGAAAGGGCATGTATATGGATCAAAATGTGATATATAATGTCCGTGTTTTTGGATGACCTTGGGCAGCATGTCTGAAATTCTGCGTTAAAAGTTTAAAAAATTCCATGAACAGCAAATAAAATGCTAATTTGCCATTTTTGAGTACATTATGCAAATTGCCACATTTGCATAGACTCATTATTGCTATTCATCATTTCTATAGCAGTTTCAGCATGCTGAATGTTCTGCAGTCCTCTTCCTAGTTATCTGCATAAGAATCCTGGGGGATATTCCTGTTAATATTCCCATTTTATTGATGTAGAACTGAGGGCAAGAGACAGCCATAGCTCAGGGTTATCTAGTGAGCGCTCAGCCACACTAAAATCAGAACCTGGTACCAGTAAATGACTAGAAGCAGGCCCTTGACATAGGAGGGGGGGCATGGGATGTTAAGTAAGTGCCACTATATTTCTACACCAGCAGCAACTGTTACCCTGCACATGCCCGATCTTGTCTGATCTCGGAAGCTAAGCAGAGTCAGGACTGGTTAGTACTTGGATGGGAGACCGCCTGGGAATACTGGGTGCTATAGGCTTATACCATAGTCTTTCAAGACTGAAGGTTGCCAACCATTTCTACACCATGGGAAGGTCCATTCCGCTTCCAGTCATTCCAAAGGATTACGTGTCAGCTGCTCATACACTTTTGCACCAGCTGCAAATTTTTATTGAAACTCAAAATTCTCAGAATTCCAGTTCTCTGTTAGAAGTCATACTCAACACACATGATCATGGCTCCATAGATAAGTTTCTGAATTTCTAAGCAGACTCAATGGTGCTGGAAACCAGTAACCTGAGGCTCTATTTATGGCTTGAGATGCAGCATGAGACCTTATTCCTCAGGTTCTCCACAGTTAGAAGCTTCCACTTCCTAAGTGTGCAAACGTGAATAGAATTATTACACCCCACCATTTCTGATCTTTTCCCTCAATATTAAACAAAGCTAAACATGAGTGACTCTAAGACATGCACAAATGGGTCATGCGTGGAATCTTCATATTCCACCACTGTATTAAAGCAGCGTTCTACGCCCTGTGGGTTGCAACCCAATAGGCTTGCAAAGTTTGGTAGGTCACAGCAACCTTTCAAAGCCTGTGCAAGAGAGGGCTTGGATCCAATTCAATAATGATACTGCCTGATCAAAACAGAGTTCTTGATATAATCCTGCACAGACTCGCCACGCTCTCCTGCTCCGAAGGCCAGTCCTGCTCTGGCTGCTTCCTCACAGGGTTACTGTTGTTATGCAGGATTGACAGAGACCACAGAAACCAATGTAGGTTCAAGGCTTTTATTGTGAGGAATGGACCTGAACCAAAATGATAACACCCTCGTTCCAAATTCCCTGATTGAGTGAGGACCTGAGGCAGGCACTAGGTAGGCAGGAGGCAGCAGGACTTGAGGCCAAGGCAGGCTGGCTGGTTGCTCCCTGGCTCTCAGTGGCTCCTTGCTGCAGCTCTCTCTCCTCAGTTCTCACGTTTCAGCTCTGCTCTGCAGCTCCTCTCCCAGTTCGCCTGGTGATCTTTCTTCCTCTGCAGAGCTTGCTCTCCAAGGCTCCTCACAGCAGCTCTTCCCTGGTGGTCTATCCTGCTCTTGCTTGTGCAGCCCCTTTTATAGGCCTCTGCACACAGCAGCCTCTACCTTCCCTCCACTGGTGCTGCAGCCTCCTCTCCTGCAGCAGTTTTCCGTCAGGTCCTCCTCAGACTGAGCCCAAGTTTTACACATAACACTGTGAAGGCACAAGAGGTAGGGGAAAATGGGGCAGGTAGATTGGGTCCTGGGAGGGGGGCGGGATCGGAAGCGAGTCCCCAGTTTCATTATTTATTTATTTATTTGGGTTGTAGCACAGAAAACGTTAAAGACCAGTGGAGCCATAGCTCCTCAGGAAGATGCGGAAACCAGCTAGGGGAGCTGCAGAATCCTCACGAAAAACCCACCACCCTATAAATATATAGCAGAGTTTCTCAAACTGTGGGTCGGAACCCACTAGGTGAGTCGCAAGCCAATTTTAGGTGGGTTCCCATTCATTTCAATATTTTATTTTTAATATATTAGGCTTAATGCTACCATGGTATGTGACCATTTGGGGAAATGTTACAGACCTGTACTTTTAACAAGCTACTCTGTAAGTGTGGGTAGGATTGCGGCCTAGGACTGTTAAAAATTTTCCAGCTTGATGATGTCACTTCTGTCATGACATCACTTCCAGCGGGTCCTGACAGATTCTCATTCTAAAAAGTGTGTCCCGGTTCTAAATGTGCGAGAGCCACTGATATATAAGATTGTAGCCCTAACTGGGAGCCGCGGCCAACAGCCCAGTAGGTCAAGGGAGCCACCAGTTGAAAAAGTTTGGGAACTACTGGATTAAATTGGGACAAACGGTAGAGCAGTTGACCAACAGGATCTTTCAAAGTACTCATTCACTCTCATTTGATAATGGGAAAAAAAAATACAATTCTTGATGATCCCCACCCTAGCCTCAGAGAGAGGGGCCTCCCTTCTTCCAATATAAAATCATAATTCCAAATAATGAACCCCAAACGCGAATGGGAGCGGGATGTCCAGAGTGTGTGCAAGGACACTGGCATGCTAGGAGTGACATCAGCAGTGGGCTGGGGGAGAAAGGGGGCCTCACACCATAAATACAAATTTTATTCAAGGTCTTTGCCAACATCAGCCTTTCTCGGGGGGCCCTGGCGACGCTTCAGGCTGTGAATGTCTAATTGCCGGCCGGCTGCCTCCGGGGTGCCCCTGATGGATGGATCAGAAGCACAGGTGCAAAAGGTTGCGTCACTAAGCCAGTCCCTTTTTGCATGCCCCTCTCATCTAAATTCCCAAGCCCAGTGGGCTCTCTCTCACCTACTGAAAGACCGTGCGCATGCACACACATCCATGCGGCTGAGATGTGGGAATTGCTGGTCAGAAGATGGGCTTGTGACAGTGAGGTTCACATCTGGGAGAGGGAGGGCTCATGTCACGGTGGAGACTGTTGATGAATTTATTCATGGCCTGCTGCCTACCCACCCCCAGCTCTGTGGAATTAGAATTCACCAAACTGTTATTTCACTGCTTCCCTTTTTACCTGGCATTCTGAGGGGAACAGGAGACTTTCATTTCCCACCAAAAATAAAAAAAGGTCAGGAGGACCTGCTTTGTTAGAGCATGAATTCTCCCCGCCCCCACCCTCGCTCAGCTGCCTCCAACTGGAACTAGAAGTGAAAAATGTAGATAAATTGCTAAGGTTAAAAGAACAGAATATCTTATTAATCAATTTCTACTTTGGCAAAAATGAAAATATAGAACTTTTAAAGAACAAAGTGTCCTACTTCTTCACCAAAAGAACAGGGTTTTTGTTTTTTTCCTTTTAACAAAACAAAAAAAGGCACCAGTACTTAAATCAATGTTTTTTATTCCAAGATAGTTCTAAATATCATCCAACTAAGGGGAAAATAATCTTGTGCCATGAATTTTGTAAACGGGCTCATTCAAAGTCAGGCTGAAACCAGAGCAGAGTTATCCCTGCAGCATCCAAACAGAGATGCGGTATCTGCACCAGACACAAGAGAGAGACTGACCGGACAATTCGGTCGCAGTTGTGCTGGCATCACAGTGGCAGCAGAGGCACATCTTCACCAGCAGCTGCCAAATCCTATGCTGCTCAGACTGGTACAGATAACTGTGCATGCATTCTGAGAGTATTGCAGCCCAATTTTAACCCACACTGGAATGGGAAAGCTGACTGGCTGGGGCAGAGTGCGGATGGGGCTGCCTGCGGCTCAGCCCGGGACAAGGGGAATGTATTCCCTTTATCCCTGGTAATGCTGCTGCAGCCCCAAAGGAGCTATTTGGATCTGCGCCAATTAAAGAGGTAGCGCAGATCCAAAAATCTAGGAGCTGCTCCAGATTGCATGGGACTGGGGTTAGGTTCCGGCACGAGTGCTAAATCCTGCCCCCCCCCACTTGGCTATGGCCTGCCTAAGGGCCCACTCGCTGCCTGCCCTCCCCCATCCCCGGAAGACCTCCTTCCCACCCTCCCTAAGCCCCTACGCCAGCCTGCTTTGGCTGGCACAGCTGTACCATTCCACTGGCACCACAGGGCTTGCGTCAGCCTCTGGAGGCCAGCGCACATCCATGTGCCACTCACATCCCTTCTCACATGGTGGCATGAAAATGACTTACAACACTTTTGTGACACCTGTGGGCCAGTGCAAGGGACCTGTGCTGGCCCATCTACAGGTACGGATTGCACCTTGAGTAACACAACTCCAAGCAATTCTCCTGCAACCTTTCATAGATCTGGACACCCATCATAGCAATCATCACATGTACAGTATACCTTCACAACTTTGGGGGTGAAATAAGGCAGTGTGTCTATCTAAAGTTGCTTTTGAGCGCTGTTTTGAAGATTTAACTGGTGCAAAATACTGTGGCTAGCTTTAGGCTAGGAGGTGGATCACTGGGAGCACCTTAAGCCAGTGCTTCATCATCTACTTGGTATTTATGGTATTTACATGTACATCAGCATATGCATAAATACAGGCTTAATTCAACATGCTACTGAGGACCCCAGAAGTTCTATTAGACTTATACCCAACATAACACAAAGAGTTATGCACTCTCCCTCAACTGACAATGCCCTTTGAAGACCACCATCTATGCACCAATTTGAGACTACAAGAGCAACCAGAGAGGCACTCTCAGAGGTTCCTGCCCCTCAACTTTCCCTGGAGACCCAAATTCAATTTATATGGTAAGTTTACACTGCAGCATGGTGGCTGCTGTGGCAAGACCATTATTTGTTTGTATGGAAAATATGCATGTGGTTCAAGCTAATTATAACCAGGTCTGGGAAAGCCCTTGCAGATGAGGAGCTCTCCCAAGGGTGAGAGTTACCTGAATCACATGGTCATTTATACAAGCCGCTTAACACAGAGATAAGTATCCAAGTGAGTTGAGACGACTGCCAAACTATCTGCCTATGGTGCCATTTGGACCTCCAGATTCAGTTCTCTCCCTCCCAAAGATTAGATGCCCAGACATGATGTGAAATGAATTTCTTCTTGTTGGCAACCTTCAGTCTCGAGAGACTATGGTATCGCGCTCTGAATGGTGGTTCTGGAACAGCGTCTAGTGTGGCTGAAAAGGCCAATTCGGGAGTGACAATCCCTTCCACACTGGGAGCAAGTGCAGTCTGTCCCTGGTCTGTCTCCCTGGCTATGGGCCTTCCTTCTTTGCCTCTTTGCCTCAGTCTGTTGGCCAAGTGTAACATGTCTGCAAAGAAAGCAGTTAAACAAAGCTGCTCAAGAATCCAGGAATAAGGGTTCTCGGCAGCCTTCTTCAAAAGGTAGCACATTGAAAATTAAAAAAAATGCTCTGGTTTTCCTGCAGGATCTGTGTATTCCAGGATATTCTAGATGATATTCAAAATAGATTATCTGGATTCCAGATAAGAATTTTCCAGATGAGATGATCTGATGTCAAATTGTATTTTTGGTGGCCAGGGAGGGGTGGAGGATGAGGTCAATTTCAACATATTACGGACTCACCCTTAACACAGTGCAGGCTGCAAATCAAATTGACAGTATACCAGAAAAGCAGCATAAGGGGCAAATAGCAGCTTTGAAGGGCAACTTCTGACAGAAAAGTACTAACAAAGTTCCCCCCCCCCCACAGCTGTTTTCTCTTTAAGAAGAGACACTTCTGGTTATTGGCACTTCCCTTTAGAAAGCACGCAGGTGAATATCTAGGCTGACCCTCTGATTACAGTCCGATTCCATTTGGAAGAAGATGAAAATAAGGAGAATTAAAGGTTGTCAGTGCACTGATAAGGGCATTTCCCCACTTCTCACTTAGCAGCTCCATACATGCTAAACAAGACAGAGAGTAAGACAGGATCTAGCATAAATCATTTGTCAACACCCTGTGGGGTTTCCCTGTCAAGCATTAGCAGAACCCCCCATAAACACACACTTGGCCTTGCAGTTATAACACCAACAACATGACCAAGAGTAGCAAAGGCCACTGCGAGATCTAATAGGATCAATGAGAAACAATTTCCTCTATTGATCTTCAGGAAGAAAACAATCAAGCCAAGGCCATAAGCAGCGTCTCAGTGCCACATAGTGGGTTAAAAGCCAAGCTGGGAACAGTTCAGGAACAGCCTGACTCTGCAGCCTGACTGCACCACAGTCACTTCATCAATGAGCATCTCCAAATGACAGAAGATAAAATTGGGGCTCCAGATCAAGGTGTTCTAGAAGAAGCAGGCGCTGAACCACCACAGATTCAAGCTTCCCCAACAATCTGTCCTCTTGTGGTAGTCCCAGGAAGTAGAGGATCTGCATATCCCAAAGAGATGCCAGAACGAAGTGGGGAGCCTAACAGTGCAATCCCATGCAGGTCCACTCAGAAGGAAGCTCCACTGAGTTCAATGAGTTTTACTCCCAGGTAACTGGAGTATAGGCTTTCAGGCTAACCCTCAGCAGTCATCTATGTCTCTGAACACTATTTTTCATCTGCTCTCAGACTAATATTTGCTAACAACCAACTTATATTTGCTCGTGGTTAATATTCAAAGCATTGTTGTAAATAAATGAATAATCTCTGTTGCTTTGCTAGAATGTACAAGGTTATCCTAAGTAACCTTTACAATGTTATTCCGTTTCTTTAAAAATTATGTTTGTATATTCTTTTTTTATTCTTGTAAGCTGCCTCAAGCATTTTTGGAGAGGCAAGGTTGAAATAACAACACATTTGAGAATATTTGGTAGAGACTGGGCTACTAAAATTGAACTTATGAAGCAAAACCCAGTACTAGATGCTTGCTCCAAGATTCCTAACCCTGTACATGTAAGAAACAATTTCACAGCTGAATCAGGCAATAACCACAGATAGTAACCAGAGAGTGAGTTCAATCAAGCTATTGTGGCCCTTACAACAGTGCATATGTGTGGAGAAACCATACCTCCAAATAGAGCAGGGGTGCCCAAACCCTGGTCCTGGGGCCACTTGCGGCCCTTGAGGCCTCTCAATGCGGCCCTCAGGGAGCCCCCAGTCTCCAATGAGCCTCTGGCCCTCCAGAGATTTGTTGGAGCCGCACTGGCCCGACGCAACTGCTCTCAGCGTGAGGGCAACTGTTTGACCTCTTGCATGAGCTGTGGGATGAGGGCTCCCGCCACTGCTTGTTGTTTCACATCTGTGATGCAGTAGCGGCAGCAAAGGAAAGGCCAGCCTTGCTTTGTGCAAGGCCTTTTATAGGCCCTGAGCTATTGTAAGACCTTCATTCATTCATATAAGTTCATCTTTAATATATTAATTTATGTAAACGTATGTAAACTTATTCAAATTTTAAAAGTAAATTAATTCTTTTTTTCCCCGGCCCCCGACACAGTGTCAGAGAGATGATGTGGCCCTCCTGCCAAAAACTTTGGACACCCCTGAAATTGAGCAAATGCTTTACATGGTATCTCCAGGAAGGCCAGGGAAAGACTCCTGCCTGAAACCCTAAGCTACTATCAGTAGCTACTATCTCACTATTTACTTTGCAGGCCTCCTTATACAGGTGAATGCCCCACTTAGGCACCTATCCTGGGTAGCCAGAGTGACTTCACCCTGAAGACGTCTTCTGTCACCTTCCTTTGCCTTCAAAATGCCCCCTATTCAATCCTCAGGAATCCTATAAAATTTCAGAGTCAGATGGTTCTGGATCTGTCAGTCATTCCTGGGTCCTGTAGTATGCTGATGATCTTACGTCCATGCCACCTGCTTGTGCAACATTAATGTACCCCAAGCCCAAAACTGAGCTGCCTCAGAACCGAAATCATAAAACATTAGAACAGCACCTCTGGATGCCTGAGCTGGTCATTACAGAAAACACCTAGGTGTCTAACATCGATGCTAGCTCAAATGAATCAGCTTGGGCATCCATCTCCATTTTGACTTCAGTAACCTGTCCTGGATTAGCTACTTGGAAGGGCAAAAGGCTCAAACCTTCAAAATCAGATACTGTATAAGAAACTTGCAAGTTTGATCCAGTGCGGCAGTTCTCAAACTATGGGTCCAGGGCCCAATTTTTGGTGGGTCACAAAACTGGCAGAGCAGATTATGCTATGTGCATCAAGGATTAAACAAGCTGCTACTTGAAAGGGGGAGCACTACTGCCCAATTACCATTATAACCACACCCCTTGGCATTTAGAAAACAGGCAGCAGCTTAACGGCCCAATCCTATCCAATTTTCCAGCCCAGGTGAAACTACAACACAGCCCTATGGTAAGGGAACAAATGTTCCCATACCTTAAGGAGGCCTCTGTGACCGCTGCCCACTACAAGATGCAGTGCATGCCCCATTAGCACAGTTGCACCAGCACTGGAAAATTGGATAGGATTGGGCCCTAAGTTCTCTAAAATGTTTTGAGAACCACTGATCCAGTGCACTGTTTCACAAAGGTTACCTGTGGTGTGCTGACTGCCCCTCTGCCCCCTTGGAAGTGAACAGAGGAACTGCTACTCAATAAATCTTGGCAGGAGTCACTGTCACTACTGTTTTAAGCCTAGACACCCCACCCAAGTCCTTAAAATGTTATGTTATATTAAATATACCAGTATATTTAATATACACAATAATAATAATAATAATAATAATAATAATAATAATAATAATAATAATAATAATACAGGTATTTATATACCGCCTTTCTAGGTCCTCAGATTTCTCCTCAGACTTTATTCAAGGCAGTTTACATAGGCAGGCTAATTTAAATCCCCGTAGGGATTTTTACAATTGAAAGAAGGCTCTATCTTTCAAGAGCTACAACAATTCAGATGTTTCGTTCTGCTCTGGCCTCCATCCTGGCCTCCATTCTCCCACGCTCAGAGCAGATGGAATAACTCGGCTCAGCTTGTGAGGATGATACACAGAGCACTATTTATTATTCATATTCAAATGTTTCTGATTCGGCCCCATGGCGTCACCTGAGAGTTGGAACTCACCATGTACAAAATCAGTTGGGTCCTCACCAGCAGACACTATTGCAACTGAAACGGACCACTGACCTGAGCCCACTAGGTTCTAAGAACTGAGATCCCAAAGCTAAGATGTTGACCATCATGGCTACAAATCAGGTCAAGTTTCCCCAATCCTCTCGTTGTGTACAGGGCTTTTTCTGAGACACTTTCCCATGTCCAGGGGGGCCAGAACTGAGAAAACTCCTTCCTTGACACTCTGGCATTTTTTTTTTCTTCCTGGAGAACTCTTTCAAAATGCGTTAGTTATGCTCTTGCACTGGGGTTTGCAATAACCCCGGTTGGTTGTGTTTGTCTTTTCTTGTCGTCATTGAGGGATGGATTTTAGCATTGTGGGGGTGGGGGTGGAAGTGGTGACAGAGAGACATTTCCTGTTCCACCCCCACCCCAGTGACTTTTGCACCAACAGGGAATGCCCCTTGCCTACAGAACAGAAGGGACACAATCGGATCTCTACATGTGGCAGAGATTTTTAGTGAGCTTGGAGGGAATTCAGCTGTTGCACTGATAGATTAAGAGACAGATTCAGGACTCTGGAGCAGGTTAACAGAACTTTGCCACCCCCTTTCTACCAGAATATTCTTTTCTTCCCCTGTGGACACCCAGGTGAGCTCTTTAGAGAACATTCTGCAGCTACGCTAAGATTGGGGCTTCCTGCAGGATCAATGGAATAATTATGCTCTCCAGTGCGTCCATTTCTAGATCTAGACCAGCCATTTTCAACCACTGTGCCGTGGCACACTGGTGTGCCGCAAATGGTCCCCAGGTGTGCTGCGGGAATTTGAGAGAGGGTCATTTATCAATAGGACCATTGGGGGATGTGAGCCCCCATGGACAACACAGTGTGCCTTGTCAATTGTCAAAAAGCTGGAGGTGTGCCTTGACCATTTTAGTGCCTTGCCAGTGTGCTGTGAGATGAAAAAGGATGAAAATCACTGATCTAGACTGACTCAAAGCCTGGCTCAGAGAGCCAAAACAGCCAATGTTCATCCAGAAGCTGACTGCAGTTACTCAGTGGTGACTCCTCCCCTGTATCCTGACTGCCCTGCCTTCTTCTGGTTCCTCTCCCCCAAGCTCATGAAGCAAAAAAACAAAAACCTTTATGCCTTCCTCATCCTCTCCTCCCCCCCAACCCCAACTCCTGCCTACCCTCCTCCCACTACATCTGCTGCTGTTGTCAATCTGAATGTGGCTACTGGATTGGCCACAAGCAGGGCCTAGGAGAGGGGGGTAAAGGGGGTAATTTGTACCTGGGCCCAGAGTCAAAAAGGGGGCCCAGAAGCCAAAGGAGGGGGCCCAGAAATTTCATGGAATATTACATTTTCCTATCTACTCAGACTTGTTGCCTGCATGGGATGCTGAGGACACTACTATGAGTGTGTAGCTGCAGCTACTGCTGCTGCTGGCAAGCCATATATGATGGACTGAGGAATGCATACAAGACACTCCCAAAAAGAGTGTCAAATCAAAGGCAACGGGCCTGCTACAGAAGCACTTTGGCTTGTGGATCCGCTTAGCATGAAGGAGTGTATAAGAGCTCCGGGACACAGCTGTGAAACTGCAGAAGGACTTTTTGATACACTCTTTCCATTCGAGTGTGAGCCTAAATATGATGATGCTAATTTTCTGCATGATTTTCTATATTTAAAAGATTTTAGAGAGTCTTAGGAATGTGTTTGGCTTTCAGTATTACTGTATCTAGCTGCCAATGCCACATGGGTGGGTAGACCTGGGCTCCAAAGACTTTTCCAGCTGTTTCTACCCTCCCCCCCATGCTGCTTCACCCCCTTGCCCCCATTCTGCTTGCCCATCATCACCCTTCCCCACTCTGTTTCACTCCACCCCCTTTGCATAGGGTCCCAAAAGAAACTTTGCACCCCCTGATAACATTCCTCTCAGAGGCCCTGGCCACAAGATCTTTGGGGTGACACAGAAGTGGTGAAAAAAGTAAGCAAGCACACACACGCACACAAAACAGAGTCACAAGTACACACAAAAAGCAAGTCATTACTTGAGTCATGACTCATTTCTGAGTTGCTTACCCAGGATAGCAAGTCAAGTCTGAGTCAGTGAGGTCTGTGACTCAAGTTAACACAAGTTGCAAAAACCCAACATTTTCATGATGGAAGTCAAGTTGTCACGACTCAAGTGCCCAAACCCTACCATATAACCAAAAAACCAGTTTAAATATCTTATTAGATCATTGTCTTCTTTTGCCATCTGTTCCTCCTTTCAAACATTATACTTCCTTTCAGATCTATCTCATTTTATCCCACACTCTTGGAGTGGGTTGCAATAATTTAAAATATAAAAAGAAAAATTGAATTAAAAAATATCCCAGACACTTATAAAAGGTGTATTAGAGTGCTAGCTTTTGCATGTTTACTCAGAAGTAAGCCCCACTGTGTTCAGTAGAACTCTCAAATCAACGTGCCTAGGATTGTAGTCTTAATGTAACATAAGCAATATATTGTCCCTCAAGCAGCTCTTGAGAAAAGGTAATGGCCCTAGATCACTGTTTCTCAACTTCACATGGTCCACTTCCTCCACTTTATCCTCCATGTTTATCCTCCACTTCACATGGTCCACCTATTCGAAGTACCACCAGAAGTAACTGGCGATGACATCATCACCAGCTGCATCTGGGTTGGGAGACCAGATGTGACATGACAAACACCAGGCTCAGTGTGGACGGGAGGGCTTTTTTGAGCATGGAAAAAACATGCTTTGGAGCCTCCTACGACTGTTTGTTGTGTCATGTTCCTTGTCTCACTGCTGGGTGGCAGGTGTCTGGGGGGGGGGTCCTGTGAGTACCACCTGACACCACCTCAAGTACCACTGGTGGTACCTGTACCACTGGTTGAGAAACACTGCCCTAGACGTTAACATATGCCCCAGGCATATTTCTCAGTATGCCTCCTGATGAGTCACATGCTTCTTTTTTGGCTAAAGTCCTTTGAAAAAAGTTCACCAGAGTGTTCCTGCTAATGATGTCACTGCTGCTACTATAGGTGAAGTCCCAGGCCCCTGCTCCCCCTTGCTCAGCAGGCATCAGAATAAAGTCCCTGGTTCTACTGAAGCCAGGTCTCTGGATTGATCTGGAAGAGATCAGGAGAACCTAGCCATTCCCTTCCCATGTTGTGGCATTTTTGAAACATAAATCCCTCAGCTTCCTTAATCCTTCCATCCCTGATCTGAAATAGCTATGCTGTGAGTAGACCAAAAGAAAACTGCATATCAGAAAGCAGTACAGGAACACAATGATGAAATTTCCTCCACCTTCTTCCTTGGGCCTCATTGTTCTCTTTTCTGTTCATTTACCTTAAACATCCCCTGTTTCTCTCCTGCCTTCTTTATATCATTCTTCTCTTCTGATCTGACCTCTCTCCCCATCTCCTGTTTCCATTTTTATCTAGCAATGTATCTTCTCTCCTTTGCCACCAACACAGCTCTCTCCCTGCTAGCTTCAGAATCCTGCTCCATGCAGAGCTATGAATTATTGCCCCCTTTAGCTGTGCAGACACTGGCACAAGGGAGAGAGTAGCTACTCCCAACTTGACATATTCGTAGTAGAGTTCAACTTAATGGGCCTTTTCATTTTCACAGATGAAACTGTAGCGTTATAGTTGAACCTCCATTATCCTAATTTGCCACAGATCTCCCACCTAGTTTAATTGCAAAGACAACTTGCATTGATAATAACCCTCCCAATTATCCAAACTTCTGGTTAACGTTTTGGAAAGCTCCCATCTCCTTTGGTTACTGTGACCCTTGTTGGACGAGACAGAGAGATGGCTTTGACACTTGGAGGAATCTAAGAAGGGTTTGAACTAAGGGCACTTTCCCACACCACTTTTGTGCTGACTCGGCATCTGCGTGGTGCTCCTGCCTGCAGAGAGGCAAGTGGTGGCAGTCACGCAAAGCATGATAATGTCTTTTACAGTAAAAGAGATCTGGCTTTCCAATTACCCCTCCCGTAAGCACAATGGTAAAATTGGAAGCAGTGTTAGCATCTTTGTATGCAGGGTTGGTTCCTGCTCCAAGGGACTCCTCACCCTGTGAGTGCCAGGGAGGGAAGGGGCACTTAGGAGGGGGCCTTGGTGGTAGTGGTAGCTCCTCCTCCCACCCTTCCCATTGACTCAGAGTCAATCCATCATCATCTCCTCCCAGCTGTCCCCATCTGCAAATGGCTTCAAGGGATTCTCCTACTTGCAGGTGTGGGGGCATAGCAGGGTGAGGCAGTGACTGCCCATCAAGGCAGGCACTGTGCAGGGCCTCATGGGTCAGCCACAGACCTTCTTGGACTCGGACTTGGGTACTTGATAAGTACTCAGCTTGGCCAACTCTTGCAGCTGGGTTGCTTGCAAGTTCTTCTCTGTGCAGTTGAAGCACCAGAGAAAGACAAAAGTGCGGTGTGGATTTGCAGAAGAACAGGCAAGATCTTTCAAAATCAAAGTACTTTATTGCTACATCAAACATCTGGAATAAAATGCCATGCACCAGATGCTAACTGAAGAAACACAGGGGCCAAGTGGAACCAAAAAACTTGAACCAAAAACTCTAACTTGAACCAGAACACCCTCAGAAAGTGCAATAAATACCCAGCACAAAAGTGACCATGCAAGACCATCAGGTCACAGCCTCAGCCTATGAGCAAGGGCCAGTCTTGATAGAAAAGTACTTGCACTTGATGGGAAAAATCAAAACAGAACGCTCCATTGCTCTTTTTTAAAAAAAATGAAATTCAAAATACAGGTTGGATCCAAGAAAATGGTGCTCCTGTGGAGTTTGTTGCCTTCAGACAACTGCTTCATTTCATATCATAGCAAGCCTGTCCCTGCTGCACACAGTGGCCAGTGTGCACTTTGAATGAGCCACAATGGCTACTGCATAAACTCAGTGCCACAAGCCAGCACAAAATGCTGCTCCATAGAAAGTCATATGTTGGAGCCACCGTCTCCAGATATGACATAGCACAGTGGTTCCCAACCTTTTTCAACTGGTGGCTCCCTTGACCTACTTGGCCATTGACCCTGGCTCCCCATTGGGGCTACAATCCTACACATTGTATAGGGTGGGGGGAGATTTTTGTGAGGATTCCATAGCTCTGTTGACTGGTTTCCGTGACTCCTGGGGGGCAGGACAGCTTACAGTTTGGGAACCACTAGCATAGTGGTATTTATTGCACAATATAGGATATGGCTGAAAAGGACCCCTCCTCAACTGCTTTTCACTATCACTAGCGCAATTCTTCATGCCTAACTTGGGGCAGAAAGAAATATGTTGCCCTAGAATTGCAATCTGTACCCCTACTGCAAAAGTGATGCCAGCATGAAACCATTTACTGTACCATTACAACTCTATATCTCTATGGGACCAGGGTTTGGGGTCATAATTTGTAATTGGCAAGTGTACCATTTATCATTTGCTATTTTGGTCTTTAATGAGCAGCCCCGTAAAATATATCATTTGTCTGAAATCCTACTCGCTTAAATATCAAAATAATAAAGTCATGAATTACAAATAGCAAAGTCATGAATTAAAGAACAACCCAGGATTCCAGTTCTCTGTGGTGATGCGAATTCAGATTTGAACAGGGGGCCAGAACAGGGAAACACTGTGGGGCAAGGGAAGAGGATGCAAGACTTGCGTGCAACGTATCTTCTCTGCCACCAACACAGCCCTCTCCCTGCTAGCTTCAGAATCCTGCCCCATTCAGACCTGTGAAATTGCCCCCTTTAGCAGTGCAGACACTGCTGGTTCAGGCACAAGGGTGGAGGTAGCTACTTCCAACTTAACATATTCATAGTAGAGTTCAACACATGCCTGATCTTGTCTGATCTCGGAAGCTAAGCAGAGTCAGGCCTGGTTAGTACTTGGATGGGAGACCACCTGGGAATACCGGGTGCTGTAGGCTTATACCATAGTCTTTTGAGACTGAAAGTTGCCAACCAAAAAAAATGGGCCTTTTTAAATAGGCCCCCCCACCCCCCCCCACCCCCAAAAGAGAATGCTTGTCTCTGCTCATCTCCCCATTCATTTCCATTTTTTTAAATGACCTTTTATGGAGTTCAGGGACTATTACTGCTTTGATGAGAACAGCAAAAATTCAGTCCAGCAGATTTAGAACTCTCCAGGCCAATCCACACATACTTTTATGTACATTCAGAATATCACAGAATGTGTCTGCACTGCCTAGAATGTGACTGTGAAACTGTTCCATTGCAGGTCCAGTTCACAGCTGAAAAACCACCTTCAGATGTTTTACTGGTGGTGCAGCAACTTGGCGGGGAAGACTGAGTGTGATCCCTAGGGCCAGGGCCATTGCAGGCTCAGGAGCAAATCTCACAACCAAAAGAATGTGGCAAGATTTGAGGTCTAACCAGGCTAAGGGCACCATCCTAATCAACTTTCCAGCATCAAGGCAAGGGCAATGCAGGAATGAGGTAAGGATACAAACATTCCCTTATCTTGAGGAGGCCTCCGTGACTGCCACCCTACTGCAGGATGCAGCACACGCCCCATTGGGACAGCTATGTCAGTGGTGGAAAGTTGGTTAGGATTTGGACCTAACTCTCAGTTTGTGGGAGATGTAAGCCTGAACAGAGCTCAGCTGGATGGCAATGCACAGTGCCTTTGATTAGTTGGACTGGGGTCCATGAACCAGTAGGGAGACAGTATGTGTGCAAGGTGGTTAGGGAGCGTGGCACAGATGACCCAGTGCCAACCAGCAAGAAGGTAGCATGTTCACTTGCATGTTCAGCAAGTTAGGAGCAGGTTTGATTTGTAATGGCAGAGGTCACCGGGATTGGAGCAGTGATGTTTAGGCGCCAACCCCAGTAACGTGCCTGGGGGCACTGTGTATTTTCTCCTATATAATATGAAGGGCTGGCCCAAAGTGTTGGATCTCAACATTGTGATGGGATAAACCTGCCTACCACCCCTAATGCAGGCTCACCTGGCTACCACCAACAGGGCCATCGCAGAGGGGAGTAATAGGTCTCTTTGTGCAGAGCTGCACTGCCCTCCCCCAGGAGCTTTACAGTATAAAAACTCTCTCTCCCCCCCACACACATACTCATACACTCCATCCACCACAATGACCAGCATTTTTGCTAGTGTTCTTATAAAGGTTAACCCAGCCCCGAGTTCCCCGTTCTGCAGCAGTGAAGAGAATTTTGAACCATCCGCCAGCGTGGCCAGCTATTATTAACATGCACAAAGAGAAGATACCAGATGGCACTGTGAAGGGATATTGGCAGGAGGAATTATTGGCATGTGGAACTGCCTTGTACAGAGTCAGCCAACTAGTCCAGCAGGGTTGACTTTAACCTGCAGGGCCTTTGCAAGGTCTTTCCCAATCCGGTTGTCTGTGACCTTTTTCGCTAGAGATGCCAAGGACTGGAAGTGTGTCCTTCCTTCTGCATGAAAAGCATGCATTCTACTGCCTAGCTCCACTACAATGACCCCAGGTAGATAGAGGAGGAATTTGTAACATGCCGGGCAGCAATGCCATGGGTGCCACTCAACAAAAGCCTTTCACAAAAAAACTTTCCTCACAGAAAATCACCTGCAGTTGGACTTGCTGGGGCAGGAGTCACTGATTCCCTACAGTGTTTTCCAGGTGTTTGCAGTTCAACACCTGGAAAACAGTGAGGCAATGGGATCATTTGCTAGGGTGACATCATCTGGGCAGATAAAAGATGACCATAGAATCCTCCAGGGGAGAGGAAAAGACAGAGTCCAGAAAGGCCCAGACCCCAAGAAACAACTCTGATCACGAAATCAGAGCAGGAAGAAAGTGGGGCGAGTTTAGCATATAGAGAATGTTCCTGTGAGGGCTTTGCTTGGTTGTGTTCAGCTAATGGTAACTGTGCATCCCAAAAGCCAGGCTAAATCATAACATGGTAAATTTGGGATTAATTGTCAGCTGGAGGACCATGAAACCATCCTATGATTACCTCCTTGAACAGGGCCATATTATTCATAAGGCTGACTAAGCTGAAGCCTAGGGGACCCACAGAGGCTGTCTTTGTTTTCGCTGAAGCTGAGGCACCTGCACCCTAGGGCTCCAAGCTTAAAGGCACTTTGCACTCTGCACCATAGCAATACATGTACATATATATTTACACACACACACACACACACACACACACACACACAGGCATGCACCGCTTAACAACCATTCTCTTAATGACAGACCGCATATATGACAGTGGTCAAGGCACAATAAAGATGCTCTTAATGAGGCAATCACATCTCCCATAGCCTGCAGCAGAGTGTCTGTTTACACAACAAAGAGGCTCTTAATGCAAAGAAGAGGCAATCTATCTCCAGTAGCCTGTACAGCCAGCTAGCGCCTGGCAGGGAGTGTCTGTTTACGCAACAAAGGCAATAAAATTGGACTGAATGTTCACTTAATGATCAAATTGCATAACAACAGGGATCAGAGAACCTATACCTGTCATTAATCCAATATTCAGGTGAGAGTAATAAAAGGCCGGGAGATGCTTCGTTTCAGTTTGTATATACCTATTCTTGTCCATTTCCATGAAATGCTTATTGTTACAAACTTCTCCACTTACCCGTGGACTGTTGTAGAATCCCTATGACCCCTTTTTGTAGGGCCTTATGCTGAACAAGCCGTCATTATGTCAAAAAAGTTGCAAGGCACACTCGTAGGCAGCTGAGGTTTGTTTTGAGACAATGAAGAGGGAGAGAGAGCAGACCAATAGTGCACGAGCGTCAGGATTGTGATCATTCATAAATAACATAGTTTTAATAAATAAAATTTTATTCACTTCAAAATATTACAATATTGAACAAATATACCCCCAAAATGTGCTTTCCTGAAGTGTTCTACTTGCACAATAAAAGCATTTTAAAAACTTGTGAATAGAATTCATGAGGAGACTTCGAAATGGATATAGGGCTATGTACTGTGGTCTAGTACCAGAGGCAGGCTGTCAGCTGTAGTGATATGAAAGACTATCATGCCGGAGGGGGCCCAAAATGCCCAACAGCCTAGGGGCCTGGCAATGGGTTAATATGGCCCTGTCATTGAACTTTCATTGTTTCCATGTCTTCATTTGGCTCTTCCTTCGTATGGACCCAGCGCTCCTTATGCATCAGTCTCTCAGTCTGTGCAATGGGGGCATACGATGCCACCATTGCCTGCATTGCAACATAGCTTTGAGTCCTGGATGCAGGCAGAGGAGCTAATTATCAACAACCTGGGTGTGCTTCCTTTGCAGAAAGCAAACACATATTCTGAAAAGTCCACTCTGCCCCCTTGGCTCTTTGGCCAGAGGAATGGATTCCTGAGGAGAGTTGAGCTGGCTCTGGCCTTTCCTTTGGGGGCTCTGGGTGCTTGCCACATCCCAAAGATCCCCAAGCTCTTCCTGCTAATTAACTTGGGTTCCGGAGGCCTTCCCCCGCCCCTGCTTTCCTTCCCTCTAATTAATTTGCTGTTGCTGTTCATTAGGATCAGCCTTCAGAGCAAGCTTGGGATGCAGCTCTTCTGGTGGCCCCTGGGCAAAGAAGGGAACAACTCTCGTGGCCAGTCAAACAGCCCCCTCCCCCCCACTTAAGTTCAGCAGATGGAGCGGGGAGCAGGGGGGAGAATAGCAATGTCTTTAGCCAAGGTGGAGCTGAAGATCAGAGAATCGATCCTGTGACAATCCCCTAGAATATATTCTGCTCAGTTGTTGTGTGGAGGAAAGGGGGGGGGGCAAGTGTAATTTGCTGCACAAACATTGTCGGCTTAAAAAAAAAAAGAATTGCATTGATCCCGGTGCATAAAGCGCCCATAAATCCATCTAATATCCTGGCTTGATTGATTATTGCCCTTTGAAAGGACTCTGTCCAGGCCTGCAAATGTTAAAATTATAGGGATAAATTACACATGCAATTGCCAAACTGGGAGGGCTACTCAGGTGGGGCAACAGTATGCAAACAGCAGCAGGGATCACAACCCCTTGGCAGTCACATAGAAAACATGAATGTGCTGAAGAGTAGATTAACTGAAACACATGGAAGCAGGAATAACTTTCCCAGATAAAGATACGCAGAAGGTATATACAGTTAAACAAAACATCACCTGTACTCAAAGAATAAAGCACAGGGGGGGCATAAGTGGTAATATAGGGGGGCAAAAAGTGAGAGAAATGTAAACAGCAATACTTGCTGATACCATTTTGTTGGAAACATGAGTATCATAGAGGTAAATTAAAATATACAGGTAATCAAACAGATTTTTCTTGCGTGCTTAGGGTAATTCTTACTAGGCATTGTAAATGTATTTCAGTTCACAGGATATCAGTTCACACACACATGCACACTCTGATTGACACATGCCCCAAATGTAACAGATAGGAACAAGCGCATCTGTAGAGGCCTTGCAAAAGCTGGTGTATGTGGAGAAATAAATGCAGATGCAGGACTATTTCTTCTCTCAAGAAACATTCAGACTGACTGGACTGGGAATTGCCATAGTGAATGTAACAAAATTGAATAACAACCACACCAATGTCTACGAAACAAGAGTTTGAAGGAAGGTTGGGGAGGCAGAACAGTCTTATATTTTTATGCTGTCTTTTTTTTTTAATTGCCCAGAAAATGCAGATTTTAATCCTTCTGAAAGGAAATTCAGACTCCTGGGAATTCCAAGGGCAAAAGCTAAATTTTGCGTAAAGGAGCCATATCTGGGAAAGATTCTTAAATTCAGTAAAGACTATGAGAGAGTAACCATAAATCAGATGGCCCTCCTCTTTAGTGAAGCAGAACGGGGGAGAGCAAATGACAGCGGATAGCAGCAGAGACGTTGCGATTGAGACGTATTGGACTCTCTGGGTTGTTGCCTTCTGGGTAAAAACTCAGCAAAGGAGACTTCTAATTTGACTCTGTTTTGTCACACACGAGTGAATAAAATAAATGTTCAAAAGTTGTGCACCGAAACATGCATGGAATTAACCATCCCCAATGCACACAAGAAACACACACAGATGCACACTGTACAAGAATGGAAACACAGGGTAGCGTCCAGAGCACTCCCTCCTCCAGAGCAAACAATTCTGAGTGCAGCCCAAAAAGAAATTGTTAGCATGAAGATTCACACATGAGTTAATACACAAGCACAGATAGCAGCAGACATAGGCTAAGTTCACATTAATATCCTTATTGCATAGAAAATTCAGGTGTGTACACACACTCAAGGGCTAACACATGAAAGCCACTGAGCACCACATCATCAGCCCTGGTCAACTCACACAGAGACTGGTTGCAGGCAAACACCATGATGCCTGAGCATTTACAGATATGCTATAACTTAAGAACTTGAACTGGGGGGGGGGGTGGAGGGACGCAACACAAACATCAATCGCCAAACTAGCAAATGCATGACACATACACCAACCACATGAACACAGGGAAAGCCACTAACACACATGCAAAGGCACAAGCTCATTTCACAGAAAGCCTTTGCACAGGGCACCTTGCAAGAATTCAGTGAGCCTCAAGCCTCGCAGTACCTGATTTAGCACATACTGGCTCCCCCCCAACCTGTACTATAGATGTGAGGCTTTCCCACAGCTCAAGCAGTTCAATCCACACTGCCTGAGGAGCAACATTCTAACAGATACACAAACGTTGAGAGCTCTTGGCATCTCAGTGGAACAGCTGCTATTGCTTTCAAAATTCCACAGGCACATCAACCCAGAGTCCTGAGTATTTCATCTTCCATAAGGTGTCTAAACTTCTTCCAATCCAATTTAATTAAAGAAAAGGCATTTCTTTTTTCACTTGGAAAAGTGCATTGCAGGATGGGCAGCAGGATTACTTATGTTCTAGGACAGCCTGAATCTAAATTTCCATGATGAGGCTGCAATCCTATCCACACTTACCTGGGAGTAAGCCCCATTGAGTATAATGGGACTTACTTCTAAGTAGACATGCATAGGATTGGGCTCTAAGATTAGCTACCTAGCAGAACAATATAGTAACAGGCTGATCCAGACTAGACAAAGATATACAGCAATCAAATAGTCTTCAAAATTTAGCCTCCTGCGTACACACCCCTTACAGATAAATATCTATATGTTTGCATCTCAGAACAAAGCACATGCTTATAGTGTGTGTGTTTATATTAAGTAACACAGACACTTCTCTGACCCAGATGACACACACCATTTTACACATTTCAAGTCAAATATATCCTTCAATATGGGCATGCAAAAGTATGCAGTCATAATTCGTATGTGTTTCAAAAAATATGCAAATACAGTTCCTTCTAAGCAGACACATGAAGTGTCTCTCACATACACCTACATGTTTATGCTAACCCATGAATGCACAGGCCCAAGTTAAAGAAAAGCCAGGTTTTGGTCCTGTTTCCTGCATAAATACCTAACAAAAATAGCGTTTTCTAGAAATAACTGTGGATGTCAATATGAGTGGACAGACAAACAAGTGGATGTGCATGAAATGTTAACACTTGCAAAGAGACAAAGCTATGCATATATATCAATGACTGCATAATGACAGTGGTGCTCATTGCAATGCCATAGTAAAAGGTGAAACGGATGTGGCCTATTTTGCAACATATATTTTTAATGAAATAGTCCTTTGCTGTAAGAGCCTGATCTAAAATCTCTTACAGTCAATGGCCAATTCAATTGGCCATTTGTGTTTCCTACGTACAGGTGTATGTGTGTGCGTGCGCACACATGTGTAGTAGTTACACACGTGTAGTAGTTAAATGCTAACTTCTCACTTATCTAACCTGGACATATTGCATATCACAAAGATACATACTTGAAACACGCATGCATTCAGTTGATACATATATATGCAAATATGTCATTATACGTACACAAACTAGCAGTAAATTATCTCACGTATGTTGCCATTCACACAATCTCTTCTCACATACAATTATTAATGCGCGCACACAGCTCTAACAGTTAGCACATGCAGAGAGAGATGCACGTGCACTTTCTCACTGATGTGTATGTATTTTGTAAGTTGGCTTTATCGCTCTCACTGATATACACCTATAAATTCTAAAAACAGCCTCTCCCCCTTCCCCACAACACTGCTTATATCATCTCACAAGACTGAATCATTAGAGCATATGGCACCTCTCTCTCTCTCTCTCTCTCACACACACACACACACACACACACACACACACAGCGAGAGAGCATCTGTGTGCGTGTGCAAGATGGGTGTTTGGGGAGAGGGGGAAATAATTGATTAATTAATGAATGTGATGGCTTGCAGCCCCTCTAGGAGATTCCTGCTGGATCTGTCAGCTGTTAATCAATCTCCGCTGAGAGAGGCAAAGGAGGCACAAAGGTAAAGCACTTAATTGCGTGGGGAAAATGATACAACCCCAGAATATAAAACACATCCTTAAACATGACTCTAGATGCCAGCGGGGCTCGTGGCTGGCTGGGACGCAGGCAGAATGAGCACAGTCCAGTGGGTGTGAGGAATAGGGGCACAGCAGCAGACACCTGTCATTCCAGAGCAACGAAAGAAAGTACCCAAGCCAGGCAGAGGAAGGTGTGCGCCTCTTTGAGAGTCCCTTTTCCTTACAGAAAGGTGACAGCGACGTTTGTCCACATGGATCCCCACCAGCAGCTCCTGAGGATGGAGGCCCCCAGCCCCCCACATCTGTGACAGTCCGCCCCTGGCTCATGCAAATGTAAGCAGAAAGCCCAGCTGCTCTGGCTGGGATGAGACACTTCCAGGCTCCAGGCAGAGATAGCGCTCAGTGGCTGAGCCTCGCCTCCTTTGTGAAGCACCAGAGGTCGCTCTGGTTGGCTTAAAGCTACTTTTTGCATCTTGGGCAGCTCAGTCAGATCTTCTCTTCTTGAGTTTGTGGAGAGGGTTTTGCATGTGGTAGGGAGGGGTGGTGGATGAACTGGTGGTTGGGAAATCTCTCTCGCTCTCTCCCTCCGGTTTCCCGTTGACGGCCATATGATCTGGCACAAGGAGCCTGGAGCTGCTACTCGGTCACCAGCTGAGTTCTCAAGTGGAGAAGAGAAAGGAAGGCAAATTACATACACATACATCTAGGCACACATACACTGCTTCTTTCTAGCCATCTCCACCCCTTAACACATCTCCTCCTGCTGTTCCTGGTGCTGCCGCCGCTGCTGTTCTCAGTGAAGTGTGAGCAAGCCAAAGTGTCTACTGTAAAAGGGAGCACATATCTTCTTGTGGAGGAAAGACAGAGAAAAAGGCACTGCTGAGAAACTTGGGACCCAGCTCACCTTCCACGGCAACAAGTGCTTTTAAAGGACGAGGCATCGCAGTGGAGCATCACTCCAAAGGCACCAAAGTTGGGACCTCTATCCGGGTGGTTGTCGACTCCAGAGACACTTCCACCATTACTTCTAAAAGCGAAGACGATTTCTTAACCCTGGCCGCCTCCAGGCTGAGCCGGAAAAAAAGGGTCATCGGAGCCGCCATTGGGGTGGCCATGGTGCTGGTTCTCCTGGTGGCCATCCCCTTGCTGGTGCACAGCTCCAAAACCACTTCCCACTATGAAATGTTGGGCAGCTGTCGTATGGTCTGTGACCCCTACACGCCCCAAACCCATGGGGCAGCTTCAGCTGAGGCAAGCCAGGAGTTGGCCGTCATCTCACCACCTCCTTATGTGTCTGGAGGAAAAGGAGACCAAGGGAGAAAGGGCAAGTCTGGAATCCGTGGACCACCGGGACCTCCAGGGCCACCTGGGCCCAGAGGTCCAGCTGGGGAGCCAGGGAGACCAGGCCCTCCAGGCCCACCTGGCCCAGGGCCTGGAGGATACATCCCATCCTTTTACAGCCCCAAGATTGCCTTTTACGCAGGACTACGGAAGCCCCATGAAGGGTATGAGATCCTGCGCTTTGATGATGTGGTGACAAACGTGGGGAACTACTATGAACCATCAAGTGGCAAGTTCACCTGTCCACTACCTGGCATCTACTTCTTCACTTACCATGTGCTGATGCGTGGTGGTGATGGCACCAGCATGTGGGCAGACCTGATGAAGAATGGGCAGGTAAGGCAATGCCCAAACCCTGTATGCCTGCTCCCTTTTCCTCCCAGAACCATCCTCTGCTCCCCTCCCCCTCTCTCTCTTTGCAAACACCCACCCACCACACAACCCTCTCCTGTAAGCCATGCCCTCTGACTTTTCCCACTTCACCTGCAAACTGAACGGCTCCTCCACTCATTTTAGTCCCAGACCACATCTGTTCCACCTGTAGCATCTCTGAGCACTGTGCCCCACTTCACATGCAAAGTATACTCACCTGTTCCCCATTCTACCTGTTCAAATACCTGACCCCTCCCACTTCTACTAATAACCACACCCACCCTCATTAGCCCCTCCCCTGCAAATACATTTACTCCCCAATTTACTCTTCTGACTCTACCCACTCACCTTAAAAATCTTTCACCTTGTTTCTCTGACTTCTTGACCCATGAATACACCTCAGCTCCTCATTTACTTTATTGGTAGAAGTGTCTCTCAATCAGCTACCTGGGAGATTGCCCATCTCAACTTTGGGGACTGTTTAGAAATTTGTCAGCAAGACCTTTTTTTCCAGGGAAGGCAGAAGCTAGGGTGAAAAGTCCTCTAATTTCAGAGTACTTTGTATTCAATTAGAAAGGACATTCCTGCAAATAATGTACTCTTAATGCTTCCCAGGCAGACATTCTATTAATTAATCCAAACTAATGCAAGTGTTACATATTACAAAGCTGAATCCATTCTATTAATCTGGCAAATTACAGACTGTTAAAAATATCTTTCTTTATCAATAGTAATTTGATTTTAATATTAAGCATTTTCTATGAGAAGTGTGTGTGGGGGGGGAAGGCTGAACAAATGAAAAATGCATATCAAACCTTGCATCCTGCTGTGATTTGTTTAACATTCCTTTTCCCATAGGAAAAAAAATCCCTTTGGATTTGCAGTCCAGTATTGCTGTCAGTTGAATTTAAAAATTGTCTTAAATCAGAAGGTGCCTTGGGGGGTCTAACCTGCCTGCTCCTTCTCTCCACAGCTTTATTATAATTTTATGATTTTTTAAAAGACGGATTTTAATATTTTGTCTACATCTATAAAGCAATAGACAATATGGAATTCAATTTTATTTGGTCATTCATAATTCCATAAGGGTGAGGGGTTCTCAGTTCTGTGTGAGGATCAAAGCAACCTTAAAGGAAATCACAATGAACATGAACATATTTTTACTGTAGCCTGGGAGGAAAATCTTTTCTTTTAAATACTGCTTTAAAAGTCCAGTGGGAAACTTTACTTCAAAATACGATAACTAAACGCTCCCTGCCGACTTCCAGATAAACAGGAAATCAAAACTTGGCACAGACATCACAACCAGCAACTACAGCAGCATACAAACACAACATCCCATTAAATACGGTGCCCCCACTTTGTGAAGTTTAATCGGATTTGCATTGATGAGAGAAGAAGTGGAGCGCTAGGAGATTCCTGAAAACAGTGTGAATGGGGCTGTCAAAGATGTGAAACAATTTTCTTCTTTCAGTTGGAGGACATTTAACCGTTTATTATAATAAGATTACATGAACAAAGCATTTGCTCAAGAAACATGTGCCTGAAACTATACATTGCATGTTCAACAAAATATGCATGTATAATGCTATTTGCAGCATGCATGTATTGAATCTCTTGTACCAATTATCACTGTATATCTCCGTTTTTAAAAAATGTCCACAATGTGTTTGCCTACATTCTCATGCCTTAAGTACATATGCATATGAATCCAGTGTAATAGATATCCAGTATGAACTGAACATAAAATAGTATACAGTATTACTAAAAATATATAGAGTATTACACTAAATGTATAAGCATACGTGAACATGTTAAAACGTAAATAATTGAAGTAACATATATAACTGCAGTGCACTGTAACTTTGACATATTAAAGCATACAGAGCTGATGCAGAGAGAAAGTGTGCATCATATTTTTACATCCTATTCATACAGAACATAATCTAGCTCCAATTACATTTTTGACAATAGATACAATGTATAACATTGGAACATAAAATTAGTAGCATTATCTACATCTATACCTATATAGATACATTCACCAGATATATCTCATACATTCATATATGCACATAAAAACTTACTAATAGTTATAAATTACATGTAACATCTTCAGATTAGATGTGCAAATAAGATTGCATCTAGGATCTTACTACACCTCAGGGTGATGAGCAAAGGAGGGGTTATTTGTTTTTTTAAAAACGCCAACAGAATGCCAATGGAGACCCACAACTCCAATATCTGCTCAAATTTTATGACTTCTTCTTCCATTTCAGCATTTCTGTCCATCAAAACTGGGCGACTTCTTTTTGCCCTTCTCATTTTGCTAGCCTTCAATAAGCTTATATGACCTCAGCCTCATTTTTATATGTATTAGCAATCACTCTGAAGCTGTAGGTGGTGGAAAGTTTTCAAGAGATGCTGTTCTTTTTCTATATATATATATTTTTAAAGGTGTTGTAAAACTCTCTTTTATTTCATTTGAGTGAATGAGTTTTCATGTGTCTCAAAGGCATGTGAGACAAACTAAACTATGCATCAGGTGAGTACCTGAATAACATTTTAAAAGTTTTTTTTTAAATGCCTAGAACATCAAATTATTAACAGGATGATGTTAGAGTCTCATCTTTGACTCTTTCCATTTGCTAAAGATTAAGAAGCAATTGATCTGCAATTTAAAATGCATCCCTGTTAGCCCTGAACAAGCCACCTGAGCTAATGAAAGCAGCATATCAGGAGGAGGGCATCTGTCGTCCCTCTTCATTGAATCAATATACATATTTACGTGGGCTAGCCGGGAGTGTCAGAAAAATGCCTTGGCACAGATACCCAGCTTTTTTAATATGTTCAGTGAAGGTCTTTTAATAGCCAATAATATACTAACAAAACCAATGGCAATCCTGCTGTGGAACGTTACGGACCGGCCACATTCAAAAGGCATCCATTTCTATAGTTCTATGCCTTATAAGTCTCTTTGCAAAAATTAGACTGGTCTACACTGCCTGCAGTTTTGATACTGGAATGTGGGCTGCTTCACATATTGTGGATTTAGAGTATACATCATGAGTGTTTGAAGCAGCAACACATGTCAATTGCACCACATGCGCACACAGTGAAAGAGACAGGTGTAGCCACTTCAAACAGTGTGGTGCAAACTCAAAACTCAAAAGAAGCCATAATGACATCACAAAGTGTGAAGCAGAATTGGACCCCGTGCAAATGCTCCATGCCTGATTTGGGCCCGGTTTCTAAAAAGTTCTCTAACACCACATAGTGTCTAGTTCATTTTTTATTATTCTATTTAAAACAAGGCTTTCTAACTAAATCAGTTTCTTTTAGTAAGTTGTCCCACAACACTGATCAAAATAATCAATGATAGGGTTTGGGGGGGGGAGAGGAGTTCTGGAGTGGAATGAAACTTCCTTCTTTCCCAGCTGTATGTATGTTTGTATGGAACCTTTACTGGCATAAAGAGTCCCAGTTGCTCTTTACTATGTACATTGATTTCAGTCGCCTAAGCAAAAACTGGAATGAAGTCAATTTCACATAGTCCTTCAATAATTTCAACATTAATATCATGGTTCTGTCTCCCTTCCCCCCCCCCAAAAAAAATCAATTAATTAATCACAATATTTGGATATCAGAACTGCTGCCAAGGGATAAATTTTCAGTTTTTCCTTACTGGTGTAAAACTGGCACATTGATCTGAATGCATTGATCTGAACTGGCATTGATCTGAATGCCGACTTACAACAATATCTTGTCCAACTCCCCAGCCCTAGTGATATAATAAAGCATCCAAGCAGCTAAGTAATGCTTGGCATGATTTATGCTTCAGGAGAGTTTTCTACCTCCTCGCTAAGAATAAAGAGTTTCCTCCTCCTTAAAGAGGCACATATATTGCAATAGAAAAATGAAAGTTGGGGTGAAAGGGTTAAATTTTTTTTTTAAGAGAGAGATTTTAAAATAGATTGACACCTTCACAATTTGTGCTTGGTGAACAGGAACAATTGCCTGTTTATTAAATAATAAATAGCAGGAAGGATAGAAACTGACACTGCACCTGGTAATATTGGTTCAGTCAACTTGTCCCCTGAGAACTGTTTGCAGTCAATTTGTCAGCAAGGGCCTTTTTTTTAATTTCAGTTTTAATACCAAAATGCCTCCTGTCAATTGAGATCAGGGGCTAGCAATACCCATGTCTTTACCTTTACTCCCTGTCTAATAAAGTCCTTCTTCTCTCTCTCTCTCTCTCCCTCCCCCCCCCTTTGTTCTCCTACCCTTTTCTTAAGATTATGTTGCTTATTTTACCAGAAAATGAAAAAATAGAAAAGTCACTGTATGATTTTGTATGCATTTTGCAACTTCTGGGACAAATCCAGCAGTGTTCTAAGCAAGTTTGCAGGGTGAGTGGGGTGCCCTTGGGGTTTGTTTTTAAGCACTGTAGTATAATTCCAAAATACACAGAACTCCCCAACTCACCCAACCATCTGAGATTAAGCCAAGCCAGATACAGGACACATTCTGATCTGCAGGTCCTGAGTTGAATAATTTCTTAGCACTGATCACATTCCTAAACATAGATTAGGACTACAAAACTTGTTGTTTGAATGCTAGGGCTGAGTTCTGCAATGTGTGATATAGAAATGACAGAAGAGTGCTTTTGAACATCTGCCAGACTCCAATATCTGGAGTAAGGAAGCATGGCTACCAGGGCCAGAGGGCACAGCTTTTGGGTAGATCACAGTACCAGCATATATCTGGTTAAAAATTCTCCACTGAAAATTGACATCTATGAATCTCACTTGGCCCTTTTTCTCCCTTCCCACACCCGAGTCACATTCCTAGTGATGCTTCTCAATCATCCATGGCAGCTCACTGCAAAAAGGAGAGCAGAGAAAGAAGACAAGGAAGTTCTGGGGCAGAATTTGAAATTGTGCAGAAATGTCCATCGTTTTGGAGGATTCAGGCAGCTATTCTTGCCGGATGCTGTTTGGGTTGGCTGGGAGAAGTATGGCAGCACCTTTCTGGTAGTAAAACCCTGGAGCTTTCCCAAGTAGATCAAACTGGCTCTTGCCTTCCTTGGCCAGTCACTCTTGATATCCGTCACTTTGTCAGTCCCAAATCCCACACCACAGGGACACATTCTTGGATTCTATCCCTGGGCTGTGTGTTTGTGTGTAGTTTTTTTTCCTCCCGTGCTCAGTCTAGCTTTCAAATTCTACTTTCACCTCTAGAAGGAGTTGAACGTGTGAGATTTACCAGGTAATAGGTGATGTCAGGTGTGGTTTAAATCTTGCAAGAGATTAGGCAACCCTGCAGTGTTAGCTCTCAAACCTGCCTGGAAATCATATGCTTCATCCTACAAGACATTTCTCCTAATCTTAGAAGTGTAGCAGCTTGTGCCTGCTCCTCTGCACATGCTCAGGTGCACTAAGCTCTTCATCATGGCTCTGAGGACCAGTTGCAAACCCCAGCTCAAACTGAGCCTCTGGATATCCTTCCCAGGTCTAGAATTCTATGGAGATGCAAAGCAAATTTCCCAGATCAGTGTTAAAGGAGAAAAACATCCTTCGCAGGCAGATGAACAGACAGCTTCCATGTACATAGTTGGTAGGGTCTGAAAAACACTTCAAATCAGAGCCAAGTTTGCTAGGATCCAGTCCTCCCCAATGCTAGCAGGAGATGGATGTTCACAATGACAGAACTAACTAGCAACTTCAGCAGAGGGGAGATGCAGATTAAATAAGCCATGGAGAATTAGCCCTCCACTGGCACTTCAGAGTAGGTCCCCTGTTGAGGTCACGGGTGTCAGTGGCTTGCGCAGCTGTGTCAGTTGTGTGAGTAATCAGAGATGAGTCAGCTGACATTAAAGTACTATAGACAGCTACAAACTATTTAAAAAATGAAAAGCAAAATAATTGCACAAGGCGGTACATGTAGGTTTTTTAAAATGCCCATAAAATAAATCCTCCTCCTGTAAAATGGAGAAGCATTCTAATAGGCATTCCCAAAGTATATTGTGGTTTTTTATACTGTATTTGTCACTTTTTTTCTTGCTGAGCCTTTAGAATTTTTTAACGCACAGAAATTTCACAGGTGAAGCCATCCCACCACTATCTCTCTGTACCAGGGCAAGTCTGTTTTATCTGTTGAACTTCTATTTTTGAACAGTTGCCAAAGGCACAGAACCCTGCCAGAAAAAAATGGCAACCTTTTGTTTATCACATCTGCATCCCACCTCTTCTCCAAAGAAGCTCAGAATGAGATCCCTCACTCCGCATTTTATCCTCACAACAACTCTTGCGATATAGTTTAGGCTTTAAAAAAAAAAAAAAGAATCTCAATGTCACAGAAAATGAGCTTCGATATTCAGTGGGGACTTGAACACAACACTCTCTGTTCTATGTCCAGCACACAGCCCACTACATCACACTAGCTCTGAATAACCTTGGTAGAGCCCTGGTGGTATTCCACCACAGCCATTAACTCCTTATGGGAGTGTTCATGTGATCAAGCTACATGATTCTAGTGGACGCAGCCACAGGTTTGCACATGGAAATCCCTGGCTAAATTCCATTCCTCCTTTCCTTGAAAGCCACTTTGGGAAGTCATTACTCATGCAGGGCTATCGTGCACATAAACATTCTGCCCGCAGAAAAGTTTTCTAGAAATCATAAATAAGAAACAGTTACAACTACAGTGAGAGTGAGAAAGCATTTGTAGCCAAAGGTGTTTGAAAGAGTATTGCTATTGGCAGTAAGGGAATGCCACAGGCACTGACCGTTACACCTGGCAATATACCTCAGAAATTAATCATCTCCCATGCTGGTGTACCACTTCCATGCCACCAGAGAGAATCTTGTGCAATTTCAAGGCAGAGTTCATTGATCAAGGTTTAAGGAAACAAGCACCTTTTCCTTCCTGGTGAGCTGCCAGCATCTACGTAACCGGCAAGGATTGAAACACCGAGTTCACACTCCTCAGTTTACTCCTCTGGAACACCACTTCTGGTATTTATTTGTATGTACCAGCCTTAAAAATCTTCCACAGAGAAGACCAAAAAGTGGGCATAATAATAAAGTCCAGAAAGAGTGTGAGGAAGAAGTGGAAATGCCTGCTTAAAAGCCATTCTTAATAACTGCACGTTTCTTAGCCAGACTAAGAGCTTCTTCCCAAAGGACCTGAACTTTGCTTCACGGGCCAAAAATCAGAGCTGCAGAAACTGAAGCACTGAAAAAGCAATGGAGGGAGTCACTGAAGCCTGCATCGCAACTCTCTGTCAGGACTGCAAATGCGGCCTTGCAGACTCCTGGCTGCCCGAAGCCACCCCTTTATTTTTCACCACCAGTTCCCACTTTGAGGCAGTGGGGCTCACTCCCAGGGTGGGAGTGAAAACCAGTATGTGGGCTTGGGTTGTTCTGAATGACCTTGCTCTAACCTCTTCTAATTCATTCCCCCCCCCCCCGCCAGGGCTTCATCCCCCTTTACTCTAGATCAGTGTTTCTCAAACGGTGGGTCTGGACCCACTAGGTGGGTTGAGAGCCAATTTCAGGTGGGTCCTCATTCATTTCAATATTTTATTTTTAATATATTAGATGATGCTACCATGGTATGTGACTGCATTTGGGGAAATGTGACAGATCTGTATTTTGAACAGGCTACTTTATATGCTTTGAACAATGATAGTCAATGGGACTTACTCCTGGGTAAGTGTGGGTAGGATTACAGCCTAGGATTGTTAACATTTTTCCTGCCTGATGATGTCTCCTCGGGTCATGACATCACTTCTGGTGGGTCCTGACAGATTCTCATTCTAAAAAGTGGGCCCCAGTGCTAAAAGTATGAGAACCACTGCTCTAGATTTCAAAGAGAAAAATCCAGGAATCCTAAGCTTCAGTTGCCCACACTCATCTGCCTCTAGTCGTGTTTCAGTGCTAGTGCCAGAATCCTGGCCCCCAGTCTTATTCACTCAACTCTACATTGTATTGCTGTCCGGAAATAGGAGGGACAAAAATTTTTCTATTATTTATATACTTTATTTCCCCCCACTGCCCTGAAATGCCCCCAAATGTCTAATTTTAATTGAATTTTGCCCCCAAGGGCACTCTTCAGTCTGCAACCTTCACTCAGCATGTGTGGAAAAAAAAAAAACGCTAGAGGAATTACAGTCAGTTCATCAACAGACAGCAATTCCTTTCGACTTCTCTCCAGAGTCATTTTTAAAACACATATACATTCCTGGGCGCTGGGCCGCTCTCAGACACACTGTCATAAACACCCTCGTCGAATGCAGCCCTGCCAGCTCAGGCTGTGATCTTGTCAGCTCATCCAAGCTTAGCTGCCTCACTAGTTGGACAGCAGGCCGCTAAGGAGAGCTCTGGCAAATCAACAGGGGGCGCTCTCCCTGTTGGCAGCCAGCAGGCTAGCTGTTCCGGGGGTCAGGGCTGATCCCATGGTGCTAGCTGACAACTGCACACATGGAGACACACACGCTCAGTATCTTACTCTAATTGCGCTTGATTGTTGAGAAGGCACAGTATCCCACCTTAGACCAGGCACATCTCTGTGTCAGAGAAATCATTCATGTGCAACATACTGTATTCTTAGCTGAGTTCGGTTCAAATGTTGGGGGGAGAGGAGAAATGCCTTCCCCTCAAATGTCTTGCCCCAAAACTCTACCAGCTGAACAAAACCATGCCAGCATTTCATTTGTACTATTAATAAATCACCTCTTGCCTGTAAATTGCTTGAGGCAATGGGCGATAAAACAGCAACGTAGTGTATGCTCTGTCAACTCCTGTCTTTCCCCCAGCTACAAATTCTGGCACCTGTACCATTCTCCCTCCTTCTCCCTGTATGCCCAAACCATTCTGGCTTGCTCCCCCTATCATCTTGTGTGCGCACACACTGTGCCTCCTCTCTTAAGGCTTCTTCTGACTTTTCCCACTCTTCTTCTTAAAAACTGGATAGGGAGAGATGTATCCATTCCTACCTATACCCTGTTAGCAAGGAGCAGCCTTATCCTACCTACCATGTGGCAATAGAGCAGCATCAGCATGACCTCCGCTGCAACCCACGGGGAAGTTTTGGCTGCTGAAGGTCTCCTCAGGGTAGGGGAACATTTGTCCTCTTGCCTACGGGTAAGTCCCTGCAGCTGCTATAGGGCAACTCTGACCTGTGCCAGCGATATCATTGACACATGTCCGCATTGCTCTGTGCAGGCATATCAGGCCCAGGAATGGGTTCCGGATACAGTGTGTCCTGCCTCCATTGGTCCCACCTCCTCCTGGGTCTAATCCACCACCCTGCCCCATCTCCTCTCCATTCCACCCACCCCTTCACTGGGTTTACCTGCTCTGGTGGGCCTCCCAACAACTGCCGGTGTGCTTGGGAAGGCTCTGGTCTTCCTGCTGGTGCATTGGCTGCTTGTGCGGCCATGAAGTGCTTTACTGCTGCTTTGCGGCGGCCCATGATGGAGGAACATGCGTTCTGTCAGCGCACCTTTTAGATAGAACTGGGCTGTTAATCTAAATGGGGAAGACCAAGATGGCAAATTGTAGGTCAGCCAGGAAAGAAAATAAGAGGAAAGGGCCATCCCTCCTTCCCCAGATTTCTGACTGGTTGTGGCTTGTCATAAAACAAAATTTCTTACCACATGGGCAGATGCTAGTGACAAGTATGGGCATTCAATTTCAGAACAAGTGGGATGAGTGAAAACCAAATTCATTTCATCATGAATGAAATTTTAAAGAATGAAAAGCAATTTCTTGCACATCTAGCTGTTCGTGACCAACTTAACGACGTGGCTGCAAGCCCATAAGTCAGAGATTGCTAAATGTTCATGTTTATTTTGTGAATAGTGGCTCCTAGAACACATTGCGGTTATCACCAAAGACAAAAACACATTCAGATGACTCCATCGAATCATTCCTAGAAAAAGCATAGCTGATAGAAAAGATACCCCAGAATACACTTCTCCTGTGCAGACATGGGACCTGCTCACACGCTCTTTATCCCATCCATCCCTTATCCCATCCATCCGACCCCACACAATAAAGGATGTACACACTTACATCGCATGCAAGTCTTCATCCTCCCCTGACATCCAGGGCAATTCAGGGCATTTTCTTTAACTGCCTGGTGTCTAGTTCCTCCAAACCAACCCTCTGCACAAGCTGATAAATCTAAGTTCCTTAGTGCACATGGTCTATTTGAATGGATCCCTTTCCCACGCCATAAACAAATATGCCCCAATTGCCCAAGACAGAAGGGAAGGAGCCAGGATGTGCATACTTTGTGAGTATCTTCCAGAGACCATCCTATGGTTCAAATGCACACGCACTTGATTACTGCAATGTCAAGGGTGCATGCGTAAGTGGGTCTTCACAGATCATCACATTCATATCACAATCACAGGGCTTTGCTACTGAGTCAGTGCACGTATTCATCTGTCAGTTCCCAACTCTACAGTAAGCAATTGTGGAAAATCAAGCAATATTCTTGCATGTTTGAATTAGTCCACACTTGTGCAAACTTCCATGTTTTCACAGAACATTCACACTACACGTAAACAGATCACCCTTAGGTGTCACTCCATTGTGTTTCTTTATAGAACACATAACCTTTATTTCCCAACATTTGGGGCCTGATGGCTCCTCACTGAGGTGGAACCTGTGTCTGGGCTTTACCTCATCAGCCTATGGTGCGAGTTCACATAACTGAATGCTCCTCCATACAAAACTCAAGGTTAGGGAGAAAGATTTCATTTATTTGTATTGTTTGTAGACCACCTTTTGTCAAAGCAACCCCAAAGCAGCATATAGTCAGATTAAAATGCAAGAAGGCAGAAAATAATATCAAAATAATATTTAAAACAGAAACAAGTGAGAACCACAATTAAAAAATCAATCAGCACAGCCAAATAGGACAACAAAATTAGGCTGAACTAAAAGTCTGCCTAAAAGGAGTGTTCTTTTGAGTTTTGCAAGAGGCCAGCAGGGAAAGGGCCAGGTGGGTCTCCTGTGGGAGGGAGTTCCACCGTCTGGGTGCCACAACCAAGAAGGCCCAGTCGCACCAAGGTTCCCAGTGCTCCTTAGAACCTGCTACTCTCCATTTCCTGCATGCCTCTCCTTGATCTATCCCTTCCTTCCCTCATTATGCATGAGGCTGTATAGTGTAACCTTATCTCTCTGGCACAGCATTCCTGCCGCTCTCTGCACAGCAAAACAGATCTTATTGTACTGTCTTCCCAGGGATTGCTGGAGCAGGCTGCCATGGGCCCTGGGGCAACATCTGGCCTTTGTCCCACCCACTTCCATGGTCACTGCTAACCTGGAGCCTCAGAGTTTGGCCAAGTGGACCCTCAGCTAGTGCCCTTCCTGACTGTCCACTGATAGCACCCCTGTTTCCAGGCCCTACAACAAAGTCCAGGCTACTGCCACACTGGAATCAGCAATGACCAAGAGAGGAAAGAGACTCTGAAGGAATACTTCTGAAGGAAGAGGGGTTATTATTGTGGAAGAAATCTGTACAAAACTTCTCCTGATAGGATAATATAATTTCAGGCCAGCAAACCACATATAGGTGGTCCATTGAATGACTAACAGCCCAATCCTATTCCGATCTTGCACTGCCACAACACGCACTCTGGTGGCGTAAGGCCCTTTGGTGTAAGCCATTTGGTGTGGCTCGGTCCAGTCACCAGCTGACCAGGAACACCTGTCAGCACTGGCACTGGAATCTACCAGCATTGGTAACTTAGCATAGGAGGTTGGAGAGAGATGGGGAGGGGGAAGAACACAGTGGGGAAGAGGGTGGATTGGGTCTCAGATGGGGGTGGTATTGCTGGCAGCAGTGTGCACTGATATCTTAACTCCCTTCCCAGCCTCAATCCCCAGCTCAGATCCATATGGACTTGTGCCAGCTATAGAGTTGGTGTAGGTCTAAGTGGACCCAACAGGCCAGTGTGGGCTTAACCCAGGGCAAGGGAACAAATGTTCTGTTACCCTGAGGAGGCCTCCAGAAGCTGAAACTCCTCCATGGGATTCAGCGGGTGCCGCATTGGCACAGTGGCACTGTTTCATAGGGGAGTTGCATAGTTGCATAGGGTTCAGCTGTAAAGATCCGAGACTCCTTTTCTTGGCTCCCTCACCATTCACCACGTGTCTTTTCAGTTTTCCCATTGGCTGTATGTAGACAATCAACACAGTTGAGTTAATTCATTAATGCATACGAGCTTTCTGGGGAGTTCCCCCAGTGAGAGATTATTACTATGTCTTATAAAGTGCCACATATTTTCTAAGCATTTTATACAGATAACAAAAATGACACAGGCCCTGACCACAGGCTTACAGTCTAATAAGCATGGTACAAAAGGAAGACAGGATAAAAAGGAGATAGGAGAAGAGGTGTGAGGCACTTCTGCACAGAATGAACTGTATGCGTGCCGTAGCTGAGAGAATGTCTTTGCTTCTAGCGTTCCTGTGTGTGAGTTTGTCACAGCGTTGTTGCAAGTCTGTCTAAGTGAAGGTACAAGAGCTGACATTAATTTCAGCAACATTTTCAAATATTAATTTCAGCAACATCAAGTTGTATGTGGTGCCAGTTTGACATCGACTCTCACAGGTGCCTTGGGGAGGGGAGCATGTGTTGTCTTTTTCTCCGCTATTGTGTGGGCTTGCACACATCATCAGAGTGCATGGACCACTTTGCTCAGGGTGTCAGTGATCACTTTGCCAAGACGAGTTGGTGAGCCAGCAGTGCAACCTGGTGTGCAAGCTCTGTGGGTCTGCCTAAGAACTGATAGCCCAATCCTGAGCTGCCTGGCGGGGCTGCAGCGGCGCTGAAAATGGCTGCCACTGCATCTTGCGTGCTAACTGGGCAGCACCAGTGGCTCCTCAGGAGAAGGGATTTTCATCCCCTTCCCCCGGGTAAGATGAGTAGTCCCCGCAATGGGGGATACTTGATTCTACGGTGACCCAAGTTTCACCATAGAATCAAGAGCCTCTGGGTCAGGCTGCCAGCCTGACATGGAGGCTCAGGATCTGATAGAGTGAAGCTCCACCCGCCCCACCTCCCTCCAGTCCCGCTTCCTCCCCTGGCACGCCTCCTCCCCACCCTCTCTCCATCCTCCCCCGCCTCCCCCTGCCCCAGAACGCCTCGTCCCTGCCTCCCCTCACACCCCCACCTACCTTTCCGCCATCCAGCGGTCTGAACAACTGGCAGCAGAGCATTGGTGCTCTGCTGGTGCTAGCCCAGCGCTGGTTGGTGCTAGGGCCTCACAAACATGCCTTACGGCACATTTACATCAGTGTGCGCTGGCGGTAAGCCAGTGCGCGCTGTTTAGGATTGGCCCTTACCTATTAAGGCATGTTGAGTGTCTGCATATGAACAGCAAGAAAGAAGTCCGTATTACTCAGAGGTTTATCCGCCCCCCCCAACCCCAACATGCACTTATTTTCGGGGTTTGTGTTCAAGAACTGAAACAAACCAACTCATCCACCCCACAATCTGTGCCTTTCTGGCTGTCTCTTTTTTATCAGCTGGGAAGGTTCAAGCAACACCTGTGCAGATTTTTCTCCCCATGCGAGGGATAAAAGAGTCAGTATTTTTATGTTCTGGTCTTTCTCTAGCACACTTAGAAGTCAGGAAAATAAACAAGAAATACCATGGGGGGTTATTAGGGATTTTTAGTCAATTTCACAAACACTATAGAACACAGAGTGAATTCCCCAAGCAGAATTTGAACTAGCAACCTAGATGCACAGCAGACTCCTCACTAAATCCTGCCCTCGGCCAGCAGTGGCTGCCCTATGTTTATAACCCTAGAATAAGCCCACATGGCAGGTTTATCCCTCTCTTTGCTGATACAGGCAGTATTTCATCCCTCTGGTGACAGCTTGATCCATGTAAGAGCTCACTCTATTGTCAGAGATTTGTTTGGAGAGGCCAGGTGCTGGCCTCTTTTGATTTGTCTATCTGAGGAATTTATTACCTGGATGCTATCACTATAGCCTCTGAAAACCTCACATCATTGGCACATCTGTCCTCAACATACCTGCACACGCACTCATACACACACAGTGAGGCAACAAACATGATACGTGCCTCTCCCTGAGGACCATGGCACCGAGATGCAGAGTAAGATTAAATGACTGGACCAAGATAAGCCTAGGTATCCATTACTATTGAGTACCATTCTACCAAGCTGAAGAATCTAAGGATGCAATCGTATATGCATGTGCATTAAAGTAAATCCAAATGAGTTATTTTCCAAATATAACTACAGACAGGATCAAGCAGCAAGACCACTTACAGACATTGCTCCAGTAACTGTAGTACTCAATCAAGAAAGGCCTCAGGAATGACTTCAGGTGGTTATCCCATTGCAGGGCTTTCAAGCAGCCACAGCTTTGGTGCATCCATAACTTTGCCTCCAGCACTGATCCAGCTTGCTCATGAAGACTAGCACCTGTCAGCAAAGAAATCAGCACTTGTGATCATTCAGAGCACTAATCACCCACCCCTGCTTCCCCCCTACCCCAAATACTGAAAGACACAGACTTTGGGTGGTGTTGATGCAAGAAAAAGGAGAAATTGAGGTGGGTGGAACTGCCATAGAATCTGGAAGAGAGAATTTGCATCCCTTAGCATCCCGTAGCCTATGACATCTTGTAACTGAGTCCTCTGGAGCTTCTTGAGCTGCTAGAATTTTTCTGCAGTGAAACCTGCACACATGGTGTTGGTTGTGGGAGCAAGAGGGAGACAGTTCTACTCTAAAGCAGGGAATAGCTGGCCTTTTATAGCCCAATCATGTCATACTATTCTGTGGCGGGTGCCCTGCACCCCCTAATGTGCCATGTTTCCTCTGCCCAGTGGCTGAACTTGAAAAATGGAAACTGATGGTCAGTCTACAATAACTGTGACCACAAGTCATTTGCTAATCGTGAGCTTGCATCTTTGTCACTTCAATGGTTTCCTTGAAGAAAAAAGGAAATTTTCATTGTTTTCTAAATGATCATGACCTCATACCCAAAGCAGAGAGTGTGAATCAGAAACAGGGGCTTAGGTGAGTGTTAGTAGGAGCAAAAAGATCGGGTGATTTAAAGTAGCACTGCCATGCTTGAGAGCAAAGGGAGGAGACCATTTTTGTTTTTTTCTCGTACTATAGTGCAAGAAAATAAATCAGTTTAAAAATAATAAAAATGGATTTTTAAAAATTGAAGTCAGATTAAATTTTCTGAAAGACCTCTCTTTTTAAGAATGAGCAGGCTTGATATGAAATATGGCTTTCATACAAACCAACAACATGTAAAAACTGAATGCATGACTTTCTGTGTGAAACACCTTGGGTTAAAGCTTACTTTTTCATGAAAGCAAAGAAGAAGGGTGAAAAAGCCTGACTTTTATGAGTTGAACTAGACATTCCTTTAAGCATGTGCTTTTCAATCTCCTCCAACACTCTCCTCTCTTCCACTTCCTCTTCCTCAAGGAGGAGAAGAGAGAAGATGGATAAACTGACACCTTTAGGAGTGGGGGGGGGCACACATGCAAACTGTGCCCTGACAGGATGGGGTGGGAGAGAAGACACACCACAGTGGAGGAAGGAAGTACAGAGACAGAGACAGAGAGAGAAGGGAAGTGACCCCTGGCAGGAGGGGGCAGCATTTAGGGGCCACTTCTAAAAAGGATAAATATGACGTGTCATATCATGTTATTCTATGAATATTTTCCACTGAACAGTGAGAACATTTAGGCACAAATTAATGCTAATCCTATGCACTTTTACTTAAGAGTAAGATCCATGGAACATGGCAGTGCATACTTCTGAGTGCAGAGCATGCCTGCCATTCACTCAGAAGTATGCCCTGCCATGTTCCATGGATCTTACTCTTAGGTAAATGTGCATAGGATTAGCATCCTAAGCTAAACAACGTTAGGTCCCATTGATTTCAAAGAGACATCAGGGAGCATTAAACATGCTCACATTTGGCAGACTGTGGTCTTACTTGCCATCTCGTGTAGAAATACTGTTCTGGCTAGTCACTAACAACCACAGATTATGGAAGGTGTTGGATCATTAGTCATTCAGTAAGTGATCGTGTTCACTGTCCTTACATGTGAACAAGAGAAAACCAAACAGAAATGCTTTATTTTCCAATTGCCTGCTTTGTCTCCGAGTATATTATTCTGAAGGGTAAAAAATATGTAGAATAGATTATGTCCAAAGATTTTGGATTATGTCCCAAACTGTATAATGGCTCTATTTAATTGCAAACCAATGCATTTCTGTTCTAGTAACTAATGAATAAAATCTGTCCACTTCGCCCTTGATCACAGATGCAAATGTCTATATTAACAGCAAGCCAACTACATTCAGCAGCAGTTGAGGGGAGCAATACATACATTTTTTTCACTCCATTTCCCCCCCCCCCCAATCTAGGGTCACCTGAGACATTTTCCACAAACAATTCATATGCCCCCTGGATATATCTTTCTGCCCTTCACAGGTGACTAATCAGCTTCAGTGTCTGTCTATTCCATTTTGTTTTTAAATCATATCCGGTGGAAGGTTGTCGTATTTTTGGATTAGGATTACGCCTACAGAAAGGTTAAAAGAAGACAGAAGCACAATATCCTCCACCGTAAATTTTGAAAATACTATCAGATTTAGTTCAAGAACCATGTTCTTTATTTACAGTATTTATTCAGTGCCACACATTACTGCATAATTTCTATATCTATCACTTAACTGCAAACTTAAAACAAGCAACAGAAGCTGTCACAGAGCAGAGGAAAAAGTGGTGTTAATTTCCTTCTTTTCTTTGTAGTACAGTTTTCATGGAATAAAAATAAGCATATGACTTTATGTAAATTGGTATTTTCAAAATACACTATGTAGACACGTGGAGCCAGTAGAGAATACTGCAGGGATAGAGCAAGAGGCAGGTGTGCAAGAAAATGCCAAAGATAAATAAGTGTACTTGAGGGGTGTACTTGTGTGTACCTCCCCTTGAGGGGGTGGGTCACACATCTGCATGTATTTATGTTTAGACAGATGTGTGCCCAGGTGTGTATAAAAGGCATCTGTATGAGCATCCTGATCTGTGAGTACTCCTGGAGAAGTGGTAGATTGGCAAACTGAATTCAGTTGCGTTGTGTGTGTGAGAGAGAAAAATGGTTCTAAGCAGCATATGCTGTACTACTTAAATGATTAATAATGCAAGCATAATTAAATTGCAGGGAATTAACACAACATGCATTAATTGCATTTCACATAATGAAATAACAAAGAAGAAGGGGGGGTCTCTGATCTCTCTGATAGAATTTACTAAGCTATCAAAACCCATCAGGTTATTTTTTTTTTTTAAACCCTTAACATTTTTTTTTCCACCTTTCATGGGGATTGTAGGCATGTTTGAGCTTGTTGGGGGAAGGGACACAAGGAAAACATACAAACACAGATAATTCTGAACAAATATTCAGCTTAACTGAGAGATGGCTTTTTGTGATTGAAATGCCCCCACAGCGATCGGCCAATTAGCAGGTGGAAGCCCGCAGTTCAGAAAAGCAAGATCTAATGTCGTTGTAGTTATGCCATTTCGATTGTGGGTAAGAAGTGAGATATCTTCTTTCGTACAGGCAGGTGAGGTCAACTGCAGTTTGATTCACAAGAGCTCCCTTCCCCCAAAATGCCCTAGTAGTTCACTGCAGCATCTTCCAGCAGCTCTCTTGCTTCGTACCTGTCCCAAACCACACTGTGTTGCTGTGTCATCCCCATCCCCGTGACTTCACAGGCCTCTCTCCATATGCTGCCATCTTCTCTTCTGCTTCACACTTTGACCTTGAATTGGTGGGTCAAACTGCACAGCCTAGGAAGCATCTGCTTTGTGCTTGGGTTTTGGTCTTTTGCAATAAATGGCAATAGGAGCAGCCCCCTGATGGATCAGGACCATGGTGAGGGGGACTTTAACCCTACCCCCACCTCAGCCCCAATCTGGACACACCATCCTGTTTGTGAAGGTGAAAAAGCTTCTTTTGGTGCCCCAGTTTCTCATGTTACTTTGTTCTGATCTTCTAGCTCAGGAGTGTCCAAACATTTTGGCAGGAGGGCGACATCATATCTGACACTCTGTTGGGGGGCTGGGAAAAAAAGGATTAATTTACCATTTAAAATCTGAATAAATTTACATAAATGAATATATTAGAGATGGAATTTATATGAATGAATGAAGGTCTTGCAGTAGCTCACGCTTTCACAAAGCAAGGCCAGCCTTTCTTTCGCTGCCACTGTTGAATCACAGACATGGAACAGCAGGTAATGGAGGAAGCCCTCGTCCCACAGCTCAGGTGAGAGGTTGAACAGTCATCCTCTTGCTGAGAGCAGCTGCGTTGGGCCAGCACGGGCTCCAGCAAGTCTCTGGAGGGTCAGAGGCTCATTGGAGACTGGGGGCTCCCCAAGGGCCTGATTGGGAGCCCCCAAGGGCCACAAGTGGCCCCCGGGCCAGAGTTAGGACACCCCTGTTCTAGCTACATGCAACTTATTGTAGTTCCTTGCACACTGGAGACACTTTTTGCTTGAACTGTTGATTCAAGCACCACCATCACACCGACTTATAAGTCAGAGAGAAAGCCAAATCAACAAAAACTCCTTCACCTTCTTGCAGCTGCCATTTTGATGGTGGTGAAATTCTGAGAGGAAGGTCCTATGACAATCAGAAGCAATTTAAAAAAAATGACAGAACTTCTGTACCTTTAATAGGTGTATAGGAGAAGACATTTCAGCAGCCAGAACATTTCTCCCCATGGCCCTAGCCAATAATATGTTGCATCTGCTGAAATTCTCTTTTCTACACAATTATTAAAGGCAGAGGAGCCTAATCTTCCTTTGTGCAAGATCATCCTAGAAACAGCAGCAAAAAAAAAAAGCATGTCTTTCCTTGTGGAATGGCAACAACACTGTTCCACAAGGTGGAACAACAATGCCACATAAACACCAAGGAGTATTTGCTATTCTGAACTCACAGTTAGAACTTAGGCAAACTTGAGACTTCAATAACTCAGGTGCATTAGCCAAGGTCAAAAGGGGAGTCTGTGGCAGAGAGGTGGGATTGACATATTAGCACAGTACTCTAATTTTGTAAAAAGGCAAACTTTTCCACTACACATTGATCGTCCTTATATATAAATAGTTACATTTTCTGGAGCAATGGGTCTTTATAGAGTAAAGTCCATAGAACTCAGTGGGGCTTATTTCTCAGTAGATATGCATAGGATTGTGCTATATGTTTCCTTTGGAGGAGAGAGCACTGTAAAGCTTTCTTTGTAATGATAAATCAGTGTATCTGCTTTAGCAGGAATTACTGGAACACAGACAAGTACTAGTCTCAAAAAACACCAGACCTGTACCCCAAAATTCAGATCTGTTTTCTGCTCACCAAATGTGAAACTGCTTTTGTTTGGCTTACATACATTCTTTAGGATTCAGACTGAGCCAACCAGTTGCAGCTCCCTTCCATCCTGCAGGCAAGTGTCATTCAAAGTACATTCCAATGTGGCTTTCAGCAAAGAGCAGCCAAATTATCCATCACTGTCCAAGGTCTCCCTGGCTCTCTCTCCACAACAATCAGTCTGTCCAAAGCCCAAAAGGAAGCTCTGTGTAAAAGAAAAATATCAGGCTGTTCTTATTGAAGAAGAGGCAGCTATGCCTCAATTCTAATCACCTTCCAAAAACGCCTGTACCTCGCTTCAAGGCACTTCACTTTAGAGCACTTCGCTAATACAGCGCTTTTCAATTATATTCATGTTTATTATTTGTGGTGCCTGCCTTGCCCTTAAGGGGGTTTTTGATGGTGAGGTGTGCATCAGCTTACTCCGAGCTGAATCAAGCAAGTTGACTGGCGCCATTTTGTTACCTGTACTCATGTACTGTGACTGTAGCATTTTTTATTTATTATTTTTTGATTTTGCATCTTGTTTAGGACTATTAGCACTTTATAAATGATAGTGTCAATGTGTTTTTCGGGTTTTACATGCACTGGCAAGTGAAAAAAAGGCCGTAATTCGCTTTACGGCAGAGGGCTAGAGCCTAACCCACTGTATTAGTGAGGGATGCCTGAATAGTTTGCCTGCAGTTCACACAATATACTGTCCTCAGGTATAGATTGGTTATACCTGGGTACCCAAATGAACCAAGGACACTTTAATGAGCAACAGTCCTAGTAAAGGGAGATCGTCTTAGTCCCACAAAGATAGTACTGCACCTCTAACAGTTAAGTTCAGCCCCCAAACTTATATCACTCTTCAAAACAGCAGTTCTCATAACATTAGCCCTTTTGGCTCAGGAAAGATTGGCTATATGTTTGCTTATATATACAGAGGGATGTTTTTAAAATCTGTGCTACCACTCAGGAACAGTTATCCTGACTACAAGGACATTCACATTGCTATGAAACTCAGTGAAGTTACAGTCCTGTGGCAATTTGTTCCTGGCTGTCATCACATATACCAGGCAGAGACTGGTCTTTCAGCCTTTTAGAGCCATTAACCAGTTTCACTGGGCATCTCTCCTTGTTCTGCAGTGAAATCCCAAATCCAGAAGTTACCGATACTTTAGAGCAAGGGTCTCCAAACCCTGGCCCAGGGGCCAGATGCGGCCCACAGCAAGCCTCTTTCCGGCCCGTGGCCAACCTCTTGTCCCCTGAAAGCCTCTGGTCCACTCAACTGAACGTGACCAGCACTGTGTTCTGATTGTGTCTGGAGGGTGTCGTGAGGGCCAGAGAGGTTGAATGAACGAGCCCATTCATTCATTTATTCACTCATCTAAGTTCCATCTCTAATTTATTTATTTAAATTTTATATTTAAATTTTTTCTGGGCCTCCACACCACACCAGGTATTTGATGCGGCCCTCTGGCCAAAAAGTTTGGAGACCCCTGCTTTAGAGCAATGGATCTCAAACTTCTTAGCACAGGGACCCATTTTTTAGAATGACAATCTGTTGGAACTCACTGGAAGTGATGTCGTTAACCTCAAAGTGATGTCATGGTCAGAAGTGACTTCATTAAGCAAGAAAATTTTTAACACACCCATATGACTAAATAAAATTTAATTAATTAATCTAAAGTAAATTAAAAGTTTACAATGAGTATAAGTTTAAACATTTATTTAAAATAAAGAAGTACCACAGTTGTAGGAGGGACAACTGTGTGAATAAATACACTAAATAACACCCCCCCCCATTATGAACTACCCATTCCACAATCACATACCATCTTAACTCTTTCCTGCCCTGCAACAAAATTAGCTAGCAATAAGACAAAACATTCTTACTTAGCAGAGCACAGTGACAAGCATAATGTGAACTTTACAAAACTACAGGGGCCGTCACACTTGCCTGGCATTCAAGGGCTACTTTATAGAGAAAAGGATGCCTGAAAAGGATGGCATAAATAAACCTTCTCACAATTTGTCATTCTTGCTGGGGCTCGTGGAATGTGAGCAAGCTTAACTTGTATTCAAAGCAAGGTATCTTCTTGCAGCACATTTATAGACTTTGATCAAGTTTCCTCCTAATTGCCTTCTCTCTTAGATAAACAGTCCTGGTCATTTTTAATCTTCCTTCATGCTTTATGTATAAGACAGAAGGACTCTTGGGCAAGTTCACATGAGTGGGGGCCCTCGCAAAACCACACTGGCTGAATGAATGCCTGCTGTGTCAGTTTCTCTAGGAAAAGAAAGTAGCTAATCAAAGCACATCATTATCAACATGAGGCTGCATGAGTGCTTGTGGGGAAGAAGCTGCAGGGAAAAGTTAGCCCGGCCCAAACTCTCTGAAGGCAGCTCCTGCTCTTGGGCAAATATCACATCAGCAGAAAGAGATTCCAGAAACAGTATTTTCTGTGGAAGGCAAGATGTAAAGCTGTAGATAGACAGCCGGATCCTTTGGATGCTTACCCAGAAGTAAGCCTATTCGAAACCATTGAAGTGACTCCCAGGTGTACAAAGTTTTTCACACACAGGGTCATAAAGCAGTTTTTGCTTAGCTCCACTGGACATGTGAACCCTCCCCCCACAAAAAAAAAAAACCTGCCTTGGCCAGAATGAAATTGTTAATCTTGCCGCCTGAGATCATCTTGTACTAACTTGCTGATGCAGCAAAAGTTACAAGGCCTTGGCTTCGTAGGCTGCTGTAGCAAAAGGGCCTCAGGCGGCAGGTCCGAGGACCAAGGGACTGTATTTACTGGAGGCCTTCACGTCCCTCGGATCAGACTTTGAAATAATGGCCATTTAGGATGTGCAGGCAGATGCCTGAACTAGCCCCAGCGCTGTCTGTGAGCTGCTGCTTCCCATCATCAATCTACAATTATTCTCTGCTTCTCCTTGTCTAATGGCTGCTTGGTATGCTTACAGCTATGTTTGTTCCATAGGTCTATGGCTGCAAGTGCAGAATTTTGTACCTGGGACAGAACGCTGCATCCTGAATGTTTCATATTTCAAGTGTCTAACTGGGAAAGACATAACATCTCAGAACACTGTTGAGAAGGAATTCCATGGTGCTTGCTGTCTTTGCATCGTTCAGGACTTGGCCTGCAGAGTGCAGACACCACTGAATATGCAAGTACTATGACCAGTAGTCAGTGCAAGTGTTGGGCATGTATCACTAGTCTGGATGTTGCTAATCAGACTTCAGGATGGCGCTCAATTCTTACACAATGTACATTGCAACCACAGACCAAGGCAGAAAGGCTGCAGTCCTCTACACACTTTGCTGTAAGTCCCATTGATCACAATGGGACTTACTTCTGAGTAGATATGCACAGGCTTGCCCTGTCACTCTCCCTTTTTAAAGGGATTTTGATTGTGGCAGGAAAATGTGCCCATTCATCTTGATCACAGATCAAAGAGGCCCAACCGTAAATCCAAAATGAAATCTAACTGCACGTAAGTGAATGCACAATATAAATGACATATCCTGGTTTAATTTTGCAGTACCAAATAGATCAAGTACTTGAGTGATGTGTCTGAACATTTTCCATGGAACAACTCAAAGTCAACATTTTTTTCCACAAAAATAGTCACATGCTTTCATAATGGTCAGAATACAACTACTACACTGATTATTCCTGCCTGTAAAACTTTCATGGGGCTGTTGTTTTATGCTGGGGCAGGGGAAGCCTGGTGAGCTGTAAAGTGGGGCCACAAGTAGTAGTAGTAGTAGTAGTAGTAAACCTTTAATGGCATATAAAGTGGGGCCACAAACAAACACCCATTTACTGTCTTTCAAAACCATGATGGTTCCCTCCATGATTCCAGCACGTTCGAAGTTCCAAACAACACAGTCCTGGAACATGCTGGAATCCCTAGCATGTACGCACTACTGAAACAGAGACGCCTGCATTGGCTCGGTCATGTCGTGAGAATGGATGATGGCCGGATCCCAAAGGATCTCCTCTATGGAGAACTCGTGCAAGGAAAGCGCCCTACAGGTAGACCACAGCTGCGATACAAGGACATCTGCAAGAGGGATCTGAAGGCCTTAGGAGTGGACCTCAACAAGTGGGAAACCCTGGCCTCTGAGCGGCCCGCTTGGAGGCAGGCTGTGCAGCATGGCCTTTCCCAGTTTGAAGAGATACTTGGCCAACAGCCTGAGGCTAAGAGGCAAAGAAGGAAGGCCCATAGCCAGGGAGACAGACCAGGGACAGACTGCACTTGCTCCCAGTGTGGAAGGGATTGTCACTCCTGAATCGGCCTTTTCAGCCACACTAGATGCTGTTCCAGAACCACCTTTCAGAGCGCGATACCATAGTCTTTCGAGACTGAAGGTTGCCAACTACTCCCTCCATGACAATACCGAAAGGGAAGATAGTGGAGAAACAGGTCCCAAACTGTAATAAGAAATGGCATGGATGACTGTTCACTTTGAATTGCTCTGGCATGCGTTACTTACTGACATCAGGGCAGCAGGAGGTGATGCTGAGGCTGGAAGAAAGGCAGAAGCCATTCAAGGGGTTGTTCTTCCTTCCAAGCCAGAGCTATGTGTGTTCCATGATTCCACAGAAAAATCCCACAATGTGGAATTGGGCTCAGACTTCACTTTCCTGTGAGTCTTCTATTATATTTTTTAAACCAAGTTTCTAGTTCTTATTGCTTGAAGATACATAGGTTTGAATTATATGGATAAACATCAAAATCATGATGGTGTGGCACATTGCAGAAGACTATTGTATCTCAAGGAGTTAGTGATATCTACACACCCCTTTTAACCCTCTTAGGATCATTTAAGGGTATATTTCTATTGCTTGGTAGAGCTTCTGAACAGCACTGTTTATTATCCTATTCTTACCCCTTAATTGGGCACATCTTCTAAGTCTTGTTAGTGTTCCCAGGCAAGAACTGGGCACTTAGATGTGACCACACAGTTTATTCAGCCCTCTTCCTGCCCCTGTTTATCTTACCTTTGAAAGCATTGGACATTGCTTCAAGGTGAAACACCTGCAGCTGAAGGACCCATGCTTGATTATTTCTTCCCTAACCTGTTTTTCTTCTCCTGCTAATTCCTGGGGTTACAAATATATCTATAGCTATTAGACATGCATAAGAAAGCTCCAAGCCCATTACCAATGAGCATCGTTGGAGGCCATCAGCACACCGTGGCCATAGGAGTTCTCTGTCACTGAACTGGTGCTCCCAACACCCCAAGGGACATAAACATGCTATCTGTCCTCTGCTTTCTTGAGACTGTTAACACTGCTTACGCATTAGCAATAAAAAGCCTTTGCTTCACCCATTTATGTGCTTATTACTTCCAAACTGGAAACAATCAATGCCCTTTGGCAATACAGAGGGGTGACAGAATAAGATTTCCCATGGTCCAAACCAGAGGCTACAATGCCCTGCAACCTCCCTGACCATCCCTGTATTAGAAAACATGATTAAATTATGCAAATTAATCCACATAACATATCATTTATAACAAGCATAGAATTCATCTTTTTCTAGTACAGGAAATTTTAATTCAATTTTGAAAAATGTGCAGAATATGTGTAAGTTATGCTCAGAGGCACTCTTACCTGCAGGGGCAAAAATGTGACTTAGGGCCCAATCCTATCCAACTTTTGAGTGCTAATGCAGCTGTGCCAAAAGGCATGTACTGCATTCTGTAGTGATGGGGAAGGTCACAGAGGCCTCCCTCAGGGTAACATTTGTTGCCTTATCTCAGGGCTAAATGGCTGTTTCAGGGTCCAATCCTATCCAATTTTCCAGTGCTGGTGCTGCTGTGCCAATGGGGTGTGCACTGCATCCTGTGGTGGGGAGGCAGTCACAGAGGCCTCCTCAAGGTAAGGAAACATTTGTTTCCTTACCTTGGGGCTGCATTGTGGCTACACTGGGGCTGGAAAGTTGGATAGGATTGGGCCCCCAATTGGGAGAGTAAGGCAAGGGCAAGGAGGAATTGGGAGAGTGTCTAGGACAGACAAAATTGGCAGAGTTTTGTCTTAGGACAGACAAAATTGGGAGATTTTAATTGGAAGAGTTAGGAACAGACAAAAGAAAATATTTCTTTACCCAGCATGTAATTAGTCTGTAGAACTCCTTGCCACAGGAAGTAGTGATGGCATCTTGCCTAGATGCCTTTAAGAGGTGATTGGACAAATTTCTGGAGGAAAAGTTCATCACAGGTCACAAGTCATGGTAGGTATATGCAAGCTCCTGGTTTTAGAGGTAAACTACTTCATATTACCAGATGCAGGGGAGGGCACCCAGGTTGTATCTTGTCTTGTGTGCTCCCTGAAGCATGTGGTGGGCGACTGTGAGATACAGGAAGCTGGACTAGATGGGCCTTTGGCCTTATCCAGTGGGGATCTTCTTATGTTCTTTTGCAACTACCTAAGCACTGGAATGCTGGATGGGATTGAACCCTAAGACTGCAATCTTTACATAATGCAGTACATACTTACTTGAGAGTAAATCCTACTGAGCACAATAAGACTTCAGGCCCAATCCTATCCAACTTTCCAATGCTGGTGCAGCTGCAATGCAGCCCTGAGGAAAGGGAACAAACATTCCCTTACCTAGAAGAGGCCCCCTCTACTGCAGGATGCAGCACATGCCCTGTTGGCACAGCTGCACCAGTGCTAGAAAATTGGATCGGATTGGGCCCTGTTAGGCTGCAATCCTATGCACATTCACCTGGCAGTGACTCATGGAGTAAGTCAGTGGGGCTACTTTCTGTAGACACATATACGATTGTAAGAAGTCAAATAAAACCTCCCAGAACTGAGAGTACTGGCACTTCTGTGCATATTAAGAGTATGATATCAACATAAAAATGAAGTGGTTTAGTTAACTTTTGCTTTCCATTCCCAGCTATGAACCAGAGAAGTTCCAGTGGACAGGACTGCACCTGGGAGCAGCCTGCTTACAGTGCTTTCAGACAAGGCATTGCCTATCCTGAAATTGAAAATCTGCCGGTTTATTCACTCACTTTTATGGGGCATCTGCAGCAAATCATTGCCCTCTGATGTTTTCTCTGGGCTTCATCCTCCTCTGCTCAAATAGCATACAATCCAAGGACAGAACACAAGTACTTGCTCTTCACATATGGGTGCTACTTTTCTGTCTCTTTTTAGAGGTGTGGTTTTCACATGTGCCGTGATGAAGCCCCATCACCACTGGCCATTTTTACAGTCCATACAGGCTGGCTTGCCTTTGCATCATTTTTCAATTACTTTTGATTTGAATGTTACCAGATTATGCCCAGCCTCAAAGCTGTTCCTGGTAAGGGGTCTCCATGAGTCCTTCAGCACTGGCCACTAACAGCCTCTTCTGTCTCCCAGGTCCGTGCCAGTGCCATTGCCCAGGATGCTGACCAGAACTACGACTATGCCAGCAACAGCGTGATCCTCCACCTGGACGTGGGCGACGAAGTCTTCATCAAGCTGGACGGAGGGAAGGTGCATGGGGGCAACACCAACAAGTACAGCACCTTCTCTGGGTTCATCATTTACCCAGACTGAGCCCACCTCCTGGCTCCTACCGTCCCCCCTTTTATGCCTACCTAAACCCTTCCCCTTGGGTCAGCTTTTATTCTCCTTGGCTTTACCATCTCCCTGGACCCCCCAACCAGGTGGGCCCTTTGTCAAGTTCCACTCAAAAGGGTTTGGAACTGAAACTTTGGGGAGGTGGTGATGCTGCCCCCCCTTGGGTTACTATGCTGCTAGGAGGGTGGGTGAGTTAAGGGATTTAGGGTGCATGGGGAAACAGGGAGGGGGTGGATACAGGGTTAGCTAATATCATCATGGGTGAGGCCCTGGACAGTACAAGCAACATCCCTGAGAGGCAAAATCTGGGTCTGAAGTCCCCTTTTCTTGAAAGATGGGGCGATGAATGCAGGATGGGGTCCAAACCCACAGCAAATTGAAGGTGGGGTCCTATTTCTGTATCAGCCCCTCCCTAGATAGTTATAAGGAGCAATGATTTGGAGAGGGACAGTTTTACTAGTGCCCCCTCATCACCTTTCACAGCAAAGATGCCTCATAGACATATACAGATATATATACATATATATTCTACTCGTCTGTTGCAAAGGTGGGCATCATTACTACCTAGTCCATTATTTAACAACAGAAAAACCAATGGAAAAGTGCCCTCTGGGAGGAGGCCCATCCATCCCGTGTAGGAGTCTGTGGTCCCCCCCAGCAAGATCAGAATCATATATGAGGGGAATATCCCCTCGACTCTGGCGCTGTATAAGAGCAGGGGGAAGAGACCAGAATAAACATTGTGTGTGAGAGTGTTTGTGTGTGTGTGTGTGTTGAGGGTTTTACAGTTTGAGCCTGATCCACTTAAGCAGTCAGAGAGAACCATCCTTTCTAACTAATCGATAACCTCTTCTGTATTGAATGGGTGCTCAACTAACCCTAGATGTGCAAAACTGGGGTTTTAAAACTCCAATTCCCCCTTTGCCTTTGTACATTTATCCACAGGTCGGTGAGGCTACTGTCCACATGATGATCTTCAGTTCCATGCATGATGATATATAGATATCCATATAGTCATTACAGTGGGACAGAGGAGGCCCACACCCTATGGGAACCACTGCACTTTTGTATGTAAATATCTCATTGCGGCCACCGTGCATCTGGGAAATATATATGGGACCTGCTCCACTTCATGGCATAGGTCCTTGTACTGCAAAAGGTGATTCTCATACAGCAGACATGGTTCTTGGAGTCAGGAGAGGTTATTAAGAGGAAGATGGATGGTGGGATTAGGTTTGTTCCCCCAAATGATCACTACTCTTCATGCACAATAACAACACTGTTTGAAGATGCATGATCAGAATGACATTTTCCCATTCATGCCCCACTATCTCAATATATGCCATATCAACCACACCTTTCCTCAGATACTACTGCACTACCCCGCTATGCGCCATCATCATCAACTTTTGAGTGCATATCACTCCTCATTGAAACTCACACACACTCCAATGCATTTTAGCATAAGATGTCAGAGAAACTGTACTGAGATATGCCAGAGATTGAACCTGGGACCTTCTGCATGCAAAGCAGGTGGTACAGTCCTGCCCCACTCTAATACTGCATCACCAACACTACTACATTACAAATCATGCCTGATTCCCTCCCCCCATTAAAAAGCCCCACACCGATAGATCACAAGCACCTTAATAAGCACCAGTACAACTTTAGATGCCACCTCAAAGATCACCGCATCTCTTACATTCCAAGTGCTAACTCCAGGATTTACTACTCCAACAACCACATTCTCCTTTCAAAGCACACCCATGTGCATCCCTAATCCCTCAGCTTGCACAATCACACAAGACTTTCATTACATCAGGGTACAGAACTTGCACATGGCGGAGGTACATTCCCTTAGGTTTGCCAAGTGTACCGCAAAGTGTACCGTACCACAAAAGAAATGATTTTTCATGACACCCATTTACATTCATGTAAGCTTCTTTCCCCTGTGTGTGGGCATTTGCACATGTAACCGTGTACATGTATTGAGGTCTACACGCATGCATTTTCACCTGTTGGGTGTACACATACATGCAGATGTGCGCATACTTAAGGTTGCCAGATCAAACCACTGTGAAACTGTAGTTTACATGTGGCATCTGGCAGTCCTAGCATAGCTGTACATGCGAGTGCCAATATTAATTTTAATTATTTAAAAGATTTATAAACCAATTTATCTAATATTTCAAAGCGGTTTACAACAAAGAATAAAACATGGATAGAGTATAGATAGAAGTGTGTAAATTAAGGCCTGAAAAAGACCCTAGTCCTCATGGCCAGAACCGGATTTTTCACACCAGCCCTGCAAAGGGTTGAATTTGTATTTCAATTTCAAATTTTCATGCCAAAACAAATTTCTCTGCGGCCAATCTGGGATTCATTCATTCATTCACTGGGGTCCAGAGAGTTCCCAAAGGTGCATCTAATTGTAATGGCACTCACAAATACACATATCTCCAAACTGGTGTACATGTGTACACATTTGAATTTGAAGCTGTACATGTCTGGGAAGAACACATGAGGTGAAACTACACAGATGAAGATGTGAAATGAAGATCATACCTGAGCACAAGCCAATTACACATCGTAACCTATGAGGAACAACATGGGCACACATTTATTTGAGCATGGCCGTAAATTATTTGTGGCACCTAAATGTGTAGGTAAAGAATAATTTACAAACATGCCCACACACAAACCTGTGAGTGCGCATGTATTAGGGCACAAGCATGCCACGTGCAATTTATCTGCGCTTTTTTATTACCTCTCTTTCTCTCTCTCTCTCTTCCCTGTGGCTATTTCACCCCATCTGCCTCTTTCATCCCTTGTCCTTTCAGGGACAGAGAAAGACTTCCTCTGTTGCCGGTGGCTGCAGTCCGAACCCCACTGCAGCCTTGCTATTTTGCACAGCCCCCACTGCATGCCTGCCCTTACGTTAGCAGTTTTCAAATCCACTGAGGATCAGGACGGTGCCTGGTACATACTACACAGGCAGAGACCTGCCAGAGAGGCCCCAGGGCATTGGCCGTAAACTCAGCATCAGGATGGTTTTACTGCCAGGACACGAATACCGCTGGGACCGCTCGACTCTGTGTCTTTAAAATGATCAGAATCTGTGTTTTATCCGTTAATAAAGATACTCTGGTTTTTGACTCATATCTTATCTTTGGCTGACATCTCATTAGCTGAATGCAAATATTGTATTTACCAAGCATTAACCCATATATTTGCACATACATACACAATCCCAGAAGCACCTGGCACGCATACAAATGCTTCTCCCGATAAAGCACAGAAAATCACACACTATCTGCACACATTCATATTTTCCATGCCACAGAGTACTCTTAAAAGAAGCCTCTTTGCTTGGGGGCAAATGCCTGTAGCTCTGTGGCAGAGCCAGGCACAACCAGTCTGGGGGCAAAAAATCCAAGGGATACTAGGTGCAGAATTCAGCTTCTTGAGAAGCTGCGCTTTCTTTTAAATACACAAAAAAGCAATCCTATCCTGTTTGATTTTAAGGATCATCATAACACTGAACATCTGTATAGTGCAGCAGTTCGCAAAGATACTCAGACTTTGGGACCGCAGGTGGGTGTTTACAGGGGCAGGGCCTGGGGTGGGAGGTGTCCCAATGACATTGCAGCAATCAAAAGCCCATAATGCACTTTGATCCCCAAACAGAGCGATTTTTAGCATTGGGCAGGCCCGTGCAGCCCTCCCGGACCCTCTCCAAGGCCAGCAGGACCCCCGGGTAAGGTGGAAGCCTCTGGGTTCCTGCAGCACCATGATCACTGTGGTGCTGTTGGGACACCCATTACTGGGTCACTCCCCTTAAGGGGGAATGGCCCAGTTTTGGCTCCCAATGGTCGGCCGTGACCCTCCACTTTGGGAACCACTGGCACTGGTATAGTGTTTCCTGAGCCTGCAAAGTACTTCATGTGTATTATCTTGGTGTATAAACACCAACGTTTAAAGCAATCTTGTAAGGTGATTATTATTATCCCTGTATTCCAACTAGGGAATTGACACTGAGAGGGAGTGGTTTGCCCAAGGTCACCTTATGAGCTCATGACCAATGGGAGATTCTTTCAAATTAGGAAAAGCCCTATTCACAACTCAGGGCCCAATCCTATCCAATTTTCCAGTGCTGGTGTAGTTGTGCCGGTGGGGTGTGTGCTGCATCCTGTGGTGGAGGGGCAGTCACTGGGACCTTCTCAAGGTATGGGAACGTGTTCCGTTACCATGAGGTTTCATTGTGGCTACACTGGAGTTGGGAAGTTGGATAGGATTGGGCGGGCCCTCAGTCTCTTAAATAAAAGAAGTGCTTTGGAGCATCACTTCAAGGGCAGGTGTCAAAGACCAGCATCTGGACTGGCCCAGGCATGAAATGGAACAGTGAGGCTTGCATCAGCAGCTGGTAGCATAGGGAACAGCAGATCTGGGGTGCTCCTCACCCTGTCTCTACCACCACCTCCCTCCAGCCTTCCATGAACTGAGCTGCATCAACCTGCTTCCAGCTTGTTTTTGGCAAACAGGGAGCATATATCCAGCTTCCCTACTCACTCACCTCACTTCTTCCCTCCTGTGGCCCCTGTAAACTTAAAAGGTCCACCTGAGGGAAGAGTGAAGTAACGGGGGGGGGGAGCAGCCACTTACCTGCCTCCTTCCTAGTGGTTCCATGAAATAAAACAGGAAGCGCAGTGCACACTGGAAGCTCCCTGCATTTCCTGTTTTGACTAAAAGAGTTGTGCAGGAAGAACAGGGTAAGTGACTGCAGTTTGGTGTTTGCTTGGTTGCTTGCTTGTTTTGGCTACAGTGACGATGAATCAGGCATCAGATCTGGTTTAGCTGTCCCTGGTCAGCATCATTGGGCAGCCGCTGATGGCCCAGAGCTCCCTGAAGGGTCCCTTGTTGATCCCTCCCAAGGGATCATCATCTCTGCACCTGTAGTCTTTATGTAGTGGTGGTGGAGAGACTTTCTTGGGGTTCACCCAGTAGAGAGGGTTTGTGGATGGCAGGTAGCTGAGGGCATCCTGAAAACTCCTGGCTTTGCTCTCTCTCTCTCTGTGAATACATATATACTACATTCCTCAATGATCCAAACACACATACACACAAAAACAAAACCAGGTCTGCTCTATCAATACAACAGAGCGAGGTAGTACAGTTGAGGCAGTCGAGAGGATGAGAGCACTGAGAACACAGAGAGTGGCAGGGCTATTATGTTTGCGAGTCACTAGATTGAAGTAATGGCAATGAACCAATAGGGCTGCCCCTCTGGAATCTCATCCCCCCTTTTTTTCTTCATCCCTCAGAAATTGTGTGAATTCTCCTTCCATTTTACTGGCCACCCCGGGACACGTCACGAAGCCTGGTTGAATGTTTCGTTGTTGGATATTTTCTCTTGTAAAACACAAAAGCGAAAACCAAGCCCAGCAGGAAGGAAGTGTTCTTCTAACCCAGTCTCTTCTCTTTCCACGCTGTTTTCTGCAAGGCAGATTTTGATGCTGCTTTTGTTTTCTGCAAAGGAGGACTCAAAGATGAGTCCTGCCAGCAGCCTGAAGCCACCACAGCACATTCTATCACCTCTCCCTGCTGTTTGTATCAACCAGGTCTCGTGATATGTTAGGAGTGACCAATAAAATAGAAGGAAAATTCACAACTGAAAAGGGGGGGTCAGATTCCTGAGGGACAGTCCTACTGGTCTATTGCCAGTCCTATGGCACTGTAAGGACTAACAAACATATTGACCCTGCCTCAAGCACACGCTATATGCGATGCCTGCTGCCTCCGTGTGTGTAGAAAGAAGGGATGAAGGGGAGCTCTACACACATACAGTGGTCAGGACTGAAGCCAGTCCTTGAGGTGGGGACCATGGACACAATCTCATTTCAGGTGGCTTTCAGAATATGCATGCAGTGAAATAGGCATTTGCAAATGTGTAGAATATGCATGCAGGTGAAAGGAGCATCAGCTTTCACAGGCCAGGCCCATTTTGTCAGAGGCAAGAAGTTATCCCCTAAGGTAGATATATATGTCTATAGATATAGATAGACATGCACACCCCCACCTACCTAGATTGGGAGATATAATGGGAAAACCCACCCCCTGCCTCACCCAAACTTCATCCTGGCTCATACTATCAGATCACCCCATGCCATATATAAAGAGACATGTCCGGGAACCCTTTGCATTTTGGACTGGTTACAGCAGTGCACACATGCACCAACCAACCAACTTCTTCTCTCTGACTCCATGATTGCTCTCAGTTACTTTCTCCTCCCCTTCAGGGGACACCAGTATTGACCAAGGACTTTCATTTAAATTGCTTTGAGGAGGCAGGCAGTATAAATGCACACATTTTCACACGCATTACTCCAATTAGAAGACACAATGTAGGCACATGCATCCCATGCGTGTCGACACTCAACACATTTTAGTTCACATCTGAATAACCAGCGCACTGAACCATCCATGTTTGACAAGTTCATGTGCAGACTTCATGTAGTGTCTCCTTCCATATGGAGCATCAGAGTGGTGTTAATTGGGCATGGCATTATGCCTTACCTTGAAATGCCTGCTTAATAATGAATACCTTAGTGCATGCACACGCATGTAGTATGTCAACATTTGAACACACGCCTGTAACCAATTAGTGCTGTAGGGAGATGCGCCCTGCTGTTTTTATTGCTGTGCCGCTTCATATGTGTGGAGCGCCCAGGCATGGAAGGGTGTCTGTGCCCAGTGGATGTCGCTTTTCCCTGGCCCCATCTATGTGGAGTGCTCCCTCCCCCCACTCTCCATCTCCACTGCAACCAATGGCTCTTTGGTGCTGTGCACTGGCCCCTGTCACTGCACTGACAGCTGATGAGAGGCGCTTTTGCCGTAATGAGCTCCCCAGCCCTGCCGAGGTGGGGAGCTGGGGATTTAAACTTCCTGACTGATCAGACTGGGGAAGCGGCTAGGAGAAGGAGCCAAGGGCCAGGGAGTCATGTGGTGCCTGCTGGGAAGAATAATTCAGCAGAATTCATCAATGCAGAAGCGGGGGGGGGGGGGAGGGAGATAAGACTGAACAGAGAACTCCCTCTAGTCCTGACCTATCCCTGCCTCTTTCCTCCTCCTCCCCCCTCCCACTTGCAGACATTGCCAGTCTCATGGCCAGAATTTGCATTAGGCAAACGGGATGCTGGGGAAGGGAAGGGCTATGACAATGTGCAAAAAGAGGGTGCAGAAGCGAAACATGGGCTTTAAAGAACACAGAAGGGCAGCCAGGACAGACTGTGAAAGCAAAGGGCAGTGTGCCTCTGTGACACTGTGCCAGTGTGATGGACAGTCTGTGAACATTTGTGGGCGCACTGTGGTGCTTATGTGTAAACTCGTTTGAGGATACTTAGGGCCCAGTCCTATCCAGCTTTCTCACACCAGTGCAGCTGCAAGGTAAGGGAACAAATGTTCCCATACTTTGAGGAGGTCTCTCTGTCTCCCCACCACAGGATGCAGTGCATGCCCCATTGGCACTGTTGCACTGGCACTGGAAAACTGGATAGGATTGGGTCCTCAGCCATTAATCATGCCACAACCAAAGGGGAGATGAGCCTTGGGGATTATTGAATGATGAAAGTGAATTGTACGTGAAAAGTAAATGCTTTTTAGGAGCCCCATGGTTTAGTTTATTATTATTATTGCCAACTGACCAGATAAACCTCAGCATACCCATTTTTTGCCAGTTTGGGACCAGTCACCAGAAAAACAGGCAAGACCAGGTGATTTTTTCCTAGATAGTTTTTGTGCCAGTCTGTCCAACCAAACCCTGTAAAAAACGCTGAGTGTCCTGGTTCCACCTCTAGACTCCACCCCGACTCAGAGGGTTTCATTCCTAGACCCTCATCCCGGAACCAGAGTTTTTGCTTACTGTTAAGTTGTCAGCCCTGCCCAGAGCGGTCTACCACAATGTCAAATATAGTACTGAACAACTAAAACTCAGTACAGACTTGACCCTGCTCCCTTTCATCCCGAGATGTATTCAAACAAAATCAGGCCTGCATAGTTTGGACCCATCATGCTGAATTCAGGAAATGCCCTGGTTTCGCTGTCTGTTTGGAATTGCAACAAGAGAAAGAATATTACGCATCTAGTCGGTCAAAATACATGACTAGTAAGCTGCATTCAGCTTGGTGGGTCACTTGTTGTGCAGGCCTGAACTAAATGCATGTTTTTTCAAGGGGCTACGGACCTGCTTGACTCCAGCATGCAACAGCCTTGTGGCATCTGTACCACACCTTTAAGCCAAGTTGCATATCAGCGGGTTCACTCATGCCACCCTTCTAAGATTTCAGCAAGGTTGATCCAATGTTAGAAGGGTTTTTTTTCATTGCCCCACAAGGGACCTGGTCCTATGAATAGGAGAAAAGCCCCAATTCTCTAAATTTGAAGCAGCAGATCCCAGAGAACGTCAGATTAAGAACATAAGATGTCTTGCTGCATCAGATCAAAAGATCCACCTAGTGCAGCATTTTGTTCTCCAGGTGCCTCTGTAAGCTCCCAGCAGGACACTAACATAATTATCTTCCCCTGCTGTTTATATCAGCCATCTGATTCTCATAAGCATACCACCTCCATGTCACATGATACACTTGGAGTGCATAAATACAGTGCAGAGAAGAGGGTGCCCAACATCCAGAGGACCCAAAGATCTGGTGCTATGAGACTTGGCCCCTCTCCCTTATCAGAAAAGTTGTTCTGTTATAGTGGAAGGCCAAGGACTCTGTTTGTAAGAGGGATTCCTGGTTAAGAACCAGGATGCCTCGTTCATTTCGTTCATGGCCAGGCTAGTATTTGTTTCTTCCTGGAAGCTGTTTGAGAGATCTCCAGAGATCTCCATGGAATGATAAAGACAGCAGAGCTGGAGGAGGTGAACCCCTCTCCCCAAACTAAGGGAGAGACTGATGTATGGAAAGGGTGTGAGTGAAGAAAAGAGAAGTTGGCTATTCTGAGGAGAGACCGAAATAGAAAAGAGAGAGAGCGCATACACACCAAGTGTTGGCTGAAGGAACCTTTGGGGCCACTGTTGCCTTGTAGAAGAGAACGTGCTTCTTGCCTCCACCTGATGCTTTACTTTTGTAAATAAACCAACTACAAGTATTACTAAAACAGCGTAAGTCTCCAGTGATCTGTCTTCAAAAGGAGACCAAAGCTAGGGAACACTGTCTGTGGGATTTCTTGCTGCTCAGAAAAGCAGGGAGCGCTTGACGATGTACCGTACATGTTTCCTCCTCCTTCCTCTCACCTGTTCAACATTCATAGGCTGAGTCTATAAACGCTCAAGCAGTTTCCATTACTTGGATATTCTGGCATGGAAACTTCAGGTAACGTCCTTCAATCTCATCTTGAAGACTCACAAAACCTGTTTACAAGTGGTGATAGTGGGACTAGTGTACATACCACAACCTGAATCATACCATCATTAGCTCTGCAGAATGAGTGATGGATCTCCAACCCAGCATCCCAGGCAGAGTGCTACCCCAGTTCTGCTCCTTGAGATTCCGTTTTGTAACCAGGGATTCCAGGAACTGTACCCTAGTAAGCGCTCTTCCACGTGCTACTACTGAGCCATGGCCCCGAGTTCCAGTTGCCCATATCCAGTCTAATCAGCTGCAGATAATGGCCCATATGGGTTTTACATCACATTCATGCACTGTGCAGAGTACGTGCTTGCAGCAGACAACAGCTTATCCTGCAAACTAATAAAAATTGTTACCTTTTTCCTGTTGCCGTTTTAATGCCGATTGCCAAGGTCAGGAAATATATTACCTTATCTCTTAAACTGGATAAAGTGAGTTTACATCAACATGTCTGGTCTGAGGAGTCCATTATATTAGTAATAAAAGCAGTCACTTAAAAAAAGTAAAATACAGCTCTCTGTATTTGGCCAATCTTCCTATGCCTACAAAAAGGAGACTTTTAAATGAACACTACGGAAGACAAATACACAGACCAGTTCAGTGTGGTACTGAATAAAGGGCTTCGTACAGAGGCTGCCAAGCAGCTTGATAGCGTTTTAAATTGTAAGGAAAAGAGGCAAGTGGCCCAATCCTGTACAATGCCAACAGCACAGCAACAATGGTGCAGGTATCCAAAGCCCATCCTGTACAAAGGGGGAGGAGGAACACCAGACCCCAGACAATGCAATGCCAGAGCAGCCCTTCTAGCAATGCTGCCAGAATCCGTGGAAACCTCAGCACAGCCCATCATCTGTGGCAGCCTGACATGAGTGTAACATCAGCCCGATGTGCAAGGAGCCAAATGCCACATCTCCCCAGCCCCAGTTATGGCCAGAGAAGCACTCTCAGGGTGAACCAAGGAGAAGGGAGGGGCAGGAGCAGGTCCAATGAGTAGTTACCACTCCCAGCAGCCCCTAAGAATGACTAACCGAGCAATAGTCACCAGCACCGCCCATGGGGAGAGACCTCATGACACCATGCATACACACACATGCCCACACACCACATAAGGATGCCCCGGCACCCCCATGCCCTACAAGAGTTACAGTGGCATCAGCAGCAAAGGGACAAAAGTGAAGAACTATTAGGACCCCTTGCAACCAGAGTTCAAGACCCGTCATTCCACTCACACAGATACACACATCCACCAAGGAATACCTTTTTAAGCAGAGCAAGGGGAGAAAGAGCTTGGAAGAGGGTAGCCAGGCGGAATAAGCATACATGCCTCTCTATGGCAAGGGCCTGAGTCCCCCAGCTGGCAAGAATGCTTTTGCCAGGGGAGGGCCTGGGACAAGTCCCAAGAGGAGCCTCAACAGCACCAACATAAGGCAGGGTGCTGGCAGCCTGGGAGCCAGTCAAGAAAAGCTTGAGCCCTGTCAAGGGGGCTTGCCTTACTCAGCAAGCACTCGCCTTTTGCATGACTGGCTAGAAATACTCCTGACAGGGACAGAAGAGAGATGAAGAGAGGTTTAAAACCAGGGTTAGAACTGGTGCGTGTCTATTTTGAAATCAGTCCCGTATTGTCCAATGGTGCTTACTCCCTATAAGTTTATTTAGGATTGCAGCCTTAGGGCCCAGTCCTATCCAACTTGCCAGTGCCAGTACTGTAGCAATGCAGCCCCCCCAAAAGGGAACAAACATTCCCTTACCTAGAGGAGACCTCTGTGATTGCCCCACCACCACCACAGAATGCAGGGCATACCGCATTGGCATGGCTGCGCCAGCACTGGAAAGTTGGATATGATTTGGCCCTTACACTGTAATACTAAATACCCTTACCTGGGAGTATGACACAGTGGGACTTGCTTCAAAATAGACATGCATAAAGATTGTGCAGTGTGCATACGTGGCCCCAAGTTCAATGAGATTTACACCCAAATAAGCGTATACATTGGATAGGGGTGTCCTACTATTTGCAGTTCTGGGGGATCAGGGGAGGGAGAAAAATTCTGGCTACTAGCTTCTGTCTCATGAAGCAAAAGGCAATTTGTTAATTTTCTATTAGATTTATTGCTGCCTAAGGTCCATTTGTTCATTGTAACTTCCAGAAATGCTCCACAAGAAATAATTCATCCAAACAGGTGGAGCTGGCAGAGAAATTCCAATCCTCAATGCAAAATCTGCTTACACCAATAAGTGAGAAAACAGAATAAGAGAGTTCAACTGAAGAGTTGCTTGCTTCATTAATATAGATGCTGTTTGTTTTATGAAACATGAACGTGATCATATCACTGACTAGGAAGAATGGGTGTGTTGTGAGAGAGAGAGAGAGAGTGAGAAAGTGTTGACTAGAAACTCAAAGATATGATCACATTTATGTTTCACAAAAGAAACACCTCTCTCTCTCTCTCTCTCTCTCTCTCTCTCTCACACACACACACACAGACACACACACACACACACACACAGACACACACACACACACACACACACACACACACACACACACACACACACACGTTCTCCTTTCCCACAACTCTGGAGCATGTCTTCAGGGCTTGGATTATTTTCCCTGTAACATGCATTTCTTTTTCAACTCCCACATTCCGTGCCATTTTATACTCCTTCAACTATTCTTACAAAATCTGTCAATATCTGCTTTACATTTCATTATCCAAAAACTGGAATGTTTTCAAGTTTGGCTATTTCCCTGTTCATCCAAACCTCACGCAAGGATCACGCAGCCAATGTCTTTCATTTTTGTTTTAAAATTAAAGCCACAAACCAATAGGTATATGCAGCAATTAAAAGAAAGAGAGAGGGAGGGAAAGGGGAATGCCTTCAAGGCATAGTTATACAGTGTTTTTCAAAGCAACATAGGTATGGCCAGCATACATTAATTCACTATCCTCTGATTAAAAATTGACTATTCTGGCTAGGCCAATAACTTCTTAAGTATGCTAACAAACACACCAGATGACTCCAGCAAATTTCTCTTAAATCCGACGTGCCTAACAAACTCTAAGCTATCAAACTTCCCATAAGCAAATTGAACACCCCAATTTTGCTCATCTTTACTCAAAGTAACTCCCCCTGAGGTGGATTCCAAGTAATTTTTCCTCTTGCATAAGGGGGATTTTGCACATGAGAGTAATAGTGCAAGGCTGTCATGCGCAGAAAGCCAAATTAAGTGGCTTTGCATGTGCACATCACATTCAAATTCACAACACATTCCACAACACAGAACATGTTCCACAAGACATGCCACTGGTGGGTATAAAATTTATAATTCATTGTTGTGCAAAAGCTTCCTTGTGTGTAGCCACACACAGAGCAGCATGAAACGCGGCCTAAGTACACTGCAGGCGATCCTGAAGATAAAGTTGCACTAAAAGAGGCGGGCCTTGCAGTGTGTGTGGGTAGCATTTGTTATGAAGCTGCAAAAAAACATGACCAATTGCAAGCATCTTCTGTGGCAGATAATGTACATTACACATTGATGCATGTGTAAGTCTCTCTCTCTCTCTCTCTCTGTCTCATATATCTATATATAGATATAGGACAGTATTATCAACACAAATTTTCAGACAGGAATTTCCCTCTGTCCAACCTAGAGTCCCCCAAGGATTAAACCTAGAACCTTTTGCATGTGAAGCAGGTGCTCTAACACTGAGCTACAGCCCAACCTTCCACATGCATGCAGGATGGTGCATCCAAGGTGCTGTGTACAACTTTGAGTAAGGGGTCAGATCTGGAGCTTGCACTGAACTCAGGCTCAGCCCTGAGTCTTGTGAAAAGGAGAGTGCCTCTGAGATACCTTCAAGGTGCCTTTTCAATGCTGCTCAAAGTAACCCTTCCAAACAAAAACACTCTAAAAATGCCATGTACAAGCAGGAGCCTGATTCCTTTGGAGATATGGTCACCTATGCTTATTCCAAGGCCAAAGCAGGGCACTACCATTCTCATGCTAGTATTATTCTCATACTAGCCGCCCTGGGTCCCTTTAGGGAGAAGGGTGGGATATAAATAAAGTTTATTATTATTACGTGAACTCAATGCAACCCCCCACCACCACTTCCTTCTGCACGTGTTCCACAGGCTTCTCTCAGCCAGCCAGCCCTATCCCATTATAGTGATGGGCTGTGGGAGTCAGCCTCTTGTCTTCGTTACACTTGGAAAGGCAAGAACATTGTCTCCCAGTTCCAAGTGGCTTTGGGTGCTGCAAGAAGACACCTTGACAAGCTGATGCACAAGTACTCTGCACCTCTGCTTTTTGCTTCTACTGGAATGTCTAAAATAGAGCATGTGTGGAGGGGGGGAGGTGCAAGCCAAAACCAGCATATCTCCCCCCTGCTTCTCTGGACATTACAGTAGAATCACATGTGCACACACAAACTGAGGATCATAAAGTCCCTCACTCACTCATAAGGCCACACTACCCATTCAACATGGGGTTTGGCACTCCACTGTTATCTTTTCAAATGCAAATTGCATCTATGGAAAGACCAAGATTCCGCCGCCCCCCCAGTAGGGAACTGGTGTTTAACCTTCTGTCTCCTGTATCACAGTTCCATCAAAAATGCTCCCCCAGTTGCTGTCAACCCCAGCTGGTTCCACTGATGTCAAGGGAGGTTTACTGCAACAGGCTGTGCCAAAGACTGGAGGCAGCCCAAAATTCAATGGGAGGTTTAAGGAAGTATGATAGAACCATCCTTGTCCGTGTGGTTACGCATTGCTTATGTCTCAATATTGCCTCTGGTGAAATGGATCAATGCTTCAAAAACTTGCAGACTCCCATTAAACCAGAGAAATGAGCAGGACAAAATAAACTGGTGTGCATGTACCCCATGGGTGAAGAATACAGGTCTCTCTCTTAACTCTCAGCATCTATTACCTGTCTCCAGCCATTGACTCTCACATACCACTTAACACTCAGCAACTATTGCCTGTCTCAAGCCATTGACTCTAACACTGTCATAGGGTTAAAAGTTCTGAATCATTTCGTTCTTTATCCCACTATCTTAAGTCACATTTGCCCATTTGATAGTAGGATTCCATTGCCCTCCTAATGCAATTATTTGTACTCCAGAACACCAGCTACTGAAAGCATCCTTTTGTCTAAGGTTTACATAGGATGCAAAACTGGACATGGAAGAAGTCCCTGTCAAAACAACATGGGAATGGTACCCTGGAATGATCTTGCTCCTTCCACTGCCTCACCCATGATGACACCACCATCACAGCCAAATGAAAGGTCAGTGTGCAGATGGTGTGTGGTTGGTTGGTTGGCAACCTTCAGTCTCGAAAGACTATGGTATAAGCCTACAGCACCTGATATTCCCATGCGGTCTCCCATCCAAGTACTAACCAGGTCTGACCCTGCTTAGCTTCCAAGATCAGACAAGATCGGGCATGTGCAGGGTAACAGATGGTGTGTGGTTAACAGGAATAAGGTGCATTGAACGAGCATTGAGGCTTTCTCTCTCACCCCACGCACATGAACTATTCCAGAGTGTATCACTCCATGCTAATAAGGATTAAAAATCTTTGTTGATATTTTTGTAAAGTAATAAAAAACACATCACTCAAACTTTACACACTTGCACCACCTGAAAAATGATTAAATCTCCGGGGGGGGGGGGAGGGGAGAGACATAAGTTGAGCAGAGCTGGCCCTTTTCCTGGAATGCTCTCTGCAAATATACCACAATTCCTGATGTATTTGTTTGTTCCTCTCCCCGCTGAGAGCTTGTCAAGCAAGACTTTGAAACAGAACTTGGTATTGACAGAGCATTACAAAAAAGGTATCACTAGGAGCTTCTTGGTCTCAGCTGCCATCTAGTGGTCGTCATTGTACTTGGGCTGCTTTGGGAATCAACAGGACACACCCCTCTTTTGCAGGGAGGTCATCCCAGGAAGACAGACTCAAGTCATTCAAAATTGGTTCTTCCAATGGGAAAAGGTCTGGCTTCAGCAATATACCATCCAGCAATACCAGACCCAGACCAGCTTCAGCAAGCAGCAAAGCAATCATGTGCTCCAAAACCATGCCCGGGAACTCTGTCTCCTCCACCAAGCCCAATGGCTCAGGGTGGGTGACAGCCAGCTAAGCATCCTACCCCATCCCTCCTGGATGGGTGGTGCTGATACTTAACTCCATGGGGGTGGGGGTAGGAAGTAATATGCAAAGGTGCTAAGAGTCCCAAATTTGGCACGTAAGAAAACTATACCTTCCCTATTCCCTGAAAACGGTTGAATAACTTCTTTCTAAGGCAATATTGTGGGCTGTAAAGTGGGAGTTTCTTCAGCAGTAAAGTCCTGTGCAGCTTATGTGAGAGGAGAGTGTGAGGAGAAAGACAGCAAGACATAGCTAAACACGATTGTCATTTTGAAACCCTTTTTCAATCCTTTGAAAGTGTGACAGCCAGTGGCCTGCTGAAATACGCCTTTAATGTTAATGTTCCCTATGGAAGAGGGGACATAGCCATATTTCATATCATCATGATGGATATACGGACCTTTGACAGGTTACCACTACCCCAGCAAGACAAATCTTTCATTTGAAGATTACCTTGAGTTTCCTCTCATAAAACGATGATCTCCTTCACCACCTCCAGGAGAGTGGTGTTCGAGGGTCCAGTGCAAATTCCATTTTCTTTTAACAAATAATTGAGTATGGTCCATATAAAAGCTACAACATTGATACAGGATAGCAGAGAACTAGAACATTTCTGGAACAGAAGTGAAAGGGGTGGGTTTGTCTTTAAAAACCAGAATGTGACATACACCTAGCCAAGAGCAAAGAATTCTCTTTTGGTGGAGTCCTCCTTGTTCAGTGAAGGCCTACAGCTAGTTCTCCATGTAGCAGAGACCATGTGGAGGCAATATGGAATTCTTTTCACATCACATCCCTATCAAGGCAAAAGGTGTAGTGCTGTTGTTCCTGTCTCCTTAGGTCTTGTCCCTCTGGGCTGGTTCAATTAACCACAGACTAGACTAGAGGATCCTATAAACCACCTTAACCATAAGCTACACCTGACAGAATTGCAACCTGTCACCTTTGCCACCCACAGTAACACTTCACCTTGCTGAGCACTAGAGGGAACGCAGGCAAGCTTTAAGTAAGAGGTGAAAGCCTGTGTGGGAAGGTTGTAGTTAAATCTTTGCCTTGGTCCCAGGGAGGAGGAGAAGGAAAAACATTCATTCTCATTTGGCTTAGATGAAGCAAGGTGGGTGTAGCTGAATGGAACAGGGACTGCTGCACCATCCATCACTACCCATTGGGCATGACAGCTGCAACTGAAGAGATTCAAGCAGCAGCCTCATGCAGTGTGGCCCAGAACACAGACAAACAAATCTAGCCTTTTGAAGAGCAAGATCTGGCCCTTCAGACAAACTTTTAAAATATACTTAAGACTTCTCTTACAATTATTGGGGCTATTTCACTGGTCTTAAATTAGAACTTTCCATTGAAGAGGATACAGGCAGATCTGTGGAGTATTGTGTCCAGTTCTGGTCGCCACATCTCGAAAAGGACATAGCGGAAATGGAAAAGGTGCAAAAGAGAGTGACTAAGATGATTACTGGGCTGGGGCACCTTCCTTATGAGGAAAGGCTACGGCGTTTGGGCCTCTTCAGCCTAGAAAAGAGACGCCTGAGGGGGGACATGATTGAGACATACAAAATTATGCATGGGAAGGATAAAGTGAATAGAGCGATGCTCTTTACACTCTCTCGCAACACCAGAACCAGGGGACATCCACTAAAATTGAGTGTTGGGAGGGTTAGGACAGACAAAATAAAATATTTCTTTACTCAGCATGTGGTTGGTCTGTGGAACTCCCTGCCACAGGACGTGGTGACAACATCTGGCCTGGATGCCTTTAAAAGGGGATTGGACAAGTTTCTGGAGGAGAAATCCATTATGGGTTACAAGCCGTGATGTGTATGAGCAACCTCCTGATTTTAGAAAAGGGGATGTCAGATGCAAGGGAGGGCACCAGGAGACAGGTCTCGTCATCAGGTGTGCTCCCTGGGGCATTTGGTGGGCCGCTGTGAGATATAGGAAGCTGGACTAGATGGGCCTATAGCCTGATCCAGTGAGGCTACTCTTATATCTCTTCTGTTGTCACTGGTGATTTACACAGAGTTTTCATTCTGGACACCCAAGTTCGAAGGAGGTGGGCTGCAGGTCACATTCATGAAGCAAGAAACCTGTATACGGCAGCATGCATAAAAATTGCATGCCAATTCTTCCATGAATTCAAGGTAGGCATTTGTAACATGTTAATATCTTCTTAGGTTCCCCCCCCCATTATCAACTCTTTATTGACAAACTATTTAAAAACAAGCACAAAATAGCAACAGCAGCAATTTGATGTCATGGAAAAGGCATACAAATACCATCTGAAGTCACTATGGCATCCTTGACTTCTGCCAATGCAGCCTTGCTGAATGGCAATGATAGATTCTTTTACAAGAATGTCTTACTGCCATTTTCCATAAGGAACCTAATCTGCTAATCCTTTGCTACCCACTCTTAACCTCTGTCCTGCTATTTTATTGTGCTAAGCTTAAGTACATGCACATGAAATAATTGCAAATTTTTCCCTGTCTAAGGATTGGCCCATAGAACACTCATGTGCCTTACAAACAGCAAAACAGATTTGGGATTCTTTTAACTCCAAGCCTTCCCCAGGCCTCTTCCAGCCTGCCACAGATTCCCACTCACTTTTAGCCAATGGGAAGCAGATCAGGTGGCAGTAATCCAGCCCCCTTGCCCAGGGCGGCAGCAGCAAATGGTCTGCACATCAAGTGCAAACAGCCCTCAGGCTGGCCTTACAGCTATGGTGACATCAGTGATGTAGCAAGTGCTCAGGGGGCCAAGCCAGAAGGGTACAATGCTACAGCAGTGGTGTAGCATGCTCAGGAAGCAACTGGAGTACATGGGCAGTCACAGCAGCAGCTGGGGTGGTTTTTGATGGACTCTTCCTCTTTGTTTGCTAAACATGAGACCCCTGAAATGACATCAGGACATCACTACCCCCCAAGCATCGCAGCTCCTATCAGCAAAGGCTGGCACCATATCCATCCCTTTCTCTCTCACTGGAGTCTAGTTTGTGAGCCCCATGGGGTAGGGACCCACCTTCTCTTCTGCTGTAAGGCTCTATGTCTGTTAGAAGGGCTTTTAATAAATAAATAGGCCTCATTTAGCCAATTGTAGAAGAATTTGACTGAGTAGGCATGACAACAATTGTCTGATTCCATTTTTATCCTGTTCTGCCTCTAGGGAGCCAAGGGTTGTATAGTGTGCGTCTTCCTCTCCCCTACTTGTCATTCTAACATCCCTGCAATGTAGGATAAGCCAAAAGAATCCACCCTTCCAACCCAGGCTCACCCAACTACCTTCATTGCTCCAAGCTCAGAACTGGAGGTTGGATTCAAACCCTTTTTTACTGCCTTGCCCTAGAAGCCCATCTGTAACAAACTTCTGTAGTATAAAGCAAGATACCTTCCCCATTCCCCACCAACCATTCATCAACTAACCAGAAGCACCTATGACAAATGCAAATAAATAGGAGGTTACTCATTAGGATTTGCCAAGGAGCCTTCTGGCTTTGGCCATAAATTATATTCTTGTTTGCAAACAACCATTTCAAGAAAATCAGGTTAAGTTAAATTTTTCCTTTTTAAAAACATCTGTTTAAACACAATTATAGCATTAGTGTACAGTCTTTTACAAGACTACTTTGCTACACAGTAATAAGGGACCTCCTCTCCCCCAAAGCCAGCCTTCACCTTTCTGAATCACCAACTGTTGATTTCAGAGAAGAGGAGGGATTTTAGCTCCTGGCTCTCCCATCAAAGTCATTGAGAGTCAGGGTCCCAGTGAGCTCTGCTGATACTCTGAGAACAGGGCCAAGGACTGTAGCTGCAGATGAAAAATGCTGGTGATGAGGAACTTCACAGAAAAACTGGACCATCTCCATGCAGATGTCACTATAGTGATGTCATGGCCAAGGTTCTCATGCTGGTGAAGACCTCTCTGCTTCTGCAAACGTGGGCATGGTCAATGAGATGGGGATAAAGTGCTGGTGGACAAAGAGGAGAAATACTAAGTAAAGGACGTGTGCATGGGTAGCTTATTCAATGACCATCCCTCCCTATAGATCCAAAGCAATGGCCCAGAACAGACTGAAGCAGGAAGCCCAACTGTTAAATGCCAACTAGAAGCAAAAAGCAGATCCAGCCCAAGCCCTTTCATTCTTTTGTCAAGTTTGAAAACATAGGCCTAGAGTCCCAATCTCCACTGCCTCCACAGGACAAACAGTTACAACAGTGTTAATGGTACTACTTAGGGTGGTATAAGTACACAATGGCAGGCATCCATTTATGTCAGTGGTTCCTAAATTTTCAACTGGCAGTTTCCTTGACCAACTGGGCTATTAGCTGTGGTTTCCCATTAGGGCTTCCATCCTATACGGGGGCAGTTTTTGCAAGGATTCCACGGCTCCCCTGGCTGGTTCCTGCGGTTCCCAGGGCAGCCACAGCTCACAGCTTGGGAACCACTGATTTATGTAATTGTGGAATGAGACCACCTCAAAGTTACTGACAGGTGGAAATTTTATTCCCCACAGAGGGCAGCTGTGAACATGTCCCTCCCATACCAACAATGTGGGGATTAGGGTATGTACACGCACACTCCCACACATATGCCTTTGCAGAACCTGTTTGTTATGTTACATGTAACTGAGAACTCCTGTACTCCAGAAACAGCCTCTCCGAATGCAGTTGTGCAATGGGTGTGCATGTGCCACAGCTTTACTTAAGTCCATAGTATTGGAGTGTTTATAGTTGCTCAAAGCCTGCTGGGTTTCTGAGGTTACATTTTTATGACAATTTTTCTCTAAGGAGCTCAGGGCAGCACATAAGGTTCTCTCCTACTATAAATGCTCACACCCACCCCTAAGAGGCAGGTTAGGCAGAGAGAGAGATTGATTGATTGGCCCAAGGTCACCAAGACTTCAGCGCTGAGCAGGAATTTGAAGTCTGACCTTGTCTGACATTCTAAACACTGGTCTTTGGAGGAATAAGCTTCCTGCAATTGACACAGGAGCATGTTGTGAAACATGCTTGAGGGCTCCATGCCACAGGCTTGTAACATTGTCCACTGCCAAAGTTTACATGAGGCTAGTCAGTCTGTTTGACATACTAATTCCACTCTGACAAAAATATGTAGGGCAGTGGTTATTGGTTTGTGCTTTCAACTCAGCAGGTGGAAACTCAGCCTGCAATCCTCCAAAAAGAGAGAGGAAGAAGCCACCGTTTGAGCTTTGGTACACGTTGTGAGAACCAGCCTAGGTTCCTGTCTTGATAAGTTTGCACAGAGCCTCAGTCTGTTCACAGATCCTACTCTAGACATAGGATCCTTAAGCTGCTCCATGGCTTCCAGGTTACTGACCATTTGAGTCCTAAAACTATGGCTTGTGAACAATGACTGATTAGAACACCATTCTCCAAGTGCAAAGTTCCCATATGGTGTGTGGTGCAGTCACTCAGAAAGCTGTAATCTTCCAAAACATTCTTCCAAATGGCAAAGAGAGCTTCACTAAACATTCACACTGCTCCAATGAGCGATAAAAGCTCTCCTAGCTGCTTGGCCAAAGGTTACAGACTGGCAGCCAGCACATAAAGCAGCTATGCGACACACCATGGTAAGTTGCATCTTAGAAAACAGTCAAGGTTTATAAATCCTCAGTCTCCACAAAAGGAGCCGGAAGTGAAGCAGAGTCCATTGTTCCACCAGGCTTGAGCACCTCAATATATTTATTTAAAAAATTTCTACTGTAAATCGCTTCTCTCAGAGCTCAAAGCTGTGTATGTTTTTAATTTTACAAAATTATGCAACATAACAATTAAACACCATTGTACCAATAAAGCAAAGAACACTTAAAAATAAAATCTTTCATCATACCATAGTATCATCAGCATCAAGCATTTTGGCCACTGGCTCCTTACACCGTGGCAATGAGGCCTGGGGAACAGATGTGACTCGGGTAGTGTAGAAGGCACACTCATCGTTCAGACAGGCTTCGTGAAAGCGATTAGGTGCTTGGAGAAGGTCATCTAGTCGCTGCCTGACCTGGCTGAGAGGGGGAAGGGCAGCAGAATCTCCTGGAGGCACAAACATAAGAAAGCATGAGCTACAGTACACCAGGAAACCAGACTGAACAGTTAACCTGGTGCCTAGAAACATGTCAACTTGAGAATGGACTTCCAGAGTGTATCACACTCAAAGGGCACCAGGATTGAGTCCATCCCTTTCATGAGCGATTTAAATAGCAATTAACTTTTACTGTAGTTACAGCTGACTGTTGCAGTGCTTAATAGTTTTTGTTTGGTGGTGTTTTGTTTTTTTAAATGTCTCTTGTAAGCTGCCTTAAGGATTTTAACCAGGAAGGCAGAATATGAATAAAGTAGATGTCTCCACCACATCAGCCAACACCCTAAATTCTCCACAGATGCAAGAAATTTTCCTTCTTGATACTCCTGGCAGCATTCCCAACACACCATTTCCTAACCCCTCAAGGAGACAGGAATGAAAGTAATCTCATCTTACCTGTACTACTCGCCCTGGGTGAAGGGGATTGGACTGAATGGACAGAAGGACTAGGACAGACCATTTGCTGGCTGGAAGCAGCAAGTGCTGTGCTAAGCTCAGGAGCTGCAGCAAAAGGAGATTCTGGTGCTGGCTTACAGAGGTTTGGGCTAGAATCTGGCTGAGGTGTGGTGGACTGAACAGGCTTGGGAGCAGGTGAGCAATGTGCTGACAACAATTTGTGCAGTTCCTCCAGTGGGGTAGTGACTTCACAATCGACTCCTCCAGTGATCTCTTGCCGCAGAAGTTGAGCAAGGAGCTCAATACGCTAGGGAGCACAAAAGACAAGGATTGTATACAGGGCAGCCAGCTGCATATTAGGCTTAGCATGTCTACTGGGGGACAAGTCCCAATGATGAGTACCAGGATTTCTGTGTGTCCCCCAAGTTTCCCCAATACCTATGCCATGAACCCCAAGCCTCACTGCACCATCCCCAAGTCATCTCAAGGCACCTAATATTCTGCAAAACTGAAGGCTCTGCTTATTGCACTGTATAGTCCATTACTATTTGATTTGGAAGGTTCTGGCAAGGATGGGTGGGAAACAATCAAGGGAGGAAAAAAGACACTGAAGAGAAGGTACTTCCCAAGCTTTTCTACAACTATGAAGGGCTTGATATTTTTAAAACTAATGAGTAGAGGTGTTTGAAAATGGTTTTATTTTTCACAGATTTGGTGAACTGAATTGAAAAAGGCAAAAAGCAGTGTTTATTCCAAATTATTAATTTTTGAAAGTGTTGAGCAGAAACAGTAGAGACAACCAAGTACGAGAAGAGTACTCTATTTGAATTGGATAAAATCCAGTAGTGAATTGGTTCCAAATCTGGGGGGAAAAAAATAGAAGTTTTTGAATTTCCACACCATCTAATTTGTAGACTGCTTGTTTGCTTTCCCTTTGCACACAATTTGTCATGTACCTCATTCAAAAGCGACCATTACTGTTGTTCCCTGGAGGTTAATAAAGAGGCAAAGGCTAATGGTTAGGAATGCTGAAAAGAACTGGGGTGGAGGGGATTACAAAACAGCACAAGGTGCTTACTATGTCAGTCCTACTTTTGAGTAGGATTCATTACAAATTAAAACATTAAACAAGCACTTCAGTAGCAGGGTTAAGGCTAGAATGGGTTAATGGCTAGGCTGCCTGCAAGCACACACTACTAGCCACGCTTACTGGTTGAAATAAAATGCCACAAAACAATGCACACCAAGCACAGTAAACACACATTCAATCAGTGGAGCTTCCAGGGCACAAAAAAAAAAGGCTTACTTGAAACACTTGCTGTGTTCCTAGCAGGCTGAGGAAGCCTCTGTCTTCAAGTCTGTGCCTGGTGCAAAGGGAAGGGCAAGGCGCCAGGGCAAGGATGGCTCTAAGAGAGTTGCTGGCAGCTGAGTGAGGAAGTCTCCATCGGCTCCCCCTTCCTAGGCCATGCCGGTGTCTTTCATGATGGCATGGAGTGCAGTAGAGTTGCAGAAGTGTCCGGATCAGGTCATATGCCAGAAGCTGACCTGGTGGCCTAGGCACCTATGCGCAAACCCTCAGAGCCACTGGACACTCCACAAGTTTTGAGCAAAAAAGCCACGGGAAAACACTTCAACAAGCAAAAGTGGTGTTATTTTGCTTTATTCAGAACTATTGTTTTATTTTGTCTTATTTTTTATAGAAATTTTTTGATCTCTTATTTCATGTTTTCCATTTTCAGACACCTCTAGTAATGAGTGTTTCAGGCTGCTAGGTGACACTGCAAGGAGTATTCCATCACACCTTTCTCACTTTCTTCCAGATCATGGAACCTGATGTAGGGGAAGGGATCATCGTGATAAAAAACACCAAAGCCTAAAGTCTTCGAGTGCGGCTGCCTTTGTAGGCAATCCTGAGTTAGCAGGACCAGTGGTCCAACTCTGTACAAGGCAACTTCCTAGGGCCATGGCAGGTTAATCTCCCATCCATTTACTGACCAGACCCAGGTCTGCTTAACTTTGGCCAAGTGGTCATATCATGTACCCTCAGAACATGCCCTGGGACCAGAACCCTTCATATAGTCCAAGCTCATGCATCAAAGCCACCAATGTCTGGGATACTCACAAAGCAGGAATCAGTTACATGCATAATTGTGTTCTTCCTTCACACCAGTCTCTGCTCTGACACCCTGCTGCTCCCATTACAAGTCTCCCAGTTTTGCTGTCTGTACTAAAACAGCCACTGTCCCCTCCTAGTTAAATCCAGAATCAAGCTTTCAGCAACCCTTCTCAACTATTATTACAGCACAATAGTAATAATAATTTACCCAGCAGTAGCACCTAATCTGGCGCCCACCATGTGGATTCAGTCTTAACAAAATTGGCTGAGGAGATTCATATCTCCACATTTTCAGAGCTCAGTAGTTGCAACCCTGCAAAGTTTGCAGAAACCATTGGCTTATTCCTTCCAATACATCAGAACCTGCATGCTCAGGATACCATTTCTACTAGTACCATCCTCTGCCACCCACTGAAGCATTCATTTCCTACCTGGAGCTTTCTCATTTCCTGGGTGATCTCAGAAGCAGGTGAAGCTTTCCTTGCTGTTGTCCCCAGATCATCATGGAAGAGGCGCACAGCAATCTTCTCCTATTGGGGAGGTAAATGCCACAATAGCGCCTTGGTTAAACCCCCACCCTGCCAAACTACCTCCAGAAGCAGGACTGGGTCAAGGAAAATGGGAGACAAAGATATGACGCCATCTCCACTTTCTGCCCAACCAATGCGATTCTGCACTTTTTGAGCTCCACATTTTGAGCTCTAATTGAACGGATTAATGTTTCTTGACCATTTTTCAACAAAATATTTTAGACTGTTTATATATCGGTTTCCCCCTCTCCCCTTTTTTGGAACTTGCAAATTAATGATCACATGTACTCCTTTTTAAAAAAAAATTTTTATTTTTATTTTTTATTTTATGCACAGAAGAAAAAAAAAGATTAATTTCTGTCTAGTCAGAAAAATTATATTTGATAAAAAACCCAAAATACAACATTCAAAAATATATTGGACGAACAGCCCAATCCTAACTAAATACTGCTGGGGTGTGTGTGTGTGACAGTTCCAGAGGTCTTCTCTGGTAAGGGAACATTTGATGCCTTGCACAGGGGTAAGCTTTTGATACCTGAATGAGTCTACTTGTACCTTCTCCTGACTTTGCCAAATCAAGTCCATATGGACTTGGGAAGGCAAATAGGATACTGGTGGCACGGCTGCTGCCAACCCCATCCCCTTATTGTCAATCCAACCCCTCCACACCCTGCTTCTCCCTATCCTCACCAGGGCTCCCCGACAGACGCTAAGTTTGACAGCTATAAAGCAAACTGCCCTGCAGAACGCAAGCTCTGGCAGTGCAGCAGCCCAATGGGATTGGGCCCAGAGTTACCTAAAATAGTAGATAGGCACTCTACTACCTTTGCCTTCATTTTGTTAAGTCAGCAGCTACTACAAGGTGAACAGCTGTACAGGTGACAAAATTACACTTACTATGAAAAGAAATCCAGTTCTCTTAGTAAGTTTAAAGCCCTTATCCAGCAAGCCCATATCCAAGCACATGCTCCCTGGAACTTGCATCAAGTAATAGTGGAAAATCTGCAAAGCCTCCCTAGGCCTTTTAGGCCTGTAACTTAGCATAATGTCTGCAGACATAACGCTATCAACAAGTCTTTCACTTGCATAGACTAAAACCTGACAATTGATCCTCACATCCAAATGTCTGGCTGGTAAAATGGTGGCATGATCCACTATTCAGATCCAGTGAATATTCCTGTCAGGATTTGCTTTTCACCTCACATTTTGCAGCAAGAGAACTCCTGCTGGTGCACGTACAAGTCAGAAGGGGAAGGGAGTCACAAAACAGCTACAATTTATGAAGTACTACAAATCTTTATAGAAGATATTGTTAGAAAGAAGCTCAAAACATCACATAAAACATAAATGGATATGAGCAACGGAGACTTTTGTCCAATGGAAAACCCTTCCTTCTCCCCAGCTGAAGACTTACCCAGGGCACAGCAGTGCCATCCTGCTTGGAGTCCACAGTACACGTTGTCTGTGGTGAAAGCCCACCTGCCCACTTAGCCTAGAAAAACAAGATGGACATTAGCTTATCGTACCAGTTCTGAAAAACTACTGGCAACTGGTTTCAAGCCCTGCATTCTCTTTAAGACCAAGGTACAACCTAGTCACCAAGGGAGGTTACTTCCTAGTCCTATAACCAAGAGATCTTCACGAGGCAATGAAAAGATGCTATATTTTAAAACCACACAGAGACATATTACAAACATGCAAGTCAACTGAGCCAATGAACCTACCACTCAAAATGAAAGAAAATGAAATTCTTCACACAGCACCTGTAGCATCTTGAGAAACTCATTGCCACCCGATATTGTGGGATTATATAGAATTTCTTAATTATGAAGAGTTGCCTTCCTCACATGACCCCAATCAGAATTGTGTGCCTCCCAACCCACAGCTGTTTCTAATAAAAGCCTGCTTTGATGCTCAGTCATGCTGTCAGTCATTTGGATATTTCCAAACTTTAGAATCCACCCACCTGTGGCGTTTCTGTTTGGAACTGGGCACCTGCCCTCTTGCCTTTCACACAGGCAGAAAGAGGCACACGGTTGCACTTCCATGGATTGGAATGCTGATCCAAGACAAGAGAAAGAATTCAGAGCATGACCTGGCAAAGTAAGCTTATAGTAAGCTGCAAGACACAGAACTTAAGTGCACCTAGGTGAACTACAGTCTTAACACATTTCTAGTTCCATCTTCCAATTCAAACATTGCAAGGGCAGCTTCTAACTATAAAGTCAAATGAGCAAAATCACAATATTATAGTTGAAAAAGCCCCACAAATCTATTGCAACTAAGAGCACATTAAAAGATTAAATATCCACAGCAATTTAAAAGACATGAAAATGATTTTTCCTTTGGAGCCCAAACAAAATCTTTTTGGCCTAGTAATTAAAAATGGGGCATCAGGCAAACATGTCTGCAGCAACACCACAGAACAGGCTTTATCCTCAGTTGCCATCTGGCTTCTAAAGCAAAGGGCACAGAGCAGGGCCTCTGAAGAGGGTCTCGTCAACCAGACAGGTACTTGTAGGGGCGGGCAGGCTTTCAGGTCCCAGTCTGTATAAGGTTTTATGGGTCAAAACTAGCTCTTTGCATTGTGTCTGGGAAATATACAGGAATGCGGCAAAGATGTTTCTGCACCAGCAAGATCTCTTTCCAGAAACAGGGACACACATGTACTATTGTTAGGGCATTAAGCCCAAGGGGGAAAGGGGGCAAGACTAGGATCTGGTAGGCCCCTGATATGAGCCTACCAGAGCTTCATCTCCCAGAAACATGACAAAGTTATTAAGGACTTGCTAGTATCTAGCCAGGAGCAGACACCCTTCTCCCCTCTCAAGCACAAACCAGGGACTGTGGGCATGGAATTCTCCTGGCTAGTCCATAGGGTGAAAAGTCAAGAACAGAACATCTCTTGCTAGGTGTGTTGACTGGCTGGGCTTCCGAAGCTTCCGACTCCTTCAGACCTATGAAGCAGGACAGAGAAGCTGTAAGCCAAGTGCTTGAATACCAGAGGACTGGGAGCTCTAAACAGAAGAAAGTCAGGGGAGAAGCCTGGCTTATCAGCAACACTGTTAACTGCACCTTTAAGGCCCTGTGTAGAACGACAGGATATCCGGCCAAATTTTGCAGTTGGGGGAGCACTCATACGAGGCTCTAGCAGAGCAGCATTTCCATCCTAGAGAGAGGAAACATAAGCCAAGTAGCAGTAGAAAGCTTTCCCCCAGAAAGTTTCCCCCACCAGCTCTTCCCAAAGTGGTTTTCTAAGGTCATAACATGAACTACTACTGGATCCTGTGCCCACCAGCCCCTTCTCATGAGCAAATGCTTTCCTAGGAACCTGGAGACAGGTGAAGTACAGAAACCAAGCATTCTGCTCACCCTGGTGCTGCTGCAAGCAGCAAGTCGTTTCCTAGTGTCTTTCACTGGCACCCGCTGGGCCAAGCTCAGTTTGCCATTGGCCTGAAGGGCTGAATGGCTCAGTCCCATGTTCGACAGAATGCTGGCCTTGGCAGCTGGGTCTGGTACAAACTCTTCATCTATAACGAGAAGGACAAGGCTGTCAAAAGGCAGCAACAGCACCAGAAAAAAAAACCTGCACAGACGAGAGTATAGAGATGAGGCAAAGTGCATTTGGGGGCAAGAGGCAAACTTAGTTCGGCATATTAGGATTTCTGAAAGACAAAACAAAAGCAGATTCCACATTAAGGTCCCTACTTTAAACATAAGAATTAGCCCCTGCAGAAGTGCTTCTTTAGAATGATCTCATCATATATATGGAAAGAAAAGCACCCTGCAGTTGTGGATACCTCCAGCAATACAAGTTGGTAGATGGGGAGCTTGCTGGGACTGGGGGAGGCACATGTCAAGGAAGCAAGATGACTCAGCATTATTTTTTGTACTCTGCTCTAAGGAAAACCAAGTGTTGTACTTAAGGCACAGCGCAGTATTAATGCAATTTTACTGAATGAAGAGTATCATTGGAATAACATTCCAAATTAAAGGATCCAGGTTTTTTGCAAAGTAGCTATTTACCTGCAAAGGTGTCCAAGGAAAGGACAAAACAAGCAAAGCCTACTATTATTCAAATGCACACAAACTATCATTCAGTACAGGATGCTTGAAAATTGATGCCTGCAGATTTATACCTGCAACCACAGGACAGAAGAAAGTAGGACAGACTTTGAGCAGCACCCACCCCACAAAAAAAGCTTAGATTTTCAGCAAAGATTCCCAGCCATACAGCAGGATAGCTAAGAAAGAAGTTGCCACTCACCTTGCCATGATGTTCCTGTGCTTTCCTTCTTCCCAGCAGAGTTGCTATTTAAGGGCAGATAGCACAACAGTTACAAGCCACAGAACAGCCATGTGTTTGGGGACAAGGCAGGGGGTTGCCGCTCTTCCTAGGGTGCAACAACTAATCTCCAGTGTGAATTACTGGAGATCAGGTTTTTGGCCCAACAAAGAAGAAAGAACAACCCTTGTGCCGCAGAAGGAGGACAGTTACTCTGTGCTTCTGGAAACTGCCACATTAATGGGTTCTGAGCTGTATGTGACAGATCAGAAGAGAGATCTTGGGGGGGGAGGTGTGGACAGGTCGATGGAAGTGTCAACCCAATGTGCGGTGGCAGTAAAGAAAGCCAATTCTATGCTTGGGATCATTAGAAAAGGTACTGAGAACAAAACAGCTAATATTATAATGCCGTTGTACAAATTGATGGTAAGACCACACCTGGAGTATTCTGTCCAGTTCTGGTCGCCACATCTCAAAAAGGACATAGTGGAAATGAAAAAGGTGCAAAAGAGAGCGACTAAGATGATTACAGGGCTGGGGCACCTTCCTTATGAGGAAAGGCTACGGCGTTTGGGCCTCTTCAGCCTAGAAAAGAGGCGCCTGAGGGGGGACATGACTGAGATATACAAAATTATGCATGGGAAGGATCAAGTGGATAGAGAGATGCCCTTTACACTCTCACATAACACCAGATCCAGGGGACATCCACTAAAATTGAGTGTTGGGAGGGTTAGGACAGACAAAAGAAAATATTTCTTTACTCAGCGTGTGGTTGGTCTGTGAAACTTCTTGCCACAGGAAGTGCTGATGGCATCTGGCCTAGGGGATTGGACAAGTTTCTGGAGGAAAAATCCATTATGGGTTACAACCCATGATGTGTATGTGCAACCTCCTGATTTTAGAAATGGGCTATGTCAGATGCAGGGAAGGGCACCAGGATACAGGTCTCTTGTTATCTGGTGTGCTCCCTGGGGCATTTGGTGGGCCACTGTGAGATACAGGAAGCTGGACTAGATGGGCCTATGGCCTAATCCAGTGGGGCTGTTCTTATATTCTTATGCTCATCTGAAAAGCTACCTTGTGAACAAAGGAGACTTCTCTGGAAGGAATACGAAGCTCTGAAGAACTTCTGCAGCATAAGAACAGCACAAAAGAAGCCAATTGTAGGCGTAGATTTCCCAATACCCCCACTGAAAAGATCTGAATACACACACAAGCAGGATAACAGATCAATTGTTATTCAGTCACCGTGAATTTCAGCCTTGCTGTGCAGGCCCTCAACAGCAGAAGACCTGACCTCAAGTTTGCATTTGGTTTCCTTCTCACCTCGGCACTGCAATACCAGCCTCAGTGATGCTGCTTGGACATTCGGCCTTGGACCTCGCTCCAGAATCTTGACACTTGCCCACACCCAGGTTCTCCATCGACGGGTTAGGCTTTGCTGCCACCTGATGTGTATGTCAGACAGTGAGGAACACAAGGCACTGCTGCTCCCAAGCATTATTCTGGTGAAAAGAGGCACAAGGCCAGGTGGGACAGCAACCATGCTGCAAGGAGATACCGGAAGTGGCATCCCACCGGCAAAGGGTTCTCGCACAGGCACAAGGCAGATCCTCCTTGGTATACAGACAAAGTCATTACTGTAGACCAAGGTGAGCCTGAGGATGTTCCCTTAAAAAGGTTAAAGCCTTGTGTAGGCACAAACTTTAGTTTCTGGTGCATGAACACATGAGGTTATCTAAACCAAATCAGATTTTGGTCCATCTAAAATAAATGCTGTCTACACCAAGAGCCGATGCAGTGGTTAGCACATCAGGCCAGGACTGGGGAGACTTGGAGCCAATTCCCACTCAGCCATGAAGCTTGCTGGGTGACCCTGGGCCACTTGCCATCTCTCAGTCTAACCTACCTCACAGGCAGAGAGGGGAGAAGAGAATATGTACCACCCTGAGCTCCTCGGATACAGGATGGATATTGGATAAATGCAATCATTATCAACTAGCAAAAGCTATCCAGGGCTCAGACTGGGGTCTTTTCCAGCCCTATCTAGAATGCCAAGAACCAAACTTGGGACCTTTGGTATGCAAAGCAGATGTTCCACTACTGAGCTATAGCCCCTGCTCTAGGAGGGCAGCTGTCAAGACAACATCAGATCTTTAGTAATCCAGCATAGTGGCTTGCGGCTAAGGTAGAGTTTGTTTGCAACAGCCACTTGCCTGCTGGACACACCAGGTTGCTCCCTGGAGTAAAAAATGGAGGAATCATTTCTCTTAACACACATGCAGAGGCATCAGAAGAACACACAAGCCAAGAAGGGCAGGGACTCCTTCATAGTAGTACTGTGCATGGTGCCATGTCAGAAGATGCTAGCTTCTGCCATATTCTGGCACTTTTAAGGGCAAAGTTCAGACACTTGCTCAAGTTTGCCACCCATTACACTACAAGCTAATCTGCCACCCAGGACAGCAGCTTCATCCCTTCTCATGGTAAGAGCAGGAATTACATAGCCATAGGCGCCAGGGTCAGATTTCCAAGAGCCCCAACAAGCACTGAGGAGTCTTCCAGAGGCATTCAAATAAATGCTTGCAACTGTGAAGGACAGAGCTCCTCCTCAGCAAACATCTGCAGAGGCATCCTTCACCAATTCAAGGCTTTCCGTAAACTTCCTCAAGCCCAGCCTTTCTTGCCAATGCTGCCACCTGCTGCTCAGAAGATGACAAACCGCATCAGTTACTCACCCCAGGCCCAAAGTTCTCAAGCGTCACCGACAGTGCCTTAAGCTGCTGCCCAGTCAGAGTCAGGCTACAGGATTGTGAGGGGCCCATGTCTGTTGGGGAGGGGGAGGAGAGCATTAGTAAATTAAGAGGAGTTAAAGATACAGGGAAGTTGCCATTTTTCCCCAGATACACTAGAGTTGTACCAAATTGCAGTACAGGAGCCGTATGCATAAGCTTTGGAGACTAGCCACCCTGATCCTATCCCCCAGGAACTAAGGTAGAATCCCCTACTTCAGTACCTTCTGGTGTTACTCTAGATACATGGGACATGCGGGCAAGATTCATTGCTGGGGCATCTTTGTATAGTGAGCCTTGGCCAGCCTACAGAAATAGAGAGACATGTTAAAAAAAATTGTAAGTACGTACTATATCAATAGCATGCTTCTGCCAAAAGGCACAGGGTGGAGTACAACAGAATACATTCAATATAAATCAGTAGAGAAAGCAACAGAACAAAAGTCATGTAATCAGAACCATAAGTCTAACCAGCAGCATCAGCAACAAAGCCACCAGCAGGAGAACTAGGTTGAGGGCAAGTTACTGTTGTAGCAAATGCTTGCCTGAACAGTTAGGTTTTAAAAAGCCTGCAGAACAGGTGCCTGCCTGGGCTCCAAAGGGAACAGATTCCAGAGGGCAGGTGCCACTAGTGAAAGCTCTGATCCTAGTGGATTATCTGAGCATAAGGGGAAGAGGAGATACATATAGGAGAAAATCAAAGCCATGACCATGTCAAGGAATGTGACCCATCTCCTCGGTTAGAGTTCTTGGAGGAACACTCTGGTTTGGCTTTGCCACAAAGGCCTGGCAAAAGCTGGCCCTTTAACAGAGGCAACTAAAAGCCTGTGCTGAGTCACTCAGCAGGTGAAAAGAGTTCATTTGAGTGACCACACACCCAGCTGGGATTGGGTGGGGCTAATTAGCCTAAGCCTGCATGTACACAGGCACTCATTGGCCAGCAGAGCAATAAAAACAGAGCAGCCAGCACTGGTAAAGTGGGGTCATGGGAAGGCTGGAGGCGAAGCACTCTGTCAGTACGCTGCACACTTTGTGAGGCTGGATATGTCTGGTTCCCTGCATTGGAACCCACGCTTGTTGCCTGCTTTGTATACCTGTAAATAGAGACTTTGGTGAAGGAAGCTGCTGTCTGTGTGTTCCTCCCCGACGCATGCTTTGCAGCCGCATCAGCTACACAGACACTCCCAGGAACTGTGCCAGGCCAAGCGACCTTGGGCAGTGGGAGTGAGCCCAGCCAGCATTTACTCGATGCATCAACAGAACCAAGTCTGGAAGCATACCAGAAATTCCAAAAAAAAAACCCACATGCACATGGGAAGGGGGTTGAAGAACAGATCCCGACTCCAGGATACCCCCAAGTGACTGAATGCCTGAGTCTGCTTTTCCTCCATTTGAGCTACTAGGTTCCCACAACCCTTCCATAGCTCTGAGACAATTGGAACACATACCCAAATCAAAGCACCCTCCTGGGTGTCTAGAAAGGCACACTAAAACCTAGGTCACTGCTCTAGTTCAGGTGAATCCAGACAAGAGTATAGCACACAGAATACACACATGTTCATGGAGGAGACTTACCCCATTGCTGACTGAGCATGTTCTTGACCCTCTCAGAGGGACTCGCCTGGCCAAGCTAGGCTTGTGGGTTGCACCCACCATTTGGTTAGTCAACCCCATGTTGGACAATATACTAGCAAGGGCATCTGCGTCAGGCAGAAATTCAACCGTGGTTACTCCTACAAGAGAAATCAGGGTCATACATTAGCAATACAGGGGACTATGGAAGCACAGCTGGAGAAAAACAAAAAGCCACACACACCAAGCCATTCCAAATGCCACAATTATTTTCTCAAACCTGTCCAGAAGTACCCCTGAAAATGGAAGCCTAGGACTCAAAATCCTTTCCCTGAACCAAACCTCTTATAAAGCACCCCATCTCCTTAACAGTCACATCACCCACATTCTTGGAGCACCTTAAAGACTAACCAATTTTCTTTAAACACTCTTGGACTACAGACCACTTCACGAGCAGCAGGAAGCAAGATCCTCAGTAGGTGGGCAAACATACACATAGCAAACAAAGAAGAAGAAAAATAATGGTGGAAGGTGAGGTTAAGGACTATGGAATGGAGGAGGTAGTGACCTTATTATGTAAAGTGCAATGATGATTCAGGAACCAAATCCTGCAAGAAACCAACTCTGATGTTGTGGTGTTGTGTGTTTTTATTCCAAGGACACATTTTAATAAATTGTAGTTATCAATTCTAGTTGCTTTAAAAATGTAATAGATAGTTGATATAGTCAGCATATGCAACCACAGTACTATTTCTAACTGGAAAAGTAACCTATTCTAACTTCAGGAAATATCTTAAACGCCAAAAATCTGGTGGTGTTTCTATGCACTTAGCAAAAAAACCTTGTGGAGGAGGGAGTAGCTCCTTATCTGGTTGTCCAGCGGAATGCAGCTTCAAGGACACAGCCCACAACGTAGAGAGTACACAGAGACGAGGAAATCCATCACCATTTCAGTCTGTATTTACAAATTTACAATAACAGCAGCAGCATAGCAGAACAAAGCAGAGACAGCAAAACATACAACACACATGACCACCAATGATGCACACATGAGGGCTCTCACAGTCTCTTATAAAGCTCTGTGCACGAATCAGGATGGGTGGTGTCTCCTCTTGCCACACCCTGTCTCATGATGCATGCCTCGTCAGCTGGCTCACTCTACACCTGAGTCCTGGTGACTCAGCACTTCACAAACATTAGGCCCCAGGACCCACTTTTCAGAATGAGAATCTGCCAGGACCCACCGGAAGTGATTTCATCAAGCGGGACCATTTTTAACAATCCTAGGCTGCAGCACTACCCAGGATTAAGTCCCATTGACTATCATTGTTAAAAGAATATACATAGTAGCTTGTTAAAAGTACAGGTCTGTAACATTTCCCCAAATGCAGTCACATACCATGGGAGCATCAAATCTATTAAAAATAAAATATTGAAATGAATGGGGACCCATCTGAAATTGGTTCGCAACCCACCTAGTGGGTCCCAACTCACAGTCTGAGAAACATTGCTCTAGATCAGGGGTGTCCAAAGTTTTTGGCAGGAGGGTCACATCGTCTATTTGGCACTGTGTCGGGAGCCGGGGGGGGGGGGAAGAATTAATTTACATTTACAATTTGAATAAATTTACATAAGTTTACATAAATGAATATATTAAAGATGAACTTATATGAATGAAGGTCTTGCAATAGCTCAAGGCCTATAAAAGGCCTTGCACAAAGCAAGGCTAGCCTTTCCTTTGCTGTCGCTACTGCATCACAGAAGTGAAACAGCAAACAGTGGAGGGAGCCCTCATCCCACAGCTCACGCGAGATGTCAAACAATCGCTCTCATGCTGAGAGCAGTTGCGTCGGGCCAGTGTGGGCTCCAACAAATCTCCGGAGAGCCAGAGGGTCATTGGAGACTAGGGGTTCCCTGAGGGCCGCATTGAGAGGCCTTGAGGGCCACAAGTGGCCCCAGGGCCGGGGTTTGGACACCCCTGCTCTAGATATATGCTATCACCTCACAACAATATCCTTCTGTTGTCTACACAGGACAAACAGGTCAGTCTCCTACGCAAGAGGATAAACGGACACAAATCTGACCTAAAACATGGCAACATTCAGAAAGGAATGGGAGAGAATTTTACTCTCCCATTATCCAAGAACCACTTTACAAAGGAATTACAGAGAGACTCCATCAAAAAATTGCTGAACTAGAATTTATCCAGAAACTTGACTCTGTTCAGTGTGGCTTGAACAAAGATGAAGACTTCCTGCCTCACACAATGCTGAATAATCTTCAGCCAGATCTCATGGATTTGACCTCACACAGAACAGTCACTCACTGCATTTCATGATACAGGCTCTAATGGGTAAACATCTTTTTCCTCAGTACTCCACTCCATTCAGCATAGCCAGCGTGACTGCTTTAATTCTTAAGGTTGTAAATGGCCCTTGTACTTTACAGAATGATCACAGATTTTATCTTCTCCATTCCATAGCCCTTCAACCCCACCTTTCATAACCTTTTTCCCTTCTCTTTGCATGTGCATACAGTTTGTCCACTGAGGATTCCACTTCATGCCTCTGATGAAGTGGCCAGTAGCCCACAAAAGCTTACACTGAAATAAATGGGTTAGTCTCTAAGGTACCAGAAGATCCCTTGCTGTTTTTACTGCAACAGAATAACATGGCTGTCCATCTTGAGGCCACCCAGTCTGTGGCCTGTCAGAATTAGAAAAACCAAGTATGCCACATCAGAGATCTTTACAGGGTACAAAACTGGTTGAAGTGCAAATACAGAGAGCTCAAGCAAGAGAAACAAGGTGCGCAGACGTTAGAACTACCTCTCTGGTTTACAAGGCAACCTGCACACTTGGGGGCAGAACTTCCTATAAAGGAATTAATCAAGCCCCCCAGTATAAAACTCAAACCCTGCCTCTTTTGTAGAGAGGGTTTTGTTAAGCCACTAGCTTAAAGCCTACCTAACATTATCCCACCATCAGTGGTGGCATTTAGAGGTTATCCTTTTAATCTAATAACTGAGCTACATAGTACAAAATCAGTTATTGTCAAGAATGAATACACAAGGAGGCCCCCTGCATTTCTTTCATATCCCATTGTTCCTACATTTGGGCATGAAGTAGTTTGTCTTTACAGCAGTTCCCTTAAAGGAGACACGGCTGAGAGAGAACAACTTGCTCAAGGCTATCCAGTAGGCTTTGCCACTTACATGAGGAACTTAAATCTCTATTTCCTACACCAATCCCTTACCAGGGCACCATACTGAAATTGATCAGCACCTCTCTTGCATGTTATTTAGTAGGCCAACAACAGCTCAGACCACACCTATTAGTTCTGAGAAGTCATTCCATCAAGTTAAGGCTACACTGAAAATATGGTCCAGGTGGACTCATCCCTGCCTTAAAAGCAGAGCAAGGTTCTTTGCCATTGTGATCAATACCTTTGCTATCTGACACAAGATCTTTTGATACATTCCTATGACCAGATGTGCTCAACTGCATCTCTCCCAGGGGGTTTCTGGAACAGCTCTTGGGTAGTAGCCCAGTTGCTGCAACACCAGGGTCTGAGATAGTGCAAGGCTTCTTGGGGGTCTTGACCCTTTTGCTCTTCAAGCTGGATGGGCATATCTGTGAACAAAAGGATAGAAGTCAGGTCAATGCTGTGTTCAGTGCTTCACTCAATGGGGTAACAAAAGTTTGGAGATCAGCCTGCCTAAAGAACAGGCTGCTGGTTCCCCAGCTGAACACTGTTCTGTCCTCAATGCAAGAAATGAAAGCTTCCAAGGGTCAATGCTCAGAAGCAAATTTGCAGAACTAGGTCATGAGAGAATTCAAACACACTGTTGGACAACCATTGCAATACCTTTCATGACAGCTGATTTGGGCAATCACACACTCATTCGACCCATCTAATCACCACTATGTATGTAAACAAATAATTAGTTGTATAGAGCAGTGGTTTTTAAACTCTCTAGGAGATCTGCACCGCTGTAAGTCCTTGCGGGGGCTGGGGGGAGGCACCGCTCAGGAGGGCTTCAGGGACTGGGTTGCACTCACCAGTCCCTGCAGCAGCCTGTCGGGGGTGTGGGGAGCCTTGCACAAGCATTTGCAGGGCTCCCCAGCTAGTTAGAAGTGAAAGTGCAGCGATTGCGCTCCACTTCCAGTTTTGTGAAAGTGGAGCATGATCGCTCCACTTTAACTTCTGATGACCCGGCAGACGCTCACACAAGGCTCCCCACACCTCCAACAGGCTGCTGCAGGGACTTGTGAGTGCATCCCAATCCCTGCAGCCCTCCTGAGCTGTGCTATCCTGGGGATCACATCGCTACCTCCTCCCTGTCTCCCCCTGACCCCGCCCCTTAAGGGGAAAGAGGCCAGGGCCCTCAGGCTGGGGCATTGCTATGCCCCCGTCTGAAAACCACTGGTATAGAGCTTTAATAAGCTAAAAAGCCTTTGTAGAGCCCACGTTTGAGACATCATCCCAAACCTTTTGCTCAGTTTAGCCCACTGCTTGCATGGGTTCCTTCATGAAAACCTGGCTTCCAACACCCTCTAAGAGAGTAATCAGCCCCACTATAGAAATTTATGTTTAGCAGATAAATCTTTAGTTCACATGGTAGGTTAAAAGTTCCAGACCCATAAACCAGTAGAAGAGCTCAGCTGGCAGCCCTCTGTACCACAGGTACACACTCTGGAGCACTCAACATTTGGGAGATCAAAGAGAGATTAGGTCTTATTTGATGGGACCAGTGAAGCAAGGGTCTAGTAGTCACAGAAATGAAAATCAGTGTAGGCACTCGTTAGGCCTGCCCAGAACTGAAAACCTTACACAAGGCTCTGTTTCCCAAGGCCATTTCCCAATCCTTAGCAGGCTCCACTAAGACATATTTCAAGCTTTTGCCTGGTAACAATGAGAGGTAGAAACTGTTTCAATGAATTGCAGCCAGATGCTGCAAAGGTACAGCATAGTTATAACCTTGTCAAAAAAAGAAGAAAAAAGCTGTCATATGCCAAAAAGTACATGTATCACACTCACCTGCTGAAGACGATTCTGCTGCTGTGATTGTTTCACCTCTGGCGGGAGTCTGCTTTTGGACAGTACTGGGATCTTACTGCTACTCAAGGCATTTGCAGTAAGTAAGATGCTCTCATTCTGTTCCAGCTCAGCATCGATCCCCAGAAAACGTGGGGTTCTTGGCAGGTTCTCCTTCCCTGTTTGGGCCATGTAGAACAGCAGCCAAGTCCTTTTCACCAGTATTGATACCTTTGTGAAAAATGAGTTTTTGGGCAAAAATGTTCACGTGCACACAAGAGTAGTTTTGGTAGTACAAGCTATGCTTGGACAGCACCTCATAATCATGGTTCTTTTGTAGGGGCAATACTAACTATATGCCTGCCCCACGCTCAGTACAGTACTTATGAAATCTTGCACAGAAAATATTAATCTAATCTTGTACCTCAACATCTTATGATCCTGGCCAACAATCTGCAGCGCACCAAAAACATAGTTGTTACAGCAGTAAATTTCCCTTTGATGTTCTCAGGCAAGTCCCTCCTCTACAGGCAAAGCATTGCTCCTCCAGCCTTTAACACAGGGTGGGGGTATCAGTGCCAAATAGCACAATATTCCCTTTTGACCCTAAGGTTGCAAGATTGTTCCCAAAATGCTGCAGTTTAAGTACAGAGATATTTTAGCCTTTGTGGTTTGCATTCTAAGAGTTTTCAGTTCTATTTTTATGCAATACAATGAAACAAAACACCAAGAAATCCTCTGCTGCCATTACAGTCCACCAATGGACCAAAGCAGGAAGATGAGCAATGCAATCCTACATGTCTACTCAGAAATAAGTCCCATTGATTCAATAGTAAATGAGACTCCAAAGTAAATGAGAATATGATTGCAGCCAAGCCAAACCTGAGTTGCTCTTCACCTTCAACGTGCTTCTCCAAAGACAAAAAATAGTCATAGGGAGGTGAAGTCCAGCACTACTTCTACTGCACACCAATCTAAGGTATCACAACCCATTAAAGCTCTCACCTAAGCTTACCTCTCTTCCACCTTCCTATCATAGCAGGGTAGTAGAAATCCATTTGCAAAAATCAACACATACATCTCATCTTGTTTTTCAGCATTCAATCCCCTTACACTTTAGAGTTTTCAGGCCAAGACCTCATGCAAGCAGGTCTGTCTCCGTTACTGAGGTAGCACAGGGGTTTCCAAACTTTTCGGCCAGAGGGCCGCATCAAATAGCTGGCACAGTGTCACAGGCCAAAAATAAATAAATTTTAAATATAAAATTTAAATAAACACATTAGAGACAGAACTTAGATAAATGAATGGACTCTATACTCCAGGATTTCTCCAAGCACCAACACACACCACAGAACTAAAGCACACACTTAAATGGACTCCCATTCCCCCACTCCACAAGCAGCGTACCCACATGAGGCTTGCAGGGGACCAGAGGCTTGTCGCAGGCTGGGTAGCTGCAGGTCACATCTGGCCCCCAGACCAGGGAGACCCCTGATGTAGCACAACCAACAATCATGATGCTTTTCAGAGACAGGCCCCTGTCATAAGGTTAGGCTTCCTCACTACCTCCTGGGCCTCACAGCTTCCCAATGGTTTTCAAGTTCAGACCTCAAGAGGGATGAAGAGCAACAGGAGCAAACATTTCACTTGGTACAGCTTATCATAAAACTACAGTTAGAGTAGAGATGGTAAGTCTAGCAGAGTTTTTCATTTTATTATCTAGCTCAGTGGTTCTCAATCTTTGGAGGCCTAGAGGCTGCTGCCTGATTTGTAAACACCACCAGGTATGGCTATAAATAAATATTGGGCAATAGTGCTCCCCCCCCCACCCGCAGCTTGATGCACATAGCCTAATCTATGGGCAGGAGGTCTGGTCTAGAGGGTAGAGCCTCCGTTTGCCTGAAGACAACATCTGCAGGTTGCCAGTTCGAGGCCAGTTCGTGAATGGCGAGACCTTGAAGCAGCTGACAAGTTATTCCACCTGCTCTTCGGTGTGAGCGAAGAAGTGTCTTGGCTGCTCTCTGTGTGAGAGATGAAGGAGCCACTTGTCAGCTTGCGTGGGAGGAAACTGGAGGCCAGAATGTGATACCAGATCAGAAAGATCCATCTGAAATGCTGTGGTTCTTGAAAGATAGAACCTTTCAATTGTAAAAATCCCTAGGGGGATTTAGAACAGTCTGCCTACGTAAACCGCCTTGAATAAAGTCTGAGGAGAAATCTGATAACCAAGAAAGGCAGTAAATATCTGTATTATTATTATTATTTATCTGCTCTGTCAGTTTCACAAACCACCAAAAATTGGATCACAACCCACTGGTGGGTTCCAGACCCACAGTCAGGAACTGGTGATCTAGATTACACCATCAGTATACATGGTACGTTACAAAAGGTACAGGAGCCTCCTCAGTTTTATAACTGGCAACCCTATGCCTCTCTGGCCCATACTACTCTAGCTGCCAGGATTTGTTGCCCATAGAAGTATCATCGTGTCCTGTCTCTTTTCCTTCAACAGCAACACAACATTTTTAAAAATTAAATTTGAGAAAAATCTCCATGGCCTTGATTACTTTGTTAGACTGTTAACATGTACACAAGTGAAGGACTAAGAAAGATTACCCTACATACCCAGCCACCAGCCCCCTTGTGAATGGTTGTCACCTTTTCTTCCCCTACAGAAACAAAAGTGTCTTCAAAAGTTGTGTAGCAGGCAGGAATGCAAACAGTGAGTGCACCTTTTCCCATCACTTATGAATGGACAGGTAATCCTGCATCCACCAATCTTAAAGCACTTGAAGCACAAGAGCCCTTTCAAACACAGGTGGTACTAGTGCCAGATTGCTGACTACTGCCACTGTTCAGGGATCAGCCTAGCAATGGGTACTGCCCATCAGCCCCTACCTAGCCAACTTCTAAGCCACCCCTGTTCCTGCATGGTAAGAACATAAGAAGAGCCCTGCTAGATCAGGCCAAATGTCCATTTAGTCCAGCTTCCTGTACCTCACAGTGGCCCACCAGTTGCCGCTGAGAGCACAGGAGATCACAAGATACCTGCATCCTGTTGTCACTGTCTTGCACCCAGCCTTCGGAGGTAGCCCATTTCTAAAACCAGGTAGCTGCACTTACCCATCACGGCTTGTAACCTATGATGGACTTTTCTTCTAGAAGTCTATCCAGTGCCCTTTTAAAGGTATCTAGGCCAGATGTCATCACCACACCCTGTGGCAAGGAGTTCCACAGACTAGTTACACACTGGGGAGAGAAATACTGTATTTTCTTCTGTCTGTTCAAACTCTCTTGCCACTCAATTTTAGTGGATGCCCCCAGTGCTGGCCTCCAAGTCCATATCCCCATTTTCCATCCTCAACCCACTTCTTCCCTAGAGTTCCAGAGCGACCTTTCCCCCAATGCCTAGGCAGTCCTGCTTCCTTCAGCCACCCCAACCTAGCATCCTTGCTGCCCATTAGGAAACAACTCGTGCTGCAGTTTTAAAACTCAAGATGTCTCTAGAGACATCACACTTAGAAGAGGGGAGGAATCTGGGGACAGTGGGACAGACCTTTATTCTTGCCCTGAGAAGGCTCTGGGTCCTGCTACCCCACACTTGCAGCCTCCCACCACTCCGAGCTCACACCACTGGCTTGGCCAAGGGTACCCACCTCCCCACTCCAAGCCCCAGCCCTTCAGAAGCGGGCAGGTCCCTCCTCCTCCTCTCCCACCTGATTTTGCTCAACTTCGTTTCCACAGAGGCAGTTTGACCAGAAACAGCACCAGCCGCCCCAACCAGTTCATAAAGCAGCAGAAGGCGCTGATTGGCCTCTCGGAGCGTCACGCGCCCAGCGATGAAAAGAGGAGGGGCGGGACTAGAACGTGGAGAAGAATGTTGGGACTTGGCAAAGCCGGAAGGCCGAGGAGGAGAGTGGGGCTCGCTAGAGGGCGCTCATTAGCCATCGTGGGAGTAGCTAGCCCAGTATGGAGCAGTGCGTAGAAGCGATGCTAGAAAGGGACTGGGTAAGCATTGCTGGCTCCCTCTGGCCACTTAAAAGAAAGACGCTTTTTACATGCCCAGAGTGCTTTTTTCTTTGCATTAAAGTAGTTGCAATTTTCTCCCCCCCCCCCATGATCAGTGTTTTTTCTTTGCATTAAAGTAGTTGCAATTTTCTCCCTTCCTCCCCACCCCCCCAAAAACTGGGGATCAAAAATAAAAGTGGTCACCTTACTTTTCAAACTCTGTAAGCCAGTGATTTTCAACCACTGTGCCAAGGTGCATTGATGTGCTGCGAATGGTTCTCAAGTGTGCCACAGGAGTTTGGGGGAAGTGTCATATATTAGAAGGCCATTGGGAGATGTGAGCCCTCAGCTGGCACTGCAGTGTGCCTTATCAATTGTCAAAAAACAGATGGTGTGCCTTGACAATTTTAGCACCTTGTCAGTGTGCCATGAGATGGAAAAGGTTGAAAATTGCTGCTGTAAGCAATAGAAAAAAGATGGTCAATAGTTGCATGCATGAAGCTGCATTCTACCGAAACAGATTGTCTCAGGGGTCCATCCAGCTCAGGATAGTCTACCTGTACTCTGACTAGTAATACCTCTCCAGGGTTTCAGGCTCTGGAGAGTTTTGCAGTCCTAATGGGACCTACTGCCAGGGATTCAGCCTGAGGCCTTCTGCACGCAGTGACCCAAAGCTCTGCCTGACACCACAAGTTTGTCAACCTGAACTATCATGTTGAAAAGGAGATTGGAGCAAGTGATGGTCCTTGTATCACATGGTCTATAAGAAATAGGGCTGCCACTTTTTTTTACTGACTTGGCTCATATGCTTTAATAGCCAGAAGCTGAGGGCTGGCAGGCCTGTGGGGGATTAATTCACTACTACCAGAGACTAAATAGAAGTAGCCTATTGTTTACAAAGGTATTTAGTTGTATTAAATATTTTAATATGTTTGTTGATTGTATTTGCATTTGTTAACAGGAATGAAGGGAGGCAGGGATCAGGATGAGGTTTAGTAAGCAGCTGAAGAGAAATACTGTGTGTATATAATTTTTGTTTATAAGACATAAAGAGCTAGAGGTATCTTATCCCTTCCCTGTCCTCCGAGTGGAACCTGAAAATTCAGGGAAGAGGCCTAGAATAATCCTAATGGGACTGATTTCACCTACCCGCCTGTATAGTTATAGCACTGAATATAGAAACTGAACAGATGAAAGTTGTTCGGACATTGAAGTGTTGGTGGGCAAGCCTCATAAGGTCAGTTTTTCCAGTAAATTTCTAACTTGGGCTGCTGTTAACAGGTCAAGGGCAGAGTCAGGAAAAGGTGGTAGCTTTTCAGCTGCAGGTGGGCCCACAGGTTTGGAACCAGCAGATTTGACTCACTGTGGGTTATGAGCCCATGGTGGAGGGCGCACCTGACCTCCTGCACGTAACCAGAAGCAGAACAGAACTAGGAAGGGATGCAGAGGGCCAGTGGTATTAATGTACCTTGACCAAACAATACACTCCATTCAATGTGAGTTGTATGTAAATGCTACAGCGAACTGAGGGAACAAAGAAATAAACAAAAACCTTACTGTACTCGCCACTCTTCAGTTCAGCATGTAGTGTTTATTGGATTGTTGGAAGCAATACATGACCTGTTCCACACAATGGCAGACCATCAGGGGTAATCAAGCTCCAGAAATAGTTTTACCACAACCATTTTGAGTCTCTTTGTAGCCATGGGAGAGTGGGAGTTGCCACCTAGGCCTATTACATCATCTTTTCCCAAGCTAGGCATAGGTAAGGCAATCCAAGCTGTAAGGAATAATATTCTGGAGAGCCAGTTGGTATGGATACACTGGGTTAGAGAGTACTCAATAGTGTGGAATTGGCCCAACACAGTAACAAGAGAGGCAGGAGCTGGTTTTAAGCACTGTAATGCTAAGAACCAGTAGTATGGGAGGATTAGCACCAGGAATGCTTACGAGCTCCAACTGTGAATTTGGTTAATAGGTGACATAGCTAACAAAAACTGGGAAAATCCACACCCAGAAAGGGGAATCTTCATTCATTTTTCAAAACCTATCATCGAAAAGGGAGAAAGTGGGGCTTGCTAACATGCCAGTGTAATCATAAAAGGAACTAATCTCAGGAAATATGTCATGCAGCCTGCACTTACATAGACTTGAATACATTTAACTGCTTAAGAAATACACTAGTGCTGCTAGTTTCCCAAAGGAGAACTTTATAAACTTTTCTTGTTCCTACACGTTGCTTTTATTTCCATACTTGTAAATGCATAGGATTGGGTTTTTGTTTTAAATCCAGTCTCACCTTGGGCATCTTTTGTGTTCTTAATGGGGAGCACTCTCACTTGACTTGGACTGCCAATATCAACAACAGCCAATAGGCCTACCATGAATGTCAAGTTTGATGCAAATAAACAGAGCAGATTTTTTTTCCCTGCAAGTTAGATGCTCACTGAAACCAAAATGCTTCAAATGTAAAGGATTTGTAGGTGGTGCAAGGTTCTGTTCTGTGTGAAAAGCAAAAAGTAGGTAAATTCCGGGCCAGTAGCTCCTCCTGCACCACTAAACCAGCTGACCAGCTAGGATTACAAGGATGTAGTCTGAACAGCAAGGTTTAGAAGATCACATTCATGCTGTAGCAGGAAGTGGTCCACTTTCTCCTGCTCATCTCTTCTGTTTCTTCACTTGCCCTGGTCTTCCACCTGCACTAGCCAATAGCACTTTGATTCACTGAAGCAGGCATGGAGGGAAGACTAAGCTGAAAGACCAGGGACACAAGATGCAGTGACACAATGCAGTGACACAAGCCTGGTGGCTCCTTTTACAGCCAAGTTTTTCAGGTCACTGCCTGGCAACCAGATACTCCCTCCTTTTAAATAGTCATGTAGCACTTGGAATTCCTGCAGATTCAGCTTTTTTTTCAGCCACAGGACAAACATTTCGGTTGCTGCAGCCTGAGCAATGCCCCGCAACAAAATCAGGCTGTCCCTTGGTAACAAAGCCATTTGAATAAGCAGGACGCATATCCAAGTAAACATGCTTCTGAGTAGGGTGCCATGTCAAGTTTTGCTTTCAGCAGCAAGAGGGTTAGGGGAAAGAGCTACCAAAGATTTTGAAGATTGGAAGGTGAGCAAAGTGGCAAACCACTAAAATGAGCTTAACGTCTCTAACCTTTTGGTTTTCAGTCATTATCTCAATAATGTTCTTCTGAGAAGATCAAGACTTTGCTAGCCGTACCAAAAATAAAAAAGATGAAGGGGAAAGACATAAGAGACACTTTCTCTGCAGCTCAGTTGAAAACAAACCAGACATGATCAATATTGAACAGATATTTAAAAGAGAACTTGATTGACTCTTGGAAATTATGTGCTCATACCGTATATCTGCATCCTAAAACATCCAGAAAGGAAGTATGAACAACACTGAGTATACTGTGTTAGTAGTTCTTCCTAAAGCCATTTTAATAAGAGTAGATTCATATAGTGACTTAGTGTTCAAACCATTTCACATACTGTGCATCATCTCAGTTGCTCTTACAGAGTACCTATATGTTAGTAAACCAGTATGATTAAACCCATATTGGGAACAGGACTGTGGGCTGAAACATAGAAGAGCTTGTGAAAGCTCACCTTCTGAGTTAATGGCAGAGGTGTGATTTGTACTGAGAACTTTCTGGTTCACAGTTCAGTCTCATGTAGCATAATCCTCAGATATAAATTCCACTGAGCTCAGTGGGACTTGCTGCCTAGTGTGCTTAAGATTACAGCCTTAGGGCCCAGTCCTATTCAACTTTCTAGCACTGATGCAGCCATGCAACGGGGTATACACTGCATCCTGTGGTGGGGGGGTGGCCAGGCATGAAGGCCTCCTCAAGGCAAGGGAGCATTTGTTCCCTTCCTATGAGACTCTATTGTTGCTGGAATTGGATAGGATTGGGCCCTTAATCACACTATAGCAGCTCAACAGTAAAATAGTCAATATACCATTCTGAGGCTTTGAAATTTAGGGTTGCCAGCTTTTTCTTTCACTGGCTGCTCCTAAGCCTTAACAACTGCTAAGCACATACAAGCTTTTTTCATCACTTTTATCTCAAAGCCAGGAAAACATTTTGTGGGCTTAGTTTCTTCCTGTTGAGTTTCTGTAAAAGGCCCAGGAGCAATGCCTGTAAAGAAATAGCAGCACTTGGCAATACTGATTAGTTCCATATAGGATACTTTTGAGAAACCAAGTTGTCAGCTTTCAAGTTGTATTCATAGAAGCCTCTAAAAAAGACTAATGAATGAGTTGCAGGCAGAAGCACATGAATAAGAAGTTAAATTATTTGACTGAGAATTATGTCAAGGAGAAACTGGTACTCTCCTTCCTATGCATGGAATATGGTGAAATGGCTTGGTCAATTACATTACAAGCAGTTACCATTATATGTCCTTATATCCATTACAGAACATCCTACAAGCTAATTTCACATACAAGGGGGAAAATGTTGAATGTGTGATATAGCACAATCCCCTTTGTGTGCATAAACAGCCCTCTTTGCCTTATAATTTAAAAGGGGGGATCAAAAACATGGCAGATGGTTCCACCTTAGTGGATTAGACTGTCCAGGGGCCAAGCCCTCATACCCTCAGTCTGGCTGCAGGAGAGCAGGCAGCCATACCTTTAGCATGTTTAGAGGAACGGCTGCGGCTCAATAATACAGAGCATGAGTGGAATGCAGAAAGTCTTGGGTTCAGTCCTTGGCATCTTCAGAGTAGGGCGGAGAAAAATTCCTCTCTGAAACCTTGCAAGCTACTGCCTATGTTGATAATTCTGAGCTTGATAGACCAATGGTCTGACTCAGCAGAAGGTGGAAACCATTCTCACTCCTCTAAGCTTAGCATTATGCTGTTTATCTCTTTGGTAACTTACCAAGTACTTTAAGCAAGGCTTATAGCACCTTAGCTGCTTCATATATACACTGTGGCTTTTGTAGCAGCTAAACCCAAAACACTTACTGAGAAAGCACATCTTTCTGTTCTCTGAAGTTGTAAAATCGATAATTCACCCCTATGAATGAAAAGCATCGTTACTGCAACTAGTAGCTGTACCAGTAGCTGTTTAATGCATTGAATACCTGACTGATCTTATGCTTTTACTTCTACCCAATTCTGCTCATCATATTCTTGAAAAAGTACAGGTGGGACATCAGTATCCACTGGTTTGGTAATCACTGGTTTGACTTACCACTGATACTGAGGTCCACCTTTAAATGCCTTGTAACAAGAGGGGAAAAAAGCACCAAAATCCAATTTCCTGCCTTCACGCTGTTAATTATAATTTCATTCCATTCAATTCCATTATTCACCCCAACTAATGACTGAATGCGATATAGCATCTATACCAATGCATTGTGGGGTGACAGAGGAACAAGAAACCTGGAAGTAGGTCTTTAAAGCTGTTTTTCCACTGATCTGGTATCCACTGATATTTTTAATCCACTAGGACAGGGGTGTCAAACATAAGACCCGGGGGCCGGATGCAGCCCGCAGAAGACTTTTATCCAGCCCTTGGTCTCTCCCAGCACCATTAGCTGCTGGTGTGCTGTCACTGCTGAAAGGGCTATCTGCATAATTAGGCTCTCCCATATCTTGAAATATGATCAAGATCTTCTGCCATTTGCAGATAAGTGTGAAGAAAAGCTTATTTCTAGTCATGACCTGCTTCATGACATCACTTCCTGCCTAATGACATCACTTCTGGCCCTCAGTAGGCATCATGAATGCTATTTGGCTCACTGTATGAAATGAGTTTGACACCCCTACACTAGGGGTTCCAGAACAGAACCCCAGTGGATAATGAGATACAACCAGTATAGTCACTAGACCCTAGTGGTACCTTAAAAGACTGCTAGATATGAAAATGTAAAGTTGTGGATTATTATCCACTTCCAGTCTGAAAAGCTTTCATTAACTTGACACTGCTTCATTAGTCAGTGTCTGCAGTCAACAAAAGCTTGTGTTAAGATTCCACAAAACTCTTCATAGGTTTTGCTGCAATAGACCAACATAGCTGCCCCTCTGGAAGTAGTTTTTATATCTCTCCAAATTAGTTATAGCTGAACTCCGAAGGTAAGTGAGGTCCAGAATGACTATCTTCTTGACTTGTCATCCTGGCGGCTGTCACCTGTCCTGTGTACTTGGTTGTTCAAAATGGCTGCTTGCTCCCAGTTGTTATAGATTTCCTTCAAAAACTCTGCAAGTGTACATCCAGGAGTGACACAAAGAAGAAACAGGAATGGATTGCAGGCAGCCAGCCCTAGATGCAAGACTAGTGTAAAGAAATAGTTGGGTATTCAGTCGGTTTAATCTGGCCCAAAGGCTCTGTGCTGAGGAGCTGGGCAGTAAAAGTACCTGGCTGAAGATAAGACACTGGCTGTGTGGCAGGCCATCACTCTGACTCATTATACCTATCTTTAGGCAAGTACTTTGGGATGACTGAGCAAGAGAAATAGTCTCTTTGTCCACTAAACTACCAGTAGTCCACCGCCAGGGGAAATACTACAAAGTACACTACCAAGATGATTCCCTAGGTTGAAGCTGGAAGACAGGAATTGTCATAGCCTTTCATAGTCTAGTAATTTGATAAGATCTGAAATGACTATTCCTATAAGACTGCCCTGTGCCTAGCCTTGGAAAAGCAGGGGTGAAAGGAGAAGAACCAAGTTGAGAATGAAAGGGACTAGAAAGCTGAAGTGGAGAGAAATCAGATCATCACATCCTCCAACATCCTAACCAACTTCACAGTTTTGGAAAATCAGATCTGAGAAAAAAGTTGACAGTTAAGAAGAAACTGACTAACATTCAGGAGAAGCCATAGCTCTGACAGGTGAACACTTGGCGCAGTTCTACGGATTGAATATTAAGTAATCAAAACCAATGAGCATTAAGGAGTCTCAGTCAGATGTATGTATTTTCTCTCAGTTGAGATACAGAATTATTTGTTTAAGCTTATCTCCGATGCTAAAACAATAGTGTCTCTTCATTTCCTTGCAGACTGACTGACCGACCAACGGCTCATCTGCCTCTCCTCACATTCATAACACAGAGTAGACATCTGCACACATTCAATAACTGGAAAGCACACTGGTGCACCTTGGCTGATAAGAGTGGCACCTACTGCTCTGCTCTTGCATCCCTTGTAGAATTAGCAGCAAAGGGATTGGGTGGGGCATAGCAGCACAAAACAGCAAGCAAGTTAGCAGAGGAGACAGATTGCTTGAGGGCCAGCAGTAGGGTACAGGTGTGATAAAAGGTAGGGATCTTGAAATACTGTTTTTCCTGAGTCGCAAGATTTCTGTGTCGGGGAAAGACGTGACCACTTTGACTATTCGTGTGACCTGCTTTATCTTTAGAGTTCTTTCTCAAGGCATAATAATTCTACTTTATGGCTACTTAAGAAGCAACACGGGCTGCATTCCTGTACACAATTTCCTGGGAGCAAGCCCTGTGGAACACAATGGGACTTACTTCTGAGTAGACATGCACAGGATTGTGCCCATAGTTACTTGAGAATAAGTCCAACTGACTTCAGTGGGAATCCAGCATAATCTTACAGCCAGCCAGATCCAATGGATATTTGTCATTAAGTACACATTGGTACAGATATTAATGAAGCCCCACAAAAACCAACTGGAGAAGAGGTTTCTTGCTGTTTTAGTTTAATTTTAAAAAATGTTTACCCCGTAAAATCTGATTTCTTAAAAAAAATGCAATTATGTGTTTTGTTTGCATTAGTCTTGGGTAAACTTCAGAACATTTATTGTGAGAACTTTGAGAATCCCTACGATTGTTCTCAATTATCAGCATAGAGAATCAGTATCTAGGTCAACAGGGGCAGTGAACACAGATGGTGACCAAGTTGTTGGTGCTCTTTGGTGTTTCTGTGCCTAGCAAGATTTGCCAGAGGTCAAGTTGGTCACCAGCATAGTCATGGACCTCCATGGACAACACTGTCAGGTTTGAATCTAGATCTGGGGTATCTTTACCTCGTGGGTGGCAGCTCAAGTCAATACTAACGTTTTGTAGGAAGGCAGCTTTGCTCTGCTTTCAAGTCAAGCCTGGCTGGAACTGGATCTTGCAGGGCAAGAAGAGACATTGTGTGGTAAAAGAGGTAGGAGACAGTGAAAGAGGAGGACAAGATAGAGGAAACCAAGCTCCTCAGCCCATGTGTGGTTATTGCTGGAATCACAACCAGGCTGCTCCCAGGAAGGCTAGAGGTGCACAGAAAGGGAAAGCAGGCTCAGGAAGCCCGGTACAGTGTGGGAAGGCTGTTGGAGGTTCAGAGGTATTGTCATCATTATAAGTAAGGCCAGTGAGGCTTTGTGGGGGGATACAGGGTTCGACTGCTGCGACTTCTGCACACTGGTTAGCTTTAGTGCCCATCCCTATGGCACAGAGTGGGCGCTTGGTGCAGCCATCATCACTTTTCTATCTCGGCTCTCTGCTCTTTCCTTGATTCAGTCACCACCTGAAAGAGACAAAGAGACAGGGTCAGAGCCTGTGGAAAGGGTATTGGTCAGTACACAGATGAAAGCAGAATCAGCCATGCTAATCCACTTACAGGATCATATGGCTGAAAAATTCAACATCCCAAGCATCTCATTTAATTTAAGGGTGGGGGTACATTTCTAGTCCTTAAGACTGCAATTGATGGTTTGACAGGTGTGGGTAATGCCTGGTAAAATCTCTAAAGCTGTATTATGTCCTTGCCTCTCCTCATGACTGGCATAAAAAAAGTAAACCTTATGCAAAACAAGCAAATATATGCAGATTTGCATGGTTTGCATAATTCTGATTACCTTCTTGAATTTTCTTTAAGGGCAGGGTATAGCTGTGTGTAAGGGCTGTGTGATCACACGACCGGAAAGGACCAAAAGCCAACCCAGGTCCAACTTCACAGAGCAAGACAAAAAGCACCCACATTCCTGGCTCCCACAAACAAGGCCACACAACCTAGACTACCACATGCTGCACAGATAAGCACTATGCACTATAATAAGTGCATAGTGGGGCCCTCTCTTGAGACTTTTCCGCTAGGCCTGAAGACCCTTTTGTTTAAACAAGCCTTCTGAGTTCATGGCCTTTTTAACATCTTTTAGTATTTTTTACAGGCTTGAGTCCTCTATGATCTGCTGCTTTATGCTCTTTTTTATCTGACAACTAATGTTTTTATGGTATCTGTTAATGTGTTTTAATATGTTTTTATCTGTTAAATTATGTTTTAATCTGTTTTTAACATGTTGTAAGCTACCCTGGGTCCCTTTGGGGAGAACGGCGGGGTATAAATAAAGTTTATTTATTTATTATTATTATTATTATTATTATTATTATTATTATTATTATTATTATTATTATTATTATTATTATTATTATTATTATTATTATTATTATTATTAAAGGGTCTCTGAAGCAAGCCTACATAGTAACAGAGGTAGCTGCCTTGTATCAATTCAGATCATTGGTCCACTCAGCTCAGTGTTGTCTACACTGATTGGCAGAAGCTCTCCAGGATCTCAGCCTCAGGGTCTTTTCCAGTCCTACCTGGAGATGCTGCCAGAGTAGAAACTGAGACCTGGGCAAGTGCTCTACCACTGAGCTGCAGTCCCTTTCTGAGGAGGGCCAATACCTCCAGAAGATTTAAGACTCAAAGAGAAGCTAGGGGAGAGAGTTCTCCTTTGAACTCTTAGAGTTCCCCTTTTCACTGACCTCTAAGCTTATCTGTCAGGATTCCTGTCCCTTATGTCCACAATGAGCTCTGTGCCTTCGTTCCCATTTCAAACAAGCAGCAAACTCACCTCTCCATCTCTGGTCTCAATGGTTTTGATCAGAACAGTCTTCCTGGTGTGTGTCTCCACAGTTGGTTCTGGCTCTGAAACTAAAGGGAAGAAGACTATTAACAGACAGGGTATAGCACTCTCAAGAGAATTCTCCCCCAGCCTCATAAAACTCCAAATTCAGACTGGGCAAGATCAGAATGAACTGAAGGTGGAGAACCTATCCTGCTTGTCCCCAAGGGAGAAGCAGCACCAAAGATTAAGCTCAGGTTGCCTGTTTTGGACAGGGAGTGGGATTCTCCAGCAGCCTATCAATGTGCTCCCAACAATAAATTGGCTTTGGTGGGGTGCAGAGCAACAGGAGGAAAGAGATGACAATCAGAACAATATACATGCTGGGACCCACACAAATTCACACATATAATCTCCATATAGGTGCCAATGCCCCAAACAGATTTTTATTTATTCTTTTCCAGAAACCTTCATGCACCCTTATCAGCTTGCATGATGCATCCCAATGCTACAGGCTTACCTGTTGTTTTGATGGTGACTGATGCCATGGATTGAATAGGCACTGCAATCCTGTAGGGAACAGTATAGTGAGCAGTAGAGCCAACTCTTGCAACCCAGGTCCTCAATGCCCTGTTTAATATTGCCATTCCTTTTTCTTCCAACAGAAGTAAAGATTTCCCCCAACCCCGGAGAGGGACCCGAGTTGAATCATGCAAACTCAGAGGGGTGTTTTCTGCCTGCTGAGCACTTGCCTGCTCTCCTCTCCCTCCAGCAGCTTGCGGTAAGTGGCAATCTCAATGTCAAGGGCCATTTTCACATTCAGCAGGTCTTGATACTCCCGCAGGTGCCGAGCCATCTCTTCTTTCATGTGCTGGATCTCCTGCTCCAGCCGTGCCACTGTATCCTGGTATGAAATCACCTCAGCACCATATTGGTCCTCCAGATCTCGCATCTGCCTCATCAAGGCTTCATTCTGGGGAGACAAGCAACTCAGAACTGGGACCTGAATTTGAACACTGGAAGCCTGAGTCCAGGCACCTTATCTGAAAGCCACAGTCTCTGACCCACTGCACCAAATGAGTGAGAGAAGGTAAAACCACAGCCACAAAGTTTATCCAAGCACTGGCCTCTGAAACCTGTTCCATGATCAACAAGCCCTCAGTAGTAACTGAGGGCTAAACATGGTTTGCCACCACTTCTTTTCTTTCTAGTTGCAAAAGGGAAACAGCCAAATAACCAGCACTGGGGATATGCCCCAATTACACTGCAAAATTTGACAATGGGCAAGGAATTAAACTTCCTGATCACCCACTTTTCATTATTTTTTTTTTAAAGCCAGTTGCTACTCTTTCTACCTGTGAAGTTAAACATGAAAATATATAGACAACACACGGTGGAATCTTAGAAGCCAGAAGAGGATGGCAAGGAGAGATTCCAGTAGTATGTGAAATAAGCAAATAAATACACATTTGCTTTATATGTATATTTTATTCAGGCTGCAGAATGATTTTTTTTTCCTCAGAGTATATAACAATCTCTGCACAGAATCCAGCAAAACCCATGTTTGGATTTCTTAAATTGGTATTAAATTGCAAGATAGGTAGATCCTATTCTGCATACCTTTTAGAAAAAAAAGAAGCAGGGGGAGTAATAGCAGGATCGGGTGATATAACCTCTTCTTGCAGGTAAAAAATATAAATGCATTTATATTCTTTGTTACAGGTTATTGCACAGGATCCTGAGAACAGATTATAGGATTAAGCCCAGAGGTCAATCAGAGGTGTTAGCTTCCTCCAGGTGACAAAAAGGCCCATATTGTCCATGCAAGGGCTCTGGTATGTCTCTGTGGACCAAAATAGCAGCTCCTTGGAACACAGAGCAAATTGCTCAGCAGGGCTGGGTTGTTACGTGGTTGTTCCAAGGAACAGAGCAAGAGGACCAGGGTGAGATCTGTGCCCTACTCACTGTTCCTTTGAGTCCATCCACCTCACAAGTAAGGCTCTGAATCTGGCGCCGAGATTCATTCATCTCCTGCTTAGCCTGACGAAGTGCCTCATGGTTTCGGTTGGCTGCGTCTGACAGGTCAGCAAACTGCAAGAAACGGGAACATCAAAAGAAGGGAAGGAGCCCAGGACAAGCTCTTATCCTGACTTATTCAATAATAAACATGTGTGTGAATATGACCACAGAACCTGGCATGCACTCATGACTCTTCTCAAGAGGCTCTACTCATCTCAGTCTGAAAGATCTCACAGATAATGATGGCCAATGACCGCACATTCCCCGCAAGTTCCCACATCTTGTCATTGTCCCCCTCCCCACTTGACCTATACAAGGCTGCCTCTTGTGCTACAATCGCACAGCAATTACTAAGCAGCAAACCACTCATTACAAAAAAATGCATATGACAAAACCGCAATACTTTTTTTTTAATTAAAAAGCACTGAGAATTTTAAGCAGGGGAATGGGAATGACAGGGAAGGAAATGCTTAACCTCCACTGTTTTTTTCACTCACAATACTTCCCAAAGTTACATTGTCCTCTGTGGAGTTCCAGAAACTGACTCACTCCAGGTCACCCAATGAATTTCTTGCATGAACATGGATTTGGTCTTCCTGGCCCACTTCCAACACTATCCATTAACATGTCAATACACATGCCCTCATCCCCTTCCAACTATCCCCAATTTAAGCACCTTTGATTTGTACCAGTCCTCGGACTCCTGCAGATTCTTGACGGCAATGCTCTCATACTGGGTGCGAATCTCTCGCAGAGCAGCTGTCAAATCCGGTTTGGCCTGCTCCACCTCCACTTGCGCCTGCTGCTGGCTGTGCAAGCTCACCTGCACATCATGCAGCTCCTGCATCCATGAGATATACGTGGGAACATGTCAGAGTCAGATACATACAAGGTCATACAAAATAACATGCATATACACAAATATATGACAAGACACACAAAACAGGATACTTGAATACAAAGTAGCACACATATACACCCATGCACATGCATACCAATTACACATACAGACAATCACAGTACACATAGAGAAGCTAGTGGCACAAAAAGGGCAGATCCTAAACACAAGATCCATTAACCCACTACAGGCATATTAAAAGCATCACAAGGCAGATGCCTGCTAACAGAGAATGCATGAAACAGATTGAAGAAAAAGCAAAAAGGCTGAAAGAGAAGGCTTGCTGCATGAAAGGAATCCTCAACTGGATCAGCCCTGCTAACCTACATCCATAATCCTTGACACATGTTATCTTGCTTTCAAAGCCAAGGGTGGGGCTAAGAATGTAACTGCAGTCCTGTTATTCACCACTAGAGGGAGCACAAGTAACATGGCTTCTGCAGCTTTCTCAGAACTGGCCACAAAAATTAAAATATGGGATGGGATCCAACTCTACAACCTCTCCCTTTCTGCCACGCCCAGACAGATTATTTCCCCTGACCTGTGAAGAGGTCATCTACTGCTTCTCCTAGAGTCTTTACCTCTGTCTTTCGATTGTCACCATCCCTAGCAGCAGGCCAGCACCACAGCTGGTCACTTGGTTGGGTGCAGAAGACACATGTTGCTGCTTTTTTTGCTAGGCAAGTACAGGGTATAGTTCCCTGTACTAATGGGACTAATGCCCCACCCATCAAATGGGATGGGATGACTTTGGTGCTGCCTGATTTTCAAAAGCCTCTACAAGGACCAATAACTGTGTGCACACATGAGGGAGGCTAACGTCTGACTTCAGCCCAGACAGCAGCCCATTTATTCCCGTACCTCCTCATGCAATTTCTTGAGGAATTCAATTTCATCCATGAGGGATTCGATCTTGCGCTCCAGCTCCAGTCGTGAGAGGGTGGCATCGTCCACATCCTACCATTTCAGGAAGGAGAACAAGAGTCAGTGTCATAGCAAGAAGGTCCACCCTTTTCCCATTTTAACTTAACCTGCACAAGGGTCAGTGAAGGGCAAAGGAAAGCAGGTAAGATATTCCTAGCTTCATCACTCAGGCTGGTAGGGGTGGAGTGGAACTCCCTGGTTCAGCACAATGGACAGCACACTTGGCTGCCAGGAATGGCATTCAAGTCTTCACAATTCAAATAGCACAGGGAACAAATGTGGGAACAGGGAACAAGAGGAACAACAACCAGAAAGCCTATACAAACATGAATATGAGAGCAACTAAGCGCGAGAGTCTGCAAGTGCTAACTTGCTCACCTTGCGGAACAGAACCAGATTATTCTCAGCATCTTCACGCTTGTGCTGCTCCTCGTCCAGTCTGTAGGGGGCAGAAAATGGGAGAACTAGAAACAGCACTCTGTAGCTTACATTGACTGCACTGTCCAACTGAGGGCCCAATCCTAAAGTCAAGTTGGGCTGACACAAGTCCCTTGTGCCAGCTCAACATTGTCACAAAAGTGCTGTAAAGCACTTTCACGACAATGCAACTGCAGGGTTCCCCTGCAAGATCCCCACACTGGATCCAGTCACAGTGGGAATAGTTTGCTCCGGCCTTTTCAGGCCAGCACAGAGGTCTGAGGGGGACGTGGGGAGGGCAGGGAGGAGGTGGCAGGCAGGCATTTCGGGGGAGGGCAGGCTGCGGGCATTTCCAGGGGTGGGCAGAGAGCAGGAGGCAGGGCCAGGACCCAGCGGTTATGCCCAGATCCTGACCCCATTCCCAGGTAGCCAAAGGCAGTTCTGGGCTGCTCGGATTTGCGCCAGCTCTGGAGGTGACATGGATCCAAGTAGCCCCAATGGGACTGCAGTGGGTCTCTCTGGGTCAAGGCGAAACATCTCCCCTTGCCCCGGCTGAGCCTCTGGTTACCTGAAACTTGCGCTGGATACAGTGCAGGTACGCTGGCCTACCTGTTCCAGCACAAGTTAGGATTGCACTGTGAGACTCCAGTTTTGCCTACTACACTACTCCAATGTCCTTTTTCTGTGTCTAAAATAGGAATCCATTTCTACTCTTCCTGCCCTCTGCTTTTCAAGGGCCAAGCTGGATGATTCAAACTGATGCCATATACAAGTTCCTGCCCACATCCTCCTTCCCTGCTATCCTTCACCATGCCTAATCCTTACCCCATAGTCACAATAGAAAAGTGACATGTAAATTCCTCCAGTTCTCCAGTGTTTACTTATTGTGGGCTAAGTGCTGTACAGAACAGGAAAATGTGAGTTCAAGCAAAAGGGCTTAGATAATAAATAAAAGGGATTTGGGGAAAAGATAAAGAAATTGATCAGTATGAAATCAGTCCCGTGTTGAGGAGATCTGGCTAGCAGAGGAGATGTAGATACAGTATAGTGAAATTAAGGTAATTTTGAAATGGCTATGTTGAAAAGATTTTTGCAGATATCTTCAGTTGTGCTAAAAGTCTCTAAAGCTTGGTTTTAAAAGTTAATACAGTATCATCCCTCTTTGAAGAAAGGAGGTTTTTCCAGGTGCAGATGGGGACTGCCATCCAGCCACACCCTTCTTGTCCAGTACATCTTCTGCTTCCCACTGACTCAGAAAAAGGATGGCAATCTGAAGGGACAGAATGGAGAAAAGGGGAACACACCCACTCACTCTTCCAAACTTCCAATCCTTATGCTTGTCTCTTGCCTTCCTGTCTTCCAATATTACCTTGCACCTGCCATAACATATGCCAGGATGCGCCAACCCCACCCCACAGTGCCTTGGGGAATGCAGTCTCAGTTCTTCCATCCCATCCTGTGCTTTGCTTGTTTTTACTTCTGTGGCAGAATGCATGAAAGTTCTCCCCCCCACACACACACCTTTTGGTAAACACATCTCCTGTGAGATTGGTGAGACCCCTTCTGCATCACAAACCCCCTTACTTTAAGAGGCAGTTGCAGTTACCCAGCATATTGCCAGCAACTGCACTGCTGTCACATGGATTCTGCCATGTCATGGCAACACCAGCTCATATGCAGATCTCTTCCCCAAAGAGATTTTTCTTGTCATGTCTCCTTTGCTCTACCTCATTGCTTTCCCTCCACCAAGTTCCACATTTGGTGTGGCTCCCTTTCACTCCCCCTTCTCCCTGCCTCATCCAGACATCACATGAATCCACATGAGAATCCAAACTTTGCCAGAAGTCGATCCTGCCACATTTCCCATCATCATCTGCCTGTTCCTTCCAGAGACCATTCTCCACTGCCACACCCATAGAGTCCATCACCCTTCCTAGCCCTAGCTTCCTACACCTGCCCATCCCCCTGCCATGATGCCTGCTGAACACAGTCCATTCTTGGAGCACCACATCCTTGTCACCCCACTAGTTCATATCAAGGACCAATCAGGAATTACAGGTATACCTCTTTTCTGTGCATAGCCAACTCCTAAAATCTCAGTATGTCTCCAGCCATCTTATGTTACTTCATACGCATGATAAAAACTCTCTACCCCTTACTGTGCTGCACACTGAAGATTTCAGAGATGAGAATCACCTCGCTACAGTTACAGGTAGAATGCCATTTTCTTCTCATCTTTTAGAATTTCAATCCAAAATCTGCCCCTAGAGCTGAAGCAGAAACTTGAGGGTTCTGACTCTCTCCAAGCTAGGCATATGCTGTAGTTCAGAAATCCCAGCTTGCAGCTGCCCCCTTCCCTTCCTAAGCCACCTGCCTTTCAACTCTAGTCCCAGAAAGTTAGATAGCCGAGTTCCATAATGTTTTAATCATTTTTCCGACAAAAATCATGTTTTACAACTGAGATGGCAACTTACAGAGAGGTACCCATGTCAATCTAGCTGCAAAAAGACTCTCTGTTGTTGTCACTATTTGGGGCAGAACACCTACACCTTGCCAGGGCTACTGTGATGCAACCATTAAAACCCTCTCTCAGAAGGCACTCCCAGCGAGTGCATCCTTAAACTGCCAGATTTTCTTACACCATTAAAATTAAGGTTAGCATGCACCAGAAAAACTCACAAGATTGTGCAATTTCAGCTGGTTCCTATGTTGCCATTTATTAATCATGTTATATGGTGCAAAAAATAAATTTTGTCATACAATTTTTAATGTTTTATTGTTGCATGTTTTCTTTCTGGAGAAAGTTGAAAGTCATGAAAGTAAAGATTTGAACCCAGGAGGTTCTGGTCATCCTCCTCAGGACTCTTTCCTGAAAGCATCCCTCACTGGCTGCTCCCATTCCATCCCTCTTGGGCAGAGGCTCACTGCTTCAGTCAGTGACACATGTGCCACACCCTTCTCCAGGTTCAGCCCTCAGTTCTGAATTCGCTACTCTATCCTGATATTACCCCTTAGACTCCTTCCCCACTCTCTCTGCAAGAGAACCCAGGAGTCCCCGTTCATTATCTTCAGAAGGGGTGTCAGATCAGCAGTCAGTTTCCCAAGAGAAAAGTACCAGAATCCAAACCCATCTCTCAATTCTTAAACTACCTTGGATAACTGAGTAATGCAGTTTCACATTTGGTATTCAGAATCCCTACTGAGTGAAGTCCTGCTTAATAAACGCAGCCCTGTATACTCTCGACCTATCCTGAGACCCCTCCCACCACTACAGAACCCAGTCTTCGGGCTCCTGTGGCTATTAGTCCCCCCTCCACCACTCCAGTTGTGCCAGCGTGCCTGATCCAGGCTCGGAATCAGGTCCAGACGAGCACTGCTGCTTTCCATCTCCACCCCCCCCCCCATTGCAGAGGGGACCCAGGTGTCCGAGGCGGTGGTGCGGTCAAGTTTGGCATTCAGACTCTGTACTACTGCCTGAGCCTTGCACGACTGGAGAATTATCCTGACCCTGGGACCCTTCCCACCACTAAATGCAGGGTCAGAGAACCCAGTCTTAGGGCTACTGCGGCTATCAGCCCCCACCCCCCCACTCCGCACCCCACCAATTGTGCCAGCCATCCAGGCTCAGGAAGGGGTCCAGACAGGCACTGCGGCTCTCCACCTTCCCCCTCCCGCACTGCAGAGGGGACCCAGGTGCCCGCCCCGCCCGCCCCGCCGCTCACCTCTGCTTGAGGGCGGCCAGGTCCTCGGCCAGGTTGTCCCTCTCGACCTGGAGGCGGTCGCGGTCGGAGCCCAGCGTGTCCACCTGCCTGCGCAGCTCGCGGAGCTCCTCCTGGAAGAGGTCGGCGGCGCGGGTGGGCTCCTTGGCGCGCGCCTGGCCCAGCTCGGCCAGCAGGGCGGCGTTCTGCGTCTCCAAGTAGCGCACCTTCTCGATGAAGCTGGCGAAGCGGTCGTTCAGCTCCTGCAGCTCCTGCTTCTCGTTGCTGCGCGTGGCCAGGAACTCCTGGTTCAGCGCCTCGGCCACCGAGAAGTCCAGCCTCTCGCCGCCGCCGTAGCCCAGGCGCGGGGCGGCCGGCGTGCTGGAGCGCAGCAGCAGCGCGCCCCCGGCGCCGCTCCCGCGGTAGGAGCGCAGCGAGGCCAGCCCGGCCGAGGGCGTGCTCAGCAGCCGCGCGGAGGAGGCCAGCCGCGAGGAGGAGTAGCCCAGCGGGGACAGCTGCGGGGCCACCCCGAAGGTGCGGCGGTAGGAGGTGGCGCGCACGCCGCTGCTGCTGCTGGAGTAACTCATGGCTGGCGCGGAAGGAAGGAAGGAAGGAGGCGCCGGCTCAGGGGGCGCCCCTTTATAGGAGCGGGGAAGGAGCCACGGGGGCAGCAGGCTCCGCCCTCCTTGGATGCGGCCCAGAGCCCCGCATTGCAGCCCTCCAGGCCGGGCCAGCAGGGAACCACCCAAGCTCAGGACGCGACCAGCCCAGAAGCCCCGCTCCCTGCACAGAGCTGCTCCGGAGGAGCGGCTGGCCAACCAACTGGAGCATCAGGGAAGGGCTCTCTGGACCCCCATAGCGCTGGGGAGAGAGAGCTGAGAGGGGTCTTTGGGCCCAATCCTGTCCAACTTTCCAGCATCATCGCAGCCCTGAGGTCAAGGAACAAATGTTCCCAGACCTTCAAGAGGCCTCTGCAGCTGCCTTCCCACCCCAGGGTGCAGCGCACGCCCCATTGGCACGGCTACGCCATTTTGTCGGGGCTGGGAAGGTGGAAGCATGCATAAGGCAGCTGCTGAGCAGTTCTGTCCTCAGTTGTGGGGAGAATTGTGGAGAGGGGTGGCTCACTCTGTTCGAAGACCTCTAGGCAGGGCAGGGCCAGAGACACTGAGAGGAATGCTATCAGGGGGTACAAAGTTTCTTTGGAGCCCCTTCCCTTCTTCTTTCAAAGGTGAATTTGGTTCCCAGGCCTTATTTTTGGTTCCCTTTGACTCCCAGGTTCCCTTTTTGACCCTGGGCCCAAGAACAATGTACCCCCTGCACCACCACTACCACCACCACCCCTAGATAGGGCTACTAGAGGAGGCTAACAAGTGGGCGCTTGGTAGGAAGAGGAACTTTCTAGGAGTCCCTGAATGGAGAAGGTTTCAAGTTTGGGACATCAGCCACTTTTCATTTATGACCTAACATACAATGAATTTGTATTCATTGGGAACTAGTCCCCATATTGGAGCTGGGGATTTTCTTTTCTGAAGTGGGATATGGTCAGTCTGTCCCATTCCAGAAAGGCAAACTAAGATGCAAAGGGGAGGGAAAGACTTGACATGACACAAATCATGCCTCTCTGTCAGCTCTTTGCTTTCACCGCTGTGGCTCCTCACTCAGTACAAACCATCCAGGCAACTCATCCAGCACTTGCCTCATCTTCCAATACGTCACTCCACACTGACCTCCTCTCCCCTGAGAAGCAGGGGAAGGAAATGCAGTGCCACTGGCAGCACCACCACGTAGCGCATCACTTCTGGAAAGATGCTTGCCTGTCCAGCAAAATGGAATAGTGGGTGTTTCCACAGGCACTCATGCGCAGTATGTGAGTTGGGGCAATGAACTCAACAGAATGCAGTCCTGCATGCAGTCACGCCCATGTGCATACACACAACAGGTGCATACATAGGCACATGTTGATTAGACAAGCTTTTCTGGTATCCCACCCCAGCCCTAATCAAGGCCTGCAGCCTTTACACAAGAATCTTGTTAGGTGCACAAACTTGCATGTGTGAGCCCCTTTGGGGGTGGTAGGTGTGCTGTAAATGTACACTCAATGGAACTGTGAGTAAACCACTTCTTTTTGCAACTTTAACAAGCAATTGCCTCTTTGCCTTTTTTCACTGAATAGCAGTGAGCCGGGTGAGGGAGGTTCCCTGGGGTGATACCCAAAAAGGGTATCCACTGCTTAAGCTACTCTGCTTCCCCCCCCCCCAAAGAGGAAACTACTTTTAATTTCCTCCAACAGTAGGGAACCATATGTTTAGCTCTGGAAACGGCTTTGTGAACTACTTTTTATTGAAAAGCGGTATGCAAATATTCTTAATAATTATTGTTATTATACATATCAGCACACCAGACAGTCCACTCTGATATCTTTTTCTAGCTCCCTTACACATACATTATTGCATCATGGTTGTAACTATATTTCTATGCACAACCACCACTCTGCATCCATTTATACTGAGGTTTGCTAGAGATTCTGAGTTGAAGAACTGTTGCTGAAAATGGGCGGCCCTTGGTCCTTCTCCCCTCAGCCATTTCCTCCCAGCGCCTGCAACTCCCTTGCCAATAAATCCACTGCAGACAGTTCTTGCCCAACAGCTCTTGCTGCCAACTGTTTCTCCCCCTGCTAAGATTCATCCTCAAATTCTCCACCCAATGCTTCTTGCTCCCACTCCTAATTTCTTGTCAGCCCACTACACTTGCTTGTCCCTCCCCTCCCAGTCCCCATCTTGTTACTCTCTTTCATCCCACAGTCCCTGTGAAACTCTGGAAACTGCATTCCTTTTGCACCCCATATGATCCTTCCCTCCTCCAGCTCTTTTACCATCATACATCACTATAAGGGCATGACTAGGCCTAGCATACCATAAAATAAATAGTTGCCAACTATTAGAAGGTTGAAGGTTAGAATAGAAGGTTGCCAACATGAGCTGAATTTGGCCCCTCCCATAAATTGGGGCTTCAGTGTGGTGGGAGGGAGGTTAACCCTCTGTCCAGGATCAGCCTTAAGCCAATTGGACCAATAGATCCCAATTGGGCCCCATGCCTAAGGGAGCCTCATGCTTGGGTAATCTAGTCTTGTATGCAGTTTTATATTAAAATGTTCTTAGATCCATTTGTTCCGTTAACATCCACTTTTAAGCACACATTTTGATTGCTTTCTATTCAACCATAGAGATATAAAGTCCAACAAATTTTATTTTTATCTCTTAAGATTCTGCAGATTCATCGCTGTGAACCTGGACCCCACAAAAAATGTTTCGACTTGGAGCCCGCAGCTCCTAAGGCTGGCCTTGCCTCTGTCCCTACCCCTACCCCTGACTGTTATTTGCCCTGGGGGAAAAAGCTCCCATTGGGAGGGGACAGAAGCAAATCTTCAGCTGTGTCTGTCTCGGGAGCTGCTTGTTGCTCTTAGATGACAATTTGGTCTTGTCTGGTAGACATCAGGAGAGCAGTCAGTACATCCTACAGTGCATCATTCAGCCAGTGCTTGAATTATGGGGAAAATCAGCACAGTCCAGAGCCCCCCACCCCCTCTCCCTAAATGTGAGCCATATCATGCCCCTGCTTTAGCACTTCTCATGTAGGGATCTGTCCCTCCCTCCCTCCCACTGCTCTTTCTCCTCTTCCTCAAGATTTGGGAGACTTTTACACACAGTAATGCACACTGTTAGCTGGTGGCCTGTTGCTGCCTGGCTCACCCCTGAGCCTGCCATCTGCCTCCCCCGAGCAGCATGGTGTTTGGGAGGATGTGAGGTGGTGTGCAAGCTCTGTCCCTGGCGTTTGCTGCTTCACACACAGGAATTGCAGGCATTGTGATGGACATGTGTGAACTCACCCAGAGTGAATCATGCTTTGTCAAGAGTGGGATGTTTGGAGCAACCGCTCTGGTTTCACAGCACATCAGTGTCTTTATCTTTGCTGGCACAAAAAGGGAGGGAATGGAAAGCTCCAAGCTGATGGCCAAGCAGACCCCACACTTCAGCAGCCTGCCAAAGAGCCACTGCTGATAGGGCCAGTACTGCCGGAAGGGTTTGTCTGGTCCTGGGCACCCTGCTGGGGCTGCCAATATGTAGGCTAATTAATGCCATCTACAGATGATAGGTTTGGAAAATGTAGCTGCCCTGTGTCATTCCTGCATCTAGGAGGGAAGCAAAGCTGGGCAGGCTTGGAGCAGAATGTTGCAAGTAGGGATCTTTAAGAACGAACAAGCCTGTTTCATTCAAGGCATGTGGGCTGCTGGGTGTGGGTTTGCAAGAGTGGTGATCAGATCTCTCATCATGAGCATGTGTACTCTGTGCTAAAAAAATATCCATAACCCTGTACCATAAAAAGCTGAGCTGAGGAAACTATAAATTGAGACAGTAAGCCCAAACGTACATAGTATATTGATGCTAAATTTAATCTTTCTGCAGTACTAGACATGACATAGGACTGGCAGCTAGGCAGGCTGCTGAAACTCTGTCCCTTTGGCCACTGAAAAACTTCTCATCCCCTGTTTGTGGCTTCCAACATGTCACCAAGCATGGTCACCAAGCATTTAGCTTTTGCAGCCATAAGGGCTAGAAGCTTGATTTCCAAAAGTGAAAGCTGAGATTCTCAGGACATTGAATTCAGCATCCAATACCAAATTCTGTGCTTGCATGATGGTGGTAAAGTACTGCAGAATATACACTGCCATGGCTATGAAGCTTATTATTTAAACATTAGGATAAGTTGTTATCTTTCCTGGAAAAGGCCATTTGGTTTGAGGAGGATTAAATAATTGATTGACTTTATTTTGGGCTCTTTAACCTTTTACCACAATCTCATCACCAAATTCTTACAAATATAAAAAAGTTTTGAAATGTATTCAGGATAGGACTCTAGCAAATGTCCAGAGAGATAAGTGTGTTGCATAAATGTAGAGTTTGACACCCACCCTTGCAGCAAGGCAAACCCCTATGAAGCATTATATGCTTCCAAAGTTGGAAGGAGACAAATGTGCAAATGGGATGCATAGCTTAATGTAGCTTAATCAGGTTTGACCTGTAGGATTAGGTCCAAGGGTGGGTCAGCTGGGTCCCTTAATTTCTTGCTCTCAGAAATCAGATAGGCTTCATGGTCCAATGAACTGGCTCCAGGCCAAGTTCTTTGTTTACTGGTCATTTGGGGGAAAAAGGTGTTCAGTAAGAAACAACAACAATCGGACAATGTCTGCTGAATCTGGCTCACTCACAGGCCCCTTTGATACTATCACAGAAGCCTCTAGGATGCTAAAAAGGTCCAAACTGAAAAATAGAGGAAAATCAGGGATCTTTACAGGAGCAACCAAGGGCCTTTTTTGGCTAACATCTGTCTTGGAGCCATTCTGCTGGACATGGATCTGGTGTTTACTGAAAGACAAACTGATGGTGATCAGATTAGAGAGGAGATTTAACATCACTCCTTTGCCATCATCTGATCACCCCCTAGTAAGTGTTCAGCTTTCTGATGCTTCTCACCTTTGCTGGGGTAGGTAACCTATTTGGAAGTTCTGCCCTTTGAGTCTTATGGGTCCAGATGGATTTTTGACAGCTCTGGGGGACTTTCCTGTTTCTAGGGCCAGCAATCCTACCAAGGACTTGGTTGACCTCTGGAATGAGTAAATGGCCCGGGCAGTGCAGGCACCTGTTTGCTAGGGTCCATGGAGCAAAGCCTTGCACTGAGCCCCTCATGGTGCCCCCTGATGCCGTATTGGGCAGTGCTACTTCTGCCACTGGTATTGAGGGTTGAGAGGTTGACCCAGCCAGCTTGTTCCTCTGATAGGCATGGGTCCCTGGGCAGTGCCTCACCTAGCAAGCTGCTGGCACCTGTGCCAGCCACCTGGACCTGTGCCATTAACACTGTAACTTCCGAACATCATCTGCCTAGCTGCAGAGCCAACCTTACTACCTCATTCTCTGCCAGTATTCCTATTTATTCAATTTATAATGATAATTATTTATTTTCTCTAGTATATGGGCTTTAGTTTCATTCTGCTTTCATGGGGTTTGATTTTGTTGTCTTTTTGCTTACTATAGCAATTTTATTTATGTTGCGCCTCTAATTTGAAGGCTTAAGTCGATTACTGTTTATTGTTTTGATGTCTTATTTTTTGTAAGCTAACTTGAGTGCCTTCTACTGGGATGAGAAAGACAGAATAAAAATATTCTAAGAGCACAATCCTCTCCAACTTTCCAGTGCTGATGCAGGGCATGCACTGCATCTTTGTGTTGGGGGGGCAGTCAAAGAGGCCTCCTGAAGGTAAGGAAACATTTGTTTGCTTACCTTGGGGCTGAAGTGTGGCTGCGTTGGCACTGAAAAATTGGATAGGTTTGGGCCCTAAACAAATACAGTAAAGCAGTGTTTCTCAAACTGTGGGTTGGGACCCTGGGTTGCAAGACAATTCCAGGTGGGTCCCCATTCATTGCAATATTTTATTTTTAATATATTGGACTTGATGCTACCATGGTATGTGACTGCATTTGGTGAAATGTTACAGATCTATACTTTTAACAGGCTACTATGTATATGCTTTTAACAATGACAGGAGTAAGGCCCATTTATTAGGTAAGTGTGGGTAAGATTGCACCCTAGGATTTTTTAAAAAGTTCCTGCTTGATAATGTCCAGTGGCTCTGAAATTCTGTTTCCTGTTACTCAGCCTGTTGCCAGTGGATCCTAATAATTTTCCAGGCTGTTGGCCTTCCTTTCCACCCCCACTGATGATTGATATTAGGGACATGAGCAGCCTACTTAACAAAGGCTTTAGAAGGATGAATGAGACAAAGCATTGTAAAACATTCTACATGCTAAATTGATACAGAAATTATAGATAATATTCCCAGGACTGATAGCAGAAATGTGCCCGATCTGGGTAAGTATAGAACAGAAGCTGGATAATCAGATTGGCAAACCCTTTCTGCAGTGGCTCTTAACAGCTAATGGAGCTTAGCAAAAAACAAAACAGCAGCCCTGAGAGACCTGATCCTTCATCTGCAGGAAGAGCTGAGGCCAGAGAGCCAGCCAGCCATAGATTAAAAGACAAGCAAAAAATAAAACCCTACCCTTGCTGCTATTACAGTCCTTATTCCCCTGCTGCCTGAGGCAAAACAAAAAAAACAACCACTCAGCTCTCAGGAGCAGATCAAACCATCAGCAGAAGCAGAATCCCCTCCTGGTGGGCTTGTCACTAGGGAGGGTTGCTTTCTGCTGTGGCTCCCATTCTAAACATGTGGAAAGCAGCCACTCTAAGAAAGGGTTGCCACATGATTGAGGTGTTTTCTTCATGCCAAGACAAATCTCCTTTTGTATGTAGGCACTGGCATGGAGAAAACCCACTGCAGCCATGTGGCAAGTTGCTCCACAGGAACAGCTTGCCATGGTTTTAACAGCCACTAGGGGGAGCAATGCTAATGGCCTCAGCTTGGCTGAAAGCAGATGTAAGGGCACTTCATCTAGCTTAATCTTAACAAAGTCCTGGTGCTAAAGAAAGCTTTATACATTATAGTAGTTTTACGTGCTGAAGCAATAGTGGATTATGGGAATTGGTCCAAGAATATTATATTTTTCCCCCATTCTTCCTTGAAGGTGGTCAGGACAATATATGGATCTTCCCCCCAGCCCCATTTTGGGGTAGGGTAGCCTGAGAAACAGTGATTGGCCTAAGGCACTTGGCGGGGGGGGGGGAGAGAGAGAGAGATTTGAACCCAGGTCTCCCCAGTCCTAGCCTGACATTCTGATCACTACACTTTGCCAACTCTCCATATCATGATTCTATGTGTTGTTTGTGAAGGGGGAAGCGCAGTGAGCAGGAGCAGAAGGAAACTGGTGAGGGCTAGGGAGCTTTGGAGCAACCATCTGGAGAGACTTGTTTTGAGCAAGCTGTTCCCTCTTTTTTGCCTCAGCCACCATCATCTCTAAAAGAAGGCAATCAGAACGACCTACTAATGTAAAGATCAGAGGAACAATTATAATAAAGCACTTGGCACCTTAGAAAGTGCTACAGAGATGATAAATGAGAGGAAATGGCTTACAGGGACACAGCTGAAAGAACAAGCCGACTTCTGTCTTCATCACTAGCAGTGGCTTGAGATTCTGTCCTCGCTCTACTTGTGTTGGTAACCTTCAGTCTCGAAAGACTATGGTATCGTGCTCTGAATGGTGGTTCTGGAACAGCATCTAGTGTGGCTGAAAAGGCCAATTCGGGAGTGACAATCCCTTCCACATTGGGAGCAAGTGCAGTCTGTCCCTGGTCTGTCTCCCTGGCTATGGGCCTTCCTTCTTTGCTTCTTTGCCTCAGTCTGTTGGCCAAGTGTCTCTCCAAACTGGGAAAGGCCATGCTGCACAGCCTGCCTCCAAGCGGGACGCTCAAAGGCCAGGGTTTCCCACTTGTTGAGGTCCACTCCTAAGGCCTTCAGATCCCTCTTGCAGATGACCTTGTATCGCAGCTGTGGTCTACCTGTAGGGTGCTTTCCTTGCACGAGTTCTCCATAGAGGAGATCCTTTGGGATCCGGCCATCATCCATTCACAGGACATGACCGAGCCAACGCAGGTGTCTCTGTTTCAGCATAAGAACACTGGACCAGGCCATAGGCCCATCCAGTCCAGCTTCCTGTATCTCACAGCAGCCCACCAAATGCCCCAGGGAACACACCAGATAACAAGAGACCTCACCCTGGTGCCCTCCCTTGCATCTGGCATTCTGACACAGCCCATTTCTAAAATCAGGAAGTTACATGCTAGGGATTCCAGCATGTTCCAGGACTGTGTTATTTGGAACTTTGTCCTGCCAGGTGATGCTAAGAATGCGTCGGAGGCAGTGCATGTGGAAAGCTCTGCTTAAGGGAACAGTTACAGATTATGGGTCTTTTTAAAGTTCCACTGCTGTCCATAGCACTTAACAGAGTAGCATAAACCAATACAAGTCTCTGTCCTGAGGAGTTTACAATCTAAAGTTTGCTGGGGGTGAGGATGAGGAGAGGAGAGGAGAGACAGGCCCAAAAACAACAGAGCAAGAATATGCTCAGGTACACTTGTACTTAAGATTAGTATTTGTAGGGGGTGAGGATTTAAAGGGCTATGCCAAGGAGAGGCTGAAGTGGGGTTTGAACAGGAAATTGAAAGAAGGGGTGGCGCTGTACAGATGTTCTGGAAGGACTTCTCTTATAAGAAGCAATGAGGGAGAATGACAACATTATTTAAATAAGTAGGAAGTATTCAGGGACTGAAGGCAATAAAACCCAAGAAGGAAAGACCAACAGCAAGAATACCAGAACAGAATGGTAAAGGTGGAGGCTACATCATAAAAGGTTTTGAAGATGATACAATCACAGTCAGTGGGAGAAGATACAGGTCATGCTAACATAACAACTAATAAATCATTCCTAGAATAAAACTCAGAGAAGGGCAGACATTCAGGGGCCAGTATTTCAGGGATCAGTCATTCTCTGCGGCTTCTGCCCGCTCTCCTTATCCCTCCCCCTCCCCCAGCGTCTGAGAATCATGCCAGCTACTTACAGGAAAGCCAGACAATTGAATATATTTGCTGAGGGACTTGAAATGTGCCCAAAGCACAGCTAAAGGGGTATGCAGACGTGCAGAGAGAGAAAGAGAGAGAAGCAGACCAATTGAAGCATCAGTGAAATGCCAATTGTATTGGATTTTCAGCTTTAATGGATCATCTGCAGCCAGACTGGCCTAGGGAAAGTTCTTTGCTGCAGGCCAGATGCTGAATAAAGTGAAACCTGCTCCTTTTAAAAAAATGCTGCCCAGTTGGGAAGGAGAAAGGGAAATGTTCACATTTTCCAACAGTTTCAAACAGCCCACAAAATGGGGGGGGGGCAGGGTTTATGTCAATCCTTGCAGGCACACATAGGCCTCCCAAAGTGACTGCCACCTCATTTCTGGAAGTGGTATTTCCCCGAACTGAACATAACCAAGAAGAAACATCTATCCTCTCTTCCCATCAGTCTTCAGCCTGCTTCTCCTAGAAGTGATAAGGTGTGCCTTGGCTCTACTGCTTCAGACTGTGGGAGGAGCCTCACATGATTGAATACTCAGTACAAAAGAAGATTCCTTCCACATGAAAAACTAGATGTCAGGGTGAAAAGGAAGTTGGACAAGAACCTTCCCCCATGACATGCTGGTTTTCTAGGTAAAGTGAATGTTTCTTGTATGGAAAAGCATTTTGTTATGTGAGCTGCCTCTTGCAGGCTGAAGTGGTATAACCCGGGCACTTGTTTACCATCTCAGTGAGGATTAGTCCCTAGGCAAGCTATCAGGTAAGATACCCGGAGATCAAGAGTATTTGTAATATGAAGTACCAACCTCTCATAAAGAGTGGCATCAGAGATCAGGGACTGGTCAGGAACCCAGGCCCATCAGGGTGCCCATCAAATTAGGCCAAGCCTGAACCCACAGAGCCCCATGCTCCATCATGGGGGAGCAGTACAGAGCTTTCCCCCAGGATTCCCAGCACCAGCACTACCTCTTATTGTCTTCCTCCTCCCTATCACAACAACAAATTTAACCCAATATGCATTGGATGAAATTTTCCCAAAATGACTGACTAGTGGCACAGAAAGGCGCTGGTTTACTCTGCTGATTCATGGCATCCATTTGGGGCACAGTGGTGCCTGTGAACACAGAGCAAGGACCAGGCACTCAGTTTCTCAGCTTTGTCTCAGCTCAGGCCACACTGGTTGCCAGGGCAATCAATTGACCTAAGAGCTGCCAAGATCTTTTCCCCTTCCTGCCTCCCCCACTCCTTCCTTTGTTAGGAAGAGATGGTGAAATTCCAATCTAACTTTAAGCACCCTCTGAACCATCTCAGGAACAAAAGGGCCTCCAGAGGGCCAAACAACACATCCAACAAATCCCACAATGCAGAAGTGCCTGCCTCAGGGCACAATCCTAACCAGGTCTACTCAGAAGTAAGTCCTATTGTGTTCAATGGGACTTCCAGGAAAGTGAGGTTAGGATTGCAGCCTAAAACTCAACTCTTCCCCCCCCCAATCTGGGGAAAAAATGGCTGAGTTGTTGGTATTTATCCCCTCACTGTCCTGCATGTGATTTGATACCACTTCTATTCTCAGTGCCTCTTATCTCTTGCCACATGTATTTGCCACAAATGAGAATGTGGGAGGGGTGGGTTATTTACGCAAAAATTCAGCATACATGTTCCCTATTAAAAATCGATGTAGAAAAAATAAACGTCAGATAAGAGAACTTCTTGTGCCATAGCTACACAGGCTGGCATGGAGATTAACATTACAAATGAGAGGCCCTAAGTGCATTATGGATAGGGTGGCATTCCCCATCCAGATCACTGGCATTTTTTTTTTCTTCCAAACAATTACTGTATTCCTTAGGAAATCTGTCCCCACTTAACATGGTATTTACTGATCCTGTCATTCCAACACAGCATCCTTTCAGTTAATTTTACTGCCCCAAACTCTGTGGGAAAAGCATGCACTTTTATCCTGCCTTATTAGCAGAACACTCAAGGCAGGTGGAATAACTTCAGAAAAAATGTGCCTGTTCCTATGATCTGCTGGAGCCAGAGATGAAAGTTTATTATGTGCCCTAAACAGACACATACCAACTTGTGGATATGAATTTAGACTTACACCAGATCAGACCACTGGTCCATCTGGTATGGCATGTTCTCCACTGATTGGCAATAGCTCACCTAGTTTTTTTTGAGGGGGTCTTTCATGGCCCTATATACTGGGAACTGAACCTAGGGCCTGTTGTATGCAAAGCAGGTGTTCTACCAGTTACCTATGCCCCCCCCCAGTCAGTGCCAAATATTTTACTACCAGAGGCAAAAAATACCAGATGGAATCCCCTCCCTTCCTATTCAAATCATCCTCCCATTTTCTTGGTTTTTCCCCATTCCGTGATTTTTCATTTAATCCCACCTTCCTTTATATTTGCTTAGGGAAGCAAATGTGAACTTAAGGGTTCCTTTTGGTTCTTATTTGATTTTTTTATTTAATCCCCCCCCCCTTCCCTTATATCTGCTGAGGGGAGCAAATGTGAAATTAAGGGTTCAGTTTGGTTCTTACTGTTGGAGGAATTTCTTAAACCTGGTTTCCTCCTTAAGGGGGAAGCAGAGTAGCTTCAGCAGCAGACCCCCCTTCTTGCTAGGAATAAACCCCAGGGAGCCTCCCACACCCAGCTGACTGCTAATCAAGAAAGACAGACAACATTGGCTGGTTGAAGTTGCAAAGTAGATTCATTTACTCACAGTTCCTTAGTAGTACGGTTACAGCATCTGAATATGTTCAGAGGTACACTAACTTAAAAGATAACAAGGCCCTGAGGCTGCCTCATCCTGCGTGCCATGTGGTCAAGATGGCGTCACCAGCAGAGCCCTGCTGGGAGTGGTGATCTTGTCTGGTCAGTGGTCTTGAGGAAGAGAGAACGTGCTCGGAGAAGAAGGGAGTTATATAGGGTCTGGGGCCACGCCCCACATAGGTCATCCAAGGTGGACAGGTAAATTGCAAAGGACACTGGACTATGGCTTAACCCTTTTTAGGACAGTCTCCTGCCACCTCTTGGAAGCAGACAGAGTTATACCAACTCCAACACTTACTTGGTTTTTTATTTAATCCCCCTTATGTCTGCTTAGGGGAGCAAATTTGAAATTAAGGATTTATTTTGGTTCATACTTGTTTTTTATTTAATTCCCCTTCCCTTATGTCTGCTTAGGGGAGCAAATTTGAAATTAAGGCTTTCTTTTGGTTCATACTTGTTTTTTATTTAATTCCCCCTTCCCTTATATCTGCTGAGGAGAGCAAATGTGAAATTAAGGGTTCCTTTTGGTTTTTACACATGCTACACATGTGTAGGATGTTTTACACATACTAATCAAGTTCACTTACAAGTAAGCAAAAGTGAAAGATGCTCCCCAATCTGCTAACACCAGTGGCCCTCTTCACCTTGCCCTTCCTCTCACTGTTTCTCTCTGGCTGGCTCCATCCCACCAAAGACGAAAGCTTTATAAAGGAGAAATGCTATCTTGGGGCTTGCAGAAGAAAGATTGAACAGGTCACTGAATAAAACCATTTATAGTAGAGAGCAAGAAGGGGAAAATGTTTGCATCAAATAACTGGAGGAAGAGTGTACCATGCTGGAGTCTTAAATGGCAATGTATCTTTAGCAGGGAAGGTGGGGCAATTGGAAGAGGATCACATACAGCAGTGTTTCTCAAATTGTGGGTCAGGACCAACTAGGTGGGTTGCAAGCCAATTTCAGGTGGATCCCCATTCATTTCAATGGGCATTTTATTTTTAAAATATTTGACTTGATTCTACCATGGTACATGACTGCATATGGGGAAATGTTACAGATCTGTACTTTTAACAGGCCACCATATCTATGCTTTTAACAATGATAGTCAATGGGACTTATTCCTGGGTAGGTGTGGATAAGATTGCAGCCTTTGGGATGTGGGGAATTTTTTTAAAAAACAGATAAGCAACCACTTGGGAGGGTTAGGAAGGTTCTTCTTTACTTTAAATGACTATTTTAATTTATACTTATTTACATTTTTAATTTACTTACTTAATTGATTTGATTTTGTCATATGGGGGTGTTAAAAAAAAATTTTCCTGCTTGATTAGATCACTTCTAGCCACAACACTTCCAGGTGAATTACATCACTTCCAGTGGGTCCTGACAGAATGTCATTCTAAAAAGTGGGTCCCAGTACTACACAGTTTGAGAACCACTGCAGTACAGTGTATGGGATCAGTCATGCTGAGCATATATATAGCATGTCTGAGCATTCCACATTCTTCATGGCCCACATTGGTTTTAAAAAGTCATTAAAAATATGCACAGCAACCTTGTCAAATAGATCAGTATTATCCCCCCCCCCCAATTGAAGCCATTGTGCAAAAGCTGAGAGAGAGAGAGAGGTGTTGCCCAAGGCCACCTTCTGAGTGCATGGCAGAGGTAAGATTCAAACCGCTGGTCCTCCCCAGTCATAAAGACTTGGCTTTTAAAGTCTGGTTGGGTATAAGCCCCTTAAAATAAGGAGATGTATGAGCCATTTCTTAGCTGCAATTTCTTTCTTGGTTGCACAGGCCAGGCCTTTATTCAGAGGGTATTTGGGGTCAGCGTGACCAGACTTTGCATCCTCCTCGTCCAGACGAACCTCCTGCATGACCAGGCACCGCTCCCGACCTGCGCAGTGTCTGGCGCCAGCCCTGAAGACAGAAGCGACCCTGTACCGCCTCCATCTCGCCAAAGGAAAGGGCTGCCTGATCCTCCTCCCTGTGCTACCCGCAAGGCGGTTCAGGGGAGCCAGATCAGTCCCTCTACCTTTAAAGGGGGAGTCTCAGCGGAGCCCTCGAAGGCTGGAGGATCCGCCCCCCGACACACACACACACACACACACCCTTTAACTTTGCAGACAGAACTCGTCTGCAATAAACAAAGGCTGCAATGCGGAGAGGAGCTGCGTCTTCCAAGGGCGATGGTCGCATCCAGGCATGCACTAGAGGCCGCTGTTGCGTATGGAATGCGAGCCAGCTCCGTACCGCGGCTGCCGGAGTTGCGGCTCTCGGTGGAGGAAAGGAGGTGACCTTCAGCAGGCGGCAAGCGAAAGAGAATGCAGCCTCGCGAAGGGGGCGCCGCCCGATGCTTTCTGGCTCGGCGAGCATCTTCCGCAAGCAGGCAGCCAGCGCTCCCTGCGGCTGCCTGAAACGTTGGAGGAATGGTCTGCGCCTGACCTCGCCTCTCCAGCCCCTTTTGCTACTGCACAGGACGCTCTGAGAGACCAACAGAGGCTGGCCAGGGTGCAAGAAGGCCCACACCAAACAGGGCACACGTGGCCCAGGCAACTCCCAGAGCAAAAGTTGTACACAGTTGGGGGAGGGGCAGGGTTTTTTCCTTGGGGACCTGCCACCAGTAGTGGCCTCACTCTTGGTTTATGGGCCCAAGGTCATATGACATCTAAGGCCCATACATTTTTGACAACCCCTGACAAAATTAATATTTTCCACATTTTTAAGCCACCCTTCCTCTAAGGCAGGGGTCTTCAAACCCCAGCCTGGGGGCCAGATGCGGCCTGCAACAAGCCCCTGTTTGGCCTGCACCAAGCCTCTGATTTCCTGCAAGTGTCTGGCCTGCTCAACCAATGTGACCAGAGCTGTGCTCCACTTGCATCTGGAGTGCGTTTTGAGTGGCAGGGAGGCCATGCGCCTCCCCTCAGAATGTCTTCTAAAGGCCTGAAAACATCACTTCCTGGTTTTCCTGAAAAACCAGAAGTGACATTTTTGGCCCTTTGAGGCTTTCTAATGTATTTCTTTAAATTTTATATTTAAAATTTATTTTTCCAGCCCTCAACACCATGCCAGATATTTGATGTGGCCCTCTGGCATAAAAGTTTAGAGCCCCCTGCTCAAAGGAGCTCAGGGTGTTGTACATGATTCCTCCCCTTCTTTCATCCTCACACCAACCCTGTGGGCTCCTTTATACCTCAGCTCTCAGCAAGCCAGAGGTTCTAGAAGAGGGATGTAACCAGCTGAGGCCTCTGTCACTCACTCTGTTCCCTCCCAACTGCCAAATCACAGCTGTGGCCAATTTCTCATTAGCACAACATTAAAGCTCAAACCTGAAAGGCTCAAGCACCTTTGCTATCATGAGTTATGCTAGTTGGAATGCACCCCAAGATAACAAAGCTCCTTTCTCACATCCCATTAGGCAGATTTCTCACAGCTGCTGCAGAAATGGCTGCAGGCTCACAAAATGGAGTCAGACCTGAGGCCATGATTCTCACCTGTTTGACACATCCTCCAAGCATGCAGACCTCTTTCCATGAGTTCCACCACAGCATAGGGTCTCATATATCCATGCAGAGGGAATCACTCCAGAATTCCTTGTTCTAACATTTACAATCAAAGATGTGTCTGCTTATTAACAGAATAGTTTTTCCCCCTGCCTCTGCTCCTATTTTATTTTCAATACCACTGGTATTCCTGGGGGGCAGGAGGGCAAATGCCCCAGAATGCCATCCCACCAGGGGGACCATGTGACAATCCTTCCACCACCACCATTTTTCCTTTTTCCCAGGCCCATTTTTGGGACCCTTTTCAAGGTCTTAGAAGGCCTTTCAAGGGGCAAGGAGTCTGACCATAGCATCCCTGACCCCCAGGCAACTTTCAGAATGCCAAAAAATGGCACTTCTGGTTTTCAGATAAAACAGGAAGTGATGTTTTATGGGCAAGGGTGGCAATTTGCAGTCTTGGCCCTGGGCAGCACAACACAGAGTTAATACTGTAGCAGTCATCTGTCAGTTACTTAGGGATAAAAGGGACTTTCATTTTTATAACTCTATTATATACACCTAGACCCCTCCTTTCCCAGCACAATCTAGCAAATATATGAAACCAATACTACTTGAGTTCATGATACCCCATCTTCTTCAGTCCAGACTTCTTCCTTTTGGAAATCCTGTACAAGACCTGCCTTAGAGCCAAATGGTAGAGTCAGATAAAAATTAGCAGTTAGTACCAGCTGTGTTGATGCTGAATTCACTAGACATACAGACTCCAAAAGTCCCTAAGCAGAATTAGCATACAAAGAACTGGAGCAGGCAAAAGACAAGGCCATTACAATTCAAGTCAGACATGGCCTAGTGAATTCTGCCCATGCATGCAGATATGGCTGCAGCCTACCGGATTCAAATCCATCCTCCTATACTTGTTTTGCTACCCTGACAGTATTTGACAGCACACACACACACACCCATCAATCAAGGGTTGAATTCCAAGTTGCAGACACAGCAATAGACACTTATCCATTTCTTGAGCTTGGTGGCCTATAATCATAAGAGCTGCAAGACAAGAATAAAGTGCATGTATCTTTCAGAGGCCTAACAGGAGACCTGCACTCTTCAAATAAAAGCCAATTCATAATTTAGAAGCTCATTTAAAGTATAGCCTGCTGGCGTTATAGAGCTTGTAATTATGGCAACCAGCTTAGAAGCCACAAGATTTAAAAGATGTGTTGCTCTGCAAACTTGTATTTTGTACACAAGACAATATTCTGTGATGCACGTCATTAAAAATCCAAGTCTTATATATGCAATTTCCATTTTTCTTCAACTTGCCTGTTTCTAAACATCCCTGTTTTATTCCAGTTGTTTTTATATAGCTATATTTTGGCTAGCAAGTTATGTTTAAATCAATTGCCCTAGAAAAGCATAAGGCAAGCATGGAGTCAAGTGCCAACTGAATTTTCCTCCATCTGCAGCTAAAGCCAGATCTTGCCTAGTAGCAGAAAAGCATTAGAACCCTGGCTTTCTTTGCCATTAGAAACTGCTAAAAGGGTAAGTTACCCTCAGGCACGTGCATTAAGAACCCACTATTGTCACCCTGTGCTAAGGTTGGAGGGGAAAGAGATGTGATAGTCCCGTGTTGCACAGGCACTCTCTAGAGCAAGCTAAGCCAATATAAAAAAATCAAACTTATTCACAGCTTAGGCCAGCTTCCCAAGGGAGTTAATATGCATGAATCAACTGCCCATTGGTCCAGGACAACCTTCAAGTAGGAGTTACTGAAAATAATTGGAGGAAAGAACTAGGCCAACTTCTTCCTCAATCCCACTATTTTCAGAAGCAGAAACTCAGATACTGCTTCTTCCTTTACACATCACTTACATTTTCTCCCACTCCCATCAATAAATTTGATAGTGCAAGCAGCTTGTATTCGGATGTAGAGACGATTTTATTGTCATTTTAATACTGAAAGCAAGAGTGCCACAGTCCACAACCAAGAACTAGATTTTCTAGGTACTTTCTCCACATTTGCCCTCCTATAGGGGATCTGATGCCTCTCCTCCCAAATGAATTATTAGCCTTGGTTGTGAAGAATTGTATTAGACATGGGGGAAGCTATAAAAACCAAAGATTATTCTTCTAATTTTTTAAAGCCACAAAAAAGGCAAGGCAAAGAGATCAGTGAAGTTTGTCAATGTTGGTATTAAGTTCCTGGATATTCAGAATATTGAAGCCACAATGACTCCTAGACTCCTTCTACAGATGTTTTAATGCAGGGGTCTCCAAACTATGGCCCGGGGCCACATTTGGCCAACAAGATTTTGCTGACACTCAGCATGGTGCTGGGGAAGCCTTAATGTTTCAGCCCTCGGAAACCTGCTGATGTGCTGTGTAATAGCAGAGCCTTCTGCCAAGGAGATGCTTCTGCAGAAGATGAGTTCTGAGCTGTCTGTGACAGATCAGAAGAGAGATCTTGGGGTGCTTGTGGACAGTTCAACGAAAGTGTCAACCCAATGTGTAGTGGCAGTGAAGAAGTCTAATTCCATGCTTCGGATCATTAGGAAAGGCATTGAGAATAAGACAGCTAATATTGTAATGGTTGGCAACCTTCAGTCTCGAAAGACTATGGTATAAGCCTACAGCACCTGGTAAGGCCACACCTGGAGTATTACATCCAATTCTGGTCACAACTCAAAAAGGATGTAGTGGAAATGGAAAAGGTGCAGAAGAGAGCAACCAAAATGATTACTGGGCTGGGACACCTACCTTATGAGGAAAGGCTACAGCATTTTGCGGCTTTACAGGCTAGAAAAGAAGAGCCTGAGGTGGGACATGATTGAGACATACAAAATTATGCATGGGAAGGATAAAGTGAATAGAGCGATGCTCTTTCCACTCTCACATAACACCAGAACCAGGGGACATCCACTAAAATTGAGTGTTGGGAGAGTTAGGATAGGCAAAAGAAAATATTTCTTTACTTAGCATGTGGTTGGTCTGTGGAACTCCCTGCCACAGGATGTGGTGATGGCATCTGGCCTGGATGCCATTAAAAGGGGATTGGACAAGTTTCTGGAGGAAAAATCCATTATGGGTTACAAGTCATAGTAGGTTTGTGGAATCACTTGGTTTTAGAAGCAGGCTGCCTCCGATTGCCAGATGCAGGGAAGGGCACCAGGACGCAGGTTGTGTCTGTTGTCTTGTCTGCTCCCTGAGGCATTTAGTGGGCCACTGTAAGATACAGGAAGCTGGAATAGATGGGCCTTTGGCCTGATCCAGCAGGACTCTTCTTATGTTCTTATATTGCCTTATAAGGCTCTGTGCCTGCGGGGATTCTGTTAAACTACCTTTGAGAGGTAGTTTCAGCCTTATGCACTGACCAGGAGGCAGTCAAAGCAACAGAGGAAGAGGATGAAGGGATGGAAACCACAGCTTCTATTTATAAAAAATTAAAATCAGACTGTGGACAGATGTCCTGACATTGCTTTATTTCCCATTTAAAGTTAACAAAGCTCATTGGGTAGCAAAATATCAGCAACCTGCTGATGTGTCTGCCACAGAAGATGGGGTGGAAAAGAGTGGAAGATGGGGCAGAATGGACAGCAAAATGGCAGATGCGTTTCAGTGCAAGTGTAAAGTCATGCACATTGGGGCAAAAAATCATAACTTCACATATAGGCTGATGGGTTCTGAGCTGTCTGTGGCAGATCAGGAGAAAGATCTTGTGGTGGTGGTGGACAGGTCGATGAAAGTGTTAACCCAATGTGCGGCGGCAGTAAAGGAGGCCAATTTATGCTTGGGATCATTAGAAAAGGTAGTGAGAACAAAACAGCTAATATTATGCCATTGTACAAATCAATGGTAAGGCCACACCTGGAGTATTGTGTCCAGTTCTGGTCTCCACATCTCAAAGTGGAAATGGAAAAGGTGCAAAAGAGAGCGACTAAGATGATTACAGGGCTGGGGCACCTTCCTTACGCGGAAAGGCGTTTGGGCCTCTTCAGCCTAGAAGAGACACCTGAGGGGGGATATGATTGAGACATACAAAATTATGCATGGGAAGGATCAAGTGGATAGAGAGATGCTCTTTACACTCTCACATAACACCAGAACCAGGGGACATCCACTAAAATTGAGTGTTGGGAGAGTTAGGACAGGCAAAAGAAAATATTTCTTTACTCAGTGTGTGGTTGATCTGTGGAACTCCTTGCCACAGGATGTGGTGATGCCATCTGGCCTGGACGCCTTTAAAAGGGGATTGGACAAGTTTCTGGAGAAAAAATCCATTATGGGTTACAAGCCATGATGTGTAGGTGCAATCTCCTGATTTTAGAAATGAGCTATGTCAGAATGCCAGATGCAAGGGAGGGCACCAGGATGGAGGTCTCTTGTTATCTGGTGTGCTCCCTGGGGCATTTGGTGGGCCGCTGTGAGATACAGGAAGTTGGACTAGATGGGCCTATGGCTTGATCCAGTGGGGCTGCTCTTATGTTCATGTTGATTACAAACAAGATCCAAGTAAAACTTATTCATTTAGTTTTTATTCATTATTTAATACAACTTTTTTTGGCCCCAGCCATGTATAATATACAACACAGCCATAGTCTGAAAAGTTTGGAGACCCCTGTTTTAAATGAAAGGAATCAAATTGTGGTTTTGTTTTCCGAGCTTCCCAAAAAGGGTTTTTGAAATGACTTTTGGTAAAGTTTCACCAACACTGCAAGGGAGAGAAACTAAATTCATGTAAGCCCTTGCATATTGGAATCAGAAGAAATCCCTCCTACCACAGAAGTGCTGAAGCAATGGAAATTTCTAGGTCATTGCTATGGCATGCTTCATTGGGTTGCAAATGCTCATGTTGTCCTGCTGCAGAACTATTCAAAAAAAAAAAAACAACTTTGTCAAGGATACAGCCTAGCTAGTTCCATTCAACATGCATGCTCCCTGGGGCATTTGGTGGGCCGCCGTGAGATACAGGAAGCCGGACTAGATGGGCCTAGGGCCTGATCCAGTGGGGCTGTTCTTATGTTCTTAAGCACCTTCCCAGTCAATACCAAAAACTGTTGCAGGTACCAGGCCTACCTACACCTCAACAGGACAGGGCAAAGTTTGTTCACTACAGAAGAGACCAGACTACTTTCATTGAAGCTTTTAATCAACATTGACATAATAGACAGGAACAAAAGACAGTTAGTATTCCTCCCCCTCATCTTCCCCATCAGCACTGTCTGCTCCAACCTCTTCATAATCCTTCTCTAGGGCAGCCATGTCTTCCCGGGCCTCTGAAAACTCTCCTTCCTCCATGCCCTCCCCAACGTACCAGTGGACAAAGGCACGCTTGGCGTACATCAGGTCAAACTTGTGGTCCAGGCGAGCCCAGGCCTCAGCAATGGCTGTGGTGTTGCTCAGCATGCAGACAGCACGCTGCACTTTGGCCAGGTCACCCCCAGGGACTGCGGTAGGAGGCTGGTAGTTGATACCAACCTTGAAACCAGTGGGGCACCAGTCCACAAACTGGATGCTACGCTTGGTCTTGATGGTGGCAATAGCAGCATTGACATCTTTGGGAACAACGTCACCTCGGTACAACAGGCAGCAGGCCATGTATTTACCGTGGCGAGGGTCACATTTCACCATCTGGTTGGCTGGCTCAAAGCAAGCATTGGTGATCTCAGCTACAGTCAGCTGTTCATGGTAAGCTTTCTCAGCTGAGATAACAGGGGCATAGGTGGCCAGAGGGAAGTGGATACGGGGGTAGGGCACCAAGTTGGTCTGGAATTCTGTCAGATCTACATTCAGGGCCCCATCAAATCGGAGGGAGGCCGTGATGGAGGACACAATCTGGCTGATAAGGCGGTTGAGGTTGGTGTAGGTGGGGCGCTCAATGTCAAGGTTCCTGCGGCAGATGTCATAGATGGCCTCATTGTCTACCATGAAGGCACAGTCGGAGTGCTCCAGGGTGGTGTGGGTGGTCAGGATAGAATTGTAGGGCTCAACAACCGCTGTGGAGACTTGAGGAGCCGGGTAGATGGAGAACTCCAGCTTGGACTTCTTGCCATAGTCAACTGACAGACGTTCCATCAGCAATGAAGTAAAGCCTGAGCCAGTGCCACCACCAAAGCTGTGGAAGACCAGGAAGCCCTGGAGACCTGTGCATTGGTCAGCCTGTGGAAAGAGAGCAAATTCTCTAGCCTGGTTGTCACATGATTATACTTCTGCAATCTCAGAGTCAGAATGTAGCAGAGTATCTTCTCCACAGATGCATATTTGCAGGGTGTATTAGCAGATACCACATACTGCAGTAGGTGTGCCTTGCACAGTGAGACTGCTCCAGCCTTTGCCATTTCCTTCACTGCAGCCCATCTAATATTCCATGGCAGTGTAGCATTTTCTTATCTGATCAGTTTAGCTTACCAGTTAAGAAATATCAGGTTCATTTATCCCATATGGCAATGAGAATCTCGTTTCTCTAGGCAGGGTAAAAGACCAAATAGGTGTCTTTATCTACCTTTTGCAATTATGACCTTTATTGATTATGAGTTAACCTTTATCAATTATGAGTTAAACTGCTATGTTATTGTTCCCAGCCCCTCTTCAAGTTGGAGGAGGCAACAAGGATTGCTCCCATCATATATGCCAAGCTTAAGCATGCGGCAAATTTATACAGAAAACCCCTTACACAGTTCCAAGCAGGAAAGAGAAGATAGGACTTAAAGCAATACAAAAGTAAAACGGATATCAAGCAACAGAAAGGGCCCCCCCTGTACCTCACTCATCTAGCACAGCCTAAGTCAGCCTCTCCCTTCACAGTCAGAGAAGGCAGAAGGGGCTGGCCCAAGGCACTCCAAGCTCCTGTCAGCCCAGTGACATACAAGGCCTCAAGTTTGGAGCTGGTAGCAGGGAGATCATTCCTACAATTACCCAGAACTTCCAAAACAAGTGTGGAAATAATCCCTGCCTACGCATCTCTCTCCAACTCTGAACCTGGAGCTATCTGAGAAATGCAGGAAGTTGTGCCTCTGCGCAAGGGACAGGGTCAGGGACAATTCTATGCTTGTCTATTTAAGTCAAGCCAACAAGTGCACACAAGACTGCTATATACACAGCTGACTTTGTTCCAAGTCCCACTGAGACCTCAAAAAGCAATAGAACTACATGGAAGGAAGGTGGTCCCCACCATTACACTGAGCCAATGTTTGTTGACTCTTGCGTTCTAACCCCCAATGCCAGTATTAGTAAAGGTTCAAAAATCTATAGCTTGCCCTTTATTTGCGAGACAGACCTTGGTTTCAGTAAGAAAACAGACAGTCCCACAAGCAAGGTGGGGAAGAAAATAATGCAGCTGTAATGAAGGGTTCCCAGTAAGCTGGGGGGGGGGGAACCACCTTTTGCCAATGAGCCTTATTGTGATGGTGCAGGTCTGGTTGCCAGCCATGTAGTTCAGGGTTCATTCTAGCAGCTGGCTATTTCCATATTAGGTAGATAGGAAGCCATAATGGTTGATTGGAAGCTAATGCAAAGTAGATGGACAGATATCATTCACATTCTTACCTAAGCTTAGGGGAAAGGAGGCAGCGTGTGTATGGCTAAACAAAAGTCTAGCAGGGAATCTTCTGCCTTTGGAGCTCCTGACATTCTCATTTACTCTCTATCTGTACACTTGTAAATAAAGCAATATTACAGAACCACAAATATTCTGTACTATTGTCCTAGGCTTGGTTTTCTTTCCGATCACTGCTTCTGAACTTCTCATCACTGGGGGGAGGGTATGCAACATCATAGATTGATCAGGAAGAGAGTACTGGTCTCTAGAACAGTTTGCCATAGGTTGGAACTTTCATACAAGTTTTAATGGGTAGGACCCTTTGCTATCACCACCAGTATAAGTCACTCACCAGCTTCCTGATTCTATCCAGCACCAAGTCAATTATCTCTTTGCCAATAGTGTAGTGGCCCCTGGCATAATTGTTGGCAGCATCCTCCTTGCCAGTGATGAGCTGCTCAGGGTGGAAGAGTTGGCGGTAGGTTCCAGTGCGCACTTCATCTGTGGAAACAATCACAAGTCTTCAAATACTCTATTTGGAGGCACAATTTAAAACAGCAAACAAAAAAGCCAGACAAGTTTGGCTAGCAAATGCTCAGCTATACAAAATAATGCACAATTTGTATTTGAATTTATGTATGTAACGTACAATTAAAGTTTTGAATTCATCAGGGCATCAGGAATATAGTAAGGGAGCAAGATAAGCACAAAGCTTTGCTAGATAGCTACAGGATTGCAGTCCAACAGCTATGTGTGGGATGTCACCACATTATTCTATACCTGCTGAGAAGCCCTCCCCCTCTTACTACTTGCATTCTGCTCTGGTATTGAGCCTCCAGTTGATGCCATCTTGTACAAACTCAGACCATTACACTACCTAACCCACTACTGTCTACTCAGACCAGCACAGGCTCTTCAAAGTTTCAGGCAGTAGTCTTTCCCAGCACAGTTATTTACAGTCCTTGCACCAAGCTGCCAGGGGCCATCTGCTTGCAAAGCATGTGATCTGCTATTGAGAGAAGGCCCAATTCCCAACATTTAGGTTATAAAATGTTTAATGTACACTCACCGATTACTGTTGGCTCCAAGTCCACAAAGACAGCCCTGGGGACATGCTTGCCAGCTCCTGTCTCACTGAAGAATGTGTTGAAGGAGTCATCTCCTCCCCCAATGGTCTTGTCACTGGGCATCTGCCCATCAGGCTGGATACCGTGTTCTAGGCAGTAGAGCTCCCAGCAGGCATTGCCAATCTGGACACCGGCTTGGCCAACATGAATGGAGATGCACTCACGCTGTAAGAAGAAACAAGTTATACAAGTTGATATCCAGTATGAGGAAACCACAGCTCACTCCAAAGTACCATGTCAATGGACAGTTAACACTATCAGGCTGGTTTCAGTGGATTAACACCAGCCACTGATCACCACTCAAACACCCCACTGGAGTAAGCTGTTCATTTCATGCTAATGGAAGCACAAGCTGAGGCAGGCAGGCAACTGAGGGTTGCTAATGAGAAGATCTCAAGGACATAATCATTCTAAAAATACCACCCTGCTCTTCAGATATGGTCCAGCAATTTGAATTCTGGCTCAAACTATCCCAACTGTTTTGCCACTAATTAACAGGTAACCTTGGGGCAGTCATGTGCCAGCTTCTATTCTCCTCCCTGTTTCTGAAGTGCAAGTTTTATAAAGAGTTACTGCCAGAAAGAGGTTAGAGTACACACACACACTCTGAATTCCATACTAAACATCTTGCTAGTATAGTGCTTCCCAAACTTTTTAGCACCCACTTTTTAAAATGACAATCACAACCCACAAGACCAGGGGTGCCCAAACCCTGGCCCTGGGGCCACTTGCAGCCCTTGAGGACTCCCAATGCGGCCCTCAGGGAGCCCCCAGTCTCCAATGAGCCTCTGGCCCTCCAGAGACTTGCTGCAGTCCGCACCGGCCCGATGCAACTGCTTTCAGTGTGAGGGCAACTGTTTGACCTGTCACGTGAGCTGTGGGAGGAGGGTTCCCTCCACTGCTTGCTATTTCACGTCTGTGATGTAGTAGTGGCAGCAAAGGAAAGGCCAGCCTTGCTTTGTGCAAGGCCTTTTATAGGCCTTGAGCTATTGCAAGACCTTCATTCATTCATACAAGTTCACCTTTAATAAATTTATTTATGTAAACTTATGTAAATTTATTCAAATTGTAAATGTAAATTAATTCTTTTTTCCCCAGCCCCCGACACAGTGCCAGAGAGATGATGTGGCCCTCCTGCCAAAAACTTTGGACACCCCTGCGCCAGATCAAAAAGAGGTATAGGAAGAAATATTTTATTAATAATAATCAGGGTTCTGGCAGAGTCCAGCCTCTATAGTCCAGAGTCCACAGTCCAGTCTATATAACTATGTATAATTACAATGATATAATTATAATGCAAATGTGTAGACATTTGCTACATGTGTAGCAATATGCTACATGTGTAGCCATTTGCTACACTCTCCCTAGAAATGGCATTCAAGAGCTGTTCCCCCAAACCTTTTACAGTCATTCCAGGTTACCCAGAAGGTTGAAATGAAGAGTAAGATGTGCAGTTAGGAACTTCCAGGCCAGGCAAAAGCATGAAACTGGGTTCACATGTGATCTATGGCACGACAACTACTAGAGAAAATAGAAGACTGACGATTTGGAGGCATGAAGATTACTTCATACCACAAGTTAGCATTTAAGTCAACCATTTGATTATGTAAACCAGGCAAGTGTGCTCGTAAAGTTTTTTTAATGTTTCACAAACTTGTGCATTTCTAGACTTGTGGGAAGACACCAGAATTGAGGAAATGCATTCTAAGACTGTTACACATAGCACAGTTCAATGCATTTTCTTCACCTCATTTCTTGGCCAGTTTTAAAAAGGTACACACACCTCCAAATATCAACAGTTTAAGAACTGCACACAGATCATGTCATTAGTGTTTCAAACTAAATACTGCTAACAGAATGGTAAGCAAACTTCAGATGTTTTAAGGTTAGCAGTGTGTGCCCCAAAAGACTTTTGAAGACACCACTTATTCTGAAGGACAAGAGCTTTAGTAAATTGATGCCTTTTGCTTAAGATAAGATTATACTGTACAGCTTTCCCCCCCCCCAAGTAGCAGGAGGCCATATTCCAGGCCCAGGAACATTCCTGATTGAGTTTACAGAAACAAGTCTCCCCCACCCTTGCTTTTTGTGCCTTAACAGCAATCTAGCAATTGTGTAACCCTAGCTGAGCTCATTCAGCTCTACTTTAATCCTAAACTTAAAAGGCTTGTGTTTCCTCTAAGCCAGCTAGCTCCCACCATCTGACTCACAGCAAAATGTTAAAACAGCACAGAGGGCTATAATTTGAAGGGCTAGAGTCAGCCATCATTAACCCCCCCCTCCCGCAAGCATTTATCAGAGTGCAGCAATTTTACAACTGGTGTTAATGCTGGCATTTATGGGTCACTGGGCCCAAAACAGCCCTTTTAGACTCCCATAAATCTGCATGCAGCTAGGAGAACAAAATATTCTCTAATCTTTTTTTTAATCTATGTTTTTATTTTATTATATTAAAAACAAATAGGAAGAGGAGGAGCATGGCAAGGGGGTTCCCAACTAGGGCATCTGACTGACATCTTCAGGTATTTGAATTTGGGAAGTTATGCATTTGCTACATCCTCTCGTTTGTAGATTATGAAACTGAAGCATGGTCTTAACTTGGCAAGAGTCAAGCCTGTTAATATTTTAGTGAGTAACACCATACCTTAGTGAGCAACACCAAAAGCCAGCCACCATAAAACAAGCCCTTCCTAAAGGAACTGAAGTCATTGTAATGTACTAAAAAAATTTAAGTGTGAATTGAGCAGCCTGTTTGAGTCACTGACTGCAACACTGACAACATAACAAGGGCAAGGCAAGGAGCAGTGCCACCATTATAGCCCTTGTAAGAGTTGAAAGAGATACAAGTCCGCTTCATACTGGTGGTTCTGAAATCCCACTACTCTGTCTCATATTGAGACCGCAAGTTGGCACCCTCATCTCAAGTAACAATGCATTCCAGTCTTTTGGCAAATCCCCATGTCATACAACATTCCAATACATTTTACCCATCACTAGGTTGTCAGCAACACAACACCTTTGTACTGACTCTATGAGAAGCCATGTGCTATCTGGCAGATCATAGGAAAGGTGTGAGGAGAGACTGTGCTACTGTAGAAGTAGGGAGGCTGCAGGCTTGCAAGAATCCAAGTCTCACATGTTCAAAAGAAATGGAGACCAGCCTGGACAACAAGAACCAGGGCAAATAAAAAAGGTTGATGCTTGGAAAAAAGGTAGCAGCATGAAATTAGTAACAAGAGTATACAAGAATATGGTATAGGGGTTAGTGTGGATTCAGAAGGCCTGGATTCAGATTCTCACAGTTATGAAGCTCACTTAGTGACCTTGATCCACTGGCTCAGTCTAACCTACTCCTCCATGGGGAGGGGGAAGGGCGGGATTATCCCATCCCTGAGCAAACCAAAAGGGTAAAATACAAGAATAATGAGGACAATTGGCTCTAGGAAACAAAAGGCTGCAGGGTGCAGTAGGTAATGGAGATTTGTGGAAGGCCAAAATGTGGGGAGAATTCTGTGCATCTGAAACCAGTTTATATGCATGCATAGTGTTATGTGCATTTCAAGAAACTGTATGCAAGGTGTTTAAGCCAATCTTTGTTGCCTCAAGGTCTTTAGTCCTTCCTGCAGTTCCTGAACAGTCCATGTCACCACTGTATAGAAGCTTATCGTTCCATTGTTCTGTTGCAACTTCTGCAGAATAACTTTTACGTATGCCAATAAAAGTTCTACATACAGAATAACTCCTGCTATTAACACTATGGTCTATGGCAGGGGTGTCAAACATAAGGCCCACAGGCCAGATGCAGCCCCTGGAAGCAATTTATCCAGCCCTCAGGCTCTTCCCCCACCACCATCACAGCTGCTCTCAGTTGCTGAGCTGTGCTGAGTTATCACTCCTTGAAAGGGTGGCCCACATGAAAATTGGGCTCTCCCATACACCTTGAAAATATGAACAAGATTTCTGTATTTTCTATTCTGTCCTTGGCAGCTAAGAAGATCCTAAGTGAGAAAGAAGTGCTGATTTCTGGTCATGGCCTGCTTCATGACAACATTTTCTGCTTAATGACACCATTTCTGGTGCTCAGCAGGAATCATGAATGCTATTTGGCCCACTGTATGAAATGAGTTTGACATCCCTGGTCTATGGGGTGAAGGATTCCCCCCCCCCAATTGCTTCTCCCAGAGAAAGCATTTCTCTGAGAGAATGCATGACCTGGAGATCAGAATTGCTGGCATTCAGACAATATTGTTCCTACCTCCAGACGGGTAACTCCCTCAGGAGTACCCATCTACATGCTAATGAGAAGATGGATGTTCTAGAGCCAGCTCATTTTACAGCCAGCTATTTGATGTCTTAACAGGATTAGGCTAGTTTTAACCAGTTGTTTGTAGCAAGTGGAATATTCAGCAATAGCTAGTCAGAAGAGGAGATTACCCCTAGCCTCACCCACCTAAACAAATGAAATGAGTCATGCAAGGCAGGTAGCAAAGTGCCACTTTTGACTACATAATGTGGTGGTGGGGAGATTACAACTGGCACAATGCATCATCCCACAGAATGCTATTTCCTCAAGGAACGCAGAGATTAGGCAAGTTAGCATGAATCTCTAGAAGTATTGCTGAGCATATGCTAAAAGCCATTTCACTACACAAGAAGTACCCCAGGTTTTTCAACAAAAGTACCTGTCACAAGGAGCAACCCCAGTTCTGAGTAAGCCTGTACAGCCCCTCTTTATAGCCTAGATAGACTCTAGCTCAGCCATTTTCAACCACTGTGCCATGGCACTCTGGTGTGACATGAATGGTCTACAGGTGTGCCATGGGAGTTTGGAGGAAGGTCAATTTTTAGCAGAGCCATTGGGGAATGTGAGCCCCCCACCAACAGCATGGCATGCCTTGTTAGTTGTCAAAAAACCGATGTGTGCCTTGACAATTTTAGTACCTAGTCAGTGTTCCATGAGACCAAAAAGGCTGAAAAGCACTGCTCTTGCTGTTCACTGGAGATCACCAGGAGGCACATTCCACTTCTAGAGGCTATCATCTAGAAGGCTATCACCAAGCAATCTGAAGTAGTTAACCCAATTTAGTCAGCAAAAGTTAGGTGGTTAAAGCCTGCCACTGAAAGGCTAAGTATGGAAACCCTTAGCAAGATTTTACTTTCTCATCCTAGACCAATTCAGTGCCTGCGTCACCATTTATGCAGAAATGGCCAACCCTCACTTTCCCATAGTGCTCAGGTCCAACCCTCTAAATTGTTCATATTTGGTCTCCCCTGCTAGGGGCTAAAAATATAGTAAGTTAAGTTGGTCAAGTCACAGCATTGGGCAGTATTCTGCTTTACTGGATTTCAAGTGACACGAACCGCTGCTGCAAGGGAGCACTGGTAGCTCAGGAGTCTCCAACTGGCTTGGGCTGCACATATTAGAGGTTGGACCTACCCATTCGCAGCTGGGCGTTATACAACGCCGAGGAAATCCCCTTAAACGTTTCTTTGCACATCGCCGCTTCCTCCCTACAACTCGGCCACTTTCGCTGCCAAGCGACAGTACTGCGCAAAGCCAAAGAGGTTCAAGCGCGATCTAAGCCGCTTGCACTGGCCGTACTGCAAAAGCGTTTCAAAGCAGGGTTTGCTAAAGGGGCCAAGCGGGCAGCGTTTCCGCGGCCCGCACAGCCTCATCCGGACAATGATGCAACCAGCTGGTTACTCCACCGGGCTCACTGGGGCAGGAAACTGCTCTCCGAATGACTCTCCAGAGCACGCCCTCTCCCCCAGAAGTGACTCAGCAGGTAGTCACGGGTAGGGGGGAAGGAGGAGGATGCCACGAGGCTGCCGCGCCGGGCTGCGGGTCACACCCGACTGGCTCAAGGTTGCAAAGCACGATAAGGCATCATCCTCTGCCTTGCCACGGGCAGCCCTTTCCTTCCAAGGCACAGCCTGGAAAAGCCCATTCTCCAGCTTCAGCGCTGTAGACCCATTTCCCAGAAAAGGCATGATCTAGCCTGCCTCGGGCTAAGCCCAGAAGCCCTGCGCAACACCGCCAGGAAGTGTCGCAGCCACCAGCGTCAGGGCGCCCTGCCCACCCCCAACACACATCACAGCGCCTGCTGCCCTACAACTTCCTACAGAAGCGAGAGAGAGACGCATTTGCACCCATCCCCCACCCTCGAGAGCTAAGGAACCTCTTCGCGGTGTCAAGAGCCTTACCGAAGCAGCGTTCACACGTTACGTTTGGAGCGTGCACGCGAACAGCAAAGCCTCCCGCTAGAGCGCTTGAGTTCCCGAGGGGCGTTTTCTCGGAACTTCCTGCCCCACGTACGACTCCTTCGCCGCTCCCAAGTGCGTCAAGCATCCTCTTTAGAGGATTTTTGCAGACACGTGCAGTCCCCGGGCCAGGAGAGCACACGGGGCTGCTCGCTGTTCCTTATACTACTTATTTATTTACCACATTTTTATACCGCCCCTCCTCCAAAGAGCTCAGGGCGGTGTCTGCTCCCCCTCCTTCAGTCTTCAAAACAACCCTGTGAGGTAGGCGAGGCTGAGAGAAAGTGACTGGCCCAAAATCATCTAGGAAGCTAGGTGGCTGAGGGGGTTTGAGCCTGGATCTTCCAGGTCTAAGTCCACCTCATAAGAACAGCCCCACTGGATCAGGCCATAGGCCCATCTAGTCCAGCTTCCTGTATCTCACAGCGGCCCACCAAAAGCCCCAGGGAGCACACCAGATAACAAGAGACTTGCAAACCTCCCAAACCTCTACACCATCTTGGCTGCTAGACACTATGGTAGTTTCCTCTTAATTGAGGAACATAAGAAGGGCGACCCCCCCAGCACATAACTTCTCTTGCCCCCCCCGCCTTTCCAGACAGCCCCTTCACACGTGCCTGGAGAATGCATCCTAGAAACAGCCACACGCCCTGCTCTGACGCAGGAGCACATTTCCAGAAGGCTCCTTCGCGCAGCCTCCCTCGCAGCCCGCCGCCCGCCCGCAGGAACTCTGCCTGCGAGCCCTCAAACAGTCACCGAGTAGCCTTTCACTCACTTACCATGTTGCTGGAGGAGCAGGAAAAAGTGGCAGAGAAGAGCACGGAGGAAAAAAGTTCTTCTCACTGACCGACCCGCTTAGGGAGCCACGAGTGAGCAAACACTTCTTTCTAGGGAGTGCGCGCGCTGGGGAGGAGCCTTATATAGTGGTGGGAGGGGCGTGTCCTTTTGAAAAAGGGTGGGACTTGGGGAGAGGAGATGGTGAGGCGTCCCACTTGGAGGCTCCAGGCACCTCATTGGTGGGTTCGAATTCTCTGAGTATGAGTGTAGAGGAGAATGTGAGACAAGGCAGGGGAGGTGGTGCTGTGGGGTTAGGGACTAGTGGCTAGCAGTGGAGATCTGGAAGGAGACTGCAGAAGATGGGTTGAAGGGGTGAGGGAGCCTGGGAAGAAACGTCGGGTGGGATGTCAAGAATTGCTTCTCCGCCCCCCCCCCCCACATTCTTATGCCCCCTTGGAAACCTATAGATCAACTGTATTGCGGGTGAGTCTGCGCCACAATTAAAACTTTTAGTGAGCAGTTCTATGCATATTTACTTAGAAATGAGTTAGTTTTTCTGAGTGGTGCTTACTCCCAGGTAAGTATGAATTGGGCTACAAATCCAATGCCCACTTACCTGAGAGTAAGCCCCAATGAGCACAATGGGATTTATTTTGGAATAAAACATACATAAATGTGCACAGATACAGCCCAGTACTGTGTGTGTTTATGCAGAGGTAAGTTGCACTGAGTTCACCAAGCATTAGGTTGCAATTGTAAACGTTTCTCTGAGGGGTCAGTTCCATTGAACACAAGAGGATTTATTTCCCAGTAAACACAGTTGGGCTTCCATTGTGGGCCCCTGGTGAGTGTGAATGGGGACTGCCAAACAGTATGTCATGGTACTCACACTATGCCCCCCTTGCAGATTTAAACCCATCTTGACCTTGTTTGACTGTCATGGCTTCAAATGATAAACCCTGGGACTTGTGTTCTGTGAAAGCAGCTAGGAATGTTCAACACCCTGTCACCTCCTTTGGAGGAAACCAAGGACCCAGTCCTATCCAACTTTCCAGCACCAGTGCAGCCATAATGCAACCCCCAGGTAAGGGAGCAAATGTTCCCATACCTTGAGGAGGCCTCTGTGAACTGCCTCCCCCCACAGGATGCAGCACCTGTCCCAATAGCACAGCTGCACTGGCACTGGAAAATTGGATAGGATTGGGCCCTAAGACAGCTATACCAGTTTATGTTTTTGTAATGTCAATATGTCCCATAGTATTGGTTAATAAAATACTTCTAGAGTCAGTATGGCGCAACATATCAAGTTTGTACATGTGGTACTGAGACAGGAGACTGCACAGTAGGACTGAAGTGTAGATCATGGCAGCAAACACTCATTTCCAAACATGTGCTTGCCCTCTAATGGCACTGCAGGAACACAGGGTATTTGTGAGGAAGAATAGGTTGGCAGGAGGGGTGCTCAGTGTGTCCCTTGCCTACTGATTATCCCCTGGAACTTCTCTCCACCCATGTATTTTTTTCCCCCCTGCAGCCAGGCTACTTCCTATTTCTGAACTAGGTTGAGGAAATAAAACCACATTAGGGAAGGATTATAGTGCAGAAAACATTAGACAAGGGAGGGATTGTAGTGGAGAATCTGTGGCAAAGAGGGAAAGGCTAAACCACACCTAGCTGCTAACTCTCCTCTGCAAATTTCCCTGCACCCATAACATGAGATGACAAATGTGGATTTGGGAACATGGTGTTTCCATGGTGCCAGTTGCAGGAGGCCCCAGGGCAAAGTCCTGCAATTGCCTCCCCCATTCTGTGATGGGCCCCAACCCATAAGGCATCAAGGGGGCAGGGATAGAGAATTTAAAATGGTACTACTGCTGTCCACCATCATCTGAGAAGCCTGAAAAGCTTCTTCCTTACACAGATGTGTCCAAGTAGTCCTTACTTCCAAAAAAGCATGCATAGGGTGGAATATCACTGACAGTCTTTTACTCCCTCCCTCCTACTAGCTTGGGTTGTAGTACAAGATTCTGCCCCTGCCTTTTACCAGGTCAGTTAGGCTTAGAGATGGTGACTGATCCATGGCTGCCTTCATTGCTGAGGAGAGGAGAAGGGATTTGAGAACTCAAGTCTCTCAAGTTCAGGTGTGCTGCTCTAACCACTATACCATACTGCCCCTCACTCTTGCACCTATTCTGCATTTTCTCTAGGGAACTGAAGAGCAGTGTACACAGGTTTCCCAAGCAATCTCCCATCCAGGTACTGGATCCTGGGCCTGCATAGGTGTAATTTGCCCCTGCTTTGGTAATCAAAGTTTGCCCATCAGTCTGCAATTTCAGAGAGCCTGAAACAATTCTCAGAACTTCAGCCTTGATTGCGGCCTTGCTTTCGGTTTATGAACAGATGTAATTGCTTTTCTGATGGAACTTGAACAAACTTGCCCTGAGCAACTGGGTCTCAGGAAATTTTGCAGGTAAAAAGTCCTGCTACCTAGGGAACTGTGGTTATTTATTTATGAGCATTCACAGCAGGAAGACTTTGACAACTGCCAAGTCGAGAAGTGGGCAGCAGACATCCTAGGGCAATCCAGTCCAGGGGAGCTGTGAGGATTGAACACAGACAGATGATAAAGTCAGGAATTTAATCTCGCCCAAACTAATTACCTCATAAGCAAGGTAACAGCTATCAACATCAAATCAGCCTCAAGCAGGACTGGAAGCTTTCCATGACAGGGAATTAGTTTGCAGGATTTCTCATGAGACTCCAACATGATGGCATTGTGGCAAGAGCTGTGGTGGGAAGAGAACAACAATCAGTTCTTTCTGCTCAAAGCAATTCTTCCATCATGGTCAAACACTTCCCTCAAGGACACAGAAGGCAGGAAGTTGTCCTGGCTTTGTAAGAATCAGACATGAAGGCCACACTAGTACAGTGCCTGCTAAAAAAAAAATCCTTTGCAGTTCAATATATGATTCTTGAGAGTCCCCATTTTTTCAGTTTCTCAACAAACTTTTCTTTGCTAAGCCATTAAACAGGTACACTGATGAACACTTTTAAGATCTTGGGAACTGCTAGGACCTTGTTGTTGATAGAAGGCTGCTTTTTGTGTATTTGGTTTTTTCCATGAATGAAATGGAAACACAGAAACAGCCGCTTGCAACATCACTTTGAGTATAGCACAATATGACCTAGATGCTGCTGCTGCTGCTACATTATAACATCTACCTAACTGCCTTCTCATGAGAATAACCACCTAATCTGGGAAGGGGAAGTGCCAAAAGGTTTTTGCTCTGGTTTTTTTCCCTGTTTAGTGCTGAGATTCAATGAACAGGACAGATGCACAGCACTGGATTTTTAGGCAGGCTTTCAAATTAATCTATCCACAGCAGCTGTTAGCCATGATAGTGAAATTGAACTTCCAAGTTCAGAGTCAGTATACCTTGGAATATTACATGCTGGTGACAAATAGGGAAGGGCTGTTCCCTGGTTCTTAGCAAAACCATGACAGCTTCCTGCCTTCTGTGATCTTGAGGGAGGCATTTGACCATGGTGGATGAATGCCTCAAGCCCCACTTGTAAAGTTCCCAGTATCATCTGGCTAGCCACTGTTGGAAGCAGAACATTGTGAATTAGATGGAACTTCAGTCTGAGCCTTCAGAAAGCCTCTTTTAATCAAGGAACAAGTGGCTGTCTTTGGGCAGTGGATTGGCACCCACCTCCATCCCCCCACAGCTCCTTCTCCCCCATTCCCTAGTATCACAAAAAGTATCACAATTCCCCCTCTTGTTATACTATCATAGGGGAAGATGGGGGTGGTGCCATGAAATGTGAAGATATTGCTATGTACTGGTTTTAGGCTACCTCAGAATACCAGATGCAAAGGAGTGGCAACAGGATATAGGTATCTTGTTGTCTTGTGTGCTCCGAGGCATCTGGTGGGCCACTGTGAGTTGCAGGAGACTGGACTAGATGGGCCCTTAACCTTATAGCAGGGCTTTATTATGTTATAAAAAGTGGGTACTTTGAAATGTATATGTGATTCTTTCATGTACCATCTAGCCGCTCTTCTGAGTATTTGAATGCTTTGAAATTTATGAATCCTTCCTGTAACATTTAGCTGGACCAAAGTGTGAAATTATTTGAAGTTAGCCAGAGAGAAGAATAAAACTGTCAAAAGCAAAGATACAGAAGGGAGTGATTTGCAGGTGGCTGTGATAAAAAGGTTATCTGATTACCTTAGCCTGACAATCACAAGGACACCCTCACAGGTGTTATTAATTTGGGATTGTGCCAATTACCTGGACTGCATGGGGTCATTTGATTGGACTTGACCCTTTCCAGTCAAGTCCAATCAAATAAGCAAAGACTTGCACAGGCAGCAGGCAAGGTTTGATGCTTGGAGACACCACTTCTGCCCTCACTCTCTGGCCATGCAAACCTCTGTTCTCAACTTGCTGTAACTAGTACTCTACAACCCTAGTGAATTGATTGCCAGCATGCCCTCAGTCACCCTCCTAATTCTCAGGAACAGGGCCAGGGAGGAGTTCTTGTGCCAGCTTTGTTCTAGCCAGCTGGAACGGCCCGTGTTGTACTGTACAGAGATGCTGAAAAACCTCTTTCTTCCACATGAAAGCCTCTACTCACTGCCATCTGAGCCAAAGATGGAGGTCTTTTCAGTTCACAACAGACACACATACAGACCAGTTGTGGATGGTGCGTACAGGAAAGCTGCCCTGCCATATTGCCATCCCTGTTCACAGGGACAGGAGTTGGCAAAGCTGGCATGCTGAGGACTCTGCCAAGATTGATTTTTTCACCCCCTTCTTTAAAAATATGGGTTAAACAGAGCAGGTGATGGCCCAAGTCCACCCATGCATTGGCCAAGAGGTTTATTGCAGATTTTCACCCTCCCCAGCTCCCTACACAATTGACCTTGAAACAAAAGTAGAATAACTGGAGCTCTAGGCATGGTGTTCTTTGTACCTGACAATGTTTCAAAAGAAACTTGGGTGGCCTTCTCCATTCTTGAGGGCTTTGCTCTCCTGTGGAAAATGAAGGACAAGCAAGGGCCAACAGGGTTTGTGCTGGAGCTGCCCATCAGTAAAAGGAGCCAAACAATTATTTGCAGAAAAGAGGAAACAATGGGTGACAGTTAAATGACTTCGTACTTATTGTTCTCTGCACCCTGCTCTCAAGGATACAGAATGGCCTTCAGTTTAGACTACAGGATCTGGATGGAGGGAATTAGATTGTACATGTGATTGCCAGGCATTTGGCTACAGAATTTAGTTGATTAAGTGAAGTGCTGGTGGCCCCTTCTTTTTTGTACAGAAGTACCATTCTGGGAAAATGGCAGGGGTGGAAGTGGGTCATCTCTCTGTGATGCAGGCCACATCTGATGATTTCCCATCTCACCCATATCTCTAGTCAACTCTCTGGTTTTGTGTACTGAGTGACTATGGCCATAAACAATTAATTGAGCCTATGCACTGTCAGGATACAAATCTCTTTGCCTACAGCATGCCTCAGAGCCTTTCTGAGAATCATGCCACCTCCCTGGAAATGAAATCTGAAATGGTGTCCTGCTAGTATGCAGTCCTCTGCATGAATATGACATGCTCAGTAAGAGATATCCTGAACCCCTCTGACCCTTACTGGGTGGGGAGAGTTCTGGGCCTCTCTTGCTAGAGCCCTGCCTGTCAATAACTGACAAGAGGTGGGTTGCTCACAGAGTTCCAGTCAGGTTTACTGCCCAAGAAAGAGAATACAGCTCCTCTTGCATGCCATAATAGGAGGCTAAAACAACTTCCTTGGCACACACCTTTATTTTAAGAAAGCTACATCCTGTTTCTCTTGATAGAGGTGACCCAAGTTGTCTAACCATCAAAGAAATAACAAAATGAAGTACAAGAAAACAATCTCAACTTCATAAAAGGCAACTAAAAATACATTCCCCCCCCCCAACTGAGGCTGCAACCCTATACACCCTTTCCTAGGAGTAAGCCTCATTGAACACAATGTGACTTCAGGCCCAATCCTATCCAACTTCCCAGTACCACTGCAGCCGAAATACAGCCCCAAGGAAAGGGAACAAACATTCCCTTACCTGAGGAGGTCTCCATGACTTTCCCCCTACCACAGGCTGCAGTGCAATGGCTGCACTACTGCTGGAGATTTGGATAGGATTTGGCCCTTCTGAGCAGTCATACATAGGACTGCACCGCACCATGACAGTCCAATTCTAACCAACTTTCTTGTGCTGATGCAGCTGTGCCATTAGGGCAAACACTATATTCTGTAGTGGGGGGCAGTCAAGTAGGTCACCTCAGAGTAAGGGAACATTTGTTCCCTCTCAGTGCTGCATCGGCTCTGGAAAGTTGATTAGGATTGGCCTGTGAGTCTATACCAGGGGTGCCCAAACCCCGGCCCTGGGGCCACTTGCAGCCCTCGAGGCCTCTCAATGCCGCTCTCAGGGAGCCCCCAGTCTCCAATGAGCCTCTGGCCCTCCGGAGATTTGTTGGAGCCCATACTAGGCCGACGCAACTGCTCTCAGCGTGAGCATTTGACCCCTCGCGTGAGCTGTGGGATGAGGGCTTCTTCCACTGCTTGTTGTTTCATGTCTGTGATGCAGTAGTGGCAGCAAAGGAAAGGCCAGCCTTGCTTTGTGCAAGGCCTTTTATAGACCTTGAGCTATTGCAAGATCTTCATTCATTCATATAAGTTCATCTTTAATATATTCATTTATGTAAACTTATGTAAATTTATTCAAATTTTAAATGTAAATTAATTCTATTTTTCCCCGACACAGTGTCAGAGAGATGATGTGGCCCTCCTGCCAAAAACTTTGGACACCCCTGGTCTATAAGATGATAGCTAGTCTATAGACATCAATCTACACAGGTCAATGGCCGAAGATCACAAGTTTACACAGTTATTTCCCCACTGTGTTGATGGAGGGAGCATGTCATGGGTGGGGTGGGGAGGGGGAGTTTCAAGGAGGATTGGGGAAGGCAGTGAGCAAACATTTGCTCACTGCAAATGCAAAGGGAGGGAAGGGGTGGATCCCAGAAGCAGCAACTTGCTTTTTTTCTTTTTTTGTGCCAGGATCCTGTTCCCTCTTCTTTGCCTGGTCCCTTCCCTTTACTGTCCTTGGGCTTTTACACCAGCTATATAGCTAGCATTTGTCTGTGGAGACACACAGGCCATCAGGACACTTAAAGAGAGGTAAAGGAAAAATATAAAACTGTGAATTCAGGTGCAAAATTACTGCCCGAGAGTCTGGTGGGATGATCTCAAAGGTACTTGATATTTCTGCTATCTGATGGATGTGAGATCTTTAAGGATACTGTCACAGGTGACACTATTACCTCATGGGTCAAGCACAATCAAATGATTCCAAAAATCTGCTGAGCCAACTGACCACTCAACTGCCAGACACATAGCTCAGGTAATTGGCAAAGAGTAATTTCAAATTAGTGACACTTGCAAGGGTGGCCTTGCTGAGCTCATATCCATCAGATAGCAACCACCAGTGAGATCCTCCCTTCAGTTTCCATGTTTCATTTTTCACTTCATTTTCCATCTGAATTGACAGATTTTCCTAACTGGGCAGACCTGGCTCTCTGGCTAACTTCGAGCTGACTTAAAATACTGTCACACTTTATTGCAAATAAATGTTACAGGAAAGAACTTATACATTTCAGAGCACCCACAAAAGAGTTCCAAACCTCAGCATTCCCATTACAAACTACATTTCCAATTCAAGGCAGCACCTCTCAAGCCCTCCCCTGTGATCATACAGCAGGAGATTATTATTACTATTATTGGCCATAATACATATAATTATAATATATGGGACGCATTTCTTTGAATTTGTGGATGGATTACTGAATGAAGATTATTATAGGCTTTCAAGCCAGAAATGTTTATGGCTTTTGTTCAACCTGATGCATTTTCTTGGTTTTATATTAATACTGCGTTGTATAGTCTATGCCAGGGGTGCTCACACTTTTTTGGCTCGAGAGCTACTTTGAAACCCAGCAAGGCCCGGAGATCTACCAGAGTTTTTTTTACAATGTTTGTGCCATCATAACATATAACATTTATGTGTACAATGTATGTTGGTGTACCTTGAGCCCCACTGAGTATAACAGGACTTACTCCTGAGTAGACATGCCTAGGATTAGGCTGTGAGGCTGCAATCCTAGACACACTTACCTGAGAGTAAGCCCCATTGAGTACAATGGGCCTTACTCCCGGCGTTTCCTCCCAGAGGCACCTGAAGGGGGGGGTCGGCACTCCGCGATCTACTCATTTTGCCTTGCGATCCACCGGTAGATCGCGATCCACCTATTGAGCACCCCTGGTCTATGCTAACATTGTATTATATTCTTTATTAATTAGTAACAAACCTATCCAGTCAATTCTATCATAAGAAATTATGTGTCTGGATTTTAGACAGGTTTTTTGGCTTTCATCACCCTGCCATCTAGTTCTAATGGGCAGTGGCTGTTCTTTTTAAGAGATAATCATGCTTTGCCATGGGTTTATAAATGGGGAAGTTCATCCTGCACAGCAGGAACTCTGGAATAAAAATAAATGTGAGAGCAAAACAGGAACTAAACTCAACAAACATGGGCAGGGAAGAGAAAGTCCCAGGACTGGCAGTGTTGGTGAGGGAGGGGAGCCGTGATCCATTTCCCAAGTATTTCACACTGAAAGATTGCAGTGAGAATCTGATGTTCCATTCTGAATGGGGTCATCCATCATACCAGGAACATCTAAAAATAGGCAAGCTATGTTAACATTCTCTGCATGGGTATGTGTGTCTGCATATTTTATTCCTTGGGCTTAATGGCATTTTCCAACCAGCTAAATAAATGATAATGATGAATATATGTATGTGAACCACCCAGTGCTGTTTTTCCCAAACCCCAAGACAAGTTGAAATGGGATAAGGGACAAATAGAGACCCAATGTGGTACCCATGGCATGGAAATTGGGCAATGATCCAGAACTGTACTGTCCTCTGAGGCCCTGTTGATTTATGATGCAGGTTGGACCAAGAGCACCAATATAGTTCCTTCGCTTCTGGGACCAGACTTCAGTCCTGCCTGAATGTGGCTCTCTCAGAGTGTCTCTAGGATACTGAAGAAATGTTGGGAGGTAGAAATTCACCATTCTGGATATCAGAATGTTTTCCTATGGGATAGACTGTGAGAAAATCTTTACCAGACAAACCTTCAGAAATGAACAGAGAATTTGATTTGCACTTGGTTGTAAAATTCATTTTATTGTGAGGTCTTCTCTTTGTGCTCCATGTAAAGAGTGCAAACATGAAGCAAGACACAATGTTCATCAAATTATAATGGAGACTTTAGTGATGATTATTGCTTCTGGCTGTGACCAACCATGACAAAGAGTGAGGTAAGAGAAAGAGGCTGTGATTTTCATTAACTGAGCAGCTTTAATTCTATGGATTTCTGACTGTAGCTTCTGAATAAGCCAGAGAGGAAGGCAGGCAGGCAGAAAGGCCGAGGAAATAAAAAATGGAAGAAGTAGGGGTCTAGACATAGAGGAGGTAAATAGCATGTGAAGGCAGTCAGGGAAGCCTAGGACAGCAGCATTTGCATGATCCAGAAGAGTAAAGAGGAGAGAGGAAAAAGGTCTGAGGGAGGAATGTGAGAGAGGAAGGAAAAGTAGGAGAGGGCAGAGAAAAATCATTGCAGAGAGAAGGAAGGTTAGAATTCACATGTTTGAAACAGCCAGTCACATTTCTGCGACATGACCAAAGCTACAGTTATCAGAGATAAATTCAGTTGCTCATTGAGCTGCTGGCAAAGATGCTACATCTGAACTTGTTCCTTCTACCAAGAATCTTAGCAGTAACAAGAGTGGCCTTGACCTCTCAAGCAGAGGACATGAGCACCAACAGACACATAAAGCCTGAACTTTATAACACCTGTGCAAAGTATAGAAAGACTAGCTTTCAGGCCTTAGGATTCCACAGAGCAGGGAGGCCTGCTAATGTGACAATTGCCTTCTGCTTTGACATGCATGCTTCAGTTATGCACCCTTCTTTGAACCTTTATGATGGGGGGGGGGACTGTATAACTAAATAACCATTTTTCAGAGGGATTGGATTCAAATAGATTGCAAGGAAGTGCAAAGGGCTTCACATTCATTTCTTAGGGGGAAAAAGAACTTAGCTTCAAAAGAAAGGTGCCACTTCTAGGGTGCAATCCTAACTAGCACTGGAACAGGCAGGCCAAGTTGACTGCGCTGTATCCAGTACAAGGTAGGTGCAGGCTGGAGCGCAACTCAGAGTAAGGGGATTTTATTCCCCTTACCCCATTTCACATGCCAGTCAGCCCTATGGGGCTACTTGGATCTGCACCAGCAATTTCACAGGCACAAATCTGAGTGGTCCATATAACGCTGGTCAGGACCGGAGTAGGGGTTAAGTTCTGGCCTGCACTGCCTCAGCCAGTCTCTCCCCCTTCCAGGCTGCCCTCCTCCCATCCGGAAACACCCTCTCCCCACCCACCACCACCTGTACAAGACTTTTCAGGCCAGTACAAACTTACCTTCTCTGGGCACAGGTCCGGTGCTACCAGGCCAGTGTACATCCTTGTGCTGACCTAGTCAGCTCCCAAATAGCTGCAAACATATTCTGGCTCAGAATATAATTTGAATTGCTCTGCACATTTGTTAATCAATAAGAAACATTTTTGATTGACTAAGAAGGTACCTCTAATTTGGCTGGCTCCATATTTTTAAAATGTATTATTTATATAACTATAAGTAACAAGCAAAATCTTAGAAGAAGCATTCCCCTTTCTCTCATACAGAACAGTATGCCTCTGCTAACATAAGAACAGCCCCACTGGATCAGGCCATAGGCCCATCCAGTCCAACTTCCTGTATCTCACAGTGGCCCAGCAAATGCCCCAAGGAGCACACCTGATAACAAGAGACCTGCATCCTGGTGCCCTCCCTTGCATCTGGCATTCTGACATAGCCCATTTCTAAAATCAGGAGGTTGCACATACACATCATGGCTTGTAACCAGTAATGGATTTTTCCTCCAGAATCTTGTCCAATCACCTTTTAAAGGCATCTAGGCCAGATGCCATCACCACATCCTGCAGCAAGGAGTTCCACAGACCAACCACACGCTAAGTAAAGAAATATTTTCTTTTGTCTGTCCTAACCCTCCCAGCACTCAATTTTAGTGGATGTCCCCTGGTTCTGGTGTTATGTGAGAGTGTAAAGAGCATCTCTCTATCCACTTTATCCTTCCCATACATAATTTTGTATGTCTCAATCATGTCCCCCCTCAGGTGTCTCTTTTCTAGGCTGAAGAGGCCCAAATGCCTTAGCCTTTCCTCATAAGGAAGGTGCCCCAGCCCCGTAATCATCTTAGTCGCTCTCTTTTGCACCTTTTCCATTTCTACTAGCAGTTGTGTCAGGCCAGCATGGGCTCCAGCTAGTTTCTGGAGGGCCAGAGGCTCATTGCAGACTGGGAGCTCCCAAGGGCCACAAGTGGCCCCCGGGCCAGGGTTTGGGCACCCCTGATTTAAACAAAGTAGAAAAACTTGCTTTCTACTTTATCCTCCTATGTTTTATTTACTTTTCCAAGTGCCTGTACCTTGGACCCTTACTCATGAGTAGGATTCTGCTCCTGCTCAGAGTAGGCCTATGTACTCACTCATGTATATATTTTTATTGCCCTCACCTAGCTCCTGTGCCCCAACTTGCTGGACCTTAAACTCCCTCCCTCTGGTTAGATTGGGTGCTAACTTAGGTAAAGCTAAGCTAAATTTCAATGTTGATTTAAGGTTAGAAGACAAGAGTTAGAAAGACAAAGAGTTAGAAAGAGTACACTTACCTTCTCCTCATCCTCCTCTTCATAACTCAGAGTCCTCCCTCTCCTTCTCCAAAAACTCAGAGGTCCACTTGCCTTCTCCCTCTCTTCGTGCTGGGGCTAAACTTGTGGTGCCTTACCTGGTACTTTGTTCTCTAAAGATAATTGCCTGCTGTAATACAAGCAGGGAAAATCTAAAAACGAAGAAAACATGCTGCTTGCTTCAGAGCTATTTATTAATTTGCAAATGTCTGAACGTTTAATTGGAGCAATCAATACAACTCATACAATTAATCAGTGAAGATTTCTTTTGGGTGTGATAGAAATTCTCAGCCTATTATTTCAGCCACCAACTGGGGCCTGTATCACTGTTTGAAGATATCCTTAAAATAAATCTTTACAAAGAATATTGAGAGTAGGTTCTGTTGTACAGCAGCAACTGTTACCCTGCTTATGCCGATCTCATCTGATCTTAGAAGCTAAGCAGGGTCAGGCCTGGTTAGTACTTGGATGGGAGACCGCCTGGGAATACCGGGTGCTGTAGGCTTATTATACCATAGTCTTTCAAGACTGAAGGTTGCCAACCATTTTCTGTTGTACAACTTTTTGAAACAAAGAATCAGCCAGCTAGCTGCAAACCCTTGACAACACAGAGGTTGAAATTCTCAGCATGCATATTTGCAAGGCACCGATTTCCAAGTGAGGATCCTACTGTTAGCAACATCTGGAATTAGGGCAAGGCATAAAACTGAAAAGATGAGCTTCAGTTTCACCTATCCTTGAAATAACTTTTTTGCGATTGCTGATTCTTTTTACTTCCAGCAGGTGGTGCTAGAACAAAAATTAATCATTCAAGTACTCCTCCAGAACCCCCATTGTGCAAAACTGCAAGACAAGGATTTCTATTTCCAGTCCTTTTTTGCAACGTGGCAGCATTTTTTTTTTGGGGGGGGGGGGCACTCCAATTTCTCCCAAGCTGAAAACAGCCCATGAAGAAACAAAGCCAGATCAGTGGGCAAGCAAAGCTCAGTGCAATCATCTGTTTGCTGGGGCAAATGCTAATAGGTTGGACGTGTCTGATGCTTAACCACTCTTCTGTTACCAGCAGTCATTCGGAAGCAAGTTCCCTCCTGCTTATGCAACATGTGAAAGCACAAACATGCTACTCCCTGTGGTGGGCAGGCTTCTAGAATTTTAGATTTTGATATTCCTACAGATAGGGCAATTCTTCTGTAATGAGGAATCAGCAGGCAGGCGTGTTCTGAGATGCCAAGAAGGAAGTCAGAGCAGGAACAGAATGAGCTCACTAAAGAGCTCTTTGTTCATGTTACTATAGTTGTCAAAAGTCCTGTAGTCCTAAATATGCTTTTACTATAGCATGTTTAGCCTACCGATTAATCCAGACCTAATGAGACATATGTGCAGACAGAGCATACAGTTTACATTCCAGAAGGAGCTGTATTTGTTGCACCAACAACGCAGAGTCTTGTGGCACGTTGAAGACTAAGGGCCCAATTCTATCCAATTTTCCAGCACTGGTGCAGCTGCAATGCAGCCCCATGGTAAGGCAACAAATGTTCCCATACCTTAAGGAGGCCTCTGTGATTGCCTCCCCACCACAGAATGTAGTGCATGCCCCACTGGCATAGCTGTACCAGCACTGGAAAATTGGATAGGATTGGGCCCTAACACATTCACTGCAGTCCATGTCCAAAAGTGCAATGCTGAGTACATAGGTCCAGAGAAAGAAATATGTCTTTTTAAAAGAATTTTGTTATCTTAATAATAGAGCTTCATAAACAAATACAATTAACATTAACGTCTTTTAAAATAATTGGGAATTGATTTTAAATCAGTGGGTCTTACTTTTGAGTAACCTTGTTTAAGATTGGGCTGCAAGGCCTCCAATCTAAACTCATCTATAGATCTTGCCCAGAAGGCAGTGGACAATAAGTAATGGATGTCATCATTTAAGTAGCTTTTCAAAAATGTATCAGCAGCTGAATGCTTCTGGAGTGAGCAACGTTCTGAGAAACCAAGTCATTGCTTACAGAATTGCATAGAATGGTATGGTTGTGCTGTGCTGTGCCCTGGGGCTTTTTTGTTGTTGTTGCACCATGGGCTGGAGTTTGGACACTTCTGCTCTAGGTCCTCTAAAAGATCTAGAACCACTGCTCTAGTGTATACCTTAGATCAGCACTTTGCATTCCATGCTGCAGGGTCTTATCTTTCCAGCCAATCTTCTCACAAACGTGTTGAGCAGCAGCTCCCACTGCCTGTAACCCCAGCTGCCTCTGAGCCCTCATTTCCAGGCCAAAGCAGTTGCTTGGTGTGAGTTTGTGAGAAGATTGGCTGGAAAGACGCTGTGATGCGGAACACAAGGTGCCACACCATGCATAGAAGGCTTTCTCGAAACACCGGATCTGACCCACAGGCCGGGGTTTGGCACTATCTGCCTTAGATTCAGCTCTCAGTCAACCAAAGGCTGAGAGAAGTTGAAACTTCTAGAAGGATGATATAACTACCTGAGCCACTATTGGTCAATCTGACCCCTCTCACCTGGAGAATCACAGCTGTACCCAATTTCCAATTAGTACATCCCATTATCTCAGCATTTCTCAAACTGTGAGTCAGTACCCACTAGATGGTTGTGAGCCAATTTCAGGTGGGGAACATTTCAATATGCATTTTATTTTTTATATATTTGACTTGATGCTACCAGGGTAGGTGACTGCATTTGGGGAAATACTATGTACTTTGTACATGTACATGCTTTTAACCAAGATTGTCAATGGGGCTTACTCCCAGGTAACTGTGGATAGGATTGCAGCCTTTGGGGTGTTTGGGGAATTTTTTTAACCAGATCAGTAACTGCTTGGGGGTCCAATCCTATCCAATTTTTCAGTCACAATGCAGCCCCAAGGTAAAGGAACAAATGTTCCTGTACCTTAAGGAGGCCTTTGTGACTGCTGCCCCACCACAAGATGCAGTGCACATCCCATTGGCACAGCTGCACCGGCTTTGGAAAATTGGATAGGATTGGGTCCTGGGAGGATTAGGCAAATTCTTTATTTTCAATAAATTTTTAAACTTATACTTATTGTAAACTTTAATTTACATAATTTGATTTTGTCATGTTAAAAATTTTCCTGCTTGATGATAATAATTCCAGGTTAATAGCAGCGGATTCCAGTGGGTTCCAACAGATTTGACATTCTAAAAAGTGGGTCTCAGCGCTAAAAAATGTGAGAATCACTATGTTATCTCATCCTACACTGGCCCAGCTGGAATGCAAGACCAGATGACTAAGCCTCTTTCTCACGTTCAATTATTAGCCAGATTTACCACAGCTGTTGCAAAATGGCTACAGGCACACAAAATGGAGTTGGACCTAGGCCCATGATTTTACCCTGTTTGTCACACTACAGAATTTCTCTGCTCTTCGTGTTCTCCAGGGCTCTTCCTCTTTATGACACTGCAGCTGTGGCTGTTATTAAGATGAATAATAATAATAATTTGAGCCACTATTGCCAGCAATGTGTTGAATACTGTAGCAAAATAGCTAAATAAATATGTAATGATACCTATGTGGAGCAGAATTAGAACAGTCCAGTAGTGGTAAAGGAGGTCACAGACAGAGGAGGACTACATTAAGCAATAGCCAACACAATTCTTCTTGTACTTACAACCTTAGGAGCTGGCCTTTTGATTGCAGTTTTGGAGCAGCATGTAAAGTGTCTAAGCACTGGGACAGATGGTTTATAGCACTTAACTGTTATCACACAATTATGTGTAATTAAATGATTAGCAATCAGAACTCATATTTGTTCAGGAACTGATTAGCTCCACAAACATGGAAAGGGACACTCTCATGAACACATCTCCTAACATGGTTGTACTTTGCTGGATTTAAGGCCACAGAAGGATAATTGGGAAGTTTGGAGCAAATGCCAGGTTTGTCCAGAGCAGACTGTGTCAGCTATTAATGGCTGGGAGGGTAATGCAGAACAGTCAAACATGAGAACTGGTATACAGTAATGGCAAAGTGCAAGCTGGAAAGTCTTGGGTTTGAATAAGTTGGGTGGTCACCGTACTTGGTGGTTTTGAGCAAGCCACTATCTCTCGGCTAGATTCCTTCAATATCTACACCAGGGGCATCAAACCTGTTTCATATAGAGGGCCAAAGTTAGTATTCATGGTGCCTGTTGAGGGCTGGAAGTGACATCATTAAACCCATTTTTGCCTGGCCCGTAGGTGTACACAGTTGGTCCCTGTTGTGTATTTGCAACATTGGGCAGAAATAGCTTCTAGAAATAGCAGATGATGACCAGAAATAAGCATTTTGTTCTCACATAGAAACTCATTAGCTGCAATGACAGAAGAGAAAGTGTGCAAACCTTTTTCATATTTTCAAGATATGAGAGGGCCCAATTATCACACTGGTGACTGGATAAATTGCAGGCCTTATGCTTGACACCCCTGATCTACACTATAATATACCAATCTACCTTACAAGGTTGTTGTAAAGATTACCGACGTTTTGAACATGCTCGAGAAGATATATCAATGATTATTATTTTAATCATCATTCTCTGTAGAGCATGTGGTTAATTTGGTACATGATCTAAAAGTGATTTGAAAAATGTGCCTGTCTGCACAGTGTCTGCTTAAATACTGTATCGGCATCACCATCTCACATGAGTTTACACACAAGGCTTCCGTTGCTGCAGCCCTGGAAGAAAAATTAAACTGAGGATCCGTGTGGGGACAAAGCCTATCGCCACGAATAACTGCCCTGAACTCTAAATTCCAGAATTGTATTCAGAACATGAAAAGCGCACAGTTAAATGAATTTTGCAAGGTGCTGATAAACTAATGGGGAAGCCGCCTGCATGCCTGAAATATCTGTCTTGCAAGCATGGCAGTCCCACCCATGCTGTCTGCAGTTGAGACATATCTCCTACCCACTGCAACAAAAGCCACCCAATGGCATCCTTGCTTGGATGGAGGCCACAACTGTTGCTTGCAGGGGAAAACTTGAACGCAGGAAGGAAGGAGAGGGAAATTCTGGCCAGGATCTGTGGCTTTCTTTGTCTGCTGGAAGTGGTGCACTGCAGAACGAACCCCCTCATTCATTTGAGAGCTGAAAAGCAGCTGGCATCATCAGCACGTCTACCGGGAAGTGCAATAAAGAGGGCACCCAAGAACAACGTTGGGTGTGGCTCCCCACACTACCAGCAGATCCAGGACCTGCAGAGCATGCGCGCCAAGCCAGCCCCGGGTGTGGCTTTCCAGAGGTCTCTCTTGCCGCAATGCGGTCCCCCCTCCCCGCACGAATCCCTGCAGCTGCCTGCAGAAGCGTCTCGTCCGCAGTTGGCGACAGGAGGCGGGTCGCGGGCAGCGCCGCTCCTCCCGCACGGCCAGGCTGCAGGGCGAAGCTGGCAGCCAACGCCCCGGCTACTCTCAAGTGGGAAGGAGGGGGGCGCTGCGGAGCAGCTGCTGCAGGCAGACCCCGGGCCGCCGCAGCGCTGCAGCGCTCTGGGCTTGGGCGTGGTTGGAAGGGGCGAGAGCTGCGTGGAGCTCCATGAATGCTCCGCGCCCCTGACGGGCTGGAATCGCTGCAGAATTCTTGCAAGTGCCGAAGGAAGATTGCCAGGCTAGACACACGACGCTGCGCAGCCCAGTCCTAGCCACCCTTTCTTGGCAGTAAGCCCCATAGACATGCACAGGATGGGGCTGCTAGAGGCGCCAGGCATTGGTAGAAGCTCTGGACACAGGCTGCAATCCTCTCCACACTTACCTGGGAGTAAGCCCCTTGACTCTAATGGGACTGACTTCTGTATAGCCATGCATAGTTTGGGCTGGCAGAGGCTCTCCTTACACTCTTAGATGTTTGGACATTATTCGCAGCTGGGGAATTGAGGTTGGCAAATTGGACCTTGGGCAGACCATGAATTTGTATAGGTAACCTCTGCCCCCCCCTCCTCTGACCCTATTTCTCTCAGGCTGCGATCCTATACACACTTACCTGGAGTCAGTCCCATTGACCTCAGTGGGGCTTACTTCTGAATACACATATATAGGAGGGTGCTCTCAGATATGTTGAATCAAATAAGTGAATGTCCAAAAATCTAAGTCTGCAATCCTAACCACACTTTCCTGAGAGTAAGCCCCATTTGACAAAGTAGGACTTAGAAGTCCTGGTTAGGATTGTGCCCTAAGAGTGTAAGGAGAGCCTTTCTGATGTACTGTATATATTCTGTCCAGCGGTGTAGCTAAGCAGGGTACAAGGGTGGCAATGGCACCAGACAGCAGACTTTAGAGGGGCAACAAGCAGAGCCTGACAGTAGTGGCCAAAATTGTGAAAATCTTGATAAGTACAAAGACCTCTTCAGCCTAGAAAAGAGGCGCCTGAGGGGGGGACATGATTGAGACATACAAAATTATGCAGGGGATGGACAGAGTGGATAGAGTTCTTCTCCCTCTCACACAACACCAGCACCAGGGGACATCCACTAAAATTGAGTGTTGGGAGAGTTAGGACAGACAAAAGAAAATATTTCTTTACTCAGCATGTGATTGGTCTTTGGACCTCCTTGCCACAGGATTGGTGGTGATGGTGTCTGGCCTGGACACCTTTAAAAGGGGATTAGACGAGTTTCTGGAGGAAAAATCCATTACAGGGTACAAGCCATGATGTGTATGTGCAACCTCCTGATTTTAGAAATGAGCTATGTCAGAATGCCAGTGCAAGGGAGGGCACCAGGATGAGGTCTCTTGTTATCTGGTGTGCTCCCTGGGGCATTTGGTGGGCCACTGTGAGATACAGGAAGCTGGACTAGATGGGCCTATGGCTTGATCCAGTGGGGCTGTTCTTATGTACCATCACATTATGTATCATTGGAAAGGTAGTTTAATTCAGAATGCAATGAAACAAACTGCATTTGAATATCTGTATTCTATCAAAAGTAATGGCCAATTAATCAGAAAACTTTTTATTTATTTACTTAATTAAATTTGATTTCATGGGGGGGGGGCTACAAAATCTTCTTGGATCCTGGGTAGCAGATGCCTTAGTTTTGACATTGAATCTGCCCTTTTATCCCTCCAGGGACCACAATCTAATATCCTGCTTCCCACAATGCCATCCAGGTGCCTCTGGGAAGTCCACAAGCAGAACTTACAGGAAGAGCCTCCTGCCACAGGTATTCAAGGGCATATTGTAGTATTGATGGTCCATGTAGTGATTGCCCAATTTTCATTTTAAACCTGCATTTAATCTTCATTTTAAACCTGCAAATTCTATGGTAGAGAATGTGTTGAATTCATTATGTACGGTGTGAAGAAGTACTTTCTTGTCAGTCATAAACCATGGGAATACTGTGAGTGCACATGATGCAGGCACATTACTGAATTAGCCAGATCAGGCTGTCTGGGAGCACCATGCAGAATACTTTGAGCTCCAACATGAAAGAAAAACAGCCTATAAATGTGAGAAATGAATCAAAATACAATCTACTAACAATCAATTTCATAGGATGACCAGTATTACAAAAGGAAAAAAAAATTTCTATTTACTTTCACCAGGCTGCACATAAAATTATAAATCCATTACACCCATCCATTCCATCTCATCATCTTGCACACATAGGATCCTATGTACTTTCATACATAGGATCAGGCCATAAGGTATTTTCTATATGCAGTCTTTTCCACTGAAACCAAAGGACTCATAACTCAGAATTATCTAATGCTGATAAAATAAAGCCTTAACATCTGATTTATCAAAGTTGGAATGGCCAGTGCTTTCAAAGTCCTGCCTATGGTGGATGTAGTTTCTGATCCAAAATAAGGAATATGAGTTCACACAGCTAGAGTGTGATAGTTATTACACTTATTACAGTTTAGGTAGCACATAATATGAGACAGTAAACACTGTTTGTGCACATGGTGAAGGATGCTGCATGCAGCTTCCATCCAGAGACTTTGAATGGTGTATCCCAACAAGCTCTGAATTAGCAGTAGGGCCCATTTTGGATGCCTGCCCTTCCTCTCTTTCATATTGTGGGGAAATAGACAGTGGTTTTCTCTGGGCAAGAAGACATTGACTCTGCACTTCTTTGGCTGTGTGACACAGGATCTTCTCACATTAGCACTTTAAAGGCTCTAGAAGAGGTGCTGAATTGAATTACAGCAGGACCCTGACAGAAGGAGGTGGAAGTAAGAAAACAAAGAGGTGAGGAGAAGGGCGAAGTGGGGAGGGGGCTTTCTCTAATTCTCCTTTGTTCTGTAGCTGCCTTCCCTTCTGTGATTCTTTGTAGAAAACATTTTGTTGTGTGTGTGTGTGTGTGTGTGTGTTACCTCTTCTCTGAGCCCTGATCCAAAGAAGGCGCCGTACACGGATATACACATACCTATGGATTGGAAACAAAACCCCAAACCTTACAATATGAATGCAACTACATATGGAATACCGTGGCAATGTTACACCTGTATCCATTACACTGCAAATAGAATGAAAGCATACTCATTATTGAAAGAACATTCGGTCATCTGTGATTCCTTGATACAATTTCATAAAACTAAATGCATCGAAGATTAGGGTAGGTAGGCTATTTTTACACTGTCAGGAGCAGGAACTGAGCTCAGGTCTTCTTATTCATCCACCCCAGTACTGAGTGTCTCAGAAATAAAACACCAGTCTGTTCAAGTCACATTTACACAGGCTCAAATATTCTTGGATGATTTTACCTGATTGTTAACCACCCTGAAACAATCTGCTGGCAGGAGTACACACAGCCTTCTGAATTGTGTGGTAACTGCTCTGGCCACTGAATACTGTACAAGTAATGGGCAGTGCAATCCTAACTGACTAGTGCCAGCAGAACGAGCATGTGCATTGTCACAAGCATGTCAGAAAACATGTCACAGCATTGCAGATGCTACTGGGGCCAGCACTAAAGCCTGTGGCAGCCTGCCAGTGCCAGATCCAAGTAGAGCACCCAACAGAGTTAGTAAGCAGGCACAGGGGGGTGGCAGAATGGAGGTGGGGAGGGGGTGTAATGGGCCAGAGGGAGGGTGGGGAGGAGTGACTCGGGCCTAGGAGGGGCAGGAACAGCAGCATGGGCTGTTATGCTATCCACCATATCCTATTCCCCTTCCTTGGCCTGATTTCCCAACACAGGGCTGCTGGGACTTGCACTACCAATTTGCTGGTGCAAGCTCAAGTAGTCCATCGTGGCTGCTGGGGCTTACCCCAAGGGAAGGGAATGACTGCTCCCTTACCTTGGGGAGACCTCTTCCCACACTGGATACAGCAGAGGCCATTCAGGCCAGCAGAGGCATCACAGCATGGAAAGTTAGGATTGGGCTGCGACACGCTGCCTTGGGGTACTGTGTAGTTGTCATGTGACTGATACCTGAGAGATAGGCAGCCTAATCCTATGCATGTCTACTCAGAAGAGTCAATGGGACTTAATTCCAGGAAAGTGTGGCTAGGATTGGGCTGTCATTCTTTTATTTTCTACCCTACCTTCCTCAATGCTTCTGGGTAGGTTACAATATCCCCCTCTGGTGGAGAGTGTTTGATTCTGACTGACTGCCATAAGTGGGTTAAGAAGGAGTACTGTTAAGTGTTATTATGCCCATGTTGCAGCTGGGGAGCTGTAGCTGCGAGGGGGTGGTTTGCCTAAGGTCACCCAGTAAGATCATGGCAGACAAGAGACTTGAACCCAGGAAGTCTTAAGTTTACGCTCAGCCTCTTAGGTTGCAATTCTATACACATGGAGCTGAAAGTAAGTCCCATTGAATTTGATGAGAGACTTATTTCTGAGTAGACAAACTTAGGATTGCACTGTTAGCCACAACGCGATACAAGCCCTCTCTTTTATATGAGAGAGAGGAAGGGGGGAGAAATCAATGCAGGGCTTATGTGGCAGGTCTCTTTTTTCACCTCTGTGTGCATAAGCTTAAAGCTTTTCCTCTGCTTTTAAGCAATAGTCTCTACAGCCTGTCATTGGAAATAAGCAATTTACACATGCCTGATCCTCACTTACCAAGCAGAGCAGTGGTGTGTGCAGACCCATCTGCTGCAGTCATCTTTCACATGCATATTTCATAGGATCTAAAAGGCTTGATTCTTTTTCCAAAGATCAATCAGTGCACAGGCACCCCCAACTGCAGCAGCTCCTCCCAAAGCAGCTGTGACACAAAGGCACCTCTTTCAATCCCAGAAGACTTTGTGTCACTACAGACGTGCTTCTTCTCATGGCAGTTCCTGGGCTGTCTTGTTTATGCTGGTTATTTGTCTTTGTAGTCCTGCATAATTAACTGAGCTGGGAAGAATGGTTTCATTTACAAACCAGAAGATTAGCTGTACAGGAAAGGACAGTACTCACCAGTCATAACCACATGAGACATTCACAAACCCTTTCTCCTCAGATCAAATCCCCCCTTACACTTCAGTGCTCCATTTCTTCCTTCCTTCCTTCCTTCCTTCCTTCAATGATCCAGGATGCTGGTTGTGAGCAAGAAGCAGGGGAGAAAGGAACCTCAAGGACCACTATTGCTTCATATGTAGGATTACCAGATACAAAGGGGACAGAGTGTCTCTACCTTTAACCATTTATAAAAGAGAGAATGTTGGCAGGTGCAGCTCAACATGGAATGGTTTAAAAAGCTGCACCTGCCAAAATTGCCTCTTCTATATAACATTTCTTCTATATAGACAGTGGCATCGCTGGGGGATGTGGGCCACACCAAGTGATGTGCACAGAGGGGGTAACACCACTACTAGCAAAAAAAATTTAAAATCTTGGTATTTTCATATAATACTATCATGTTATATATCATTTGATGTGTAATTTCATGCAGAATTTAATGAAACAAACAGAGTTGGAATATCTCTGTTCCAGTCATTTTCAACCTCCGTGCATTGTTTTCAACCAGCTGTGCACATTGGTGTGCTGTGAGTGGTCCACAGGTGTACCACAGGAATTTGGGGGCGGGTCATTTATTAGTAGGGCCCAATGGGGGATGTGAGCCCCCCACTGGCAGCATAGTGTGCCTTGTCAATTGACAAAAACCTGATGGTGTGCCTTGACAATTTTAGTGCCTTGTCAGTGCGCCATGAGATTTAAAAGGTTGAAAATTGTATCAAACGTTATAGCCAAAAAACCAGCAGAGTCAGGGCAATGGTGCCTCATCATGCCCATCACCTAAAGTGTTGCCCCACCTACTGCATGGGAGGAGGTCCATCATGGGGGTGATGTGCTAGCCTCCCACACCAGGTGATGCAAACCCTAGTGATACCACTGGGTATAGACACTTTGTCTCCCTTTGTATCTGGTAAGCCTACTCATATGTCCCCCATGTTCCCCAGATAAGCTAAGAACACCCTGCTTAATTTCTCCCGTGTTCTGAAGTAAGGTGGGTGGCAAAAACAGGGCCTTCTCTGTAGTTGCCTGTCTCTGTGCTTCCCAATCCAACTTGCTGCTGAGTTTTCTAAAATATTCCAATATTCCAAATCAGTGCTCTCCAAACCTTAGCCCACAGGTCAGATCTGGCATTTGGAGATAACCCCCCAGCCAGTACTTACAGTTCTGCTGCACTGCTGCCGCTCTTGGCACCCAATTTCATCACAAGGATGTTCTGGGCTGTCATGTCTGCCCAGACATCCTGTCACAAAGCTTGCTGGGACTATTGACAACAGAGAGACTGCCTAGAGTAGGGGTGTCAAACATTAGGCCCCGGGGGCTGGATGTGGCCCCTGGAAGCAATTTACCTGGACTTCGGGCTCTCCCACCACCACCACCACCACCAGCTGCTCTCAGCTGCTGAGCTGTGCTGAGTTGTCACTGCTTGAAAGGATGGTCCATGTGAAAATTGGGCTCTCCCATATCTTGAAAATATGATCAAGATTTATGTATTTTCTCTTCTTCCTTTGCAGCTAATGAGCTCCTAAGTGAGAAAAAAGTGCTGCTTTCTGGTCATGACCTGCTGTTACGTGAAAATCCCCTTTTGCCTGTTAGATGTGATTTTCTCTCTATCTGGTTATGTACTATGGACTGAAGTATCATGCAGGTTGAACCTCAACACACAGGTCACAATCAGGTCAAGTCACAAGCATACACAACCTCCACTTCCCTGTGGTTATAGGCATCTTAAATCCACCTCCCTGATCATACATTATAGGAAGAAGTCTGACATCTTAAATCATTGTTTAAGTGTCTCCTATTCATTGTTTTGTTTTAACTCAATCACTGCTTAAGTACTGTATGCAAACTGGAACTGCCTTCTTATGTTGATGATTCATGGTATTGTTTGAGTTCCCCCAGCTAGGAAGCCAGCCATTAGACCCCATTGAATTTTGCTGATAAGGGACATCCTGACTCCAAACACCCTGCTGGTGGTAGTAAGCAAGCTGCCTGACAGACAGCAAGGCTCAGACAGCCAGCAAACCCCTTTTTAAGAGAGGTCTTCTGCCACATGCTTTCTCTCTGGCTCCCTCTCCAAGGACACAACACATCTGTGTTGTGTCAGAGAGTCCTCTACATAGGACTCTCGCCCCCCAACTGCTCTATAGGACAGGTAACTATCTGGCGCCTGAAACTCTTTCCTTCTCCCCCCCCTTTCTCCCCTTCTCTCCCCATCTTTAGTTAGCAACTGGGTTTGGCAGACCAGGGACCCCTAAAATCCTTCCCTACAACCTTTCCCTTTTCTAATCTCCTCGGATGCACCAAATACTTTTTACATGCAACCACCATAAAAGCTAGGTACACTAGATTCAAGTACTAGGACCAAGGAACATATCATTTTCCCATGTGCATTATGTTTACCTTTGTGCTTTTGTAATAAAGCTATAATCTTTTATTAAAAGTGATCTTTCTCCCAGTCTCCTTTTTAAGCTAAAGGGAATTTCTCTGCATTACGCCGTCTTCTTATCCAGCCTGCGATCCTGAGGTTCCAAAAAGGGTAGTGTAATAATTCCCCCTAAACAAAACAGCCCTTTTGGTAACACTGCTTCATGACACCATTTCCTGCTTCGATTTCTGGCCCTCAGCAGGCATCTTGAGTGCTCTTTGGCCCACTGTATGAAATGAGTGTGACATCCCTGGACTAGAGCATCCTTGTGATGACATCAGGTGCCGAGAGCAGCGACGGCTGGGATGGGGAGGGCTTTTCAGCTGCACAGCAGACTCCAGTTTGGAGACCGCTGTTCGGAATTACATAAATAAAATGGACAATGAAAGGGGGTTAGGATTCAGTTAGACACACTTACTTGGGAGTAAGCCCCATTCAACACAGTTGATCTTACTTTTGAGTAAACAAGTATAGGATTGCACTGTAAAGAAGTTTGCTCAACAGACTGGTGAAGATCCATGGCACCGAAGACCACACATGAGCTCTATAAAATCTGATGTAGCCTTTGGGGGCAGAAGTAACTGAAATTGCTGGCTAGATCACACAGTTTTGCCCCAAGCACACTGAAAGCAGAGAGTAAGGGTCTGAGGGTGCAATCCTAACCCCTTATGTCAGTGCTTTCCAGCACTGACATAAAGGCAATGCAGCTCTGAGGTAAGGGAACAAACATTCCCTTACTTTGAGGAGGCCTCCATGAGTGACACCCAACTGCAGGATGCAGCACATGTCCCATTGGCACCGCTATGCCAGTGCTGGAAAGCACTGACATAAGGGGTTAGGATTGCACCCTGACTGTAACAGCAATAGGTGTGCAAAGGTGACAAGTGCAGAACTTGCCAGCTGATGATGCTGCAACCCCTCTTCCCAAGCACTTTTCCCCCAGCTGAGCATACTTTTGGTATTGGAGTTGAGCTGAGAAGAAAACCTCTTGCAGGAAGGCAAACTATGGGTGGGGAGAGATCTTCTTTGTTGTTAAAAATGTTCCCCTTGCTACTTGATTGGCCAGATCTGTGTTTACTTTAGAAGCACAAATCTGCCTGGGTCATATCTAGTTTGAACAAACTAATTATGACCCAGTAGGTCATGTGGCAGTGTCCATCCAATAGCCTCTAATAACTGGTGTGGCTAGTGACATCTGTTCATACCCACCACCACTGCTGAGCTGGTGCATACCTTCCCCGAGGTAGTCAGTGTTGGCTAAGTTGGACAGTTGCTGAAGTCCTAGGCCTGTCAGGGGGCCCACCTAGCCAGGCCAAACCCTGAACTCCTCAGTACCAGTGGCAGTGGTGACAAAAGCTTCTAACCACCTGAGGCCTTCACAACCCCATTCTGCAACCTGGTCCCCCTCAGTTGCCAATGAACAAGAGCTTCGAAGAACCACACAACCCATGACTGACTTCTAGAGGGCATGGCCAAAACTGACCAGAATCACCACCCTTAAGACCAGGGATCTCCAAACTTTTTGGCCAGAGGGCCTCATCAAATATCTGGTACGGTGCTGAAGGCTGGAAAAAAAATTTAAATATAAAATTTATATAAATAAATTAGAGATAGAACTTGAATGAATGAATGAATGAATGAATGAATGAATGGGCTCATTCATTCAACCTCTCTGGCTCTTAGAACGTCTTCCAGACACAACCAGAGCGTAGTTCCTGTCATGTTTGGCCAAGTGGGCTAGAGGCTTTCAGGGGACAAGAGGCTGGCCTCAGGCTGGATAGAGGATTGCCGCGGGCCGCATCTGGCCCCCAGGCTGGGGTTTGGAGACCCCTGCTTAAGACCATAAGAAGAGCCCCGCTGGATCAGGCCAAAGGCCTATCTACTCCAGCTTCTGAATCTCACAGTGGTCCACCAAATGCTTCAGGGAGCACACAAGACAACAAACCCCTGGATGTCTACTGGGCTGCATTCTTCTCTGCATTCTGTATCATGCTCTGTTACCCTAACACAGATAAAGTGCTGGATTCCAGTGCAATGCTAGAAGCACGTTTGGGTTACATATCTTATTTGTTTACTACATGGCAGTTGAATAAGTGGCTCCTAACGGGTTCTACATGCTTTCCTCAAGTGATTTTTATTTCTTTGTGTTTTTGGCATTCAGACTGACTGCTGGTAACACCAGCCAGGGAGGACCATAACAACTGTTGCTAGGGAGCTGCATAGTTGCTATCAACAATAAACAAAAGAAGGGTGGAAAGGAAGCTGCTTCTTCCTGGAGATGTGGGGTGACTTGAGGTCAAGGGGCCATAGTGGATTTGTGTGTTTCTTCTCTTTGAGAGACCATAATAAAGTATCCATAGATCCTACATGTTCTCAGGTTTTCTCAGAGCCAATGAACATAATTGCATTTTCAGTTGTATCCTTAAGATGTGTAACAGTGTGGATGTTTGGAAACACATGTTTCATAGTGATACGCTGATCAGGAAGCCATGTTTGGCTTAGGTCCCTGTGGACCAGGGGTGCTCAATAGGTGGATCGCGATCTACCGGTAGATCGCGAGGCAAAATGAGTAGATTGCGGAGCCCTGTCTCTCCAAACTGTTAATATGTCAGTTTCGTCTAGTGACTAGACGAAACTGACATATTTAGCTGACACTAAACTGACACTGAAACTGACACTTTAGCTGCTCTTCAGGCATGCAGCAACAAAACTGACGAAACTGACTAGACTCCAGCAGGGGCTCCATACATTAAAGGGGGTGTCTGTCAGACGCTTCCTTCCCTCTGGTAGATCTCCAGGCCTTTCTGGGTTTCAAAGTAGCTCTCAAGCCAAAAAAGTGTGAGCACCCCTGCTGTGGACACTTGAAAGTGAATCCAAATTTCCCTCTGTATCATGGACTATATCATGCCTACAGCTTGTAACCAGCTTACAGCACAAGCCTATATGTGTCTACTCAGAAGTAATTTTCATTGTGTTCAGTGGGGCCTACTTCCAGGAAAGTGTGTATAGGATAGTGGCCTTAGGTCCCAATCCTATCCAATTTTCCCCTACCTTGAGGAGGCCTCTGTGACTGCCTCCCCAACACAGCAAGCAGTGCATATTCCATTGGCACACCAACACTGGAAAATTGGATAAGATTGGGCCCTTAGCCTCCTATGTATGTTCATTCTGTATGTTTGGTGTGAGAGGGCCAGATTTTTATATAAATCATCTGCAAAAGTGATTTGCGAGAGAACACACGTGGCAGGGCCACTGATAAATTCAGGTCCAAACTGCTCAACACAGAGATAAGGAAAAATTCCATGAATTCTCTGTGTGAATTAATCCTTTCTGTTTTCAGTATGGAAGGACTGTAAATGAAAAGCAGTGTACAGAACTGTTGGTTGGAGCTGACCTTAATTTTGTAAAATTTCATTCTTCTGGGACAGGGGTGCCCAAACTCTGGCCCGGGGGCCATTCACAGCCCTTGGGGACTCCCAATCTGGCCCACAGGGAGCCCCTGGTCTCCAATGAGCTTCTGGTGCTCTGGAGATTTGCTGGTGCCTGTGCTGGCCTGACACAACTGCTCTCAGCGTGCAGGTAACTGTTCAACCTCTTGTGTGAGCTGTGGGCCGAAGGCTCCCTCCATCACTTGCTGTTTCATGTCTCTAAAGCAGCAGCGGCAGCAAAGGAAAGACAGGCCTTACAAGGCCTTTTATAGGCCTTGAGCTATTGCAAGACCTTCATTCATTCATAAGTTCCATCTCTTTATTTATGTAAATTTATTTAAATTTGAAATGTAGATTCATTCTTTTTTTTTTCCTGGCCCCTTACACAGTGTCAGAGAGATGATGTATCCCTCCTGCCAAAAAGTTTGGACTCCCCTGCTCTGAGATATTACATGTGGGAAAGGGAGAGGACCATGAAAATGTGCTCAGATGGCACGTATGATATTTTTTTGCATGGTACCTCTTGTCAGGAGTCAACCTCGAGGCAAAATCTGGAGCCGGAGTCCCTGAGGCAGTTCACGGCTGAACACAGTCACATTCTGGCAACTCCTGCAACGCCGCTGGAACCAACCGTATTGGCCTCTGCCTTTCCATTGGACCATTTCAGCGACATGGAGAGGGGGGATTTGCTGCATGGGTAACAGCCTATCCTCCATACCTACTTTACCCAGGCTTCGCGCACTGGAGAGGACACTCTGTTCCAGAGCCACCATTCAGAGCGCAATACAATAGTCTTCCAAGACTGAAGGATGCCAACACCTCTTGTCAGAAGTGCATCATTACTATCAAGAACCAGTTTTGTTTGTTTTTCCTCTTTGTTGTTACGATTGTACTATTTTGTGAAAAGGTGAAGGTATTTTTAAAAGAATATTGGCCTAGGTATGAAGCAATGGTCATCTCTGTTACTGACTTACCACAGTAACATAATGTTTAAGCAAGCCATCAGCCAAGAACTTCCTGGTTCAAATTTCACCACAGTCATGATGACCTCATTAGGTGTACAGGCAGCCCTGAAAGGGCCACCGCTGTATCCTGTGGGGCAGCCGCTAGAGTCTCCTCAGGGTAAGGGAACAAATTATCCCTTGCCCCATGGTCAGCAATGGATCTCCTTGGATCTGCGCTCACTATTTAGCAAGTGCAGAACCAAGGAAGCCTGTGTCGGACTTTCGGGTGCAGGAGGGGGCATAGGATTCAGCAGCAGACTCTGCCACCATCCTCACCCCCCCCCCGGCCAGATCCTCCTCTCTGCCCAGTTCTGCCCTCCTCCTGCCCCTCCTCCTGCTCCTTTCCACCAGCTGGCAGGGAAACTTACTGCTGGCCACCCCACCGACATGTCATCCCAACGCAGAGGCCCAGCACCAACTGAAAGTCGGATGCCAACAGGAATGTGCCTTAAGGCACTTTTATGAAACTTGGCACTAGCAATGTGAGCATACTGCCAATACTGCACCTGATAGGATTGGGCCCTTACAGCAGTAATCTCTAGACTTCAACTCCTGGCTGTCATCTGGTGGGCCCCCTGTCTGGCCTGTCTTACAAGACTGTCATAAGAATTCCTGGGGAAAAGTCTGTGAAATGCTTTCAAATTTCTAAAACAATAATATCTAAAGGTTCAATATCTATTACTCTTGTGTAACTTCAAATAATCATCAGGACATCTTTTAGGGCTTTATCATTTCCCCTCAGTATTCTCCTTTTGTAAGATGTTAGGGCAAGAATTATCTTATGCTGTATATATTCACAATACTCAACACTGGGGTTTCCTGAAACAAAAGAACAGCAGGTGTTTTCTAAATGAGAACATAAAGAGTACAGTATATGTGTCCAAGAATCTAGAAGCAGAAGCAGCTGCTGCTGTGAAATAGCTGGGCTCTCACTCACAGGATGGCCAGTTTCCACAAGGCAGTCATCCAAAAGAAGCACAACTGTTTCCTAGTTATGCATACTTCAACTTCAGGTCAAGAATAAGCACAGTCTATTTGTATGGGATAGCAATTGAGTGACCCCTCAGTGAGCAAATATCTAAACATAGATGTGAAACGTTATCTTTATAAGGACCAGTCAAAATTCACAAAGTACAGAGCAAGATTTGAGTTGCACAGATCATTTCCTTAGGTTGGTAGTTACTCAAATAAATGTAAGGGAAATAGGTTTCCAAGAACATAGTGGAAAATCCAATTTGTAGCTGATGATTGAAAATTTAAATTATTTCACTGTAGAGTAGATACCACAGTATTAGGCTACCCTCACCTCCTGCTGTGCTCTCTCAATTGCATTTCAGAATTCACCCAAACTTTAAGAAAGTAGATATTCACAGTTTTACCACAATTTATTTCATTATTAGACCTCTCTCAAGATGTTTCCAGCAAAAACAACTGTTAACATTGGGATGGAAGATGCTAAGATATAAACAGTTGTGCAGAGATCAACTGGACACATTTCACACTGTGTGACAGGAATCTGGACCAACAGTAATTATTATTCAGTTCCCCCAGCTATGTAGGCATGTAGGGGATAGAATCATAAACATTGACCCAGAAGACCTGGAATTAATGCAGTCATTAAAAAATGTTTTTATTATGCCTTTCCCCTATTACCGTGCGCACTCAAGGTGGTAAACACAAAATATACATTGGCTCCTTGACTTATGGATGACTTATCAGTCTGACTTACTGATGGCTGTGGGCCCAATCCTATACAGTGTGTGCCGGCTCACCGGCACAGTAAAAACAGCCAAACTTAAAATGGTAATACCGTAAGAATAATCAGATTGTTATAAACCATAAAACAGCACATAGCATTAACAGCAGCAAAATCATAAAAAATAAAATGGCAGCAGAAATGTTCAAACTCAATTAAAAAAATGGTAAACAGTAAAAGCAGGAGCAAAGGTGAGAATAAACAACAGAGAACCAACATAATAAAGTCTCTCTCTCTCTCTCTCTCTCTCTCTCTCTCTCTCTCTCTCTCTCTCTCTCTCTCTGCAGAAATGGATAATCCCCATCCCAGCATTACTGAAATAGTTATTGTTGGTTCTGTCTTAGTTCAGTGCTTATTTCAATATGTTCAATGCAATTCCATATTTCTAGAGAATACAAAGCAATTTTTTGTCCCACATACTGAATTCCAGCAATCAAACAAATGAATGTTGTCTGCTTCTCTTCCCGTTGTCTTTGTATATCACACAAGAGAAGTATAAATATGAGCTGTAGAGGGAGTTTCTCAACATCACCAATTGATAAAAACAAGAAAATGCTCATCTTTTTTGCAAAAGCACAGTCTGGACTTCTGACATGCATGCACAGAACTAATCATTTCCAAAAGTCATTTGCGCTCAACTAATGCTGTTCCATGTTAACATGACAGAGTAGCTTGTGAATAAATCCCCACATGCTGCTGCCACTGATAGTTGCTCAACAATTCTAATCATGGTTGTCAGTGATGGTGCCAGCTTCAGGGCAGTCTTTTTCAGACCCCCACACCAGGCCCCCCAGTGCTCTCTGATGTTTGTGTGCACACACTTGCATGCACATGTGAACTGCCCCACCAAGCAATCTCATCACTCCTCTCTCAGCTTTGCTGGGTAGTGAGAGAGAAATGACCCAACCCAGCCCTGTTTGACTTTCCTGGCCATTCCATGAAGGTAAAAAGGGGGTAGATTGTGTCACTTCTCTCTCAGTGTCCTGGCAATCCTGAAAAAGGAGCAACTCAGACTGCCCACTTCTGACCTTCCTGGCTGGTTGGCCCTTGTGGCACTGAGAAAGGAGCAGCCAGAAATCCCTCTTTATCTTTCTGGATGACCAGGCAAGTGAAGAAGAGCAGTCTTGCTGCAGTGTCTTTCTTCACCCTTCCAAGTGTGGAGCGTCTAGCAGCAGCTGCCGCTCCCATCCTTTGCTGGAGGCTCCTATGTCATTGCAGATAGGGAGAAGAAAGCACCAATGGCACAAGCAGTGCTGGCCCATCCATGCAGCCACCTGAAGTGGGCTGCATCAGCAACAAATTGCAAGGGGTCTGAGGGAGCGGCAGTGGATTCAGGGTGCCTTACACTCTGCCACCACTGCCAATCCAAGCAGCACCAATCTGCTTCGCATTCACTTGAGTGTGAAGCAGATTATTCCCCTCCTTACCGGGCTCCTTGTGCACCGCAGTGAAAGTGCGGGACTTCCAGTTTCATTGACAGGGACAGTGTGAGCATTTACACTATCCTTGTAAATGTAACCAGAAGTCCTGAAAAGGAGCATGGGAAAGGTTTTTGTTTTCATGCAGAGGCAGTGAACTCAAGATGGCATCAGGCAGGTTATGCTGATCCCTAGGCATAAATCACCTGATTGAGCCAGTGCTCTGCTGTTGGGCACTTCAGGGGACAGCCTGATGGGCCCTTAGGTGATGGTCAACTCCTGACACTGCCTATGAGGATAATTGATTCTGATAGCACAATCTTTGTCTTCTCATTCTTTCTGCATATTCCAACTGTGAGTGGATTTTTGTCCTGGAAAGAATTTCCAAGGAACTTGGTGAGATGACAACTAATGCCTTACTGCTCTTTCATGCATGAGTGCTGTGTCAGCAATTGCCAGGAAAGGGGAAGTGACACATGGTCAGAGGGGACAGGCACACTCAACTGATTTTCCAGCATCAAAAGGCAGAAAGATTGAACAGTACATTGAACAGTGTACTGCACTGCTGTATGACCTTAATAGTGAGTGTACATCAGTGAATGAAGAGAGGGAAGAGTTGTTTTCATAGAGAGATGAATTCCATCAGCAGCAGTTGTCTTACAGCAACATATCATGCATGCCAACTAGCAGGCTGCTTCTCTGTAGGGACAATTGCTGGTGAAGAAACTTTTACCCCTATCAGCATGGGGTTGAAATCAGAGTAACATGGGTTAGAACCCTAATTGTATTCATCCTCCTGAACATTTTCTCAAGAATGTTTGCCTGCCGTGAGCAGGAAATCTCAGGTATTTAGACACAGTAAGCAGCCTTGGCCACCGCTTAGTTCAGCACTTGGAGAATTCAGGTCTGGTACAAAGTCTGACATGATTAAGTTGTGGCAAACAGGAAACCTCCATTCTTTGTTAAAGCCTCTCATTTGTTCCTCTTTTGTGAACTCTTAGTCCCTGATGTTTCCCCTGCCCAGGCAACAGAATCTGGAAACATTTTTAGATGGCCCATCCAGAAAGTGTTTGGATAATTGACATTCTGTCTAGCACTGATGCCCTTTAGATCAATGGGCAAGGAATGACCCATTTGGCACCATGCTGAGCTCTGGTCATGCCTGTCCATTGGCTGAGTCCTTCCACGTGACCATCACTTGGGGGAAGTCCCAGGAGTTGGGTTAGCTTTCCTGCCCTAGGACTATGAGACTAAAGTCTCAGCACACCTTGAAAAAGGGCAAGATGGTTTGAAGGAATTACTCTTGTATTGGAGAGAGGAGCCTATTGCCTAAGTTGACCTGCTCCTCTGTCCTGTGCTGGAGGAGATTCTGCTTACTTGGGAGCAAACATGCATAGGCTTGTGCTATAAAAGTGCAAGCTTATGCATATCTACTCAGAAGTAAGTTCCATAAGTTCGATAGGACTTACTGTCAAGCAAGTGTGTATAGGATTACAGCCAAATTATTTGGAATCCATCCATCACCCAAGCAGCCATTTGAGGAAATGCTGCCATTGCCAAATGCACCCAGCATTGAGTTGGCCCTATATCCTATTTTTATCAGCTTGAACAAGAATGCAGTTGAGCCACATGCCATGCTTTACTACAACGTGGGCAATTCATGCACAGTATAATCCTTAGCAGTTATTAAAATGTTGGTGTTAGCAATTTCATGCTAGAGTTCCCAGAAAATGACATTCCATGTTTTAAAGAGCAAGCTGCATCTCTGTCCCAAGCTTCCCCCCCTTTTACTGAAATGCCAGCCTGAATCAGAAATGCAGTATCAGCATTTTGTGACTGATGCTTTTCTCCCACAAGCTTGTTTTGAGAACAAGTAAAAATCCATCCCAGCATTGATGATGTAGATACCCCTACACAAGCCTGACTGGGGGGGGGGGTGGCTGGGGGAGGGCAACAAATCACTTGCAATCAAAAAGGGGAGAGGGAGAGAGACAGAAATTTATTTTCTGAGGATCCTCTCTGTCTCCAGTTTCCCAGTCATTGCTGTTGCACACATCAGGCAGTGCAGCCACTCCCCTGAAGGCATAGTTAAATGACTAGCAAGGTGAAAATACCAAATGCCACTAGGGTTCCTGTTCCATCTCTTAGCAACCAAACAGCTCGTTGCCTAGCAGCACATGGGCACCTTACATACTTAATTAGGCTGTCAGCATCTCAGAGGCTTCTATGCCTGGGGATGCAGAGGCATTGATTTGATTCTAAAGCAGGCAAGGCCTGCTCTTGGGAGTATCATATTGATCCTCCTGCTGTATTGGAAGAGCTTTTAATTCTACTGTTAGTGATAACCTTCTGTCCTTCTTCTTGGGCTTCCAAGTACTTCTGATGTACTGTATTCATTAGTATTAAAAGTCTTTCAAAGCCCAATGCATGTCTATTCAGAAGTAAGTCCCATTATAGTTAATGGGGTTTACTCATCAGTAAGTGTGGATAGGACTGCAGCCTAAGTTTGATGGGATGGGTGGAGACCTTCAGTCTTTCCATAACCATGTTCACCACCTACCCCTCAAGGAGAGAGTCTGGCCTGAACTCATGCCTGGCACAACAGCAGTGGCTTCAGTGATTAATGGATGGCAAGGACATGAGGACAGAGAATTCTTCCTCTACCCATCCACTTTCCTCCTATCCATGACTGAGGCCATTACTACAGCTGCAGGGAGGGCCAGGCTTTCAGGTCTAAATATGGTTCAGCCCCATGTGACCTGAACAGATTGTTGTCTTTGTTGCCTCTTGGAGGTAAAGAAGAGGAGAACACAATAACTGTCCAGGGAACAGAAAAGGAAATGGTCAGAGAATGTTGCTCTCAAGGGTGCCTAAAGCTGTCCTATGCACATTTAGTTTGGAGCATGCAATTGTACAGTGTGCATCTGGAGCTAAGAATCATGCTGCAGATCCATTTCCCAGAAAGCTATAGTTATTGTGTTCACCCTGGCAGTTGCCCTGAGTAAATTGTCCTTGAGCAAAGGAATTGTTTGAATAGAAAAGGCACACCACTCCCAAGACCATGTCCTCAAGATTCGACTGCTTATTTTCAATGGTCCATTAGCCTCTTTCATGTCACAGGTAGACAAATGGCAAGAAACCATTGCACACATCCCACCAAAATGCAGCAGAGGGTAAAGGCATTTCCATTGTTGGATATGGAAGGAAAAGGTCAAGAATTGCCAAGGTCAGTCTCTTATTATTATTAAGAAAAATATGCATCGCCTGCCAGTTGTCGGTGGCTGGGTTTGGTCTGTTGAATATTGGGGCCTTCCCAAGGACTTAAGGTATTCAGATATATTTTTGTAATATGTGTGCTGTTCAAAATAAGGCTGCTTTCTGAAGTTGGTGTGTAGTGATTTTATTTACACCTAGGATGTTCAGGTGTTTTTCATAGTCTTTTGGTGTTGTGTCTAGAGCGCTGTTGTTGTTATGCTTTTCAAAAGTTCACAGATAATTCATGTAGCAAATTCAGTGACAAAATGGTCATGTCAGATAGCTGAGTAGGTTAGAGTTGTATTACTTTGTGGATCAAAGAATCAAAATCAAAATGGGTCTATAAGCTGGGGAAAGACAAACGGAGGGAAGCATAAAAATGCAAGAAGAGAGAATAAACAAGAACAAAGGATGGATGAGGCACTACTCAGAGTTGAAAGCAGCAATCCCTTTACCACTGCATTGGAAGTTTCTCTCCCAATTTCTGGTTTTTTTAGTCAGAACACTACAACATCTACAGTGTCTTCCCTGAATGCAACCACTAATTGCATTCAGCTTCATATATGCATGCACTAAGTTGTTCACATTGGATTGTCACTTGCATATTACTCTCTAGGTTAGTAGTTTGGGAGCTCCTTCTGGTGATACCTTTCAATCTCAGCCTCTTTCATCATTAAATGTCAGTTACAAATGTCAACACATGTTTGTGAAATCTGTGCATTTCAGAATTCAGAAGGAAATGTCAAGTCACTGGGTGATTGCTATGCAGTGCTACTAAACAGGTAAATCCAGATCTCACATGGCAAATTATGACACCAATTGGTCAATTGGATTTGAAATGGAACTGAGGTTAACTACAGACCACCACACAGTTGGGGGTTCCTGCAATTTGAGAACTGGCAGGAAAGCCTTGCAGGACCTCAGATTGACCTTCTAAGGGCTTCTATTTCCGATAGTATTGGTCTGACCTCTGTAGATCCTAAGCAGGGATGAGCTGCTCCAGCTTACATTCTACCATATGGTTGAGATATGTGTTGTTTGGGGGGGGGGGGCAGGAACAGCAGAGGAGCCCAGAAGACCTAGCTACTTGCCTTTGAGTTCTAGCAGTCCACAAATCTATCCATCAAGCCTGGGTATGGGCAGGATTCATTAAATGCATTCAGTGGAAAGATTTGTTTTTGTTTCTGGACAGGTCATAATCATTCTTTATTTACGATCACAGACCCACCATTTCTGGATAGGTACTTTGTGAGCAAAAAGAAATGCAGTGTGAAGAAACAGAACAGGAAAGCTCCTGGAAACTGAGAGGTGAGTTCCCAGGAAGTTATTGACCTGCCTCCTTCTGCCTGTTCCACCTGCCTGAGCACTGACTGGCTTAGGAATCTCTAGCAACCCAGTTACTATCATTGAGCAGGAAGGCAAGCTGTGGGCCCTGCCCCCCTCCCATAATGATGATTTGCTAATTTGGTGCGAGCCCACTTTAGCTATCACCTAATGGAATATGCTAACCTCCACAAAGGCACTTAATTGGCTTCTTCCTTCTTATTTTTCCTTGGGTATGGTTCACTTAAAGCCCTCATATATCTTAGTCAGCTGGGTCACTGAGTTTTTTTTGAGCTAGTCAATCCAATTTGGCTGTGTATGAGTGAGAACTAATATTAGTAGTAATAAACATGACTTCCTTGGTAGGATCTCCAGGAACACTAGGTTCTACTACCCTTAGTTGCATGGTGATTCACTCTTACCATGTCAGAAAAGGACCATTATATATAATGCCTGCTGATCAGTCACTTCCTAATCCCACTTCCAGTCTTTTAGCAAAATCCTATGCTTGTCTTCTTAGAAGTCCCACTGAGTTAAATGGGGCCTCCCCATGTGTGTAGATTGTAGCCTTTGTTTCTGAGACAGGAGATACGTCCAGTGTGAAGACAACAGTCACCTTTGTGCAGTACCTCTGCCTGCTATGTCCATATGCTTTGTCTGGGAGTTGTTCAACAATTGAGGGCACAATCCTAACCAAATCTACTCAGAAGTAAGTCCTATTTTGTTCAATGGGGCTTAATTTCAGGAAAGTGTGGTTAGGATTGCAGCCTGAGTGTGATTTGAATTCAGCCCTGGAACATGGAAAAGGATGGGGGGATCAGTGTGTGTGCAGTCTGGGACCAAGGGCAGAGCTTCCTGTTCAAGGAATGATATATCTATATAATGTTAACTGCTAGATCAGCCATTTTCAACCAGTGTCCCGCAAATGATTTGCAGGCTTGCCATGGGAATTTAGGGAGGGTCATTTATTAATAGAGCCATTGGGGGATGTGAGCCCCCACCAACAGCATGGTGTGCCTTGTCAATTGTCAAAAAACTGATGGTGTGCCTTGACAATTTTAGCATCTTGTCAGTGTGCCACAAGACAAAAAAAGTTGAAAATCACTGAGCTAGATGTTCATAAGATACCACAGAGACATTAACAATCAAGAACTGACACACAATAAGGATGATCAAATTAGTAGTCCAACCCAGCAAGTGTTTTTTTCTGGGATACCCCATTCTACAGATTCCCTTGGAAAAATTAAGTTCTTTATTTATGTAAAGTCCTTTATCTTTAAAATACACCCATTACAGGTAGACACACACAAAGTACATATATGTTTGTTGTCAGGCTGTTTTTCTAAGCTAAGACCTCCAAAGCAATGTATAGTATTAAAAACATGTATGAAAAATACCTGTGCTAATCTGAAAATTAACACTACCTGGGTGCTATTCTAGTGGGGAAAAAATGGGGTAAAAAGTTATTAATAACTTTGTAATTGAACTAGCCCTCACCTGACCCGCAGGGTGCTAAATCATGTACTTTAGAAGAGCATATGAGGGCTTCACAAAGAGGCAGAAATGTAGCAAGTTTAGCTTTCTCTGGAGAGGAAGTACTGTAATAGGTACTGTAAAACGTTCCTTGCTAGATTCCTGTCAGGCTGCTTTTAAAACTCCAGTACTCCTGCCAGAAAAAAATGTTGGCAACCCTATTGGGAACAAACACATGTTTGTCATAAGTTTGGATAAATGCAGCTCTATGAACCTGGGCTTCCAGGTTTGGTTCATGAGCCAATATGATTTGTGCGAGGAGGTATTTACTCATTATTTGCTAGTACTTGTACAGGCTTGTTGGTTTAGTCACATTTAACCACCCAAATTAAAGTAAGAATGAAAATGTAAGGTGTATCCCAAGGCTACAAATTAGAGTAAAAACATTAGACACAAGCAGATTAGAAAGGGGGAGGAAGCAAGCAACACTTCCTCCAAAGCACTTGCTCTTCAGAGCCTTTTAACTGATTTTTGGCTGTCATTCAAATGGATCTCATTTCAAACCCAGTTCTTATTGTCACTAATGCACTGAAAAGCCAATTTATAAACTAGAGTAAAATGAACCTGAGAACTAGACCAGTCTACAGGGAATTGAATTTCCTGGCATCCCCCCCCCCCCCACTTGCTGGGAAATAGAAAGTAATAGTACAACTCAAAGAGTACTGATCATTCAGGAAAGAGAGATACAGTATTGCATGTGAGCAATAATATGTATTTTAGTAAATCACAGGAGAAAGCAAATGTATCATTTTAATGTGTCACAAGGTAGATATTGCTCCCTGTAGTTCAGAACCTTTGCTGAAGGCAAACTTTTATATTTGTTTCCGAACAAGTTCGAAATCTATCTATGGTATTTTAGTAGTCTCAGAGGGATTCCCTAGTCACTAGTGGAAACTTTCCACAGATTTCCTAGATGCTAGCGTATAGAAATGAGTTGTGTCCATCAACCCCTTGGGAATGATTGTGTCCATTTTTCAGTTTGGCCTCTTTCTGAGTTGAGGTAACTTGGCTGAAGTAAAATATTGATACTCATCTGGCACCAATTGACAGACTATCCTTGCATTATGTGGTGTTCTTGAGAAAGTTAGAAAGTTTTCTAAGAATTGTGGATTCTACAACCGGCTTTGTTATCTTTAGGCTCTCCAAAGGACTTGTCTGTCTGCATTACAAGGGAATTCACTATTTTCTTATGTGAAATGGGTACATATGACTTGGGGCCCAACCCTAACCAACTCTCAAGTACTGATGCAGCTGCAAGGCAGCCTTGAGGTAAGGGAACAAATGTTCTTTTACCTTGAGGAGGCCTCCCTGACTGCTCCCCCACCACAGGATGCAGCATATGCCCCATTGTCATGGCTGCATCAGCACTGGAAAGTTGGATAGGATTGGGTTCTTAATGTATTTGCATTATCTCCCTCATGGGATTTGAATGATTTTATGTGCCATCTTCATTTTGTACTTTAACAAACATCCAACAACAATAATGTTGTAAAGTTGCCTTCAGCATTTTTAAATTGGAAAGTGAGGTAAAAATATTAATGAATAATCCAAAGTATCTCCAATTTGACAAAAAAAAACCACATTGGCATACTCACTCACGGAGGCCTCCTGAAAGTAAGGGAATGTTTGTTCCCTTACCTCAGAGCTGCATTGCCCTTATGTCAGTGCTGGAAAGCACTGACACAAGGGGTTAGGATTGCACCCTTAGCCACTGTCTGTATATCCTTATATATCCTTCAGAGTTCTCAATATTCAGTGAGAGCATAGGGCAAAGATCTTAGACATTAAATAATATGCTGAGTACAAGTTTCTAGTGCACATTCACCTGATTGGTGTGCAAATCTTTAGGACCCTGTGCCCCCAGTATGCCACCACCCCTCTTAGTAACAGCTAGTTCTCCAGCCCAAGGGATGCTGAAGATCTGCAGCCTATATTTAAATCACACAACTGCTGCAAAATGGCTGTAGGTTCACAAAATGGAGCCAGACTTAGGTTAAAATCAGAGCCCATTTGTGACAACTCTCCCATTTATCTTTTTCTATTCTAAACAGCTGGACGAGGAGGAAATGTGGAGGAGAGTGATGGATTAAACTAGAGCGCTGGAGATGCTCTCCTCTACACTTCCTCTTTTGCACCAACCCCCTCTTCCTTTTCCAGTCCAGGAAGGGGCAGAGCTGGTTCATCATCAAGTAAGAGGTGGGGGTAACATCTGGCACACAGCCTCACATTCTGGGATGTCTTAGGCTGACCCTGGACCAACAACTACCCATCTGTTCCCCTCTCTTTGAATTATACTACTGCCATTCCAATGTTTCATAAATCCCACCTTTATGTCGGTAGTCCCCATTTTTGTCCAGAATAATAAAAATGCAGACTTCCTGCAAGTTAAATAAAAATGACAGCTCTAACATTTGAACCTATTAAAAACAATACTTGGGGCTGCAAGATTTTTGGCACAGAATTCTAATCACCTGCCTCAGTCAGACTATATGGGACTTTGGGCACAATCCTAACCAGGTCTACTCAGAAGTAAGTGCTATTTTGTTCAATAGGGCTTACTCTCAGGAAAGTGTGGTTAGGATTGTAGCCTTAGTTCTATATGAGCCATTTAAAATGAAGTGAGGGTTCCAGTTTTTTTTCTGGATTCCTGTGTCATTAACAATGATATAATAATCAGGAATTCAATCTGTGAATCTTTATTTCCATTGTAGCAGTTCCATGATTACAAAAAAATTTTTTAAAACCCCTGCTGAATTTCTGCATGCATATTAAAAGTGTAGGAGCCATGTGGAACAAATAGTGGCAACCTAAGGCTGCAATAATCTTATGCAAACTTACTGAATGCAGTAAGGCTTACTTCTGAGTAAACATACACATGTGCTGTAAATGACGTATATTGGCTACTAGCAGCTAAAAGCCAAGAAAATTCTTACCAAATCATGAATATAAATATGGATGCCCTCAAACTCTGAGTTATATTTAAAAACAAAAAACTTGAATTTAGACAAATCCAAGTGCCCAGTCAGGTCTGTCTTTCCAATTCGCAGGCAATGGGCAGATGACCAGTGCCCAGGGGGAAGTAATTTATTTTGTCTAGAAATGTGGGATCTGGAGTTCCTCCAAGATATTTGTGGCCAGAGAGGCTGTGCTTTGAACTGTAAATGAAAGGTCATGGTCAGGGAATCGGGGCTGCAAGGCCAGCTTCTCAAATGGTGTGTCCTGGAATAAAGGCTATCATTTTACAGAGAGCAAGAAAAAGATCTGGTAACTCATTGTAGAGTGAGGAGGAGGAATCTGAAAACCTCCAAGAAGGGGGGGGGAGCCCCGCAATGCATTGGCATAAGAAAGTGGAAGGCTTAGGAGATGTGGAATTTCGGAGTAGGAGAGACGAAGCGAGCATTTGAGTCTTTCTGATCTAGGAAGGAAAGGGAGACAAAAGCAGCCCTGCTGCTCAGGGTTCCACCTGCACGCAGCTGTCCCTTTCCCCGTCTGCCTTGCCAGACTAGCGGCGGGGAGGCGGGGCAGAGCGCGGGCGGAGAGCCGCGAATGACCACGAGCCTGCGGGCAGAGGACAAGGAATCCCCCTGCCCCCTCCCCCGTGTCAGAAGTGAGAGCCCAATCCTATGCATGCCTACTGAGAAGTAGGTCCCATTCTAGTCAATGGGGCTTACTCCCAGGTAAGTGTGGATTGGATTGCAGCCTCAGCCCTTCTCTACTGGGCACAAGGGGTTTTTGCAGAAATCCTCAGCTTTTCCTTAAAGGTGGGGTGCTTCCCCCCTTCCTTTCTTCCCAGTTTCATGCCTAGTCTAAACACACTGTCCCCGAGGGAAACAAAGGAGGAATGGATTTGCAGGAGGGAAGCAGCATTTTGGGTGCGAATCCCAGCATGACTTCTGCGTTTGCTTTGGGGAGGGCGCGGCTCTATCTAAGCTCCACTCCCCCCCCCCATCGCCTGGACTGATCTGTCAGATGCCTGTCTCTTAGCCCCAGATGTGAAGCTTTCATGCTGCGGCTTTGCCTTGCCCACCCTTTGCTCCCACCACGCCCTTCCAAAGCCTTTGGGGTCAGATCTTCCCCTCCATCCCCCGTTGAGCGAGAACAGACCCCTCAGTAAGTCGCCAGCTGTGCAGGCCAACAAACAACCCCTTCCCCTGCCTGTGATTTCGCCTTCCACTTTGAAGGACCACATTCCGGGCAGTTTCGGGTGGTCCTGAAGCCTCTGGTGGTGGGCAGTGCACGCTTGGGCGCTGTCCTTCTCCCAAGTTCACCGTGCAAACCGCCCACCCAGGGCTTGTAGGATGCAGCCCGCAGAGTCTGCAATGAAGTCACTGTGCACAACTGGAGGTCCAGAGCCCTGTTCTGCAGCTTCTTACACGAGTGTAGGATGTCATTCACCGGGGAAATCTACCTGCAGCGAATCACACCCGCTGTAGCATCCACAAGCCCAAGCGAACAAAAGTTAAGACGCTCTGTATTAAAATGGCCTGTATTCATCAGGTCGCAACGACCATCAGTGGCTCAGGTTTCATTTTTTCCGTACTACTTTTTGGAATGATGTCGTGATTGATTTAGACCGCATAGGGAAAGGGAGCCTCGACAGTCGCTGCGGTCTTGCCCTTGCTTTTGCTGAAATTCCAGCCGGAGTCCTGAATCATCACATAAGGCAATTATACTTTCCCTAAATTGCGGAGGTCGACGTATATTTTAGCCATGATGACCTAAGGAAAACTGAATTTTTGCATGCAACACATGCAAAAATTAGCTTCTCCACCCCCCATCCCCCCAGTGATGGATGGGTCACAGTTCTGTTTGGTCTCTTTGTCTGGAGGATGCAAACAGACTTGGGATGCTGAGGAGACGGAGGGGGGGTGGGAGATGACCTCATCCTATGCACCCTGAACCAATCCCTGCTCTCCTCCCTTGGCTTCTCCAGGCAGATCGGGGGATGTCGACCAACCACAAAAAGCCTTCACTCGTCCCCATGGTGATGGGATTGTATATAGGGAGCCGCGTTGTGCGGGCTGCCACAGGTTCTCTTACATCGACCTCCTAAGAGTCGCGCTGTAAGAAAGCACCCTCCTCTCCAGCTCGCTTTCTCCAAGCTCGGCGACAAAGCAGCAAACATGGTAAGCACCAGCGCCTTGCAGCTGCGGAGGGTTTCAAAGGAGGTGGGCTGGGAAACCTTTGCATCCACCCTCAAGGTGGACTAACAGCCCAATCCTAGCCACGCTTTCCTGGGAGTAAGCCCCATTGCCTCTAATGGGACTTACTTCTGAGTAGACATGCACAGGATTGGGCTCTGAGCCCATTTCCTTCCCCAGCTTTCTCTCCCCCTTTCCCTCTGCGCCCCTATGGAGGCTCTTGGAGCTGGTGAAATGCAGCGAGGGCACTCCCCAGGCTCTTCATTGCATAGCCTGCCTTGCTGTGTCCAAAGGGTGGGCTGTTCCCGCAGGCTGCACAGACGCCATCGCTTCTGACTGGGAGGAGAGCGAGGATGGCTCCCTGCCTCCCTTCACGGTGCCTGCCTGCGCCTCTTCTCCCAGCTCTCCCCGCTGTGGCTGGATCGTCAGATGGCAAAGGCGGGAGGAGGGAGAGAGACAGGCACTGTCAGCGGGGAGCGACGGTCCGAGGGCAGGGGACAGACAACAGATGCTAGGAAGGAGGCTACACTGATTGGAAAGAAAGTAGATTGGCATGGTCTTAGGCTGCAATCCTATCCAACCTTACCTGGGAGTAAGCCCCGTTGACTGTAATGGGACTCACTTCTGAGTAGAAATGCATAGGGTTAGGCTCTTAATTTCCCAGTAGGTCGCCTTTTTAAGTAGAAATAAACACAATATGTTAATTGTATGTGTTGAACTTTCAGCATCTTTTTTTTTCCTCCTTTGCCCCTGAAGTAAATGTATTTGCAACAGTTTGAATACTTGGGTTAAGCAGTACTAAAAATACTGTACAAATTATTATGATTGCATCACCAGGCACTCAGGAAAAGGAAACGAATTAAACCAGCTATGATGGGTGGAGAGGGTGGGAATGAAACTTGTGCTAAAGTCTTATTTGGGGGAAAAGATGTCTTTGGCTCAACTGCAACATGTTTCTGAAGCTGATTGCAGCTGAGCAGCATTGTGAGCAGAGGGACCCATCTTTGTAGCAGAAGCCACGCCCTCCCAGACACTGCATAAAGAGCAGCATTGTGGCAGGAATCTGGCGATGAGGGGAAGAGACTGGGCGCACCCTCCCCCTTTCAGCCTGCACGCCCTGAAGCAGATTGATGTCAATGAATAGAAGACAGGAGGTGATGACTGAGCAGACAAAGGGGGTGGCTCCTCTGCTCTGAGAGATGTGACCAGAATAATTATGGGGAGACAATGCTGCAGTGAAACTGCATTGGTTTCTGCTCTGAACAAGTGAAAATCAGTGGCTTTGTTTTTCTTGTCCATGCTCTCTATTGAAATTTTACTCAACTGCCTATATAGCACTCCCACTATATTAAAAGATGATGTGAACTTCTGCGACATGGTGTATTGTTCTGCGCAAAAATGCACAATCAATTCCTGGAAAGAAAGGCCACACCCAGTCTGGAAATAGCAAGTATATGTAGTAGGAGGGTTAGCATTCTTACTCTTATTTTGCCACTGATGCTGACTGCAGTCTTCTGTGAAGGGAATGAAGAATAGACAATGATGGTACACATGCACTAGGAAAATGCTTTCTTGGCATGCAATGCCCTATTTGTCTTCTGGTCCATCCACCCCATTGATTTATTTTATTTCCCAAGCATGTTCTCAGCTGAGGTCAGAGAAGGGAGAACTGGCAAAGCAGCATAATGAGATCATGCTGGAAATAGACCCAGCTGTATTAAGCCATTGCCGATCACACACCAACAGTCAGTGTAGGTGTGGGCAGCACAATCATGGTTAGAATTCTCCATGCAGTAGGAATAGTTGGTGTTCCTGGACTGGGTGTGGCATCATGCATTTCCTACAGCTTGGTCTTTAGGTACTCTCTTCAGATGATGAAATGTGCATTGAAATAATGGACACACAAAATTATAGAGAAACTGGAGCTGAGACCTCTCTGCTTGTGAAGTGGAGAGGGAAAGAAACAAGCATTTTATTTTATTTCAAATGTTATTTCCCACACTTTACCCTTTCATCATGGAGCTGCTCAGGGCAACTTCCAACAAAGGAATTAACACAATAAAATGAAATCACAATAAACAAAAATAGCAGCAACTTAAGTCCACAGTGAAAGCACCATGAACAAAGGTAGTAACTGCTCAAGACATTGCAGCACAAATCAAAGGCTGAGAGAATGTTAAATGTCTTTAGTTGGTGCCAAAATTACAGTAAAGCACTGACCTTGTATCCTTGGACAGAGTTCTATAACTTGGGTGCCAGCACAAAGAAGGCCCTCCCTTGCATCACCACCAGGTGTGTTCACCAGTAGTGGAACATACAGAACAGCCTTTGTAAATCACCTCAGGAAGTGGGTGATTTCAAAGCAGAGATGGGACAAAGCTTTCAAATGGGACAGAGATGGTCTTTCAGGTACACTTGTCAACGGTTTAAGGTTAAAACCAGCACCTTTATTTGCTCTTGAAAACATACTGGCAAGCAATGCCAAAGACATAGCAAATTCATGATGCACTGCTTAGCACTCGTGCACTAGCATTCTGCACAAACTAAACTTTTCAGATGGTCTTCAAGGACAGCCCTTTGTAGAATGTGTTACAATAGTTCAAATGAGATGCAATTGCTGCATGAAACTCATGGTCAGGTGTGTCTGATCCAGGATAGGATGCTTTGCCCAACCTAAGCTGGGCAAAAGCATTCCTAGCAATGTCTGATGCTAGAACATCAGTACAAGTCCAAATCTGGATCCAAAAACAATCACAAATTGTGAACCTGCTCATTCTAGAGTGGGTTGCATTTCTCCTTGACCACACTGACAATCCATAACATGGATCACAGGGCTCCTAACCAAAAACACCTTTGTCTTCTTCAGATATAACTTCAACTTTGTTCTCATACAGTTCATCATAGACTCTAAACAGCAATTCAGGACCTCCACAGCCTCCATAGTGCCAGATGGAATTGAGTGATAGTGCTGGTTATCATCTGCATACTGACAACACTCAACCTCCTACCCCCTCACGACCTCTCCCAGGGGTTTCACATAATATTTCACATAAGCCATTGCAAAGCAGTGTTCCTGAGTCCATTTCTGGCTAGGCAATCCATAAAGATACCATGGTTGATAGTACTGAATGAAGTTTAGCAGAACAGGGATGAATTGTTCCTGTTCTACTTCTTGGAATAGAAATTATCATTAACTACAGTAACAAGTCATTTTTATCCCAAACCCCCACCAGAAACTAGCCTGAAATACTCTCATACTTACCTTGACTTAAGGGCTCACAGGTATTGAAAAATACATGCCCAAAAATATGTGGGCATTCATGGATAATACTCTGTGCCCATAAAAACAGATGAAAACATTGACTGTGAGTCACTGTACTCATCATAGTATTCAAAGAACAAGGGGCTGGGTGTGGCATTCTAGCAGTTGTCCAAAACCATGCTGCTGCTAAATTGTTCCAATTACATCATTTTATCCTACATATAACTGGGGGGTTGGAGTTGGTGGCATTTAAAAAATTTTTAACAGTAGATTTTAGGAATTATAACCCTACCACCCTGCTGCATTTTTTAAACTTTGCCACAATGTCCTGAGCTATGCACCTAGTGAGCATCCACCAACAAAGCTTGAATTTTGCCTAAAACAATTTTCATATCAAAATAAAAGGACTATGTTAGAGATACAACTTTCTTGTTTTATTTAATCATAAATAGCAGGGTTATTAACATGGTCCCAACATCCCAAACTTGCTTAACAAAATGAAACTAGATGAACCTAAATACATCAATGCTCTGCTTCTACACCTTTAGCGTGAGTGCATCTCCATCCACGTTGGTCAAGCCGGTGTCCAGATTGGCAATGCCTGCTGGGAACTCTACTGCCTAGAACACGGTATCCAGCCTGATGGGCAGATGCCCAGTGACAAGACCATTGGGGGAGGAGATGACTCCTTCAACACATTCTTCAGTGAGACAGGAGCTGGCAAGCATGTCCCCAGGGCTGTCTTTGTGGACTTGGAACCAACTGTGATTGGTGAGTCTATATCGTTGAGAATGAACTTTCTCCAAAGAACAAAAATTATTTTGGCAACACAGTATTTTTCATTTTCTATTCATGGACAGACTCCTGCCTGTTTTTCAAAACTTGAGAAAATTTGCTCTAAGAACCACATTACAGCTTTTTAGACTTCTCAAAATAATATAGCCCATTTAAATTAAGCTCTTCACATAAGTCTTCAAAGAAAATGTTGACAATGAGTTGACAATAATAAAAAATTATGTTTTTGATTGTAGACATAGTAATTCAAGAAGCAAATAGTTGTTGCCAGAGGAAACCCAGAAGAAATGTGTACTATCCATGTTTTTAGATTACCTTTTCATCCTTGAGTAATTCCTCAAGTTCTCCTATTCTGTCTCTGTGTAGATGAAGTACGCACTGGAACCTACCGCCAACTCTTCCACCCTGAGCAGCTCATCACTGGCAAGGAAGATGCTGCCAACAATTATGCCAGGGGTCACTACACTATTGGCAAAGAGATAATTGACTTGGTCCTAGACAGGATACGCAAACTGGTAAATAAATTTTGTCAAAAGGATGATCTGTGCAGAATAGGAAAAACAAGTAACAATCGTATATGCATTGTCACTTCTAGGATGAATTAAAATGTTCAGTGACATCAACATAAGTAGTAAAAAAATCAGATATATACTTTTAGAAATGTGCCATAAGCTTTATTCTAACATTAGTTAATATAAAACTACATTGATGAAACTGTATACACTATCATGGATTGCAAATTGGTACAAGTATACTATTTCTAAGAAAGGAAGATAGCCAACATGAGATGGAATACAGAGCACTGTTTTCACAGATTAGTTATTTTTATTATATATTTATATATTTTATAAAATATAAAATTTTATATTATATATAAAATTATATATAATATTATTAATATTATTATCTCACAAGATTAATTGCTAAGATTATTATTGTTGGATACTTATTAATGCTAATTTATTTCCACAGGCTGACCAATGCACAGGTCTCCAGGGCTTCCTGGTCTTCCACAGCTTTGGAGGTGGCACAGGCTCAGGTTTTACCTCATTGCTGATGGAACGTCTGTCAGTTGACTATGGCAAGAAGTCCAAGCTGGAGTTCTCCATCTACCCGGCTCCTCAAGTCTCCACAGCGGTTGTCGAGCCCTACAATTCCATCTTGACCACCCACACCACCCTGGAGCACTCCGACTGTGCCTTCATGGTAGACAATGAGGCCATCTATGATATCTGTAGAAGGAACCTTGACATAGAGCGTCCCACCTACACCAATCTGAATCGATTGATAGGTCAGATTGTGTCCTCCATCACGGCCTCCCTCCGATTTGATGGGGCCCTGAATGTAGATCTGACAGAATTCCAGACCAACTTGGTGCCCTACCCCCGTATCCACTTCCCTCTGGCCACCTACGCCCCAGTCATCTCAGCTGAGAAAGCTTACCATGAACAGCTTTCTGTAGCTGAGATCACCAATGCTTGCTTTGAGCCAGCCAACCAGATGGTGAAATGTGACCCTCGCCACGGTAAATACATGGCCTGCTGCCTGTTGTACCGAGGTGACGTTGTTCCCAAAGATGTCAATGCTGCTATTGCCACCATCAAGACCAAGCGTACTATCCAGTTTGTGGACTGGTGCCCCACTGGTTTCAAAGTTGGTATCAACTACCAGCCTCCTACCGTGGTCCCTGGGGGTGACCTGGCCAAAGTGCAGCGTGCTGTCTGCATGCTGAGCAACACCACAGCCATTGCTGAGGCCTGGGCTCGCCTGGACCACAAGTTTGACCTGATGTACGCCAAGCGTGCCTTTGTCCACTGGTACGTTGGGGAGGGCATGGAGGAAGGAGAATTCTCAGAGGCCCGGGAAGACATGGCTGCCCTAGAGAAGGATTATGAAGAAGTGGGTGTGGATTCTGTTGAAGGAGAGGGTGAAGAGGAAGGAGAGGAATACTAAAGCAAAATGTCACAACGGTGCTCCTCTTACAGGGAATTTGAAGCTATTGAACAACGTTCAAGTTTTGGTCTGATCGGTTAGGTTATGTAGCAGTGTAAATTCCGATATCTTTTTACTCTACAATAACTTATCTGTGTTATAAAACATGAACATTTTTATTACAGACCCAACCCGTCCAATAATGTAATGGGTTTGTGAATAAAAGGCATTCCCTGTCCTAGAGGATTGGTGTCTTTTGTCTCTATTTAACATTTCTAAAATGTTCCTGCCTTTTCTAGAGCTTTGATATGGTGCCAAGTACTTAATACAGAACACTTGTAGTTTATACTAGGTATCAAAGTAAAAGTTATGGAGAATCGGCGCATTCTAAGCCTGAACCTGCCCCAGTCTCATGTGAAGGGGATCTCTGGCCAAGTGCAAAGACAAGAGTATGAAGTAAAATCCTCTCACAGATTTGTTTCTTTGTAGTCCCTCTTCCCCAATGCTTTTCTCCCAGCCAAACTCCCTTCCAGTATTGAAGTTTGGCTGGGGAGAAATGCACCTGGGCAATTGACTGAAGAGTAAGCTATGGATTCAGGAGAAAGTTAAGCAACTTTGCCCAACCATCCCTTTTGCTGTAAAAATTGGATCCTGCTCCTCTTCCTATGCAATTTTAGACAGATCCAATCATGCAAATTTACTTTCAGTCTATATAGTTGTACTCTTAAAGGGCAATTGAGATTGCCTATTGCAAAATGTAGAATGAGCTGCTGGTATTTTTCCAAGTGAATATAGTGTATAAGCATGAATTTTTAGGGTGATACAGAATCAGCTCTAGAAGCAGGCTGAACATATTTGGGAGGTGGCATGTGAGTACTAAACACCAGAACAGTTAGTGAAGTATTGTTATGTTAATCAAGACAAACAAAATCCTGACAATGTGCTTTTTTTCCTCTCTGTACTACACCTTAAGTATGAAGACAGCTGACAATGGCAATTGCCACAGCATTTCATGTATTGGTAGTTATCTTGAGATGTGAGGGAATCTGAAATGAATGGGCTTTCTACTCTTGGGTATACATTATTCAGTCCTCACACTAGTAAAGTCAATATAAGTATAGCAAATGTCTTCAGGAGAATGAATACAAACAACCAAAATGGTCACACTGTACAATCTTGTTTCCACCTCCTATTTAAATATTTGGCGAATTCTGCTCCTAAAAATTTAAACTATAAATTTTTAATTAAAACACAGGTTGCTATACCACAGAGTTTAAAAAAACCAGCTTCAAATCTGAACTGTCACACTAGTTACCATCAGGTCAGAGGCTACCCAGGGGTTCTAAGCCATAGGGAGCATAACATACACAAACCCCAGACTTAAACAGCCCGCACTCCACATTCACAGTATTGTCCACCTGCAAGGTGCTTTTCCTCCCATACCTCCTACATTGTGCTTCTTTGCTTCCCAAGCTCAGCTGTAGACAGAAGGGGGAATGAAAAGATCCTTGGGTCATAAACATCCAGACTTTGCAAGGTTCTTTGAGGTAGCCCCACTGGTGAATTCATCATACACTCCAGCTATTTTACTCTAAAATTATTTATTAAAGCTGAACGCATTAGTAAGAGTCCTAAGTAAAAGTCCTCCAACCCGTGACAGGGCTCTAAAAGGAGGATCCTCTTGGCAGTGAGCAGATACACAAATTCATAGGTATCAGAAAACAATAAACTCAGTGTTTCTCCTCTGCTGTACCACTTCACATGATCCACCTATTCAAAGTACCACTGGAAGTAACTGGCAATAACATCATTGCCAGTTACTTCTGCATTGGGAGGCCAGATGTGATGTGATAAACACCAGTTAAGAGGCTCAGAGTGATTGGGAGGCCTTTTTTGAGCACAGAAAAGCATGCTTCAGAGCTCTTCCCACTTAGCCAAGCCTCTTACCACTGTTTGTTGTGTCATGTTCCTGGTCTTGCTGCCAGAAAGCAAGAGTCCCGCAAGTACCAACAGACACCACCTCAGTACCACTGGTGGTACCCATATGACTGGTTGAGATGCTGAACTAACTAGCTTACATACTGCAAATATTCTGTTGTGCTGGATGGGTAGTCAGATGAACAAAGTGCCCAGCACAGGAAGGATGCCTTGTGAAATCTCTCTTCCCCAATAAATAGTTAAAACCCTTGAGGATCAAGCTCAATAAATTGATCCCAAAATCTGCTGAGCCATAACTGATCACTCAGCTGCCAGGACATGTAGTACAGGTATCTGGACTCACTCCAAATTAATAACACTTAGAGATTGTCCTTGAAGAACTCATGACCATCAGCTACCACGGATAGCAAGCACTTCTGTGATTCTCTCACCAAATACCACAAGTAGTATTTTCCATCTGAAATGACAGTTTTATTCCCTAAATCAGCAATTTGCAACATTTTTCATCTCATGGCACACTGACAACGTGCAAAAATGGTCAAGACACACCATTAGTTTTTTGACAATTGACAAGGCACAGTGTTGCTGGCACAGGGATTGCATCCCCCAATGGCCCTATTAATAAATGACATTCCCTCAAACTCCTGTGGCACACCTGTGGACCATTTGTGGCACACCAGTGTTCCACAGCATATTGGTTGAAAATTGCTGCCCTAAATTCTGGCTAGCTTCAAATACTTCCACACTTTATTGCCACAAGGTGTTACAAGAAAGACTTCCACATTTCAAAGCAACCACAAAACCTAAGTACAGACACTCCCTGTCAGAGCAACATCCTTACATTTCAAAGCACCACTCCCATCTTCCTGAGTAATCCTATAGCAAGAGGGAGGGGGAAGACTCCACCTCAGTGACATGCACATTGTCTTCTAGGTACTTATTTTCCTCTATTTCACATTATTTCTTTTTAAAGGATGATGCTATAGAATATCCACTAGCAATTCTGTCAGTCTGTAGTGAAATCATGCTTAGTGGAGGTTTATATTTTCAGTACTGTACTATGTTCCTTGGCTAGTCAAGCAGAGTTGAGCACACAAAGCTAGCATAATCAAGTGCAGTGCTGTCTGTTCTGTATTGACCCAGATGCAAACACAGGAAAAAGAAAGACCCTTATCTGCTACAAAAGAAAAAGAGCTTTTACAAAACTGCACAGCAATCCTCTTTACTCTTGAGTTTCAGCCAAAGGAGGAAATAAAAGATTGTCAATAAATAATGAAAACAAAGTAAAGAGCTGGATGAAATTTGAGATGAAAGATGAGAATTGAGCATGCTCTGAGAGGAGATGCTCACATTTGCAACAAAAATGTCCAGAGGAACAATATTTACAGGATGACCAACATATCTCTCAAGAGGGAAACCAGAAAACAGTAAATAAGGAGGAAAACTGTTTTCAAATGAACACTTAAAATATTGTCCTGCTGTGCTTCTCTAGTAAATGAAGCTAGCTAACCAGACATTCCCTTCTTTGACTGCTGAAGACAGTGGGGGAAAAGGGAATTTCCACCGTGTTTTAATACCTATACGATACTAGATAGGAATAAGTAATTTCTATAGTTTTCATAGCTATTTAAGGGCCCAATCCTATCCAACTTTCCAGCACTGGTGCAGCCAAAATGCAGCCCCAAGGTAAGGGGACAAAGGTTCTCATACCTTGAGGAGGCCAAAAGAGTGGCACAAATATGCTTTATGGCACTTTTGTGACACTCCTGGGGTGGTGTAAGGGACTTGTGTCAGCCCAAGTAGCTTCTAGGATTGTGCCCTATAATTAACAAGAGGGCCTATTTTGCTAATGCAGTCATCCCACCACCCAGTGGAGCCCCAACAAATCCAAGGCATATTTGGGAGTCAGGTGCCTTACTACAGCACATACCTCATGCTACTACTGCTGTTGCAAAACCACCTGGCCATAGATAGTACTGGCAGTACTGTACTTGCAGAACATGCAGATGCCCAAGACAGTTTTATGGGACACTCCCTAATTTTATAATTTAACATTTGAACAAGTACAAATGTAGCATAATAGTCTGGGTGGAGCACCAATGTAGTGTGTTGGGTGTGATTAGAGGGTGGGGTTTGGAAACTCAAATTCCCACTCAGCCATGCAACTTGCTGGGTGGTCTTAAGTAAGTTATCTCTTGGACTAACCTACCTCAGAGAGTTGTTATTAAGAGTGAAAAGTTTATCTGACTTTCTGGAGGAATACAAATGTAATAAATACATTACAAATAAACCTTTACCCATACCACATCTGACCAGATCTTTCTGTTCACAGGAGTAGCAATATGGGGGCAGAGTTAAATGTCTTTTTTTCCCCCTTCAAAACCAGAGGCAATGTTCAAATATAGAGCTCAACTCCAACATTAGCAACACATTTTCCAGATATTGAGCTCCCAGACCACACCTGGAACTATTTGCACCTATTTTGTGGAAAAGACGAAAAACTGGGAGTCTTTTGGAAAACATACAGTACAATCCTATGTGTATTTACTCAGAAGTAAATCTCATTGTGTTCAGTGGAGCTTACTCTGAGGAAAGTGTGTCTGGGACTGCAGCCTTAGTTCAAACTATAGGCTCTTTGTGCTGGCGGAATGGTTGTTCCACCAGCAATGGCTGCTGAAAAGCAGCCATAAAGCGCACTCTGGCAATGTGCCAAGTAGCATGCTGCCAGAGCACTGGAAGGAAGGAGCCTTTTCAGGTGCATCATTGGATTGCTGGCTGGCTGTCAAAGCAAGTAAGTTAGTGGGGCAGGTTGGGGGGCAAAACAGGGGCAGGGAGGAGGTGACAATGGACAAGGGGAGGAGGGGGGCAGGGAGGCTGCAGAAGGGGGTGCATCCCACAATGATGAAACACAACAAATCCTATCCCCTCCAGTAGCAGCCTCCTCACAACCTTTCTTTCCTCAGACTTGCACCATGAAATTGCTGGTGCAGGTTGAAGAGACCCACTGCTGGGCAACAGGCTTAAGGAGGGGAAAGGGTATTTATATCCCCTTTCCCCTTCAAACCCCCCCCCCCCCGCGCATTTGATACAGTGTGTGCCTTTTTTGGCATGCTTCACCAGCAGGGGATTAGGCTGTTAGTCTAGTTCTGTATAATAGGCTAATATTCTTTTTCATCTTCTTTTTAAAAGTACTCTTTATAAACCAGTGCACAGAATACGGGACATTGTTACATTCATATACAGATACATGTAAAGAGTCACACTTGAAACTGTTAACTCAGGTGTACAGCATCAGCTTTGTATGCAGAAGGTCCGAGGTTCAGTCCCATCTCTAGATGAGGCTGAGATTGTTCAAGTTAAGAGTCTGAGTACCACCAGTTAGTTGAGACAGTACTGGATGGCTGAATAACAGTGCAGCTCAAACCCCTGGGAAGCTGAGTTCCACACTGGTGTGAGCTTCTTAGGGATTACTGACCAAAAGATGGCACATTTCCTCTAGATCAGGGGTGCTCAAACCCTCAATATGTATATGTGTGGCCCTCAAAGACTCCCAATCCAGCCCTGGAGAGCCCCTAGGATCCAATGAACCTCTGGTCCTCTGCAGCCATGCAGTTTAAAGGGAATACTGCTTCTGGCAGTATCTCTTACTATTGGGTACTAAAAAGTGAACACAGAACCCTAACCCTAATCTTACAGCCTTAACTGAACTTCTCTAGATCCCAACAAGGATCCAAGAGACTTACATTTGTGTATATGATAATGACGATGATGCTGATATTTTTGCACAGTCAGGTAGATGTTATTGACCAGTTTGTTTTATTCAGATAAGTCCTTCCCAAGGGCCTGGGATGTCTGGCTTTTATTCTATTTTGATATTGATATTAATAAAGCGAATACAGAAGAGACACCAGCAACAGCCACTGAAAAAGATGCTATGCTGGGGTGAAGAGGGACAGTTGCTTTCCCCCTGTAAATATAAAAGGACACCACCTGAAAAGGTGCCTCTCTGTCTGATTAGCAGGGCTGATTATCAACAATATGACAATGCTTCCTTAAATTCATATTAGTCTAGGATAGGCTGGATAAGAGAACAGTATCTTCAACATAGAAGTGTTCCTGTCCACCTTCAGCAGTAGATCTGGTGTCACATATCAAGGAGACCACGCTCAGAATTCTTAGGATTCCCTCCCCATTATATTTTAAAATGAATTTCAGTGCATGCAGTGTGCACCAAACATGCAGTTTGAGTCTAAAATTAAGCTGCCTGTGGACAGGAAGTGGCAGCACTGGTTTCAGAGAACCAAGCTCCCTGTGTCCGCATTCCCCCTGCTTTTGCCTGTCCTTTGCATAAGATAGAAATCGGGCTGCTGCTTTCCAGTACAGTACAGCCATTTTTAGTGGAGCTTTAGCAGACGTCCGACTCGGTTTGAGGACAGTGGTGAGTTCCCCAGCCGCGCCCCTGCGGCCGCGACAAAGGGAGAGATCGGTCAAAAGCTACACTTGGGAGCTGAGAATTCAATCCCAGACTGCACAGAAGGTCGAAGACGCGGACAGGCTGCGGAGCAGGGAGAGAAAAGAGGATTAAAGGGGATCTTCATTAAGGAGTGTGCCCGAAGAGTTACAGTGTATCACTGCGGGAAACGAGGGCGCCCGGTTTGTGCAGCGATGGAGAGAGAGGACAGAGTCAATAGGGAAGGACGCGCCACGTGGGTGCTAGAAAAGCCGGTCTGGTTCTGCTCTGCATGCAGACCAAAAGTGGCGTCTGTGCAAAGAGCACGTGCAAGGCGAAAGATGGCGACTCAGGGAAGCTTTGCCTTCTTCCCCTCCTCAGTCTTCCGCCCTCCCCCCCGCCTGGAATGCAAATCCCACTTAATACTGTTGAAGGCAGCGGAATTGTAACCTCGTAGCCAAGTCACCTTATGCAGCCCTCGCTGTGCATTTCCTGCCCTTTCTTGTTCTGACCGTTTCAAAGAAATTCAGAGTGATATGAGCGCGATCCTCAGTAGTTCGCACGCTGCAGCTGCAGAGGTATTAAGGCTGCAATCCCATCCACACTTCCCTGGGAGTAAGCCCCTTTGAACACAATGGTCCTGACTTCTGAGTAGACATGCATAGGCTAGTGCTGTAAGATTGCCGCAGTTTTCCTCTGCAGGATGGAACTGCAGTCATACCGACTGGCCTCACTTCGCCCCCGCTCTGCAGCTCTAGTATTTACCGCATCTGGGACATTCGTCACGCCTGCTTTGGAGCTGGCTCCATGTCCTCCTATTTTCGAGCCCTTTACCCATATTTTCTCTCATGACCGTGCAGTTTTTATCTTGTAGCAAAATAGCACCAAGGCTGGGGCTGTGCCTTTGATCGTATTCCGTTTGATGACGTTTATTGGCTGGTGCTTCTGCACCAGATTTTGCAAAATACAAAATAACTCGTGCCAAACGTTAGGGCTCTGCATGAGTATAGTCCTACTCTTCCCCTAATGGCATGCCTGACTTATTCATTCCTCGTCGGATTCAGATCCTTCCGCCTAAGTTAGAGCTCACTTAGAAAGCATGTGAGTTATTTGAAAATCCTGTGCAGAAACGTCCCCTGCAGCTGCCAGCCATTTGTCTTTCCCACCCACACACCCAGTTTCCCGAGGACGCAGAGACAGAGCATTCTCGAATCTCTTCATTGAAGAAGAAAAAAAAGCAGTGACCTATTTTACATCCTGTGACTGGATGCTATTTTAAAATGCATTCATGAACTAATTGTTATAGTAAAATATATAAACTCTACACAGAAAAGCAACTAGCCAGAACTAGGACTAAGATTAGATCTGCTAGATTCTGGGCAAAACACAGTCCCCTTTCCTTTGGGCCCATATTAACAGCCCAATCCTATGCGTATTTAGTCAGAAGAAAGTCCCATTGTGTTTAATAAGTTATACTCCTAGATGTGTGCGCAGGATTGCAAGATTAATGCAGTGATCCTATTAATACAGTGTACACACTTTCATGGGAGCAAGCCCTACTGAATGCAATGGGACTAACTCTTGAGTAGAAGTGATTGGAATTGTGCTATAAAGCTGCAATCCTACCCACACCTACCTGGGAGTAAGCCCCATTGATTATAGTGGCACTTACTTCTAAGTAGACCTACAGAGGATTGCAGGCTCTAGAGCAGTTTGGCAGCGGATGGTGTTGGGTCGAAGGCATGTGCCTACACTCTGTCGCCAGCGACATTATGTAGGAGATCAGCTTTTGCGTTTGAGCCCAACTAGAAAAACAGATTATGCAAATGCACTACTGACTACCTGGGAGGGGGGCGCAACATGCTGCGAAGAAGGGAGACGGTGGCATCCTAAGAACGGTACGTGCCACATTTCCACCTCGTTGCATTACATTTCCTCCTGTAGGAGTCGATCATTTAAGGCTGCAACCCGTACATACTTTCCTGGGAGTAAGGCCCATTGGACACAATGGGACTTCTGAATAGACGTGCATAGGACTGGGTTGTGAATGCGCCTCAGGCTGCAATCCTATCCGCACTTTCCTGGGAGTAAGTCCCACTGAACTCAATGGAACTTACTTCTGAGTAGACCTGCCTAGGATTGGGCTCTCAACCCCTCCAGTACATTCAGCTTACACCTTTCCTTGCGCAGAGATCGGAATGGCCACAGTGGGGGAAGGAAGAGCATCTCGCCTGCCCCCCAGGCGGAAAGGCAGACGCTGCCTGCCTGCTCGGTCTACACTTTACCCATGGCCAGGAGGCCTGCCCCTTCTAGGCACTCTCTGCAAGGCATTCATCGGCGGGGGCTCTCCAACAAGGGCCTCCCCACCCGGGGAGGAGCAGGATCCATCCAGCTCTTCCCTTGCAGCATTGTGTCTCGCTCAACCACCAGCCCCTCCAACGGGAGGGGCTTCGGGGCTCAGCCAATCACCGATTGTGAGCGCACAGACGGACGCCGAGCCCGCCCAATGGCAGCCGCGCAGCCGGCTCATTATGCTGGAGGCGCGCAGCCTGGGCCAGCTTTGCCCCCCCTTACCCAGCCCCGAGAGGAGATGTGCTATAAAAGCGGTGGGGCGGCCCCTTCCCTGCCCATTCTGTTACTTCCATCGACTCTTAGCTTGTCGGGAGAAGTAACATCTGCGGCGTCGGGGTTCTCCTGCCTGCTCCTGTCCCTCGTAGCCGCTCCCCTTCAGCATCATGGTGAGTCGGGCAGGCAAGCAGCAGTGCAGCAGCAGCTGGAGGGCAAAGAGGTGCTGGCGCGGCTAGAAGCAGCCTCTGCGTAGCGCAACTGGAGGAGGGTGGCGGCATGAACGGGGGCCCCCGTAGGAGAGGGTGCTGCGCTTGGCTTGCAGGGGGAGCCCAGAAGCCCCTGTGCAGCGGTGGCCTCCGCGAGGCTGGGAAGGAAGGGGGACTCAACGTTCTAGAACGCAGGGAGGAAGTGCGCGGGGAGGGGGAGGGGGAGGGCCTCAGCTTGAGGAAGCCAGCGTGGGGGGGCTGAGGGGTGGGGGGCTGCCTTGAAGCGGGGACTTCATTCTTGGGTGGGAGAGTCACTACATGATATGGGGGGTGGACTGCTGTAGTAGGGCTGGGGTCCTATCCTAAGGAGGTCTCCAGGCATGTGGCGCTCGGTCCGGGAGTGTAGCGCGGCCTCGTCCTCTCCTTCTCTTCCCACCCCCCCCAACCAACCAACCAACCAATGGCGGGAGAAAGAAGCAAGCGCGTGCGGTGACGTAAGCTCCTCCCGCGCGCCGGCGCCCGTTACATTTTCCCGCGCGCGAGAGAGACTGCGGGCGGTCTGCTTCCTCGCGCCTTGGGAAAGGAGGTTGCGCGTGCTTTTGGGCGCGCGCGCGTTGGATGCTTCCAGAGCGAGGCTTCGCGCGTGCAGCTGCTCCCTTGGAAGAGGCGGAGGCTGCGCTTGGGGCATCATCTCTTCCCCTCCCTCTCCCCAGTTCCCGCTGTGTGCTCGCAGCACCGCAGCCACAGGGCTAATTCCAAGCCCTTCCTGCCCAACGTTGCACAGGCGCAACAGGGGTCACGTGTGCACCTGTGGGCCGGGCAGGAATGGGTGAAGCTGACCCATTTTCTGTGCGCACATGTGATCCCTGTTGCGTCTATACAACGGTGGGCTTAATGTTTGGGGCCTCAGAAAAGTGGCAGCGTTCTGCAGTCTTACCATCCATTGGAGCTGCTGGTAGCTCTGGCACAGAGAGCACCCCTTGTTAGCTTACATTCTTCTGCTGGCATGATCTGGGAGTTGAGAGCACCAACCCCCATGCAGCATTCCCCCTGCCCTGCTTCGTTTTTTGCAATATGGTCGGCAACTGTCAGTCTCGAAAGACTGGTATAAGCCTACAGCACCCGGTATTATTATTATTATTAACAGTATTTATATACCGCTTTTCAACTAAAAGTTCACAAAGCGATTTACAGAGAAAAATCAAACTAGTGGCTCCCTGTCCCAAAAGGGCTCTCAATCTAAAAAGATGCAAAAGAACACCAGCAGACAGTCACTAGAAAAGACACTGCTGAGGTGAAGTGGGCTCCCAGGCGGTCTCCCATCCAAGTACTAACCAGGCCTGACCCTGCTTAGCTTCTGAGATCATGGTCTATAATTTGCAACATACATACTCGAAGAGCCTGAACAACTGGGCGACATGCACTTTTCCCCCTCACAATTGTCCCCTGGTGCAGTGAAAGATACATGTCTCTGCCTAGGAACTGCTACTGAGGATGGCAACTTGTTTAGAAAGGCAGTTGAAGTCCTTGGAATTGTGGATGGCTCAAACAAGGGGTATCTTGTAAGCTTGTTGCTCTGTAGAAAGAACCTGGAGACTGTTACAAGTTGGGATTCTTGCTACTTGCTTTGCAACTCTTTATTTCGCTTGGCTTAGATCTGCTAATGTTCAGAAGGCTCAATAGCCTGGGACATCTTAGCGCCATCTGTTAAGGGGGAGAGTTGCTACCAGAGCCTGAAGGGAATGCCTTTGAAGCAGGTGACACTGCTTCATTTCATGGGTGGGGTGGTGTGAGGATTGCAGGACAGAAGGCATCTGATAGGAATCTAGGCCTGAGATAATCCTAGCAACAGGCTGCAAGCAGATGTTCCACAGAGACTTAGTGGCAGGGCAACCATTTGCTTAGCTGCTTTTCCCTGCTTTGCGGACTTTGAGGCTGACTGCATCCGCTTTGCCTTATGAGTCAGCTGACTCAGGTCTGCAAGTGGTTTGACTGCTGGTAGGCAGTTCTGGGTACTGGCTGCAGAGAGCACAGTCACTGCTTTGTACTGAATAGCTTATTCACAATGTTTTTATAGAGCAAAGAATTCCCCTCTGAGTAAATCTTCCTGTGCAGTTGGAACTTCATTATGCTGGCAAATGGAAGCTACAGTAAAAAAAGTTTTTTCATCCACCCAAGGGCTGCAAACTGAATCCAAATAGCAACTCGCTGACAATCTAAATTTGAGCAAAACATGTTGAACTGTAAATACCTGCTCTGCTTTCTGCCCCACTGTGGATCCAGTATTTTCAGCTTAGTGCTTACTGCGTGATAAGGAATGTACATGCTAACTTTCTACTCTCAAATGATTAGTAGAGAGTTCAATACAGAGATAATAGACAGCAGTAATTGACTTGTTTTCCCCCAGTAACTGATATTCCACTGTGTTGCCCAAATGGGACAGTTACAGTGCTTTGTTCAAGGATAAAGCCCAAGTAACTTCCCTTAGCTCACATAATCATCTAACAGAGATCCCAGATCTTGCCAATAAGAAGTGGAAACTATTACTCTTTTGATATGTAAGGCAGGGAAGGTATTGATTCACAATTTTGCATCTACTTCAGTGAAAGGATAGCTTTAAAATGTTCCTTCTCAATGGAAGAACAGAGGGATGGGGACTTTCTGTAGATAGGAAAGCCACTTGGGCAGGTATAGTTTTGAGTGATAAGCTACTTCTCCCCTATCTTTTCCTAACTGAAGCCACTCTCAGCTGTGATGTGCTGCTAAATCTGCTGTTCTTTTTCAATACAATCATACATATGACTTTCAATACAAGTCATAGGTCTGTCTATAGGGCCAAATTACGTTTATTTCTCAACTGTTTCTCTTTTCTTGCTGCAGCGTGAGTGCATCTCCATTCATGTTGGCCAAGCCGGTGTCCAGATTGGCAATGCTTGTTGGGAGCTGTACTGCCTGGAACATGGTATCCAGCCTGATGGGCAGATGCCCAGTGACAAGACCATTGGGGGAGGAGATGACTCTTTCAACACATTCTTCAGTGAGACAGGAGCTGGCAAGCATGTCCCCAGGGCTGTCTTTGTGGACTTGGAGCCAACAGTAATTGGTAAGTAAATGAGAATTTCTAGTGACTCTTTAGGTTCTGTGCTGATAGGATACAGATGCATTGATACCTGGAATTCTTCTCTCCACAGATGAAGTGCGCACTGGAACCTACCGCCAGCTCTTCCACCCTGAGCAGCTAATCACTGGCAAGGAGGATGCTGCCAATAACTATGCTAGGGGCCACTACACTATTGGCAAAGAGATAATTGACTTGGTGCTGGATAGAATCAGGAAGCTGGTAAATAATTCACATTGGGGTTATAAATGAGCATTTTGAGTGACTTTGCAGGGGGAGCACTATGCTTGTATGACAGATGTTGAAATGAAACCTGAGAAAGCTAGAGGACTTCTCTAGGATTCAGGAAACTGATCAATCTCTGCATTTTAGGATAGACAAGGGAACTAAATCTTCAGAAAGGGCTGAAAGGTAGTAGATTGACGGTACACAAAACTTCATCTGTGTGACTTGCTTGATACTGGGAAACTCAAATCCATGATGCTTTCTCTGAACATCATTTAAAATGCAGCAATTGTTTAAAACAACCTTCATGTGGTATTTCATTCTTGCTGTCACTACATGTATATTTTCTGTAATATTAGGGGTGTTCCTCACCAGGTGGCCTTTGGAAATAGATTGGCATGGAGCATGTCTACAAAATACTACACTATCCTGGTCACCAGGCAAGGGCTATTTCAAGTGCTAACTGGGCATGAAATGGACTAGATAACTGGTGTTGAAGTACAGTCAGAATCTGGGAGAACAGTGGAAGAATATAGTGCATAAAATCTAGAAGTATTAATAGAATCAGATGAAATACGTATTTCTTTTTTAGGAAACTGTTTGGTATCCTGCTGCTTATGTGATACCTGACCAAGATACTCTAAGCCTCAGACTTAATAGTATGAGGATAATCTGGAACTAACTTGGCCATTGAGCTCCAGCACAGCCCACCCTACTTGAAGGCCCTGCATACAACCATTAATTACAAAGCCTCCTTCCTCAAAAGGCTTGCTGTTTTTGTGTGCTGCCATCAAAGTGTGTGGAGGGTCAAAGCATTGGAGGGAAAGCATGTATAATGCACTTAAATATTACCCAGTTCTAAAAATTTCTACTATTTCTCAGAGTATTCAGGCATGGGTATTACTCTGCCTAATCAAATCAATGATTGTGCAGGCTACAATTGTCATTTCCACCTTGTAACTGAATCTGTCTCAAGATCCTTCTTGGTAGAACATGCTGGTGCTACTTCCAGTTATTACAGAGCCATGTTGCCAGTATATAGGTTTGACCTAAGCTGAAATGCCTTGAGTCTAAGCACCATGTTACAGCTATCAAGCAGGTAGGCTGTTGGTTGTAAGAGTATCCTAAGCTAGCTTGTGTGAAATGAGAGCAATGGTGGGACCATGCAGGTGGGAACCAGCTTATGAAGCACTGAACGTGGGAGTTTAGCCTTATGGAAGGGAAACTAGATTTTTTATTTTTACACAACTTTATACCACTCTTCCTCCAAGGAGCTCAGAGTGTGAACATAATTCCTTCCCTCCTTTTGCCCTCACAACAACCTGGTGAGACTGAGAGTGAATGGCCTAAGGTTACACAGGAAGCTTCATGGTTTGGTGAGGATTTGAACCTGGATCTTCCAGGTCTTCCATGCCATTCAAAAAAGGCTAAATTTGTGTACTCATACCATACTATAAACTGATAACAGTGTATAGAAAAGTAAAAAAAAAAAGGTTCTTATTAGCTTATCTCTCCCCATCCCTTTTGTGGGGGGAAGGAGGATCTCCCAAACCAGTGGTTCTCACACATTTAGCACCAGGACCCACTTTTTTAGAACGAGAATCTGTCAGGACCCATCGGAAAGTGATGTCATGACCAGAAGTGACATCAAGCAGGAAAATTTTTAACAATCCTAGTCTGCAATCCTACTTACATATACCCAGGAGTAAATCCCATTGACTTTCATTGTTAAAAGAATATACATAGTAGCTTGTTAAAAGTACAGGTCTGTAACATTTCCTCAAATGCAGCCACAAACCATGGTAGCATCAAGTCTGATATATTAAAAATAAAATTTTGAAATGAATGGGGACTCCCCTGAAATTAGCTCATGACCCACAGTTTGAGAAACACTGTTCCAAACCATAAACCCTAGCCTCTTCTCATAGGTTCACTACTGGTAGGCTAGTACTCCCTCCCACTTCCCAGGTCAGGGAAGGCATTTTCAAACCCTTAATACAGTATTTCTCAATGATTATCCTCCACTGTACCAGTTCCCATTGTCCACCTATTGGGAGTAGCACTGGAAGTAACTGGCAATGATTTTATCAGCAGTTACTTCTGGATTGGGAGGTCAGGCACAATGCAGCAAACACTGGTGGGTGGACAGGAGGGCTCAGGGTGAACGGGAGAGCTTTTTTTAGTGCAAGAAAAGGGCATGCCCATGGAACCTATCACTGATTGTCACTTTGTGTTGCTAGTCTCACTGCCAGGCAGTGGATGTCTCGGGTCCCATATGTACTACCAGACACCATCTCGAGTACCACTGATTGAAAAACGCTGCCCTAATACAACAAGAGTGAAAAAGAATAAAACATATAAGATTGCAAACAGATTGTGTGATAGTTTTGGAACTCCCTGGGTGGACAGGTGTGGCGGAGCAGCCAATCTGCATGCAAGTATAGTAGGGAATTTAGGTAACTCCGTCTTACATCAAAGACTGTTTTACTGGTAAAGGATCTTTTGAAGCTAGTATTTATAGGAATAGTGCCTAAATTTGTACCCTGCCAGAACTGGTGCTACCTCTGCATTGGTGTAATACAGTGAGAAAATCAAACTAGATAAAATGGTCAGATCTGAGCATTCAAATAAAAAAGGATTGTTTTGCTTAGATAACTGCTGGTCCTACTGAAAAGCTGTTTATTTTCAAAAATTATTCTTTGTTAACTTGGGACAGCAATTTTCAACCAGTTTTCTGTGAATGATCTGCATATGTGCCTTGGGAGTTTGGGGGAAGGGTCATTTATTAAGCGGGTCATTGTGGGATATAAGCCTCCAACCGACAGCATGGTATGCCTTGACAGTTTTAGCACCTTGTCAGTGTGCTGTGAGATGAAAAGGTAAAAAAAGGGCTGATTTAAAATGATAGCTTGTTGGCAAAGGTGCAAAAGTCAAAAATGAGATGAAGCATTTGCCTTTGTATGTGCATATACATGCTGAATGTTGGTCTCTTTCCACAGGCTGACCAATGCACAGGTCTCCAGGGCTTCCTGGTCTTCCACAGCTTTGGAGGTGGCACTGGCTCAGGCTTTACTTCATTGCTGATGGAACGTCTGTCAGTTGACTATGGCAAGAAGTCCAAGCTGGAGTTCTCCATCTACCCAGCTCCTCAAGTCTCCACAGCGGTTGTCGAGCCCTACAATTCCATCCTGACCACCCACACCACCCTGGAGCACTCCGACTGTGCCTTCATGGTAGACAATGAGGCCATCTATGACATCTGCCGCAGGAACCTTGACATTGAGCGCCCCACCTACACCAACCTCAACCGCCTTATCAGCCAGATTGTGTCCTCCATCACGGCCTCCCTCCGATTTGATGGGGCCCTGAATGTAGATCTGACAGAATTCCAGACCAACTTGGTGCCCTACCCCCGTATCCACTTCCCTCTGGCCACCTATGCCCCTGTTATCTCAGCTGAGAAAGCTTACCATGAACAGCTTTCTGTAGCTGAGATCACCAATGCTTGCTTTGAGCCAGCCAACCAGATGGTGAAATGTGACCCTCGCCACGGTAAATACATGGCCTGCTGCCTGTTGTACCGAGGTGACGTTGTTCCCAAAGATGTCAATGCTGCTATTGCCACCATCAAGACCAAGCGTAGCATCCAGTTTGTGGACTGGTGCCCCACTGGTTTCAAGGTTGGTATCAACTACCAGCCTCCTACCGTGGTCCCTGGGGGTGACCTGGCCAAAGTGCAGCGTGCTGTCTGCATGCTGAGCAACACCACAGCCATTGCTGAGGCCTGGGCTCGCCTGGACCACAAGTTTGACTTGATGTACGCCAAGCGTGCCTTTGTCCACTGGTATGTTGGGGAGGGCATGGAGGAAGGAGAATTCTCAGAGGCCCGGGAAGACATGGCTGCCCTAGAGAAGGATTATGAAGAAGTGGGTGTGGATTCTGTTGAAGGAGAGGGTGAAGAGGAAGGAGAGGAATACTAAACCTTCCTCACATCTCTCTGCTGCATGGCTTATCTCCATGGTTTTTTCAGCTTCACACACTTAGCTTACTTGTTAACTGGGGCAGTGATGCTACGAAGGGGTGCAGCAGTCTTCACTAGAATGTCTTGCCATTCCGCTATGTGATCATGTCCATTTTTAATGTCCTTGTTAAGCTATCATCATGTCTGTGAAATAAAGGCTTTAAAATAGTTTAGTGTGTGTATGCAACTTAAGACTTATAACACACAGGGTTACTTAGCATTGCAGCATGCTGGAATGAGGTACCCTTCAATAGGTAGTTGCCAGGTAAGCTATTTGGTGCAACTCTGCTTGTCTTCAGAATTTGGTATGAGACAAACTGATTCAAGGAGCAGTTAGTAACATTAACAGAGTCTAAAATTCTGTTTAGCAGTACTACAAATATTTTTATTGCACTAATAATTCTTAAAAACATGGTCACACTGCAGGAAGCCCTTGAATCTTTAGCACTGTGTGACCTGTTTGCCCTGTACTATGACACTAGTTTGTATGATAAAAATCCTAGCTTATGGTGTCTGAGCTGTAATCTAATGTTGCTGCAGCTTGTCAGGTGGCTAGGCATCTCCCACAGGTAAACATTCAGGGGCTTGAAATATCAACTTGAGGTGAATATTTTGTTGGTTGCTGTCAGGTCAGAGGCTCCTGGGGGTCCTGAGCCACAGGGCAACTAAATCACATGAACTCCAATAGTCCACACACTGCTTCTTCAGCATAGTCTGCCTCCAAGGCACTTTTCATCCCACTCATTCCCAAGCTCCACTGCAGAAGGGGGGGGGGGAGAGAAGAGTACCATGCCTAAACAATTACTCATACTTTTCCAAGGTTCTTTGAGGTAGATTCCCTGGTCAATTGATCACATGCACTGCAGTCATTTTACCTGAATGTATTAAAAGTTTAAACAGGAGAGTCCTGACCCCTTTGTGGAGCTGTAAAGGGGGAATCCTTGTGGTAGTGAGTAATTACAAATTCATAGGTAGCAAAAAACTAGATGATGTACTAGAATATTGTCCCTGGTTCAGGAGGGATGGTCAGAGTGCTCTGTAGTAACCCGTGCATAGGAAGCATACAATTAGTGATCACTATCCTCAGTAGGTAAAGCCCAATCAAATGGTCCCTAAAATCTGCTGAGTCATAACTTACAACTTAGGTGCCAAGGCATGTGCTCCAAGTAATTGTCATAATGTGGAGTGTTCTTGAAGATCTTGTGTCCATTAGGTATCACAGATAGCAGCTTTGACATCCTGTCAAACTTCCAGGCAGTAATTTTCCATCTGCATTGGCAGTTTTATTCCCCAACCAGGCAGATCCCTCACTGGCTTTAAATATTTTCACACTATTTCAGCTTTTGTACAGGAAAGACTTCTGCATTTCAAAGTTCCTGCCATCAGTTCAAAGCACCCACAAATCCCAGGAGCAGACACTCCATATCAAAGCAGTATCTTCACATTATCATTCCTGTCTCTTCCTGTGATGGTATAATAAAAAGGGAAGAGTCCATTATTGTAGTGGGGCATTAAGTGGTTCTTCAACCTTGATGCAAGAAATGTATAGCACAAACTCCTAGCCCATTTATTTTGCTGAAGTGCAATCTAGACATACAAGCACCTTGATTAAGGGCATGTCTTAGGTATGGCTTTATGTTAATATGGTTTTCTATAAATTGCTAGGGTGGGGAAATGTCCCTGACAGTATGTGAAGCTAGTATCCCAGACCAAACAGTGGGGTTGATAAATGTTCTGTCCTAACCTTTCAGGGAGCTCTTGTGTCCCTTTCTACTAAAGTGGGTCACCCTTTTAAGTTCCTGACTCTAGTGGGGGCAGCACTAAAGCATATTAGGCCTGCATAATCCTTTTTCCCTAATACTGATCTGTTGGTAGTTTTTTGTATAATATCTGTTGGTAACTAGAGCAGTTGGTACAACATACCAGAAGTTACACTTCAGAAATGAGTGAGGGCTTGCCTATGTTTGGGAACTGTTTTGCACAGAAGATTGGCCTGGCAACACTGCAGTTGATGTGACAGCCTCATCCTCTAATGTGACAGCCTCTAGCCTGACCCTGTGATCATGGAGCAATTTTGACTACCATTCCAATGAGTGCCCAGCTGTAATATGTATTAATACCTTATAGTACCAAGGTCAATTTTCAGTAGGATATTTTCCCCCTAAGAGAAGCCTGCGATAACATTTGAAAAACCCAACCTTAAATGCTGCCTTACATTTAGATTATGATGAAATGGATTTTCCGGTTCCCTTACCAACCTAAGCACTGTTGCTTTCTCCATAAGAACAGCCCCGCTGGATCAGGCCATAGGCCCATCTAGTTCAGCTTCCTGTATCTCACAGCGGCCCACCAAATGCCTCAGGGTCAGGGAGCACAACCAGATAACAAGAGACCTGCATCCTGGTGCCCTCCGTTGCATCTGGCATTCTGACATAGCTCATTTCTAAAATCAGGAGGTTGCACATACATAACCATGGCTTGTAACCCGTAATGGATTTTTCCTCCAGAAATTTGTCCAATCCCCTTTTAAAGGCATCACCACATCCTGTGGCAAGGAGGTCCACAGACCAACCACACGCTGAGTAAAGAAATATTTTTTTTTGTCTATCCTAACTCTCCCAACACTCAATTTTAGTGGATGTCCCCCGGTTCTGGTGTTATGTGAGAGTGTAAAGAGCATCTCTCTATCCACTCTATCCTTCCTGTGCATAATTTTGTATGTCTCAGTCATGTCTTCCCCCAGGCGCCTTTTTTCTAGGCTGAAGAGTCCCAGACACTGCAGCCTTTCCTTGTAAGGAAGGTGCCCCATCCCAGTTATCATCTTAGTTGCTCTCTTTTGCACCTTTTCCATATTCACTATGTCCTTTTTGGAATGTGGTGACCAGAACTGGACGCAATACTCCAGGACGCAATACTCCTTACCACCGATTTGTACAACAGCATTATAATATTAGCTGTTTTGTTCTCAATACCTTTCCTAATGATTCTAAGCATAGACTTGGCCTTCTTCACTGCCTTCTTCATTCCATTTCCCTAAGGTTGCTGTCTCCTGTATGCACAGAGCTGTCTGCAAAAAATTGCATAGAAAATTGTACCACTAAAATTTTAGCATATTCTAGTGCTACCTCCATTATGCACAAATTATTGGAGATTATACACTTTGGACATGTGCTTCAGTGTTGTGAGGTAGGCATGGCTCTTTCTGCATAGCGAAAAAAGTGGGTATGCCATGGCCAAAAATCAGCCCATGATCTAGGCTTCTATTAGCCCACTGAGGAGTTGGGGTGGTCCACAGCTGCTCTGCAATGTGTTCTCCAAAACCATAGTTCCCATCTTCATAGCCTGTTCAAGGAAAAATGAGACTATAGCTTTGAAGCATATTTCCCTACGGTTAGCAGGCATTTATTAATAGAATTTGTATAATGTTTTGGGAGTACAGAGCATTTGATATGTAAGGACAACATCAAGATAATACAACAACTTGTAAGGTAGGTAAACACAATCCTAGTAGGTCAGTTGTAGCTGAGGGGGAGTGGCTTATCTAAATTTACATGATAAGTTGAAGGCAGAGTTGAGATTGAGGGTCCAAACCTATCCAACTTTCCAGCACTGATGCAGCTGTGCTCACACTGTGTTCTGTAGTGGTGGGGGCAGTCATGAAGTCACCTCAAGGTAAGGGAACATTTTCCCCCTTACCTTGGGGCTGCATTGCATCTGCATTGGTGCTGGTTGGATAGGATTGGGCCCACAATCAAGGAAGTCCTGATTTGCGGTTCATTTTTCTTTACTTATGCCCTAGCAGCTGCCAAAATTATATGGTAAAACCAACTGGGTCACCTTCAGTATCAGCTATTGCTTCCTTGTGTATTAAACATGGAGACAGCACTTCAGTATTGGCTTTCCTTCATTGTTCAGAATGGCAGAATTTCTAGAGCAGTGGTTCTCAAACTTTTAGCACCGCGACCCACTTTTTAGAACAGTGACTTTCAATCTTTTTCATCTCATGGCACACTGACAAGGTACTAATATCGTCAAGGCACACCATCAGTTTTTGGACAATTGACAAGGCACACCTTGCTGTTGGTGGGGGGCTCATATCCTCAATAGTCCTATTAATAAATGACCCTTCACCAAACCCCTATGGCACACCTGGGGCCCATTCATGGCACACCAGTGTGCCACTGCACAGTGGTTGAAAATGGCTGTTTTAGAATTAAAATCTGTCAGGGCCCACTGGAAGTGATGTCATGACTGGAAGTGACATCATCAAACAGGAAAATTTTCAACAATCCTAGTCTGCAATCCTACCCACATTTACCTAGGAGTAAGTCCCATTTACTATCATTGTTAAAAGCATATACATAGTAACCTGTTAAAAGTACAGATGTGCAACATTTCCCCAAATGTAGTCACATACCATGGTAGCATCAAATCTATTAAAAATAAAATATTGAAATGAATGGGGACCCTGGACTTTTTGCTGCCAAAGAGATATATCTGCCAAAGATGTATCTGTAGCAAGCACATTATTTCATTTAGATCCCAATCCTATCCAACTTTTCAGTACCAATGCAGCCCCAGGGTAAGGGAATCAACTTTTTTTTAAGAAGAAGTGCTAGGAATCAAGTGCATTGGAAAGGTAGGCTTATCTGCAATCTTGACCCTGCCAATCTCAGATTTGTGGCAGCTATCTGTGATTACTCTGTGAGGAATGAAATGCACTCTGCACATGCTCAGACGCTCTCCTGTTTTCCAAGTATAAAAGCCGAGTGCTGGCATTCAAAACAGATGCTATAGTAGAGTTGTCAATTAAATAGAAACCTTAATTAAAGTACTGGAAACTAGATGTCTTTTGCATCTAACCTTTGTTATAGGGTGCCTTCTCAAACAGGAACTTTCTATTTGTTTTCTAATTCTTGCAAGGCCTCTAGATGGCAGTATATGCATACAGTTATTTCAGGGAGGGACACATGGCCTTTGAATTTATGAAAAGGAGGTAGTAAAGAGGAATAGAAAAATATGTCTCCATGAGCATCTGTCATCAGAAGCAGGATGCTGCTGTAGTTATCCATTTGCAGTGCTGCATAATAAAACACACACCCTGTGGTACTTATATAGTAGTGCTCACTCATGCTTCCAGGGCAGGTAAGAAGTTGCTTATTGTGGAGATGTTGCTATCCTACAGAGTCAAATATCCCTATTTGATCCTGAAGTTTTATTTTCTTCTTAGTATTAGTGTTCTTTTTTTTTAAGCAGAGGCTGACATTTCTTAAGGCACTTTAAACCAACTTGGGCCATTGGATTAACCCATTTTTGCCCAGCCCACAGGTGTACACATTTGGTCCCTGTTGTGTATATGCAACGTTGGGCAGAAATTGCTTAAATAAAATCATAAAATATTTCTAGAAAATACCAGAACTACAAAATTAGCTCTAGAAGCTGATCGATTTGCTTTTTCACTGTTGTGGTACCTTTTTCCTGCACAGGTACTGTATATAATCTCACATGGCTATACTTTTATTTCTGTTTGTCAGTCTGTGAGAAGGGCACAGTGTAGACAGTTTTCAAGGCTATGCCTTTGGTTGATCTGTTTCACATGATCTTACCCTGCTTTGTCCCCACCAACAGCATTGGGAGTTTATTCTACTTAAGACTTAAAGGGTTTGTTTAGCAAACTTGTTCACTCTTTGTTCTTTTTTCAATTGGCTCCAAATGTTATCTGAATATTTATTAGTAATAAATTATTACAGTATTTATATTTCACCTTCCTCATAGATTTAAGATGGTTTACATAGGCAAGCTGACCATAAATCCCATTTTCAATTGGGTCTTTACAAGTATCATTTCATGAGAGAGGCTCATAGAACTCTCAATTTCACCAGGCATTTCCCTTCATACTGCAGTCATCACCCTGGCTTGCTGGCTCTTGTGCTTCCAAGCTGTCACAGGCAGCTGCACATCAAGTCTCAGACCTATTCTAAAGATGTTGCCCATTTCTTGCCAGCAGGATCTTCCACATTCCTTCACACTCCTCTGCAGAGATCCACCTGTGGCTTCGCTATTCCATAGGACTTTCATCTAAGACACCTAACCTGTTAAGCTTTTTCAGGCAAGGTGACAATTCAACTTCCAGACCACACCACCAGCCTCCTGAAATACTTGAAAGTTCCTGAAGGGTGGGAGGGAAGAACTTTTCCTTCTCTATACATCTCCAGGCCAGAGTTATAACAAATTTGATAATTCAGATGAACAAATCCTAGTTAGCTATACAATGAGTGACTTCAGATTGATGCCTAGGGCTGCTAATTACCCATGTAATTACATAATCACAATATCAGTTGCTCAGTTGAGGCAGATCTTCAACAAAAATAAATGTATTGAAACAGAGGCACAAAGCACGCTCAGAGAAGAGAAATTGTGGAACCAATGGGGTAGATTAAAACAAGAATCACTTTACTCTCATGTCCTAAATGCATGAAAGTACAAGCAATTCATTTCCTCATTCTGAAAAAGGTTGTGCAAAGCTTCACGTTACACATGAGCTCACATGTGCATGACCCAGAGAGAAAGGGGAAAAAAATTGCAAAGAACAATTATGTGTCACAATCAAAGTGACAATGAATTTGAACACAGTTAAACGCATATTCCATAAGCAGCCTGTATGAAAACTGCTAGGGTAAAGAGTTGAGACCTTCTCCATCATAGCACTCACTCTACAGAATTCTTTGCCAAGGGAAGCCTTGCTGGATAGAATCCTTCTTTAGGGGAATTCTGCTGGCTCGGGAAGACCCTTTTGTTTCAAGGTGCTTAGTGCAGCATTGGATTTTTTGTTTGTTAACTGTTTAAATTGTTTATTGTTAGTGTTTTTTACAGTTTTTTAAATGTCTTATTATTTTAACATTGATCTTACTGGTATCCAGCTTAGTTGTCCTGTTTTAATGCTAAATGTTTACATCCTGTCTTTTTCATGTTGGGCTTTGTTATTTGTGGTGCTACTGGTTACTGATTATGCTAATATTTCTCCACATGTATTTTAGAATTAAATTTTGTTAAATATTAAATTTTGTTAATATTAAAATATTAAATGATGATGTTATATTTTAATGTTATGTCAACTTAGATAAACATCCAGGGGCATCTAGATAATTCAAACATTTCAAAAACAAACAATTCTTTATTTTCATCTCATTCTTTTTCTAGGGAGCTCAGTGTACACAATTCTTCCCTCTGTCTCCATTTTCATGATAAACCTGTGAGATAGGTGAGGTTACACAACTCATCCAAGGTCACCTGGTGTGTTTCTTGGCTGAGTGGGCATTTGAAGTTGGGTTTCCCTGGCCATAGACAGGCACACTAACCATACACCTCACTGACATAAGTTGTAACAAACAAAAGGAGAGTTCACCAAGCTTGATCAGAGTACCTACACTGTGTGTGCTCATAGCCCAGCAGAGCATGGCATCTAACCCCATGGATTTGCCAAGCCCAGTGGTTCCCAAACTGTGAGCCATGGCTCCCTGGGGAGCTGCGGAAACCAGTCAGGGAAGTTGCAGAATCCTCACAAAAAACCTGCAGCCTTATACAATGTATAGGATTGTAGCCCTAATGGGGAGCTACAGCCAATGGGCCCAGTAGGTTAAGGAAGCTATCAGTCAAAGAAGTTTGGGAACCATTAGCCAAGCCCCTCCACAATGCCTACAGCATTCTTTTTTTCTTCAATGAGGAAATTAATTAAAGAGTATTTAAGTGATCAAGTAAATAAGCTTAAATAACTTTTTTTTTTTTTTTTCTGGGGATAAAGCAGATCTGCTGTCTAATAACGCTTGCAACCTTGGGGCCATGAGCCTTTTCCATATTTGGCCAACAATTATCAAGAATTCCAGTGCCAGTAAGCCAGAGCTGCACTGGTAAGTGAATTATGCAAGCTTTGAGGGTTCAGTCAGGCAGGCCTCATGCATTCAGTAGTGATAGTACCAATAAGCTTACTTGTGCCAAGTCTGACCCAAATCTGTAGAGCAGGGGTTTCCAAACCCCTGCCCAGGGGCCAGATGCGGCCCCTGGCCAGCCTCTGATCCCCTGAGCACCACTGGCCCAGTTGACCAAACACAGAGTTGTGCTTATGGGGTGAGGGAATGGGGGTCCATTTAAGTGTGTGCTTTATTTCTTGGGCTGTGTTAATGCTTGGAGAAGTCCTGGGCATTTGAGTGCATTCATTTATTCATTCATCTAAGTTCCATCTCTAACGTATTTATTTAAATTTTATAATTTTTTTTCTGGCCCTTAACACTGTGCCAGATATTTGATGCAGCCCTTCTGCTGAAAAGTTTAGAGACCCCTGCTATAGAGGACAGACAGCCCAATCCTATGCCTGTCTACTGAGAAGCAAGTCTCATTAGAGTCAATGGGGCTTACTCCCAGGAAAGTGTGGACAGACTGCTGCCTCAGAGCCCCAGCCTATGCCGGTCTACTCGGAAGAAAGTCTCATTAGAATCAATGGGGCTTACTCCCAGGAAAGTGTGGCTAGGACTGCAGCCCCAGAGCCCAAGCCTATTTATGTCTACTCAGAAGTAAGTCCCATTAGAGTCAATGGGGCTTACTCCCAGGAAAGTGTGGCCAGGATTGCAGCCTGACTCCGTCCCTGACAAAAAGCAGCTGCAGGGTCTGAGTTCCCTGCTGAACCCGCCTCCCCGTTTCGCACGAGCCAAGTCTCTGCAGTGCAGTCAGCAGCAAAGAAAGTGGACCTGAGCGGGCGGGGAGGGAGGACGCCGCCATTGACCCGTCAACAATGGCTGTGCCTGGGGGAGACGTCATCCACAAGCCTGCGCTCAGCCTACCAGGGCGAGGCTGGGTTTCTGGTGGCAGCCAATGACAAGCGACCCGTTCAGCTCAGAGCCCTGGCGTGGAAAGGGTTTGAAGGCGGGAGCCCGCCCCTCTCCCTTTGCCCCCCTCCAGCTGCAGAAGTAGGTCGCTGGGCTGGCGCGGAGGGGTCCCCTTTGAGAATGGCCTGCGAAGGTGGCTGCACCGCGGCGCGCAGCGAGTGCTGAAAGCCGAGAAGCGGCGACTGCCTCTCGCGCTCCAAGGGAAGCAGCAGCAGCAGCAGCAGCAGCAGCAGCTCCCTGGTGGGACTGTGGCTCCCGCGCTGGAGCTGTGGGCTCCCCGTTCCCTGCTCCCCCCGGCTCCCGCGCCAGCCCTTCTAACCTTCAGCCATGCTGACCAGAGGATGGACTCCGGGGAACACGACGTGCTGTCGGTGCGGGAGCAGCTTTTCCACGAGAGGGTCCGGGAGTGCATCGTGAGTACGCGGAGGGGAGCACGGCTGGCTGTGGTGTGACGCACGGGGGAAGAGTGCCCCTGTGGAGGAGAGGGCTTGAGTAGGAGCCCGAGCCTCTCCATGTCTACTCAGGAGTCAGTCCTATGGGAGCCAATGGGGCTTACTCCCAGGTAAATGTGGGGAGCAGCAACAAGTCCGTGGGGCCTTGTAAGGTGAAATCTCCTTAACCCATTTTCTGCCCAGCCCACAGGTGTACCCATTTGATCCCCTGTGTTGCGTATACACAACCTTGGGCAGAAATGGCTTATGAAGCTGGACCTTCCCCAAGGAGGTGCTTTCATAACGCAGTAAGAAGGAGAAGTCTTGAGAAGGCAAGGGAGAGCCAGGTGGAAACCTGGAGCAGGCTGTCACCCTAGGTGCAATGGGTTGTTTTTGTTTTGCTGTCTCTTGCCCTTTCTCCAAGGAGATCAGAGTGGAATTTCTGTGACTCCACAACAACTTCCTTTGGTGGCAATTAAAGAGATGGGTCAGTTGGTGTTGATGCTGCTTCAACTTTAGTTGTGTGCCTGTTTATCTTGGGAGTGATTGTTGTAGGATTATCAATCACCTGGAGCACTGTGGTTGAAGAGAGAGTATAAACACTCTAAATAAGCAGCTAACCCAGCCAGGTGAAATAGGCTCAAAAATTGTGACTTGACAGATTTTTTTTTTGTTCTGCTTTTAGTGATGTTGGAATTAAGGGCCAATACTGCAGGTCGATCTAGATATTTCAAGGTTCAAGTCGATCTAGGCCAGCATCTGCTGTATGTTCTCCACTTTACTCTGCTTTACTACTACTGAGCTTGAGGCTGTTCAGTGCAACCTGTATATACTTCTTGGAAACAGAGAGTTTGTTTTATTGCAAAGTGAACAATGGCAAGCATTTTGAATATGGTCCACTGGTTGCTCAATACTTTGAACCTTAACCCAATTTTGTCCAGCCAACAGGTCTATACATTTGATCCCTGTTGTGTATATTCTGCCCTGTTGGGCAGAAATGGCTTTTAATGATAGAACTGCCAGCCCAGAGATTCTCTCCATGCTTTCACATTCACAACTGAATTGGGAGATGAGGCGGCTGCAGCTTTTTTTATTTGTCCCCTTCTGCTACTGTTATGTGGCTCATTAGTAGTTCTGCATCTTGCTGATAGTGAGAGTGGAGAGTTGATATAAAACAGAAGACATGGCTGGTTCATATCCTAATTCTCCCTATATTGCCAAACTTGCTGCTGAATCTCTGGATTGTCAACTGGCATACGGACTAGCGTAAGGCTGCTTCATCACACTGTACAGTTTTTAAAAATGAATGGAAATGTTTTATTCATAGTAGCTAAAAACTGATCAACATGTTCTTATTTTGCTAATAAGGCATACATTTGGCAGACTGTGGCAAAAAGTTGGTCAGCTGAATGTGTCTTGGGAGTGTGCATCACAGTTCTAAACTGTACCGGTACTAACTGACAGCATCCATTCAACAGCTTTGGAGACCAAAGTCATCCATTTTGGATTCCATTCTTGACTTAAATCCTTTCTTTGAGTTTTGGGTTTAAATGTGATTTTTTGGTGATGACCTTGGAAGCAAGTGGTGTTTTTCTGTTTTTGAAAAATAAAGGGGGCAAGATACCTCTTGGGAACCCCATGTACTCTGTTCTGACCTCCCTCCTCACAAGGGCAAAATACAGGTATAATACATTTATTATTACATTACTAATTATAAAATTGCATTGCCTTAATTATCTGCTGTGCCCCATGTGCCTTATTGGTAGGCACATATCTAATCTGATAAAGTAGGTTGTTGGCCTAGTAAAGTTTGTGCCATGGCAAACCAGTTAGCCTGTCAAATGCCATGGGAGCTTTGTTCAGTCAAGAAAAACATTCTAGGTAGAGGTTAATTTGACAAAACCAAGTCCTGTTTTTCCTCACTGGCTTTGTCATAGCCTGTGTCCTTGGGCCTCTGAATTCTCTGGGTGGGACGTGAACAAGTGTATCGATTTATTTTTCACATATCTATACCGCCATTCCTCGATGCAGCTCAGGGTGGTATAACATGGGTCCTTCTTTCTTTCACAACCCTGTGAGGTAGGTTAAGCTGAGAGAGAGAGAGATTGGCCCAAGGTCACCCATGAAGGTTCATGGCTGAGGAGGGATTTGAACCTAGATCTTCCAGTTCTAAGTCCAACACTAGAAATCCTACACCATCTGGCATTACAATATTAAATCCATAAAAGGCCAAAGTTATGATAAATCTTACACATTCAACTTTCGAGGAGGTAACTAAGTTGCAACTATTTTGAAAGGTTGGTTGGCTTGCCTGATCTCTAATATTATACTGTCTCCTTCACTATTGTGCTGTAAGTAGCCTCTATGTGTGACCTCACTGGGATATTATCCTGACCTGGTCCCCTGTTTAAAAAAAGGATTCTGCTGTGTTGCAAGAGCTTGTGTGCTGAGGCTTCCCAAATGCTTGCTAAGAGCTCTATTTTGTCATCTGATGCTCAAGCAGTTCAATTTCAGAATGCTGGAGACAGCTGTTAGATGGCGACATGATGTTACATTTTTATTTACCAGTGAGTTTCTGCCCAGAGACAACTGCCTGTGCATGATATGAGAAGGCTGGCAAGATGAAAGATTCTTGTCACCCTCTCTGGAGAGAGCCGGGATGTTCATCCTTTCTTGCGTGGCTTTGTGTGCCAAAGGTTAGTCCAGAGTCCCGTCTGTGGACTCCAGCACATTATCAGGGATTTGGAGTTCCATAATAGTCACAGTTTATCTGCTTATCAGGGAGAATGCTTGGAGTTATGCAAGATGAAGGCAGAGCCCCATAGTGCCAAGTTGGCAATGGTTGTGGATTTCAGAGTTTTTTCTCTGGGAGGGGCTGGTGTTGAGCCACTGAAACTTGCTGACCATCCTGAATAAGAACTTCAGATGAGCTCTGCCTGTTAGACTAAAGATCCCTCAGGTACAGCATTATGTCTCCAGCAGTGGGTATGCAGGTTTGTGAGCTTTTCACAACAGGGTCAGAAGGCAATATCATGCAAGCAATATTCAGGATGCTACTGCTCCTGTGTGCCTGAAGGTTCTGTTTAGTCATCGTGGCTAACAGCCATTAACAGATCCATCTTCCATAAACTTGTCTAGTCTTTGAAAGTAATCTAAGCTAATGGCCATCACCACGTCTTGTGATGGTGCATTTAATATATATGTGTATTTTGACTGTCCATAATCTATTACCAAGCAGTTTTGTTGGGTAACCATGAACTCCAGGGTTAATGGGAAGGGGAAAAATGTCCCTTTATTCATGCGTTGTATCACATAAAAAACCTCTGTCATGTCCTCTCCTTGCACCCATCTCTCTTTAGTAGTTTGTATTCTAAATGTTAAAAAACCAAAGACTTTTTAGTCTCTTCTTGTGAGGATGGTGCTGTAACCCTCCAATCACGTTGGTTGCCCTCTTCTTCCCCTTTATGTAACTTTATGATATCTGCTTTGAGGAGGTAATAAGAACAGTACACAATGTTCCACATGTGTCCACAACACAGATTTATATAAAGGAATGACAGTACTGGTTGTTTTATTTTCAATCACTTTCCTGATGATTCATAATGCATAATTTGCTTCTTTCAATGCACTTTGAATTAGTTTTCCATTGGGCTGTCCACCATGACTCCCAAGATCTTTCTCCAATGCTTGCTGCCATTTCAGAACCCCAAAATATATGTGAAGAAAAAAATTTTTTGCCAATATTTAACTTTGCATATATTTAATCTCATTTGCTATTTTTTGAATTCACTCAGGTGAGGTTTTGGAACCTGTCTGCTTTTTCACCATTCTGAATAATTTAAAATCATCAGTGAATTTGGCTATCCCACATGTTGCCCCTGACTTGGGATCATTTGTAAACAAAGTTAAATAGTACCAGATCTGAGAGGAACCATACTGCTTATTTCCCTGTGTTGTGATGGGTATAAGGGGGCAGGAAGGTGGGTGGATCAGGGAGGGGGCTGGAACAGCAACAGTGGCTACCACTGTATCCTGGAAATCAAAGGCTGGAAATCTTGACAAACTTGCTCACACTTGCCTCAAGTGATTTTGCTGGTGCAGGCCCAAGTGACCGCATAGTAGCTACTGGGAGCTTTTCACATGGCAAAGAGACAAATATCTTCTTACCTCAGGGAGATATCCAGCAGCCTTTTTTCCTGTGCTAGATACAGCTGAGGCTGTTCTGGTGCTGCTCCATCACAGCACGGAAAGTTAGTTAGGATTAGGCTGTTAGTTATGCGTTCTTTTCTTTGATTATTGTGATCTAGACATGGGTAACTGTGAGTTAAGCTAGGGACAGTTGCTGTGCTATGTTGCTTCCTTGAGTGTTTTCAGAAATTAATTCTATGGATGGTTGTGAATATGAAAATGTTACAAGATGTGAATTTTTCAGGAGGATCCATGATTATGACACTACATTTCTGCCAACTCGTGTCCTTGAGTATCATCCCTGGAATATCTATGTGAATGAAGATTGACTATAATTTTTAAAAGTAAAATTAGTTTTAGAAATTGAAGAACAGGCGTCCTGCATTTTAAAGCATGAATATAAATTTGAATGTCTCCTTGGCTCAGAAGTGTTTTCCAGGATTTTAATATTGCTACTCCCTCCCCAACCCTTATCTTACACTGTCATTATTTTCAACACAATTGCAGCATCCTGTCTTCCCTCCTACTACATTCTCCTTTAATGATCTGCCCAATGATGCCATGAACTCTGTCCTGATTCACAGGTGCTTTTTCATCATAGTATACCAAAGTAGGCCCATCCTGGACTTGCTTCCAGACTTTTTGCAGTATTTAACAAGTATCCATGTTGTACTTGTACAATTGTCTGCAGGGCATCACCAGATACATTAGTTCTATATCCAAGTGTGCCATTTTAGGCTTGATTCAAAAGTGAAGGAATTCAATTGCTTCACCTCCTTTTCTTTCATATGCTACAGCAGCAGAAGCTGTATCCAGAATAGATGGCATGGGCCCTTCTGATATAGACAATTCTTGGTTCTGGGAAGAGCTGAAGCAGCAAATGCTCTGGCCACTCCTGTTCCTGAGTGAATGCTCTACACTGAGTTCTCTTGCCAGAACAGAATTGGATGTAGCAGCCAGCTAAAGAGTGATGATAGTGAGGCTGTGCATTATGGGCCCTGACTCTTTCTCTTGGCAGTCTAAGTAGGGGAGCAGAAGAGATGCAGGAATACCATTTGTGGTTAAATGTAGTATAAATCCAGAGCTTCAGAAGCTAGAGTTGTAACAGCTCTGTTCTGCTTGGACCTGGGATGTCTCTTTCTTGACCAGAATTCTCTTTATGATGCATTTCATTCACCCGCATTCCCCTCCCCCCACAAAACACTGTTACAATCAATCAGCTGTGCTCTGCTGTTCTGCCTTGCTGCTTTCTTTGTCAGAGTCCGTCACTTATTTCTTGACTGCCAGAGCCCCAAACTGGCTGCATAATATTAACAATCTCATGCCAACACCGTGTTGGTATAGACATTCATTATTGTTTGCAGAATTCAGCATCTTGAACTGTCTCCGGTCTAATATAAAATATGTATTTTAAAAGCATGCTTTTAATTCCTGTGATGTGGAAAATGCCTGATCATCACTGCTCACCAAAGTGAGCATCCCATTATCCTAGTAATGCCTTCTCTCTCTTGGAACTTGGAGGAAATGGGATAAGTATCGCTAATGGAAAAGATTTCTACCCACTCCTGAACAAGGCTAGGGCAGGCCATTTTGACAGTAGGCTGTAGAGATGCTCCAAGTGATGCTACTTGCGGCCAAAAAGATCTCCTCCTCACCGGACCTTTCAACTCTGCATACATTTCTGCTGCAGAATTCAGGTTTCTTTGGTGCACAGCTTAGCAATTGTATACTCATGAAGGAAGCTGCATTCAAATTTGTCATTTTTCAGAGGACATGCAAGTAATGCGTTATGTTTCTCATACTTTGTTTCCCGAAAAATCAGTGCAGATTGTAAATCAAGTTCAGGATGGGCTTTCTTAAATATTTCTGATTCCTAGATCAGTAAGGAAAATACATTCACTTTTCTTTCCCATGCACCTCTGATTTTAAAAAAAAAACCCACATTCACTCCTGTGAGGGTGGATACCAGTAGATGCCACAATCTTCATTTGAGGCTGCTAGAATGGAGTTTCCCTTCCCTAGTCAGACTCTGACCTGTTCTATCTTCTCTACCACCTCTTACTTTTTTTTTCTCCCTGTAACCCCTCCCTATCATCTGAAGAAAACTCCTTGTCTCAGCAGAGACAGCGTGGAACTCCAGGCTTGAACTTTCAGCTTCTGATTATTTTGCATGCTCTCCTATCGAGGCCTCTCTTATTGCATAAAACAACCCAGAGCCATAAAAGCCACAATCCTACCTCCAAATGTTTTGAAAGGTTGAGACATCTCATGCCAAAGGTTAGTAGCAACAGGGACACATGTGCTTTTTTGATGGATTAGAGGTGGTTAAACGGAAGGATCCTGGCTGGCTTTTGATTGGAAAGAAGCACGTAATGCTGGTGTGTCTAGCTGCTTATGGCGCCCTACTGAGTTGTAGGCTTTCATGTCTTTCTAGTGTTCTGTGCTTCTTGGTTCCCTCTCAAAGATCCAGAAGTTACAATGACTTAGGGCCAAACCCTATCCAGCTTTCCAGTACCAATGCACCATTAGGGCATGCGCTGCATCCTGTGGTTGGGGAGCAGCCATGGAGGCCTCCTCAAGGTAAGGGAATATTTCTTCTCTTACCTCAGGACTGTATTGTGCCTATATCGGCACTGGAAAGTTGGATAGGATTGTGCCTTGAATTTTCCACTTATTTGCTAATAGGCTAAAGCAGGATCACAAAACCAACTTTTGTCTTGATGTTGCATTCAAACTTTTAAAAGTACAACTCTTAAGAAGCTTTTTCTTTTTCTTTTGAGTGAAATTGATTTACATTTTGATTTACATTTCAGTTTTGGCAGGGCTGCAGCAAGTAGAATAACTTATCTGTCCCATGAAGCTTAGTACATGGTATTAAGTGACACACTCGCAACCCAATCATATAAAATACCCCCTCCTGCCAATGCAGCTGCATCACACCCCCCCCGCATCCTGGGGGGGAAGGTAAAGAAACATTTGTTCCCTTGTCCGGTGTTAAGCCTCTGCCACCTGAAAGGGCCTACTCAGAAAAGGGGAAAGTGTATTGGCAGTGCTACTGCTTCTGATGCTGACTTCTTTGCTGCATCGATCCACCCTTCTCTCTGCCCCAATCTCTTCCCTGTTCTACCTCCCTCTCACACCCTGTACTGATCTACCAGCACTGGGTTGGGCTGTGTGTGGACAAGAACATAAGAAGAGCCCCTTTGGCTCAGGCCAAAGGCCCTTCTAGTCCGGCTTCCTGTATCTCACAGTGGCCCACCTGATGCCTCAGGGAGCACACAATACACCTTTATCCTGTTGCCACTCCCTTGCATCTGGTCCAATGAACCGCTGGCATGTCATGGCAGCCGCTCACCATTTGTGCCAACAGCCAGGCTGCGCAAAATGGCTTGTCATTTTTGCGACAGCGGTAAAGAAGCTTATGCTGCTGGAAAACTAGTCTGGCAACCCAATTCCCTCATAGGATTGGGCCATTTGAAGCACTCTGGTATCAGATTTCCTCTGTCTTCCAGCTTAGATATATAATGTGTTCCATTAAACTTTCACTTTTTATCTGTGCTTTAAGTTAGAGAGGTACTGATTTGGTATTGTGCTACAGCTGGAGGGGTTGTTTATTTTGATGACAGTGTTTGTATGACATGCAGGAGAATGGTGTGAGGGGTGGGTGAAGGAGAAATGGTGCTGTTCTTGGCTATAAGCCACCCCTATAGGAGAGGGGAGTAAAGGGGGCAATTTGTACCTGGGACCAGGGTCAAAAAGCGGGCCCAGGAGCCAAAGGAAGGGGCCCAGAAATTTTCTGGGATCTTGCACTTTCCTACCTACTCAGACTTGTTGTCTGCACGATGCTGGGGACACTACCATGAGCATGTGTCTGCAGCTACTGGCAAGCCATATAAGCTGGGCCAAGGAATGCATAAATGACACTCTTCAACATGGGGTCAAATCTGGGAGGAAACGGACCTGCTGCAGTAGCTCTGGCTTGTGGATCTGCTTACCAAGAAGGAGTGTAGAGGAGCTCAGGGACACAGCTGCAACGCTACAGCTGCTGCAGAAGCAAGTTTTGGTACACACAGGACACTTTCCATTTGAGTGTGAGTCTAAATATGATGATGCTAATTTTTTGCAATGATTTTCTATATTTGAAAGATTTTAGAGAGACGTAGGAGTGTGTTTGGTTTTCCGTATTACTGTATCTAGCTGCTGATGCCATGTAAGTGGGTAGACCTGGACTCCAAAGACTTTTCCAGCTGCCTCCACCCTCCCCCATCCTGTTTAGCCCCTCCCAGCCCCCATTCTGCTCACCCATCACCACTCTCCCCTACTCTGTTTCACCCTTTGCAAAGGGTCCCAGAAGAAACTTTGTACCCCCAGATAAAATTCCTCTCAGAGGCCCTGCACCCCAGCAATACCATTCTCTCTAGAAAAGGTTTTTTGCCTAGATTTCACAGGGGTTGTTAAGCCATGTTGTTCTGCAGCAAGTTTATTTTGGCCCAAGCCCCATTTGTTATCCGTATATTGGAGAATCTTTTCTGAGAAGAAGATAAGATGTAGAGAATGAGACAGGAGCAGGGACTGTGCCCTCATTTTGTCCTTTGTTTTCCATCCCAGTGCTGAAAATGTATGTGGGGTGCTCCCATGGATCTGACCTGACTTCATTGCCTCCTGCAAAGCCATTACAGCTTTCCATGCTGCATATTCCATCTACACCTCAAGCCCCCCCCCCCCCAGTTAGAGAGGATGTTCTTTCCTCTTTACCACTTGGTCATATCAATTGCACCTCAAAATAAGTGTAGCATAATGTCTAAGAAAGCCAAATTTCATCCTATGGAACATTTTAGTTTTGTGACTACATATAGGCTATGCAGACTTTCCTAATGGAATGTGCATATAGCTTTTCAAAATAATAGTTTATTTTGCCCCTGTTAGTCATAAGGAGGCAAGCTATAAACTTTGCCCAACATCATGCTGCCAACTTCTGCAGCTTATCTAGGCATCACACATTTAATCATAAACCTGCCAACAGTCATATGGGCTAGCAATTTGCTTTTGTTTGTGATTCTCAAGATGCAAACTCCATGCTCAGAGTATGCATGCATCCCTTCAAGTATTTGTTTTATCCTGGCAAATATTCTGTGAAATATTCTTCTGCTTTTCAAAAATAGGCGGACTGAGGCTAAGAGGTGTGACTATAAGGCTTCCAGATGACCAAGCTAAAGATCTTTTCTTAGCAGTTGATTCTGTGTCCCCCCCCCCCCCACATCTGATGGTAACCAAGTTTATAATACCTGTTCTGTATCTGCTGCCAGCTGGGATGATATTAAATTACATGCTGAGGAAAAACCTTGAGGGGCATTCAGTTCTATAGTCCTACCATGTAAGAGAACTATTTTATTGAGACTTCTTGCCTTTCGTTTTTTTTTTTTGAAGGAAGCTGATGAAAGGGCAACCCAGATCCTTTTGCTTGGGAATGAGTGTGGCCCCATTATTTCCAGTTTGGAATGTTACCTTCAGGGCATCTTTTGGAAAATCCTAAGTAGAGCTACTCCAACTTGCCCTGCTGCATAGCTTTCTGCCACTCCACCTCCTAGGTAGGAACGCCCAACCTTTGCAGTATCAGGATGCTAATGCAGTTCTGCACTTCACTTCCTTCTCCCATTTATGGAAGAAATGCTCTTTCTAGGCGGAAAGAGTATTTATTAAAATAGTTAAATCCCACCTCTTATACCAAAGGCCATTCAAGACAGTTAAGAATACGAAAATAACACATATATGAACAGCAGAATTAAAATAATCAAGCAGCAAAATGGAAACCAGTCTAGAAAGAGAAGGGAGTGAAATGACCAAAGGGGAGAAATCTCTTCCACAGTCCAGGGGGAAGCTCTAAATGCCTTCAGAACAACAGCCTTCTTCTTCCCCAGGAGGCCCACAGTGGAAAGGCTGAGCTAATTCCTCTTTCTCGCTTCCCCGCCCCTGGCCCCCTGGAAGGGAATTCAGAACTTTGACATCAGTTCCTTCCCAAAAATTCCCCTGTCATACCTCAGGACACAGAGGAAATGGGAGCAGAACCTTTGAGGAGGAGCTTAACAAACACGTAAGTATATCTTGAAGATGGTGAACCCCCAGGCTAATTAGGGCTCTAAAAGTCTGCACCAGCACTTTGAAATGGGTCCTGAAGTGAATGCTAGGCCCCTTGTCAGGGAGAGTTTAAAGACCAGTGCAAAGGACTGAAACCATGCTTCCTTGCTTCTGAACGCACTTCTCAAGTATTTTTCTTCCCCCTGTGCCTTCATGCTTCCAAACTGCTGCAGCCTTGAGGACTAGAAGGTTGGTTTTAGCAACAACAAAAATTCTTGCACAATGTGAGCTGAGATACTGCACTTGCATGGCCATTCCACAGAAGTATAGACTATATACACATCCGGTAGGGCTTTTCTTCAATCAAGGATCCATCAGATCCAGCATTCTGCTTTCCACAGTTGCCACCTGGGTGTCTCTAGGAAGTCCACTCACAGGATGTGTAGGCAATTGCCCTCTTGTGCTGTGGCTCCCCAGCAATTGGGATTCAGTGGTCCTCTGCCTCTGAACCTAGAGGTGGTAGCATATAGCTGTAATGGCCAGTTGCCATGGATCAACTTGTTTAATTCCCTTTTAGAACCGTGTGTGGTCATTGCCACGGTATATGGCAGCAAATTATTATGTATTAAGAATATTCCTATACTATCTTTCAACATAATATTTCACTAAGTGGTTTGTTAATGTTACAATCATTACTAATTATGTAATGTATGAAGAAATACTTTCTCTGGCCTGTCCTAACTGTCTTGCCCATTGATTTCATTGGTGGATCTCTATCCACTTCCCCTGTACTCAGCACAAAGACTCTGTCAACCTCTAACCTGGTTACCTCCTACCATGTTGAGAGTTGAGCTCTGTGAAACTGTTTCCCTCTGTGCGTGTGGTCCCCTTGGGGTCTGATGCAAATTCAGAGTGAGCTTTGTGTGTGGTGTTTTACAGTACTTAACCAGCATCCAATATAGAAAGTTGAGCAAGCCAATGTACCGCCCAAGGCCTTTTGTTCAGATTCTGAAAATATCCACCTTGATTTAAAATGTTTGTTTCTTGTTGGCAAAAAATTCCAGAAGTAGAGTTATTTAAATATAAAACTCCCAGCAGCATATTTCTATAGTCTCATTAATTGTTGGCTATCTCTGGAAGGTATGTTCTGTTTTTGCAATGCTCACACTCTTTATGTATGAGAATATTGTTCACATCTTTTGCCCCACAAGACGGACTGTGTCTATGAAGTCATGACATCTCAGAGATTTTCCTGGGTGCTTTTCTCAAAAGACAGAAGTACATTTATCTGTAGCAGATGACAGCATCTCTGGTAACATTGACAAGAACAAATGGTCTAGGACTAGGAATATACACTAGTTTTAAAGAAAGCTCTGGTAAATCAAACTGTAGGAAGATAAACTGGGATTGGAAACACTGAGCATGGAATTCCACATGTGAACAAGGTCTTATCAGCCCCTACTTCTGGTAATAACTCCCTACACCTCCTAAAAAGCCCCCTTCCCAATCACTGGAGGTCTGAATGGAGCAGCATCTTATAAGAAATTGCTGATTGCTGATTGGATTTGAAATATAAGAAATAAGAAATTGCTGCCAGAAGGTGAAATCAATTCCTGCCTCCTTTCTAGGTGCACCCATGGGGTACCCTTTGATTGTTTGTGTGTTTATTTGGATCCCAGCCATTGTCCTCTTTGTGAGTAATACTTCATATACCTTCATTCATGCTTCAAGTACTTTTATTTTAAATGCGCCACTTCATTTTGGGCTGGATCCTTTCCTGCTAGACAGTGGAGTGTGTTACCCAAACGGGTTTCTGATGCATGCGTAAGAGAGAAGACTTTAAACCAGTATGTTTCATCATTGCAACCACAATGTCATCCTGCCCAGCAAACACCATGTGACATATGACACATTTATGTGTTTATATGTGAGCTGTTCCTGCTAGACCTGATAGCACCACACTGTGCTGGCAGTGTAATGCTCATTTTGAAGTTTGGCTCGAGGAGGCGGACTCTCATGCCAGATAAACAAACTCTCAGGCTTAGCCCTGTTCATATGACCACATCGGAATGTGGGACTGGTGAAGGTTCAACATTTAGTGAAATTGTTTGTAATTGTAGTAGTAGTAGTAGTAGTAGTAGTAGTAGTAGTAGTAGTAGTAGTAACTATTGTCATTGTGTTACAGCACAACGAAACTTATGCACCTTTGAGATACAAGCATAAATATATACTACAATTCCAACAATCACACTCTACACACTCACCCACATATTCTATACAAAAACAGTATATTCTATTCTATAAAATATTCAGTATATTCTATTCTATAATATTCTATTCAGTATAGTCTGTTATTATTATTCTATTCTATTATTATTATTCTATTCTATTATTATTATTATTATTCTATTCAGTATATTATTATATACGTATTATTATAATATATTCAGTATATTCTATTCTATAATATTCTATTCAGTATATTATATTCTATAATATAAAAACAGTATAGCAGACCATAATGCCCAGGAGCATGGTAACAACTATATCGCCTTATTCAATGTAATTATGGCTGTGGGCTAAAAACTGTTCAGGAATCATGTGGTGCGTGCTCTAATAGTTCTGTATTGTCTACCCGAAGGCAACAGTTCAAAGAAGTTATGAGCCGGATGGAAGGGGTCTCTCAGAATACTATGTGACTTCTCCAGACAGCGAGATGTATAGATATCCTCCAAAGCTGGTAGATGAAGGTTAATGATGTCCTGCGCGATCTTAATAATTCTCTGCAGAGCGTTTTTGTCCCCTGCAGAGCAATTTCCGTACCACACCAAGATATCATAGGTTAGGGCACTCTCAGTGGTGCAACGATGGTAAGACACAAGCAGCTGCTGTGAAAAATTTAACCTCCCAAGCTTCCTCAGAAAATATAACTGCTTTTGTGCCTTTTTTATCAACATGCTGGTGTTAATAGTCTATGAGAGGTCCTCTGTGATGTAAATACCTAGGAATTTGGAACTAGCAACCTCCTCGTTATTTATGTATAATGGTGTGTGTACACCCCTCTTTTTTCAGGAAGTCAATTATAAGTTCTTTAGTTTTTTTGATGTTAAGTGAGAGATTATTTTCTTTGCACCACAATAACTCCTGTACCTCCTTCCTATAAGCAGACTCATCATTCCCGCTAACAAGCCCCACCACTGTAGTATCATCTGCAAATTTTATAATTTCATTGGTGTTATGTGATGGGGTACAATCATGTGTATACAGGGAATAGAGGAAGGGGCTCAGCACACAGCCTTGGGGAGCTCCTGTATTTAATATCAGAGCACCCATAATTGCATAATATAATTGCACCCAACCTAAATGACTCAAGTAATGGTGTGGTAAATAATTGGGTTATGAAGCAAGTTAAGGAACATGGCTGCTCTGGTGGACCTCCTGAACAAAATGAAGCCTTTGGATTTAACTTGCCCATCTGGTATTTGTGTGCTTTTTCAATGCAATGAACTGGTTCGGGCAATAACCTAAGGATAACTTATGTTCTCATGATCAGGCTGTGGTGAGCTCCAGGGCCCAGGAAGATTCTGCTTTCAAGATTTAAACTGCAGTTTACCACCACCTCTGAATGCAGGGATACAGTATGGTTTAAACAGAGCAGGCTGTGGAGTGGTAGGGAGGGAGAACCCAAGGCTTGTCGCATTTCATTCATGCTCATGGTTTGTTTAGATTGTGATCAGAACCAGATCTTTGAGCAGTGAAACATGAGGAAGAAACTTGATAAACCTGTTCTGAGCACAGTTCTAGGTCTTGAAATCCATCCATTTTGAAGAGGGGTAGGATGGGTGCAAAAGATATTGTAACATGATGTCTAAAGTGAGGTGCCTCGAGTGTGGTCAGTTATTGGCAACTAATGAAAATCTGAGGTAGTGGTTGTCCTTTGAATGTACAGGTACTGTATTGATAGCAACAAAGGCCCAATTGGGGGGCTTAACTATACTGGGAGTCCTTAGCTTCCTGATGTATATTTGAGGTTTCATGCTAGTGGCCTATAGTGTGTGCACTGCTTTCAAGTAACCGGTCTTAGCATTGGAGAGAGTTTTGGAGGAGCTTTTGGAATTACCTCCCCACCTAACTCCTCTCTTGCAAGTTCTATCAGTGTACCAGATGGAATGGGTGTTCTAGCTGTGGTTACATCTTTGCTTGATGCAGAAGGCACTGAGCTCCTCTGGAACAACTGTGATTTCAGTTGAAGCAAATGTTAAGGTGGAAGAGGGAGGATTTAACCAGCCTCTAATCTCCTATATTAGAAAAGGTTTGCCCCTTTCCCTTGTGTCTCTGAATTTCTAGGTTCAGAGAAGTAGGAGGGTGGGCTTTAGCTGGTTTTGGGATTAAGGATGAAAAGCTTAACTTCTGTTCTGGGAAGCAAATGGAGATTATACTCATTTGTTCCTTCCAGCTAAGTAATAAGCTTCTAAGCTTGAATTAAACATAAATCTTCACATGGCACGGAGTTGTATCACTATAGTGTGTTCTTCCTCCAATAGCCCTGGTTAGTGTAACTTTTTCTCTTGAATCCCCCATTCTCTCAATAATTAGTGCTGCCTCTTTGGCTGCTCTAGATACCTTGGCCCTCAGTTCCTAGTGTATCCTTCCTATGGAGCCCTACAACTCTGACTGTTGTTGCCACCACCACTCTCCTTCATTGTTGTTGTCCCAGCATGCGGCTGGTCTTTGGAGGTCAACAGTGGAAGTCAACAATTGACAAACTAGTTCATCTTGCTTTCCTACATGCAGCTCCTGAATCAGTCCCCCCCCAACCTATCTTTGATAATGTTGAGGTAGTCCCAGTGATAATGATATGAGCTACTTGAAGTTCAGACAAATTTCTTAGCACATTTTTTTTGAAGCATTGACAGAGGAACAAGTTCAGCATTAAAGGTAATGTATATTATTGATAAGAAATTGATTGAATTGCTGTTCAGAGCTGGGAGGGAAGAAGTGTTTACCATCTCTTGAAATGCATAGGTACTGTTGCTTGGAAAGGGAAAGACTATGCATCTTAGGGTGCAATCCTAACCAACTTTCCAGCACGAGGTGAGGAAAATGCAACTCTGTGGTAAGGGAACAAACATTCCCTTGCCTTGAGGAGGCTTCTGTGACTGCCACATAACTGCAGGATGCAGCACATGCCCCATTGGTACAGAGGTGTGTCAGTGCAGAAAAGTTGGTTAGGATTTGGGCCTTAGTTGCTGGCAGAGCAAGGAGGAGGTCCAACTCCCAATTAGTATCCAATCTTTTTCATCTTCTTTTCCTACAGATCTGCATCCTTCTTTTTGCCAGCCTCTATATACTGTGCTACTTCATCCTAACTCACTTCAAAAGGCACACCGACTTCACCACAGGTAAGTGGGAGTGTGATTGAGCAGATTCTAACCCTTTAGTTGCATGGCTTTTCAGAGTTGCATGGTTTGTTTCTCTCGACAGACAGGAAAAGATACCTAAGAATGGTAACAATTATCCTCTGAACTTTACCTGTTTGCCTTGGCAGGGCCAAGAAACGGTGCTGGCCCAACTGATGTGATACAGTAACAGTGCAATCCTAACTTGCGCTGGAACAGGCTGGCCGGCTGGCCTGCACTGTATACAGCACAAGTTTGGAGCTGGCTGTGGCTCAACCCAAGGCAAGGGGAAATAATTCCCCTTACGCTGGATAGAACCTAAAGAGATGGTGCAGAACCCAGCAGTTTTGGATTGTGCTCTAAGATGTGTATCCCATCCTGTGTGTTGACAGAGTGCATCTGTGGGTGGGTGGAGATGAACACTGCTGTGACAATTTTTTTTTGTAAGTTTTTGTGTCTGTAGAGCTTTTCCTCTGTGACCATCTTAAAAACATCCTGTGAGCTCATGCTGCTTGATTCTTCTCTTCCTGTTTTGCAGTGCTTGCTCACAAAGGCAAAAAATGAATGCTTTCCAGGAGGCTCCTCACTCCTGAATTTTCTACCCCTTAAAGCAGTGATTTTCAACCTTTTTCATCTCATGGCACACTGACAAGGCCACTAAAATGGTCAAGGCACACCATCAGGTTTTTGACAATTGATAAGGCACACCACGCTGCCAGTGGAGGGCTCACATTCACATTGGCCCTACTAATAAATAACCTCCCCCCAAATTCCACTGGAACACCTGTGGACCACTCATGGCACACCAGTTGAAAATGGCTGCCTTAAAGCTTGGATCTATAGCAGGAGTCAAAGTTCTCCTGCTGTTGCTCAATAGAATCCCTCTCCCAGCATTGGGCAACCTGTTCATTAGTGTCTCTTTTCCAGCATGAATTGAGAACAAAATATCTGTTATCTCTTTCTTTCTGCCCCATTCCATGCCCCCCCAGAATAACCACCTATACTGATGTTGGGGCTTGCTAACAAGCTGCAGCAAAACCCAATCTGTAGCCATCATTTCAGTGGCAAATGGCTGTTCTGCATACAAAGGAAAAGAGTTCTCTGGGATGGGGTATAGGGAGAGACAATTCAACTGATTACTAAACTCCATCAGGCTTCTGGCACTGTTGATTTGTGTGCTGAATTCAGCCACATATAAAAGTGAAGTCACCAGAGTCAACACGTCCCTTTTTTCCAGCTGAGTTTCCTTGAGGGAAGCCATGTTCTCCAGGGTTCTGTATCTCCACACCAGCTTGGCTACATATATAGTATATATATTTGTACCCAGCCCCTGTGGAAGAGACCTTTTCCCTTTCACTCTGTTTGTTTACACTGTTAACCTGGTTGCCTTGGCAGTAGCTAGCCTAGGCACCATGAGGATAGGGGAGCAAGTTTCTCTTGGGGGCCTTTTCCAGTTTTCCAAATAAAGGCAGTGTTCTTCAGTTTGATACGGAGGAGGGAACTTCCTGGGCATAAAATAAGGATATGAGAAAAACATATTGCCTGCAGCTGAGAGCTGGCATTGGACCCAGGGCACAATGCCTGATTTGCCCCCCTTCCTAGGTTTTGTTTTTCACTGTGTAGTTTTGACATGGACTGGAGCCCCTGTCCCAGGAATTTTATCTTCCCCTCCCCCCCCCCCGCAGGCTTGGATAGCAAAGCAATTGGTTGTGGAAAAGCTACTGTGCCATGTATCATGCCAAATTTATCAGCTCTCTAAACATTCTTTCCTAGAATGGCCTTCTGTCCTTGGGATTAAGGATAGGAATAACTGAGACCAGGAGGAATGCTGTCTCCCTGAAGCAGAGAGAGAGACTGGAGTAATTTTAATCCCTGTGTCAAGCAGCTATCATTCTGTTCCTCTTCTGCTCTGTATGGTTCTCTCCAACATGGGGGGGGGGATCCAGGGTTGTACGAGTGCTGGGAAAACTCAGCAGAGGCAGGATAAGTACATAAGGTTCTGCAATATATTTTGTCTCATGTGTACATCTCAGACACCAGCTTCATACAGACCATCATTTACCACGTGGTGGCCTCTTGTAAACTCACTATGGGACAAGGCAAGTAGGTGGGGAGCTGCTTGCTTCCCTATAGCTTGTTGTGAAGCAAATTTTCAAGAACCAGTCTCCAGTGGGAAGTAGGGTCAAGATAAAACTTGCCTAGCCTATACCTAGACACTAGTGTAGACTACTTGTGTGGTTGCAGCAAGTTCACAAGAACTCTGTATCCAGCTGTAAATATAAATTTGTACAAACTCCCTGAAGTGGCATGGAAGAATTTTTTTAAAATCATAGGATAGTTCTTGCTGGAATGGCTTTCCAACCTATTGCAGAAAGCTCCTTTCCACCACATTTAGCAAGTATGAAGACGCCACTAAGTAAATCTGGCCTGTGGCAGAGTCTGCCCAGCCTGTACTCAACTGTGAGTGTGTCAGAGACATTTTCCCTCCTCTCACCTCACTGTCTGTCACGATGAAAAGCATTTCATTAAGTTTATAATAATTGTTACTTCACGGTTGGTTGCTGTTTCAAGATGAGGAAACCAAAACAGAGTATACCTTTCCAAAGACCACTCAGTATTCTGTAGCCAGGCTGGAATTTGAACATGGCAGGTCCAAATCAAGCTCTAAAACAGCCAAAGCAAGCTGAAGCAAGCATGAAAGCTGGGAGTCCCAAGGACCCAGCCAGCCTGACAGCAGTTGTTGGCTCTTGGTGCTTGACAATATTGTGTTGACTTGAATTTTTCTGAGTCAAGCTGGCAGTATTAAGACATGGTTTGTAAGTTGCCAAGAGAACTGTTGCTGTGAGAAACCTCCTCACTGTGATCAACTCCCATGGAGTGTTTGTAAGTTACTACCAAATGGAATCTGTTTGCCATTCCTTCCTTCCCTGGGGCTGTGCACCTTCTCCCCCCCCCCCCAAATACCTGCTGCCTCTGGTTTGGAAAGGAACATATGTACAGGATGACCCCACATGGTTACTGAGATGGTGTGGGAACTGAGTACATTTTTAGGTGATTGCCATGCCACCTTGGCAGCCTATACATCAGACCTTAGCATCACATTTTCCATTTGCTGCAGAGTTGTGCTTAGTGTTCTTAGAATATACAGTACTTAAAGAATTGGCTGCCATGCTCCAATTGGTTGCCTGCCCAACCTACCTGAACTGGCATTTGGGTCTCCGTATGGTGACCCTATTGCTTAGCCTGAGTTCAGCACCATTTCTTCTTGCTATGGAACGTCTATGCTTCTGCACAGAATTGCTGCTCTAGGTGGAGCACTGTTTTACTCATTCCTGCTATGTCTCATGCTACAAAGAGGAGAAACGAGGTGCATGTACCAGTGGGCAATGTGAGCAGCTCATGGTGTTGGAGAGAACTGACTTATTCAGGAAGGAGTCCTGCTTTCAGAACCCCTCCCCCTTTTATCTTTCCATACAGTTTCCCACAGGCTAGCCTCCTTTGCTGGCTGGGCATTTTATCAGCTGCTAGAATGGATTTGGCAATTCAGCAAAACTCAGTAGGTTGCTGGGCTCAAAGAGAATGGAGTCGTTTTGTTCCTCTGTGCTATGTGGAAATCAACGTCCAGTACTGTGTACTTTGTAATCTGGATACCAAGGAGACCAGGAAGACTTAGCATTGCTGCAGACACAGGGTGACCTGTTCATCCCCTTCTCATTTTAAAGAGCGATTTAGCTAAAGTAGCAAAAGTTCTGGAAACATTTGTGTTTTTTAATGGTTCCATTGGCAACGGTAGCTCTGCCAGTCAAGCTTGCATAGAACACTTAGGCTGCCCATCTTCTCAACCCTGTTTCTTTCACTTGGTTCCACTGGACTGTGGAGCAAAAGCTTTTGCTAATAGTCTTCCTTGAAAGTAGAACATTAAACCTGATATCATTGAAACCCCACTGTATAAATAATAAATACTTTATTTTTGCCCCGCCTTTCTCTCCGAAGGGACTCAAGGCGGCTTACAACAGGTTAAAACAGATTAAAAACATAATTTAAAAACAGATAAAAGCATATTAACACATCATAAAAACAGTAGTCAGATAAAAAGTGGTAAAAAGATAAAAAGAGCATAGAACAGCAAGTCATAAAAGAATCAGGCCTGTAAAAAATTAAAAGATGCTGAAAAGATGTTAAAAAGGCCGAGAACTCAGAAGGCTTGTTTAAACAGAAGGGTCTTCAGGCCTCACCAAAAAGTCTCAAGAGAGGGAGCCATTCTTAAGTCAAGGGGAAGGGAATTCCATAGCGTTGGTGCCACTACTGAGAAGGTCCTATTTCTAGCCGCTGCCCCACGTACCTCCCTAGGCGGCGGCACTTGTAAAAAGGCCTTCTCTGATGACCTAAGAGGACAAGCCGGATTGTACGGAAGTAGGCAATCTCTAAGATACCCTGGCCCAGAGCAGTATAGGGCTTTAAAGGTCAAAACCAATACCTTGAATTGGGCCTGGAAACGAATGGGCAGCCAATGTAGCCGCTGGAGAAGCGGGCTGACAGAGTCAAACTGCCTACCTCCAGTAATCACACGGGCCGCCACATTCTGCACTAGTTGCAGTTTCCAAACCGTCTTCAAGGGCAGCCCCACATAGAGCGCGTTACAATAATCTAGCCTCGATGTAACCATGGCATGGATCACCATGGCCAGGTCTGCATGATCTAAGTATGGCCGCAGCTGGCGCACCAGCCGAAGCTAAGCAAAGGCCCCCCTAGCCACAGCCGCCACCTGGAAATCCAGGAGCAGCTACGAGTCCAGGTGGACCCCCAAGCTGCGGACCTGCTCCTTCAGGGGGAGTGCAACCCCATTCAGTGCAAGCCGATAACTCCAGCACCTGCATTGAGGATTTCCAAACCAGGAGAGCCTCTGTCTTATCCGGATTTAATTTCAGCTTGTTAGCCCCCATCCAGATTCTCACTGCCTCCAGACAGCGCTCCAGGCCCTCAACCGCCACCCTGGAGTCTGGAGGAAAGGAGAGATAGAGCTGGGTGTCATCGGCATATTGATGGCACCCCACTCTAAACCCCCGGATGACCTCTCCGAGCGGTTTCATGTAGATGTTAAATAGCATGGGAGACAGAATTGAACCCTGTGGCACCCCGCACCTCAAAGGCCAGGGTGTCGAACAGGCATCCCCCAGCACCACCATCTGGGACCGATCCTCCAAGTAGGAGTGGAACCACCGCAAAACAGTGCCTCCAACTCCCAACTCGGCCAATCGGCCCAGAAGGATACCATGGTCGATGGTATCAAAAGCCGCTGAGAGGTCCAACAGGACCAACAGAGATGCACTCTCCCTGTCCAGTCCCCAGTGTAGGTCATCCACCAAGGCGACCAAGGCAGTTTCCATCCCAAAGCCCGGCCTGAAACTAGATTGAAAAGGATCCAGATAATCTGCTTCATTCAAGACCCTCTGGAGTTGAGACACCGCCACCCGCTCAATTACCTTGCCCAGAAACAGGATGCTGGAGACTGGCCGGTAGTTGTCTAACACAGTGGAATCCAGGGAGGGCTTCTTCAGGAGGGGGCGAACCACAGCCTGTTTCAAAGCGCATCGTAACGTCCCCTCCATCAAGGAAGAGTTGACCACCCTCCCTGTCCACTCAGCCAGTCCACCCCGGGCAGCTCTTATCAGCCAAGCTGGGCAAGGGTCAAGCAGGCAGGCAGATGGCCTCACACTCCAAAGGAGTCTGTCCACATCCTCAGGCTGTACAAGCTGAAAAGAATCCCACAACACTGGACAAGCAGTTGCCAAGGGGACATCGTCAGACATTGTCAATGTGGCATCCAAGTTGTGACGAATATGATCGATTTTATCTGCAAAATGTTGTGCAAACACATCACAGTGGCTGACCGTGTGCTCCTCCTGGTCTATTGGAGGGGCCTGATGGAGGAGGCCCCACACCACACGGAACAGCTCTGCTGGACGGTTGTCAGCAAACCCAATGGTAGCAGAGAAGAAAGATCTCTTCGCTGCTACCACCGCCATGGAATAGCCTCTGTAATGAGCTCTACTCCATGTCCGATCAGATTCATCGCAAGTTTTCTGCCACTGTCACTCTAGACGCCTGCCCTGCCGCTTCATCATTCACAGCTCCTCAATGAACCAAGGAGCCGCTCCAAGTCTGCGACGTGGCAGAGGTCGCTCCAGAGCAATCTCATCCACTGCCCTGGTCATTTCCCCATTCCAGAGGTCAACCAGACCCTCAGATGAGACGCCAGTCTTGGCAGTGGGGAAATCCCCTCAGAGCCCTCAGGAAACCTTCAGGATCCATTAGCCTCCGAGGGCGGACCATAGAATGCGGTCCTCCGCCTCTGCGGAGATAAGAAGTCGCAACAAGCCTAAACCTTACCAGGAAGTGATCTGTCCATGACAGCAGAGTGATCTTGATCTACATCCAGATCACTGCCCCCGTGCCCAGCTGTAAACACCAAGTCCAACACATGTCCTGCAGTATGTGTTGGGGCCAAGATCTTCTGGGACAGGCCTATGGTTGTCATGGTGGCCATGAAATCCTGAGCTGCACCTACTGCAGGGGCCTTGGCACAAACATTGAAGTCCCCCAGCACTAGTAGGTGGGGGGCCTCCAATGTCACCCCCGAGATCAGCTCAGGCAGGGAGACTGTTGGGCAGCAGGGTGGGCGGTACACCAACAGAATCCCAATCCTGTCCGGTCCTCTCAACACAACATGCAGGCACTCGAACCCAGCAAACTGCTGGACAGGGCACCTGGCAAGGGAGATGGACTCACGATAGACCATTGCAACTCCCCCTCCCCGTCCCTGCAATCTTGGCTGCTGCAACACCTGGAAACCTGGTGGACAAAGCTCGGAGAGACTAACTCCTCCCGCCATGTCCAACCAGGTCTCTATAATACATACCAGGTCGGCTTTCTCATCCAGGATTAAATCCCGGATGATGCAGATCTTGTTATTCACTGACCTGGCATTCAAAAGCAGCAGCTTCAGATCCAGGGACTCACTGCCAAGACCACCAGGCATCTGAGAATTGGGGGAAGGACCAGAAGGAGAGATGATCTGTCTATGATGAACTCTCCTTCTCCTGTAATGGCCTGTCCAACCCCCATCGCCATATCTCCCCTGGCCCGTCACTCTCTTGATAGTGGCACCCCTCCCTTCCCTTGAGCTCCCTCCTGAAAAGAAACACGTGTGGCGAGGCTCACCTTCTGGGACTGGCATGTACAAAGAGAAATACCCAGCAGGACTGCTTATGAAAAAGATAAAAACAAGGCAAGCCTAACACTGGGTGTCTCACATGCCAATCCTCTACTGGAAAACGACTGTGCTGCCCTAAGAGTTTATGTTGCTCCTCTCTCCCCTGCCTTAACAGAAGGGGAGGAATATTCTGACCACTGTTTTCAGTCCGCCAGCCAGGAAGGGAACCTTTTTCTTCTGGGCACGATCCCTGGGCCAAGAGCCATGGGCCAAGAGCCCTTAGGCTCGCACCAAAGGCTAAAGCCAGAGGCTTTAGCAGGTACTTGCAGAGAGAAGGAGCCACTCTGCAGTCCCAAGGGTCCACAGGTGTTGCTAATGAGCTCCTTCCCTCCTCCCTCCTGGCAGCTGACCACCAGCTCAGTGAGCCTCCAGAAAAAGCCAGGGAATATGAGGCTTTAGCAGGTACCAGCAGAGAGAAGGAGCCACTCGTCCTAAAGTGCCAATCTAAAGTGTTGGATTTGCAGAGGGCAAAAGACAGCCCTTCTCCAGAAGTGCCACAAATGGGTTAAAGACTTTTCTGGACCACTGTGCAGGAAATCTTCATCAAATACCCTGTGGCAGAGATCAGACTAAAATGCTTGTACTTGGACCTTCCAAGACCAGTTACTAAGCTGTAAAACCAAAATGCTGCCTTCTAGCCTGTATTTATTGCAGATCCATTTATTAGTGGCACCTGATCTAACAGGATTTTCCCCCCTGTTTTAGTTGATGATGAAGAGGATGCTGCTGTCAACAGAATTGCGTAAGTTTTTCTGTCTTCCTCCTCCTCCACTTTCCGTAACATCCCTTCTCTTGTTTTATTTCCAATGCCATTTTTTCTGTTGTTTGAAAAAGCATCTTTAGATGATATCGGTATAAAATAGAACAGAAAATAATGCAGTTAAGAAGAGAGTTTGCATGGTATCATCAACATAGGCTATCTCAGTGCTTGAAAATGGGAGGGAAGTCTTCATTTCTTCTGAAGTATGAGTGGTAGAGATATGGTGGTAGAGATAATTGCATGCTGTGCTGGAAAAGGCTAGTCCATTCCAAAGCAGACCAGGAACATCGCTTGTATTTCTACAAACATTATATCATTGGTCTGTCTTGGATTAGAAATGCATATCCACCAATCCCGTTAGGAGGGTTTAGCTATTTTGAGATGTCATTACTGGAAGATATATAGTCTCACATGAGGATGCTATGGTGGAAGTTGTGCTTCCTTAATTGGGGAGGGATTTGAAATCCAACAGATCACAGGAATGAGGCCAGCATTTAGGACCCCCTGGGTTCTGTAGCCAGCTGTGATGGGGAGGGCAAATAGTTGGGCAGGAGTAGTGGAAAGGCAGGTGAGGGAAGGAAATTTTTGCAATGTCTTTTTTGAGGGGGGATCTCAAATGTTGGGTGATAACTACTGTGCAGCCTTTCACTCTTGGAGGAAGGAAATGTCAGCTAGGAAGAAGGGGGTAGGTGGAAGGAAACATTGGTCACATGGCTTACAGTGCAATTCTGTGCATGCCTATGCAGAAGCAAGTCCATGGTGTTCAATGGTATTTCATCCAAGGAAATATGCATAGGATTGCAACCTTGGTCCCTTTCCCATCCATTCTCTTGGCTTGTCCCCAGGCTGTGGCTGTGCACCTTCACCTTGGCGGTGTCTCTAGGAGCTGTGCTCTTGCTGCCCTTCTCCATCATCAGCAATGAAGTGCTGCTTTCCTTTCCACAGAACTACTACATCCAGTGGCTAAATGGTTCACTCATTCATGGTGAGTTCCACACTCTTGCACAATGCAAGCAGTAGGGGTCGTAGTTAATACTATCTGTGCAGGCTGGGGGGGGGAGAGACATGTCTTTGCTTATAGTGAATATGAAAGACAGATCTTAAGTATTTTGGGCTTGTCACTAATAGCTTCAGATATGATTGACTGCAAGCTTTCCATTATATTGCAAAAGATAAAAGGCTTTGCTTCTTGTGCACTCATCGGGTGTTTTTTGAATCCCAGTTGAATTGCAGGATGTCTTAGACCCTGAAGCTTGTCCGAAGAGCTGTAAAAATGGAATCCACAGTAAAAGACTGGCTCTTCAGAGCTCCCTCTTTGTTCCCAATGTTTTGTGATTTATTTAGGATCTAATGTCCCACCTTCTGGCTCTAAAGTCTCACGCTGGCTAACCATATTTAAAACAAATTCAGGCAGGGTTTTCCACTTGAAAACACTGGCTCCCTAGAAATAGTTTGCAGGGTGAGGAAGGCAGGTAAGATTGAACTTCCAAAGAGGGGGGAAAAGGGCATTGAGCTCATTAGTTGCTGTCCTTGATTGTAGAATGGGAATTGGATTAGTATTACTTGACCACATAGGAAAAACAGAATGCAGCTGCAGAAAACTTTGACTTCCCTGCTTGGGGATTTGCTTTTGCTTAAATTGTTTTTTCTTTTTAGGGCTCTGGAACCTTGTCTTCCTCTTCTCCAACCTCTCCTTGGTTTTTCTCATGCCTTTCACCTATTTCTTCACGGAGGCCGAAGGTTTTGCAGGATCAAAGAAGGTACCAGTAGCCTTTTTGTCATGCACTCTTCTGTAACCTGGGTCCTCGGGTTTGAAGCAGCATGAAACTCTCTCTCTCTCCCTTTCTTTTTTCAGGGGATCATGGCCCGTGTATATGAGACATTTGTGGTTCTCCTGCTGCTGACACTGTTGGTGCTGGGAATGGTCTGGGTCGCATCTGCCATTGTTGACAACAATGCAGCCAGCAGGGAGAATCTTTATGGTGAGTTTACACTTCCCAGTTGTAACATTGTAATGGTTGCCAGGACTTGTGTGTACTAAAACCATCTAAAGGCTGCAAGTCCACATGCACTTATTTGTGAGTGAAGCCCACTCAATTCAGTTGGATTTGCTTCTGACTAAATAGAATTAGCCTGAAACCCTCTCTCAGTATAGGGAATATAGGTTATTGTAGGAGTAATTCTTTCTTGAGAGGTATGTCACAGGTGTATGAAGCTACCTCATACCGAGTCAGATTATTGGTCCCTATAGGTCAGGGGTGTCCAAAGTTTTTGGCAGGAGGGCCACATCATCTCTCGGACACTGTGTTGGGGGCCAGGGAAGAAAATAATTAATTTACATTTCAAATTTGAATAAATTTACATAAGTTTACATAAATGAATATATTAAAGATGAACTTATATGAATGAATGAAGGTCTTGCAATAGCTCAAGGCCTATAAAAGGCCTTGCACAAAACAAGACTGGCCTTTCCTTTGCTGCTGCTACTGCATCACACACATGAAACAGCAAGCAGTGGAGGGATTCCTCATCCCACAGCTCACACGAGAGGTCAAACAGTCACCCTCATGCTGAGAGCAGTTGCGTCAGGCCAATGCGGGCCCCAACAAGTCTCCGGAGGGCCAGAGGCTCATTGGAGTTAAGGGGGGTTAAGACTCTTCCCTGGCACATTCCTCATCTTTTAGGGGTTTTTTTTACACACATTTATGTACTTAAACCGTTTTGGAAATTTCAGTACACCAGCAAAACTGTGTCTTCCCCACTAACTGAGCAAATCGCAAAGCAATTCATGTTCTTGAAAGCCTTGCACTGGAAACCACACCACAAATTAACATATTTTGGTGACAATCTCATTACAAATTAACATGAGCAAGTTCCATGAACAAGGAAGTGTACCTTCTCGTATGCTTGTGACTAGACCAGTGGCATGGTGAGCCAAGTATATAGTTCCTTGTTCTGGGTGAAGTGGGATTGTAGGTACAGTTGTAATCCTTTATTTCAAAGCCATAAGAGGTGGATCAAAATGCCAGTGTCTTCTAGACTAGGGATCTCCAAACATTTTGGCTGGAGAGCCTCATTATATGCCTGGCACGGTGTCAAGGGTCAGAAAAATAAATTTAAATAAATACATTTGAGGCGGAACTTAGATGAATGGGCTCAGAGTTGCAGGATTTCTCCAAGGCCTGAGGCACACACCTCAGAAATACACTTAAATGGACCTCCACCCCCCCCCCCCACCAGCAGCTTATTTGAATGTGCAGGAGTAAATATCACAGAACTAGCAGGCAATTTCTAGGATTTCTCCAAGCCCAACACGCACCACAGAAATAAAGTACACGTTTAAATGGACTCCCATTCCCCCTTCCAGCAGCTTACTTAAAATGAAAAGAAATAAGTCTCTCAGAACACAATTCATAAAAGGACAGAGGTGCAAGCAATGAAAGAAGGAGGGAAGCAAAGATCTCCTTACCTGCAGTCTCTCTTCCTGCAGCCTGCTCCTGTAGGCTTTCCAAGTTGACCCTTTGGCGGCAAGGTGAGCTCTGCTCTGCCCACAGCCTCCAACCCCTGGCGAGCCTCCAGCCTTGCTGTTGAGGTCCTGTAATCCTCCAGAGGTGAGAGGAGCTCTGAACACTTTTCTCCCATACCTTCTTCCCCATTGTGCCTCTCCACTTCGAAAGCTCAGCTGCTGGCAGAAGGCGGAAAGAAGATCACTGGGTCTTGAAAGAGAGTACACATTTCAAAGCAATCCAATATCCCAGAACTGGCACTTCCCACTTTAAAGCAGCATTCCCTGTGATGGTATAATAAAGACTGGGGGGGGGGGGAGGGAAGAGCTCACCTCCATGACAACCTCACCACATCTAGTGGCAATAAGTTCTACAGACTAATTATGCTGCTCTGGGGCCATGCCTTGATGACCCAGTACTACTAACGGACCACAGACTGAGTAGGGGTCCAGATCAGATGGTGGAAAATCTTATTTGTACCTTTTTGACTTCCAGAGTTGTAGGGAACTCAGCTTGGTGTTTGAGGACAGCTGTGGGGCCCCTATAGACCAGAGAAACCCCAAAATAACAAACACGGAGCAGGCCCAAATGCTGAGTTTAGTGGACTGGAGGCTGCTTCTTCCTTGGAGGAAGTTTTTGAGGAGTCAGCAGAAAAGAATAATGCTACTGGGAGCTTGAAAATTTGCTAATCACACTGTTATACATGAGACTGGAAATTGGGACACTTGCTCCATTTTTGTACAGCTTTTTGTGAAGGGAAAGGTTGATTACCTGTTGAAGAACCCTGAAGACAGGTGGGCAAAGCAAGTGTTGTATTCCTCAGAGATACATTGAATGTACCCCTTGTCTCTTTTGGAGGGGGCATGTCTCTTTTTCCTTTGCCTGTGCTAGTGGCATGTTTCCTTTAACTGCCTGTCTTTGTCCAACAGACCTATGGGAATTCTACCTCCCCTACCTCTACTCATGCATCTCCCTGTTTGGTGTGCTGCTGCTGTTGTGTAAGTCTGTTGATTGGTTGGTTCCTTTTGGGTGACTGCGAGGTGGGAGGAGAGCTCCATGCCAGACTACAGATCCAGACAGGAAGGCTAGATGGCTCTAAGCGTCTGGTTAGTTCTGCAATATGTGACCCCCTTGGGCAACCAACTTCTCGTTTGGTTTTGGCCCTCTCCTTTTAATATGGGGTGGGGTGGGGGGTTCCAAACTATTCCTAACTTACTGAGCATCTGATATGTGGGGTTCTGTTTAAAAACAGACCTGCCAACTCTGCCTCTTGCACAACATAAGAGCTGCTGCCAGTGTGATGGAATTTTGACATGGAAATTTCATCTGCATATAGGAAATAGCATGGAAAGAGAACTTGAAAGAGCTGTTTAGATAGCATCAGTGTGCCTGTCGGTGGTTTTGGTTTTGACATCCAATTGTGAATTATCTGAATGAATGCAGACATTAGCATGCAATACTGCTCTTTTCAGCATGGGTGGTGGTGGGTGTGGTTCCCTTGTCAGGGAATGGGGAATGTGATGGAGATTTCTCAGTAAGTGGAATAAGCCCTTTTACTGCCATTTTGAGATGTTTTTAGGCTTCAATATAGATATGTCTTGTGCACCCCCACTTATCATTCATTGCGTGACTGTTTGAGGTGCTTCTGCTCCCACATCTGCTTTTTGACCTCTAAGTTCTTTGAACTTCCTCAACTTAGCTAACCTCAGTTCTCTTTTTTTTTTTTGCGCAGTAGTGAAGAGTTTTTTAGGCTGAGGGTGGTATTTTCTAAGGGAAATGCGCAGTGGCTTATAATGGTGCACATCATTGACTAAGGACTCAATCCTATCCAACTTTCCAGTGCCAGTGCTGTGCCATGCCAACAAGGTCTGTGCTGCATCCTATAGTGAAGGGTCAGTCAAGGAGGCCTCCTTCCCTTACCTTGGGGCTGTTCTGCAGCTGCATCAGCACTGGAAAGTTGGATAGGATTGGACCCTAAAGCTGCAATTCTACACACTCTTACATGGCAGTGAGCTCCATTAACTATAATGGGAATTCCTTCTTTGCAGACACACACATAGGATTGGTCTATAAGGGAATGAGATATTACTGGGTGCTAAGACCAATTTCCCTGCAGTCTGTGTGCTCCCCAATGATTAATTGATTTGCCTTGAGCAAAATTATTACAATGGGGCCTCAGGTGACCTAACATGGCAGCCTGCCAGATTGCATACATCTCTGGTATCTCTGGCAGGACAGAGTGCTTTGGCACTTCGTAAAGTTGATTCTTCAGGGGTTCAAAAGGTGCTATGTTGAGGGGAGTGGTGGTGCTGGCATCTCCTCTAGTTTGAGGCACTCCAAAACAAGAAAATCCAGGCACTGCAGAATGAGGGCACTTTAGATATTGGTTTCCAGAACCAGTTGGCTTTCCGGTCATGACGACTGCCAGGAATTGGTCTGTCTCTGATCCAGCATAAGCAAAATGTCCTTGTGGCTTTGTCCATCTGACAAAAAAGCAGAGGCACCCACTTCCTTCATGAGCCTGATATTCCTTGAATGTGGAGAACAATGCCACCTCCTGGCAGACAGGGGTTATTTGTAGATTTAAATGCTAACTCTTCCCTTCACTGCCTTTCTGACTTTCCACAGTGTGCACACCTTTTGGCCTGTCACGTATGTTCACTGTCACGGGGACGCTGCTGGTGAAACCCAGGGTAAGTTCAGAAATGGCATCTGTTTTTCCATACCAAGTATAAAAGGGAGAGAGCTAGCTGGTTAACAAGGATTTATTTAATCTGGGAAGGGAGAAAGGCAGGAGGACCGGCTACATGAAATCTCCAGACCCTGTGTTGACCAGTGGCAGGGAGAGTGAATGTGCCAAGGCTGCAGTAAAAGTTCAAGAGGCTACTTGAGGAGGGGCACAGCCAACCACTGTCCCCTGGATACCCTGGGGGCTTGTTTTGTTTCATTTTATGCCCAGTCTTCATAATGGAACTCAAGATGGTGTACATGGGGTTCCCCAGCAATCTCCCATCCAGGCACCAATCAAGGTCAGACCTGCTTAGCTTCAGCAAAGTTGCTGTATTGTAGAAAGTTAATAGAGGAGGACTGCAGCAACACCGTCCAGGACAGCTCTGAACATCCAATGCAGCGCATGAGACTTATAGCAGATGTATTGTGTTTCCTGCATCTCCTTAATGCTGCCATATTTAGTAAAGCTCTAGCAGCCACAGGGGCAGAAGGGTTATAAACTTCTGAGTTATAACCAAATCTGGTTATAAACCTGGTTATAGATGTGTGGGTTGCTCATCAAATGGGTTGCCACCAAATGGCATTGCATCAAATGGACTGCAATCAAATGGATTTGCAAATGTGAAAACGTTTAACCTAGCATGCGGATTCATCATTCCAGAATATTGAGTTTGATAATAAAGGCAGACTTCTAGCTCTTGTGATTGTGGAACTAAGCTTGAAAACACATGAGCTGCATCTGGTGGAGTACTTGAAGCTACAATAGGGAGAGGAGGAAATTGAGCAGTAGTTCATCACTAAGGAGTAGAATTTCAGTACTATGCAGAATCCCTTTTCCTTTTGACTAACAGCTGTGTTACGTGAATGGATTCAAATTTTCAGATCATTTGGGGGGGGAACACAGATGTTGGGTTCAGACATAATGGGAAACCATGGCTTTCTGCTACAAGAATGAACTGAAGGGAGTCATAGGCTTAGGTGTTGCTTTGCATATAAGGAGAGTAAAGGTTTTTGTGTCCCTTTTGGGGGAAAAAATGCAATTTCATGATCCATATGGAACTTGGGGAATTGCAGTTTAGCAAAGTAGAGATGAAACAAGCAATGCTATTCATCCATTATAAAACTAGTAAACAAATAATAAAGCAAAACTCAAAGACATCAGGCAGAGGATTCACCTAGCATTGGATAATGTGCAGCGGCATTTAATCCGGCCTTTGGAAGTTGTACTAGAAATTATCTACTCCACTTTCAGCTTTATTTCCAAAGCCTTAAGTGCTAGGAATTGGCTGTCTCCTTGGTTTGAAAGCCAAGATTGTCTGGTTGCTGAATTCTGTGTCCTCTGCCAACTTAGTGGCATGTGGTTCCTAAGTAATGGGAGAATATGCTGATCCTCCCTGTGAGTAAAGTTCTTGCTCAGTTGCTTCCGATAAGGACCCTAATAGTTCTGACCATAAAGTCTCATTTGGACTTTTATAAGAGTAGAGAAAGCCCCATGTTCATCCAACAGTTCCTGTTGGAATAACTTCCTTGAAAGGGAAAAAGCAAGTAGTTTATTTGGGGGAGAAGTGGCAGTTCTTGAGTGCCCCGTGTTTTCTTCTCTCTGCAGCTGCTGGAGGATTTAGATGAGCAATTAAACTGCACAGGATTTGAGGAAGCTGCCATTTCTCGCAAGATCAGCTCTGGTAAGCACCTCACTGGAGCTAGACAGAACTGGGTGAGCTTGGCCACCAACTCCTGTGCCTGGGTTTGTTATGGGATTAAGCTGGCCACTCTGGAGTGGCTTGAAAGTGAAAGGCTGCTGGAGGTGGGCGCAGTGGCTATTTTCTAACCATTCATGTAGCAAATGGGTTTACTTATGTGTTTGCCTCTACATCTCACAGGGAAAACCTCTTGCTGGCTCAACTTGGATGTGGAGGTGCTCAGACAACAATATCTAGCAATTCACACACACAGGATAACACTGGGTAAGAATAAAGAGTGGAATTGGGAACAATTATCTCCTGGTGTATTCCATGTATATTCCTCTTATATTTAGCAGGAGGAGAGTAACTATCCCTCTCACCCCAGCACAGTGTCTTTTCTAGTGGCTGTTTACTGATGTTCTTCTGCATCTTTTTAGATTGTGAGCCTTCTTGGGATAGGGAGCCATTTAGTTATTTGATTGAAGGCCCAATCCTATCCAGTTTTCCAGTGTCGGTGCAGCTATGCCAATAGGGCGTGTGCTGCATCCTTTGCTGGGGAGGCAGTCACAGAAGCCTCCTCAAGGGGAGGAAACATTTGTTCCCTTACCTCAGGGCTGCATTGCACATGTACCAGTGCTGAAAATTTGGATAGGATTGGGCCCTTAGTCTGTAATCTGCTTTGTGAACTTTTTGTTGAAAAGCAGTATTATTAAATACTTAAGAACAGTCCCACTTTGCACAGACCCAAGGGCAATGCAGCTCCAAGGTAAGGGAATAAACATTCCCTTACTTTAAGAATATAAGAACATAAGAACAGCCCCACTGGATGAGGCCATAGACCCATCTTGTCCAGCTTCCTGTATCTCACAGCGGCCCACCAAATGCCCCAGGAAGCACACCAGATAACAAGAGACCTGCATCCTGGTGCCCTCCCTGTCACCTGGCATTCTGACATAGCCCATTTCTAAAATCAGGAGGTTGCACATACACATCATGGCTTGTAACCCGTAATGGATTTTTCCTCCAGAAACTTGTCCAATCCCCTTTTAAAGGCATCCAGGCCAGATGCCGTCACCACATCCTGTGGCAGGGATTTCCACAGACCAACCACAAGCTGAGTAAAGAAATATTTTCTTTTGCCTGTCCTAACTCTCCCAACACTCAATTTTAGTGGATGTCCCCTGGTTCTGGTGTTATGTGAGAGTGCAAAGAGCACCTCTCTATCCTTCCCATGCATAATTTTGTACGTCTCAGTCGTGTCCCCCCTCTGGGCCTCTTCAACCTAGAAAAGAGGTGCCTAATGCCGTAGCCTTTCCTCATAAGGAAGGTGCTGCAGTCCAGTAATCATTTTAGTCGCTCTCTTTTGCACCCTTTCCATATCCACTATGTCCTTTTTGAGATGTGGCGACCAGAACTGGACACAGTACTCCATGTGTGGCCTTACCATAGATCTGTACAACGGCATTATAATATTAGCTGTTTTGTTCTCAATACTTTTTCTAATGATCCCAAACATAGAATTGGCCTTCTTCACTGCCCCCGCACATTGGGTTGACACTTTTGTCAAGCTGTCCACCACCACCCCAAGATCTCTCTCCTGATCTGTCACAGACAGCTCAGAACCCATTAGCCTTATATGTGAGGTTTGATTTTTTGCCCCCATGTGCATGACTTTACACTTGCGTTGAAACGCATCTGCCATTTTGCTGCCCATTCTGCTAGTTTGGGGAGATCCTTCTGGAGCTCCTCACAATCGCTTCTGGTCTTCACAACTCAGAAAAGTTTGCTGTCGTCTGCAAACGTAGCCACCTCACTGCTCAACCCTGTCTCCAGGTCATTTATGAAGAGGTTGAAGAACACCGGTCCCCGGATAGATCCTTGGGGCACACTGCTTTACACCTCTCTCCATTGTGAAAATTGTCCATTGACACCCACTCTCTGTTTCCTGCGTCTTCATGCATTGTCATGAATAAGTGCATGTTAGGCCGAGGTTGGCAGTAGAAGCCTGAACCAAACTGTGTAACTGAGAAGTTGTTAGCAGTTCCTAGCTGCAGGAATGTGAGTAAATAAACAAAAGGACAACTCATTGTTGTCTCTCCTTTGCTGGCCAGAAAGGACAGATAACAAGAATTACAACCCATTGGAATGTTTAGCCCCTTTGCAGACAGAGAGGTGCCTTATCAAGGGTGATTGAGTGCAGCTGTGGATCTCGAGTTGGGAGGGGTAAGAACTATGAGGGGTTAGCAACCAGGTCAACTTCGAGAAGGTTCTGTTCCTCAAGGGTTCTGATTGGACAGCTAATAAGTATGAAGTCACTTCAGTACTATTAGCATAAGAAGTATAATAATGAGTGCCCAGGGGGTGTGGGGCATCCTTCTTGAACAGAGTTTTGGGTGCAACATCCTGCACGTGTGTGAGCTCCACTGTCCATCATGGGCACCTGGCCTCATAGGTAGCCCTGGAGCTAAGAGATCTACAAGAGTAACTGACCCAGGTGAGAGATAGGTATTAATAGAGAGAGTCAGCTAGCTTTATTACTTTATTGCTGATATGTTTGTGCCTGGTGGTGGCAGTACTACTGAGCAGAGGGGCCTTGAGGGCTTTAGTGTTTGAAAACCAAGAACCCTAAGCACCCCAAACCCCCCTTTGTTTACGACATGCATGTGTGTTCTTCTTGACAGAAAAACGTCGCAAAGCCTCTGCTTGGCAAAGGAACCTGGGCTACCCACTGGCCATGCTGTCTCTACTCTCTCTGACGGTAAATGTTGGGGCTGAAAGAGGAGGAGATCTCCAAGAGAGTGGGGGTTCTCATTGCACTTCTACTTCGGCATAAGTTTCAGACTAAATCATAGCTTCCCAAAGTCAAGAAAAGGAATGTTGGCTTAATATTCTTGTGTTCAAAGGATCCCTCTCTTATATGAATCTCTCTGCCTACTTGTACATTTCCATAGGGTTTTGGAGTACTCTCCTAAATCATGCTTGGCATTGACCAAATTTAGGGCATGTTTTTGCCATTTTGCATAAACTGTAGATGCAACTTAGAATGTACCCAGCATTCTCTTGTGGCTGCGCACTGCAGATCAGTAGCGGTGAGCAAGCTGTCACTTACTGAGCTTCTCATTTAGGAGCCCCTCATAAGCTTTCCAGGGCTCCCCAGAAATGCAGTAACCCCTAGGGCAGTGGTTCTCAAACGTTTAGGGAGATCTACTCCCTAAGTCAGTCTTTGCAAGGGAGGAGCGAGGGCAGCAACGTGATCTCCAGGATTGTGCCACTAAGGGGGGGGGGTGACCGGGGTGTTTTTATTCACTGTGGACTTGGGCAAGCAGCAGGAGTTGCAGGGAACCCAGCGCAGCACTCTGCAGGGCTCCCCAAGGCTTGGAATGTTGAGAAACGGCATTCAGAAACCACTTCCAGTTTTGCATTGCTGTCAGAAGGTGGTTTGTGCGCACTGTTTCTCAGCATTCCAGGCGTTGGGGTGCCCTGCAGTCGGGGTGCCCTGCAGAGTGCTACGCTGGGCTCCCTGCACCTCCTGCTGCTTGTCCAAGCCCACAGTAAGTAAAAGTGCCCCCCTTAGTGATGCAGTCCTGGGGATTGTGTCGCTACCTCCCCCTTCCCCTGCCCCTTGAAGGGACGGGGGAAGCTTTGCACAAACTGGTGGGTCGCAATCCACCAATCTGAGAACCACTGCGGCAGGATGTAATTGAAACAAGCAGCTTGGCTCCTTCACATAGGCGTGAGCTGTTTATCAAAGCCAGGACAGTGTACTGATCTTTCTTTCTTCTCCTCTCATGGGTTTTTTTAGGGTATCTCTGTTCTTGTAGTCTGTTTCCATGTCTTGGAGTTGCTGTTGGATGATGCTGCAATGCCACGAGGAATCCAGGTTAGAGAAGAGGGAGCTTCTATCATATCTTGAACCACATTTCCATTAATGCTTTTGCCAGCCAAGCTGTCGTCTTTGCTCTGGTTTCTTGTGTGACCCTCTTGGGTAGTTTATTCTCTCTGGTACTTTTTCCAGTTTTAGATAAAAGCAAAGAGTCAAGAAACCATTAGCATTCATAGTATAGGCAGGTCTCTCCCTTGCTTGTGTATACAGGTGTCACTGGTACCAGCGGATCCAGTATGTGCAGTTCTCTGCACCCACTACCTTGCTTATGTTGTTTACAGATATGCGAAGGATTAAGTATCTTAGTTTAACCAGATGCTAGTATTGCATGATAAGCTGGCAGGCAGCCTGCAACTAGACTTGGAAACTTGCTATATCCTTTTGGTTTTTATAGCATCTGGTTAAAGCAAGATTCACAATCCTTTGCATGACTTTAAACAAAGGTAATGGGCTCAGGGTGTCACAGAGATAGGGTTTCCCCATATCTGGTATCTGTGGGGGAGGGGGTCAGGAATGCATCCCCCACAGATACGGGTGTGTGTGTGCCTGTATTTTTATTTTAAAAGGTTTATATCCTGCCACTGCTTCTTCAAAGAGACTCAAGACAACAAATATATTTTAAAATATACTATAAAGCAGTGTTTCTCAAACTGTGGGTCAGGACCCACTAGGTGGGTTGCAAGCCAATTTCAGGTGGGTCCCAATTCATTTCAGTATTTTATTTTTAATATATTACACTTGGTATAATATATTACACATGGTATGTGACTGCATTTGGGGAAATGTTACAGGCCTGTACTTTAAACAAGTTGTTGGCATCCTTCAGTCTTGGAAGACTTTGGTATAGCGCTCTGAATGGTGGTTCTGGAACAGTGTCCTCTCCAGTGCGCGAAGCCTGGGTAAAGTAGGTATGGAGGATAGGCTGTTACCCATGCAGCAAATCTCCCTTCTCCACGTCGCTGAAATGGTCCAGTGGAAAGGCAGAAGCCAATACGGTTGGTTCTAGCGGTGTCACAGGAGTTGCCAGAACGTGACTGTGTTCAGCCATGAAGTGCCTCAGGGTCTCCAGCTCTGGATTTTGCCTCAAGGTTGACTCCTGAAGCCTTTTCCATAACTGGATGTAGCCACAAGGCAGTGGAGGTTTGGGATCAGCATTTTCCTTCTCTCAATTGAGCTGCCTTCCCACGCTAACGAGTCCCATCTAAAGCAGCCAACCACTTTAAACAAGCTACTGTGTATATTCTTTTAACAATGGTAGTAAACGGGACTTATTGCTGGGTAAGTGTGGGTAGGATTGTAGCCTAGGATTGTTAAAAAATTTTTCCTGCTTAATGATGTCACTTTCGGTCATGACATCACTTCCGGTGAGTTCTGACAGATTCTCGTTCTAAAAAGTGGGTCCTGGTGCTAAATGTGTGAGTACCACTGCTATAAAGTATTAAAAGCAACCATTAAACAAAATAAAAGCAATACGATAGGGGAGTGAGAGCAAAACAAAAAACTAAACATAATCTGGAAAAGCCTGAGTGAATAGATAAGTGTTCAGAGAGTGATGAACCAAAAGAGGGAGGGGGCACAATAAACCTCTCAAAGTAATGAGCTCCATAGAGAGGAGGCTACCATTGAGAAGGCCCTTCTGTGCCTTGGACAAACATAGGATGGCAAAAGACCCCCCTTTGGGGTATGTGTAGATCCATATGGGGAAAGGCACTCCTTCAGGTACTCTGATACATTTCCTGTTCTGTCTCTGCATAAAAATACCCTCAGACTTCTTCAGCCCGTGTAAAATAATGCAAATTTGCTTAATTAGCACGTCTGCTTTTGGTTGTGGAGAGGGCAAAGAGAGCTAAGCAGACACTCAAGTCCTGCTCTTGATTTCTAGAAATCCTTCTTTGCTTTTGTTCTTGGGATTTCTGTATGCATTTAGCACACACTTTAAAGTCTTCCTTTGTAGACTTAGGCCCAAATCCTAACTGACTTTCCCGCACTGGCATAGCTGTGCCAATGGGACCTGTGCTTCATCCTGCAGTTGGGTGGCACTCACAAAGGCCTCCTCAAAGTATAAAGTGGATAGAGAGATGCTCTTTACACTTTCACATAACACCAGAACCAGGGGACATCCACTAAAATTGAGTGTTGGGAGGGTTAGGACAGACAAAAGAAAATATTTCTTTACTCAGCATGTGGTTGGTCTGTGAAACTCCTTGCCACAGGATGTGGTGACGGCATCTGGCCTGGATGCCTTTAAAAGGGGATTGGACAAGTTTCTGGAGGAAAAATCCATTACGGGTTACAAGCCATGATGTGTATGTGCAACCTCCTGATTTTAGAAATGGGCTATGTCAGAATGCCAGATGCAAGGGAGGGCACCAGGATGCAGGTCTCTTGCTATCTGGTGTGCTCCCTGGGGCATTTGGTGAGCTGCTGTGAGATACAGGAAGCTGGACTAGATGGGCCTATGGCCTCATCCAGTGGGGCTGGTCTTATGTTCTTACATTCTTAAAGTAAGGGAATGTTTATTCCCTTACCTTGAAGCTGCATTGCCCTTGGGTCTGTGCACAGTGGGTTAGGATTGAACCCTTACTCTACAAACTTGTATGCTTTTTACATAAATGCACTAAACTTTGTATCCAGAACCAAATTTATGCTTGTTAGCTGCAACTGTGGACATAGTGCGCGCACACATGGCTTGCTGTAGGCCAGAGAGCGTAACTGAAAACAAGAAAAATTCAAAAGACTAGGGGATGTATTTCATGTCCTGTCCTTTGCTTCTCTCCCCAACTAAACTAATAATGGTTTTTTTTTTCCTTTTTCTCTTCTTAGGATGCACCACTGGGAAAAGTTTCTTTTTCAGTCTTTGGCTCCTTTGGGGCAGCCATGCAGGTGATTCTCATATTGTATCCTTTGCACTGCCATGTTTTGACAGCTCCACCACTGCAGAAGGAATATTGTCTCCCCTGCTTCCCCCTCGGATCCTGCATGTGTTTTCTTTGGACTGCTCCCAAGCCAAGTAGTTTAAATTTCTAAGTGTTAATCTCCTCTGGTGTTCTTAGTTCAGCTTCACCAAGCTGTGGTGGGAAGGCCTTGTCTGCCCTGAGGCTCCTGACCTGGTTATACTGGGTGCATTTCGATTCTGAGCCTTACTTCTGTGAAGACCAAAAGAAGTGGTCTTGTACTAGTTTTTCTTCACGAATTGCATTTTTGTAGGGACTCTACTGCTCAGCTGCTGAATCCTCCTCTACTGTTCTTCCTTAATGTTCTACTGACTTAGTTACCTAATGATTTCCTCCGTTGTGGGGTTCTACAGCTCTCCACTATTCACCAAACTACTGCCTGAGCAGCATGACACAGCCATGACCAAGGTATATATTTGTATTATGTACATTTTAGAATTGGCTGCTCCTAATGGTGACCCTAGCTATTGACTGAGTTACCATAATGTCATGGAAAGCTAGAAAGAGAGAACCTTGTCATAGTCATCTTGAAAGAGGAAGGATGAGTTACAGGACGTTAACAATTTAGAAGCTTCGGATCTAGAAGGAAGGTACCTGGGCTGGGGCTGGTGGTGGAAACCATGTACAGAATTTAGGGATCAGGGGGCTGTGTGGTGTTGGTGGGCAGAGTTGTAGAAGAAGTAGATCTATATGGGTTTGGGAACTGAAGAGAGGGGGGCAAGAGGCCAAATAAATCCTATTCGGGAAGAAACGCATGACACAATGAAGGTTGATGGTGCTAGTAACTCTTTCTAAAAATCTGAATTCTCCTGCCTCCCAGGAGCGATTATACTGAATCTAGTGACCTTTAAGGGTTGATGTTGCCCCTGTTGATCATCCTCTAATTTTTGATGTTGGACACTTCTCCCCTTCTGATGGGTTTTAGGAGGAGGATCAGGTATACAGTGTGGTATAAAGGTGTGTGGGGGACAACCAGACACATGCAAGTGAGCTGCTCCTTTTCAAGTTGTACTTTCCTGCAGATAATCGGGAACTGCGTCTCTCTGTTGGTGTTGAGCTCAGCACTTCCTGTTTTGTCTCGTACCTTGGGTGAGTCTTTTTCTTCACCAAGTCCTTCTGGGACCTGCATAAGTAGAGAGAAAGGGCTTCAGCAGCACAGTGGAAACCTGACCTTTAGCCATGATTGTGTGCTCATTCATAGAAATCAAAGTTCTGCACTAACAAAACTTGAATTCTCTGTAAATTGTACAGCTGAAGCATATTTGCAAATGTTTACTTGCTTTGCATAAATCCATTTCCACTGGTCATGTGAGGGGCAAGGGATGGTACGGCAATGAATCTCTGCCATCTGGAAATCTTTTGCAGCCTCCATTTTTGGCTTCTAAGATTTTTCTAGACATTGACCTGTGCCATTAATTATCCCTGGAGTGAGGAGGACTAGAAACTTGCATTTTAAGGAAGTGACAGCAAAAATGGTTACAACTTGTCTGCAGCTTGATTCTGATGAATAAAGTGTTGAACATGGAAGGGATAGACAGCAGCACAGCTGTCAGGAGCTGGTATAGGGCAGACAAGTGATGCCCATGTGGCTTGAGGTCTGTTTTGTAGCATCTTTCCTTCAACATTTTGGGACACAGTGTACCATTACAAGGCTCTGTCCTTTTTCAGGGCATCACTTGTAGTTGGGATATGGAAGTGCTATTTATATGGAGTCATGCCAACATATGATAAGAGATAGTGGGAGCCAACACAAGCATTTCATAGAATTTAACTGGCAGGAAAGTGCTGTCTGGAAAACCGCTTCATGTGAAATGACCTACCTCCCAGATTCATTTTCTCAAATAATGAATCTGTACACTGCATGTTTTTGGCAAAGCCTGTGGCAGGAGAGCAAACTGTTGAAATTGTGATGATGCACAGATCTAGCAAAATTGTGGGTTGGGGTCCCAGATACAAGTGCAACTCATGGTGAGCCTCTTTATTCTGTCTCTCCATCAGGGTTCACAAGGTTTGATTTGCTGGGTGACTTTGGGAGATTTAACTGGCTGGGAAACTTCTACATTGTCATTCTCTACAACATGCTCTTTGCTGGCCTCACTACTCTTTGCCTGGTGAAGAAATTCACCTGGGCTGTACAAGCTGAACTCATCAGGGCCTTTGGTAAGTACTGGTGTCTCTTTTTCCTCCAGTTCTCCTGTTCCTGGCAGAGGGCTATTATGGACTGGCCTGCAGTGAAGGGAACATTCCCTGAGGCATTTAGGGCCATTTGCTAACTCTTTAGAGAGAGTGTGTGTTTGATGGGTCCTTTTCTGGGTCCTATCCATTTAGAGTTGCCAGTTCACAACCTGGAAAACCTTTCTGCCTTTAATGGTTATCTTGGATGTGGAGTTTCCCTTTCTGACCATGCTCTTGTTGAACTGGGCTGCTTTTTTGTCTGGATGGCAAAATGAGAAACTGCAAGCCTTTGAATGGTCTTTAATCCATATTTTTTCTGCTTTCTCCCCCCCCCCCCCATCCCAGGCCTTCACAAGCTGCCTCTACCAGTGACACGGTCTCACCAGCCAAGCAAGCTCAGCTAGACTTAGTATTTGGTGCCTGGATAAAGCTTGACAAAGGCAACCTTGCCTATAACCTGCTGCTGGGGCATCCTGACCTTGACATCATGATTGTGTGGTACTCTAAGCCATCCTGTTGTAGCAGAGGGGCAAAGAGCTGCCTTAGACCAGCAGCTCAACAGCCCTGAAGAATGGGAAGCTGGAGCCATTGGTGACTTGGGTCCTCCCTGCTTCTTCCTCTTGCCCCTGAGAGCAGGAGGAGATGATGGGCTGAAACCACTATGAACATCTTGCGTTTTTCTCTGTGTCTCCCCGTCAGCAGAAGGAGCACCTTGGCATCCACATTTTGACTGGAGAACTAAAGCAGAAGGAATAGACAGTGGAGAAAAGCTCCAGACTGTACTGGAGAGATTTGGCTGTAGCCCTGGGACATTATAAGGGAGCAAAGCAAAGCTGGGGCACTGCTGGTGGGAGGGGGGAGTATCCAGTGTCCCACACGCATAATTGCTTTTGCTCCCTCTGTTTACATTTAAAGTTGTCTTAAACCTCATGTCCCCTCTCCAGTGGCCTGTCACATTAGATTGTTTGGGCCAGACCAGGTGGGCAACGTCTCCTTGAATTCTGAGCCAGTTCTGTGTAGTAGTTTGAACTCTATTCCATGTTTACATACCTCACTAAAGTGCAATATAAGCTGGCACTATTGGGCCATATATCCCTGTCTTCCCATTCTGCAGCTCTGTGTGTGTGTGTGTGTGTGTGTGTGTGTGAGATTTTTTTGAAATTTTGTGTCTGGTTTTTAGTGGTGTTTAAAACTTTCCGTCATATATATGTGCCCTTCCTTTCCCAAGTTATGGGCATCAGAAGTAAAGTGGGCACATCGATTTGGTCTCTTCTTGGCAAGTTTTGAATATGGTTACTGGAAAAAAAGCAGCCGGTGAGAGTACCTTCTCCAGTGGGCAATGGAGAACTTGCTGTCCCCCCTTTAATACTTGCATTTGTTGTGAGAGTGTGGGGTTCTCTGAAGCAGGGATTGGCTGAAATGTTGATACAATCCTTGTGCTTTACTCTGACCCACGCTTGCCTTCTGGGAGCAAATTTTCCACAGTGGAGAACTTTGCAGCTTGTTTGTGTAGCTCTAGAGACTCCCAGCCATAGGAGAAACTCCCTTATTGTGTAGGGAAGATCTGGTATTGAATTGGTTTAATATTGAGTTTTATGAGAAGTTGAATGAATGAAGCATGCAAGAAAGCTTTTATATGGAAGAATGTGAGGAAGGAACAGCCCACTTTTAAATATTCACAATCCTTTGATAATTTCACCCTTTCCTGCCTTCTCCCCTCAAACATGGACTCATCTACCACTGTCTGCATCAAAGTCCCATGTCTCTGAACCTATTGTGAATGCTTCCCTTGAACATCTCTTGGTCCTTGGCAGCTGAGATGTCCTCTCCACCTTGTCTGGATTTTCAGCCCCCAGTGCTGAACAAGTGTGAACTGGAGGAAATTTTAATTCCTTGTATAAATTCTGATGGAGGCGCTTACATGGGAAAATATCCAAGTTTGGCTGAGGAGGTAGGACCAGGTATCAAATTGGCTAGCACAGTTGGGGGGAGGTCATTCCTTACAGAAGCAAGAGTGTGTCTGAGTACCCATGGTCTGACTGCCTTATGGGAGCAGTTGCTTCCATTTTATGTTTTTCCCACTGTGTGTGTGTGTGTGGGGGGGAGGCACTGACAGGGTTGGCAAGGCCACAACTGTCTGTCTAATGTTTGCAGTGCAAGCAAAACTTTGCTTCAAGCCTACAGCTCTCCCAGAGTGCCCCTTGTGTATAATCTGTAGAACTGCAATGTGCTGAGCCCTCTGTATGATGTGGCACTCGCCATCTCTGTTCATTTCACAGCTGGTGCTGAAGAGGGCTGAATAGGAAAGTCCTGTATCCTCAACAGAACTGAGCACTGACCAGGGGGGAGCTGTGTGTGGATGAATGACTTGATTGCAGGAACATCATGCAGCATTGTAGGTCACGACCCAGTAGGGTTCATCCTAACTGGAGATCACTGACCCCTGCTTGTCTCATTTTTTGTTTGCACGTAGTTAATGTCTGATCTCAGTACTGTATTGTTCATGAGGCTACTAGCCATTTAAGCAATAAATTTGCCTGGTTTTTGTTTTTTCTTGTTCCCACTGAATGGAAGTTGTGTGTCCTTTTTTTTTTTTTTTAAATGCGAGTTTGGGAGAAAGATTATGTTCTGCCATACAGGGTAAAAGACTTTCCAGCTATGCTTATGTCTTCAAGTGTGGTGGTGACTCCGAGCATTTTCATATGTGAAGTTTAAATCGCCTTTTGAGTCTCACTATTCTCTTAATGAGAATAGCCCAGTGCTCTTCAACTTGTCAAGAGCTGGGACATGCCTCAAACCCCAACGTGCAACATGATACCTACCATCAAGAGTGCAGTGTGTGTTTGTGTGTTCTGTGGTTGGGTGAGGGGAGGTCAAGGCTCATAAAAACAGGTGTGTGTGGCTTCTGCATCAGCACTACTCCAACGGCTGGCAGGGCCCAATCCTGCCCAACTTTTCAGTGCCAGTGCCGCAGCAATGCAGCCCCAAGCAAACAAACATTCCCTGAGGTGGAGGAGGCCTCTGTGCTTGCTCTCCTGCCAGAGGATGCAGCGCATGCCCCAGTGGCACAGCTGCACCAGCGCTGGCAAGTTGGAGAGGATTGGGCCCTTGCCCTCTCCAAACCAGACCTGGCAGGCAAGATTCCGGTCCAGCCTGCAGTGACTGGGCCTGCCCCCCAGAGGGCGCCCCTGGGACAGGCAGCGAAGGGAAGGAGCGCGGCGGCACGCGCGCGTTCGGAGTGGGGGTGGGGGATTCGCGGGCCAGAGGCGGCGGCGGAGGGCGCGGGGTCGGAGGCGCTGCCTGTCACCCCCTCCGGAGTTCGCAGGGGCCCGGGGGCGCTCCGTGCGAGGGCGGCCCCCGAAGGGATGTGGCTGCCACCGCTCCTCATGGGGGCCGGTCTTGAAGGCGGAGTCGGGCAGCGGGAGGAAGCCGGCTGGGCTGCCCCAGGCCAGCCACCCCGTGCCTGCAGTCGGGGGGAAAGGAGGGAGGGCGCTCTCTGCAGTTGCAGTGCGGGGCGCAGGTTGGCACTGGGGCGCTGCGGTGGCTCTGGGCACGAAAGGGCACCGGAGGAGTTGGGTTGGTCTCCGGAAGGTGCTGGTAGGTGGGATGCTCCGTTCCAAGGGGCACTGCCTGCTGGCACTGGGAGGAGCCAGAGTCGTTCTCTAGGGCGGCAGGGAGAGAACCACATGCTGGGGCACACGGGACTGCTGCCGCCAGCTGAATGTGTGGGGCTGCAGAGGCATCCCCAAGCACCCCAACCTGGCTCAACCTTGCCCTGACGATGCCCACCCCAGCTGACCAAACGCCTGGCGACTGACAGAGGCTCACACACTTGCCGCAATGGCCTGGCAGAGGTGTGTCTTGCTTGGACTTTCCTTGGCCAGCTGCCTCCTGCCCCCTGCTCAAGGCTGCGGCCCGGGCAGGGGACCTGTGGGGCGGAAGCAGTACTCCCGCAAGAACCTGACGCCACTGCAGTACAAACAGTTTGTGCCCAACATTGCAGAGCAGACCTTGGGTGCCAGCGGGAAAGCGGAGGGCAAAATCAGCCGCCTCTCCGGACACTTCAAAGACCTGGTGCCCAATTACAACCCTGACATCATCTTTAAGGATGAAGAGGATACAGGTGCAGACCGCTTGATGACTGAGGTGGGTGCCACTTGTGGGCAGGGGGAGAGCCCAGAGTCCCTGCGTGCTCACCTATGGTTTATTTGAAGCCCTGGGTCATCTGAAGTGGGTAATAAAGACTTCATTATTATTTAATCAGAGCCCCAGTACCACTGAGGTTTGGGAGAGACTAAGTGAAGTGGCATCCTATGAAGCTGGACCTTAGTACCTCTTCAAATATGAATCACTGGGCACTCCCAATTTTCATTTGCAGGAATTCCTTCAGGACTTGTGCTCAAATACAATGTGGCTGTAGCTAGTGGCCAGTTAGCCTTGCATGTTGCCTTTCACTTGGGAATGTATTGTGGTATGGGACAAGCACGGCACTGTGGATCTGTAGTTCTGCAGTATATCATCCAGAGAGATCCCTTTGTTGGGCACAGAGGCAGGGGAGAGCTATGCCCTGCCAACAGCTAACTTTCTTGGTTCAGGGCTGCAATGCAGGGAAGTTTGTCTAGGCTTTTATTGTATGCAGGATCCTTGAAAAAAGAGAAGGGAGGTAGGCCTGGCTTACGGGCACCAGCAAGCCAGCTAAATGGGTCTGAGATCATTAGTTAGCCATGAACTCTACCTACAGAATTTCCCCTGTACCGCATGATCTTTTAGGATCCTGTGGTACAAGATCCTGTGATCCCTGTACCACAGGGTCCTTTCGGTGAAGAGTTAGGTACATGTACTGTGTGCTGTCCTAGACAGAAGCTGTGGGGGTTGATAGTCTGGGTGTAATCTAAAATGCCACCATTTCCCCACTGTATGAGGACAGATCTAATCCCATCTTTCATCTTCAAGGAGTGAATGGTTTCATGCTCATGGTTTTGCTAATAGTAATAAAATAATAGCTCCATATGCCAGTATATACAGGCATAAAACCTACACTACCTACATTTGATTGCTTCAATGTCTCCTATTTTCTGTCCTGCAGAAAATCATATATGGCACAAAGCCTGAATGGCTCAAAGGTGCTTCATGGTTTCATGTCTGAAAATACAATAAGGGCTGTATGAGTGTATATCTGGTCACAAGAACATGGGTTGGCGGGCCAGTCGTCCTCTTAAGGAGCACATTACTTGTTGCAAGCAATGCCATATACTAGTCCAAAGTGACTTTATAATTACTCTTACTGCACTAAGTCATCTTGGCAACACCACCCACTTTGAGGGTGCATTGAGTTTGATCACTGCTACCAGTACTGATAGCGGTGTCCTCTGATAAGTGTGGGCCCTGAACAGTGGCTTACCCTTGGGTGGGTGTGCTGAAAGCCAATCATGAGTGCCCCTCAGCCTCCAGGATCTCAACCAGCCCTGGCAGAAGTTAACTGAAACTGCTACAAGCCCCTGGTGCACTTTTATGGCTGCTGGGAGGGGTCATGATAGGTACTGGGATGCATTAGCTACTGATGCAGGCTGAGAAAAGCAATTGATTTGCCTATCTCCAAATTGAGGCCAGACGTGGCCTTGGGAAAATGACATGTTAACCAAACGCAATTTTGATGATCCTGGTCTATTCTTTGTGAAGTAGTCCACATATCCTAGTTATGAAATATGTCCTGACTGCCACCATACCTTAAAACTTTTCTTCCTACTTTTTCTCTTTGACTTTGTGATGTCTTGCATATTTATTTATCATATTTTTAGATGACTTTTCTACAAAATCATAATCACTTACATTAATGAGTTGAAAATCCCCATCCCATTCAGGTTTGCGTTAAATGAAGATCCCTCATGTGTCGATATATTAGGATAGGTCAGATAAATCATTTTCTAATGCTACCATTGAATTATCCACAGGTCCTTGAGCTTGGCAGCATGCTGTGTCACATAGTTCACTGTGAGCATCTCTGCGCACTTACCAGCAGATGGCAACTAGTTGAGTAGCCCAGAAAGCAGAGTAAGTTTAGGTGGCTGAACTTGGAATTTGAGGGAAAAACGGTGCTACAGTAAAGCAAGAGTATGAACCCCAGTAACTAAGCTACCCTCAGCTGTGCTGATCGACATTATTATTATTAATTCACCCAAAGGCTCAAATTTGAGGCACCCCCAAAGCATTTTCATTAGGTGTGCGTCCATCTCAATAACTATTTCTATTTGGTGCCTCAAAGGAACTCAGGTGGAAAGAAATCCAATTATCTTCATAAATATTTCAAGTCTGCCTTTGACTTCTCAACATAGGCAGAACTTTGCTACATGTGAGTGCCTCTCTCAGGGAAGGTCAGTGGAGAGGTGTGGCACAGGACTCAACCTAGATTACCACCTATATAAATGCTACCTTCTAAAATTTGCAAGGATGGCATCCCTACAGAGAAATTCTTTAAGCTCTTAGGATTCTAAAATTTATCTCCACATTTCTACTGCAGAAAAATTGAGGCAGAAACGCCAAGAATACTGGCTGTCTGGGTCTGTCCCAGTGTTGCCTTGGCAGCTAGTTGTTTTCAGCCATACCACTTTCAGTATAAATCCTTCACTTTCTGTCACACAGTTCCCAATTTCATAGGTAATACCAATGTAGAAAACAAAATGAACTGACAGAATTCACTGCCTCAGGACATAGTAACAGCCACTGGCTAAGATAGCTTTAAAAGGAGTTTAGAGCAGTGTTTCTCAAACTGTGGGTTGCAGACCAATTTCAGGTGAGTCGCCATTCATTTCAATCTTTTATTTTCAATATATTAGACTTGATGCTACCATAGCATGTGACTGCATTTGGGGAAATGTCACACATCTGTACTTTTAACATGTACATGCTTTTAACAATGATAGTAAATGGGACTTACTCCTGGGTAAGTGTGGGTAGGATTGCAGCCTAGGATTGTGAAAAATGTTCCTGCTTGATGATGTCACTTCAGGTCATGGCATCACTTCCGGTGGATCCTGACATTCTCATTCTAAAAAGTGGGTCCTGGTGCTAAATGTGTGAGAACTACGGGATTAGAGAAAATTGTGGAGGAGGAGAGGTCTAGCAATGGCTATTTGTCATGCTAGCTAAATGGAGCCTCCAGCTGCAGTGGAAGTATACCTCTGAATACTAGTTGTTGGGAGAGCAACAGCAAGAGCGAGCTAATACTTTTGTGCCAATCTTGTGGGCTTTCTGGAGAAATCTAGTTAGGCTGAAATCTTATACATATGAGGAAGCAAGTTCCTTTGGACTCAGTACAATTTACTGTACTTCTGAGTCGACCTGCATAGGATTGTGCTGTTAGTTACTAAGTTGAGAAACGGTGCAGGACTCAGTTCAGCCGAGCTGTTCCTGCAGAACAAAGTTGATGAAGGGAAGCCATACTAGTGCAATGGGTCTTTTAGCATCAGGACCCACCTAAAAAAAGTTTCCCTTTATCAGCCGCTCAAGCCTCTGTGGCTATAATGGTGATTGGGCAGCAGTGCTCCCCACAAGTAGCAGGTTATTTAACCTTTGATCCACATAGCTTAATCTACCAGTCAGTTTTGTGAGCCACCAAAAATTGGGTTGTGATCCACTGGTGAACCACAAACCCACAATTTGGGAATTGTTGTCCTAGTGTCTTAAACATGATGATTCAAACAGCTTGTTCACTGTTGTCTCCCCCCCCCCCATGAGTCCCTGGCTAGCTCAGAGTTGTATACAAAAAGTTTCTTTTTATCCTGATTCCAAAGGATCTCCCAAACTGGAAATATATATATATAAATATAGAGATGTGGTGACGAGGAGCTAGAAGAGTTTAGTTTCTTTTCTCTACTTATGTTTTCACTGCAAGCAAAAGAAGAGGTCTAGGTTCCCCTACCCTAAACAAGCAAGCAAACCTGTGTGTGTGAGAGAGAGTGCAGAATGTAATGATCCTTGCCTGATCAGGATAGCACAGACCTGCACAACATGTTGCCCATGAAGCTTAACACAGCCTACCATCACAAGCCTAACACATTTTTATTGCATACCTATCATGGAAAAAATGGGGGTTGTCAAGCACTTGGCAGGCTGGTGGGTTAGTTTTATCTTGGTGGGTCTCACACAGGCTTGTAGTATTTGGAAGCAGTAAAAGGAGGGCTGCAAATGGATTCACTTAGATTGTATATTCCTAGTTGAGAACAATTGTCCTCACTTAAAATAAAAAGCATGTATGGAAAAGGATGGCTGAAGCCCCCTTAGAAAAGGGGATGTGTCAAAGTGATGGAGCACCTGCTTTGCATACAGAAGGTCCCAGATTCAATCCCTGCATCTCCAGTGGCTGAGGGAGGCTATTTTCTGCCAGCCACTGCCACCAGGTTTTATATTGCAGTGATGAGTATTTCCTACACTAGTATAGCCTACAAAATAGGGAACACAGGGGAAATCATGTTGAAAGTTCCAGCCCTTTTCCTGGGTAAGGGGTGCAGTGATCAGCCATGGTTGGGTTTGTACCATTATATCAGGGGTGCCCAAACCCCCGCCCTGGGGCCACATGCAGCCCTCATGGCCTCTCAATGTGGCCCTCAGGGAGCCTCCAGTCTCCAGTGAGCCTCTGGCCCAACACAACTGCTCTCAGCATGAAGGCAATTGTTTGACCTCTTTGCGTGAGCTGTGGGATGAGGGCTTCCTCCACTGCTTGCTGTTTCATGTCTGTGATGCAGTAGCGGCAGCAAAGGAAAGGCCAGCCTTGCTTTGTGCAAGGCCTTTTATAGGCCTTGAGCTATTGCAAGACCTTCATTCATTCATATACGTTAATCTTTAATATATTCATTTATGTAAACTTATGTAAATGTATTCAAATTTTAAATGTAAATTAATTCTTTTTTTCCCCGGCCCCCCACGCAGTGTCAGAGAGATGATGTGGCCCTCCTGCCAAAACCTTTGGACACCCCTGCAATATATCAACTGATGTGACCTTGTGAAAGGGTCATATCTATGTCCTGTGGATATCTGATATAGATTTGTGCCTATAATTGCTTGCCATGTTGGGAAGAATAACTCCCAGCACCAGGAGAAGTCACTGCAAAGGTGATAGGATCCTGCCTCTTTCCTACTGATGTGTACAATTGCCCTTCTATGACAGTGCATTGGAGAAAAAGGGCAACAGGGAGGGAAGAGACTTTCTCGTTTGGGACAATGACATTTTGCCTCTTGTGGGCAGAAAGCTGACTTCATTCCAGTTTCCTGCTGCTGAGTCACAATGTGCCATCTGAAGGCAGAGTGGTGAGGGTAGGAGGCATTTAGTTTTGAATAACTATGGGGGTGTACAGAGAACAAAGAGAAGAATTGCAGGAAGGTTTCCTGGCTCCTCTGGGACATCAGAGACTGTCATAGATACCAGACAGGAAGCTGGCTGATGTGGGCCTTTTGTCCCAGTACATATAGTCCTTTGGGTGATTCCGTGGGTGCATTTTGTTCATGCTCAGGAGCTGATTAGTAATCATATTTGGGGTCAGGAAGGAATAGTTCTCTGGGTGAAATCTCCTACAGAATAATAATAACTAGGTATTTATATACTGCCTTTCTGGTCATTGGATTACTCCTCTGACTTTATTCAAGGCGGTTTACAAAGACAGGCGTTTCTAAATCCCTCAAGGGGATTTTTACAATCATAGAGGCTCCCTCTTTCAAGAACCGACAACATTTCAGAATGGATCTTCCTGCTTTGGTCTCACTTCTGGCCTCCAGTTCTCCCACGCAGGCTACTTCTCTAGGTTTTTTTGTTTGTTTTTAAACTGTGTTTGGATTATTTAACACTACCTATATCACGGCTCACTTGCTTGAGTCATCAGAATCTATTAATTTTGTGATGCATCTCCTCTCTAAGGCTGCAGTCCTGAACACCGTGGAACTTACTTCTGAGTACAGATACCTAGGGATATAGTACATTGCAATTTGAATTTGAAGTAGACTGATGTGCAAATGGTCCTGACTTTGTGCCAATGAGTTTCGATCAAGGGCATTTTCAGTCCTCTCTGGTGTTTATGTTGAAAACACATATCAGAGACCTCTTGTGATCAGAGCAGAGAGCATATGGATTAGAGTTTGGAGTTAGGCCCTCTTGACATGACTTCATGAAGCTTATTTGGGGCAAGATAATCTCTTACCCTAATATACTCCCACTGGGCCAATGAGGTAAGTACTGCTTTGTACAATGGAAAAAGCTCTAAGGAAATCTCAGTCTCTGTGATTAACAGGCCAATCCTGTGAGGGCCTTCTGCTGCCAGAACTGGTGATTCAGAAGCATAAGTATGGCTGTTGCAAAATGTGACATGCCATTTTGTGCTGCTGGGCCGCTACCGCAAGTGGCAGTCGGCTGTAGCGACGTGCCATCTGTCTGTCCACATGCCCTAGCACTGGTAAGACAGTGCGGGGGAGGGGAGGGGGGAGAAGCAGGGGGTGGGTGGAAGACAGAGGGTGGGGAGGAAGGTGCATCAGTCCAAAAGGGAAGGGGGTGGTAGCAGCAGCAGTGATGCCACTGATGTCCTATCCCTCTTCCCAGCCTCAATCTGCCTTTCCAGGTCCACTTGAACTTGTGCCAGCTAAATCACTGGCACTTGGCCAAGTAGTCCACCACCTGTGAGGTGGTGGAAGTTTACCCTTGGGCAAGGGAACAAATGTTACTTTATCTGGAGGAGACCTCCAGGACTGTCACCCCACAGAATGCAGCACATGCTTGAGTGGCGTGGGTGCACTGGCGGAGGGTATTTGATAGGATTGGGCTTTAAGATGGGTAAAGTCTGGGATTGCATCTCTCCTTCTACACTGGAAGACTGAGCCACTGAAAAATTACTCATTAACCTTCCTCAGAACATGGCTGTGCAGGTGAGGCTTGTTTGTATACCATTGGTGGTAAGGGAATAGAACCAGATATACCATTGATTACTAGTGGTTTTGGTACCCCTTTTGCCATTAACATGAACTCTGCAGAAACATTACCAGCCAAATGCATGGACGTATTCAGAACGGTGTATAATATTGGAGGAGGAACTTTCATAGGCTGTGCTGGCATTTATGGCCTGCACAAGTCACCTGCTCAAATTATCTTCAGAGAAACCCATCTCTCGTGTATTGTAGCTGCCATCAAAAGTGCTTGTGTTTCATGTATATAAGGCATGCTCAGGGCAGGATTCTGCAGATGTGCACAATGTTGAACATCAAACATCCTTGTGATGTTTAGTATAGAGGGGAATAGAGATCCTCTTGATCATATTTACCAGCCCACAGTGGCAACAGGTTGTTATGGGTCCATCTGTTTTAATTCAGGAAAGGAAAGCAGTCACAAAGCCACATGTTTTCCAGTGTTGCATCTTGAGAGCCAGGGTGGTGTAGTGGTTTGGGAGATAGACCTGGAAGATCCAGGTTCAAATCCCCCCTCAGCCATGAAGCTTCCTGGGTGACCTTGGGCCAGTCACTTTCTCTCAGCCTCACCTACCTCACAGGGTGGTTGTGAAGACAAAAAGAGGGGAGTGGCTGTGTACACTGAACTGTGTACAAGGAGCCCTGAACTCCTTGGAGGAAGGGCGGTATAAAAATGTGAATAATAATAACACAAATGTCTGAGTAAGGATCAAACTATATGCAACATTTCAACATGTTTTTGAATCCTATGCTTGAGATTCTCCACATCCTCTTGCCAGCCAAGGGCAACCATGAGGGGTGTGTGTGTGTGTGTGTGTGTGTGTGTGTGTGAGTGAGATTTGGTACATGGGCCTGTCCCAGAAGATCTTGGCCCCAACACGTACTGCAGAACACGTGCTGGACCTGGTGTTTACAGCTGGGCATGGGGGCAGTGATCTGGATGTAGAGGAGGTTAAGCTCATTCCGTTGTCATGGACAGATCACTTCCTGGTAAGGTTTAGGCTTGTTGCAGCTTATCTCCGCAGAGGCGGGGGACCGCATTCTATGGTCCGCCCATGGAGGCTAATGGATCCTGAAGGTTTCCTGAGGGCTCTGGGGGGATTTCCCCACTGCCAAGACTGGCATCTCATCTGAGGCCCTGGTTGACCTCTGGAATGGGAAATGACCAGGGCAGCGGATGAGATTACTCTGGAGCGACCTCTGCCATGTCGCAGACTTGGAGTGGCCCTTGGTTCACTGAGGAGCTGCGAATGATGAAGCGGCAGGGCAGGTGTCTAGAGCGACGGTGGCAGAAAACTTGTGATGAATCCGATTGGACATGGAGGAGAGCTCATTACAGAGCCTATTCCATGGTGGTGGTAGCAGCAAAGAGATCTTTCTTCTCTGCTACCGTTGCATCTGCTGACAACCGTCCGGCAGAGCTGTTCCGTGTGGTGCGGGGCCTCCTCCATCAGGCCCCTCCAGACCAGGAGGAACACATGGTCAGCTGATGTGACGTGTTTGTACAACATTTTGCAGATAAAATCAATCGTATTCGTCACAACTTGGATGCCACATTGACAATGTCTGACGATGTCCCCTTGGCAACTGCTTTTCTTGTGTTGTGGGATTCTTTTCAGCTTGTACAGCCTGAGGATGTGGACAGACTCCTTTGGAGTGTGAGGCCATCTGCCTGCCTGCTTGACCCTTGCCCAGCTTGGCTGATAAGAGCTGCCCGGGGTGGACTGGCTGAGTGGACAGGGAGGGTGGTCAACTCTTCCTTGATGGAGGGGACGTTGCCATGTGCTTTGAAACAGGCTGTGATTTGCCCCCTCCTGAAGAAGCCCTCCCTGGATTCCACTGTGTTAGACAACTACCGGCTAGTCTCCAACATCCCGTTTCTGGGCAAGGTAATTGAGCGGGTGGTGGCGTCTTAACTCCAGAGGGTCTTGAATGAAGCGGATTATCTGGATCCTTTTCAATCTAGTTTCAGGCCGGGCTTTGGGACGGAAACTGCCTTGGTCGCCTTGGTGGATGACCTACACTGAGGACTGGACAGGGGGAGTGCATCTCTGTTGGTCCTGCTGGACCTCTCAGTGGCTTTCAATACCATCGACCATCGTACCCTTCTGGGCCAACTGGCCGAGTTGGGAGTTGGAGGCACTGTTTTGCGGTGGTTCCGCTCCTACTTGGAGGATTGGTCCCAGATGGTGGTGCTGGGGGATACCTATTTGACACCCTGGCCCTTGAGGTGCGGGGTGCCATAGGGTTCAATTCTGTCTCCCATGCTATTTAACATCTACATGAAACCACTGGGAGAGGTCATCCGAGGATTGGAGTGGGGTGCCATCATTATGCTGATGAAACCCAGCTCTATCTCTCCTTTCCTCCAGACTCCAGGGTGGCGGTTGAGGGCCTGGAGCGCTGTCTGGAAGCAGTGAGGATCTGGATGGGGGCTAACAAGCTGAAATTAAATCCTGATAAATTCAGTTCTCTCTCCTGGTTTGGAAATCCTCAATGCAGGTGCTGGAGTTATCGGCTTGCACTGAATGGGGTTGCACTCCCCCTGAAGGAGCAGGCCCGCAGCTTGGGGGTCCACCTGGACTCGCAGCTGCTCCTGGATTTCCAGGTGGCGGCTGTGGCTAGGGGGGCCTTCGCTCAGCTTCGGCTGGTGTGTCAGCTGCGGCCGTACTTTGGATTGTGCAGACCTGGACACGGTGATCCATGCCACGGTGACATCGAGGCTAGATTATTGTAATGCGCTCTATGTGGGGCTGCCCTTGAAGATGGTTCGGAAACTGCAACTAGTGCAGAATGCGGCGGCCTGTGTAGTTACTGGAGGTAGGTGGTTTGACTCTGTCAGTCCGCTTCTCCAGCAGCTGCACTGGCTGCCCATTCGTTTCTGGGCCCAATTCAGGTGCTGGTATTGACCTTTAAAGTCCTGTACTGCTCTGGGCCAGGGTATCTTAGAGATTACCTACTCTCTTACAATCCAGCTCGTCCTCTTAGGTCATCAGAGAAGGCTTACAAGCGCCACCACCTAGGGAGGTATGTGGGGCGGCGGCAAAAAATAGGGCCTTCTCAGTAATGGCTATGGAATTCCTTTCCCCTTGACTTAAGAACTGCTCCCTCTCTTGAAACTTTTTGGCGAGGCCTGAAGACCCTTCTGCTTAGACAAGCCTTCTGAGTTCCTGGCCTTTTTAACATCTTTTAATATCTTTTTTAACATCTGGTTACAGGCCTGATTCTTTTATAATTTGCTGCGCAATGCTTTTTTACCTGACTACTTTATCTGACTGCTGTTTTTATGATATGTCGTTATGTTTTTATCTGTTTTTAAATTATGATTTTAATTTGTTTTAACCTTGTTGGTAAGCCGCCTTGAGTCCCTCTGGGGGTAAAAATAAAATTAATAATAATAATAATAAATACAGGGCCACAGGTGTGTCTTTTTGGGGAGGGGATGTTAAACCTTTTTCCCCCAAGCCATTTTCCCCAATGAAAACTGCCCCCTGAAGCTACTACTTTCATTAAAGAGAAATGGATGGGGAGTTTTCATCAGGAAAATGGTATGGGGAAAAGGTTAAACCCTCTTGTTGAATTCAGGCCCTCTTCCCCAGCTCCATTTGGTTGAAAACAAGTTGTGCAGAATCTCAAGCACAAGTTTCAAAGGCAAGTTCCAATTTGGCCCTTGTGGTGTCTGATTTTCCCCTTAAATTGGATATATTCTAGCTGATAGAATTAGATATCCCACTGATTTTTTTTCCATCACAGTTCATCTCAGCAAGTACTAGGACTTTAAGGAGCTGTTTTATTGTAACTTTGTTAGAAGAAAGTTTCTAGCAGAGGATTCAAACTGTTTAGGATTCAAACTGTTTAGGATTCAAACTGCTAGAAGAAAGTTTCTAGCAGAGGATTCAAACTGTTTCTGCTGCCATGCAAATGTTCCTTGTCAGATTTTCAACTCAGATGCTTCACCCCAATAACTTTGGACAGGTCCAAGAGCAGCTGACAGGTGAGCAAGGACAGGTGAGGCAGCAGGCCAGGTGCTGCCTCTCCTTACCTGTGCAGTAGCCTCTGCTCCTCCTGCTCCTTGACTGGAAAAGGAAGGGGGGGTGGAGCAGAGTGGTGTTCTCCCCTTGCCCCACACTTCTGCTCCTGCTCCAGCCCTCTCTTCTTCCAATTCAAGGAGGAGGAGCCCTGGAAGTGAGTGGGCGGGCCAATGGAGGAGGGCACTGCTGCCTGACATGATTGCCTTGGCCAGCCTCGTGAATGGGCTGGTCCTGTTTAACAGTGTAGGAAGAGTTAAATAATTTTAACATAGATATGTAGGGTTACTCCAGTACTGGTAGCTACATGCAGATCCAGCGCTGCAGGTACTGCCCCCCTTGGGATAATTTTAATGGCAACAATAGTGTAGTAAGACATAGTAATCTATGTCCAGTTATTCTTGTAATACCTTTATTCCTAGTAGCATTTGCAAATGGACGACTCCACCAAACATCCTGCGTGGCCATGCTGATACTTCCAACAGTTACCAATATTTGTTTTACACATTTTATTTAGTCTTGCAGGTGTAATTATATCAGCACCAAGTCAGCTTATATTGTGACTCCCGGAGGATGTTACATAAAGAAAAAACATAAACAGACTTACAGATCTCTTCTCACTTAGGGTTTAATGTGTCCCTCCCAAAATTTTGGGCCCAGAATACTTGATAAGAATCGTTGTGGGTTTTTATTTTTCAAATTTGCAGGACAGTTGCAGTAGGAAAAATAGTTGCCTTCTTCTAGCTGCCTTATTTTCTAGTAGAGTTTCAGGTGGAAAAAGGGATCTTAGCTGAAAATCTCCCCTTAGTCCTTGTAGAGTATAATGGCTGAAGGTATTGCAAATGTCTCTGGTCCATCCTATGTTCTCATTTCCTCTCTTTTCATAGGCTTCAGCCTACATTGCTATGTTTATGGTATTTTTTAATTCAAACTTCTATTAGTTTTTGATTTTAGTTTAATATGAACAGTGTTTAACTCCCATCCCACCCAGAACAAACATTCTATTGTCCCAACTACCGCAAACGTCAAACTATAGTGAATTGTGAACCAATTCTAGAAAAGAGAGAGAGAGAGAAGAAAAATAAAACAGAAGGAGAAAAGGGGGCAGGGAATTAAAGGGGAAAGAGACAAAGAGCAGGAACAGTGTTTGAGAAAGAGCACAAGCACCAATTTTGTGGTGGTATTAGGATGCAAATCTAGAAGGTCTGGAACAAAGACAGTATTTCCCTTGTGATCACTATCTTGTCTCTGAAGAGTCAACTGATTTTTTTTGTGTCTGTCTGATCCAGGTTCTCTAGCCACTTTTATCAATGTTGCCCTTCTGACATGATGATTTTAAGGCAACCTTACACTGCTACTTAAATGTTTGTTAAAAAAATAGGTAATAAATAACCACACTTCCTCTTCTGCCATAAGATTTGGAGCTCTCTGTCTCCACCAAAGTGAGACAGGACTGAAATCTTTAAAATTCCTCTTCCGCTCCATTTCCCATGCCCATCTTGGCCTGTTCAGATAAATCAAGCATCATCTCTGCAATGGGAGGAGACAGGGCTATTTCAAAGAGGCAGGTAGAAAATGTCTTTCCTGAAGGAGGATCATTCAGACCAAGCAAAAATTATCACAACAGACCATTTCTTACACCCAAGCCCAAGGACTGGGGAGAGGGGGGCATGCTGCATGTGCCCAAACCCCCGGGGTACTTCAAGTTCCCTCTCTGCTTCAGATTGTGTTTAAGCTTCTTTTCCTTTTATGTGCAAGGATGTAGGGGAAAACATGTGGTCAGTTTTCTATTTAAATATTAAATAAAAAGGAAATTCCCACCTCTGTGACTTAACTGTGTATCATTTTAACACTTATCTACCTCCAAAGTAGATGCATTCTGGTATGGGCCTGGGCAAGCATATGGGTAGACATTTTTCAATGGGGAACATTATGTTATTTTTGGGAGGCAGTGTAAACCAGTAAAAAAAACTGGCTACATCCAGTTATGGAAAAGGCTTCGGGAGTCAACCTCGAGGCAAAATCCGGAGCCGGAGTCCCTGAGGCAGTTCATGGCTGAACACAGTCACGTTCTGGCAACTCCTGTGACACCACTGGAACCAACCCTATTGGCTTCTGCCTTTCCATTGGACCATTTCAGCGATGTGGAGAGGGGGGATTTGCTACATGGGTAACAGCCTATCCTCCATGCCCACTTGACCCAGGCCTTGCGCACTGGAGAGGACACTCCAACTTTGCCATATGGCGTCGGCACAACACGGGAAGCAGCAGTTTACTGGTTATAAGTCTTTGCTCGATTGGCATAGAGTGTGACGCCAGGGGCTGCTTCCTACAGTGGGAGAAATAATTGCCTCTCATTGGGCAGCTACCGCCCGCCTTAAGCTGGGCAGTCCCCAGCCAGTAAGGTGCTGCCTCGCTATGGTCCATTAACCTCACGGGGTGCGTGGGGTTTAGGGTGAAAACCGACAAGCGGATCGACAACTCTGCACCAGGCAACAGAAAACTCCTGCCAAGAAGACCAACAAGACGGCAGACTGGTTTGAAGCCCACTCTGAGGAGTTGACACTAGTCACTGAGGAAAAGAGGAGAGCTTAAGCAGCATACAAGGCCTGTCCCAGTGAGCGCAACCTGCAGGTCCTCCGAGGTGCTCGCAGCAAAGTCCAGCAGATTGCCAGGAGATGTGCTAACGACTACTGGCCCCAGCTCTGCTCCCAGATACAGATAGCAGCTGACACGGGCAACATCAAGGGGATGTATGACGGTATCAAGCAGGCCCTAGGTCCAACACAGAAGAAAATTGCCCCTCTGAAGTCTGCCACAGGCGAGGTCATCCAGGATCGGACGCAGCAGATGGAACGCTGGGTGCAGCACTACTCTGAGCTATATTCCAGAGAAAATGTAGTCACCGAAGAAGCACTGAACAACATTGAGTGCCTGCCTGTGCTGGAAGAGCTTGACAGTGAACCAACCCTAGAAGAACTTCACATGGCCCTGGACTCCCTTGCCTTTGGCAAGGCACCTGGAAAAGACAGCATCCCTGCTGAAGTCCTAAAGTGCTGCAAAGAGATCATCGTCACTGAGCTGCATGAAATCCTCTGTCTCTGCTGGAGAGAAGGTGGAGTACCTCAAGACATGAGGGATGCAAACATCATCACGCTGTACAAGAACAAAGGCGACAGGGGTGACTGCAACAACTACCATGGCATCTCTCTCCTTAGCGTTGTAGGAAAGTTGTTTGCCCGAGTTGCACTAAAGAGGCTCCAGGTACTTGCAGAGAGTGTTTATCCAGAATCGCAGTACGGATTCCGAGCCAACAGGTCCACCACTGATATGGTATTCTCCCTTAGACAACTGCAGGAGAAATGCAGGGAACAACAGTCACTCTTTATAGCCTTCATAGATCTCACGAAGGCTTTCGACATGGTCAGCAGGGATGGCCTCTTCAAGATCCTCCCGAAGATCGGATGTCCACCCAGGCTCCTCAGCATCATCAGATCCTTCCACAAGGACATGAAGGGCACTATTGTCTTTGATGGCTCCACATCAGACCCGTTTGACATCCGAAGCAGCGTGAAGCAGGGCTGTGTTCTTGCACCAACTTTGTTTGGGATTTTCTTCGCTGTCCTGCTGAAGCATGCCTTTGGAACTGCAACAGAAGGCATCTATCTCTGGACCAGATCAGACAGAAAGCTCTTCAACCTCTCTAGACTGAGAGCAAAGTCCAAAGTCCAGCTGAAATGTCTGCGTGACTTCCTCTTTGCCGACGATGCAGCTATCACTACCCACTCTGCCAAAGATCTCCAGCAGCTCATGGATCGTTTTAGCAAGGCCTGCCAAGATTTTGGATTGACAGTCAGCCTTAAGAAAACACAGGTCATGGTTCAGGATGTGGACTCACCTCCCTGCATTACAATCTTTGCGCATGAACTGGAGGTTGTCCATGACTTTGTGTACCTTGGCTCAACGATCTCCGACACTCTTTCTCTCGATACCGAGCTAAACAAACGCATCGGTAAAGCAACTACCACGTTTTCCAGACTCACAAAGAGAGTCTGGTCCAACTAGAAGCTGACGGAAAATACCAAGATCCAGGTCTACAGAGCTTGCGTCCTGAGTACACTTCTGTACTGCAGCGAGTCATGGACTCTTTGCTTACAACAGGAGAGGAAACTGAACGCTTTCCACATGCGCTGCCTCCGACGCATTCTCGGCATCACCTGGCAGGACAAAGTTCCAAACAACACAGTCCTGGAATGTGCTGGAATCCCTAGCATGTATGCACTGCTGAAACAGAGACGCCTGCGTTGGCTCGGTCATGTCATGAGAATGGATGATGGCCAGATCCGAAAGGATCTCCTCTATGGAGAACTCGTGCAAGGAAAGCGCCCTACAGGTAGACCACAGCTGCGATACAAGGACATCTGCAAGAGGGATCTGAAGGCCTTAGGAATGGACCTCAAGAGGTGGGAAACCCTGGCCTCTGAGTGGCCCGCTTGGAGGCAGGCTGTGCAGCATGGCCTTTCCCAGTTTGAAGAGACACTTGGCCAACAGTCTGAGGCAAAGAGGCAAAGAAGGAAGGCCCATAGCCAGGGAGACAGACCAGGGACAGACTGCACTTGCTCCCGGTGTGGAAGGGATTGTCGCTCCCGAATCGGCCTTTTCAGCCACACTAGACGCTGTGCCAGAACCACCATCCAGAGCGCGATACCATAGTCTTTCGAGACTGAAGGTTGCCGACAAGTAAACCAGTACAAAACAGCGCGTGCACACAGGCGCGCGCACACACACACACCCTACCCAAGTATATTTAATGTCACTCAATACATTTGAAAGCAATTTAATTGTTAAACACTTTTATTTTAACCCGCAAACACACAGAGTATATACATTTTTTTACACTGTGAAGTGCTTTTTACTTGTAGTTACCCCAATGCCTTTGCATTCATTAGTCAGAAAATAGCAATGTGGGAGAAAGTTATTGGGTGTTTATATAAAATGACGTGTGTGTGTGTGGGGGGGGGGGAAGTGTGTGGAATATCTGTTGGCATAGAGGAGTCAATCCAATTTATATTTACATGCTTCCATCTGCCAGTCTGCCTTTTCCTTGATGAGGCCAATGCATGGAGCAATTGAAGGAATCATTGATCATTAAATGGTCTTCCAGCAAGCCCTTGTGCTCCTTTGCTCTACTTTGCAGTCAGTAGGTGAAATCAGCCACTTGGCTCTGCCTTCTGCTTGCTATCCAGCTGGCTCAGCTCTGCTAGCTGGGTACTGAAACCCCCAGTGGGAGTAGTAGGAGGGAGGATCAGTCAGCCCAGCAAGGTCCTGTATATGACACGTCCTACAGTGGCCTTTCCCCCCTTCATTGACACCAGTACAGGGAGCGTGGAGCTGCTGAAAGAGTTCTTTGTAGCAAAGTTGATGATTTTGCTGTTATTATCCGAGAAGTTTGAATTCTCGCCGAGTTAAGTAATTCTGGGCCTGGAAAACAGCTATTGTCCTCAGGCCCAGGAGCTGATGGGAAGTGTCTTGCATTCCTCTTCAGGCTTCTAGCATGTTTCTTTCACTATAAAGACTATGTTCCCCCCCTTTTAAAAATTGAATTCCATTTCCCCACCCACCCCCACCCTGGGCTTCCCAACCCCACCTCCTGGTTCTCTAATTGGTGATCATGGCATTTGTTCAGAAGTTTTGGTAATATGCATGTGAGAGAGAGAGCTTCTCATTAATTTATTTTTAAAATATTTCTATCCTGCTTTATGTCTGAAGAGTCAAGGAAGTTAACAGTGTGAATTTAAAAAACACACGCAACTCAGACAATTAACATATCAAGCAAACTGGAACAAGGAAAAGCAGCAGTAAAAACCCTATTATCAAAAGTAATTGGAGAAGGCCTGTTGGAATAAACATGTTTTGACTCTCTTCCAAAAATGTAGGCTCGAAGGACCACAATGAACCTTCCATGTTGAGTAGGGAGGAAGCCACCACTGAGAAGGCCCTACTGTTCATCCCCATCAGTTGTGCTTGGGAGGTAACGGGAACATGCAAGAGTGCCTCCCCAGAGGATGTTGGGCCAAGGATAGAGGTGGTGGGGACAGAGGTCCTTCAGTACCTGCTTAGGGTTTTAAAGGGCAAAACCAGAGCCTTGAATTGCACCTTGAAGTAAACTGGCAAGCGCTGCAGCTTGATCAACAAAGGCATTACATGATCATGGTATCTTAGCACCATTAATATTTTCACAGATGCACTCTGAACTAATTGAAGCTTCTGAAGGGTCTTCAAGGGCAACCTCATACAAAATATGTTGTAGTAATCCAAACAAGAGGTGACTGACTACATGAATTAATCATAAACAAGTCTGCCTGAGACAGAAACAAGTGTAACTGGCATACCCACCAAAGTGTGGTCATACTCATAATCATAGTCATGGGTACATAAAAGTACCCATAGCCATGGACATTCAGGAGCAATGCTGGGTCTGGAAGTATACCCAAGCAGCAAACCTGCTCTTTCAAGAAGGGTGCAATCTCAGCCAGAGCATGTAAATCCACTGTTGCCAAATCAATAAGTTCCTTGGCCAGGAGAGCTCTGCATATTGATAACACCTCAGACCAATGCCTGCAAATGAACTCCTCCAGTGGTTTCATCCAGATGTTAAGCAGCATAGGAGGCAAGATGGAAGATGATGCCACACATCAAAGGACACAATGTAGAGCAGGGGACTTCCAGCACCAGTTCCTGAAACCCACCTTCCAGAAGGACTCAGAGCTACCACAAAGCTGTACCACTGATACCCACCCCAGCCAGATAGTTCAGAAGGATGCAATGACTGATGGTATCAAATACCACTGAGAGATCAACAAATCATTAGAGTGACCAAAGCTGCTTCAGTTCCAAAACCAGATCAAAAGCTGAACTGAAACAGGCCAAGATAATTTTATGCAGGCATCTCTGGAGATGTGTTTCCATCATATGCTCAAGCATCTTACTCAAGAATGGAATGCTGTAGAGACTTCAGGAACCTAATAAAGTTAATGTGCCAAGCTGATGTTTTTATACAGCAGAATTGACCGACCTTGTCTCAGCTGCTGATAACTTATAGAAAGGGAAAGAAGAAATAAGCTAGCTGAATGTAACAGTCTGTTACCTTGAAGGAAAGTAAAAGTTCTGGCTGACACAGTTCTTATCCTTCCTTGAAAGCTTAATCTAGGCTTTGACGCTTGTTTCAGACTGCTCTGATTTTGTATCATGAGAAAATCACAATTGTGTTTTCAGTTCTTTGTTTAAAAAAAACACTCTGTCTCATATATTCTTGGGCTTCTGCTTGTTATAATGTCACTCCAGGCATAATTTTTATGCCGAGGGAGGGATCTCTCTGTAACCAGCTTCACTCCCAAAAACTGGCTTTATCACCACGCTTTGAGAAATATCTTTATTCAAAGAGACATGACTGTGTTTAAGTTGTGGGAGTTTTTGTCTCTGTGTTGTGTGATATACAAATGACAAAACTGATGAAAGCTTGTGAAAGACCACGGATGCCCAGGGCAAACCCAACTGTGCCACTGGAAGAATTCTCAGCCAGAAATTGCAGCCAATCACAGCTTCCTGGCAACTCTGATAGGCATGTTTGCAAGCTCATGTTTTTTTCTCCCTCAAATGTAGAACTAAGATGTTGCAAGTGAGAACCTGACATACAGTGTGTGAAGTAGCCTAGGGATGTTTTCTGTTTGTGACATATTCAATGGTATGTGTCCTCCCAACTAGAGATATAACAAAGTTAGCCTGCCAGAAAGTCACATGAAATCAGCACCATGAAACATTAAATTCTCTGGTCTGCATAAATTTGGCAGGTGTATATTGTTAAATATACACATGAATAAAGGAAGGCATAGAGAGCTCAACACAATTATTTCATCTTCAGAACAGAACCTGGCAATGAAAATACAAGGCAAACATCCCTGGCTTATTACCCCTAGCTCTGCCCAGATTCCCTGCAATTGATGCTGTTGAAACACTAAACTAGAGGACCAATTGGACAGTAGGACAGAAGCAGGGGTGATTCCTGACCTTAAGGAAACAGGCATTAGAGTCTAATCAGGAATGGTGGCAAAAACAGAGAGTTCTTGCTTAAATGTAGCCCAGCAGGGGGTGCCACATGAAGTAGTGGGTAGGAGCATCTTACTGGGGGAACAAACAAAGAGCAGGATATTAATTGAAGAATCTTGCTTTCTGCCCACCCTTGCCCTGCAGAGCCTAGAACAGGTTAATTAAAAGCCAGGTAATGAATCTGAATGTGTTTTTCTCAGGGCAGTTGGTAACCAACAGTCTGTGCTTTTTACACATGGCTGCTCCAATGTGGGAGGTGGGCAAATCCCAAAGAGTTAATAGTTAATTTCCAAGGGCCAAGATCAACCCCTCCCCCCAGCCCTGCTTAAAAAAATTTTTTTGCTTTCTTGGTTGTTTTTATAAATAGATCAGGCAACAAATGGGTGGGTGGAGGACAAGAATAAAGCTGTTCTTAAAAAGGCAAAATATTTCTGAGAAAATAAATGAATACTTTAAGGGAGCAATAAAAACTCTGAGTGTTTAAAACGTTCTGCATCTACCTTTTTCCTTCTTGACATTAACATTCTCGGTGTTCCATTTCCCCCTTACCAGGCTGCTACTAACATGATGGTGCTGATAATTAAATTTAAAATAAATGTGAATGCGAGAGTTTGAAATGAGAACAAAAGGGCTGCTGCCGAACTGACCAGTAGTTTGCTTACCAGTACAGTATTTATTTATTTTAAACTTCCTACTGGCCCAACCACAACTAACAATACATTGAAATACACGAGAGTACTGTATTTTGAACATTCTTTTGCATCTCATTTATTTTAATTGGCACACACGGGGCTTAATCTCTCTCAGCAAAAGCAAGCCTGAATGTCCAAGTCTGTGGCACCTCTGATAGAGTCTAATGCTGTAATCTTAACCTTGAGCTCCACTTATGTGGTGGCTGCTAAGCTATCTCTTTGCCTGTATTATGCCGCCATAATACTCAATTCCATACACTCGCGGCAGCACAGTAGAAAGCAAAACAATACCAGTGGAAACAAGATAATATAGGAACACTGTCACTCCCCCGATGTTCCTGGCAACTCTGTGCCCACCCACCAGTCATAATATTGTGCACTGGGATGCCTTCCCTAAATGGGTGTTGGCATCGTAGGGGCACCAGTCAATGGGCAACAATCATGGAACTCAATCCGTGCCTCCTTCCATCCACAGTTCTGCTTCCAGGAGGTACTCACAGTATCTATCAACCTTTTTTACAAAGCAAGGGCCAGACAGGGAAGGAAAGATTGCCATCCCAGCCACAACAAGAAGTTCCCAATCCTGTCATCAGGAGACCTGTATTTAGCCCCACACCTCACCCTGCCAGAAAAAGACTTTGATTCCTACTGTGATACCAAGAATCCATCAAAACAAGCAGGCTCTGCTCTGGACCAAGGGATGGCAGTTTTGAAGGCTCCCAGTCAGTCCTTCACAACATTTACGGAGGATTTCACATCATGCCTCTCAAACTGTGCAGTTCAGCTGCTTGGAGTGCAAAATAGCTTGAACTCGTTCCAGCAATGGGATATCAGGGGGAAAGAAATTACAGCTGTTAAAGGACCTTTGGACCAAACCCTACATTGTTCCTGGAACCATAATGGCAAACTAGGCAACCAAACTGGGATGCCAAACTGGGCATCCCAGTTTTGGCAAACTGGGATGTCAAAAATGCCTGCCTTGAAGAGAGGCTACCTGCACTTTTGGCAAAGGTGTGCAGAGCTTCCTGGGTGATCCAGTATTTCCTGCATTCCAGGGGAACATAAGCCACACCATTCTCTTACTTCTATCAGCTGCCCAGGAGCATACAGGTGTTAAAAGTGGCAGAACAATATCCCAATCAACTTGATCATAGAATTTTTGTTCAGTTTATATTATATTGCTCAGAATTCGTATTATATAGCTCAGCTGCAATCCTATCCATACTTATCTGGGAGTAAGACCCATTGACTTACCTCTGAGTAGACATGCATAGGCTCGGGCTCTCAATATATTAATTTGCCTAAGGGAAGACATAAACTTGGACTAGCCCCATCCGGAAGACTATAGGAAGCCAGTAGGGTTGCTGGAGCACTGGTGTAGTGTGCTTCTCTTTTCCTAGTCTCTTTCAGAAGCTCCATCACTAGGCAGCCTGTATTTTAATGCCTCCTCGATCTTTGCTCCCTACAGCGCTGCAGGGACAGAGTGAACTCCTTGGCCATTGCAGTGATGAACATGTGGCCTGGTGTCCAGCTGCGAGTGACAGAGGGCTGGGATGAGGACGGGCACCACCTGCCTGACTCTCTGCACTATGAGGGGCGGGCACTGGACATCACAACCTCGGACCGTGACCGGGAGAAATATGGCATGCTGGCCCGCCTGGCAGTGGAGGCTGGCTTTGACTGGGTCTACTATGAGTCCAAGGCACACATCCATGTGTCTGTGAAAGCAGGTAAACAGGAGGGGGCAGTCACGCTTGTGTTTTCAGGGATGGAAAAGGCGGAAAAGACTAATGGGCTAAGGTCAATGAGACGTTAGAACTTTTTGGCCCTGTGGGAGGAGGAAGGTTCTGCATATCATGATTGCAACCATTTATTGATTTATTTTATGATGTAATCCACTTTGTGAACTACTCCTGTGAAAAGTGGTGTATAAATATTCTTAATAACAATAATACTGCTATATGGAACAAGAACAGTTTCAAATGTTGACATCTGGCTCCCTGAGGCAAACCATTCAAATGATGCAGCAGTCCTTCTGTGTTTTGGACCTGGGACAAGGTGGGCTTTCATTCTACTAAACCACTGTTTTGTGGAATCCCCAACAAGTTCTCTGTCCCCCTCACCCCCTGCCTAGGCCACAGTGAGCTCTGAAGCACAGAGCCTGTCTTTTTCTTTCTTCCTTTACCACCCTCAGCTCGCCCTTGGCCCCATTGGCCTCCCCTCTGCTTAAGGAAGGCCGTTGTCTGTCACCTACCCAAATAATAAGGAGCAGAGGCATGCCACCAAGATGGCACTGGAAAGGGGAAGTTGCTTCCATCTGCTGCTGAGGTGGAAACAGTCTGACTCCACCACAGTGGTACCGTAGGAGGTGGTTTGGGATTGTCCGGTGGCAGGTCTGGCATGGAACAGATGCCTGTATCCCATTTGTGACTCAGTCATCAAAACATGGCAAAGAACAGAGAGTTGGGACATTTCTGCTCTTATTCGCTAGAGACAGAGAATGGAGAATGGATTCAAACAGGCAGGCCAAAGGCTGCACTTCTAATGACACCCTTGTTCTGCTCTCCTAGATAACTCCGTGGCTATTCGTGCTGGTGGCTGTTTCCCAGGTGAGGCAACGGTGACTTTGCAGAGTGGCAAAACGAAAGGACTTTCAGAGCTTCGTCGCGGGGATTATGTGCTCACCGTGGATCAGAGTGGGCAGGTGACGCCTAGCGAGGTTTTGCTCTTCCTCGACCGAGACCAGCATCGACAGACCACCTTTGTGGCCATCGAGACAGACAGCCCAGTCTGCCGGCTACTCCTCACTCCCTCACACCTGATCTTTGCTGCACGGGACCCAGCCAACAGCACAGCTGACTTCTCCCCAGTGTTTGCCAGCCAGGTGCGCATGGGGGACTCTGTGCTGGCACACCTGGTGGGTGAGCCCTGGTTGCACCCTGCCCGGGTAGTCCGTGTTTGGCAGCAAGAGGGCATTGGGGTGTATGCCCCATTGACTTCACATGGCACTCTTCTAGTCAACGGAGTGCTTGCTTCCTGCTACGCTGTGTTTGAGAGCCACCGCTGGGCCCATCATGCCTTTGCCCCACTACGGCTTGTCCATGGCCTCCTATCGCTGTTCCCTTTTGAGGCTGGAAACTGCAGCTCCCAAGATACAGGTGTGCACTGGTATTCACAATTTCTTTATCAGCTGGCATCCGGCATGCTGGGACAGGACACCCTTCACCCACAGAGACTCTAGTTTAAATGTGTGTGGTAAACTTATGTCACTTACCAGGCCATAAGATAAAGATGGGGTGTCAGATACCAGCTGAGTCTCACACCTTGTTGCCCTTGGCTGGATAATGGTAATGATAATGGCTGCTGATGGGAACAATGTGCTCTTCTTTAAAACATGAGCATGTGCAGCTGAAAGAGGGCACATTTCAGGGGAACAGTGGAAGTAGGGTGCGTGGCCTATTTGTGCAGGAGTTGAATTGCGTGGTTTGGTCAACTGACATAGAATTTCCTGCTATAGGCTGCCTATGGAACACACACTGCTTTCTATAGCTGTGTTGACAGAGCTTGGAGACATACTCTGTGCTATGGTGGAAGAGGAACAGGAGGTCAGGAAATCCACCCTCCAATTTATAGATGGTGGGATGTGTTTTGCCCATTTCCTATCATTGCTCTGAGCTCTGTTTGACATGGGTGTTCAGTATAGCTGTTCTCCCCTTACATCAGCCTAACACTGAGGTATTCAATCTGTGCGTCCCAGCTCCCTAGGGAGGCGTGGCTAGCTGCCAGGGGCATCGTGAGGCATCTTTAGGAGAGAGGTGGCAGTAGCTGCAGGACCTAGTAGGAGTAGAGTAGCTGCTCTGCTGCACCTGCCACCTCCCTGCTTGCTGCTTTTCTTCAGCTGTGAAGGAGGTGAGTGGGGCAGTGTGAGGTGGGGAGGGTGTATGAAACATGGTGGCAGAGAAGGCTGGCTGGGCATCAGCAGAGGTGCTGCATCTCATCAGCACAGGGTGCTCTCCTGGCAGGCTTCCAACTGGGAGGGAAGAGTAAGTCCTCTGCTTGGGGAGCCCAGCCTGCTCTTAGTGTCCAAATGCCCCAGCCTGCATTCCTCCATCTTACCTGGGGGGAATAGGGGTGGCATCTCCATGTTGGGGTGTATGTGTGTGAGCAGCCCCCTCACTTTGGGGTGAGCTGTAATCTAGCTGGGTGTGGCTGCAATCCTGTCCACACTTTCCTGGGAGTAAGCCCCATTGACTCAAATGGGACTTACTTCTAAGTAGACCTACCTAGGCTTGGGGTCTGTGTCAGCTTAACCAAGGATCCTCACTTTTCTCTTTTTCCTCCCCCTACAAAAAAGAGAAAAAGGCCACTATTGATGGCTTTGTCTCCAAAAATTGATTAAAAAATAAAAATACCCATTCCTTTTCAGCCACCCCCTGCCTCCTGGGGGGGGGGGTACTTCCCATGTTGTTATTATTAACAGTATTTATATACTGCTTTTCAACAAAAAGTTCCCAAAGTGGTTTACAGAAAAAAATAAAATAACTTATGGCTCCCTGTCCCAAAAGGGCTCACAATCTGAAAAGATGCAACACCAGCAGACAGCCACTAGAAAAGACACTGCTGGGGGGAGGTGGGCCAGTTACTCTCCCCCTGCTAAATAAAAGAGGAGCACCCACTTGAAAAAATGCCTCTTACCAGTTAGCAGGGGTTAACTGTTGTTGGCTGCTAAATGTTGGCTGCTGTTGTAAAACAAAAGGCACAAGCCTAGCTAGGTCTACTCAGAAGTAAGTCCTGTTGTGTTCAGTGGAACTTACTCCCAGGAAAGTGAGGTTAGGATTGCAGCCAAACAGTCTCTGGGTCTCAGTTTGCATCAGTTTGCAATTAGCAGGTACACACAAAACAAAGTCTTCCCCTCCTGCAAATTCATCACTTCTTCCCCCCTCCCTTTCGAAAACCCTCCAGGTGTGCTGCTAACAAACTCAGGGCACAAGCCTAACCAGGTCTACTCAGAAGTAAGTAAGCCCCTAATGGGGCTTACTCTCCGGTAAGTGTGGTTAGGATTGCAGCCTCAGAGTGCTGGCAGCTGTTTTTTTTGTTTCTAGTGTATAATTATAACACCTTCATCCCCATTTTGGGAGTAACTGAGTTGAGGTGAGGTGACGTAATGGGGAGCCGTGGCCAATGGCCACAAAGATCAGGGGAGCCTCGGGCTGGAAAAGTTTGAGAACCACTGGCCTAACAGAATGAATAGGGGAGGGGTACGGCAGTGGGACAGCTAGGGGTTGAAGCAGAAATTAGAATGAGTTGATTCAAACAATAAAGGTGGCTGGGAGAGAAGGAAAAAAAACACTTCCATTCTGTGTTCTTTCCCAAGCTTTGGAAGAGCATTTTAGTATTTAGAAAGTTGCATGGAAAAGAACGGAGGGCTTGAGTTGGCTGCCCATGCTTTAGTGGGTGGGCGGGCAGTGGGTGGGTCTCCCATGAGGGACTAAGCAAATAAACCTGAGGGCCCTATCAGAAACAAGTATGCTTTGAAACAAAGTATGCACAGGGTCACTTTAACTTGGCATCCTTTATGTATCTGAGTCATAACACTGGATTCAATAGGAAGAGAAGGAGAGGCACAAGAGTAGAGTCCAGTCTCTAGCAAGGAAGAGACTGCTGTGTAGGCCAAAAGGTCTGGATGGTCTTCTTGGGACACCTGCATTCTTGTCCTATTCTGCCACCTTGACCTTGATTAAGCACCATCTGAGATCACAGAACACAGTCATTTTATGATGCTAAGATGGTCTAGGTCTACAGCCAGTGCCTGGATGAATGAGTGCCTGGGACTCCCATGTGCACTTCCTTGAGTTCCATGATGGACAAAAGTTGGGATGTAAAGGGAATAAATACAATTTCTCTGTCTCCATTGAAGATCAGATGTGGCCATCTTCGCACTTCCTGATAAAACCTAAAATCTACACCACTCTCCTATGAAATCTGCTGTAACAGAATTAACTCTTAGCTGTCGCTTCAGAGTTTTATTTTTCTATTTATAAGTAGTAATTTAATTGTGGGCTGTTACCACCTCTTGTCTCGAGGTGGAATTAATTTGGTGTTTTGCCATGGATAGCAACAGGAAGGGTAGATTATTTTTGTAAGAGCTGTTTTTAACTTCTTTTTAGAATAGTATTTTGTGTGTTAACTAAAGAAAATGTTTGACTCCAATTGCATGATGTGTTTCATGAAGGGAAGGGGTCTAAATTGGATATTCAGGAAAGGGCAGACGGACAACTGATAGCAACACGTGTTTTGGGATGAACCAGCTGAGTGGCTTCAATATCTGCCTTGGCCTTGGACTTCCATGTCTAATTATTTTGGGCCAGAGTCTTCCATGTTGCACATCTGGATAAGCTAAGAGACATGCACTGTTCACATCTGGACATGTTGGGATTTTGTGCTATGCTAATTAATTATTTCCTATGGATGGATGTGAGATCTTTAAAGTGTACCCAAAATTAGTTGCCCTATTAATTTCAATGAAGCCATCCAACCTGCATGCACATCCCTCTGGGATACACAAATCCACTCTTCTCACTGAGAATACTTTGAATCTATCTGCATATGCAAAAGCTCCATGAGGAGCCATGGAGCTCCATGTGGCCACAAGAGTGTAAGTAGGATTGTGACTTTGTACTGTGCATATTTGCATGTGATAGATCTGTTTTGCTTTCACAAGTCACACCTGGATGTGCCTGAGCCCCTTATATTGTGCCCTCCATGCTTGCTCTGATAATGAAATAGTATTAGGGGTGGGGCTGGAGCTCAGGCACACATTCAGAGGGTTTCAGGTTCGAAGCTTGCTATCTTCTGCTGGAAAAAAGATTCTGGGTAGAAGAACCGAGAACTCCCCCTGCCCAGAATGCTGGAGTGCTGAAGCTGCCCTTTAAGGTAGATGATGATGATGGTGGGCTAGATCGGGCATTGTATTTGCGGTCTAGATTAGAATGTAGCTACTCTTATCCTGGCCCTGATTCTCTCTGCAGCATGCCAGTCTGCCGTGTTGGCACTTCCAGTCACGCCTGGGAGGGTGCCCCAGCACCTCCCGCGGGAATGTTTGACTTTGTGCCACCATTTCATACCCTCCTGATCCTGTTTCGCATTCCTGCTTCTGGCATTTGTATAATGAAGGTCAGGAGAGAGCTGGGAGCTGAGAGAGGCAACTGTTTACACTGGGGTGTGTGGGTGGGAAGTCTGGCTGACTCTATGTCCTCTCTTGCTCTGTCTGGCCCCATTTCCATCTCCTCATGCTCTTGCACACCATCCATGCGCGGTTGGTGACACAATTGGGGGAAGAGGCATTTTTGTGCCTTCTTTAGCAGGTGCCTGTGGAGTGGTGCCAGAAGAGATATGGGTGCTTGCAGGACTTTATAAGGTTGGAAACTGGGTAGGATTTCCAGGAAAAGATGTGTGTGGTTTCAAAACAAACTCCAGTGCTGCACTTCATTGTTCTGTTTATTATTAATTTTTGTAAGATGTCTACATAAACAAAGCACTGATCAAAGAACCACTGGGTAGTTGTGTCACCTACCATATCTCTGTTACAACTCCAAGATCCAGGAAGGTAACTCAGAAAACTTTGAAATCAACCTGCATGAAATGGTTTGGCTTCAGATTATATCTAGCAAAAAAAACATACATAGGAGTGGGTTCGCCAAAGGAGACTTCAGGAGTCACTGAGAAATGTCCTATTTTTCCTGTGGTCCACAAACTTTCTGAGATCCATACCAAAGTGCAATTAGCCTGTGAAAAATGCCCATCACCACAGAGACAGTGGATTTCTGCTTGTGTGGTTTGTGCTTGAGAATGTATGAAGCTGCCTTCTACTGAGCCAAACCACTGAGATCTGTTTTGCCTGCACTGACTGCAATGGTTCTTCAGGGTTTCGACTCAAGTGTTTTCCCAGTTCTACCTGGACCAGGGATTGAACCTGTGGCCTCTGTAGATGAAGCATGTGTGATGCTACCATCCAGGAAGTAGGAGGAGCAGAGGCTGGCATAATAAGAGGTAAGAGGGGCAGGATTTGGGGCACTGCCTCAGGTGCCAGGAGGACTTACACCAGTCCAGCGTACAAGAACATTCACTACACATAAAGAACAAGCATGTCAAGGAGACATCTAGAGCTCTTTTCCCTGACACACTGAGTTATCTATGTGGAACTAATTTGTTGTGTAGAGAGCCATTTCATCACATGAGCCCAGAGCGCTCTACTCCTCTCTAAAATGGTACAGCCCACACACAGTTAACAACGTCAGTGAGAACTAGGTCTAAGACTTGAAGGAGAAGTCTTCACACTTTGGATAGGTAGTCTAGACTACATTCTCCTGGATCAATGTATTAAAAACAATAGCTCTCGTATTTGCATGATCCTAGAGTACACAGATTGTACTACACACAACAGCATCATTGGGAACTGGGCAACAAATATGACAAGAGTGGGATCAGGGCCACTCCATATGGGTCTGTAGGTTGCGCATGTTCCTCCCAGAAGGAGAAAGAAGCCAGTGGAACATCACTTCAGCCAGCAAGCATGATGAGGCTGCCAACATAGTCACTGGCAGCCATGTCGCTGAGTCCTGGGGAGAATTCCACCCACCAATGCAAGGTGGATGGCAGTGGGGGCGAGAGTGGGGTGGTACAAAGGGGTGCCTTTTATAGTGCACACAGAGATGATTTTTTTCTATTGTAATGTGAACAAAATCACTGTATGGGCCAGGGATGGCCCTAGGTGGGATATTTCCCAACATGATCACAGAGACAGCAAAGTTTTGGGATTAATATGAGACCATTTGGATACATTTTCTCCTGCATTATAAACGGAAGGATTACCATTGAGTCAGCTGGGGACCATTTTTTAATGTGATGCACCACAGAGCTAAATGGATTCCCAGCTGGGTGAGCATCATTATGCTTATTATCACAGGTCAGATGTGTGCTATATTTCATCAAATCAGGACACATTCACTAGCAGGAAAATATTGCAGATGGTTCAAGTCCATCAGCTTATAGAGATGGGTGGGCAACAAGCCTTCAGAGAGTCTCTATCACATCAAAATATTGAATAAGCCATAACTTTGAAAGGGCGTCATTTATTTGGAGAATGTTGCACCCACAGCACTGTCTGCAAAGAGAGAGGTGGGAGGGAAATGGCTTTATCCAGCCTAGAGCCTTTGGAGCATAGCGTGGGGGGTGGTGATTATGATGCAGCTGGCTTGGCTTCCTTTGTATTGCCTGGAAGGGTTTAGGAGTTGCCAGTACACAGGATATGAGATTAGATTGGGTATGGGGTGGGGACTAGTCATCACTTCACCTGCAGCCTAAATCACTGACCACTCTCCTGCTTATATGGCCTGCTTCTCTTCCAAAATAATCACTGCAGTGGAGTGGTACTTCCAGCCCCTTATCTGGTCTCCTATATAGCTATCTCCTAGAGTGCTCAGGAGGAAAGTGTAGGAAAAGTCAAAGGGTACTTATGGATTAATCAAGTGGAGAGGGGGAGGAAGAAAATAAACCAAGATTTTTCTCCAATGCACATGAAATGCAGAGATTAAATTCCATTCATCCGTATATGAATTCATTTGAATTGAAGTCACTTTCCAGCATCAACTCATCTTAATTTCACTAGTTTCCTTCATGTAGCAAGTTCATGCCAACAATTGTTGGAGCCTCCCCAGACATAATTTAGAAACAAAAAAAAATTGAGTCATTATGCAAAAAACAAATCAACACAGATAAATTTAAGCCCATGGAAATGATTAAGAGCCCAGTCCTATCCAATTTTCCAGTGCCAGTGCAGCTGTGCCAATGGGGCATGCACTGCATCTTATGGTGGGACAGCAGTCACACAGGTCTCCTTAAGGTATGGGAACATTTGTTCCTTTACCTTGGGGCTGCATTGCAGCTGCACCTGCACCTGCGGCTTACTGGAAAATTGGATAGGATTGTGCCCTTAATGGGCCTGACTAATAATTGGGATTAAAGAATGCATTAAGTGAAGTGATTGGGCTCAAAGATAGGATTGTGTGTCTCCCCGCCTCCCTCTTCGGGGAGTATCTGCAGAGGGAGGCAGGGATACTTGTATTTGTACTGATGAACAGTACTAATGTACTAATCTTTCAGGCCCCAAAATGCTGATATTCCCTCTACTGTGCTATGATGTTCATGCTGTGCTATGATGCACACATGGTTTGGTAATGTATGCAATCACCTTCACTTCAGTCTTTGGTTTGGATGCCAGTGCTCACTTTTGTCTTCAACTCAACCAGGGGTCAAGTAGCTCAAGGTCAAAATCCTAGGCACACTTACTTGGGAGTAAGTTCCATTAAACATAGTGGGACTTACTGCTGAGTAAACATATATAAGATCAGGCAGCAAAGTTAAACATTCCCAGGGCATGGTTAGAAGAAGGGTTGCCTCTGAATGAGCTCTTCCTGAACAGGGTGACCAGATACAATGAAGGACAGAGTGTAACCACTTTAACCACTCTTTACAAGAGGGAATTTAGGCAGGTGTAGCTCAACATGGAAGGGTTTAAAAAGCTACACCTGCCAAAATCCCTTCTTCTATACAATGGAGTGTAGGCCATCAGTCCTCCATTGTATCCTGGAGCTTCCCCCTCCCCCCCCCCAAAATGTGGTGGTATCATAAAGCCAAGAAAGCCCTGTTAAAATTGCTTCAGGAGTCACCTGGAGATTGATGCTGATTCCTGGAGACTCCAAGACAATCCTGAAGGGTTGGCAACCCTAGGTTGAAGGCACATGATGCCACCACCTTGCTGAAGCTAAGTAGATCTGATCTGCTCAGTACCTGGATAGGAGATGACCTGGGGACCTCATATACTTTGCTTAGAGTTTCATAGAAGAAAGCCAGAATAACAATAAAATGAAATGACAAGACCAGGGCCACAAACAGAGGGTTGGTTCCCTTTTATGCACTTTGCTAAGTTAGCACTTTGTCGCCTGGTCCACAAGGGGCTAGGGAGGGAGTGAGGAACTCCAAACCCTCCCTGGTAACTCAGGGCACAATCCTAACCAGGTCTACTCAGAAGTAAGTCCTTTTTTTGTTCAATGGGGCTTTCTCAGGAAAGTGTGGTTGGATTGCAGCCTCATTCATGCAGCCTAACTGGAACACAGCAAAGGCAACTCTGGGTTTAAAGACTTTATGCACTTTAGAGGCATTTAAATAATTAATATTATTAGATAGTGCATTTTTCATGATATGGGAGTTTGGGTACTGAAGTAAATACAGTGTATTCTATCTTGTGCAGTGATAACCCTATACAGTATTGTTTGTATCTACTGTCACATTACCAATACAAAGGATTTTAATTTTTGTTAAGTTTTGACGTTGCGATGTTGGGGGTAAGGATAAACTCTGAGAACCTCAGAGAGAAGAGGCAGAGGCTGCAGTGGCCAGGGTGCATGTCACTCACTCCAAAGTCTCAGTACCACTAGATCATGTAAGCCCTATGGTTCAAAGGGAATCAAACTGCAATCACAGGACTTGAAATTAAGTGGCATTAGGTTCCATTTATATTCACAGGATAGTAAAGCATATATTTAACTCTCTTCCACCAAAATTAATAGGAGGATTCAAAGATGGTTAGCACTCTCTGAATTGTGGCTACTGACGCTAAAGTTCCTGAATTGACTTGGAATAGAGTGGAAGGCAGGAAAGACCTGCTGTTTGCTATATGGTGTCTGCTGCCCTCTGGTGTCCCAGTAAAATAATGCATGGAAATAGTTTCTGGGCAGTGACTTGTGATTAAACTTTAATGACTTATTAACAAATTTGTTAAGAAATTTACAAAAAAAAAATTAAGAATGATAACCTATTACATTTGCAACTGTGACTTAAAATATATTGACAATAGCATCATTAAGTCCAGCAAAAGTCCAAGTAAACAAAAGGAAAATCTGGCTTCACAGAATTTGGATTGGCATACAAAAACCATGATGAAAAATCTCTCTTGTATTCTTGGACATTCCAGAGTTGCAAGAGGGCCTTTCCACGATTAACTATTTTGTGTGCACCAAATGCAGTTCTATTTCTCTTTTGTTCTCCATCTTCCTCTTGAGATTGCATTTTGTTTGTGGGAATATACTACAATTTCAGTAGGCTGTCATTCACCCAAAGTTCTTTGGAGAAGAGGTGGGAAATTAATAGTAAAAAGTTGATAAATAAATAATGATAATTAACTATTTTAATTTTAGCCAATAAACAATTGATTAAATATGCACAAATTGTGCAGGAGCTGTGCAATAGTTAAGAATTTTATGAGGTAAAAAAGTAGTTTGGAAGCAAAAAGTAGTCTTTTTAGTCATCTGCTGTACAGTTGTAAGGTTATTAAAAATGATCATTTTTTAAAAAAAATATTCCTAATTAATTTGGATAGCTTTACTGTTGGTCAGTTTTAAAATCTGATCAACTGAGGCCCCAATCCTATCCAATGTTCCAGTGTTGATGCAGCTGCAATTCCTCCCAGATGTAAGGGAACAAATGGTTCCTTACCTTGAGAAGATCTTCATGACTCCCCCCCCCCCCCAGCATGCCCTGTTGGCATGGCTGTATCAGTGCTGGAAAGCTGAATAGGATTGGGCCCTGAGTCAATAAAGCGGACATAATTCCCACTGCAGCCAAAGCTCAATATTGTGTACATGGGAGAAAATGCAGTTGTTTCAACATTATTAGTGGCAAACAACACAGCTCCTCCCCCCCACCTCCTACCTGAGTCATATGGTAGGCTTTTAAGGAAGTACGTAATTCTGCTACAAGGCCTGAGCACTCACTGAGAGCCTAAAAATGGAAAGAGCAACAAGAGTGATCCCCACCCACCCCACTTTCATGCACATTTAATCTGGTGTTTGTTTTCATTCTCTGGAGGTTGTGGGCTTGAACCTTTCCTGTCTCATTGAAAAGGCATGTCAGGGAGGGTGGGCAGCAGCAGCAGTTATCCCCTGCAGCAAACCTCATTTATTCCATTGTGGGGGATATTGTGCTACTGGAGCTCAACTATGGGAGTAATTAACAAAAGATAAAATGTGGCTGGAAACATGTTTCGTTTGATCCTGTGGAAAGATCCAGAAGCAAAGCATGAGTCATGATTTATCAGGGCTGGCCCTACCATTAGGGAGGGGAAGGTGGCGGGCAGGCAGCAGATTTGGGCATACAGGTTGAGCCTCATTATTCGCTTGGGTTCCATTCCAGGCATTCAGTGGATGACAAAAAGAGGCACTATAGCAAATCAATTTAAAAAAGCAGTTTATTTGCTCCAGTGATATAAAAACAACCTTACTGACCTTTGTGATGTAAGATAAGAGTCATTAAGATCCAACAATCAGTCTCTCTCAAAGTGCTTAGAAAGGCTTCACTTCCCTCCCTTCAGCAATGTGAAGTATCTTTCTTTCACATGCTCAGGGAGAAGGGAGGGGTGGAGAGAGAAGGACTGATGGATTGTCAGCCAGCTGCCCCCCCCCCCATTAAGGAGGCTACTGTAAAGAACTGTTCAGTTTTTAAAACTGATTTTAAAGGGGTACATTTTTCCCCTCTCCAGGGATCCACATTCCTTCTCATTTGCAGGGGCCATTCATGTTGAGTCAAATCCATGTATAAAAAATCTGTGTATAAATAGGCTGGACCTGTACTTTTAAAGGGCAGGAAATAGTTCATAATGCAATTTTCACAGTGTGGGAGCCACTTGAATTTTCTCCTTTTTAGATGTCTTAGACCATCATTTCTCAACATTTGTCCTTCGCCTTACCACTTCACATGGTCCATCTGTTCGAAGTAACTCTCAGTGACATTGGGCCCAGTCCTATCCAGTTTTCCAATGCTGGTACAACTGTGCCAATTGGACCTATGCTGCATCCTGCGGCGGGGAGGCAGTCACAGAGACCTCTTCAAGGTATGGGAACATTTGTTCCCTTACCTCGGGGCCTCATTGCAGCTGCACCAGAGCTGGAAAGTTGGATAGTATTGGGCCCATCATCACCAGTTACTTCTGGGTTGGGAGGACAGAAGCGACATGACAAACACCAGTAAGAGGCACAAGGTGGACAGGAGGGCTTTTTCAAGCACAGAAAAGCATGCTTTGGAGCTCTGCCCGCCAAGCCAAGCCTCCTACTACTGTTTCTTGTGTCAGATTCCTGGTCATACTGCCGGATGGCAGGAGTCCAGGTGTCCCACAAGTACCATCAGACACCACCTCTAGTACCACTGGTGGTGCCCGTACCACTGGATGAGAAACACTGTCTGAGACCATCTCTGCAATTTACCTACACAAAATCAAGCTACAATCTTTGTGGAAGCCTTGTCCAGCCAGAATTGGCCTTTTCAAAAGATCTAAAGCATCTTTGAATACCCACTTGGAAGCCACATTGAATGCTCACTTGGGAGATAAAGCAGGATATAAATTTGTAAATAAAATAAAATATAAATTAGTAGTAGTCAGTTAAATGAATCAAATGGATCCAAAGTGTCAGTACAAGATTAATGTCCTTTGGCAAAAGTAAGTGGATTTCAAACTATTCTTTCATGTTTGTACAAGTATCAGGTATCAGACCCTGACAGTGGCAAGCATAATGCAATAAAACACCAAAAGGTAATCCACAACTACAAACTATTTTGTCTTAGTAAAATTCAGTGTAATGTGTAGTAGTGAAAATGTATGGGAGAGAAGCTTGAGAATAACAGCCCACACTCACATATTTCCTTCACCGTTCCAGATATGAAAACTGCATGACTGAAAAATGTTATTTTAAAGTAGTATTGCAATTTTTTTTTCCTGGCAGTTCTCTGTTACCTTAAAAGCTACATGAGAAAAATTCAACAGGTGATGCTTTCCCACATCACTGAATGCCCATGCTGTGAAAAGCTGCACTTGTTAAATTGTACTCATGCCTGCCTCTACTGAAATAAATTGGTTAAGTGTCCAAGCCTAGGTATGTTTACTCAGAAGTAAATTCCATTATACTCAATGAGGCTTACTCCCAGGTAAGTGTGGCTAGGATTGCAGCCTAAGGGCCCACTCCTATCCAACCTTCCAACACTGATGTAGCCACAAAGCTGCTCCAAGGTAAGGGAACAAATGTTCCCTTTTCTTGTGGAGACCTCCATGATCCCTCCCCACATTGAAGGATGCAGCAAAAGCCCGCTTGGCATGGCTGCTTCAGTGCTGGAAAGTTGGACAGGATTGGGTCCTAAGGCACCTTAATATAACCAATATATTTCAGACTTTTTGTTGTACTGGACATTTTAAAAAAAAGTGCACACATTTAATGAACATTTCATACATAATCCATTGTAAAACACCTGCAACACTCAAATATCCAAAGGAAGCAATTGAAAAGATGTGAGAAACAGGGTGCATGTTTGCAGATCCCTGACAGCCCAATCCGATGCATGTTTACTCAGAAGTAAGTCCCATTGTAGTCAATAGGGCTCACTCCCAGGAAAGTGAGCATAGGATTGCAGCCTTATGGCCCAATCCTATTCAACTTTCCAGCTCTGGTGTAGTAGCCACAATGCTGCAGCCCCATGGTAAGGGAACACATGTTCCCATACCTTAAGGGCCCAATCCTATCCAATTTTCCAGCATCTGTGTAGCTGCAATGCAGCCCCAAGATAAGGGAACAAATGTTCCCATACCTTAAGGGGATTTCTGTGACTGCTGCCCCATCACAAGATGCAGTGCATGCCCCACTGGCATGGCAGCACTGGCACTGGAAAATTGGATAGAATTGGGCCCTAAGAAGGCCCCAGTGACTGCCCCTCCACCACAGGATGCAGTGCACACCCCACTGCGCCAGCACTGAAAAAATGGATATGATGGGGCCCTCAGTCCACAATCTCATCTGTGTACAGACACCAATGGGGACCATTTTGACTCTTGAGCACTTGGTCTAATTCATTTCCCAATTAATTAATTGGATCAAGCAACTGCTTCTGTGTACACCATCTGCAGTGATCTGATCTTAATCACCGGAAACAAACACCTCTCATTATAGCAAAATAAATTTGACACTATTTGTGTGTGTACATTTTCTCCAGATGGCCTATATTTGCAGCAAAGCTCCGCAAGTGAGAATTCGAGTAACATGAGTAGTAACCCCTGATGTGATTTACTAGAATAGGAATGTTATATGACCCTGTTCCTGTTTTCATCTTGGAAGCATCTGATCTTTTCTTCTCAGAACCTAAGATGCCGTCGCAGGTACACTTAGTCCAGAGAACCCCAATCCTAGGCATATCTACTTGGAAGTAAATCAATGGGGCTTACTCCCGGGTAAATATGGCTAGCCTAAGAGCCCAATCCTATGCATGTCTACTCAGAAGTAAGTATCTTTATAGTCGATAGGGCTTACTCCCGGGTACATACGGCTAAGATTTCGGGCTAAGAGCTCAAGCCTATGCATGTCTACTCAGAAGCAAGTCTCATTTATAGACAATGGGGCTTACTCCCGGGTAAATGAAGCTAAGATTGCAGCCTAAGAGCCCACTCGGGTGTGTCTACTCAGAAGTAAGTCTCACTGTGTTCAATGGGGCTTACTCCCAGGTAAGTGTGCTCAGGACTGCAGCCCAACTTCCACTGCACACAGTAGGGCTTACTTCTGCGGGCTGGAAGTCCCCTCGCGTTCCCCCCGCGGGACTGAACGCGCACTGCGCCTGCACCGACACACGCGATGAAGCGAGAAGGAAGCCCCCGCGCGGGGCTGGCAGCAGCACATTCCGAGGGCGGGGACGACGGCCGCGTGCCGCGCGCCGGGCTGCGCTTGTGTTAGGAAGCCCGCACGCCATTCACTCCCAGCCTTCTCAGTTTTCATGAATGGAAGCCGGGAATGCGGAGCGCGCACGCGCCTCGCCCGGCTGGGCCAATGAGGAGCCGCGGCTGCAGGCCAGTGTTGTGGTCACGTGGGACGTTTGTAGTTGCGGCGCCCGCGGCTTTACTCCGGCGGGCTCTTTAGCGCTCGGCCCGCCCTGCGGCTCCCCCCTGCACCCGTGCCATGCCGCTGGTGCGCTACCGCAAGGTCGTGATCCTGGGCTATCGCTCCGTAGGTGAGTGCTGGGGCGAGGGGTGCAGGCTGCGGGGGCACGTGGCGAAGGGCGCTGCGGAGGGGGGAGCGCTTGCCACCCGCGAGGCAGCCCGGGCTGCGTGCGCTGAGCGGGCTTGGCGAGGACAGATGGGGAGGGGTGGCTCTGCCTGTCCTCCGTCTCCGTGCGGAGCTGGGGCTGGGTGGCGAGGAGGAGGAGCAGCGCTGGCAGCAAAGGGGGGCGCGGGTGCAGGCGGCGAGCTGGCCTCGGGCACGCGGGAAAGCAAGGTCGCGGAGGGGGCGGTTGCATTGCACGGGGCGTGCACGAGGGAGGTGGCTTTGCAAGGGGGTCCTGAGCAGCCCGGGCGTGGGAGGTGGCTACGGTGGGCGCCTCCCTGGGTGGGCGCTTCGGGCGAGAGGCGCGCCTGCTCTCTCTCTCTGGGTGCGCTGGTGTGGCGAGGGCTGTAGGAAACTTCTGCGTGTGGAGGGGCTGCCCTGCCGATAGCCTTCCTTCTGCTGGGGGAAGGAATTGGTGCCCCTTGACTGCGAGTGGCCCATGGCTGGCGTTGCTGCTCTGAGATGGGGGCTTTTCCTGGCCCTGGGCTTGAAGCCTGCGCAGCCTCGGGCGGAGACTTTGCTGCTTCCACGGCCCCCTCACCGAGAGTGATCGCTACCAATCTCTGAGTGCTTTGGCAGGCTTCCCCCTTGCTCTGAGAAGCAGACCTTATTTTGGTGCATGTGGGGGAGGGGAACTTGCCTGGGTCAGCATTGATGGTGTGCAAGTAGCACATGTGCTTGTCCCAAAAGTCAACCCATTGAGGACCCAATCCTATCCCTCTTTCCAGCCCCAGTGTAGCTGCCATGAAGCCCCTTGGCAAGGGAACAAATGTTCCCTTACCTTATGGAGGCCTCCAAAACTACCCTCCCACCACAAGATGCACTGCACACCAGTGGCGTCTCTAGGGTTCCTGTCACCCGGTGCGGGATGCCAGTGCGTCACCCCCAATGCAGTGGGCGGGGCAATGCCCCAGGTGGTGGGCGTGGTGATGTACCATCGCTCTGCCCCCACTGGTTTTTTGGCTGTACCTTTTGATGGAACAAAGATGGAACACATTCTGCATGAAATTATGCATTGACTGACATATAACATGATGGTATTATTCTTCCATATTATGATTTTAGTGATTTTGGTCACTAGTGGTGTCACACACACACACACACACACACACACACACACACACACACCCAGGATGTCAACTTACACCTTATTGCAGCAGTTCCCAAACTTTTAGCACTGGGACCCACTTTTTAGAATGACAATAAAACTAAAAAATAATTAAATAAGCAGAAACCAGCCTGGTCATCCAAGTGAATTTCCTCTGTGGCCTGCCTGCAGTAACACCCCCCTCCAAAACCAGTAAGGTTTTCAGCCCTGCCCAGTACCCAGTTCAATTTAAGAACTTCTGTTTAAACCAGATCACTGTCAGGATCCACCTGGCTTTGCAAGTATCAGAAAGGTTCACCTTATCAGCTGAAGCCTGTTTTGATCCTTTTTAGTGGGTGGGGGGAGGCTGTCTTCTGGAGCACTTGCTTAGCTGCAGGTGCATAGGATCAGGACCATTCTGGTAGCATTCTCCTTCACCTGATCTTCCACACAAGCCAAGGCACGTTTGCTTACTTGTGAGTAAACTTGACTGAGGCTTAGTTTCACTTTCCATAGGGCTCAATACATTCATCTGCTTGGAGGGAGGGACTTCCTTCTCAGGTGTTTTTGGGGGCTGCATTATTTGGATCAGGACCATTCTGGTGTTGTTGGGTTCCTCTCAGCCTGTTCTTCCCAAAGGTCTAAGGCACGTTCACCTACTCATGAGTAAACACACGATACGGCTCACTTTCACTTTCCATAGGGATCCATGCATTTTTTGTTCTCCAGTTTTTTGGCCATAAGTTTTGATAGAAATGAGATATTTCACTCTGGTTTTTTTGCATTGCATTCCTCTGGAAATTCCGCATCCAACGGTATATAACATGATGGTATTACTCCTAACTACCGTGATTTTAGCGTTTCACCCCCCTGTGTGTGTCACCCGGTGCGGTCCGCACCCCCCTAGCGACGCCACTGCTGCACACCCCATTGGCATGGCTACACCAGGGCTGGAAAGTTGGATAGGATTTGGTCCTAAGTTCCTATTGCTTGTGGGCCAGAGATGGATCTCTTGCTCTTCCAACCCAGCTTTTAGTGGCACATGAGTCGGGAAAACTTGTAGCTGGTGCGCATCGATTGTCTGACCTTTGCCAGGGGAGCTATTTGCACATACACAATTCCCTGCTCAACACCAATTCAAGAAGTCACTTGGGGTCTGTTTTCTATTAATCTGCTTGCAGTGGGAGGAAATGACCAGAGGTCAATGTGGGAGGCTGGATGGTAAAATGGCTTGTTTCCTTAGATCAAGGCTACAGCCACCCCTTTGGTGGGGTAGGATTATGTGACTGATTAATCCTGTTGTTCCTTTGCATGAGAATCTCTTTTAAGACGACTGCAAAATTCTTTCTGTGGCTGAAAGAGTTAATGCAGCTCTAGAGGTTATGGACCCTGATGAGAAGGAGTATGATGTGTACACTGTGGCTGTTGATTCTCCTCATTCAACCATCTGTGCCTTGTTTGAACAGGTCCAAGAGTGTCCTGGGCCACAGCAGGGCTCTCTTCTGCTGGTGTGGCTTACTGCAAAACAAAACGCTCCATGTTCAGACTGTATAGATGTAGCCATCCTTAATTGTATGCCTGCTTGGTGACAGTGATGTGCTTTTTTGCTGCTTCTGTACTGTAGTGCTAGTATGTTTATGGCAACCAGGTTAAGGAGGTTGTTCAGCCATGTAGCTATTATGTCTCTGGAAATGTTCTCTGATTGGCTGACGACTCATTTCCATTGACTTTGTTTCTTTTAATATGTTACACCTTTTCTTTGTACCAATGGCCTACCAGAAAGATGGTCATGATGAAGAATAAAAGCTTACTACTTGCTCATTTCACAGGTAATTTAGCCAAAGATATCAGAATACAAAGTAAGTAAGGCTGGAAAAACTTCAAGTGTTAGATTTCATCACTTCATGAAATCAAGCCCAAGTTCATTTGCGTGATGGCTGAAGAATTGAGAATGCCCAACAAAGCTACTCTGTATCAGAAAATCATAAAAAGGGGGAATAGCTTGACTTATTGGATAGTATATAGCTTATCTCATGATGAAAATAAAAGGATGCTAACAAGTGAAGTGTGGCTAAGATGATATGATATAACTTGAGGGGGGAACCTGAAAGCCCAGGTGATTGTTAAACCATCCTCTCTGGGTGAGGCCTACTGTGACCAAATTGTAGTGCTTTGCAGAAATCATTTTTTGTTTCTGGCACAACTTGGACTTCACACTGGTAGTTTGCCATTGTCCAGTGCTAATAGATTCTTTTCACCCTGAGGAAGTGCTCAAGATCATAAGGTTGACCACCTACATTCTCAATCCTTGCCCATCTTGGCTTATAAAATATGGGGGGGGGGAATGACTGGCTGGGTAGTTAGGGAGGGTGATACATTCATTATTGGTGGGGGACATCTTGCCTTATGGCAAGGCTGTCTTGCCTTAAGGTTGTGGTAGTGTGCTCTCCTGAAAAAAGTCCTTCCTGGGCGTCACCATATCGGATGATTGCTTTTCAGTCTCTCACCTTCCAGAACATGGTGGTGATTCAACTCTAGCGATTCCTTGATTATCTTTCTAGACCCTTTTCAATCTGGCTTTTGACATGGTTTGGGGAATGAAATGATTGGTCATTCTAGTGGGTTGTCTGGGTCAGTAACTGTACAGGGAATTGGGTTCCTATTGGTTCTTCTGGACTTTTCAGTGGTGTTTGGTTCCATTGGTTTTCTTTCTGTGCAGTGAATGTTGGGGCACTGCATTGTGATGACTCTGGTTCTTTCTGGAGAGCCAATCACAGAAAATAGTGCTGGAGGATTGTGGGCAAACAAGCTGAGATTAAATCCAGGCAAGATAGAGGCCACCCCTGTCGAGAAGTCTTCTGGTATGTTTGCCTGCTCTGAAAGGGGTTGCACTCCCCTTAAAAGTTCAGGCTTGCAGTTTGGGGATGCTTCTGGACTCAGCTTTGTACATGAATACCCAGCTGTTGGTTGTGCCCTAGAGGCCTTTGCTTGGCTTTGACTGGTATTCCACTGGTATCCATTGTTGACTTAGTTAGACATGGTTTTGGCCACCTGTGCCTTATTGTATGCTATTTGGAGATGCTTCTGGAGACCATATGAAAGCTTCAACTGATTCAAAATGTGGAATTGTTGATGGGGAAAGATAGTGCAAGCATGTTATGCCCCATTGCGCTGGCCCCATAGAGTTTGTTTCTGGATGCATTCCTGGTTATGACTTTGAAAAGCCCTCAACAGCTTGGGACCATGTTACTATGAATCTGCTTGTGTCTGAGATTCTTGGGGAGGGGTCCTGTATCTCCTTCAGTTGTCTGAAATGAAACTGGAGAAGATATGTAGGAGCCAGAAAGCCTTCTTGATGACAGCCTCCTCCTCATGAAATTTGCTCCCTTGGGATGTTTACTGTGCCTCCTCCCTTCTCTCCTTCAGTACTGTTTGAAGCATTTTTCCTTTTTTTGTCAAGATTGTTATGGATATATTTAGTTTAAGGGGTTTCTCTCCTTTAGACTGTTTTTATTATGTAATTGTGTGTGGTGTTTTTACTGTTTTATTAAAAAAAAAATGTTGTGAGCTGCTTTGGGTCTTGTGAGAATGAAGCCAGGTTGTAAATCTCTTAAATATTAAATATAGTTCAGGAAACTGCTTATCTAACTGTAACAATCCTTTGCTTTCTCAGTCATCAATGGATAACAATGATTTGCAAACAGTACTGAACTTGGTAATGGTGATTAAAATATTGCTTGCTTGCCTGCCTGCCATTGCACAAAGAGAGTACCCCCAGTTTTATTGGATTGGTATTGCAGGGCTTGCCACATTGTGTACAGGTACATTGAAGAGACTGAAGCTTTTGAAAAGAAAAAAGACAGCAACGTCACAAGTCTAAAACTGGGTTGTATGGATTTATTTTTGGCATGACATATTTCATGATGTATTTTCATTATTGTAACCAATTTGATAAAATTAAAAATAAAACACAAAATTAATGACTGAGGACTAAATTTAGTTTTGTAACAAAAACAGTGTCTTAAAGAGTAACTAGGTTAGCATGAGCTCTTATGGATTAGAATTCATTTCATCTGATACATTAAGTGTTATTCTCTGTTGAAAAATATATGCATGCACGCGCTCACATACATATCTAGAGAGATAAAAATGTAAGCAGGGGGACCAAAAGGACATTAAATGCAATAGGTGTGGTTTGAGACACTTCTCAGTACAGTAATGCTAAAATGTTTCCCCCTAGAGATGCACGCATTTCACTCAGTTCATAGCAGAAACTCAGACCGTTGAATGTTTGTGCATTTCCATGCAGACAATGTTAATTTAATGTTTCCCTTCCTGTTGGAGATACGTCAACATGATAAAAACTCAAAACTCAGTGTTAAACTCATGATAAAAACTCAGCGTTGCAATAGATTATTTTGCCAAATATGGAACAGTTTCAAAGCTATCCTCAGCCCTCCCTGTTGTTCCTCCTGATATTTTGGAAATCTTCACCTGTTTGAGTAATCACAAGAGTTGTGGTTTAGGGGAGGCAGTTAAATACAGAAGCCTCACCCACCCAATAATTTTTGCTTCTTGCCCCAGCACTCAAGTTTTAGGATTCTGATGGCTTCCAGGCCCAACCAGACCCAAAAGTAGAAGTCTGTGCAAGTTTTGCTTTTATTGAAAATGAAGGGCACCTGCTTAAGTGGGGTGTGTGTGTGTGTGTGTGAGAGAGAGAGAATGAATGCCTTGCTTGTTGACTGCCAAGAGATCTGCATTACCTCCAACTGGGCTTTCTTTTTGTGTTTTTTTTCTTCAGGTAAAACATCTCTTGCTCACCAGTTCATTGATGGGGAATTTCTGGAGTGTTACGACCCTACAGTGGAAAGTAGTAAGTGTTGTGTAAATTTTTCCTGGGTGTTTCTGGGCCAAGGCTTATTAGTGGCAAAAAGTGAAAGAGAGGTATTCCCCACTGGCAGAACTGTATCATCAATGCATGTTGGTTGGCCTGGATACAGGGCAATATAACAGAAATTCTGTGCCCTAAAAAGCTGACTTGGCTAGTATAGCTAAAAGGTATCGGAATATGATGGTGTCTTTCCATGAACACTCCGTCATGCTGTTAGAGGAGGGACCGTAGCTCAGTCACAGAGCAGTGTTTTGTGTGCAGAATGTCCCAGGTTCAGTCTGGCATCTCTACATCGGATTGGGAAACACTGGAAACCCAGGGGAATTGCTGCCAGTCAGTATAGATAATACTGAGTTGGATGGACTGATGATAAGCCAGCTTCCTATGTTTCTCCACTCATACAGTTCGAGCCCTCATTATGATGTTAATATTGTTCCATTAATGTCTGAACATGCTTTCTGGAGGACCTCTGATGGTGAATTTATTTAGTCTCCCCCCCCCCCCCCCAAGATGACTTAAAATAATGAAAACCAGAAGGTCATATGCTAGAATGTTTTCTAGCATAGGGAAATAATTATGTATACTGGTAAGAGTTCAGAAATTATTGAAGAAAGCTTACAGCCTGTTCCACCTGCACTCATTTACTTGGGAGTAAGTGTGCAAGGGATTGCAGCATTTGTATTCTGAACGCTATTGTAGTGAGATGGTTGGTGGGAGAGAGTATGAGAGGTCAGATTCATTACTCTCTTTATATGACTGGCAGCTTGATTGGCCAATAATATGATTGCTGAGGGAAACATAGCAACTTTCACCCAGTACATCCTGTTCATGTGTACTGTTTCACCTATACTGGGATGTGAGCTGGAAAATTTTTCAGTGCTTTATTTTTCCATGGAAAATTTTCTGTTTCTGAAGATTCATTGTTTCATAAAATGCATTAACAGTGAGTTTTAGTGCCAAAATGTATGCATTTTCAAAGTTGTAATTAATATTGTTCATGTGAGGAAGTGGGTGGCGAAAGAATACATGTTTTATTGGTTTGTAAATAAGGATTAAAATAAAGCCACAAATACATATAATCTCTAATCATCAGATTGCTTTGCAAGTCAAATCCAAACCAAAGTTAAAATTTAGATTTTTTTTCCCCAGACTTCAAATGAACTGAAAACCACAACCCATACTTAACAGGTTCTTAATTATTTTAGTGAGCTGGATAAATTGAAAGTGTTTGTATAAGATTTATTAGTTTTTTGGTAACTCTAGTGATCATAAAGCCTAATGGGGGTTGGGGTGGGACTTGCTGTGTGGCATCATTATAGTGAAATCTCTTGATGAAGGAAGAGAGTTGGTAGCTGTAAATATTGCAAAAGCATTGAATTGACTTGAATACCACATTTAAATCACACTTGGTTTCATTTTTCCTCCATTTTATGTTTCTGTTCCAATACTTGTGGCTATTGGGAAACAAAATTAACACAGAGTTCTTCTTTAGTTTAGCTATTTGACTATATTTAGTTACTAAATCGAGGCTAAATATTTAGTTACTAAATGTAGTGAACTAAACATGCTAAATCTGATCATACTCTTTTTAAGTTGGACATTGGAAAGCCTTCCAGAAAATCTTTCACTTTAAAATGTTCTGGGCAATCCCAGAATGGTTCATATGGTGTAGGAAGGCGCTCTCTCCCCTCTCATTCCCTCCAATTCCTCACTATATTGTGCCAGCTGAGAGCAGTGGGAAAGTTAATGGGATGGTTGCATAACCAGTGATAAAGAAACATGCATTCCTTTCAGTCCTCTATCCTTCCTGGGAAAGACTATGGGTATGGTGATAGTATAAATGGAAAGAAAAAGAGAAATGGTGATAAGAAGCATATGTAGGTTTGCAGGCTGATAACTGAGTGGGAGAAAGCAATACTGATCATCTGGCCCCAGAAAATCCTTTGTCTGCAGGTTGGATTTGGCTCATGGCTTTCCAGGTGCCAACTACTGAGTTGGGCATATAATCTCTGTCTTTGTGTGAGATTGCTGAAAAAATGTTTGTGAGCTAAGCACTTTCAGTCTTGTTTAAATGTGAACAGCCATATTAAAGATTGAAATTTGAGTCAGATTTGACTCTCTGATTCTGTTCTTCAAGAGAAGTTAAGGAAGGGAAAGGAAGATGTTGGCCATCAATATAGGCCCTTAGCTCTAGTATAAACTGCGGAGATCTTATCCTAAAATCTGCTGTTAAGCTTCAACTGAGGTTAAAATTAAGTATCTCTGGCTCATGTCTTGAGTGAGATGTGGATTCTCCAGTTACAAGCTTGTGGGGTTTATTTTAACTGAAAGCAGAAAGGTTTGGTAGCACCTCCGTACTCGTTTCCTGCCTTGCCGCAGACCCTCCCTCATCATAACAGTCCCTTCCTGTTTTTGCAGGGGGCTGCCTTTCACATCCACTTAATGCAGAGAAACATTTTGTGTTATCTTCGGGCAGGTTTGCCAGTAGATTGGGCTGCCTGTTTGGGTGAGGACAGATAAGTTGGCTCCTGATTGCCCAATGTGGTGATTACGATTTCTCTGCCCAGAACATTTACCAAAAGGCAGCTAACATGGCAGCAGATGTTGAATGCAGTTCTACATTGTGGGACTGAGGTTGCACATGCTAGATTTTGCCCTGTTGGTTTTTGTATTGAGAACTTACTATGGCTTGCTGCATTGCCTGCCTTGTAAGCAGCCACCGAGCCACATGAGAATCTACTGAGCTGGTTTGCAGTCTGTCTCTTGTAACTGCTATGGGAAAAACTAATTTACCTGGGACTGACATTTAAAAAACAAAATAGCTGTCCTCCCTATGTCATTTATATTTGCACCTGGGTTTTTTTGTGGTTCTTCCTATTTAAACTGTTGTTCCTCTACTCCAGCTGCCAGCCTGCTTTCTAAATCTCTGTCCTGGGTGCTCCTGCCCTCCCTAGTTTAAAAAGCATTCTGATGATCATGTGCAGCTGGAGCTGTGTGGTTAAAAAGCCACAACAAAGAAGCAAACAACATGTGCCCCTCGCCCCGCCCTGGCATACTCATATGCAATTTCTTGAATTCCTCTACTGGATGAGAGTTTTTCTAATAATCTTTTTGAGTAGTAAATCCCTCTAGAACAGTGGTTCTCACACATTTAGCACCAGGACCCACTTTTTAGAATGAGAATTTATCAAGACCCACCAGAAGTGATGTCAAGACCAGAAGTGATGACATCAAGCAGGAAAATTTTTTGACAATCCTAGGCTGCAATCCTACCCACTTATCCAGGTGTAAGTCCCATTTACTATCATTGTAGAAAAAATATGTATAGTAACTTGTTAAAAGTATGGGTCCGTAACATTTTCCCAAATGCAGTTACGTACTATGGTAGCATCAAGTCTAATATATAAAAATAAAATATTGAAATGAATGGGGACCCACCTGAAATTGGCTCACAGCCCACCTAGTGGGTCCTGACTCACAGTTTGAGAAACACTGCTCTAGAAAGATTTAAGAATGCTGCTGCCACAATTCCTGTGCTCTTACTTCTCTTTCGGAGGCTGAGCAAGATTTGGTTGTAGGAGGAGGGGAATTGGTGCCAAGCTAAAGGAAGGACCGGATTCCTTGTGTGGTGGCAGGGCAGGGCCCAGAGAGGGATGAAAGTGGCTTAAGTACAGAATGTTGGGTCATAGCCCATTATGTGGGTGAGTTTGGGGAGTGGTACAGTAGGATCTAAGAAACATTACCTTTTTCTCTCCTCTTCAGCGTACAACAAAATGGTGGTGGTAGGGAAAGATGAATTCCACCTGCAGCTGGTGGACACTGCAGGGCAGGTAAGAGAGAATGTCTTTGTTTTTCTGGAATATTTCATCTTCCAATAGTCTGTGGTTTCCACACTTAATTGCAGTCACAGCACGCTGCAGTCACAGAGCACTCTTACTGTGGTGCCATTGCCCAGCTGTCCTGGGTGCACCATCTTGAACCATGTGAGATCTCATGAGAACTCCCACAATTCAAGATGGCAGCGCCCATCTCACCCAGGTGCCACCACCTTGCATGATCTTGTGCAGTTCAAGTTGGTAGTGCCCATGCATTGCCATTGTGAATCATGCGATTCAAGATAGTGGCACCCAGCTATCCCAGGCGCTGCCATATTGAATCACGCAATCTTGTACAATTCAAGATGGTGGCACAGGGTACAGCAGGTATGAAGATGCCTCCAGGGACTTGCCACGGAGTCCTTGTGAGTCTACCATGGTACGCTCAGATGCTGCAGCACACAGTTTGGGGACCACTGCAATTGGAGTTCTGCTTCTCCCTCTTGTGGTCTGTGGGATAAATAGCTTGCATCTAAATGCAGTTACTTTTGGGGTGGAGCATGACCATAAAAGCCAGAAAAGTGGGAGAGTTTTTCTAAGGCTTATCAGCCCTGTTGAATGTTGCCAAAGGTTCATTGTTTGGGCAGCAGTTCTAACTGAGTTTCACTTTCTGAAGCACCGAGAGTGAACATTTTCTGCCATCCCACTGAATGAAGAACCTTTTTTTAAAACGTTCTCTGCCCATCATTCATTCATTCAAGTGCATTTCTAAGACTCCCTTCCAGGGAGCTCAATCTAGCATGCATTGTTTCCCACTGTTTGCCCTTTTACCCTTACAAAAATCCTGTGTGATAGATGAGGCTGAGAGGTGCCGGCTAGCCTAAGATCATGCAGGGAACTTCATGGCTGAGTGGGGAAATTAACCTGGAGCTCCCATATCCTGGTCCCATAATAGCCACTAGACTACATGGGCTCTCCTGAACTGCATACATGTTTGCGGATTGGCAGGGACCAGTTCCTGCATCAGGTTGTCCTGTAATACGAGAATGCATCTAACTAGTGTGACCCTCTTGTTTTTCACCAGGATGAATATACTATCTTGCCTCACTCTTTTATCATTGGCATCCATGGCTATGTGCTTGTGTATTCTGTCAGTTCTCTAAAGAGGTAAGGAATCCTCAGTCTGGTGTGTTTTGATGCCACACAGGGCAGTGAGGCTTGTTGGCTGGTGAACGCCTTACTCTGAACCCTCTGAGATGTTTGTGGGTAGAAATTGCTGTCCTCTTGAGATTGCTGATGGTAATAATAATGCTTCGCCTTTGTATTGTGCTTTCCAGCATTTAATGTGTATTATCTTGTTATCCTTCCCGACCCTGTACTATTGTCCCCTGAGTTGCAAATGGAGGGGGAACCCACTGACAATAAGGGAGTGGCTTGCCCAAAGCCACAGTGGGTTTATGCAAGAAGCAACATTTACACCAAGGGCTTTTCTGGTTAGTAGCACAGTCTCTCAGCTGCTGTGTTACACCAGCTTTCTATTTGTGTGCAAATCCATACAAATGCGTTTGGGAAGCTTTCCCCATAATTGCTCAAGTCAGATCAAGGTTCCAGATCTGCCTATCGACTTCAGCCCTGTGTATCATTTTCCGCCCTCTTCTTTCAAGCCATTCCCAAATGCCACAGAATCTTCCATATCTCATTTTCTGTTCTAAACAAGAGCATTCTGATTTTTGCCATCTTTTCTGTTATAGCCTTTATGCTACAGCTTCACTGTACTAGATTAATAGTGTGGTGGGGGCAGAATAACCCTCTTGGGCTTTCTCCCCTTCACCCAAGTCAGTGATATTCTGCTGTGAAGCTCATCATGAACACCTTTCTCAAGTGAGTCGAAGAGCCTTAATAACCATCTTTACTGAGGGGATCACCCTTCCATTCCTCCTCTTGTGTTTTGCAGTTTTCAGGTGGTGAAGTCTTTACACAGCAAGCTGCATGAAAGCAGAGGGAAGACAAGGTAAACAAGAATTTGGTGGGGTGAGGCAGTAAAGAGCATAGTTTTAGGGGAAGATGTTAATTCAAGAATGAAAATAAAAACTTGTGTTAAAAAGGATGTGTGTGTTGGGGGTGGCGAGGCACCTGCAAAAAGTCTGAAAACATTCATTAGTTCACCCTATCGCAGATTGTGAATGGAACTCTCCTAAGAATGGATTTTGAAATGGACAGTGTTGTCTATAGGATGGTCATTGAGGTGGCAACATGTTAAGTGATGACTCTTTCCCAAGCAGTTAATGGTTGGTGGCAATTAACTTTGTTTAAATATCCTTCAACTCTCACCTGGATTGTGGTGATACAGTTATTTTAAGCACCTAATTGACAAAATGAGCAGTTAATAGCTTGCTGGCAGCTGGCATAGATACCTAGTCCCTGCTCTCTTACCTTTATGACAGTGATCACAATTAAAATTTCAACTTCATGCTGGGGTCCTGTTCTACTTATACCACTCCAGCAATAGCTAGCCCTAGTAAGTTGCCCTCTTCTGGATCCTGCAAGGATTATGTGGAAAATTCTGGTACATCTTGTACATCTTTGCTTCTAAACCTGTGGTTGTAAAGAGAAATTTTGAGGCAGACCCGCCCCTGTCCCTGCTTTTCTTAGAAAGGGTGCTGGTGTATTTGCAAGTAGAATTGCAGCCTTTTGACCTAGATGTCAGCTGTATTTGTGGTTTTTAAGAACCTTGGGGCTTGGAGAGATTTTGCACACAGACTGAACCGGAGTAATAAGAGAAATATTTCTAAACCCTGAAACTGTGGCTTAGCCCCAAGACCTCTTTGCAGTGGTTGTGCCCATCTCCAGAACATGTGAAGGACGAAGTACCTCTGAGCACACGTAGAGTGCATTTGCTCTGCTGTGGAGTGTCCGTAACTAGCCTCCATTCATTTGGCAGGGCAGAGCAGCATGAGGGTGCCGCTTCCAGATGGATGTCATTTTTAAAACTGACTTGCTCCTTGAGTCTCTTGGATGCAAACAGGGTTGTGTTGCGAAACAGTGTGCTGGGACGGAGCAGCTCCCATCAGACATTCAGATCCTTCAGGAGATTTGCTATAGTTCTTGCCTTGCTGGTTCATAAACAGGAGTTATCTGTCTGTCAGGAGATGGCAACCTATTGAGTCTGTCTGTTGTGATATAGTGAGTGAAATGGGATGAGACCTTTACTTAGTGCACAGGAAACCATGCTTGACAATTTCCTTTTCTGTCTTGGCAGGATGCCTGTGGTGCTTGTTGGCAATAAAGCTGATCTCTCATTGGAAAGGTAAGAACCTTGTTGTCTGGTGCCTGAGAAATTGTAGATTGAATGTAAGGGCAGGACTGGACTGCTTCATTCTCTTTAAAACAATATATGTAACCCAAGCTGTATTGGGGTAGTTCTCATCAAAGTTTGACTGCTTAGAACAGGGGTGCCCAAACCCTGGCCCTGGGGCCACTTGCGGCCCTTGAGGCCTCTCAATGTGGCCCTCAGGGAGCCCCCAGTCTCCAATGAACCTCTGGCCCTCCGGAGATTTGTTGGAGCCCACACTGGCCCGACGCAACTGCTCTCAGCATGAGGGCGACTTTTGACCTCTCACGTGAGCTGTGGGATAAGGGCTCCTTCCACTGCTTGTTGTTTCATGTCTGTGATGCAGTAGTGGCAGCAAAGGAAAGGCTAGCTTTGCTTTGTGCAAGGCCTTTTATAGGCCTTGAGCTATTGCAAGACCTTCACTCATTCATATAAGTTCATCTTTAATATATTCATTTATGAAAACTTATGTAAATTTATTCAAATTTTAAATGTAAATTAATTCTTCCCCCCCCCCGGCCCCTGACACAGTGTCAGAGAGACAATGTGGCCTTCCTGCCAAAAACTTTGGACACCCCTGGCTTAGAACAACCATTTTCAACCTTTTTCAGATCATGGCACACTGTCAAGCCACTAAAATTATCCTGGCACACTCCCAGTTTTTAACTTACATTGAATTATTACATTACAATTAATTTTTAATTAATATAATTCATACAATTAAGAACATAAGAACAGCCCCACTGGATCAGGCCATAGGCCCATCTAGTCCAGCTTCCTGTATCTCACAGCGGCCCACCAAATGCCCCAGGGAGCACACCAGATAACAAGAGACCTCATCCTGGTGCCCTCCCCTACATCTGGCATTCTGACTTAACCCATTTCTAAAATCAGGAGGTTGCGCATACACATCATGGTTTGTAACCTGTAATGGATTTTTCCTCCAGAAACTTGTCCAATCCCCTTTTAAAGGCGTCCAGGCTAGACGCCATCACCACATCCTGTGGCAAGGAGTTCCACAGACTAACCACACGCTGAGTAAAGAAATATTTTCTTTTGTCTGTCCTAACCTGCCCAACACTCAATTTTAGTGGATGTCCCCTGGTTCTGGTATTATGTGAGAGTGTAAAGAGCATCTCCCTATCCACTCTGTCCATCCCCTGCATAATTTTGTATGTCTCAATCATATCCCCCCTCAGGCATCTCTTTTCTAGGCTGAAGAGGCCCAAATGCCAAGGTGCCCCAGCCCCATAATCATCTTAGTCGCTCTCTTTTGCACCTTTTCCATTTCCACTATGTCTTTTTTGAGACATTAAAATTAAATCATTACATGACAAATTAAATCATTACATTAATTAATTACATTAATTAATCATTTAATTTTCATAAATTTAATTTTAATTTAATTAATTAAATTAATCACGTAATTAAATCATTACATGACAAAGGGCACAATCCTAACCAGGTCTACTCAGAAGTAAGTCCTATTTTGTTCAATGGGGCTTACTCTCAGGAAAGTGTGGTTAGGATTGCAGTCAATGGGGGGAATGTGCCTGTGGGACCTACTTCTGAGTAGACATGCCTAGGATTGGGCTTTTGGTTGCACTCTTTTTTTCTCAAATACAGGAGCAGGTAATTGACACTTCTCTCTCCTCCTCTCCCCCACCCATCCTCCCATCTCATAATTGCAGTTAGCACCTCTCCTACTGTCCCTCCCCTCGCTCCTCCTCACCTTCCAAAGGTCCAGAATCACTTGCCTCACATTCTTTCCCCCCCACTGCCAATTGCCTGCTCCTGTATTTCAGAAAAAAATTAAGTGTGACCAAAAGCCCAATCCTAGGCATGTCTACTCAGAAGTAAGTCCCATTATTGTCAATGGGGCTTACTCCCAGGAAAGTGGGGCTAGGAGAGGATCCTGAGAGCCGAGCCCTGTCTACTCAGAAGTAAGTTCCATTATAGTCAATGGGACTTACTTCCGGGAAAGTGTGGATAGGATTGTGGCCCAACGCCCCTCCTCTGAAAGGCAGAGGCAAGGTAGGGAGGGTCAATTTGGGAAGCTGCAGGCAACTGTGGCAAGGAGAAGGAACTTTCATGGACCCTCAGCCAGGCCGGTGGCCTCAGCAGACTTGCTGGCTTCCTACCTGCTTGCCTGCCCCGGCTCCCTCCTTCTTACTCAGTCTGCCCAGACCTCCTCCAGGCTTCTCTCACTGCCCAATCAGCACGCAGGGCAGACAATACCCAATCCTCGGTGTGTCTACTCAGAAGTAAGCCCCATAATAGTCAACTGGGTTTACTTCCAGGTAAGGTTACAGCCTTCCTCTTGCTCAGCAGCAGGAGATGCAAAGCAGCTGCTGCTGGGCTGCTCCTTTATCGCCTGCCACATGAGGGTAAAAGCAGCCATTTCTTCGCCTGCGGCTGCTGCCTACCTCCTCTGACCCCGTGGCACACCTGAGGCTGCCTCACGGCATACTAGTCGAAAACCACTAGCTTAGAACAATGTCTGAACAAACACTGTTCCGTTGTGTCTAATGAAGTGAGGCATCTCTTTATTGAAGAATTGTGTGTGATCCTTGATGCTATACGGGGAAGGTTGTTTCCATGCATTTTCATAAATTTGACTTGCTTTTGCAGAAGGCTTGGGTCGTTCCACTAAGCATGAATAGCATATTGTGTGTCCAGTCTCTACCTTCCAGTTGGGCTCTGATCTGGCCAAATTCCTAGCATTCCAAAGTAGAATTTTGTCTTGAATAGGCCACTGTTGTAAGTGCCAGTACATTTTATTGCTGTCCCATGACCAGGTTTGTGTGTTCCTGAAATGTATAATATCAATACTGAATCAACTCTTGAGTTTTTTCCCCTGAAAAAAACCTGTTAGTAGTAGTAGTAATTATGGTCTTCAAGTCCTCATGATAGGAAAGAACATTTTTGGAAGCATGAACAATATTAGCTGCAAGATTAGAAACATAAAAAGTGCTTTGGTCAGAGAGGGGAATAAGGAGAAACTTCTGCATTCTACAGGAAGCCATTCTGTACAAATGGCCACAAAGCCACTATGCGGGATTAAATGGCTTCAATTCCGCAATTGCATGAACAGGAACTTTGTGACCACACTGTGCTTCCAGACTCTGTCACTCTACATCCTTGTCAACATGTCAAAATATTGCAACCTGAGTAAGCAGTATTTATGAAATGAACTTGTGAATATCTAACATTTTTTCTATCATTTGCAGGATTTGTGTGGTTTTATCCTAACCTAAGTGAGAGAATATCCCTTCTGTCTCATAGTAGCCTCTTGTAGAACCCAGAAAACTATTTTTGGAGATCTGGAGACCCCTGGGCACTACTGAAGGAGGGGGGAATCTGCAAAATTTATTTTCCCCCACCCTGCACAGGTGTAAGCAGGGCCAGCCCAAGAGCTCCTGATGCCTGAGGTGGCATGCCATTCCTTTTACCTGATAATGTGCCATTATCTGCTCCCTCCCCCATTCTCCAGTGTTTTCACTTTGCATTCTCCACCCCTCCACATTTTTTCTTCCTTGCTTTCTTCCTTTTCCTTTCAATTCTGGGAATGGAAGAGGAAAGAGGAGCAATGCAGGCAAATAGGCAGACAGAGATGGGTGCCCTTGACCAATCTGATGCCTGAGACGACCGCTTCAGTTGGCCTCATGGATGGGCTGGCCCTGGGTGGAAGTGCTTTCCATTTGAGTAAGTTGAGGCTAGGATACAAACCTTGGGCTTTTTTTTAATTGCAGCTTTTTTTGCACATGGAGTATCCTAAGCACTGTCTGACTTGTGTGTGTTTATTTTTGTCCTGCCATTCAGCTTGTACCAAACCCTCACAGTGGCTCACAAATAACTCCCAGTAAAAACTGGCTTGCCATTTCTCCTTCTTTACTTTCCAATTTTTTCTCCTGTTGTGTGTCTCTAGGCGTCAGGTGAAGACTGAGGAGGGCAAGAAGCTCGCTGAGTCTTGGGGTGCTGTCTTCTTGGAATCCTCTGCAAAAGAAAACCAGGTCTGACATTCTGTTTCCGCTTCTGGAATAAGAGGAAAAGAGAGTGGTGGAGCAAGTGTCATTCTGTGCTAATGTTGACAGAAATCCATTCTCTTCCCTGTGGATTTGTCAAAGGTTTAATTTAACGGGAATGTGTAGATTGCATTGGCATCACTTTTGGAGTATAGAGCACTTGTAAGGTACTTCGTGTTCCAACATTTGGGAAAGGACAGGTTGTCCCTATTTTTGTTAAATTACTTACTGTGCTTTTTATAAGTAAGTATGATGGTTGGGTGTAGACATAAGCCTAAGTATTTCCTTGTGGAGAAGCGCAGAGGGATTCTCCTGTCTCTTCTTTATCAGATAAGGCAGCTGTGACCACCATCCTGCACACCCCTCCTCCCTGTGTAATTTGACACTTTTCTCCTCTGTCTCTCAGATGACTCAAGGTATCTTCATGAAGGTTATTGAGGAAATAGACCGTGTTGACAACTCATATGGTGAACAGCGCAGCTGCATCCTGATGTGACATCTCTTTTCTCCACCTGAAACCACTCTGCTGGTGTGGAAGGGGGGTGGGGTGTCAGGATATGGAGACCAACTCAGGCCAGGTATTGATGCAGTCACCTAGAACCCTGTGCAGCTGCTCTGAATTAGCTTACGGGTAACCCCCACACATGACATACCTCATTGTTTGCCCCCTGTATAAGGCGGCTGCCATGTTTTGCACATTAGTTTGCTGGAAGCAATCTGTGTCTGTATATATATGTATTGCCAAATGTTTACAGAACCAGGAGGGTGGGGGCACAACTTGATTTATTTATGTTTTTGACAGGAAGGACTCTTCTGTATATTTATATTCAAGTATAATCCAGATACGCACAAGTTTATACATGTGTCCGGTCACTACTTGGTGTAACAAAGAGGCAGCTGAATGTAAAGTTTCTCTCTGGGATCCATTGAAGGCTAGTTCTGTGATCTGTGGATTTCCTTTGGAGGCAGCTGACCGTGATCCTAGATGTGATGTTGGTTTTCAGTGGTGCCTCTTGGAACTTATTGCCTTATTTTTGGGGTTGAAATTTCAGGCTGCAAACCAGATTCAAAGGTGGATTTGTCTGACTTCCACTGTAACACACTTCCTCTTCTTTCCACTTTGTATCCTGTTGAAATAATCCAGCAAAAAGTAGGCACTGTCACTTTAGTTAGCAATCTAGTAAATGTCCTTGTATTCAACTGAAAGCACAGTTCTTGTTTGGGAACCAGCTAAAGAGAAATTTTAATCTGGTAAACACCAGTATATCGTGACCGCTCTTCAGATGGTACTGCATCTAACAAAGAACCAACCTAGCATAGCAAAACAGAATGATAATTTTTAAAAACAGGGTGCTATCTAAATTTGAAGTGTTTTCAATGCCCGCCTCACAACGTCCGGCTCTTTCAGAAGACCTTGGAAGCAACACAGAAACTGAATGACCTAAAGCTCTGTTGGACAGAGCTGGTGTTAATGCTGATAGAAGGTATATGGCATTGTTTGTGAAAAGTAATACTCATGGTCACCTCAGATTTTGCTACTGGATAGGAAAGCTCTTCATTGACAGGCTTGTGCTTTGGGATTACAGTATGAATTGACTGAGAATGCCCAGTTGGAAAAAGAAGAGGGTTTACTGGATGCAGACGTGCCTTTCCATGAAATCTAGTTGTACTGCAGGATCATGCTGAAGTGAAGAAGAAATGCAGACAAGATCATTCAGTATAAACTTTTGTTTGTCCTACTGTGTGAAATGAAGCCCCTTCCTTCAATGCTAAATATGTGGGGTTAGAACTTTTGTGTTTTGGTAAATGGCCTCTGCTAGCTTCTCTGCAGCCTGAACCTGCTTCCTGTTTGCTTTGAGTGACAGAGACACTCTTCACATTGTCACATACTAGTATTACTTTTTTTTTTTTCAAATGAGGCTCTGAAACAGGTTCCAGGACTTCTAAGAAGGCAGCTGTCCTCCCCGTGATGGTGGTTCTTATCTGAGCATAAGTGGCATATACTGTAATTGCACTCCTGTGCCTTTTGATGTCATACTGGCTGGGATCCAGTGGGTTATATGGAGAGCTCTTGGCACAACAGAATGTGAGCCATTGTGTGCATCCACACACCCAGCTTGGCGCAATTGCTCCAGACAATGCAGGACCCCACACACCTCAGGAGTGGTTTTGGTGGAAGCCTAACAAGCTGTGGCCCGAAGACAGAGGGAGAGCTGTTTGTGTGCCCCTGAAGGAACAACTGTGATTCCAGCACAATCTCCTTAGTTATTGCAGTGTTTGTGGTAGATGAGCCAAAACTCTTGGGGAGCTGACCCAGTCCTGCTTTCCTGCCCAAAGTCTCCAGTCAAGATTGTTCTGATGGGCTTTAAATCTTGGGCTACCAGCACAAAATCTGAAATCATGCAGGGCTGTCTTCCAAGTCCAAATGTGGAGGATTGTTTTGAATGCTGACTGCTTGTTCTGGGATCAGTCAGAAGAAAGCTTGAGAGGGAATTATTCTTCCATCCTGGTGCTTTTTAGATGCCTTGGCTTGTCCAGAGCCACTAGAACTACTTCTGCTCCTTCTTGGCAGCTTTTCGCAGAGCCTGACTTCATTGAAGGGGGCTCAAAAGGTTACCAAGCATTGCCTGGAATGTTACTGATGTGAATAACCCCCTTATAAGACAAAGCTTGGCTAATGAAAGTATGTGTTGAACATAGCCTTTGGGTAGTCGTTTACTGCTTAGCTAACGAGTTTCTCACAGTGAATTAACCTGGTGCTCTAACCTGTTGGTCTTGGTCTTATTTCCCAATGCTGGCAACAAAACTTACTTTTGCTATCCTATGCACACTTACCTGGGAGTAAACCCCATTGAACTTAGTGGGACTTACTTCCAAGTAAGCATGTATAGGATTGCACTGTTGGAGACCTTAATTCCTTACTGCTGTAGCTGGGTTTACCAGGGACCTGATGTTTGTTTCAGTACGTGATTGCTCTGTACAATTCCATGCTGCTGATTCCTTGTCCAGATGTTGGTCTAGGAACCCTGGATACACTATCCTGTAGTTCTTTTCACTGAGAAACAAGTGTGTCTCCTGTTGCTAGCTGGGAGTGTGAGATACAGGCAACTTTACCCACATCACTTTCTCCCCCATCTGCTTCTGAAGTGGGGCTGAGACCTCTTGCATCCCTTTCTTCTAAAGATACTGCTGCTGCTGGCTTTCACCCCCTGAAAGGAGGTGGCTAAGCAAAATCTCTACAAATGACTGTATTGTCCTCTGCTGCAAACCATCCACTAGGCTGAATGGAAAAGTAGTAGGTTGCATGCCTGCTGTTGGTTCTAGCAGGAAGACTGCTCTAGGCTTCTGTGTTGAGGTGTCTCAAATCTTGTTGCAATAAATTGTTCAAATGAAGTTAATCAGCAAATTCTCTTAATGAGTCACATGTCAAGGAGGCTAGAAGAAGTATGCAGAATTCAATGTTTTTGTTTCTCTGTTTGCCTGGGAGAGGAGCATTGAGATTAATTTTGTATTGTATGGTGCATACAGCAACAAAGACTTGCTAATGGTGCACTTGTAGGGTGGGAGGTGGGTGCCACAGAGAGGGAAGCAGTAGGTGGAAGTGGGAGCCCTGGTTCACTTTCAGTGGGGGCCGATCCCCACCCTCCAACTTTCTCTCTAAGGATGTGTGGTCTAGTGCCTTCTACCCAACAATGCCTCCTCATGTAGAAGTCCAGTTCATTCAATTTCTCTCTTGGCTGCTTGTGTATGTGATAGAAATCATGTGAATAAACTCCACGCCTGAGTACCGTCATGGGGTATCTGGCTCACACACTTCTTTCTCTGAAGGGGTATTGTGAAGGGGAGAACTACTTGTCCTTCATTAAGGACAAGTATGGAGCTAAGATGGGCATGAAGCGGGGTGTATGAGAGTAGAGGTTGGGTGGTAGTGTTTGTATCCATGGATTTTTATTGGCCAAAATGTTGGCTGCAGGTCTCTGCACACCATTTTGACTTCTGTCATAGTCCGGAGTGACCAAAAGAGAAGCTGTGGCTAGGCTCTGCAAATAAGGCCTGGTCGAATCCTTAACAGCTGGTGGCAGGGATCGTTTAGACTCCCACCCCACTGATTCACTCCTCTCCAACCTGTAGGTGAATGAGGGACTTTCATTCCCTGGGTAAAAGGAAAGTATTGCATGTGAGGCCCCTGTCGATGGCAAAACTATTCTGCCCCTGAGTGGCCCAGCCCTCACTGATAGTGATCTACATTAGAACTCCCTGCCATATGCCTGTTGTAGTGATGGCTGGTATACTGGTATATATGAGCACGAGTGTGAACTAGTAGAGGTTCAGAGGCAGGAACTCAAAGGTGTGTAACGGAATGATTGAGGGCTGTCTATTGTAATATACTCTACAAAGGCATTTGGATTTCGTCAGTTGTGCAAATTGTATGAGGGATTTCAACCTTCCCTCCACAACCATGAGGACTAGAAATACAAGAAATTTGCTATTGGTAGAGCCTTTCTACATTAATTGCCATATTCTATAACATTACAGTATTATGATCTCTGGAGAAAGCCAGGCATGGCACAACTGGGACTTCTGACAGACAAGGTAGGGGATAAGCAGTTGTCTGCCTTGTTATGTGTCAAGAGCAAGGGTGCCTCTGGTATTGATGTGTCTCTGGTATTTGGCATGTTTGTACTGCTACCACATGTAGAGCTAATTTGTTACTAATTGCATCAATTATGTTGTTAGCAACACAGCAGTAATATTGAGATGCTGCCATCCTGAGTTTTGGTCTGAGTTGATTGAAAACATAAACACCCTTTAAGGCTTTCAGTTGAAGCCATTCTACCTTCCCTCCTGCCTTCCTGGTTCCCTAACTTCAGGGGAAGGGAGCCTGCAACTTGACAGACACCCCACATTCCTCTAGGTCTTAGCCCCCCTCCTTTTCTACTAGTTCTTGCAGAGTAAATGCTAGATACACAAATAGCTCTCTGAATGAAAACTGTCCTCTCCCTACTCCATCTAAGAGTCGGTCCTGGATTTTGGAGTGACCACAAAGCAAAATCCAGATTGAGTCTATGCAGAAGGAAGTGTGGTTGGTTCTACAAGGCCAACCTGCATTCACCAAAAGCCGGGACCTATTTTTGGAATGCATCACAAGAGAGAGAACGAGGCCAACCATCTAGAATGGAGGGGAGGATCCTCTCTTTAGGAAAACAGAATATTTTTTTCTGTGGAGCTGGGAAGGGAGGATGCTTCTTGTCCAGCTATACAGATTGTGCCTGTGTTTATGCCTATATCATATGTTTAGGTACAATGACACTGAGTGGCTGAGAAATTGCCATGAATTTCAGAGCAAAGAACATTGTAACTGATTCTGGTAGATAATGGATGAATACATGGTGGGCTCCCAGCCATTAGCAGCAAGCATATTGGGGGTAAGAATATGTGGTTCCAATTGGACTACAGGTGCCTGTCAAAGTGATTGTGCCTGGAGCAGCTCCACTGTACGCAACTCCCATTTGTCTTTTCTCCATTTCATCTGCCAATTCTCTGTGTAAGATAAATGAAAATAAAAGTGGTGAGGACATTTATGTGGTTTTCTAAGAATAAATATTCACACTGTTGACTGAACACAGAAGAGAGCACACCTATGGTGCTGGAAAGAAGTTGCAGGGAGGGGTATTTGTACCATCCCTCTCTTGTTTGTAAAGGTTCAGACAGATAGGATGCTTTGAATAAGTAGTAAGGGCCAATCTGTGTGTCCATATTTTTTTATTTTTTCTACTTTTATCTCAACTCTGGGGGGCTCAGTATACAAAGTATGCTTCTTCCCCCACCATTTTTTAAATCCTCACATGAAGTAGGTTAGGCTCAAGGTTATCTGGAGTGGGAAGAGATTTGAACCTGAGCTTCCCTAATCCTACTCGGGCATACTCTGGTTCTCACCTATGGATGGACAGTAAGTGGAACAAACTTGTGTTTTGTATTTGTATTTTATATACATGTCTGCTGAGTGCTTTCAATTGCAAATCCAGGCTTCCACTGTTGAAATCTCCTGTGTCTTTTCTCCCACTTTTTGTGGGTGGCAGTGGTAGTTTTGAGTAGACAAGCACCAGGAAGGTAACAGGTTAAGTAGCTCCTTCTTATCCTGACTGCAACCTGCAGGGTAGGCTATGTATTTTTAAAGCACAACTGGCACAAAGTACTGGTTGGCCTTGCAAAAACAGAGTGACTTGAAAGTTTAGCAGTAGCCAAAGATGGGGCTTTTTAAGAAGGGGAGGATGATCTTCTGCATGTACAAGAACCAGTTCTGGGACATTTGAAAGAGACCAGCTTGTATGTCCAATATGCAGCAGAAAGATTCTGTGGAGACTTAGTGAAGCCATTGATCCAGGCCAAGCATCTGAATCATCCTAGCACCAAGTCTCTTCATTACTTAACTGTTTCCACCATTACATCAGTACAACAATCATACACTAAATATAAAACAAGACAACCATATCAACTTTTTATAAAAACTACACTGTAGTTTCTCTGGAATTCACTGAACTAAAATCAATATACTTCCCCCTCGGATTTATGAGAGCAGACTATATAATCAATAAGTCGTGTAAAGATGTGTTGATATTGTTTGCCAAATCAGCCTCGACAAACGCTTTTCTCTTGTGAGCAGTCACTGTAAATCTGACTCTCGGCACCAAATTGCAAGTGTTGGCATGAGATATTCCCCTTTTCAGATTTTAAATGTCTTCCTTGGTTTATGATAGTAAATGGAATACAGAGGCACCACAACAACACAGGTGCTCCTTTAGCGGGTCTCAAATACTAAGGACATTGAAAATTTGTTTCCCCCCCCAAAAAAAAGTACTTTATGAAAAGTGCTAACAGGGAGATAAGCCATAGAAACACTTCTCAAAACTAGAGGGTAGATAGTTGTAGAAAGCACAGAAGTGGGGGAAATGAGCTCTGCATTGCCTCTATATTTTGCTAAGACTACACAACACACAATCATTGGATTTGTTTAGCTGCTGCTGATTTTTACTGTGTTTTTGTAGTGGCTTGCTGTTATCATGTTGTTGTAAGTCATCTTGAGTCCCTAAGAGTAAGGGATGACAATTTGAAATAGGTTTTAAGGTGGCAATAGAACTGATCAAAGTTCACTGTTGTCTAAAGGTTTACTGTTCATGAGATCCAGATGTTCTTATGGAACTTCAGCTGTTCCAAAAAATATTTCTTGAAATCCTACCAGAGCCAAGTACTAGTTTTGGAGAATACAGTGCTTAACTGTCTTGGAAAGGATCCAGAAAATCCTCTGCTCCCTGAAGATGGGACTCTTGGAGGAGGGGATAAGCTGAATTTCCTCTAACTGCTAGGTAATGCTAACTCAATTTAATATTGATTTCTTAGTATGCAACCTCAATCTTTGACAGTGTTAGACGAAAAACAAAAAGGTTTTCTGCCTTACAAAAGGCCCCATCTCTGCTGGTAAGTACTGGAGATAGCACTGAATAACTGCTAGGTTTTATGTTTTCTGTACAGAGGAACAGCCATTGTTACTTCTTTGTCCATGTAACTTTATGTGCATCCCAACATCCGTGCCTAGCATTGAGGCTAATCAGTCTAGCTCTGGCATAAGGCCTGGACACCAGACTTAAAAACTGGTTTTTGTTTACTTCATCATCTGCCTGCTGAAGAGTCCTGGACAACTTGAGAACTTCATGTCATGTTGCTTGATCCTCGTAAAGGTACTTTTGGATCTGAATCTATGCAAGCAAAACCTGAGAACACTTGTGCCTCCTGCATCTGATGACTTGGTTCAGTCCACAAAAGCATATGCTGCAAAACACTTTAGCCTTTAAGGAGCCATAGGGCTCTTTGTTTTTGCTGCTATGGGCCTTAGCAAGGCCACCCTTCTGGATAATATAAAAGCAAGTGGTGCCCTCTAGTGGCCAAACACTCAATTTTAATCTTATAGCACCTTTACAAAAAGCTTTGACTCGCAGGTTTTACAATATTTGTGGTCTGATCCAGTGTGCTTTTACTTGGGCTGAGTTCCTCTGGGCTCAGTGTGACTTACTTCTCAATGAACATATGTAGGGTTGGGCTGTAAGTGTAGAAGAACATGAATATTTTTATCATCCTGGTTCAGATAAAGAACTGAGACCCATTTAGGCTAAAGGATCGTGCCCAAGCTCTACAGGAAGGTTAGTGCAGAACATGGAATTGAGCCTAGATCTGTATTCCAGACAAGTTGACTATGAAGTTAACCCATTTCTGCCTGGCCCACAGGTGTACACATTTGATTCCTGTTGTGTATATGCAACATTTGGCAGAAATGGCTTAAAGAAGGAAACCACTGTTGCATGGAGCCTAAGCAAGTGCAGTGTCGTACCCTGGAGTTAGCTGGTTTTCTCTGGGTTCATTCCAAGCTTCACAGTGCACTGCAGGACAACCAAGGGGTTAGTTTTGCGATACCCTTTTGAGTTTCTGCTTAGAACTAGAGTTACAGCTGTTCCCATTGCTAGTGCATAACACCACCACCCCATCTCTGCAGGGCTACTTGTGCTCAAACACATTTCTATCCCATCCTTGAAGGATAGCAGGGCAGTGTAAGAAAAGAAAAAAAGAAAACCAATATAACCAATAGTAAAAATAGCAGTAAAACAAAATAGCAGTATTCAAACATCCAGAGCAGTAACAGCAGCTGGAAGTACTAGTAGACTTTACAACAGCATCAACCAATTTTGAGAGTAAAAGCCATAAGACATTAAAAGGCCTGCAGGAACAGAAGAGGCTGGGCCAGGCACCTCTTCTAGCACTGAAGAGGCCAAGTAAACCTTACAGAAGGCATTCCACAAGTGGTCTGTCTCTGTTCCAGAGGTAGAGGCCCCTGAAGGAGAGCACTGGCAGACAAATACACTGCATGGGCAGGTTATAAGAACATAAGAACAGCCCCACTGGATCAGGCCATAGGCCCATCTAGTCCAGCTTCCTGTATCTCACAGCGGCCCACCAAATGCCCCAGGGAGCACACCAGACAACAAGAGACCTCATCCTGGTGCCCTCCCCTACATCTGGCATTCTGACTTAACCCATGTCTAAAATCAGGAGGTTGCGCATGCACATCATGGCTTGTACCCCATAATGGATTTTTCCTCCAGAAACTTGTCCAATCCCCTTTTAAAGGCGTCTAGGCTAGACGCCAGCACCACATCCTGTGGCAAGGAGTTCCACAGACCAACCACACGCTGAGTAAAGAAATATTTTCTTTTGTCTGTCCTAACCCGCCCAACACTCAATTTTAGTGGATGTCCCCTGGTTCTGGTATTATGTGAGAGTGTAAAGAGCATCTCCCTATCCACTCTGTCCATTCCCTGCATAATTTTGTATGTCTCAATCATGTCCCCCCTCAAGCGTCTTTTCTAGGCTGAAGAGGCCCAAACGCCGTAGCCTTTCCTCATAAGGAAGGTGCCCCAGCCCCGTAATCATCTTAGTCGCTCTCTTTTGCACCTTTTCCATTTCCACTATGTCTTTTTTGAGATGTGGCTACCAGAACTGGACACAATACTCCAGGTGTGGCCTTACCATAGATTTGTACAACGGCATTATAATACTAGCCGTTTTGTTCTCAATACCTTTCCTAATGATCCCAAGCATAGAATTGGCCTTCTTCACTGCCGCCGCACATTGGGTCGACACTTTCATCGACCTGTCCACCACCACCCCAAGATCTCTCTCCTGATCTGTCACAGACAGCTCAGAACCCATCAGCCTATATGTGAAGTTTTGATTTTTTGCCCCAATGTGCATGACTTTACACTTACTGACATTGAAGCGCATCTGCCATTTTGCTGCCCATTCTGCCAGTCTGGAGAGATCCTTCTGGAGCTCCTCACAATCACTTCTGGTCTTCACCACTCGGAAAAGTTTGGTGTCGTCTGCAAACTTAGCCACTTCGCTGCTCAACCCTGTCTCCAGGTCATTTATGAAGAGGTTGAAAAGCACCGGTCCCAGGACAGATCCTTGGGGCACACTGCTTTTCACCTCTCTCCATTGTGAAAATTGCCCATTGACACCCACTCTCTGCTTCTTGGCCTCCAACCAGTTCTCAATCCACAAGAGGACCTGTCCTCTAATTCCCTGACTGTGGAGTTTTTTCAGTAGGCTTTGGTGAGGGACCGTGTCAAACGCCTTCTGAAAGTCCAGATATATAATGTCCACGGGTTCTCCCGCATCCACATGCCTGTTGACCTTTTCAAAGAATTCTATAAGGTTTGTGAGGGAAGACTTACCCTTACAGAAGCCATGCTGACTCTCCCTCAGCAAGGCCTGTTCTTCTATGTGTTTTGAGATCCTATCTTTGATGAGGCATTCCACCGTCTTACCCGGTATGGATGTTAGGCTGACCGGCCTATAGTTTCCCGGGTCCCCCCTCTTTCCCTTTTTAAAAATAGGCGTGACATTTGCTGTCCTCCAATCTTCTGGCACCGTGGCCGTTTTGAGGGACAAGTTGCATACCTTAGTCAAGAGATCTGCAACTTCATTCTTCAATTCCTTAATAACCCTTGGGTGGATGCCATCAGGGCCCGGTGACTTATTGATCTTTAATTTATCAATGAGGTCTGAAACATCTTCTCTTTTAACCTCTATCTGACTTAACTTCTCGGTCAGGAGGGGCCGTTCGGGCAGCGGTATCTGCCCGAGGTCTTCTGCCGTGAAGACAAATGCAAATAACTCATTTAATTTCTCTGCCATCTCTAAGTCTCCTTTTATCTCCCCTTTCCCTCCCTCACCATTCAGAGGGCCAACCGCTTCTCTGGCGGGTTTCCTGCTTCTAACATATTTGAAGAAGCTTTTATTATTCCCCTTAATGTTGCTGGCCATGCGTTCCTCATAGTCTCGCTTGGCCTCCCCTATCACCTTCTTACATTTCTTTTGCCACAGTTTATGTTCCTTTTTATTCTCCTCATTAGGGCAAGACTTCCATTTACGGAAGGAAGCTTCCTTGCCCTTCACAGCCTCTCTAACTTGGCTGGTTAGCCATGCGGGCACCCTCCTGGATTTAGTGGAACCCTTCTTTCTTTGCGGTATACACCTCTGCTGGGCCTCTATTACTGTTGTTTTAAGCAGCCTCCATGCACTCTGGAGAGATTGGACTCTTTTTACCCTCCCTTTCAACCTCCTTCTAACCAGCCTCCTCATTTGCGGGAAGTCCGCCCGTCGGAAGTCAAGGGTTTTTGTTAGAGATTTGCCTGGTATTCTTCCCCCAACGTGCACGTTAAAACGTATCGCAGCATGATCACTGTTCCCCAATGGCTCAGTAATGTTTACATCTCTAACCAGGTCCTGCGTACCGCACAATATTAAATCCAGAGTCACCTGTCCTCTGGTGGGCTCCGTGACTAGCTGATCTAAGCCACAGTCATTTAGCACGTCAAGAAATCCGGTTTTCTTATCGTGACCAGAACACAAATTGACCCAGTCAATATGACGATAATTGAAGTCCCCCATGATTACAACCCTGTCCCTCCTTGTCACCTCCCTGATCTGTTTCCTCATTTCAAGGTCCCCAGTATTACATCGCTGCACAAGCCTGGTAATTTAACCCACAGAGATTCTACGGTGGAGTCGGACCCACCTTCAATCTCTACTTTGCTGGATTCTATCCCTTCCTTAACATAAAGGGTGATAGGAAAGCAGGTATGTTGTGCCTTTAGACCTGGTTAACAAGCGGAAAATAGTGAGTGCGCACTTCAGCTGCTAAGCATGCAATATCAACCCATTTTTGCCCAGCCCACAGGTTTACACCTTTGATCCCTGTTGCGTATATGAAACATTAGGCAGAAATGGCTCCAATTCACTTTAGTTATCAGGATCAAGCCCTACTGAACTCATTGGAATGTGCTCACAGGGAAGCAGCCAGCAGGTTTTCTGTCACTGGATACGGGAGGGGAAAGCATGTTGTGGAACTTCCCCTGCACCCCTCCTTGTCTTGATCACTGGGGGCTTCTCACAAACCTGGGTATCTAAACCCCTAAGATCCTGGATCCAGCACATTACATTCACCTAGCTGGGACCCACACTACTCTTGAACCAACCTCCTATGCTGTTGGTCTGTTTCAAGAATACATATCTTGCTGAAGTCTTGGTTCTGTTAATACTGTCTTCCAAGCCTCCTCTTGCTGAGAAATCAGCCAAAGGGTTGACATCTGCCCTAACTTTATTTGGAAACAGGAGCTCTGTTAGCAATTTTAACTTATCAGTGCAGCATGGAGTCTTGTCCTCCTAACACTTGCTCCAAAGGGACTTAAGGAGAGGTTATAATGCAATTCTGATAACGATTACTGTCACAATGATGTATCTTTGTGTCATTGAAATATATGGAAAGACCGCTATCTGCCAGAGAGGGAATATTAGAGATAGGTGTAATCCCACCCAGGAGATTCTCAGATCTGTATTTGGTTGGCTAAGTGGAAGTTGGTATTCAATCAGGATGAAGAACACTCTCATAGCTTTTCAAGCCTGCACTCTAACATTAATGACAACAGTCCAAAAAGGGGCCAGCATAATTTGGTATGGCAATAAATACATAATCAGGCACTCTCTAGAAAGGTAGAAATTGTATTTGATGCCTAATTCTATCCAACTTTCCAGCACTGCCCCAGCTGCAATGTTCCCTTAACTTGAGGCTTCTATGACTGCCCCCCGCCCCCACTGCAGGATGCAGCACACACCCCATTGGCATCGCTGCCTCAGTACTGGAACGTAGATAGGATGGGGCTCTTGATATCCTAATAAGTACCAATTTGGAATAATCATTGATAGTCTCTGTTCGATATACAGAATACATTTTTCATTTGTTCCCTGTTCTGAAAATGCCTATCAAACTGCAGTAAAAATGTCAAAAACCAATTTTTTGGTGATGACAAAAGATTGGAGCTGATCTAAATTCCACTTTTATTAAACAGTTCTAACTTTTAAAATAGCCCCAGTCAGTGCATTTTTTTCTCTGTGGCTCTTTGTTTTTCTCTGTAGAGAAAATGAGTGCATTCTAGCAGTTGTACCCTAGCCACTACTGCTCAAACATAGGCACGTAGTACCATTTCTATCTGGAAATAATCCATGTAATAACTTTTCAACCGAAGCTCTGCAAGAATGGCAGATGTAGGTCTTGCTAATCCCTTTCCTCTGAGAGCACCCATTTGTTAATCCCACTGTCCGTCTGTTGGCTTTCTCAGTGGGTCTATGGATCTCATCTCTGCACATACACACTCAATACCATGATCCTAATGGTACCCGTTTACCCTCCTTCCTGCATTTCCTTGTACCAAATTAAGCCTGTTTGCCCTGGCTGCCCATCTCTATGGACTGGCAAATTCTCAGCAGATCACTTCCCTGTCACATTTCTCCCGGCAAAGAAATGTGTTTCACAATATTGGTGCAAAACTGATCAAATTCAATCATTGTCAGTCTCGAATGAATGCATGTATGCACTCTTCTCTCCCATCATAGTTCCTAATCTTTTTCCACATCTCATTGGAGATTAGGATTGGAGCCGTACACAGCAAAACTGCTTTAAACTGATGCTTGCTCTTTGGCACAATGAATAAACATTCTAGGTATTTCTTTAAGGGAGACAGAACACGAGAGGTCTTATTTATGTAGGAACAGCAGACCAGTTTTTATGTCCAAGAGCAGGGTTCCCCTGCAGAGGATCAATTTCAGTGAAGTCATCTGAGGGATTCCATCCACAACATTTCTACATTAAGGGTTTGCCAAACCAAAAAGAACCATTAATGAAAACATGTTTATCTGAAACACCTGCATATTAGGTACATGTGTTCCTTGTCTAATGTCAGGCCAATTCATCCAAGTTTAAAAGAGTCACTCAATCCTTTGATCTGAGGATGGTCTTTAAAGGCAGAAAGAAAATTTCAGTGACTAATGCTACAAAACAAATACATATTCTGGATGTATATGTACAATGGGTACTTACATTTCCCTCTGAAAAAGTGGTATTTTTCCTTTAGCCTCTTAATTTATGCTTCATTTGCCCACTTCCTTAAGCTACCAACAGAGGAAATGCAGAATGTGGAACTAGACATATTCAGCTTCCTGAGAATATTGGCAATTGTTTTTGTATTTTAAAAGTATGTTTTGAATCCTCAGGGCTGCGAGGGCAAGCTTGTGAGCACCTAGGCAATGCCTAGTGAATCTCACAAGGCACAGCGATATGATTTCCAGTTGCTGGTGATGGGTCTTCAGGCTCATTGTCTCTTCCCATGACAGAAATAAATAAAATGGGAAAATAAGGGAAACCATGCAAATGTGCCCAGTTTGCATAATTTATATAGGCTACAACATACAGCTTTTCTTGGTGCACCATTTTAATTTTCTTGAAAGCACAGAGTGATAAATTTCAATTTACTTAAGGAGAACTCAACAAAAAACTTCTTGAAAAATTGGAAACCAATTATTGACTTTTTGGAACAGAGAGAAAATAATAATTTAATGTATTATGGATGTGAAGATTGGTTTTAAAGGATTAGATAATAATATAGACTAACATTTGTTAATGTTTAGACTTATATATATATAAGTAGAATTTTTTGGCTTCGCTCTTGCTACACCATGAGTATTGTTTATGTATTTATGTGTTTTATGTTTATTATAGTTTATTAAAAGAAAAAGAAAGCACAGAGTGATAAATTTCAAGTCATGGTGGAGATGCCTGTCAATGGCAGCTAGTTGTGATGAGGATGTGGAATCTTTGGGTTCAAAGGCCGCATCATGCATGCCAGAGTCCTCTTCGCAGGGAAGAGGACTATTTGCTCATGTGTTCCACTTCCAGCCTCCCAAAGACATCCAGTGGGCCACCATGAGAAACAGGACTCAAATGGCTTCTGGTCTGATTGAGTAGAGCTTTCTATGTGTTCGTGCTCCTTAATTTCCATTCCCTTCAGGTTCTTCAGAGGCAAGCAGGAGTTTTGCATCTTCAAGTGGACAATGTATCTGATACACTCAAGAAAGTAAAACATTACTCCTCCTGAAAAGCACATAACATGCTCCAGTTCTCAAAGTTCCAAGAAGTTACAGTGCAATCCTAGGCATGTCTACTCAGAAGTAAGTCCATTGTGTTCAATGGAGCTTGCCCTTGGGAAAGTGTGTCTAGCATTACAGCCTCTGTCATTTTTAGGCAGGATTACCTGCCCTTTAGCTCCAGAATAAAAACAGCCCTCTATTCCACCATATGCATACTTCTTGAAAAGCCGGTAGCGTCTTTTTTCTCTCTCCCTCAAATGGAAAATGAATTCCATATACTCTGGAAATCTCACATGGCAGATTTTCCCTGCAAACCATTCAGTGTCCTCAGCAGATCTCAAGAAAGTCATGGTGGAACCTGCATCAAAAACTCAGATTTGTCTAACTATAAGACAAGATGAAGTTCATAGTGTGTTGGTATGAAGCAACGAGCTGCCTTTATGGGCCACGTAAACATGCCATGCATGGAGCAAGACAATTGTGCAGCTGGTTCTGTGTTGTGTTCCTCCTGCTTCATGGCGCACGGTAAACTTTTTGAAATGCAGCCGTATGTGCGTTGCTCCAGAAATAGGAATCCCACTGAGCTCTGGCAAGCAGGGCTTTTGATCCTTACCTCTATGTGTCTCTAACAAAGCAGCTTTAATGCCCGCCCAAAGCTGTAGTTCTCAGGGTTCTTTGAAGGAAGCCCCACAGTTAAAGCAGCTACACTACATTATTGTGTAGATGTGCCCCATCTACACTGCTTGTGTTGTTGCTGCTTAAGCTGCTCTGTAGCATCAGGGGGCAGGACCCACTGAACACAGTGACAAAAGTGACTTACATCCATTGATTTGTGGTTCAGTCTCTTTATAAGCACTACTTTTTCCATTGATTTAAATCAAACCATTTCAAGCAACTTACCCAGAATTTATCACATTTTAATCCTACTCTTCTTGTATGGTGCTCAGGGTGCCCAATTCTCCCTCTGCCCATCTGATCCTCTCAACAGGTAGGTAGGTTAGGTTCAGGGATAGTGAGTGGCCCAGGGTCAGCCAGTGAGCTCAAGTTTGAGGGGAGATTTGATCCTGAGTCTCCCCCATCCTACTCTAACCATTATGCCACATTGAATACGGTGCACATGTATTATGCTGTTGATGATGGCCGGATCCCAAAGGATCTCCTCTATGGACAACTTGTGCAAGGAAAGCGCCCTACAGGTAGACCACAGCTGCAATACAAGGACATCTGCAAGAGGGATCTGAAGGCCTTAGGAGTGGACCTCAACAAGTGGGAAACCCTGGCCTCTGAGCGGCCCGCTTGGAGGCAGGCTGTGCAGCATGGCCTTTCCCAGTTTGAAGAGACACTTGGCCAACAGTCTGAGGCTAAGAGGCAAAGAAGGAAGGCCCATAGCCAGGGAGACAGACTGCACTTGCTCCCGTTGTGGAAGGGATTGTCACTCCCGAATTGGCCTTTTCAGCCACACTAGACGATGTTCCAAAACCACCTTTCAGAGCGCGATACCATAGTTTCTTGAGACTGAAGGTTGCCAACAAAAACTATTTTATTATATTGCATGCGTGCTGTCAACACAACCACATCTTGCCATATGCACCAGGCAACAAGATGTACATATTTGAGGATTTCATGTTCCTACCCAAGATTCTGTAAAGGTTATTTTGGTTTTTAAGTCACAACCTTATATACACTTACTGTCAAAGAAGCCTCATTGAACTCAGTGAGATTTTGCTTTATTTTTCATATGTGTAATGGCACCTTGTGTCTGATTTCCTGCAAGGTAGTTAACAAAATTATCACTCTAGGTAAGTCACATAAAACCAATTTGAAACCACAACGCACATAGCAGCAGCAATTTCTAGCCTGATTGACAGAAGACACAGACCCTTCTCAATACTTCCTGGTTAGAAATGCCTTCACTTGTTCCTCCCTCCCCACAGAAAGGGGGAGAGGGAGAGAGAGAGAGAGAGAGAGCACCAAGAAGTTTGTACACCTCATTTTTAACAATACAATATCAGAAAGAGAAGTTACTTGGAACAAACCACAGTGGCTGATACTAGAGAAAACGAGTTTATTTGAGACTAGACCATTTACAGTACTTACTGAGCAAACAGAATAAAGGCCCAGTTCTATCCAACTTCCCAGTGCTGATGCAGCTGTGCCAATGGAGTGTGTGCTGCATCCTGTGGTGGAGGGCAGTCATGGGGGCCTTTGTCCCCTTTCACTGTGGAAAGCCCCAAGCCCCACAATGGGGCTTCTCAAATCTGCCCTGGATATTTTGCCAGTGAAGAGAACCTCCGTGTTAGGCTGCAAAGTCTGACACTGAAGATAGGGTCTGGGGGACCAGAGCTTTGCCAATCCCACCCCCATCCCAGGCCGGTCCCTCCCCCATCCCACCCTTCCCCTGCCTGAAACGCCTCCCCTGCCCCAAAAGTCCTTACCACTGCTTTTTGTTTGCTCTGGTCAGCATCTGTCTGGCACTGGGCCTGATGCCAGCGCTCCCTACTTGGAGGGTTCTGTAAAAGTGCTTTATGGCAAATTTACAACATCCAGTGCCAGCACTCCAAATCCTTAGGATTGAGCTCAGAGTGACTAGAAGTGCAGCGAGTTTTTGGAAAGAGTACCTTAATATTAAAATAGTTCTTTGGCCCCGAAGTCTGGGTCTGAACAACTAATGCACCATAATTAAATAACATGCAGTTAAATAGTATAAGAGTAAAGAAGAGAGAAACAGACTATGAAAAGTATCGAGTTCAGCA